>NC_091071.1:62845000-64060000 GCF_032405125.1 Capricornis sumatraensis | reverse complement strand
TCTTTGCAGAACTCTGATCCAAGATCATATCCATGTGAGAAACGAGGCCTTGCCCTCTAAACTTGAACGCAGTGCCATGAAGGCACAGATACTGTGCACTGAGAAGTTCCAGGATGCTGGGTTTTCTCTCCTGTCCTGTTGCCATGGGACTTATTTTACTGTCAGGCTCTCCTTGCTGTTTTATTTTCCCACTCAGTTGGCTTCACATGCTACTAACCTGTGTATGTTTCTGTTTATATCTGAGTTCTTTGCCATCCTTAGAAAGAGAACCCTCCGGGTATGCTTGAGATGTGTGACCAAGTTGTAATACTTAGTTCCGGAACTGTCGTAAAAAACAAGCATCGTCAGGTAAACCTTCCATGTATGCAAAGTTTGGAAAATAGTGATGCAATGACCCCTTTATTTCACCTTCTCCGTGATCTAATCTGCCAAATTTGCAAGACCCAAGAAAGTACCTACTGTTTCCAAAGTCCTCCATCACCGTGAGGCTTCTTCCCGCTGCTTATTCCTTTTCACTGTACTCCATGTTTCACCAAGAAAGTATCCAAACTCCCTTGGCATTATTGTTAAAATTCTAAATTTGTACAGCCTCCAGCGGGAGCAGATCCAGTAGCCAGTTTCCCCAGATGGCACTGAGTGAACTGCCCCTCCTGGCGTGTTGCTGTGCTTGTGTAGTCCCCCACATCGCATCAAGGCTGGCCCTGAGACTTGCTGTAACTTACGAGAGGCCGGAAGTGACACTATGCCAAGTCTCCACTAAGCTTTAAAAGGGCCTGACAGCTTTTAATTTTACAGTCTTAGAAGTCAGCCATCATGTAAGAAGTCTGACTATCTTTGTGGGAAAAGAGGCTGTGGGGAAAAGCCCTGGGGATGGGACTTCAAGTGGAAAGAGCAGCTATGTGAACCAAGGCACCAGACATGTGAGTGAAGAAGCCAGACCAGCTCTTCTAGCTGCCCAGTTGAACCCCAGGAGACCTCAGCCCCAGCTGCTATGTGACTGCAACCATATGTGAGAGACTCCAAGCAAGACCAGCAGAAGACTGCCTGGGTGAGCCCAGTCAGCCCAAAGAATTGTGAGAGATTGTAATAAATTGTTTTTAGCCACTACATTTTGGGGTGGTCTGTTTCATAGCAATAGATAACCAAACAGCATATATTGAATATCAAAGACAAGTTTTCTCCTGGCTGCTTTTTGTTTGTTAACAATTATTGGCATCACATATAGGGATGGTACTTCGCAGTTTAATAAGTGTCTCAAACCCTCAGGAGCAATTGACGACCCTGTAAATGAAGAAGGTATTTTCCCTATGTTATACCCTCTTCACTGCTACATGCAAAGTAAATCACCTCATCACAGTATGTATCAGTAGCACACCATTAGACAGATGATGGTGAGATATTCTCTTTATGCAAATACACTTAAGGAACACAGATATTCCATCAGTTAAGTAGACTGAGGTATATATGCATACAGAGATTTTGGCCCTAACATGACCTCATTTATCCCAGTTATGTAACATCCTTGCTGGGTATCTGCTGAGGGAATTTGAACTTCAGGAGCATCATGCCCAGTGGATAAACTTAACTTCAATACAGTAGTGTTCAGAATAATAGGTGTATTAGTTTAGAAACACACCCATAACATTGGTTCCTCGGTGAGCACACCTCACTGTGCAAGCTACTGATACAAAGAGTTGTATATTACCAAAGCCGGTTTTAACTCTTGTAGTTTCCTGCTCATAATAGAATGAGTGCCCTACAGGAACTGCAATGCAGTGTGTGAAGAGAAAAACCTGGAAGTTTAAAAGAGTGCTTTTGAATTATGTATGTTGATACCTACACAAAAATATATGCATAGGAAAAAAAAGACAAACATATACATTCTAAAATGTTATCCACAATTACTCTGATTAGGTTACAAATGCTTTTTATTTATTTTTGCCTGCCTGCATTTTCCTAAAAAAACATATATTACTTTTATAGTAATAAGCAGAAAAAAAAGTGGTGTTGGGGTACAGAGGTAAAGGAGGAACCCTTGCTTTTCTCCCAAGACGCTGGGTCCATTTCATTTTCAAATTGAATTTTAACCACAAGATTTACAAATATTTCCATTCTGTGTTTACTAGAGAGGAGCCTGGAGAATTTGACCACATTTTTAGGTGTAGATGTAGTAAGGGTCTCAAGATCTCTTGCTCTTTCAATCTGCTGCTATATTTTCAGAGTTTCGCTCTGCAGAATAGGAGCCCCCAGATAAAGATGCATGTTAAGAGTACATAGAGAAGTGCAGGATCAAGTGATGGCAAAGTTGTTCATACATAACGTTGCTGCACAGGGAAATTAGAATACAGAAAAACACACCTAGAGCTGTGACTGCAAGACTGGTTACCAAGTATTAATAATGGACTCTGAATGTCAGGTACTTCTCACTTTCATCATTGTACTTTTCTGGATTGTTCAAAGATTTACAGTATGTGTTTTCAGAATTTGGGGGAGATCCACTAACCTGTTTTCATTTTGGACAAATAAAAGGCAAAATGCAATAATGTAAGAGCAGAGTATCCTCATGGACAGGCCTTGCCAAGTCTTTAACACTCAGAGGCTGGAATGTGAAAAAGGGAAGTAAGATTTGCCAACATACTTCTTTCTGATGCAGACTCTCATTTTGACCTTTGAGTAATATTAGAATTAAAAGAACCCTTAGAGATACTCTGTCTCAAAGATGGCAAGTATGTTTTACTTTGGTTGCTAACTCTTAACTGATGAGTAGTGACTGCCTACGATGTTTTGCTGAGAGGAATTCAGAAGCAGCTTCCTAATTTGGGTAGAAAAATTTCAGTGATTGACTAACAATGTCTGCCACGGGCACAGACAGATAGGAATATCAATATATGTCATGTGTTTTCCCTCCCTGATCTAGTCCAGGTCTCTACTTTTACATTTGAAGAAATTGAAGGGATGAAGTGGTTACCAGTGAGCACAGAACTAGCTTTTGGCAGAGCCAGGAGTAGAAGAACATTTATGTTCTTCCAGCAAGACGAACTGATTTGGACTTCTGAAGGCATATCTAGCACTGGACCAGAACTAAAGCCTCAGAGGCAAATGTTATTTACATGTCAGCACCTTATTTTTGGAAGAGGTTAATAACCTAGTTTATTAATAATTATTATTCCACATATTTTATAAACATTCCCTATAAATCATGACTATGTGATTAGTCCCCATATTATAAATGAAAAGACTACAAAACAATGAAATGAATTGCTCAAGGCCCAAGAAAATTATTTTATTTCAAACCGGCTGGACCTAAAGTCCAGAACTCCGGCCACTCTAGGTCAGATCTCTGCAGAGTCCCTTGGCTGGGCTGTATTTACTGAGAGTACCCACAGCAGAGGTCCCTGAAGATTACATTTTTCCACATTTCGTTTAATTAATTCCCCATAGGCTGAATGATAAAGTATTTTTCACTAGAGAGAAAGCTTGCAAACAAATATGATAACAGGATTTCCACATGTAAGAACCTCAAAGTGAAGTGTAAGAAGAAACTAAATGAGCTATTTAGAACTTCATCCTCTCTGTGTAATGACACAGTTTTAATTTTTCTCTTTTAATGAAAAGGTCTAAGAACAAGGTATAACATGTACTGACAAGACTGCAAGCTATTGTAACCCTTCCCCTTTGTCCAACAAATTAAATTTCTCTGGTTGTATGCTTCTTAAAAAGCCTAACATGCAGGTAACTTTAATGTCAGTTTAGAGCTATCTCTCCTCAAAAGATTCAGCTACTAGTTCATTACATTTTCTTTCTTCTGATGAAAAATAAATTATTTCAGTATTTGGAGTTTATAAACTTTCAAAAGTCTGTGATGGCAAATGTACAAATTCACTTGCCTTTTTGAGTTTACACTATGGGCCATGCACTTTATATGGATTGTTTCATTTAATCCTTTCAGAAAACCAATGACATAGGTGTATTATTGTGCTCATGCTCAGTCCTGTCTGACTCTTCAATCCCATGGACTCTAGCCCACCAGGCTCCTTTGTCCACAGGCTTTTACAAGCAAGAATACTGGAGTAGGTTGTCATTTCCTCCTCCAGAGGATCTTCTGCACCCAGGGATCCAACGTGTGTCTCCTGCTTTAGCAGGTGGATTCTTTACCACTGAGCCACCTGAGAAGCCCATAGGTATATTACTACCCTCTTTAGAAATGAGGAAAATGAGGCTTAGAGAGGCTAGCTAATTTTATTTATGGTCAAACAGTTAGCAAGTAGCTGAGCAGGTCACTCTGGCTCTAAAGCTTTTAAGCATGCAGATTTGCTGTCTGATGGATGTTTAAAAGAATGGCAAGGGTTAATTAGGGAACTCAGGAAAAAATGTTTTCTGAGATGTTTTGCCAAACATCCAGATAATTCACTCATTTAAAAAATAACAGTTGATGAAGGGTACCATGCTGTGGGTTAGAGGGAAGACCAAGATGAGTTAAGCTTGGATTCTACTCTCAAAGTCCTTATAATCCAGTAATAAAACTTTCAATTGACCATAGCCAGTAAGTGGTGAATGCCACAAAAGGGTAGTCTATCCCACTTAATGGCAGAGGGTCACGGTTGATTCTTCCTTTTTAAGAAAAATTAGGACTTAGGCGCCTCCACTGCCGCCCGACAGTGACCGCTGCCACCCCTGCCCTGCTGCTGCCCCTGCCCCGCCACCACTGCAGCCTCGGGACCAGCGCTATGATTAGGCCACAGTGTTCAATGAGCAGATATACTCCTCAGTTCTGTGGTGTTCTCGGTCACACATTTATGAAGTTTCTGAAGGGCAGAGGAGATTACTGCAAGCACAGCATGACCTCTGTGCAGACAGGTGAACTGCAGAAATTCATTACTGCTCCACCACGAAGCCCTCAGAAGACTGGTTAACCTGGACACAGAAGTGTTGAGTTGAAATCCACAGAGCATTTTTTACAAGAGTTTTGACCTGGATGGGGTAGACCTCAGTACTCTTCCTTTCTATTGCCTCAGGATTACTGGATTGAAGAACTGCTGCTTCTTGTTAAGAGGTTCATTCATTCATTACTCCCAATTTCATACTCAAAGGCACTGAGAATTTCGGAGTATATTGAAGGTGACTCAGTTTCTTTGCATCATTTCTGTAATCAATTTTTTAAATTGTTTCATATCCCTATTGAGTTAACTAAATTAACATGGCTCGAATGAACCCCCAGCTCCTGTAGAAGTTACATACACATGAGATTTCTTATTACACACAACCCAACTGATGTGACCTTAAACAAATTTATAGAGGAACTTAAGAAGTTCCACAGTAGTAAGAGTATGTGAAGCAACTTACGACACTACTCCTTGTGGAGAAAGAAGGCATCCGTGTTCTCAATTGGCCTTTTGATGATGGCGCACCACCATCTAACCAGATTGTTGATGACTGGTTACGTCTTGTGAAAATTAAGTTTCGTGAAGACCGTGGTTGTTGTATTGCTGTTCATTGTGTTGCAGGCCTTGGCAGAGCTCCAGTGCTTGTCACCCTAGCACTAATTGAAGGTGGAATGAAATATGAAGATGCACTACAGTTCATAAACCCAAAGTGGCGAGGAGCTTTTAACAGCAAGCAACTTTTGAAGTATCGTCCTAAAATGTGGCTGCACTTCAAAAACTCCATTGGGCATAGAAACAACTGTTGCTTGCAATAAAACCAGGGTGTGTGATGCCATTGCTTAGAAGTGGAACCTGAGACAGGATGGAATTTGTTGTACATAGTAGATAGACCGTTGGCTTGGTGAATAAATCTAATGAAGCTTCCATAGGAGTGTTGAAGAGCAGTTTTACCAGGCCACAAGCCTGGCAGAATTGCAGACTCTGTTCAGGTTATGATCAACCTATTTGGATACTAGTAAAGAATTCATGCTGTTCAGCATTTAAAATGTGCTTATAATTTGTACCAGTTGACCTTTCCTGAAATCATGCAGTATTGAGTCATATCTTTAAATCTGTTTCCATGCCAGAATCTTATCAATATGCAAGAAATTTAGAAAGACTAGGTGCCAAAATACCCAGCACAATACTTATATATTTTTAGTATCATATAGAACAATCCCAGGAACTATGAACACTCTGGACCTTATGTGGTTTATTCCTTGCATCATTTCAAACACAGAAAGTAGGGCCTATGAGGTTTGCTCACAATATATTTACATCTCCCACACTCATACCAGTATACATCAGATTTGCTCTCTTTTTAATTAACCAAGTTTTACAGCGATTATTTAATATCTTTCTATAAATCTCATTTTGTGTTGTAGAAGGCCTCCATTTTGAAAACCTACATTGTACAGAAGCACATGTCTTTAATGTCTCCAGACAAAAGCCTTACAGTTCATTTTAATGTTTGCACTTTGGGGTGCAGCTTACAGGGAGGGCCTGAAAAAAGAATGGGAGGGGGCTATTAAGTATTTTTAGTAAAACATTGCCTTTGTCTTGTGCAGAACATGTAGAATATGCACTTTAATTTAGTAAGTATTTCTTAAAAGGTAGAAATACTTTGTTATTGTAACTAAAACAATTCTTAATCAAAATTTCTGAAATTCTTGTAATTTTTTCCACACTTACCTGAAGTTGTTTACCAACTTAGTTTTGTTTGAAGTGTGATTCCCAGCCTCTCTTGCAAAAAAAAAGTGGGTTTCTGCTAGTGAATTAAGCAGACATTTAATATTTTATATACCTTTTGAGCTGTGTAACTTAATGTTTGGTTACTTGACAATTTGTTTTATTTTGTAATTGATAAAACGTTGATGTGTATTAACATTAGCTCAACCATTTATTTATACTGTCCAGGAACAGGTGGTTATAGTACAGTGGAGAAATAATTTGTCCGTGTTCACCAGCTTGTAAAAATCTAGTGCAAGGGCTTAAACATTAAATAAATGATGAAATGCAACAACAACAACAAAAAATCAACACAATGATTTTTTTGTAAGACAGTTTTATTGAGGTGTAATCAACATGTAGTATGTAGCATAAATTTAAAGTATACAACTTGATAAGTTTTGATATATATATATGTACATATATATATATGAAGCCATCAACACAATTAAAATAATGAATGTAAGTATTATCCCCCCAAATTTGCTCATGTCTCCTTTAATTCCTACTTCTCTCTGTTCCCCCATCCCATCTCTAGGCAACCAGTCATCTACTTTCTGCAACTATTAATTAGTTTGCATGTCCTAGAATATTATCAGTGGACTTGTCCAATGTGTACTCTTTTTAAATCTAGCTTACTTTGCTCTGCATAATTGAGGTTCATATATGTTGTTGCATGTATCCATAGCTAGTCCCTTTTTATTGTAGAGTAATATTCATTGTGAGGATATACTTCTGTTTGTTTATCCACTCACATGTTGATAATATATGGGGTTGTTTGCATTTTTTAAGTTGTGAAACATGCATGTGTAAGTCTTTGTATAGATATACATTTCATTTCTTTTGGGTAGATACTTAGGAGTAGAATAGCTGGGTCATATGGTAGGAGCATGGAGAAGGCAATGGCACCCCACTCCAGTACTCTTGCCTGGAAAATCCCATTGGCGGAGGAGCCTGGAAGGCTGCAGTCCATGGGGTTGCAAAGAGTTGGACATGACTGAGCGACTTCACTCTCACTTTTCTCTTTCATGCATTGGAGAAGGAAATGGCAACCCACTCCAGTGTTCTTGCCTGGAGAGTTCCAGGGACGGGGGAGCCTGGTGGGCTGCTGTCTATGGGGTCGCGTGGAGTCGGACACGACTGAAGCGACTTAGCAGCAGCAGCAGCACGGTAGGAGCATGATTTACTTTTATAAGAAATGCTAGACCTTTTCCTAAGTGGAAGAGTTTCAGTTCCTCCATATCCCTTCCAAGATTACTTGATATTATTAATAGATATTATAATTAATATTTAATATATAGTATATTTATATATGCACACATGTATATGTGACACATGTAATTATTAATAAATATGTGCATATGTAAATACTTTTCATTGAATTCACATCTCCCAGTGACTAAAGACGATGACTATCTTTTCATGGCACAGCAATTTTAATGTGTAATATAATGTTTTTTATATGTTGACTGAAAGGAAGGGATGCATCCCTACAATATACTTCATTATTAGAAACTTTACTGTTAGGTAAATCAAAGAGCTATGGTACGGAAATATCTTGAATGTTGATTTACATGACATATAAAATCCAGAAAATATAAAATAGGCACGTTAGTGAAAAATTGAGTTATTAAGAAAAAAAACTACAGAATACTAAGATTTTACTTTCAGCTGGTACCTCTGAATTTCTTCCACTCACCATGCATTGATGGACCCACCTGTGGTTCCTGCACCATACTGAGAAGCAAGAAGTATTATCTCTCTTTTTTTTCCTCTCCTTTTGAAACCCTGGTTGTTACCAGGTACAATTTTAATCAAATTGGCTAAAATCATCTATTAACTACTCTTCTGAAAAGGCACTGCAATTTTATTGTTTTTTTAATGGGGCCCTAAACACCAAATAAATAGATTTTTTGTGAAAATACTGATTTATAAAATAGAGGAAGTTTTTTCTGCACACTATAGAATTCTCCATAAAGGAACATTACAGAGACATTTCTTGTTAAAGTGTGCCCATTCTAGTATCTTGGGGAAGTAATTACTGTACAGTCAGCAGCAAAAAATAGGTCCTTTCAATTTCAATTGTCCACTCCAGGAAGAAGGTCATATAATACCAATATTTAATCTCCTAATAGTCTATTCAATTTAATAAAAAAAATCATTGGGTGTACTGTTCAAGGTGCCCCATGTGAGACTTGACTGAGCACATACTATGTATGAGGCTCTGCTTCCAGACACCTCACATGTTTTATTACTAATCTTTACAACAACCATTTTATAGGTGATAAATCTGAGCACAATCTAGTATAGTAACTTGGCCAAGACACACAGTTCCATGATTCAGTAACTTGGCTAAGGTTCCACACCAGAGTTCAGGTGAAACCCTAGGAGTTTTTTTGTTTGTTTTGGTTTGGTTTTTTTGGCCACTCCACAAGGCTTGAGGGATCTTAGCTTCCCAATCAGGGATCGAAGCCCTGTCTCCTGCAGTGTAAGCACGGAATCCTAACCACTGGCCTATCAGGGGATTCCCTGAAATCCTAGATTTAATTCATTCCAAAACCTTTGTTTTTTTCACTAAGCCAAGCTAGTCCCAAGACACCAACCAATTCTTTGTGAATAATTAAACTATGTGGGAACTCTGAGCTATCCTATCATTTTTGCCATGCACCTCATTTAACTTTGAAGGGTGAACCATAATTTTATGCTATTGGGATATATTAAAGCCTTGCCATAATTTTCACATTGGAATTCAAGTAATATTGTCCATGTATTTGTTTTTATTTCTTGATTGTTGTTTACCAACCCACTACTATTGATCTAAATGTATAAATACATGAAAAAGAAGGGCCCCTAGAAACCTGTATTTGATTGTTAGTGGCTCACAGGTGAATTTGAAGAATATTACTCTAAGGAATACAATTCAGATTTCATGGCCCAAGATCTTCAGAGCAAACTGCCAATCAATGTCAGATTTGATCACAGGACTTTATCAAAATTATCATTTTTCCTACAGATCACCTTTATGGTTTCAATGGTCTATACCCTGTTCTGAGTGAGTTATGCATTAATCACTTACTATAGTATGAATCTGTTACCTCTTAGAAAGGTTAATTTGAGAACACTAGGTATGAGGAAGAGATTGACATCAACATGGCTAACAGAAGAAAAGTCAGATACCTCTTAATAAATGTAATAATAATATAATATAAAAATATTACAAGATCGTTAAAGATATAGTAGGTTTCATATGGGCATTCAAAAGATGGAGAGAAGAGCAGTTCAAATAAATGAAAGATAAGGTTATAGGAAAGTTCAAGGATTAAAAGGTAAAAGAATATGAAGACATCCCTGGTGATCCAGTGGTTAAGAATACTTCCTATCCAGGGCATGTGAGTTCAATCCCTGGTGGGGGAACTAAGAGTCCACATGTTGCGGGACAACTAAGCCTGAACACCGCAACAAAGACCCAGTGCAGCCAAACACACAAACAAAAACAAGGTAAAGGAATATAACAGGAAAGGACTAACTTTATTTAAACATTGATCATTTTAATCATTTTAATGCTGAGTGTTATAATGACTGAAACTAACAATGATGCGGTGTAATTTTATGGTCTTCAGACACTCAGAAGTACATTGTGTTTACTATTATAGAGTACTTTTTCTCAAGAAATTATATATAAAGCATCAGAGAATTTAAAAATCAAATAATATTGTATACTTTTTTTTAAAAAATTGAACTATAATTGATATACAATATTATATGTTACAGGTATACAATATAGTGATTCTCAATTTTTAAAGGTCATAGTCTATAAGTGAAAGTGTTAGTTACTCAGTTGTCGCCAACTCTTTGCAACCCCATGGACTGTAGCCCGCCAGGCTCCTCTGTCCATGGAATTCTCCAGGTAAGAATACTGGAGTGGGTCGCCATTCCCTTCTCCATAGGATCTTCCTGACCCAGGGATTGAACCTGGGTCTCCTGCAATGCAGGCAGATTCTTTGTCCTTTGAGGCACCAGTCCATAAATATAGCTATTATGGCTATAAAATATTGACTATATCCATAGTGTTGTACAATATACCTTGAAGCTTATTTTCTATATAATAGTTTGTACCTAAGCCCTTACCCCCATTTAGCCCCTCCCCATTCCCTGTCCCTGATGATAACTGGTAGTTTGTTCTCTATATCTGTGAGTCTGCTTCCTCTTTTGTTATATTCACTAGTTTGTTGTATTGCTCAGATTATACATAGCAGTGATAGCATATAGTATTTGTCTTTCTCTGACTTACTTCACTTAGCATAATACCATCCAAGTCCATCCATGTTGCTGCAAATGACAAAACTTTCATCCTTTTTTGTGGCTGAGTAGTATTCCATTGTGGGTATATGTATGTGTGTGTGTGTGTACATATATTTAATATATATATTTCTTGTTGTTCAGTTGCTTACTGTTTGCCACCCCATGGACGGCAGCACACCAGGATTCCCTGTCCTTCATTATCTCCTGGAGTTTGCTCAAACTCATGTCCATTGAGTTGGTGATACCATTCAACCATTTCATCCTCTGTTACGCCCTTCTCCTCCTGCCCTCAATCTTTCCCAGCATTAGGATTGTTTCTAGTTAGTCAACTCTTTGCATCAGGTGGCCAAAGTACTGGGGCTTCAGCTTTAGCATCAGTTCTTCTGATGAATATTCAGGGCTGATTTCCTTTAGGATGGACTGGCTGGATCTTCTTGCTGTACCAGTGACTCTCAAGAGTCTTCTCCAGCACCACAGGTTGAAAGCATCAATTCTTCAGTGCTCAGCCTTCTTTATGGTCCAACTTTCACATCCATACATGAGTGGAAAAACCATAGCTTTGACTATATGGACATTTGTAGGCAAAGTGATGTCTCTGTTGTTTTAAATCTGTCTAGGTTCATCATAGCTTTTCTTCCAATGAACAAGTGTCTTTTAATTTCATGGCTGCAGTCAACATCCCCAGTGGTTTTGAAATCCAAGAAAATAGTCTGTCACTGTTTCCATTGTTTCTCCATCTATTTGCCATGAAGTGATGGGACTGGATGCCATATCTTAGTTTTATGAATGTTGAGTTTAACAGTCATATGCTCTGAAAGCATTAGTACTTGTAACGCTTTCTCTAGAATTTAAAAAATTCCCCTGGGTACTATGACAGAGGCAATATAAGCACAGATAGATCTGGGTTCACTTACTTAACTTGTTGTGTGATTCTGGGAAAGTTGATTTATCTTACTGAATCCGTTTTTCTCATCTGTGAAATGAAGGTTGTTGTGAAGTTAACTGGCATAATATATATATTTAAAGTTACTTGTGAAGATGAAATGATAACCCTAAACCAAAAAATTAGGATGTGAAAAACACTGAAGTAATAATAGACCACTGCCAATTTATAAACATAAACTATTAAGTTCTTTTCATAAATGTTTGATATTTGGGCATAATAAAAAAGAACTGGTCTGAACTTGGAAGACCTAGAGATTCTTCAAAATGAAAATAAAGGAGTTGGCTTAGATTTAAGCTCTTCAAGGGCTAGAGACTTTGCTATTTTGGTTTATCCCTTGTGTATTTTATTTAACTTGATATGGGAGACTCTTGATAAATATTTGCTAAATGAATGAATGATTGCATGAATAGACTTGTTGATTTCTAAATTTTCTTCCAACATCAAAGTACTGGTTTTATAAGAAGATGACAGGAAAGAGAGTACATTGTATGAGAGTATTTTGTAGAAAATATTTTGTTGTGTTTTATTGGAGCACATGAATTAAAAATATCAGCTGCTGGTTTGGCTAAGACCTTGGTATTTATGTTGAAATAGGGGAGGCTGTATATGTCATTTTTGTACTTTTTTTTGTTAGATAGTTGTAACACTTATTTTCTACTCATCATGGAATGTTCTGAGTCCAACGAACATGACCTTGAAGGAGACTCTGTAACACGCTGCTGCTGCTGGTGCTAAGTCGCTTCAGTCATGTCCGACTCTGTGCGACTCCATAGACGGCAGCCCACCAGGCTCCTCCATCCCTGGGATTCTCTAGGCAAGAACACTGGAGTGTTCTGTAACATGAGCTTTGCTTTATTATAAGGGAATGTCAGATTTCAGTTATAAAATATTATAAATAATTTTTAATAATGGCAGTGAAAAATAAGGAATAATTCTTAGTGTTCTTTGCAACTCATTATGTTTGTAACTTAGGAGTCCTTGCTGCTTAAATTCTCTGGTACTACTGCCAAGAATTTGAAGACTGCATAAACATTTTCATTTGCTGAAATATTAATGTCTTAATTTCAAAACCACATAACACTTGGTCCAACAGCTAATGATCTCTACCATTCAATTTTACATTGCCCTTAATTCAGAAATATTTTCCAACCTCAATTCTACATATGGGATTGAACATGCTATGTAAAGCCAGTGGCTCACTATGAGGAGAGGAAATCAATATTGATCTTATCTACTTATATTTGGTATAAGCAGAGCTGGAACTGTCACAACTACATGATTTCAGGGACTCAAATAATCTTGCTTTCCTTGCCTAATACATGCTTTTAAAAGAACTTTTCTACCTGTTTCTCAATGACTAAATTGTTGGCACTGGTTTTTCTCTGAGTGGTACATGTAGGAGTAGGGGAAAGTTTACTTCCTACCTTTTGTATTTCTGAATTGTTTGATATTTTTAAGCAAGCACCGCATGCTCGGTTGCTTTAGTCATGTCCGACTCTCTGTGACACCATGGACGGTAGCCCGCCAGGCTCCTCTGTCCATGGGATTTCCCAGGCAAGAAAACTGGAGTGGGTTGCCATGCCCTCCTCCAGGGGATCTTCCCAACCCAGGGATTGAACCCACGTCTTTTGTGTCTCCTGCATTGGCAGGCAAGTTTTCCACCACTGCGTCACCACAGGAAAGGCCTATTTACATATTAATATTTGAATAAGTAATATATACTCATAATTCAAATATTTAAAAACTATAAATGTGAAAGTCTCTTCCTTTCCTATCTCCCATTCATTAGATCTCCTCCCCCTTTCTCCTCCGAACCTACTGTTACTGGTCTCTTGGATATTATTAGACAGTAGCTTATGTATATATACATAAGCTTATAATTAAGTGTATTTTTTTCTTTTTATCACACAAAATGTAGTGGGTAATGGATACTGCTCTGTATCTTGCATTTTTCCTTAAATATATCTTGGAGGTTTTTCTGTATCAGTACAATATAGAGCACATCCTCATTATCTTTCTTATTTCTATCTTTTTATAGCTGTATAATTTTCCATTAATATGGTGTCCTTAATTGCTCAGTCGTGTCCGACTCTTTGCGACCCCATGGACTGTAGCCCACTAGGTTCCTCTGTCCATGGGGATTCTCCAGGCAAAAATTCTGGAGTGAGTGGCCATGCCCTCCTCCAGGGGATCTTCCCAACCCAGAGATCGAACCCAGGTCTACCGCATTGCAGGTGGATTCTTTACCATCTGAGCCACCAGGGAAGCCCAAGAAGACTGGAGCAGGTAGCCTATCCCTTCTCCAGGAGATCTTCCCGACCCAGAAACTGAACCAGGGTCTCCTGCATTGCGGGTGGATTCTTTACCAGCTGCTACCAGGAAGTCACTCAGTATACTGAGTGCTAAGTTGCTTCAGTCAAGTCCGACTCTTTATGATCCCATGGATTGTAGCCTGCCAGGCTCTTCTGTCCATGGGATTTCCCAGGCAAAAATATTGGAGTGGGTTGCCATTTCCTTCTCCAGGAGAACTTCCTGACCCAGGGATTGAACTTGAGTCTCCTATATTGGCAGGTGGGCTCTTTATCACTAGCACCACTGGGTGGTCAAAAAGTTCATTCAGATTTTCCTACAACATCTTATGGAAAGAAAACTGAGCAAAATTTTTTGCCAACTCAAGATATGAATGCATCATGATTTATTTAACAGGTATTGTATTGATGGTCACTGGACTGTTTCTAATCTTGATATTACAAGTAATGCTTCAATTAATAACCTGTATCTACATTATTTTAGGTGTCAAATCTATTCATAAAATATATTCAGTTAGAAGGGATTGTTGAGTCCAAGGGTATATGTGCTTCTAAGACTGGTTGATCTTGCCAAATTAACCTCCATGGTCTTGTTACAATTTACAATCATACAAAGACAATCAGACTTAGATTTTTGAAAATCTGATATGTGAAAAATTATATATATCAGATAGCTTTAATTCGTATTTATCTTATGTAAGAATTTGAATATCTTTTCATATATTTATGAACTTCTCTATGAGTTATGATATTGTGATTTATAATGAGAAATATATATTTGTTTTTCTGGCACAGAGCTCCTAAAACCCTTGGAATTCCCTAAGTGGTGATAGCAGTAAACATGTATCATGTTATGTTAACAAGACAACTTTTAGAAAGCACCTAAGATTGAGGGCTGGTTGACAGGGGAGCCAGTGATGTGATTAGAGGGTTGGAACTTGTTTCTCCATGTCCTGGGAGGGGAAAGGGGCTGGAGATCGAGTTCAATCACCAATGAAAAAGAATTTAGTCGATCATGTCCATGTAATGAAGTCTCTGTACAAAACCAAAAGAAGAGATTCAGAGATCTTTTGGGACTGGTGACACATGGAGATTTAGGGAGAGTAGTGAGCCTAGAGAGGGCTTGTAAACTCCTCAACCTTTCCCCATACTTTATCTTATGCATCTCTTCCATCTGGCTGTTCCTGGGTTATCTTCTTTTACGGTAAACCAGTAATCCAATAAGTAGTCCAATTTAACTGAATTCTGTAAGCTACTCTACCAAATGAATCAAATCCAAAGAGGGGAGCATTGGAAATTCCAATCTATAGCCCTTCTTTAGAAGCACAAGTGACAACTTGGACTTGCTACTGATCTCTGAAGTGGAAAATGGACCGTCTTGGATTAAACCCTTAACCAGCCAGACCTAATGTTACCTCTGGGTAGGTAGTGCCAGAACTGAGCTGAATTGTAGGACAGTCAGTTTGTTGATATAAGAATCTGCCCCTTGCACACACACACACACACACACACACACACACACACACACACACACACTGGAATTGGTACCAGAACTCTTTAGTTATTTATTGATTTCCATTCCCCATGTTTCTATTGGGTTGTCAATTTTTTTGTTCTTATTTATTTCTAGTAGTGCTCTGTATATAAGGGATATTAGTATTTTGTAATATGACTTGAAAATACTTTTTCCTGGTTTAATTATGGTGCTATATATATATATCCACACAGAATTTTAAAAAAATTTTTACATAATTGAATTTATAAATTTTTAAATGGCTTCTGGATTTTGAGTCACATTTATAAAGAACTTCCAAGGTTATAAAGAAATTCTTTCACAGTTTTAGTAATTTTCGTATGATTTTTTTTACACTGAAATATATGATTTCTTTGCATTTTATTGTACAGTGTGAAGTGTGGATCTAGTTTTATTCCAGATGACTATTCAGTTATACCAATACCATTTATTGAACAGTTGCTCTTTTTCCTGATGGTTTATCATATACTAATTCCGTTATCTATCTGGGTCTGTATCAGAACACTCTTGGGGCTTCTCAGATGGCACTAGTGGTAAAGAACCCACCTATCAATGCAGGAGACATAAGAGACATGGATTTGATCCCTGGACCAGGAAGATCCGCTGGAGGAGGCCATGGCAACCCACTCCAGTATTCTTGCCTAGACCATCCCCATGGACAGAGGAGCCTGGTGGGCTACAGTACATAGCGTCATACAGGGTCGGACACTACTGAAGCAACTTAGCATACATGCACGCAGAACACTCTCCTCTTTTCCATTCATCTGTATATTCGCTTATGGACTAGTCCCTCATTGTTTTAATTACTGAGGCTTTATAATGTGTTTTAATATCTGACCTTTTCTCACACACAGAGGTACATATTTCTCTTCTTTTCAGAACTTTCCTGGTTATTCTACCCCTGTCTCCAATATAAATTTGAAGATTATTTTGTCAACTTCAAAAGGAAAAAAAATTGGCATTTTATTGGAATTGTGTTAAAATTTTAAAGTAGCTCTGAGATAAATAACACTTTAACAATTTTTTATTTCCCTATCCAGTTATATCTTCTACTTGTTCAAATCTTTTTTTTGGAGTCCCCCCCTCTCCCTTTTTTTCCTTTTAAGTTTTCTACATATAGGTCTTGTGCATATTTGTTAAATTTATTTCTAAGTATTTTCTCTTTTTTGTTGCTATTTTAAATAATGTCCTTTATACTGCTATCTTCTAATAAGTTATTGTTTGTATATGTGAGATCAGTTGGTTTCTATATATTAATTTTGCATCCTTCTAATTTACTGAATTATCTTATTATTTATAATAGTTTTTATTGGACTTATCAAGATAAAATCTTATCATCTGCACATAGCGAGTATTTTTTTTTCTTTCCCAGTTTTTTATATTTGAAGTCTTTACTTTGTCTATGATTGCTAGTATCTTATGGAAATTTTAAACTAATAATGGTTGTAGCAAGCACTCCTGTCTTATTCCTACCTCTAGCATTTCCCTATAAAGCAGAATGCTTATTTTGGGAATGACATAGATATATTCTATCATATTAATAAATATTCATCTCTTATTTCAAGCGCTGTTTATCAAGTGGTTGAAATCATGAGCATTTTAATAAACCCTAACTACAAAAAAGCTATTCTTCTGACCATCTATCCTTCGACCTTCAATCTCCTGCTGATGTCTTCCTCTTGGCCGGTCCTAAAAGAAGACAGAAGGGGAGGGAGTCCTCAGGGTCAGCTTCTGAGACCACAGAGCAGGGCAGAGAATAAGGATTGAGGTTAGGTCTGGAAGATCAGACAGGGTATATCCTGTACAGAAACCAATAGTGGATAACAAAACAGCCTCTCTCTTCATTAACTGAAGATGTTTATAGGTGGCTAAAGCAATTTTCTTGAAGCTAGTAGCATCATCTTTGCTTATTAAAAAAGTGAAAGGGGACTTCCCTGGTGGACCAGTGGCTAAACTCTGCGCTCCCAATGGAGGGGGCCTGGGTTTGATCCCTGGTCAGGGAACTAAGATCCCACATGCCACATGGCACAGCCTAAAACAAAAAGGGTGGGGGGTCTCAGTCTTGGGCAATTTTACGTGGAAAGCTGCTGGTACTAACCTTTTCTAGATCTAACGTTAGCAAGCCCAAGGTCTGCATTTCATTGTCGGGACTCATTGAGTTTCTCTTTTTTCTTTTTTTCACATTTACTTTTAGGATTGAGCTTCTTGAATACAGTTCCCCCCTATATCTAGTACCTTATTTTTAAAACCTTGTCACTCTTTCCCCAGATCTAAAAATAATATTCTAGTGTGATGGGGATCAGATGGGTCAGTTGTCAGCACCGGAACCAGACACTGTATCTTCTGGGAAGGACCCAGCAGAACACGCCCTTTTATTACCGGCACCTTGGCCAGTCTCCAGGGCTATTCCGTTCAGGCCTACCTCAGATGCCCCACACATCAGCAGGCCTGGCATTGGGGGCAGCAATTTCACCTGACTGTGCCACATGATGCCCTCTCTGACAGGCTGCTTCCCTTCTGCCAGACGTTTGGAGACTGTTCCAAACTGCAGCAATCCTGGCCTCCTACTGCACAGGCTGTGCGTTCAGGAGACTTCGTGGCTCAAATGGTTGCAGATACTAGACAAGGCACCCAGTTAAATTTGAATTTCAGATAAACAGTGAATAATTTTTAGTATATCAGAAATATCACAAGGGACGTCCTTGTACTGAAAAATTATTCTCTGTTTATGTGAAATTCAGACTCAGCTGGGCGCCCTGCATTTTGCTCTACTAAATCTGGCAACTCTTATCACAGCTAACCCTCCACTTGTGCTTCCCCTCCTCCTCCAGTACTCTTGCCTGGAGAATCCCATGACAGAGGAGCCTGGGTGGGCTACAGTCCATGGGGTCACAAAGCGTCGGACAGGACTGAGCAACTTTCACTCACATCCTCACGTGCAGGGCATGAGCTGTGTGCCTGCAGAATAGAAAGCAGGAGACCTGGTAAAGGAAAGAGCTAGCAAGCAACCAAGGGCTGGGGGCAAAATAGGCCAGGAGAAGTAAAACCAAGAAATATTTAAAAATTAGGGGCTTGACATTTAAGGGAAAAGTCCAAAGTTAGCTAAGAATAACTGCTTATTGCAGGATTCAAAACCTCTGAGTGACAAAACTTCTGAAAGAGGAAGTGGTGGCAGCACGGGGCACCCTGCTGACCCATCTCCCGTCCCCAAGCACTTCTGCATCCCACCCTCCAGCCAGCACACAGAGCAGAGACGAAACCCAGTGACCCTCTCCCTGCAGGCGCTGCGCCTTGCGAGGCTGAGGCTTGACCCAGAGGCCCTCGCTATGAAGTCGGTAAACTGGACCGCAGCCTTATTTCCTGAGACTGACTCAACCCGGCCGGCCTTCCCAAATGCCGTGGCCCAGGAGGTTAAGAGTGCAGTCAGTCATGAGGCAGACACCACCGTACCTCTCAGGGCTGCTTCCATGTGGTGTCCAAGCTCATGGCAGCAGGGGAGCCAGCCTGGGTTAGACTGAGCCCTGTGAGTCTGTGTTGGCAGTCATTACCCCCCGCCCCAGGGTTTTTGAGCTGGACCAGGCAACTGTGGAACCCTCGCTGTATGGCCCTGTGCACACCTGACTTGCCCAGAGAAGCTGAAGAGTTTGGGGCTTCCAAGTGAGTAGAGTGGCCCATCTCATCACAGTTTGTCCAGGACTTGCCCTGTTTAAGCACAGCAAATCTCACACTCCAGGAAACCCCTCAGTCTGAGGCAAAATGTGGTCATTCTGCAGTCAAGACCACCAAAGCGTGGGTACCTGTATATCAGTTACCATGGCTGTGAAAGGCTGGGGTTGGCCGATACAGCTTCTAATGTTTCCCTTGCATCTAATAGTCCATGATTCACCCTCAGGCTCCTGACCTTACCCATCAGCTCCAAACAAAAGTCGCTTGATCCAAGCCCTGAGTTCTTGTAATCTGAAGATAAACTAGTCATCAGTGTGTTAACAGGAGAGCTTGAGCAGAATCTGACAACGGCTTAAGGAGGAAGGCATATGGTTGGAGCTGAGTGGTTCTAAAGGTGGGAGTTCAGCTTGGGAAATGGGATCTCCGGCTCTGTGCCATCCTGAGAGGAACATATATTTAGGCAGGTAGTTTGGAGGCGCTGGCCTGACAAGAGTTGGTCTGACAGGCTGATTTCAGCTTCACAGTAAGAACAATAGTCACAGGCAGGCCAGTCTGGTCTGTCTCCAGCTAACTTTCACACTACGACACGAATACAGTTCGTAGTTGAGACCGCTGACCAGAGAAGAACGGAAATAGTCTACTGATAGACTGCTTTCGAATGCATCTGCTCAGAGCCCCGTTCTGCCATCTGAAATACAGATATGCAGCTATAATTTGGGGGGTAGGTAAGAGTTCAAACTCTGGGATCACAGCCCACTAACTAGGCAAGTATTAGGCTGAATCATATGAAGTTGCTGATATTAGACCTTTTTTGATCTGCAAAAACAGGGATTCCATGTGGTTCAGGTAATAACTTATCTCTTTTCCTCGTGTGTGAAATGCAGAGGCACCAACCTTGAGGGATTGCGGAGAGAAGACAGGGAGGTGTTCAGACAGCCCCTGGCTCACACCCCCTTCCTAGTGATGTCCACTTCATGGCTTCACCACCTCCACCTCTGCCACTACTGGTGAAAAAGCACGCAAGGCCCGTCAGCTGAACCCCGGGAGACCCAGCCTGCTTCCAGGACACCGGACACCAACAAACCAAAGCAGACTGATCACTGAAGCTGAGTGTAAAACTTATTCTCATCCCAGGGTTCAGAAAGAAGAATAAGCTTCATACCACAGACTTCGCAGGTCATTCCAAGAACTGAAGGTTTTGCTTTTTCTCTCACTACAGAACAATCAGTTCCAAAGCCTAGCAAAGGGCTTCCATGACAGGGTTTTGCTGTAATAAAACTGGGCCCCACCTTTAGCCTTACATCTGTGTTTACAGCAACCACAGAAGGCAGCCATCCTATTCAATTTAGTTATATACGCACATAACGCAGACATTGGGAAGTATATGCGAAACAAATGAAATAGTCTCATCATTATCAGAGTACAAAAAAAGTTACAGTGAATTTCTCCTCTCAGTAACTAACAGGAAGCAATAAAAAGAGAGGAAACATAAAACATTTTGCTGTGGTATTATCCTCATAATTAAATAAAATTTATTAACTTAAGCAAATTCATTTGGCTTTTTATAGCTTCAGGAACCTAGGAAATAGCTTCCTTACATATAATGAGGAAGTGCATCCCTAGGTCTCTTAATATGTTCCTTCCCTATACCACTCCTGTGTTTTATCTGATTTTTTTTTTTTTCCCCGAGTTCATTCCCTTGATGTAAAGCAATCTCTTCACACAAGAATAAAGAACACGGGGCCAGGGGTGGGGGCTGGGAAAAAAAAAAAAAAGAAGAATAAAGAACACTACAATCCTGAAGTCAAATGACAGCTAGGGGAGACTCTGGCTTCCAAAGCCAGCATTTCCCTACTGTCTTGATCCCATAGACACAAAATCACAAATCTAAAAAACAAAACAACCTTGTGCCTGGCTTGGTTTAAATTCTCTCTCAAGCAGGACTCTTAACTGTGAGAAAGTTCAAATTCTCAACATGTATTAACAAAAGGTGTTCACACCAGAACACCTGGTTGTGCCCAATAATGGCTTTGCTTTGTGAATTAATTGTTTCTTGGTGACAAAGGCTGAGCTCTGGAACTTCTGGGTATGGCTTGGCAGGGCATTTTTGCTTGGTGTAGCTCTCTTAAGTGGGTAGAAAAGGCTTGGTTGGGCACCTGGTATTCTGTAGCCAGTAATTATACTGCAATTGTTACTGTGCATCACCGAAACTTCAGCTTTTGACCAGAAGCCAAGTGTACTCTAAAACAAACATCTTTTGAAAGCCTCGTGTGTTTTGAAATGATTTTAAAATCCACTTTTCAAATAAGATTTGGTACAAGTCAGATTTTTTTTTTTAAATGATGCTTTGCTTTCAGGCAGCGTTTCTTTGCCTGCCAGTTGATCTGACTTTTGCAGCTCTTACAAGTGATCCTTCCACTTAAGTCATCTTCGTGCTTCCTTTCGCTTCATCATTGTGGACATACTGTACAGTGAAATGTCCTCCCAAGAGGAGGACAGATTTACTCTAGGGTGCGTGCTCATAACTGAGGTAGCGGAAGTGAAGTGATAAACATTTAAACACACAGAGAAACACATCACCTTTTCCCACTTAGAAGGCTAGAGAATCATCTAGACAACCCAGCTGTAGGTCTTACTCTGAGAAGACCAGGTCCTCAATTCTTAAGTGAAAACTTGATCACTAAGATCGCTGGATCAATCTTTTGAGGGTGGATTCATAGGGGATGAGGTAGAGGAAGGGAAATGGTACATTTAAAGACCAATCGGGCAGGAAGGGGTTTAACCTGCTAGTTCCCAAATGTAACAACTTTCATCACTGCCTCTTCCCCTCACTGTTAGTTTCAGGAAAATGACACAGAGACTTCACCTCACAAGGACCTGGTGAAGTTACATGTGATACACATGTGGTAGTGAAGTGGTTTCTTTCTTGGTATTCCCCTGTCCCCACCTCATGGCTTGGACAGCAGGCCCTTTGTTTCATTGCCTCAAGGTAAGAGCATGATGTGACAGCATAAAAAGCAAAATAAGGATGGAAAACTTCTCTGAGTTATGCTTTGTGTTATAAAAGCCCTCAGAGGACTGGAGAGGATCCGGCGTGCAGCCAAAGTGATTCAGAAGAAAAAGGCCTGGGGAGAGTGGGGTTTCTCTGAAAGATGAGAAACACTTCCCTTCGCTGGGTGGGAGGAGAGATGGATGAAAAGTGAGACAGCAAAGGCCTGGTGGGTCCTTCCCTCCTCCCTTCCCCTCTTTCCTCAGAAAGGCACAAGCCTGGGGAGATATCAGCTATGGGGGGTGGGCTTACAGAGCTTCCCAGATCCTGGAGTGACCCCAAAGTAGCAGGGAGCTGCTGGGCATGCATGAGCTGTGTGGACAGGAAGGAGGCACAGACGCTTCTTTATTAGTAGGGAGACTAGCAGGAACTGTAGCTGACTTGAGGAGCAAATAGATCCCCCAGTACCTTGGCACTAACCCCTGCACCCCGCCACGTCCCAACCCAAACCTACACACACCTTCAAAGACGGAGAGATACTAAAATGATGGGACTCATTGCTGACACCTTCCAAGAGAGAGCAGGGGCTTAAAGAATAAATTAGGCTGATTTATAGTGAAATTAAAATGTATTTTCTGCCCACTTAATCCTGTGCCTCATCTAGTGTGAGCTGCTGGGGTAGATGGGATGGTGTAGAGGAGAGACCTCTGACCTGAGAGCGAGCTCTGTCCCTGGTGTTGTTCAGTCCCTCAGTCGTGTCTAACCCTTTGCGACCACGTGGACTGTAGCATGCCAGGCTTCCCTGTCCTTTACTATCTCCTGGAGCTTACTCAAACTCATGTCCATTGAGTTGACGATGCCATCCAACCATTTCATCCTCTGTCACCCTGTTCCCCTTCTGTCCTCAAGTAGTATATACTTTGGACAAGTCATGTGACTATTCTGGCTCTTGAGGTCCTCAGTCTACAAAACATGTATAATAACACCTGTCCTGACCACTCACAGTGCCATTGTGAGAAACAGGATGCTGCCCAGAGGTGTCATAGCATACAGTGCCAAGCAAGGAGGCAGACTAAATGGTATCACGTGCAAAGCACAATCAGAAGAAAAATAGTATATAACCCAACTTGGAGAAACTTGCAGGAAAGACTGGCTAGATAGTCATCAATTTCATCTTCTCTTTCTGGCACACAAAAGACAACATTTCCCGGCTCCCCTGCAGTTAGGATGGGACCCTGTGGTTGGATTCTGCCAGTAGGATGTGACAGAAGTCGTGGCCAGTGCTTGTAGACCTAGTGACAATCTTTAACGCACTCTCTTCTCCCTTGGGGGCAACTGTTGAGGCCAAATGTCAAAGCTGATGGCTTTTTAAGATGAAAGGACATTTAGCATTCTAACCAGGAGGACCCAGGAGATGCTCTTGGATCCAGACAAGGAGGAAATCTGTTCTATAGGGAGCACAGCTGTTACAAAACATCTCAAAGCAGTAGGTTTTATTTGTTTGCTTATTGTTATCTCCATTCTCCAAACACTCCTAGCATGCCCACATTTGCAGCTTAACTTAACTTTGGTGACTTTGGTGCTCAAGTCACCAAAGCAGGAGGTACTATCAACTGTACTCAGAGACTAAAATTTCACTGCAGCCCTGGAGAATGTCCCACAGTAGACAGTGGGACAGTGATTCCCCAGAAACCACACTCTCTTTGTCCAGGGCTGACAAGAGAGCCCCGTTATCTTGGAAGGTCCTGGGCTCCAAATTTCCTCTGTCTCAGGCCTGACTGCCACCTCCTTTTTTGATAAGGCTTTCTTCTAATGCCTTTTACCAGTGGGAAGGATCTTTAGGGAGGGCTGGTTCCTTCATTCCTTAACAAAGACTATAATCCTTTGGACCAGTTAGTTGGCTTTGACCCATGTCAGAGAATTCTGCCCAGTGGGCATGTAGACTTGGGCCATTGGTCATACAGGGTGAATGAGGAACCATGAATACAATGGGAAATTAGTCAGCATCATTGAAGGAAGTCTCAAAGCTCCTGTCCTATTGAAGGGAGGTAAGTGCAGCTGTATTATCATCTTTGAATAAATGGTACTGATCTTCAGAAAAAGAAAGCATTAATACACTTTTTCTATGTATTATTGTTATTATTACTGATCAACTATGAATTGGTAACCTGAAGAGTAAAGATACTTTGCATGCGTGCGAGCTAAGTCACTTCAGTTGTGTTGGACTCTTTGCAAAGCTTTGGACCATAGCCCACCAGGCCCCTCTGTCCTGGGATTCTCCCAGTAAGAATACTGGAGTGGGTTGCCATGCCCTCCTCCAGGGGATCTTCCCGACCCAGGGATCAAACCCGCATCTCTTATGTCTCCTGCGTTGGCAGGCACACTAGTGGCATCTGGGAAGCCCCAAAGATATTTTAACTGTTTTTAATTTTTGCTTTCTATAATAAACACTTAAAAAAATAATATGCACTTATTGTGGTAAATTTGTTAAATACAGAAAGGTATACGGAATGTTTTAATAACATCTCTCAGCATCTGCCTTGGGATATAGTGAGTTATGTACATGTCTATCTCCTTCCAACACTGTATATTTCTTGAGGGAAGAAATCATAGACAGCATTTCTTCATCTTTGTGTAACCCATAACATCTCACCCCAGGGCCTTTAATCTCATACAATAAATGTTTGTAGAATGAGTGTCATTCAATGAATTTGGGTAAATTGGTGTTCTCACTTACTTTTGTAGACCAGAGTTTCCACAGTTGTAAACAAAATAAAAAAGAAAACCCAGAGATAAACCCACACACCTATGGTCTCCTAGTCTATGACAAAGGAGGCAAGAATACACAATGGAGAAAAAAACAGTCTTTTCAATAAATGGTGCTCGGAAAACTGGACAGCTACATGTAAAAGAATGAAATTACAACACTCCCTAAGACCATACACAAAAATAAACTCAAACTGGATTAAAGGCCTAAAGGTAAGACTGGACACTATAAACTCTTAGAGGAAAACATAAGAACAACACTCTTTGACATAAATCACAGCAAGAGCTTTTTTGACCCACTTCCTAGAGTATGAAAATGAAAGCAAAAATAAACAATTGGGACCTAATTAAGCTTTAAAGATTTTGCATAGCAAAGGAAACCATATACAAGATGAAAAGACAACCCTCAGAATGAGAGAAGATATTTGCAAATGAAACAACAAAGGATTAATCTCCAAAATAATAGAAACAGCTTGTGCAGCTCAGTGTCAAAAAACAAACAACCCAATCAAATAATGACCAGAAGACCTAAACAAGTATTTCTTCCAAGGGAGACATACAGATAGCCAAGAGGCACATGAAAAGATGCTCAACTCACTAGTTATTGGGCTTCCCTGATGGCTCAGAGGGTAAAGCATCAGCCTACAATGTGGGAGACCTGGGTTCGATCCCTGGGTCGGGAAGATCCCCTGGGAGAGGGCAATGGCAACCCACTCCAGTACTCTTGCCTGGAAAATTCCATGGACTGAGAAGCCTGGTAGGCTACAGTCCATGGGGTCACAAAGAGTTGGACATGACTGAGCAACTTCACTTTCACTGTTGAGCATCTTTTCATGTGCCTCTTGGCTATCTGTATGTCTCCCTTGAAGAAATACCTGTTTAGGTCTTCTGCTCATTATTTGATTGGGTTGTTTGTTTTTTGACACTGAGCTGCACAAGCTGTTTCTATTATTTTGGAGATTAATCCTTTGTTGTTTCACTAGTTATTAGAGAAATGCAAATCAAAACTACAATGAGGTATCACTTCACACCAGTCAGAATGGCCATCATCAAGAAAGCAACAAACAATAAATGCTGCAGAGGGTGAAGAGAAAAGGGAACCCTCCTACACTGGTGGTGGGAATATAAGTTGATACAGCCACTATGGAGAACAGTATGGAGGTTCCCTAAAAAACTAAAAATAGAAGTACTATCATGACCCAGCAATCCCACTACTGGGTATATACCCTGAGAAAACCATAATTCAAAAAGACACGTGCGCCCCAATGCTCACTGCAGCACTATTTACAACAGCCAGCACGTAGAAGCAACCTAAATGTCCATCAACGGATGAATGAATAAAGAAAATGTGGTGCATATACACAGCGGAATATTACCCAGCTGTTCAAAAGAGTGAAACTGGGTCATTTGTAGAGATGTGGATGGGCCTAAGAGACTGTCATACAGAGTGAAGTAAGTTAGAAAGATAAAAATATATATTGTATACTTATACATGTGGAATCTGGAAAAATGGTACAGATGAACCTATTTGCAGGGCAGGAATAGAGACAGTCATAGAGAACAGATGTGTGGACATGGGGTGGGGATGGATCCACGTGGGAGATTGGCACTGACATATATACACTGCTGCTGCTGGCTGCTGCTGCTAAGTCACTTCAGTCGTGTCCGACTCTGTGCGACTCCACAGACGGCAGCCCACCAGTCTCCCCCGTCCCAGGGATTCTCCAGGCAAGAACACTGGAGTGGGTTGCCATTTCCTTCTCCAATGCATGAAAGTGAAAAGTACTACCATGTGTAAAATAGGTAGCTAGTGGGAAGCTGCTGTGTATCACAGGGAGCTCAGGTCAGTACTCTGCAGAGACCTAGAGAGATGGGATTTGAGAAGGGGTGGGAGAAAGTTCCAAGAGGGAGGGGATTTCTGTATACATGTAGCTGATTCACTTCTTTGTACAGCAGAAACTAACACAATATTATAAAGCAACTATGTGTATGTGTGTGTATGTTAGTTGCTCAGTCGTGTCTGACTCTTTGTGAGCCCAAGGACTGTAGCCCACCAGGCTCTTCTGTCTGTGGAATTCTCCAGGTAAGAACACTGGAGTGGGTTGCCATTATTTTCTCCAGGGGATTTTCCTGACCCAGGGATTTAAAAATAAAAAGATACATGTAATAAAGACTATCTACACCCAGGTGGTGTATGACTGTGGTTTCTGAGGTCAGACAGACATGGTCTGTAATCCATCTCTGATCTCACTGTGTCCCCAGGCAAGTTATTTCAATGCTCTGAGTCTCTTGTTTGATGGACTGGCCTCATTCCTGGACTCAAGCTGATGGAATGATCACTACTTGAAACATTGATGCCTGGAGGTGTCCCAGTTTTAGCACTGAAAATCCAACTCCTTGGAAAACTCCTCAATCTCAGGCAACCAGGAAGGCTGGTCATCCTACACAGAAGGAGGACAAATCTCACACTGGCTCTTAAAACTTTTGTGCAGAAGCAAAATGCAAAACTTCTGCTTCAGTGAGGCAATCAAGTCACATGGCCATAGAGAACTCTGAGGGGTAGCGTAGTGCCATCCTACTGTATTCTGGGGAGGAAACCTGGAAATATTTACTTACCAGCTCTAATGACCACCACACCTGCTTCACCCTTCTCACCCCCACTGGGGTTTACAGTCTGCTTAGAGTGACATTCAGCTCTAGCACCTGTCTTAGCACAGTTATTGTCAATGGATTCTCCCTCCCCACACTTCACTCCAAGAATGGCAGTTGGTAGTAAGGTGGGCCATGGATGCCAAAGACAGAATCGGCTTCTCCTTCAGTGACATCCATTCATTCATTTATTGATTAGTGGATTCATTGACTAGACAAATGCTGATTGAACCCCTATTTTGTCAGAGATGTGCTCTGTGATATGATGTGATCTTCAGTACAGAATATTTAAGCCCCAGACACGGTAGATAATATAATATTTTCTCTCCTGCTTCTTCTCAATGTTCACGGAATTTGTAGGCTTAAACTAAGTCACACTACTAAAGTGCTCAACCTGATAAGCTCATACCTGCTTAGCCAAGGAGCATTGCTCATCCATGGTTCTGCCTCCTGGCTTAGGTGCAGGGAAGAGGACAGGACTTAAAATTAGGACATTGTGACACTCTTACATATGTGTTAGTCCCTGCAGCTTGATTTCATGCTGTCAGTGGGCCATTCGTCATTCCCAGACGCAAATGGCTGTTTTCAAAGGTCTAGGTCAATCGCCTGGGGAGCACTGAGACACTTGTGCCCGGGCCTCATCCAAAAGCAATTAAATCAGAATCTCCAAGGTGAGGTGAGACTCAGACACTGATATTTTTAGTGTTTAATATTTAAATGTTTAATGTTTCCCAGGCAAAGACACTGGCCTAGGACCACAGTTCTAAAATTTAAACATATATCAGAATCACCTGGAAGACTTATTAAACCATATCTACTGGGTTCCTCTCACAGAATTTGTGATTCAGTTGGTCTGGGGTGTGGCCTGAGAATCTGTATTTCTAACAAGTTCCCAGATGATAATGATGCTGCCACTTGGAGACAACATTTTGTGAACCGCTGGTCTAGGAGACCCTCAGCATTCGGAATAGCCTAATGGAATGGCGATGGGCTAGTGGCAGGGAGGCCTTTTCTAGATGTTTGTTACCTCTGGAGGATGCAGTTGGGTTGGATCTGTGAGGAATCTCTATAAGAAAGAGGTGAAATAGCAGGGCCGGGTAGACAGTTGTGAGGTGTAAGTGAAATAAGGTATTATACCAAGCCCTTAGTTTGAAAGTGGCCACAAGGAAGCACTCAAGCAACGCTAACCTGCAGTGCTAAACCATCATTCCCCAGAAACCCAGGAGTGAACTGGAAAATTGGAGGAGGGTCTGAAACCTCCATGCCTCCCACAAGTCTTTCTTCCTTTCTTACTCCATCTCTTTAAAAATATTTTTTGAAAAGGCAATACACACTTATGATTTAAAATACAGAGTTGTGCAAAAGGATGAGAAGTAATTTTGCCTCTCCCAGATCTCCAATTCTCCTGTTCTGCCCATCAGAGATAAGCACTAGTTCAACTGTCTTATATATGCCTCTAGAGGCATCTTTTTGTAGACAAAACTACGTCAGTGTGTGTGTCCACCTCTTTTTAAAAAGTATTAATGACAGCATGCTATACACACTGTTTCTACAGTCTTTTTTAAATATACATAACTCATGCAAACTTTTTTTACTTAAGACTTTATCTTGGGGATGGTGGTGGTGATTTAGTCACTCAGTCTCGTCCAACTCTTGCGACCCCGCGGACTGTAGCCTGCCAGGCTCCTCTGTACGTGGGATTCTCCAGGCAAGAATACTGAAGTAGGTTGCCATTTCCTCCTCCAGGGGATATTCCCGATCCAGGAACCAACCTGGGTCTGCTGAATTGTAGGCAGATTCTTTATCGACTCAGCCATGAGGGAAGCCCTATTTTGCGGCTAGGTTCATGTTCAGTTCAGTTCAGTTCAGTCGCTCAGTCGTGTCCGACTCTTTGCGACCCCATGAATCGCAGCACGCCAAGCCTCCCTGTCCATCACCAACTCCCGGAGTTCACATGAAATATAAATCTATAATATAAATCTGCATTATTCTTTTTCATGAGACTGTGTCATCCCACTGCAATTATGTACTGTAAATTACTTAACCAGTTTTCTATAAATGGATGTTTAGTTGTCTTTTTTTTTTTTGGCCATCATAATCATTCAAACAGCCAGTCAAACAGATCTATCAGATAAGTTCATTAGGGCAAAATTTTTAGATCAAGAGTATATCCAATTTTCCTTTTGATCCAAACTGCCAAACTCCCTGGGAATATCCAAGAGCTGGCTTAGCAGCAAAAGTTCTGCTGTCAGGCTGCGCGTGTTCAGTCACTGGCTTAGACACTTACTCCTTATGTAACCTGGGGCAAATGACTCTACACCCCCATGCCTCCGTTTCCTCATTCCCAGAACGATGAGGGGAGCAGTTCTTCCCTCACAGGGCTGTTACAAGGACTAAATGAGAGAATAGCTGTGACATAGCACAACAAAGCAAGTTCTTGATAACTCTGACACAAAACAGAAGATAAAAAGTCAGAGCAGGGACTTCCCTGGTGGTGCAGTGGATAAAAATCCGCCTGCCAATGCAGGGGACACATGTTCAATCCCTGATCTGGGAAGGGTCCACATGCCTCGGAGCACCCGTGAGCCACAACCACCGAGCCTGTGAACCGCAGCTACTGAGGCCCGTGTGCCTAGAGCCTTTGGTCCACAACAAGAAAGCCACTGCAATGAGAAACCTGTGCACCGCAAGGAAGAGTAGCCCCTGCTTGCTGCAACTAGAGAAAGCACTAGAGCAACTAGAGCAAGCAACAAAGACCCACTGCGGCCAAAAATAAACAAAGTTTTTTGAAAAGTCAGAACAAGACAAGTAAAGTCCCTGAGACAATGATGGGTAACCCAGATTATCCCATTTTGGTTGGGCTTCTGCTTCTACGGGGCACCAGAAGTTCCCAATGAGCCCACATTTGGTGCACAAGTAGGTTGCACGGATGGGACTTGTGTTAGAGGGTGTGGCATGCCTAGTGGGTCAAGGCAATGTCACAAGGAACTATGTGATTTCCCTGAGGATCAGGCCCCTGCCATTGCTTTGGGTCCTGTCACAACAGCTAACACAGACTTAAGTGCTGGGTTCCAAAACTAGAGCTTCCAAAGGAATGATGTGCCAAGAGTGAGATTTAATGCTGACGACAGGTGTAGGAGGCTTACTTGAGGAAACCGACCCTGCAGGAAGTGAAGCGACTTGTTTCAGATTACACAAAAAGAATGATGCAGGTGGAGCCGGCATAGTAGAAAGCATTGTCTTTCAATTGTGCACAACAGTCCTCCCGCCCCCTTGCCTGGTTCTCTTTTAAGGCATGGTGTTGGCCATGTAAAAAAAAATGGTGATAGCGACGATGCCTGTGACAATAGCAGTTAACTAACATGAATTGAATCCTGTGGGCGAGGTGCTGTGCTAAGCACTTCATATGGATTATTTTGTATAATTTACTCAGCCATAGGGTTGAGTGTGCACTCTGTGCCAGTTGCTCTTCTAAGCACTTTATATATTCAGATTCACATCATTGTCAGGACAATCTCCTGAGGTAGGTACTAATCCTATCTCCATTTTACAGATGATGAACTGAGGGATAGAGAGATTAGTTAACCCCCAAAAAGCTAGTGAATAGTGGAGTCGCTGTTCTGACCCACATATTCTGGGGTTTTTTTGCTTGTTTTTTAAAACTTCTGGTGCAGGAGGTTATATTAATTGCACTCCTTAATCTATAGTTTGCTCTCCTCATCGGTTTCTCTAATGGCCCTCTCTGGTTTTATCAATCAGTCAGTCAATCCTCTCATTTCGTTTGGGCCTCTTCCCACCCTCCTCCCTTTTCTTAGAAGCAACCGTTCTACTATACTTAATATATACCTTGTTTCTGTGAGTTGTTGCAAAATCTTTCTTGTAACACAGGTTGTGTTATGTCATGTGCAGCTTCTTATTTACTCTTCTAAGGGCAGTAAGGAGAAGGCGATGGCACCCCACTCCAGTACTCTTGCCTGGAAAATCCCATGGACGGAGGAGCTTGGTTGGCTGCACTTCCATGGGGTCGCGAAGAGTCGGACACGACTGAGCGACTTCACTTTGACTTTTCACTTTCATGCCTTGGAGAAGGAAATGGCAACCCACTCCAGTGTTCTTGCCTAGAGAATCCCAGGGATGGGGGAGCCTGGTGGGCTGCTGTCTATGGGGTTGCACAGAGTCGGACACGACTGAAGCGACTTAGCAGCAAGGGCAGTAAAAGCTTGTGCCATCATTGTGTAAGATCGCTGCCACTAGAGGCTGCCCCCAAATGCTTGAACTGCCATACTAGACAAGTTAACTTAGACTCTGCTCTCTCTGGGCTTCCCTCATAGCTCAGTTGGTAAAGAATCTGCCTGCAGTGCCGGAGACCCGGGTTTGATTCCTGGGTCTGGAAGATCCCCTGGAGGAAGGCATGGCAACCCACTCCAGTATTCTTGTCTGGAGAATCCCATGGACAGAGGAGCCTGGCAGGCTACAGTCCATGGGGTCGCAAGAGTCAGACATGACTTAGCAACTAAACCACCACCACCACCACCACCACCGCTCTCTCTGCTGATAAGCATGAGCCAGTAAGTGAGTCTGAGAGCATGGAAATCCTGTAGTCTCCTTTCCATTTCCAGCTAACACATTTGGGTTACTATAGTTACAACAGATCTGGGAAGGTCAGCAGGATGAAAGGATAAACTAGAGATGGATGGATGTCCAAAAGTTGGTTAGGAGTCTGACCTTCCTTACCTTCAACAGTTCCCCTATTTGGGAGGTCATCCCAAATAACAACAGACCATATAAACATGATGGGCTTGCCATAAACATTGGCTTAGGGCAAGTCCCTTAGCCTTGCACTTCCAACAAGATTATCACCCCAAGTCTCTGCAGAGGACTGGGTCCATCTACACTAGAGCTTTAGTAAACCACCTAATTTACATATCCAAGCCAATTCCCGACGGAAAAAAAGTGCTATTCTAAAGGTAGAGGTGTAATTAAATGTGTTCAAACCAATAGTTATCCCAAACTCAGACTCATTTGCGGTTAAAAAGCACTTCCACCATTCCCCAGTGTTAAAAAATTCCACTTGCATCTCTGCCACGCTGACCAGATCCCATCTCTTTCCTCCTCCCCCTACCTACACCACTTTCTTTCTTGTCATCAGGACTTTCACTGGTTGAATTGTGTCCCCTCAAAGAGAAATGGTAAAGTCTTAACCCGTAGTACCCCTGAATGTGTCCTTATCCATAAACAGGGTCATTGCGGGAGTAACCAATTAAGATAAGGCCATTAATCCAACATGACTGGTGTTCTTATAAGAAGAAGGCCATGCCAACACACAGAGAAACATGGAGAACACCATGTGAAAATGGAGGCAGAGATTGGAGAGCTGTATCGACAGCTAAGAACACTTAGGAATGTCAACCATCACCGGAAGCTAGGAAAGAGGCACACAGTCCTTAGAAGGAACCAACCTTGCAAACACCTTGACTTCTCACCTCCAGAACTGGAGGAGCATTCATTTCTTATTGTCTTAAACCACCCAGGTTGTGGTACTTAGTTATGGAAGCCCTATAAAACCAACCCTGGAAAGTCCTTCCTAAGCCTGCAATCCACAGGGAGACATTCCAGCAAAGCTTTGGCCAGCACCCCTGGTTCCATCATTCCTACCTTCTCACTGCAGCCAATCCTGCTGGTCTCAACTCTAGCTGGGACACACTATCTAATTTTTTAGCTCCTATCCACAGTTGTTAAGGTGATAGTATAGTTTAATGAATTGCTTCTGTTGCAGAGTCATTCTCTCCCTTTTCCCAATATAAGCCCCAAGGATTCACCCTTGAGGGTCTTTTGACCCTCTTTCTACTCTCCCTTGGTAACTTAATTCAGTCTCCGGTTTCTCCATCGACTGGTATAACGTCACAGGTCATCTGAAAATCTTCCCAGCTCTGAGCTTTTCTCTCAAGGTCTACATCTCTAGTTGCCTCCTGGACATCACTATCCAATCGTCTCACTACTTTAAATTCCATATGTCAATGAATGAACTCACTGAGGCTCTCCCCCGAGACCTGCTAGGTCCTTACTTTTATCTTCCCACTCACCCAAGCCAGAGAGCCCCTCCTCGCCCTTCCATACATAACACAAGTCAAACTCGGTGAATTTTAACCAGCCAATACCTTGTATCTGCAAGGGATGTGACCAAAAAATATGTAAGGCATTAGTGCTACTCTTGGCTACTGCTCCATAGTTCTTGCAGCTTTTATTGATCCTCTGTGTGGTATTCACAGCTCATGATTTTTTTTTTTTTTGGCTGAACCTCTGTGGTATCCAATAGGTCATGACTTCAGGCTCACAATTTTTTAGTTGGTCACTTTCTTCATTCATTTTCTGGCATTCCAGTCTTATCTCCATTTACTTAGTGGTTAATGGCTACAAACATGCATTTCAGAGTTTTGAAACACTATGACATGATAGACTACCGTGACTATTGTTAGTAGGATAATTCCCAATGTCTGGAGCGTACCTCAGAGCCATGATTCCCAAGACTAAACCAGTGAAAATCAAGTAACTCAAAGAAAAGGACAGGATGAAGCAGTCACCTTTTCAGCCAACTGGCTTGCTTAGTGTTTGTATGTAAATGAGTTTCAACTTCCCCAGAAGTGTTAGGTGCAGCAGGTGGTATTGGCCACAGAACAGATACCTCCTTGTCCAGCTAAAAGATAAACAAAGGCTATCCTGTTATCAGAGCAACTTCAGAAAGAAAGTCTAAGGACTGTTGTTGGGGAGCTATTTCTTTAGCAGGAGACTCCACAATACTTTCAAGAGTTAAGGAGAGATTCCTGATCATGGCCTCATTTACATCTACTCTTAACTAGGGTAGTAGGGACCTGCCAAAGGAAGAGAATTCTGAATCACAAAAAATGCCTCGTAGGTCCTTTCTAACTTGAGAATGTAAAATTCAGGGGAGTTGACTGGTGAGGTGTCTCAGTTTAATTGTGGACAGTCAGAGGCACGGTTAGATAACCTCGGGCTTCCCAGGTGGCTCAGTGGTAAAGAATCCACCCGCTAATGTAGGGGACTCTCTTGCTTTGTCCATGATCCAGTGGATGCTGGCAATTTGATCTCTGGTTCCTTTGCCTTTTCTAAAACCAGCTTGAACATCTGGAAGTTCACGGTTCACGTATAGCTGAAGCCTGGCTTGGAGAATTTTGAGCATTACTTTACTAGCATGTGAGATGAATGCAATTGTGTGGTAGTTTGAGCATTCTTTGGCATTGCCTTTCTTTGGGATTGGAATGAAAACGGACCGTTTCCAGTCCTGTGGCCACTGCTGAGTTTTCCAAATTTGCTGGCATATTGAATGCAGCACTTTCACAGCATCATCTTTCAGGATTTGAAATAGCTCAACTGGATTTCCATCACCTCCACTAGCTTTGTTCATAGTGATGCTTTCTAAGGCCCACTTGACTTCACATTCCAGGATGTCTGGCTCTAGATGAGTGATCACACCATCGTGATTATCTGGGTCGTGAAGATCTTTTTTGTACAGTTCTTCTGTGTATTCTTGCCACCTCTTCTTAATATCTTCTGCTTCTGTTAGGTCCAGACCATTTCTGTCCTTTATTGAGCCCATCTTTGCATGAAATGTTCCCTTGGTATCCCTAATTTTCTTGAAGAGATCTCTAGTCTTTCCCATTCTGTTGTTTTCCTCTATTTCTTTGCATTGATCGCTGAAGAAGGCTTTCTTATCTCTCCTTGCTATTCTTTGGAACTCTGCATTCAGATGCTTATATCTTTCCTTTTCTCCTTTGCTTTTCGCTTCTCTTCTTTTCACAGCTATTTCTAAGGCCTCCCCAGACAGCCATTTTGCTATTTTGCATTTCTTTCCCATGGGGATGGTCTTGATCCCTGTCTCCTGTACAATGTCACGAACCTCTGTCCATGGTTCATCAGGCACTCTGTCTATCAGATCTAGTCCCTTAAATCTATTTCTCACTTCCACTGTATAATCATAAGGGATTTGATTTAGGTCATACCTGAATGGTCTAGTGGTTTTCCCTACTTTCTTCAATTTAAGTCTGAATTTGGTAATAAGGAGTTCATGATCTGAGCCACAGTCAGCTCCTGGTCTTGTTTTTGCTGACTCTATAGAGCTTCTCCATCTTTGGCTGCAAAGAATATAATCAATCTGATTTCGGTGTTGACCATCTGGTGATGTCCATGTGTAGAGTCATCTCTTGTGTTGTTGGAAGAGGGTGTTTGCTATGACCAGTGAGTTCTCTTGGCAGAACTCTATTAGCCTTTGCCCTGCTTCATTCTGTATTCCAAGGCCAAATTTGCCTGTTATTCCAGGTGTTTCTTGACTTCCTACTTTTGCACTGCAGTCCCTTATAATGAAAAGGACATCTTTTTTGGGTGTTAGTTCTAAAAGGTCTTGTAGGTCTTCATAGAACTGTTCAACTTCAGCTTCTTCAGTGTTACTGGTTGGGGCATAGACTTGGGTTACTGTGATTTTGAATGGTTTGCCTTGGAAACGAACAGAGATCATTCTGTCGTTTTTGAGATTGCATCCAAGTACTGCATTTCGGACTCTTTTGTTGACCATGATGGCTACTCCATGTCTTCTAAGGGATTCCTGCCCACAGTAGTAGATATAATGGTCATCTGAGTTAAATTTACCCATTCCAGTCCATTTTAGTTCGCTGATTCCTAGAATGTCGATGTTCACTCTTGCCATCTCCTATTTGACCACTTCCAATTTGCCTTGATTCATGGACCTGACATTCCAGGTTCCTATGAATATTGCTCTTTACAGCATTGGACCTTGCTTCTATCACCAGTCACATCCACAGCTGGGTATTGTTTTTGCTTTGGCTCCATCCCTTCATTCTTTCTGGAGTTATTTCTCCACTGATCTCCAGTAGCATATTGGGCACCTACTGACCTGGGGAGTTCCTCTTTCAGTATCCTATCATTTTGCCTTTTCATACTGTTCATGGGGTTCTCAGGGCAATCTGAAATAAAAGTGGTTCCAAATTCTATATACCCTTCTTAGCCATGGCCTAGGAGATGTGGACCACCGTGTTGTCTTTCCAGGCAAACGCCAGCACAAGGAAAAGAAGAAGAAAGAGTTTCATGTTAAGGCATGAAATCTTGCTCAAGCACCTTGAGAGGAATCAAGCTACTGCTAGCTGGCTACCTCTCTTCCCAGTCAATCTGACTTAAAGATCTCACAGCTGAAGACTTCTTCAGCAGTGAGATGCCTTCCTAAGGTTCAAATCCCTGAAGTCTGGCTATAGTTAGGAAGATCTGGTATAGCCTCTTCCAAGGAGATTCAAGAGCATTCTATATCCTCAGTGATTCCAAATTACAAAAGGGGAAGAAAATTGGAAATGTAGCAAGATACTTGAGGTAACTACAAGAGTTTAGAATCCAGACTAGTTTATATGCCTAAAGACAGTTAACAGAACTAGAATCTAATAGCTACATCTAATAGTTACAAACATAATTTTTCTCTCTACAATTTCCCCCATTAAAAACAGATAATCACAGTAAAACTAATTTGTTTGCATTAAACTTGGCCTATAAGTGCAGTGAAAACAATGACTGACCATATAAGCTTTGGTCAAATCTGAGTCCATGTATATCTCTCTCAAATATGACATTGCAGTCAAGGCCTTGGTAATATAGCCAATGTTTCCAATTGTGTCCTGTTACCAGGAGAACAGATTCATACTGAACTTATGCAAATAACTAACTCTATTGCCGAGGAAAAATACTCAAGGATTTTCTAACTATGGAAGGGATCAGATAGGGAGAAAAAGTAAATGTTTCATCTGTGTTTACAAAGGTATCTTTTACCAAACCGCTGCATGTCATGTTCAGATGAAGAGGAAAGGTTTCCTTATATTTGGGAAAATGAAACATTAAGGAACCAATGTTTCAAACAAAAAGTCATAAAAAATTATAATCATCTTCCTCAGTTCATTCAGTTCCATGTAATTAACACTTGCTTTGCTTGAATCCAGTTTTTCCATTAGTTCTGGAGTTCTCACTCGGTTCAGTTTTATGATCTTCAAGTTAGTAGAAACCTGTACTTGTCAAAATCCTTTTCATGAATCTCCTTTAAGACGAAGCAATTTTGCAAGAACATTTTTGCAAAAGCATCACAGTAAAACCATAACTCTGTAAATGATGAAGGACTTTAAAATGGGCATGGTTAAAAATCATTTTAAAAAAAGATAAAAAGATCTGATGAGAATTCATTACAATGTTACTGACAAGGAAATTCAGTTATTTCTGTAACATATACATTTTAAGACACAACTGTGACTGATTACATTAGACCAGAACTTAGATTTCCAGGAATTTGGCTCAATTTCAGGAACACATATAAACATATAGAAATACAATATCAAGAAAGTTTAATATTACTTCTTATTTGACAATGCTTCCTATGTAATTGGGCTTACCTGATGGCTCAGACAGTAAAGAAACTGTCTGCAATGCAGGAGACCCAGGTTTAATCCCTTGGTAGGGAAGATCCCCTGGAGAAGGGACTGGTAACCCACTCCAATATTCTTGCCTGGAAAATCCCATGGACAGAGGAATCTGGTGAGCTATAGTCCATGGGGTCGCAAAGAGTTGGACATGACTGAATGACTAACACTTTCACTCTCCCATGTAATTAAACATATCAAATAAGCCTAATTAGTTTAACTTATGGAGGTCACAGGGCTTTCCTGGTAGCTCATCTGGTAAAGAACCCACCTGCAGTGCCCCTGCAGTGGTTTGATTCCTGGGTTGGGAAGTTGCCCTGGAGAAGGGATAGGCTACCTACTCCAGTATTCTTGGGCCTCCCTGGAGACTCAGACGGTAAAGAATGTGCCTGCAATGCAGGAGACCTGGGTTTGGTCACTGCATTGGAAAGAGCCCCTGGAGGAGGGCATGGCAGCCCACTCCAGAATTCTTGCCTGGGGAATCCCCATGGACAGAGGAGCCTGGTTGGCTACAGTCCATGGGGTCACAAAGAGTGGGAACAACTGGGCCACTGTGCACAGCACAGCACAGGGTCACAAAGAGTCCCAGAGACCCCCCTCCCCGGGAAATCCTAAAGTTAGTTATAAATCAAAACACTTTATTTAGAATTTGACTTGGAAAAGTTTGTAAACAAATATAAAAAGATTTTAAAACAATCGGTCATAAAAGGATCATAGGTCACTATGATGAAATAAGAGCCATTTTACCATAGCAACAAAGACTCTGAAGGCAAATACAAGAGGGTACATAGTTCTGAGCAAAACTTTGCTTTTTTAATAGCAAGAAGACTAGGTTTACTCAAGTAATCAAAGACCTGATAAAAACAACACAGGAAATTATTTTGATAAAACACAGAATCTTTGTTTTCTAGGCAGACCACTTAAAAGGTAAAGAAACACTTTTGTTTACAATGTCTTACTAAGAGCAGACTAACAATCCCAAACAACTTGTCCTTCCAACAGTGAGAAAACCAGATTTTAATATTGTACCAGCTTACCTTTGATCTTAAAACTCATTGACTTAAATAAATTCATTTTGATCTTAGCCAGCCTGACCACATGTAAAATTCTTTTCCCAAGATTCTTTTTCCACAAACCTACAATTTGTCCTGTGTTTTTTCCTCTTTCCCATTATGAAATAACTAGTCTCTAATCAGGACAAAGTTCCTTTCTTTTCCCTCAACATAAATGCACCTCCATTCCTTAAACCATCTTTTATAGAAAACATGTTTCCTACTTTCCTTGCATATGAAGATGTTTCCCTTATTATCTCTAGTAGCTTTTATTGTTATCATTCAACTGCTAAGTCATGTCTGACTCTTTGCAACCCTATGGACTTCAGCACTCCAGGCTCCTCTGTCCTACACTGTCTCTCAGAGTTGGCTCAAACTTATGTCCACTGAGTTGGTGATGCTATCTAACTATCTCATCCTCTGCCACTTTCTTCTTTTGCTTTCAATCTTTTCCTAGGTCTTTTCCACTGAGTTGGCTCTTTGTGTCAGGTGGCCAAAGTATTGGAGCTTCAACTTCAGCATCAGTCCTTTCAGTGAATATTCAGGGTTGATTTCCTTTAGGACTGACTGGTTTGATCTCCTTGCTGTCTGAGGGACTCCGAAGAGTCTTCTCCAGCACCACAGTTTGAAAGCATCAATTCTTTGGGTCTCAACTTTCTTTATTGTCCAACTCCCATGTCTGTACACAACTACTGGAAAAACCATAGCTTTGACTATATGGACATTTGTTGGCAAAGTGATGTGGCTGTTTTTTAATATGCTGTCTAGGTTTGTCATAGCTTTTCTTCCAAGGAGCAAGTGTCTTATCTACAGTGATTTTGGAGCTCAAGAAAATAAAATCTGTCACTAGTAGCTTTAATTGTATATATAGGCTTCCCAGGTGGTGCTAGTGGTAAAGAACCCGCCTGCCAATGCAGGAGACATAAGAGATGCAGGTTCAATCTCTGGGTCGGGAAGATCCCCTGGAAGAGGGCACGGCAAACCATTCCAGTACTCTTGCCTGTAGAATCCCACGGACAGAGGAGTCTGGCAGGCTGCAGTCCTTAGGGTTGTGCTGAAGCGATTTAGCACACACACACACACACACACACACATTGTGAACTGTTATATTAGCATTCTGTGCTTTGACAAATTTATGGATACTTTTTTATGATTTCTAGAAACATGCTTTCTCACAGTAAATTTTTCATCGTGACATGAAACGTGTTTACTAATAAATCCAAGTATTTTTAGTTCCTCTGGGAAAGGAAGCAAAAGTAAAACGGCCTGTGTTTAGTAATTAATGTTTTAGTATTTTATATCATTTGGGAATGATCTAGGTACACAATGACTGTCCATCATTTAATTCAATTTAGCAAAACTTTAAGGTTTCAGTATACCAAAAAGGTTTGTGGAAACTAGTTTAAAAGTTCACCTAAAAACTTTTATCCTGTTTATATCTATTAAATTCACTTATTTTCAGTAATTATGTTTAGACTACCCACAAAAATTTCATGAGACATTAGACAAAGTCAGCTATTATCCCAAGTTATTTTTCTCGCTGACAGATTGTGTAAGAAAGACTACATGAAATTATTTGACCACGAAATCCAAGTATAGGATTGGCCAAAAAGTTCCAACTTTAATGGAATAAAGTATGTCTGCATTATTTTAATGCTGAAGACATATCTATTTTAATTAACCCAACAAACTTGAACTAATTTTTATTTACCAAAGATTATCTCAGATCATGTGAACTTGAAAAGCATTTGGGTTAGTTTCCATCATATTTTTGAGTGTTTAGGATTTCTTAATTCATATAAGTGCTTAATTCTCTTCAAGCCAAGTAGAGTGCTTTTACAAATTAATTTTGGTTCTACCATCCAAAGGAAGAAAATACTACACATTTATTACATACACACACAAACATATAAACAGATGAAAACAGAGATCTTATAGCTTCTGTTTTAAAATTACTGCCATGAAACACTAGAAGATAGAACTTACTAGTTATAAAAGCAGTTGGATCAATGTTTTCCAGTAGATGAAATAAGCTAAGCTTATCTGTTCAGATGGCGAGAGCTGTTTACTAATATTTGTGGAGAAGACATGTAAGAGATTTTTCGTTAGTCTAAGTTCAAAATGACCACCTCTTCCACTTTTTTTTTGTTGTCTGTTTGTTTTAATGAGAATTACTTCCCTGAAGTTGATATCTTAAAGAAATGCTCTAAGAGTTCCTGGAGCATTTCTGGTTTTGCCAAGATTCATAAGAAAATGACAGTTGTTTTTAACTCCTAAAGGAATTGGGTTTCAACTTAAATGACATCATAGGTTGCTCCACCCATTTTTAGAAGGTTTCTCTTTTACTTTGTGTACACAGTTTTATTTTAGCTTAGTGAAGGAGGCCTAGAAAAATTCCTATCAGGGTCTGAATGTCAGCTTTCAGCCAGGTCAATTTCTGACCACAGAGCTACTTAAAAATCCTTCTAAATGTCTTGTCCATTTTCAGCCAGGACAAACAGTAAATACTTCTAGAAGTGCTGAACAACTCCTTTGTTATCTCCAAAGAAAATGCAAAAGACATTTTATTTTTCTCTTTATTGGGCACTGTAGACATATCTGGGAGAGCTGACTCTGGTTAGAATTCTCACCCTTAGCTCGATTGTATCAGTCTTTTCAGGACCACATCTGCAAGCTCTGACAGGGGTTTAAAGTAGAGAGTGTAGCTTCAGTATCTAAAAGAATTTGGCAAGGTTTTCCATTAATTTTAGTTTTCCTTGGCTGTTTAAGGGAATAACGTAATAGTTTACCAGAAAAGCCCTCGGAGTCTCATCAACTCTGGGAGGAACCCATATAGGGACCCTCCTTTGAGGGTCGATATAAGGACATTCATATCTACAAATCAGCTGAATATTATGCAGAGGCTTGTTTGAGGGCATTTTCTTTTCCAGAGTCCCAGTTGCTTACCACTGAGACATCTAGCCATGAGTTAGCATTTTAATGATGGACTCCAAAAAGACTGTGATGTAGGGGCCCAGGCATTATTTCAGGTGACTGACATTATTTCAGGTGACTGACTTTGGAGCCCTTATGACTTTAAAACCAACAGCTTGGTGGATTTTTGTTTACAATCTTGTTCCAAAGTCCTTTTAAAGTGTTCAGCTACAGTGGTCAAACAGGTAGCCTCCCATCCCATTTTTTTGTTTGTTTGTTTTGGTCTTTTTATTAATCCACTAACTTCAGGACATAAACTATTTACAAATAGTGTAGCTAGAGCAGGTTGGGTGACTTCATCTCTTGAATGAAACCCAGAAACCTGTAGGAGGAGAGCTTCCAGATGAGCTCTAAAGTCAGCCACAGACTCATCTTTTTTTTTGGTTGCATGTTTTGAATAATAGAGCCGGGAAGACTCTAGGATTGGCTCTCAAAAGATCAGTTTCTACTTTGAGAGCATGTTCTGCTCCACTGGAGACCACGTTGAAGATAGAGGATCTCAAGTTATCATCCTCAGGGGTTTGCATTTTGCTTCCTTCATTTTTGTGCTTCATCAGATTCTACCAGCATATGCACAGGCTGATAAAGATCTGTCAGACCAGGGTCATAGGCTCTATAGGACTCTAAATTCTTCAAGACTTTTGAGGTGGTTTCTTTCTATATCCTCTCTGGGTTTAGGAAATTCTTTAAGTACCACCCTTGATTCAGTCTTTGACTAAGATGTGAAAGATACATGAGAAGGATTGCCTACAACCCTGGGCAGTTTTATTTTAAACTGCTTAATAACCTCTTCAGAATGGAAAGGCGGGGGGTGGGGTTGGGGTGGCTCAAGAGGGAGGGGATATATGACTCACACTGTTGTACAGCATTAACCAACACAACACTGTAAAACAATTATCCTCAAAAAAAAAAAAAAGAGTGGAAAGGCAGTTCAGGATAGAGAATTAGTGGAATGCGAATATTCAGGTAAATGAAGGTAGAAAGGAGCAGTAGGAGGCATGTTACTCATACTATCTTTTATTTTAGGACCTCTTGTGTCTTTTATTTTTTATTGGCCTTTCCTATGAATCTTTCAATGAAGCTACTTTGGAATCGTGAAGGCTTTTGGAGGCCCCTGTATACCAGTTAAAATAAGTATCTCATTTTGTTTAATTTGGGAATCCCAGCTTTCAAGTGTATTTCCTAAATGAATGATCTTATCTAACTGGAACATTCCCCATTATGGCCACTGGAATCCTAGCTTGTTTTTGGTAAGATTTTGCCATTTTTGTAAATATCTACAGCTTCCAGGTCCATAGTTCTTAGCCATGAGATAAGCAGGTGTGCTGAAAGGTGGTGTGCTTAATGCTTTAGAATTTGAGTTAGTAATTAACTTTTAATTTTATTATTTTAAAAAAACAATTATTACTTTATTTATTTACGTATTTATTGAGCTAGATTTTGGAGTCAAAATAATACTAAAAAGGGATGTGCCACTTAGGAGAAAATTGTATGGTGTTTTACAGTGTACTTCATTGCATGACAACGTTCTTGAGGTTGGCTGGTGACCTAGTGTCTGTCTACCCAGTCTGTGGTGAACTTATTCTAAAATAGGAGACTTAGAGTTTGGTGAGAAGTGCTCTAACAGCTTTTAAGTGTTCAATCCATGCTCACCAATTATTGTGACTTTTCTGCTTTCAAGATCTTTATCAGCAATAGCCTTTCATATAAAACAAAACAAATGTGTGCCCCTTAATATACCAAGCAGTAACCAAAGAAACGTTACCGCAGATGGGCCAGCAGAAGGCCCTGTGCACACAGCCAGCCATTTTCAACGTGGAGCTGGGGTTGGGAAGAGAATTGAAACAAAAGACCTCAAAGAATGGGCATTGCAAAGTGATTTCAGAGAAATGGGAAACTGCAAATTAAACTGCCAACAGTTCCCAGCGTGGAATGTGGTCACAGAACCAAGGGCTAAGACTCCCAAACAAATGAGTTGAAAACTGAACCAAGGCCGAGGGGTTAGTTCTGGGTGGAACTGACTGCTAGCTTAAACTGACCTGCCCTGGACTGGAAAGTCTATTAAATCAGGAGCTTTATCCAAAGAAAGCGAAAGCAACCAAGAGGAACTTACCAACGACCTTCAGAAATGACAAAAAAGATAGAAAACTCAGTGGGTTTTTGGAGTACCATGCCTCTGTCCCCTGTTGTTCCTGAAGCCATTGGAAGTTCACTTCAGATCCCACTGCTGTCACCAAATCTGTTAAAAGACAAAATTCAACTAAGTTTTATAGGTCTTACTGACTTTGTTCAATGATCCCTGAATTGGTAGCATCCTATGTAGCATATATAAAGATGCTATACACAATGAAGGGCTTTTATAAGCAGAAGTGGGCACAACAAGGAAAGATCAGATTACCTTATCTTTCTCGTAGAGGATGGAAGGGGTCTCTAAGGCAGATTACCTCACTAGTGCTGACCAGGAAATTCCAGACTGAACAGTTTAGACTATATTCCTGGGGGAGGTTGAGACTGCAATTAGGTTATATATTAAGTCTTGATCTGTGACATGGCTTAACACAAGTGATTCCATTTGGGGTCTTTTTTTTTTTTTCACACTAACAGTGCGTGTTTTGCTCTGCCCTGCATGGCACCCCACTCCAGTACTCTTGCCTGGAAAATCCCATGGATGGAGGAGTCTGGTAGGCTGCAGTCCATGGGGTTGCTAAGAGTCGGACACGACTCAGTGACTTCACTTTCACTTTTCACTTTCATGCATTGGAGAAGGAGATGGCAACTCACTCCAGTATTCTTGCCTGGAGAACCCCAGGGATGGGGGAGCCTGGTGGGCTGCCGTCTATGGGGTCGCACAGAGTCGGACACGACTGGGGCAACTTAGCAGCAGCAGCAGCCCTTCTAAGAAGTTGCTGCCTTAGCTCCTGAGTTTTCATAGCTCTTTACACAGACCTCTCTTATGACACTGAATATTTCTTTTGTGTATTAAAGTTACTGGTATCAGTAACAACAAACATCCTTTATTATAAACTTAATGCATTATTTTGTTTTATATTGCTAATTCCATTTTATATTCCTTCATGTTTCAGGTTAGGAAACTGAAACATGAAGAGGTTAAATAATTTATACAAGAATATGTACATGGTGGAGTCAGGGTTCAAATGAATAAAGCCAAGAGCCCATACTTCTAACCACTACTACACAAGACAGTATTTTGTGGTTACTAGACTGGGAGCTTCTGGGTGGCAAAATCTTTCTATGCTCCATCTTTGCATCTCCCAAAGTGCCTAATGACATTCATTGCCCTTTAAAGATGCTCAGTAAAAAGAAGCACACATTTGGTCAAATATCACCTTCCTTTCATCAGAAGGTGGATGAATTAGTGACTGGTACATGGTGTTTAATGCAAATACTGAAATCTCATTTCCCCACTGCTCCTCTTCCCTGTTTCTCCTTCTCCTTTTCCTCCCCTAGACTGTCGAGAAGGCAATATTGTTGGGAAGGGCAGAGGGGCTTCTTTCCACTCTAAGGAGAGTTTAGAAAATCCCCACTTTCCTGGGGACTAGACACTCCTGAGTAACATGGAGGCAGCAGCCCTTTTTAGCTGGCAAATGCTCTACAGTTTGCAACCTCAGATCATTCCAGAGAATGAATCTTTTGAAATAAACACAGAGGAATGGGATCTTTTATTATCTCCAGATGGGACTGGAAGCTGTAGAAATAGTTCTGGTATGCCTGGATCATGCTTCTCTTATCTTCCAAAAGGAAATAAAGTTCCTTTCACTGAGGAGTCGTAAATTGAGGAGTCGTAAATTGTTATTTAAAAAGTCAGCTTGGATTAAATTCTGAGGATTGACCCCCTCACTCCCACACCTAATCCATATTTTTCTGGTTTACATTTTATTTAAAGTAACATCTCTCTCCTCCATTTAAAATAAGATATTAGGTTGAGTTGAAAACACACACACAGGTAAAATTGTCATTTTTGAGTTGTTATCACAGATTTAGATGTTATTTTGTAAAACAAGAATGAAATCTGAAAGTGGAATGAAATCTTTAGCGTATACTAGGAAGGGAATAGGTTAAAGCGTATCTGTAGTATTTTTATTTCTCATTCTGTTAGTGGTAGCCAGCAGGGCAGCTTCCACATAGAAGATGCCCAATAAGCATTTATCCAATGAACTGCATACTTAAAATTTGGGGTTACAAAATAGAAAATGTAATTTCAAAATTGATGATGCCACCTATTGGCAAAGATAAAATGTAAAATAACACTTTCATAATAAGTTACATCCTGTCTCCCAGTCATTTGTTATTTATCCCCACAGAGATTATAAGAATAATTGAGGAGCTGGAAGGAATAGCTTGCTTGGCCCACGCAGACATGAAGCCCACTTTAGCTGCTCTCCGTTGTTCAGTTGCTCAGTTGTGTCCGACTCTTTGCAACCCCATGGACTGCAGCATGCCAGGCTTCCCTGTCCTTTACCATCTCCTGGAACTTGCTCTCTACTGGAGTTGCACTCTACTAGGTGCCTATTAAGTGCACAATAATTTGGAAGATGTTAGCGAAGTGAAGACATAGCCCTATCTTCAAGGAGCATCTTATCTAGTTGGAAAGAGAAGCTCTGTCTCTAGGGAGTAGTCAACAAATACAACACCAAACAATAAATAGCCTGACATTAAAATGCATGATGGGGAAACAGTGGAAACAGTGACAGACTTTATTTTGGGGGGCTCCAAAATCACTGCAGATGGTGACTGCAGCCATGAAATTAAAAGATGCTTACTCCTTGGAAGAAAAGTTATGACCAACCTAGATAGCATATTAAAAAGCAGAGATATTACTTTGCCAACAAAGGCCCATCTAGTCAAAGCTATGGTTTTTCCAGTGGTTATGTATGGATGCGAGAGTTGGACTATAAAGAAAGAATTGATGCTTTTGAACTGTGGTGTTAGAGAAGACTCTTGAGAGTTCCTTGGACAGCAAGGAGATCAAACCAGTCCATCCTAAAGGAAATCAGTCCTGAATATTCATTGGAAGGACTGGTGCTGAAGCTAAAACTCCAATACTCTGGCCACCTGATGCGAAGAACTGACTCATTTGAAAAGACCCTGATGTTGGGAAAGATTAAAGGTGGGAGGAGAGGGGGACGACAGAGGATGAGATGGCTGGATGGCATCACCAACTCAGTGGACATGAGTTTGAGTAAACTTCAGGAGTTGGTGATGGACAGGGATGCCTGGCGTGCTGCAATCCATGGGGTCACAAAGAGTTGGACACTACTGAGAGACTGAACTGAGAACTCATGATGTTCATTCCATGTATGTGGCTATATTTTACTTATTACATATTGGCTGTGGCACCAGTAGTAAAGAATCCGCCTTCCAATGCAGGAGATGTTAGAGACATGGGTTTGATCCCTGGGTCAGGAAGATCCTGGGGAGGACATGGCAACCCACTCCAGTATTCTTGCCTGGAGAATACCATGGACAAAGGAGTCTGGAGGGCTACAATCCATAAGTTTGTAAAGAGTTGGACATATCTGAAGCGACTTAGCACAGCACAGCACAAACATATTTTGGGTACTCACAGGTCAGGAATAAGTCTATTTTGCTTACTACTTACCTCAGAACTAGCACATCAATTAGAAGGCAATTGATAAACACTATTGAATAATTGAATAATTTAGTACTCATGTATCTTAGAGAATATTTTAAATCCTGACTGGCAAAACAGATCAGAAAACACATGTGAACACAGGAAGTCATATGGAGGAAGTGGGGTTTGAGTTCTGGAAACTCCCTCAAGGGATTTATAACCTAACACAGATGAAGCGATCAGTGCAGGGAGATCTCTTGTAAGCTTGGATTTGTGTTTAAACTAGAGATTTTTGTGGTTTGCTGTACCAACCCACACTTTTTCCTCAGTCAATGACTGAGTTTTTGCTCAATCCTGGTGAAGTCCAAAAGCAAAAAAAAAAAAAAGAAGGCAGACAGTGGGTAGTTGCAAAACTGCAAACATACATTTTACCCCTGAAGTCTGTGGGCAGGTAATCTAGAAAGGTTTTTCCTTTCTCCCTTTCCCTACCCAGCTATGTGCTTCAAAGTATTCCTATAGCACTTGGCAATATGTATAAAGAATCTTAAAATGGCCGTATCTTTTGATCTAGTATTTCTTCTAAGAAAGTATGCTAAGGAAATAATCAGGAATGTGAGCAATGCTTTCTGGTACAAAGGGAAATCATTCTATACTCAACATGGAAGCAGTTAAGTTTTGCGACAGATTTAAGATAATTCTCATACAATATTAAAAAGTATGGCACAAAATTTGTGCATGTAGGTTATCCCTGACTAGGAAAATTACAAGTTGTTTTGATTTTACTCTAGTGTAAGAAAGTCTTTGAAATTTAGTGGATGAAATTTAGCTCATCAATTCTGGTTACTTCTGCTTTCATTGTCTTTGACTAGACTATTTTCCAATTCAGTAGAGAAAGAGGGTTAACATGTAACATGAAAATGTTTCCTATCCATAGCTATATAAATGATTCCTATTAATACTATGTAAATAAATTTTGCTGGTAGATAATATGTGTGTGTTCAGTTGCTCAGCTGTGTTGACTCTTTGTGACCCCCATGGGGTGTAGCCGCCAGGCTTCTTTGTCCACAGTATTTTCCAAGCAAGAATACTGGCGTGTGTTACCATTTTCTACTTTAGGGGATCTTCCCGACTCATGGACCAAACCCGTGTCTCACGTGTCTCCTGCATTGGCAAGCAGATTCCTTACCACTAGCACCACCTGGGAAGCCCATATAAACTTGTGTCCATCGGCAGACGAATGGATAAGAAAGCTGTGATACATATACACAATGGAATATTATTCAGCCATTAAAAAGAATGCATTTCAATCAGTTCTAATGAGGTGGATGAAACTGGAGCCTGTTATACACAGTAAAGTAAGTCAGAAAGAAAAACACCAATACAGTATATTAATGTATATATATGGAATTTAGAAAGATGATAACAATGACCCTATATGCAAGACAGCAAAAGAGATACAGATGTAAAGAACAGACTCTTGGATTCTGTGGGAGAAGGCAAGTGTGGGATGATTTGAGGGTATAACATTGAAACATGTATATTATCATATGTGAAACAGATCGCCAGTCCAGGTTTGATACATGAGACAGGGTGCTCAGAGCTGGTGCACTGGGATGACCCAGAGGCATGGGATGGGGAGGGAGGAGGGAGGGGGGTTCAGGATGGGGAACACATGTACACCCATGGCTGATTCATGTCAATGTACGGCAAAGCCACTACAATATTGTAAAGTAATTAGCCTCCAATTAAAATAAATAATTTAAAAATCTCTGTAAATCAAATTCATTTGAACTGTCTATAATATCTTACTGTTTCTTCACTAATTAATGAGTTAAATAAAATCTTTAATGTATGTTAATTTTCTATTTACATAAGTCACAATTTTATCTTTTTTGAAAGCTATCCCCTAACACTATATATTTCCTGTAGTCTAGGTATTTTTTAAATTAACATGTGTTGCCGAATTTTTAGTAAACTTTAAATTTAAGTACATTATGCATGCATACAAAATTTAAACATGTATGTTTTAATCAACTATGCATACATACATAAATTTATAGCTCAACTAATTCCCACAAAATTAATACACCTATGTAACCAGTCTTCAGATCAAGGGATGGAATACTATGATTACCCCAGAAGTTGCTATTATGCCTCCCTCCTAGTCACTAATACTTCCCACCAAAACAGACCTGACTTATAACATCAGAGATTCATTTTGTCTGTTTAACTTTTGGCTACACCATGTGGCTTGTGGGATCTTATTTCCCTGACCAGGGATTGAACCTGGGACCCCAGAAGTGAGAGCGCTGAGTCCTAACCACTGGACTGCCAGGGAATTCCCTATTTAACTTTATGTAGATAAAAATCACATGGTGTGTACGCATTTGTGCCTGGCTTCCTTTACACGTCACCATGTTCATAAGATTCATCCCTGTCGTTGCATAAAGTTTTAGTTCCTTCATTCTCACTGCTGTGTAGTTCCATTATGTGAATAGATTACAGTTTATCTATGGGCTTTCAGATTGTTTGGGGCTATTAGAAATAGTGTTGTCATGACTGTTTTTGTGCATATTTTTTGGTGAAAAAGTTTCTGCCAGTTATCACATGTATTAATCTAAAATCTGAAAAAATAAACCTAAACTACATGACAAAATCAGTTTCCCTTTTTTCTCTACAAACCATTCCATCAAGATAAAATTCTTTCGATTACCAAACTCTTTTAACATGTAAATATATTCCAGAAGAGTTAATCCCCATTTATGCCTTCTTGTGAAATTTCTATAATCTGATACTGAGATCAGCAGCTCGTTGAGAAGTGTCCACTGGCACTGGAGGGGGTGAGGAAATCTGGCAGGAGGGAAAGGGAGAGGGAGGTTTGGGTCTGATAGAAGGCAGTGGGCGCTGGACCAGGAAGAAGCAGGAGCTGGGGGAGGGAGTGACTTCTCCACCCACTCAAGGTCTTGGCTGCTTCCCTTTGAAGAGAACCACTACAATAATTGTTAACATGATTTATTTGTTTGAAATAATTTACAGTTGGCAACACGCTTTTATATTTATTACCTCATTTGATCTTGCTCTCACAAGAAGGTTGGTATTTTCATTACTGTTCTTGTTGGCGGGTTACAGTCCATAGGGTTGTGAAGAGTTGGACACAACTGAAGCAACTTAGCACACTTGTTTTAATAACAGATACTGAAAGCTTAAAATTGGATCCCATGGTTAGACTGGAGAGGCCAGGCTCTATAATCTATGCACGTCTAGTTTATGCTGTCCAGGTCAATTTGGTACCCTCCATTCACTCCCTGTGTACTTCCCTGGTAGCTTAGTCAGTAAAGAATCTGCCTGCAATGCAGGAGATCCGGGTTCAATTCCTGGGTCGGGAAGATCCCCTGGAGAAGGAAATGGCAACCCACTTCAGTATTCTTGCCTGGGAAAGCCTATGGACAGAGGAGCCTAGTGGGCTACAGCCGATGGGATTACAAGAGTCGGACACGACTTGGTGATTAAACCACCACTCATTCAGTCCCCATCTTGGCAGTAGGGAAGGGAGGAGGAATTAAAAAGAAGAAAGAGCAGAAAATATGTCTTCGCCATCTGTGAAGCACATCAGCAGACCTGCTGGTCAGATGGCAGGGGAGAAGGCTGTGGTGCAGGCCTCGGGTGGATGGTCAGGTGGAATGGGATTCACCTGAAAACTCCTGACAGCTACGCTCCTGTGTCCTTGGCTTCAGTGCCCTGAGAAAGGGATTAAGTCTGATCTGTGCCAGCCCTGTCAGTGGGCTCATCTAACTTGGCCAGCCTATTGTTGTTGACAGCCTCCAGGTGTGCATTTTCTTCGAGATGGATCTAAGGCATGAAAAATGCAATTCTCATTGCCAAGGTATTAATTTAACAAGTGAACAAGTTACAGAATGCTGAAGGGGAACATAAAGATGTCTCCAGGCTTCCCACTGGGCTCATCAGGAACTGCTTCTCTGCCATTTCCCACACTCAACAGCCCAACAATTCTGCCGTAGATAGGGTGTGTTTTAGTCTTTTTTCTTTCTTAATACATGTTTGAAATCTTATTCTTATACCTTAGGACTCAGCACTGTACACCCAAAGAGTACCTATCATTGAATTTGCAGATTAAACAAAGAGTATGATTCCCATTTTAAATCTATAAAACTAAAGGATCCCAGGAGATTAACATAAAGGAGTCAACCATTGTTCTGCATGATACAGTAAGGTATTAACCCTGAACTGCTAACATGTAATTAGGTATCTATTCAAGCACCTATCCTCCATAGAGAACCCGCGGTCTTGTGAAATCTCACTTCCCACACATGAGAACCATTAAATGCATCCTGGCCAGGCTACCAGTTTGGGGCTCATTTCCACAAGGCTAGCCCTTCCGGGAGAGCAGGAAGCTCTTAGCTGCTTCTTATTCTCTGCCTTTTAAGTAACCAAAGGATTTGGTCATTCCACAGGCCTCTGAGATAAATGCTTGATTATCCTTTCAGGATTTCGAAGTTGTTCTCCAGGGACAGCCCAAACTTGATTGCTCAATGTTTGCAGCCAGAAACACAGATTAATCATCAGCATGTGAGTTCCTTTTTTACACTATCTGAAGTTTCTTGGATGGCGTTTTAATTTATATAATAAAGTGGTAACCTATTTAATGTTCCTTCTACAAATGGCATTTTTCTAAGTGTATTTCAAATTATGAATTTTTTTTTTAACTGATGAATATATATTTGAGTTTCTTAAAATTTCATGAAGCACTTTACAAAAGAAAAACAACCAAGCTGCTGGTTATGAATAGCATTTGACACAGACTGGGATTGTGTGATTTTGGTAGGGTGAACACTTATGACGCCATGGCATCTTATCACTCAAAAGTGCTCCATTTGGGGCAGCAGGAGGAAATGAGATGGGTCTCAAGAGAGTCATGAAATCTGGTTGCCTTTGTAAAAGACAGCAGCTCCTGGGGGCCACCAGCCAGGTGAAGGTAGAGTGAGAGCCACACATTCTGTTAAAATTTTTTTTAAATACAGTTTTCTTATTATGAAAGGAACACTTCCTCTCATTTCAACTAGAAAATCTGACTAAAGAGAGAGGGGAAGAGAACAAAAAATACCTTAATACACTACTCACCGATTACTAATTTCTGCACTGTCTTTCCCTAGGTTGGGGAATTAACTTCTAAATCTAGGGAGAAATGAGAATTATCCTTGAAAATACCTTCGATTACTCAGTGCCAGAATAGAATATTGCTTCCTCAGTTGATCCCTTATGAAGCTGTTGTGTTAATAAGCCATGTTATTAAAGTCTCAAAAAGCAATAAAAACAAGAGGATCTGTTAGCACTAGAATAATATTCACTGTGGCCAGACACTACAAATATGAAAAGTACATGGGACCAGAAATGTGTCAAATTTACATCAAAATTATCCCTTTTGGATTAACCTCAGGTTAAGTTCAAGCTCAGTTAAAGGCAGGTCAGGAGGAAATCATCACATCACTTAAAACATCCTCTCTTGCTCACCACCAGCCTTCAACGCACGCCTCTCCTTCCCTTTCCCTCTTGCCTTTCTTCTTCCTCTTTTGCCTTCTTCCTTTACCAAATTTAGGTGAATCCTCTTCAAGCTAAATGCAAAATGGTGTAATGCTACTTATTAACACATTTGTACCTATCCTGCAATAACTTTTATTTTTTTAATTAATTTTTTTAGGTAAGAAGTGCACAACACTTTGGAAGTGGGTTGATTTAGAAACACACTCTGCAGACAGAGTGTGGGGCATCTCAGCCCTTCTAAAGGTACAAAAATACATACATACTAATTCAAAATTCAAGTAGTACAGAAAGTATAAGATAAAAAGTAAAAATCTTCTCTTTCCATTCTCTTGTCTCCTTCCTCAGCTTTCTTTCCACTTGAAAAGAGGTAGGCGAGACCCAGAGCTGGGCTGAGGCTGAGAGCAGGGGGCGTTTCTTTTTGCACATTTTACACACTGTCTTTTGTAGTTTGTCTGGTTTAAAATCATTTTAGTGGGATGTGGGGAGCAAGAGGAGATCAAATAAATGTGTTCGGTCTACCATTTGGAGTCAGAAGCCCTTTAAGGGCTTTTAAAACCACACTTACTTTCACACATGTATTCATTTTACAAAATTGAAATCTGTTGGTTGGTCACCTTTGTTTGTCCTTAATACACTTTAGAATCTTATCATACGAATAAATATTTATCTATGACATTACTTTAAATATAAATAGTACACTTTATATGGAGATATTTCTTTAACTAAATTCATTGTTGGCTGCCTTAGGTTGGTTTTACTATTTCTGTATGGTGAACATAGCTTGGATGATTTGCTCAGTAACTCCATCTTTGCATACATGCTTAATTACTTCCTAAGGATAGACAGAATTCTAAAATTGAAATTGTTCACCAAAAGATATGTGCATTTTTGAGTGTATGGGACACTTGCTGTTCTTACATTTTAACTGTGTAGTCTAGGAATTAACAATGAATTTAGCTTGTTTTCTAGGGTGGGACACTACTTCAAACTGCTTTCATGTCAAGATCTGCCTCACCTTCCTACCTGGGAGTTCCCAGCATCAGACTTATGGGGGTGGAAGCATAATCCCCTCCTTCTATAAACTGCAGTGAGTCACTATCAGCTTTCCTTTCTCCCTACATATCCCTGCCTTTTTTTTTAAGAGGTGGAATCCAGCCTAAGGGATACATTGGAGTGGAATTAGAAAACAGCATCTGTCCTAGGTCATTCTTGCTTCCAGATTAGCTCCCTTAAATAGAGCGATCTTAAGATAAGCTATTATTAATATCTTAAGAGGTAACTTTAAAAATCTTAACCAATGTAACAAAGTAAAAAATCTACACAAGTCTTTGAAACTATTATTGATAAAAATGGTTACTATTTTTTGAAAAGTAATGACATGTACTTGCGATGGACAGTTACTTTGTCAGTAAGATTAAGGTGGATACTCTGACATTTGGGTAGATTTCCTAGCTGATTTGTGTTCCTTTCCATTTGAACACTAGATGGCTTTCATGGAACTTTTTGGAACATGAAGAAAACTCAGCCTCTGGTCATGCACACACAGATATACCTCACTACCTATCCACACTCCTCTTCCTGTTTGCTTGCTATTGCTATTATCATACCACCAAAGTCCAGCAGTGGTTTTAAAATGTGTAATGTGGTCATTACGACTGGTCAGGGCACTTTCTAGGTTAAAAAACGAAATATAAAAATGAATTTTCAAAATCTCTAGTGGCACATACTACTTTAAACACAAAGCACTTTCACACACCTGATATGATGTTATAATTCTCCTATTAAACAGTTTTTAAGGCCCCATCTCACAAATAACAAAATTGAGATGGATGGAATTTAAAAAATGGCTCAAGATAAAGCTTTGGGGTTATCACCCATGCCAATCCTCTCTCATTCTTTGCAGGTGTTATGCCCAGGGATTTCATCCTACTGAAACTGCTCCTAATCTAAGGACTAAGCAATGAGATCACTCTCTGCATTAGGGATTTTATGCTTCTTCTTATGAAGCCCTGACATTCTGCTTTCTCTATCAGAAATCTTGGACTGTTTGATCAGGCTCCTGTACCATAACTTCATGATGAGATGGAGAAAACGGTGTCAATTTAGTTTTCTCTAGGGCTAAAATCATGGTCATAGAAATCTAGGAGGAAATGTACTAGTAAAACTAGCTTTCATGGTAGGTCATCTTACATTCAGCTAATTTGGGATTAATTTTCAGGAGATTCCAGATAAATAAACGTAATTAGAAATCTGCAAAACACTGCCGTAAAGTCTTAAACGATCCTTATCAGAGAGATCTGTTTTCCAGACGCATTAATTTGCTCAGGTTGAGAACTGGCATCATAACAGAGACATCTACCTCAAAGAGAAAATAAACACCAGAAGTTCCACTTAAAATAGTCAGGTTTACAAGTTAAAGTACCCAAGAAATGCAAAGAATGCAACATGGTTAATAATCAAGGAGTGTAGCCAGATTAGTTTCCAAAATTGTTTTTTGGGGGACATGTACATATTTTCCCATAAAACCTTTCATTTAGTGATTAGGCATTATCAGGTTCATACACAAAACCTATCAAAACTATATTGAGTCTAAAACTGCATTTCAGTTTCCCAAAGATTCCATCCTTATCCTAACCCCCGCTGGGGAAATTGCAATTTAAGACCCACTGAACCCTGAGAGACTGTGGGTGGAGGTGGGCCCTTCAGGGTTCAGTAGTAGAGTCAATGTATGCTACTGCTTGGAGAGAAAAAAGCCATCAAACACAACAATGGCTGCTCATATATTCTGCTCCAGATATATTTTGTTGTTCCAAGGATCACCCTGTAATTTCTTGAGCAGGATCTTACGGGGAGAAGTCTGGTTGTAGGGAGCTTGTTTCAAAACTTCCTTTGTATAATACCTTACATCAGATTGAGACATCAGTTGTTCTACCTGAAGAAATGCCTGTAAGTGGGGAGAGAAAGGGTAATGAACTCCACTTAGGAGAACTCACTTTTTCCTCAAGCCTTTTATTTATTTTTCTAGTTTTACTGAGATATAATGACATACATCTGCACAAGTTTAAGGTGTTTAGCATGATAGTTTGACTTACATATGTTGTGACATGATCACTGCAATAAGTTTAGTCAGCATGCATCATTGCATATAGATACAATCAAAGGAAAAAGAAAAAAAATTTTTTTCCCTTGTGATGAGAACTCTTGGGATTTACTCTTATTAACGATTTTCCTATATATCATACAGCAATGTCAACTGTAACCATCATGTTGTACATTATTTATTTATCTTATAACTGAAAGTTAGTTCTTTTTGACTACTTTCCTTAAATTTCTCCTCCCCTAGCCCAACCCCCTCTGAAAACCACATATCTGATTTCTTTTGCTATGAGCTGTTTTTTTTTTTAAGATTCTATATACAAGTGAGATCATACAGTTGTGTCTCTCTCTTTCACATATATCACTCAGCACAGTGCCTTCAAGGTCCATCCATGTTACTGAAAATGGCAGGGTTTCTTCTTCTTTATGGCTGAATATACATAGTGGAGTATTATATATCTCAAATTTATTTATCCATTCATCCACTGATGGACCCTGACATTGTTTCCAAGCCCTCAAGCCTTTTAGAACAATGTCTCATACTTACCTGCACTTTCTTAGACTGAGAAACCAAACTACAAATCTTTCATAAGTATTCTAACATTCACATTTACTCACCAAGTCTAACCTTGGATTTCTTTTCACTTGTTTGAAAGCAGATCAATTCTTGCTGTAAGTTTTGAAAAAGAACACAGTGCTCTTGCAACAGTGATGACCTTCCAAGAGGCAAGATAAGGAGAAGAAGCAAAGCAACTGCCCAAGATGGACTGTGGCCATTAGGGAGGTGTGGAATCTGGAAAATCGCTATCACAGAAAGTCATACTGAAAAAGGTTCAGGAAAATCCAGTTTGGCGCTCCATGTTTTACAGTGTAAAAAATTGCCTAGGTAGCTTCATTTTCACCAACTTCTATAGATATCCTATCCCCCCTGCACAGTATTATAGGAATTGTAAGGCTCAAAACTATATTTCCTCCTTTTCATCATGAACAAAAATCAGTATCAGATGAATTATCAATTGCGATGTCAACAGTAAAGCAAGCTTACACAAGAAGACATAGCAGAAAACATTTATGACCTTGGAGTCAGCAGTCTTAAACCAGATGCTCACAATATAAATGGACCATAAAGGAAAATCTCTGATAAACTGAACTACATCAAAATTATGAACATCTTCATCAGAAGATATTATTAAAGGAGTGAAAAAAAACAAGCCACCGAGAGGCAAAAGGTGTTCCTGATACATATACCAAGCAAACAGTGGTAAAGAATTAGCCTGCCAATGCAAGGAACACAGGTTCGATCCCTTGGTCGGGAACATCCCCCGGAGAAGGAAATGGCAATCCATGCCAGTATTCGTGCCTGGAAAATCCCATGAACAGAGGGTCTTGGTGGGCTAAAATCCATAGGGTCACAAAAATGTCAGGCAAGACTTACCAACTCAACAATAACAACAATATCCAACAAAAGACTCATATTCAGAATAGTGGTGGCGGTGGTTTAGTTACTAAGTCATGTCTGACTCATGTGACCCCATGGACTGTAGCCCTTCAGGTTATGGAATTTTCCAGGTAAGAATACTGCAGTAGGTTGCCATCTCCTTCTCCATATAGTCAGAATAAAGAACCATAAGGAACAAGAAAAATCAGATAAGCTAATAGAAAATTGGGTGAAAGAGTTGGACAGGCACTTCATGGAAGAAAATATTCAAGTGGCCAACAAACATAAAAAATGGTGCTTTACTTGTTAGATATCAAGGTAAATAAAAATTAAAACCACAGTAGGATTTCAATATATTGCATTAGTCTTTCAACAGAATGGCTCAAATATAAAAGATGGAAGATATGAATTTTGATAAGGATGCGGCACTTTCATTACTTTGGAAAATTGTCTGCCAATATCCACTTGAGCTAAGCATGTGCATTTCCTATAACCCAGAAATTTCACTTTTTAAAAGAATTTATTTATTTTAATTGGAGGATAATTAGTTTACAATATTGTGCTCAGTTCAGTCGCTCAGTTGTGTCCGACTCTTCACAACCCCATGAATTGCAGCATGCCAGGCCTCCCTGTCCATTACCAACTCCCAGAGTTTACTCAAACTCGTGTCCATTGAGTCGGTGATGCCATCCAGCCATCTCATCCTCTGTCGTCCCCTTCTCCTCCTGCCCCCAATCCCTCCCAGCATCAGGATGTTTTCCAATGAGTCAACTCTTCGCATGAGGTGGCCAAAGTATTGGAGTTTCAGCTTTAGCATCATTCCTTCCAAAGAAATCCCAGGGCTGATCTCCTTAAGGATGGACTAGTTGGATCTCCTTGCACTCTAAGGGACTCTCAAGAGTCTTCTCCAACACCACAGTTCAAAGCATCAATTCTTCGGTGTTCAGCTTTCTTCACAGTTCAAATCTCACGTTCATACACGACTACTGGAAAAACCATAGCCTTGACTAGATGGACCTTTGTTGGCAAAGTAATGTCTCTGCTTTTGAATGTGCTATCTAGGTTGGTCATAACTTTCCTTCCAAGGAGTAAGCATCTTTTAATTTCATGGCTGCAGTCACCATCTGCAGTGATTTTGGAGCCCCCCAAAATAAAGTCAGACACTGTTTCCCCATCTATTTCCCAAGAAGTGATGGGACCGGATGCCATGAACTTAGTTTTCTGAATGCTGAGCTTTAAGCCAACTTTTTCACTCTCCTCTTTCACTTGCATCAAAAGGCTTTTTAGTTCCTCTTGACTTTCTGCCATAAGGGTGGTGTCATCTGCATATCTGAGGTTATTGATATTTCTCCCAGCAATCTTGATTCCAGCTTGTGCTTCTTCCAGCCCAGCGTTTCTCATGATGTACTCTGCATAGAAGTTAAATAAGCAGGGTGACAATATACAGCCTTGACATACTCCTTTTCCTATTTGGAACCAGTCTGTTGTTCCATGTCCAGTTCTAACTGTTGCTTCCTGACCTGCATATAGGTCTCTCAAAAGGCAGGTCAGGTGGTGTGGTATTCCCATCTCTTGGAGAATTTTCCACAGTTTATTGTGATCCACACAGTCAGGGTTTTGCCATATACCAGCATGAATTGGCCACAGATATACATGTGCCCCCCCCCAATCCTGAACCCTCCTCCCACCTCCCTCCCCACCCTATCCCTCTGGGTTCTCCCTGGTTGACTTTGGGTGCCCTGCTTAATGCATCGAATTTGCACTGGACTTCTATTTTACATATGGCAGTATATGTGTCAATGCTATTCTCTCAAATCATCCCACCTTTGCCTTCTTCCACTGAGTCCAAAATTCTTTCTTTGCACCTGTGTCTCCTTTCCCACTCCACATGTAAGATTGTTGTTACCATCTTTCTGAATTCCATATATATGTATTAATGTACAGTATTTGTCTATCTTTTTCTGACTTACTTCACTCTGTATAATAGGCGTCAGTTTCATCCACCTCATTAGAGCTGACTCAAATGTGTTCCTTTTTATAGCTGAGTAATATTCCATTGTGTATATGTACCGCAACTTCCTTATCCATTCATCTACCCATGGACATCTAGGTTGCTTCCATGTCCTAGATGTTGTAAAGACTGCTGCAATGAACATTGGGGTATCTGTGTCTCTTTCAATTCTGGTTTCCTTGGGGTGTATGCAGAAATTCCATTCTTTTAAATGTAGCTGAAATGCATACATGTTATTTTCATAGCAGCACTATTTGTAATAAACAAACTGGAAACAATCCAAATGTCCATCTGCAATAGAATACATAGATTTTGCTATATTCATCCAGTGCAATAACATACAGCAATACATGGATAAATCTCACAAAAATACTGACTGAGAAGATCCAGTCATAAAAGAGTACATAGTATATCATTCCAATCTGTATAAGATCAAAAATAGGCAGAATTGTTTTATGATGTTAGAAACAATCCTTCAAGGGGACAATGACTAGAAAAGAACATAAGGGGTACTTCTAGGTGCTAGAAATTTCCATTTCCCAATCTGGGTGCTGATTACATGGGAATGTTCACTTAGGAAAGTTCATCAAGCTGACTGATCGTGATTTGTGCATTTTTCTATGTGTATGTTACACTTCAATAAATACTGACTTACAGTTTAAAAACATTATAGTTTAATATAAACTAGATTTTGCCAAGCAGACACCATGAAGTGAGATTTGGAAGGTAAAAGGAAGATGGATGCCATTTTCCCTACCTGTTAGTTTCCCATCCAAAGTGTTAGTGTTCATGAGATATTAGAAATAATTTTCAATGGCTTGACTTTTTCTGCCTCAGCACTGCCGCCACCTCCACTGGTGAGAAGTGGCTGTGCTGCTGGCAGTGGTCTCCATAGCTTTCTGACCTCTAGGCTGTTGCTGTGTCGTCTGGCCTGAAGTTCGAGGACAGCCCTCCTGATAGTTTTGTGATCATATTTAATTCTTCATATTCAATACATAGAGCAGTGTCTGCACAGAACCCCAGTCAATATATCAGCTATTATTACAACTGATGGGCAATGTAGTTAGGATTGGTTTTAAGTCTTTGGGAAAAAAAATTTATCATTGGCAATCTTACTACCTAGGATCATCATTCTCATGAGAAAGTTCTGCTTTAGAGCTACCTAAATCTATTTTATTGCACTGCAAAGCCATTTACTTCAGAGGATTCCTGGTTTCAGGTGTCATTTAAAAATGATTCTTAAGGCATCCTTTGTTCTCTCTTCACAAGCTACATAATGCCAGTTCTTTGAAATTTTCTTTACATGCTCTGCAGCTCTTCCTGGTTGTGGATGTTTGAGTAAAGTATTCATGTAAGGACTGCCTATACTAGTAGGATTCACTGCCCTTTTCTTTTTGTTACACTCCCAGGCTCACACTTGCTTATCTAACCAAAGCCTTACACTGCTGACTCAAGTTAAGTTTACGGTCCAAGCCCAGAATTATGTTATTATTAGCCAAAATTCCCATGGATTGAGGCAGAATTGCAGAAGATTGAAAAACAAAACTTTTGAGCCATAAGTAAGAGTTTTTACCTGGCCCTCCCAAACACGACAATATCTAATACAACAGCTTATAACAATGAGAATCAGAAGCCTAAAGAGAAATGAGCTAACAAGCATAGAGGAATTATTGAATAGTGGAATTGTACAGTAGGAAGAGATTTAGAAATTGTCTATATAAGCCAGGAAATGAAGCTCAGATCTGCACCCAGGCTTCCAGTCAGAGCTTATTCTGAGTACTCTTGTTCCTCAAGGTGTGGTCCTCAGACCAGCAGCAACTGCACCTGGGAAACTGTTAGAAATGCAGAAGCTCCCATAATGTCAGAATCAGCATTTTAACAACGCCACCCCCCCACCCACCAAGTGATCTGTATAGATATTAAAATTTGAGGAGATATAGGCAAAGGCCTTTTCATACTGTTCATGGGGTTCTCAAGGCAAGAATACTGAAGTGGTTTGCCATTCCCTTCTCCAGTGGACCACATTCTGTCAGTATGAAAAGGCAAAATGATAGGATACTGAAAGAGAAACTCCCCGGGTCGGTAGGTGCCCAATATGCTACTGGAGATCAGTGGAGAAATAACTCCAGAAAAAATGAAGGGATGGAGCCAAAGCAAAAACAATACCCAGCTGTGGAAGTGACTGGTGATAGAAGCAAGGTCCAATGCTGTAAAGAGCAATATTGCATAAGAACCTGGAATGTCAGGTCCATGAATCAAGACAAATTGGAAGTGGTCAAATAGGAGATGGCAAGAGTGAACATCGACATTCTAGGAATCAGCGAACTAAAATGGACTGGAATGGGTAAATTTAACTCAGATGACCATTATATCTACTACTGTGGGCAGGAATCCCTTAGAAGACATGGAGTAGCCATCATGGTCAACAAGAGAGTCCGAAATGCAGTACTTGGATGCAATCTCAATAACGACAGAATGATCTCTGTTCGTTTCCAAAGCAAACCATTCAATATCACAGTAATCCAAGCCTATGCCCCAACCAGTAACACTGAAGAAGCTGAAGTTGAACGGTTCTATGAAGACCTCCAAGACCTTTTAGAACTAACACCCCCAAAAGATGTCCTTTTCATTATAGGGGACTGGAATGCAAAAGTAGGAAGTCAAGAAACACCTGGAATAACAGGCAAATTTGGCCTTGGAATGTGGAATGAAGCAGGGCAAAGGCTAATAGAGTTTTGCCAAGAGAACACACTGGTCATAGCAAATATCCTCTTCCAACAACACAAGAGAAGACTCTACACATGGACAAAACCAGATGGTCAACACCGAAATCAGATTGATTATATTCTTTGCAGCCAAAGATGGAGAAGCTCTATAGAGTCAGCAAAAACAAGACCAGGAGCTGACTGTGGCTCAGATCATGAACTCCTTATTGCCAAATTCAGACTTAAATTGAAGAAAATAGGGGAAATCACTAGACCATTCAGGTATGACCTAAATCAAATCCCTTATGATTATACAGTGGAAGTGAGAAATAGATTTAAGGGATTAGATCTGATAGACAGAGTGCCTGATGAACCATGGACGGAGGTTCGTGACATTGTACAGGAGACAGGGATCAAGACCATCCCCATGGAAAAGAAATGCAAAAAAGTAAAATGGCTGTCTGAGGAGGCCTCACAAACAGCTGTGAAAAGAAGAGAAGTGAAAAACAAAGGAGAAAAGGAAAGATATAAGCATCTGAATGCAGAGTTCCAATGAATAGCAAGGAGAGATAAGAAAGCCTTCCTTAGCGATCAAAGCAAAGAAATAGAGGAAAACAACAGAATGGGAAAGACTAGAGATCTCTTCAAGAAAATTAGGGATACCAAGGGAATAGTGCATGCAAAGATGGGCTCAATAAAGAACAGAAATGGTATGGAGCTAACAGAAGCAGAAGATATTAAGAAGAGATGGCAAGAATACACAGGAGAACTGTACAAAAGACAGCTTCACAACCAAGATAATCACGATGGTGTGATCATTCACCTAAAGCCAGACATCCTGGATGTGAAGTCAAGTGGGCCTTAGAAAGCATCACTACAAACAAAGCTAGTGGAGGTGATGGAATTCCAGTTGAGCTATTTCAAATCCTAAAAGATGATGCTGTGAAAGTGCTGCACTCAATATGCCAGCAAGTTTGGAAAACTCAGCAGTGGCCACAGGACTGGAAAAGGCCAGTTTTCATTCCAATCCCAAAGAAAGGCAATGCCAAAGAATGCTCAAGCTACCACACAATTGCACTCATCTCACATGCTAGTAAAGTAATGCTCAAAATTCTCCAAGCTAGGCTTCAGCAGTACATGAACCGTGAACTTCCAGATGTTCAAGCTGGTTTTAGAAAAGGCAGAGGAACCAGAGATCAAATTGCCAACATCCACTGGATCATGGAAAAAGCAAGAGAGTTCCAGAAAAACATCTATTTCTGCTTTATTGACTATGCCAAAGCCTTTGACTGTGTGGATCACAATAAACTGTGGAAAATTCTCAAAGAGATGGGAATACCAGACCACCTGCCCTGTCTCTTGAGAAACCTGTATGCAGGTCAGGAAGCAACAGTTAGAACTGGACATGGAACAACAGACTGGTTCCAAATAGGAAAAGGAGTATATCAAGGCTGTATAGTGTCACCCTGCTTATTTAACTTCTATGCAGAGTACATCATGAGAAACGCTGGGATGGAAGAAGCACAAGCTGGAGTTAAGACTGCCAGGAGAAATATCAATAACCTCAGATATGCAGATGACACCACCCTTATGGCAGAAAGTGATGAGGAACTAAAGAGCCTCTTGATGAAAGTGAAAGAGGAGAGTGAAAAAGTTGGCTTAAAGCTCAACATTCAAAAAACGAAGATCATGGCATCTGGTCCCATCACTTCTTGGGAAATAGATGGGGAAACAGTGTCAGACTTATTTTCGGGGGCTCCCAAATCACTGCAGATGGTGACTGCAGCCATGAAATTAAAAGACGCTTCCTCCTTGGAAGGAAAGTTATGACCAACCGAGACAGCATATTAAAAAGTAGAGACATTACTTTGCCAACAAAGGTCTGTCTGGTCAAGGCTATGGTTTTTCCAGTAGTCATGTACGGATGTGAGAGTTGGACTGTGAAGAAGGCTGAGCACCGAAGAATTGATGCTTTTGAACTGTGGTGTTGGAGAAGACTCTTGAGAGTCCCTTGGACTGCAAGGAGATCCAACCAGTCCATTCTGAAGGAGATCAGTCCTGGGTGTTCTTTGGAAGGACTGATGCTGAAGCTGAAACTCCAATACTTTGGCCACCTCATGCAAAGAGTTGGCTCATTGGAAAACACCCTGATGCTGAGAGGGATTGGGGGCAGGAGGAGAAGGGGACGACAGAGGATGAGATGGCTGGATGGCATCACTGACTTGATGGACATGAGTTTGAGTGCACTCCGGGTGTTGCTGATGGACAGGGAGGCCTGGCGTGCTGCAATTCATGGGTTGCAAAGAGTCACACTTGACTGAGTGACTGAACTGAACTGAACTGAACTGAGGCAAAGGCACCACAGTTTCTTGCACTTCTGTTTAAAATCTTGCCTAAATTATATTGCATAGAAAAACCTGATCTCTTTTGGACAAGACCTGTGTTATTATAGGTCTTTGTCTAATAGATTATTTGAATAGCTGGTTTAAAGGAAAAGACAAGCTTTCTCTAATGATTTCTGAAAGAAAAATAGAGGACATCTGTTTGAGTTGTGCTAGTTTTTAATGTACCCATGCAGATTTTAATCTGCTAGAAAAATTAATAGCCTATTTGGTAGTAGCCTGTCCTGCAAAAATAAATGCTATAAAATGGAAGTATTTAAATGGATATTTAGACTATGCAGTCCTTGGTGATTTAGTTTTCAATTACACAAAGGTAATTACACTAGATCCACTTCATTCACCCTTCCGTGAGAAAATGCTGTAGTGTTGTAATAAGCAATGCTGTCGGGCAATGAGTGATCTCCACTCCTTGTTGGCTAGGACCTGGATTTATTCATGTTAAGCAGTTTAGGGTGTATGCTAGGAATATAAATGACGGAGACACCCTTTGTGACCCTTCTCACAAAGGAAGCCTCGTCACTATTAAGGGTTCATGTGAGGCCGCAGGCCCAGCCTCTCAGATTGCGGAGGGTTCACATGGCCCACAGATTTGGCTTGTGAGACAAGAGTGGGACTGTGGCAAAGGAGAGCTCCACAGCTGGGCTCTTCCTATGACTCTGGTTCTCAAAGTTCTCATGCTTCCAGGGTGCCAGTCATGCTTTATTTCTTGATCTGGGTGTTGGTTTCATGAGTGTTTTCATTTATGAGCTTTCACTTATAAAAATATATATACTTTCCTGTGTGTATGATACACTGCAATAAAAATTCAAAAGTAGAGAAAGTTGGAGCTGCATAAGAGCAGATTTCTATCCTATCTCTTTCCTATTCAGATGCAGGTGATCTATGTTCCTTACTTTGGCAAACACTGCCCAGAGCAATCCAGGGGCAACAATCAGGGAAAACTGATGATCAAGCTTCATTTATCCAACCTATAGGCGTGGACAAGTAAAATCAAACAAGTTATAATGTCCAGTTCAGGATGTAATATAAACACATTCTTCTGGTCTTCATATCACACTTGGGAGGACAATATTATCTCCATTGTACAGAAAAGGCAAAAGGTACCCATAGAGTAGGCTGAGCCAAGAGGCCATGTGAGGTCTATAAGACCAAAGTCTATCTTACCACTGCTGGGCCGCTTGAAAGGGTAAATAAGTCACAAGGACAGCCTGAGGGAGTGGGAGTGATAGAGAAAGGGCACCGACTTCTTTGCCAAGGTAGCAGATAGTCATTAAGGGCAGACTGCAAATAGGAACCTCTGGTCTTTTCAGAGTCTTCTGGTAAGTATTATAAATGGCATTTTCTCAGAGGTAACACCTTAAGGCCACACTCAAGGGATCTCTGATTACCTGGAGGAGGTCCTATACATGTCCCAAACAACTTGGCTGAACATCAGAAATACTTTGGGAAGATTTTAAACATACAGATTCCCTTTTCTACCCTAGAGACTCAGTTTCAGTACATTTGGGGTGAGGCCCAAAAGCTGTTTAAACCAGTCCAGGTAATTCTGAAGATCAGCTGGGCTTGGGAACCACTAGTGTAGTCATGCTGACCAGATAAAAAGTCGGGCTTGAGCTGACCTTGGTAGCAGTTCATTCACAACTTGAACAGAGGAAAGCAAAGGGCCCATTATGGTTGTCCTCAAACTAAATAAATCAAACGAAATATCAGGTCAAGAAACAAAGTGGAATGAAAGGAAACTTGCTATCAGGAGATGGAAAAATGTGGCTAGTTTAGGCCTGCAAATAAAAGGTCTGCACTGATGTGTCCCACGTATTAACACTCAACTAGAGTTCATCCCCCTGGCCTGTTCACAAGGAGAGCATCTAAGGATTCTAAACATTTCTTTATTTTTCCTCTTTAAAAAATTGAGGACTTCCCTGGTAGTCCATTGGTTAAGAATCCACATGACAATGCAGTGGACACAGGTTCCACCCCTGCTCTAGGAAGATTTCCTGTGCCTCTGGGCAACTAAGCCTGCGCAGCACAGCTACTAAACCACGCACCACACTGCCGAGGCCTGAGCACCCCAGAGCCCGTGCTCTGCAACGAGAGAAGCCCAGGGACAGCAGCGGTGACGTGCAGCCCTGCTTCACAGCCAGAGAGCTCGAGTGCTGCAACAAACACCCAGGGCAGCCAAAGATAAACAAAGTTATTAAAAAATCGAGATATAACCGGCATATAACACTATATTGGTTTTTAATATTGTTAGCTTTTTAAAAAGTGTTGTACAAAGAGAGTATACAAACTTCCATTAGTTGTGGGGATGTAAAATGTACAGCATGGTGACGACAGGTAATATTAGGAAAAAACATGAACTGTAAAGCAGTTTAATATGACCTCAATATGAAATACTTGGTCTAGGCTGTTTTTACTTCGGAAGTTTAAAAATTTTGAACAGAGCAAAATCAGACTTTCTTTGCAAAATTTTAGGAGACTGTTACAAAGGTAACAAGATCCAAGGGCACCTTCCCCCACCACAATGACCTGAACTGTTTTATTCTATATTTAAAATATGACCTTGAAGAACCTAGACTTCTATTTGACCTCAATGCTCAGTGGTGAAAGTACAGAGGTGATTTTGTACAATCAAGAACTTCCCTATCTCATCTGTCAACCAGAATAAATAGCTAAAACTGATAAGTTGATAAAGAGCTTTTTTTTTTTTAATTGGAGAATTAATAACTTACTGTAAAGTAGAATTTAATTACTGGACCTTGCTAACAACTGACATATGAATTAATTACCCTAAATCACCGCCAAGTTTAATTCCCATTCAAGTTTAAAGGAACACATCACAGCACTCAAACCTAGAGGAAATATTTATGATGTAAATGATAGAACACAATTAAATCTATTATTCATTAGTATAAATGGGAACAAAATACAGTAAACAGTAAAATAAACCTAGATAGGATTTATGAAAACCATCTCAACTCAAAACATGTTCTCATCTTAAATCCTTGTCTCATTTGAGGAAACAAGCCTTGTTCCTCATTTATGAGATTAGAGACTCATGTTTTATTTCTTTCCTTGTGTGGAAGTGGGGTGAAGAGATCTTTTAGCCAAGAAACACATTCTGGGCCCAAACATTAGACAGATGACTGATCTCATAAATTTTATTAAAAAGTTACTCTTCTGGATAAAAGAAAAAATGAGGACAGAAAGGGGGAAATTAGAACACATACTTAACGATTAAGATGATCCTTTGTGTGATCTCAGTTCACCAGTTTATTTAGCTTTCTGTTACCCTGATGCTGGGAAAGATTGAAGGCAAAAGGAGAAGGGGACAGCAGAGGATGAGATGGTTAGAAAGCATCACCAACTGAACAGACAGGAATTTGAGTGAACTCCAAGAGATAGTGGAGGGCAGAGGAGCCTGGTGCGCTGCAGCCCGTGGGGTTGCGAAGAGTTGTATACAACTTAACAACTGCGAGCTCAGTCACTTCAGTCGCGTCTGACTCTTTGTGACCCCATGGACTGAAGCCCACCAGGCCCCTCTGTCCATGGGATTCTCCAGGCAAGAATACTGGAGTGGATTGCCATACTCTTATCCAAGGGATCTTCCTGACCCAGGGATCGAACCCTCCTCTTCTCTCTTAAGTCTGCTGCATTGGCAGGTGGGTTCTTTACCACTAGTGCCACCTGGGAAGCCCCACTTAGTGACTGAACAACAACAATTCCTGTCTGGGCAAAATACCTCTAACAGGAAAGAATGCTTTCAGCTGCAAATATAATTTTTTTTAAGTTTTTAAATTATTTACTTTGGGTGTGCGGGGTCTTTGTTGCTGCAGGGGGCTTTCCTCTAGTTGCAGTGAGCAGGCACTACTCTGCAGCTGCATGCTCAGGCCTCTCACTGTGGTGGCTTCTCTTGCTGTGGAGCAGCAGCTCCAGGGCACTCAGGGCGCAGTAGCTGCGTGTCTCTGCATGAATCCTACATTAGCAGGGAGACTCTTTACCACTGAGCCACAAGGGAAGCCCTATTCGGAAATTTTCGATTTAAATGTGTCACAGTAACCTGAGATGCAACCTATTACTTATCATTTTAGCAAAGAAACTATAGATATTAGAAAAAAAAAGTATTTTAAAAACTCTTATACCCTCACACTATGGTCTGGTTGTTTTTTTTGTTTGTTTGTTTTTATGGTCAGTTGGTTTTTGACAAGGGTTCCAAGATAATAAATGAGGAAAGAATAGTCTTTTCAACAAAACATTTGGGACAACACGTTAGCACATGCAAAAGGATATAATTAGACCTTTACCTAATACAACAATTAGCTCCATCAAAGCAAAGACTGAAATGTAAGAGCTAAACCTATAAAGTTTAGAAGAAAATATATAAGCATAAATATGTGACTTTAGTCAGTGACTGGTTAGATATTAACACCAGAAGCAGAAGCAACGAAAGAAAACAGGTACATTTGACTTCATCAAAATTAAAAACTTTGTGTTTCAAAGGACACCAGTAAAAAACTTGTAGAAAGTGAGGAAAGATTTGCAAATTAGATATCTGGCATGAGATCTGTATCTAGAATACATTAAAAAAATTAAAACTCTACAATAAAAAGACAACCCAGTTTAAGAATGGGCAAAAGATCTGAATACACATTTCTCTAAAGAAGCTACACAAATGGCTGATAAACATATGAAAAGATCCATAATATCATTAGCCTTCAGGAAAAGGGCAATCATAATCATGATGGTTTCCTTCACACCCACTAGGATGACTGGCATACCAAAGACAGATAATAACGACTGTTGGTGAGGGACTGGAGAAAATCGAACTTTCATACATTGCTAATGTAACTGTAAAATGGTGCAGCCATTTAGGAAAACAGTCTGGTTTTCTCAAAAGGCTAGACAAAGGGCTACCCTGTGACCCAGCAATTCCCTTTTTAGGTATACAACCCAAAGTAAATGAAATCATATGTCCACACGAAAACTTGTATAGAAATGTTCATAGCAGCACTATTAGTAACATCTAAAAAGTAGAAAGAGCTCAAATTCCATCAACTGAAAAATGAATAAATGGAAGTATGTTATATCCATACAATGGAATATTATTCAGCAATAAAAGAAAGCTGATACACACTGAAACACAAATGAACCTCGAAAACATTAAGCAAAGTAAAAAATGCCAGTCACAAAGGACCACATATTGTATGATTTTGTTTATAGTAATGTTTCTGCAATAGACAAATCTATAGATAGGAAATAGATAGTGGTTGCCTAGGGCTGGGGCAGGGATGTTGGACGAAAATTGGGAGTAACTGCTAATAGGTACAGGGTTTCTTCTGGGTGTGATGAAATTTCTCTAAAATTGACTGTGGTGATGAATGCACGTACCAGTTAATATACTAAAAATCACTGAATTTTACACTTTAAATGGGTGAACTGTCAGATATATGAACTATGTCTCAGCAAAGCTGCTTATTTTTTATAGAAGCAGGAGAGAATTTGTCACATCCAAATAAAAGCATTTACCTAAGACTCTGCATGATTTTGCTTTCTCTTTCTCTGCCAAGGCAATCTTAGAAGCATGTATTGATAGGAAAGAGCTATAAAATCAAAGCAGCTTAAATATGGAGCCAACACATGAAAGGAAATTGTTCTAGAGATTCACCCAGACCCACAGCTGACTCTGAGTAAAAGAGAAATTAAATTTTGTGTTTTTTAAAAAATCACACTTCATTTGGATATAGTGTTAAAAGAAGATTTAGAGATAGTTCATCTAGCCCAGAGTTTTTCAGCTCCTTAGTACTGAAATTTTGGATAGGATAATTCTTAGTTGGGTGTTGGCCAGGGCCAGGGCGAGGGGAGGGTGCTGTCCTATACATTGTAGGATACTTAGCAGGATTCCTGGCCTCCTCAGTTGTGAATGTCTTTAGACCTTGTCACATGTCCTTGGGTGAGGGCACAAAATCCCCACTTCCCCTGCCTGCGGAGAACAAGTGACTTACTCTAACATTTCCAAAAGAGTGTTCCTTAGAACATTAATTTCGCCCACTGCTGCAAAAGAAAAGGGTTACACGGTTTAGTAAGTGTGGAAAACAGAAAGCTAAATGAATTCTCTCACCCCTTCTGCCCCTCCTCACACATTTTATAGTGAGAATATGTAAAATAGTGTCTTGTGTCACTTAAGCAATGACTTAATCGTAGTTTTTAGTTAAGAACTTGGGTCTTCTCAAGCCGAGATCAATGCTCTTTTGACTCTTTTTGAAACCAAGTTTCCCAAATTCTTGAACTGATATCCTCCAAATAAAGCTTTGAGATTTGTTGACTGGTTGTAAACTACTGGAAGATCCAAGCACAGGCTCTCCCAAGAGGTCACATTCCATTCTGAGAGTCAAGATGTGGAGTGCGAGTGGAATGAGAACAGTAGGCCCTGTGAGGCAATCCAGAGGTCACTTCCCCTCCCTTCTCTTAACGACCAAACATTTTCAGCTTTACCTGATTCTCTTCCTTTAATTAAGATCTGATCATGAAGGAAAGAAGATATAAGGCATGGATTTGCAGGACAGGTCTCATATTTAGCATTAGTCAGATTGAAGATAACAGTAGGCATCTGGAACATATGAAAAAGATATAATAAACAACATCTTCAAAAGCAGAAGGGATATATACCAAAGATATATTCTGATATTTATGGTGAAAGTAGCTCAGTTATGCCCAACTCTTTGGGACCCTATGGACTATACAGTCCATAGAATTCTCCCTGCCAGAATACTGGAGTGGGTAGCCGTTCCCTTCTCTGGGGGATCTTCCCAACCCAGGGATCAAACCCAGGTCTACCACACTGCAGAAAGATTCTTTACCAGCTGAGCCACAAGGGAAGCCCAATGCTTATTGGATGGGGATTATACTCAAGGCCAAGCTATGTACCTTGAATGATCCAGTAGGATAGAAATGTTCACAGATTCTTTCAGGAAATTCAGCTTAAATACAGACATTAGTAAAACAGGGGAACACACTCTATCAAGTGACAAAAAATGATATCAAAAATTAGGGGAGAGTTTAGGTTGCCAAAACTTTTTAGAAACCCAGAGAGGATTTTAAATGGATGTCTGTTTTTCACCATCTTGGGATAAAATTTGGACCTAACTATATGTCAAATAGACTTAAACTAATTCTGAAGAGCTATTCTGCACAACTGGCACATAAAACACTGCAGGAGCCAGGACTGCCCCTGACATTTGTGAGACCAAGGGAGAGTGCAGAACAGAGGTCTGCATCTTGTGTCTAAGGACTTGCCAGGTGGCTCAGTGGTAAAGAATCTGCCTGCCAATACAGGAGAGGCAGGAGACATGCTTTCAATTCCTGAGTCAGGAGGATCCCCTGGAGATAGAAATGACAACCCACTTCAGTATTTTGGCCTGGAAAATCCTATGGACACAGGAGTCTGGGACTAGTCAATAGAGGTCACAGAAAGTTAGACATGACTGAGCAACTGAACTCATACACATCCCATGTCTAACTGTGGAAATGGTACAAATAAAATATGTTTTGTTTTTTTAACTTAGTAACTTTAGCTCCCTCATGATCTCAAGACCAAGTTTGAATGGTTGATTCTTGAACCCCTTGGAGTCCTGAGGTAGGACATGGAGGCATGGGGTGAGCTGGACCCCAGGCTGAGGCCGCCGCTCTTCTTGTCCCATCCCTGGCTCTGACGTAGAAGGGCCTCTCCTGCAGGAGCGTGGATACCCTGGCCCACACATCCACGCTGTGTGTACCTCCCCTGGGGACCTTCAGGCTGAGGAGTGAGTGTACTAGTGGTATGATCTGCCCTTGAGAGGATGGGACTGGGGAGGAAGTATAGGCTGGCCTGGAAAGTGAGCCTGATGTTTGGGCAGGGAATTCCGGGATGGTTCAAAGTACCCAGAGTCTGGTCTAGAGGCAGAGGTCCCCAATTTTTTTGGCACCAGGGATCGGTTCGTGGAAGACAATTCACAGATTGGGGTGGGAAGGGATGGTTTTGGGATGATTCAAGTGCATTACTTTTATTGTGAGCTTTATTTCAATTACTATTACGTCAGCTCCACCTCAGATCATTGGGCATTAGATCCTGGTGGTTGGGGACCCCTGGTCTAGAGAGAATCAATGTGGGTTCTGAGTGGGTGCATCCTCTTGGCCCCAGTCTCCTCATCCAGTGGTGAGGGGCACAGCCAGGGAGGGTTAGAACAGAGCCCTTTAAAAGCTGAAAGGCTCTATCAGCAGGATCCTGAAACATTCTGGAATGTGATAATTAGTCTAAGACACAGAATCCGGCACATACTTCAGGCCTGCTTTAGCAGGAGGAGGGAGGCCAGATCAAGCTTGTCCAGACAGGAGAGATGGATCATGCCTCACTTGCCCTGGAGGGTTCACAGAAGCTTATTGATTCCTGGCAAAGCAGAACAGCCCAGGCTGGAAGAGTCTGCCAAATCTGAATGCTAGTTTAGTTAATGATTTAAAGGGGCATTCACCTTCTTAATTTATCTGGAGACTGGACTGGAAGATTCTGGTGTGATTTTTATCAGGGCCATTGAACTTTCTGTTCGTCCTCTTCGTTGTGACCCCTGCTAACTCATCGACCACTGTTCTCATGGCACCAAGGACCCATCAGTCCTGCTGTCTTCTTCTCAGCTTGTTACCAGTGTTGATAGTTTCAGGAATCATCTTCATAAGTGCCCTTTACCCTTTGGTCCTCTATTCAGTTCTATTTTTTGTACTCCCCACCCAAAGTGAAATCTACCATGTACTTTCTGTTTCTGCTCTAAAACAGATGTTGCTGGGGAAAACTGAGAAATCAGATCCAAGACAATGTCAACCGACTGTTTCCGCTGAGCCCTTGCTACCAACAGGCAATTGTCTGATTTCTCAGTCAAGATAGGTGCTTTCCCACTGTATTTTCTTGATCTTTCCTACAATCCCACTTCCTGTGTATCACTCTCATCTTGCACGATGGAAGAGATCAAGATTCTACAATGTCAGCCTCCTCTTTCTGCTGCTTCTCTGCTGAGAAATATTGAAACAAGGTATTTCCTTTTCTCCTTCCCTCTCATCTCAGAGGAAGAAGGTAACCCTCTCTTCTCTAGGTCTGCTTCCTTCTTGAGTCCCAGAGTCCACGGATTCACAGGGGGCCTCTTCTCTGTTCTACATCTGTTTCTCAGTATGCCAGTTTTCTTACTTACTCTTCACTACATCAAAACATCCCATGCCTCGGCTCCTCTTCCGTCTCTTCTCCACCATCCCCCCTCCCCAGTCTATCGGTGCCTTTCTGGCTCACTTTTATCACTATCGAGCCATTGTTCATCACTTTGAGCATTTATTCTATAGCATAATCCATCCCTTTGCCCCTTGTCTTTCTGCCCCAGCAGATCATCCCAGAAAATTCCAAGCCTTGGATCAGTCTACCACCAGTTTTCTCAGCTCTTACTTAGTAATCCAAACTATTAAAGAAAAGCACGCAGTGATGTGGACTAGCGCCAGCTGCAACTTTGGTCTCTTACTTCGGTCACACTCGCAAGAGGCAGGAATTCTTCTAGCTGTCCTCCCTTGTTTAAGCCTCTCTCCTACTTCTCTTGGCAATAAATCTAATCTTTGGCATTCTCATTTCTACCCTTTCACTCATTATCTCCCTATTTTCCAATCATTTACTTCCTTCCTCTTTCTTTTATATTCATTAATACCTTGGATGTACCTTATATTCTTCTTTCTTTTCTCTCCTACCCCAGTCTAACCAGTAACCACATCTGGTTGATCTTCCTCCAAAACATTTCCTAAACTCACCCTCTCCTCTTTATTTTGTCATTTTTCTTAATTCAGGCTTTGACTGTCTCTACCTGGCCTTTTTGAACTGTCTCCTAAATGGCATTCACTGATTCTAGCCGTATCTCTCTCCAATTCCTAGTGAATAGTCTTCTCAGAGGGATAGTTTCTTAGGGAAAGGAAGCGTGGGTTGGGGTGGGGGAGAAAGGAAGACTCAAAGGAGAGAGACCCAAAGTGTGGAAGCCAAAGAAGGACACTGAAGGGAGAATAGAAATGCTTGCATTTAAACCCTCTCTTCTGTCTCTTGATAAAAATTTCAGTCAGACCTATGTTGCTTACCTCTTCTTTGTGGAGTTGACTTGCTTGTAGAGAAATATAATCAAGTACTGAGTTCTGCCATAAGGCAAAGACTGTACACAGGAAGCCAGCTAACATCTGGCCTGTGTGTTCAATTATTCTTCATTCATTCACTTATTTCTTACTTAACAAATATTTACTGAGCTCCTACCACATGTCAGGCACATGCTGGAAGGTGATCCAGACAGACAATTTTGCCTTAAAAGAATTTATAGTCTAGTGGGAGAGCAGACAAATAAACTTAGATGTGGTAAGGGCAATGCCATGAGAAGTTTATGGGAGTGCTTGGAAGGGACACATCAAAGCCAAGGGTGGGAGGGAGTCTAAGGGGACTTCCTGAGGGAGCTGGCATTTAACTGGAGATCACAGGAATGTACAGGTATTAGCCAGGTGTAGGCAAAAGATGGAGAAAATCTAGGAAGGTGAAGAAAGTTCAGAGCCAAAAGAGGGATGGTGAGCCCAAGGAACTGAAAGAAGAGGGAAAATTGTGGAAAATAAGGTAGTATAGGTAAACTGGGGACAGATCTTAACTTGTAAGTCAAGTTTAAAAGTTTACACTGTATCCTAAAGGTAATGGGAAGCTACAGTCGGTCTTTTAGTAGGTGAATGACTTGATCAGATTTATGATTTTGAGAGAACATGTGACAGGATGACATGTGAAGTATTAATGGAATGTACTTTATCTGTTCATCTCTCTCCTTGGGCTCTGAGCTACCAACCTGCACCCTGCCAGCTCACCAAGACACACACAGACACACATGCACACACACTCCATCAGACTTCTTTGTTAGTAGAGTGAAAAGCACACTGATTACTGAGGAGGCAGTCTACTGCTGAGAGAGACCTAGACTGTGCTACATAATTCAAAGGGTTCTGCACTTTAACTCAGAGATTAAACTAATGAGATTAAACAATTCACACAAATGCATAAATGTGAATTGATTTTTTTTTTTCCTTCTGTGCTGGAAGGGGAGAAGAAATGACCTGACCTGGAAAGGGGATATGATGGACCAAAGGAAGAAATGTTCCTGGACTGCTCTTTGGGGTTGCAGGAGTCTGGCTGCCCCTTTGAGAGGTGAAGCTACATGGGAAGTAGATGTACATGCCAGCCTGTCACCACCATCAGAGCCAGCAGGGTCCAAAACCTAGAGGAGACACTGGGCCTTGCTGTGTGAAGAGGTCAGATAATGGCAGTGTTGGCAGCGGGCTGGTGCTAGCATGAGGATCAACCCCAGAAGAGAGGAAATGGGTACTTCTCACTCCATTGCCATATGCAGCCAATCAGACATAAACCACCATCCCCTTCTCCACTTCCCTTGGGTAGTCAGCCCAAGGAGACTCCAGAGTAACGGGCAGGAAGAAGGGAAAGAAAGTCTGAAATAATTCTAAACTGAAATACTTGAATAATCTCAGATTCTATCAAATACTGAATCTACTTGAGAGAATCTAGATTAAGTTGTCTGCCAGGAAGAAGGCTGCCGGTTCAGATTCCAATATTAAATTTACTCTAGGAAACAATGTTTTGTTTTTGCATACTTTGTATCTTTGAAATTCCTTGCTTATAACAGTCACATGTTTACTGTGTGGGGAATGATCTGAGGAGGAAGAACAGAAACAGAGAGACTTCCCTGGCCATCCAGTAGCTAAGACTTTGCCTTCCAATGCAAGGAGTGTGAGTTCAATCCCTGGTCAGGAGCTAAGATTTGACATGCCTCATGGCCAAAAAAAGCAGAACATAAACAACAGAGGCAATAAATTAAATAAAATTTAAAATGGTCCACAAAAAGAAAAAACAAAGAAAGAGAGACTGGGGTTAGGTGAGATGTGATGATGGTAGAGAGGAAGGAGATAAGTAAAATGATAAGAGAAACAGAATCAAGAGTTCATGGTAAAGCAGATGGATAAGAGAGAGTCTAGAAAGAAAGCAGTCAGGAACCAAACACAAATTTCTGGCTGCATCAGTGAGCACACAGTAGTTCTTGCCACTCAAAAGGGAAATCGAAGGGATACCAGTTTGAGGAGGAAATTAGTTCAAAGTGTGGAAAATTCTTAAAGAGATGGGAATACCAGACCACTTTATCTGCCTCTTGAGAAATCTGTATGAAGGTCAAGAAGCAACAGTTAGAACTGGACATGGAATAACAGACTGGTTCCAAATCAGGAAAGGAGTATGTCAAGGCTGTATACTGTCACCCTGCTTATTTAACTTAGATGCAGAATACATCATAAGAAATGCTGGACTGGATGAAGCACAAACTGAAATCAAGATTGCCGGGAGAAACATCAATAACCTCAGATATGCAGATGACACCACCCTTATGGCAGAAAGTGAAGAATTAAGGAGCCTTTTGATGAAAGTGAAAGAGGAGAGTGAAAAAGTTGGCTTAAAGCTCAACATTTAGAAAACTAAGATCATGGCATCTGTTCCCATCACTTCATAACCAATAGATGGGGAAACAGTGGAAACAGTGGAAACAGTGGCTGACTTTATTTTTCTGGGCTCCCAAATCACTGCAGATGGTGATTGCAGCCATGAAATTAAAAGACGCTTACTCCTTGGAAGAAAAGTTATGACCAACCTAGACAGCATATTAAAAAGCAGAGACATTACTTTGCCAACAAAGGTCCTTCTAGTCAAAGCTTTGGTTTTTCCAGTGGTCATGTATGGATGTGAGAGTTGGACTATAAAGAAAGCTGAATTGATGCTTTTGAACCGTGGTGTTGGAGAAGACTCTTGAGAGTCCTTTGGACAGCAAGGAGATTCAACCAGTCCATGCTAATTTGAAATCAGTCCTGAATATTCATTGGAAGGACTGATGCTGAAGCTGAAACTCCAATACTTTGGCCACCTGATGCAAAGAACTAACTCATTTGAAAAGACCCTGAAGCTGGAAAAGATTAAAGGCAGGAGGAAAAGGGGACAACAAAGGATGAGATGGTTGGATGGCATCAGCAACTCAATGGACATGAGTCTGAGTATGCTCCGGGAGTTGGTGATGGACAGGGAAGCCTCGTGTGCTACAGTCCATGGGGTCGCAAAGAATTGGACACGACTGAGCAACTAAACTGAACTGAACTGAAGATGCCTGAAGGGGCTTCCCTGGTGGTCCAATGGCTAAGACTCTGCACTTCCAGTGCAGGGTGTTAGGGGGCTAGGTTTGATCCCTGGAGAGGGAACTAGATCCCCCATGCCGCAACTAAGAATTGGCATGTGTAAAGATCCCACTTGTCATGATGAAGACTGAAGATCCTGCCTGCTGCAACTAAGACCAGGTGCAACCAACCAAATAAATAAGTAAATATAAAAAAAAAAAAGTGAGTAGAGACAACTTCTATAAGAAGTTTAGCTGGCAAGAGGAAGATGGGGCTGTGGGTGGAGAAGAATGTGGCTTTGTTTTAACCTGAGAAACACGGAGCCAGTACAGAGGAAGGGCAGACTATAAAGATAGGAGTGAGAAAGAATAACGCAGAGTGAGGTCACTGTGATGTCAGGAGGAGACGGAATCCAGAGCACAGGTCAAGAGACTGGCCTTAAGATGGGCGAGGAGAACCTCTTTTATAGTAAGCGGTAAGATGGGTAAAAATTCAAGTAATGTATAGGTTGTCATGGAAAACTGAGGCTGCTCACACCTCATAACTTTTATTTCCCCTTCCCTTAATGAGTGGAAAATAAAATCACAAACAGAGAAGGCAGAGAGGGCAGGCATGGAGGTTTGGAGAGAGAGGAGAATTCTTGAAATATCCCCCTGGGGACTCAGAAAGCTTATGCAGACAAGGGGAATGTGACAGGACCCCGGGCCACAATGAAGGCCTTCTTAATGTTGCTGACCATGAGCGTCCATGTGACCATGTGGCTTTCTCCAGCAGTGTCCAGCAGCTCAGGTAAAAGAATGGTCAAAGCAGACAACTGGATTTGAGGTATGTGTTCTAAGTCTTGTCAGGCAGATGAAACAGAAGTGTAATGCTGCAATGGAGTTGAGGACTCTGGTCAAAGGCTTATGTATGCAGTATGGAATCCTTCCCGGGTGAGAAGGAAAAGGAGACAGAAAGAAGATGATAAATAAGCAGACAGAAGAAAACAGAAAGATTATCACTTTGGACAACTGATAAAGTGAAAATAAGCAAGTGAGAAGGATTGGAGGAATAGAAAGTTGTGGGTTCAGAGGTGCTATGGTTTTTTTTTTTTTCTTCTTTCTTTGTTTTGTTCACTCTGCCACATGGCTCAGGGGATCTTAGTTTCCCAGCCAGGGATCAAGCTTAGGCCACAGCCGTGAAAGTTCAGGCCCTAACTAGTGGATTGCCAGGGTATTCCCAGCGCTGTGGTTTCTTGATGACGAAGTCTGAGTGACCATGGGATTGAGAGATTGAAGCAGAATGGAAAAGGTAATTGGAGATGGAATCAAGGAACTGAGAGGTCAAGAAAATCTCACAGACATACCAAACGGGACAGCTTGTTGGCAGAATTTGGAATGAAAAGGAACACTCTGGGCCTGATGCCAGTAACTTCCATAAATAAAGGGCAAGACCAGGCGGTCAGTAGATGACAGCCGGAGGAGAGAGTGTGACATAATGGCTACGGTGTCTGGGTCTCAGAGGGCGCAGAACGAACACCATGGAAATGGCAGTGTATGGCAGAAAGAACCTGGCCTGGCAGCTTCACTTGCCAGTGCTGCAGAGAAAGCAGTGTGTCTGGGGGAAAAACCAGGTTTCTCAGGGAAGAGGCTGGGGGTATCAGGGGCTTTGTTGACAATGGAATGGAATTCCTGGGGTCACAGAGGGAAAACGTAGGAGAAGACGGAGAAGTGGGACCTGAGTTGGGTATGAGGATGAGTGTTCCTACGAGGATAACTCATTGAAAGGGCCTCTCTTGGCACATATCAGGGATATCAGGGGCCTGAGGGACGGTGGTCCGGAAGCTGCCTTGAGGCAGGAGCAGTCATAGTCAGGCCTCTCAGGATTCAGCTTTCTCCTGGATGTGTCACACCTCAGGAAGAAATGAGTTGGGTGTTGACTCCAGGAAAAGGCTATAGTTGAGGGCTGCTGATTGGCAGGATGGTGTGACACTGTATGACCCTGGTGACATCTGTAAACTGGTGGCTGTGTGATTCTCAACATCCCAGCTTCCTTCATTCCCTCATATCCTGCACTATCTCAGTGCCTCTCTGCCTGTTCACTTTAGGGCTTGCTTTTGTTTCTAAACTTAGAGCCCAGGGAAAAACATTCAGCAACCTCAGAGCACCAGGAGATGTTTTGGAAAAAACACCCTGAGTCATCATAGGATTAACTAATTTCAACCAACGAATATTAAAGGGTCCTCCTTCAAGGAAAGATGCAGTGTTTAGTTTCCTACTACTTTTGTTTTCAGTTAAAGAGAGAGAGAGAGAGAAAATTTATAAAGGACTCTGATCACTGCAAATTGATTTTTTCTTAAAAATGAACCTTGGTCCACTTGGCCTCAGGTTGGTTTACTTACACACCATATTTATTTTCACTCTCCATGGTGAGTTTTTTTGTTTGCTTAAAAGTCACAGGTCACATTTTAGAGTCTGTCCAGCTCATGACAGAAGAACAATTTAGTGTTCTTTGAAGTTCAGCAATACATGAACTGTGAACTTCCTGATGTTCAAGCTGGTTTTAGAAAAGGCAGAGGAACCAGAGATCAAATTGCCAACATCCGCTTGATCATCAAAAAAGCAAGAGAGTTCCAGAGTAACATCTATTTCTGCTTTGTTGACTATGCCAAAGCCTCTGACTGTGTGGATCACAATAAACTGTGGAAAATTCTCCAAGAGATGGGAATACCAGACCACCTGACCTGCCTCTCGAGAAATCTGTATGCAGTTCAGGAAGCAACAGTTAGAACTGGACATGGAACAACAGACTGGTTCCAAATAGGAAAAGGAGTATGTCAAGGCTGTATATTGTCACCCTGCTTATTTAACTTCTATGCAGAGTACATCATGAGAAACACTGGACTGGAAGAAACACAAGCTGGAATCAAGATTGTTGGGAGAAATAATAACCTCAGATATGCAGATGACACCACCCTTATGGCAGAAAGTGAAGAGGAACTAAAAAGCCTCTTGATGAAAGTAAAAGTGGAGAGTGAAAAAGTTAACTTAAAGTTCAACATTCAGAAAACGAAGATCATGGCATCTGGACCCATCACTTCATGGCAAATAGATGGGGAAACAATGGAAACAGTGACAGACTTTATTTTTGGGGGGGCTCCAAAATCACTGCAGATGGTGATTGCAGCCATGAAGTTAAAAGACGCTTGCTCCTTGAAAGAAAAGCTATGACCAACCTAATTCAGTTCAGTTCAGTTCAGTTGCTCAGTCATGTCCAACTCTTTCCGACCCCATGAACCTCAGCACACCAGGCCTCCCTGTCCAACACCAACTCCTGTAGTTTACACAAACTCATGTCCATTGAGTTGGTGATGCCATCCAATCATCTCATCCTCTGTCATCCCCTTCTCCTCCTGCCTTCAATCTTTCCCAACATCAGGGTCTTTCAAATGAGTCAGCTCTTCACATCAGGTAGCCAAAATATTGGAGTTTCAGCTTCAACACCAGTCCTTCCAATGAACACCCAGGACTGGTTTCCTATCTGATGGACCGGTTGGATCTCCTTGCAGTCCAAGGGACTCTCAAGAGTCTTCTCCAACACCACAGTTTAAAAGCATCAAGTTTTCAGCACTCAGCTTTCTTTATAGTCCCACTCTCACAATCATACATGACTACTGGAAAAACCATAGCCTTGACTAGACGGAAAACTCAGCCATGGCCACAGGACTGGAAAAGGTCAGTTTTCATTCCAATCCCAAAGAAAGGCAATGCCAAAGAATACTCAAACTACCGCACAATTGCAGTTATCTCACATGTTAGTAAAGTAATGCTCAAAATTCTCCAAGACAGGCTTCAGCAATACGTGAATCATGAACTTCCAGATATTCAAGCTGGTTTTAGAAAAGGCAGAGAAACTAGACATCAAATTGCCAACATTCGCTGGATCGTTGAAAAAGCAAGGGAGTTCCAGAAAAACATCTATTTCTGCTTTATTGACTATGCCAAAGCCTTTGACTGTGTGGATCACAATAAACTGTGGAAAATTCTGAAAGAGATGGGAATAACAGACCACCTGACCTGCCTCTTGAGAAGATCATGGCATCTGGTCCTGTCACTTCATGGCAAATAGATGGGGAAACAGTGGAAACAGTGACTGACTTTATTTGGGGGGGGGGGGCTCCAAAATCACTGCAGATGGTGATTTCAGCCATGAAATTAAAAGACACTTACTCCTTGGCAGGAAAGTTATGACCAACTTAGACAGCATATTAGAAAGCAGAGACATTACTTTGCCAACAAAGTTCCTTCTAGTCAAAGGTATGATTTTTCCAGTAGTCTCACATCCAGTATGGATGTGAGAGTTGGACCATATATAAGGCTGAGTGCCAAAGAATTGATGCTTTTGAACTGTGGTGTTGGAGAAGACTCTTGACAGTCCTTTGGACTGCAAGGAGATCCAACTAGTCCATTCTAAAGGAAATCAGTCTGACTATTAATTGGAAGGACTGATGCTGAAGCTGAGGCTCCAATACTTTGGTCACCTGATGTGAAGTGCTGACTCATTAGAAAAGACCCTGATGCTGGGAAAAATCGAAGGCAGGAGGAGAAGGGGATGACAGAGGATGAGATGGTTGGATGGCATCAACAACTCAATGAACATGAGTTTGAGTATGCTCCAGGAGTTGGTGATGGACAGGGAGGCTCAGTGTGCTGCAGTCTGTGGGGTCGCAAAGAGTCAGACACAACTGAGCAACTGAACAGAACTGAAGTGGCTTGGAGTTGGCTTGTATCAGATGCCCAGGGTAATCTGATACGCTTACATAGTAGGATGCATAACCTGCATGATGGAGCAACATGGATGATGTTATCTTTAAGATACAGAGAACAACCAGAATGGGAGAGACACTGCTAGGTAGTCAGTTTTCTCACTCACTGATAACAGTTTGTTATGCATTCTTTCCATCCTCAAGCAAGAGAGTTCCAGAAAAACATCTATTTCTGCTTTATTGACTATGCCAAAGCCTTTGACTGTGTGGATCACAATAAACTGTGGAAAATTCTCCAAGAGATGGGAATACCAGACCACCTGACCTGCCTCTCGAGAAATCTGTATGCAGTTCAGGAAGCAACAGTTAGAACTGGACATGGAACAACAGACTGGTTCCAAATAGGAAAAGGAGTATGTCAAGGCTGTATATTGTCACCCTACTTATTTAACTTCTATGCAGAGTACATCATAAGAAACGCTGGGCTGGAAGAAGCACAAGCTGGAATCAAGATTGCCGGGAGAAATATCAATAACCTCAGATATGCAGATGACACCACCCATATGGCAGAAAGTGAAGAGGAACTAAAAAGCCTCTTGATGAAAGTGAAAGGGGAGAGTGAAAAAGTTGGGTTAATGCTCAACATTCAGAAAACTAAGATCATGGCATCCAGTCCCATCACTTCATGGCAAATAGATGGGGAAACAGTGGCTGACTTTATTTTTCTGGGCTCCTAAATCACTGCAGATGGTGATTGCAGCCATGAAATTAAAAGACACTTCCTCCTTGGAAGGAAAGTTATGACCAACCTAGACAGCATATTAAAAAGCAGACATATTACTTTGCTAACAAAGGTCCGTCTAGTCAAGGCTATGGTTTTTCCAGTGGTCATGTATGGTTGTGAGAGTTGGACTATAAAGAAAGCTGAGTGCTGAAAAATTGATGCTTTTGAACTGTGGTGTTGGAGAAGACTCTTGAGAGTCCCTTGGACTGCAAGGAGATCCAACCGGTCCATCAGATAGGAAATCAGTCCTGGGTGTTCATTGGAAGGACTGATGTTGAGGCTGAAACTCCAGTACTCATTTGAAAGGACCCTGATGCTGGGAAAGATTGAGGGCAGGAGAAGGGGACGACAGAGGATGAGATGGTTGGATGGCATCACCGACTCAATGGACATGAGTTTGTGTAAACTCTGGGAGTTGGTGGTGGACAGGGAGGCCTGGCATGCTGTAGTTCATGGGGTCGCAAAGAGTTGGATATGACTGAGTGACTGAACTGAACTGAACTGGACACTGTATGCTGATTTGTAGAGATCTAAGAAACATCAGGGAATTTTTTTGGTGATAATTTTATGTTTTTTTATGATAAATTTATGTCTCGCCCCCACCCCATCCTTCCCAGATACAAAACAGAATTTAGATATCTATTACTGGTTTTTATGGCAGGCATTCCTGTGGAGTCATTTCCTGGATTCAAACTGAACTCATCTTACATAAATAACATTCACATTAAATGGGTTAACTTTGTGGAACCTCTGAAGTGGTGTAACTTTTACATAGGTAAGATGTTGCTGGAAACGCTCATATTCTCAGTCCTGCTAGATTTGGAGATAAAATGGCAGCCTTTTGTGGGGGGTTGGGGGAGGGGTCGGTGTGTTAACAACATAAAGCGGTCTCCTTTGAAGACTGAGAGGCAGTTTCCTGAAGTCAGTGTGTTCTACAGAAGCTACCAGTTCTGAAGGATGTTTACAGGTGAAACACTGGTCAAATAAATGTGCGGAATGCTAGGTAAAACCATTTTAAACAGTTTTCTTTATTAAAGCCAGGACTTCTAATAGTCTTCAATTTGCCAGTGTGCTTTGTGAACTTGTAAGAGAGGAAACTGCTGAGTCAAAATTCCCAAACTTATTTGCTCTTGAAACCCTGGTCTTGTCATGTTAAGTCGCTTCAGTCCTCGGACTCTCTGCGACCCTATGGACTGTAGCCTGACAGGCTCCTCTGTCCTCGGGATTCTCCAGGCAGGAACGCTGGAGTGGGTTGCCATGCCCTCCTCCAGGGGATCCTCCTGACCCAGGGATCGCACCTGCAGCTCCTGCATTGCAGGCAGATTCTTTACCAATAAGCCACCAGGGAAACCCTGGGCTTTTCATAGGACCAGTGTTACGTGGAGTAAGCTTAGGAAATAATACATCAGGGAGGAGAAGCTGGCCTGCTGCATGCAACCCATATGCATTCATAGTAGTCCTCCATCCCTCTAGAAGGACTATTACAGGAATGGAATTTGATAATTGCTATATGCATACAACAGAGTAAGTGTACCTATAATGTAGGCCAGATTTTCTCTCTCAGCTTACTTATAAATAGGAAAGAAGATGTGGTCTTCATACTCAGCACACATTTAGCATGCTCTATATCTTTGCAAGGTACTGGTGGTTCAGATGGTAAAGAATCTGCCTGTAATCCGGGAGACCTGGGTTCAATCCCTTGGTTGGGAAGATCCCCTGGAGAAGGGGTTTTCTTCATAGCTCAGTCAGTAAAGAATCTGCCTGCAGTGCAGGAGACCTGGGTTCAATTCCTGGGTTGGGAAGATCCCCTGGAGAAGGAAATGGCAACCCACTCCAGTATTCTTGCCTGGAGAATCCCATGGGTAGAGGAGGCTGGCAGGCTATAGTCCATCGGGCTGCAAGAGTTGGACACGACTTAGCAACTAAACCACCACCACCACCACCCACTCCAGCATTCTTGCCTGGAGAATTCCGTAGACAGAGGAGCCTGGCAGGCTACAGTCTATGGTGTCACAAAGAGTTGGACATGACTGAGTGACTTTCACTGTCTTTTTTCACATCTTTGCAAGGTACAGGGAGAACAGTGAACGTAAAACATGATTCCCGCCTTTCTAAACCATTAAACAGATGCAGTGATAAGTTTAGATACAATGTATGTTTGATGAAAGTGAAAGAGGAGAGTGAAAAAGTTGGCTTAAAGCTCTACATTCAGAAAACGAAGATCATGGCATCTGGTCCCATCACTTCATGGCAAATAGATGGGAAAACAGTGGAAACAGTGGCTGACTATTTTTCTGGGCTCCCAAATCACTGCAGATGGTGATTGCAGCCATGAAATTAAAAGACGCTTCCTCCTTGGAAGGAAAGTTATGACCAACCTAGACAGCATATTGAAAAGCAGAGACATTACTTTGTCAACAAAGATCCATCTAGTCAAGGCTATGGTTTTTCCAGTGGTCATGTATGGATGTGAGAGTTGGACTATAAAGAAAGCTTAGTGCTGAAAAATTGATGCTTTTGAACTGTGGTGTTGGAGAAGCCTCTTGAGAGTCCTTTGGACTGCAAGGAGATCCAACCAGTCCATCTGATAGGAAATCAGTCCTGAATATTCATTGGAAGGACTGATGCTGAAGCGGAAACTCCAGTACTTTGGCCACCTCATGAGAAGAGCTGACTCATTAGATAAGACCCTGATGTTGGGAAAGACTGAGGGCAGGAGGAGAAGGGGACGACAGAGGATGAGATGGTTGGATGGCATTCCCGACTCAATGGACATGGGTTTCGGTGAACTCCAGGTGTCGGTGATGGACAGGGAGGCCTGGAGTACTGTGGTTCATGGGGTCGCATAGAGTCAGACACGACTGAGCAACTGAACTGAACTGAACTGATGAAAAGATCCCTTAAACAATAATTATACTAGTTTTATTCATCATAACTTAAATAATAAGCTTTGCTCCTCTGGAACAAGGCCATGTTCATCCATGGAAGAAAACTGCCTTAAAGAAATGCTTTTGTAGTAGCATCCATTGTTGGAGGATTTTACCTTTTTTTTTTTTAAATTAAAATGTCAATGGTCATGAATATCTTCTATATTAATTCTGGAAAATGACATTCTTTGTGAAACTGTGTGAATTATAGAGATGTTTCTCTTTTGATTTTTTAATCTGCACTTTAGGAAAAAGAATATATAATTCATGCTTTTGAGTCAAGAAGTAATGTCTCTATTTATAAATTAATAAGGATAATGATAAAAATCATCCCTCACAAAGGATACATATTATTTTCATTTTATAGAAGCAACTGGGGCCTAGAGAAGTGAATCAGTTTGTCTAGTAGTTATAAATGGTGGAACTGGGTTTCAATTCCAGTTCTGTCTGATTCCAGAACTTTATTATTCATTTCCCTTACGGTGGGGACAGAGTAATCTTAGAAAATATTTGCATACTACCTGATTTCCATAATATCAAAATAAGACTTGCCAAAGTGAAATGGGGAAATCGGTTTTCCTGGGATTTAGACAATTACCCATGTGCGCGCGCACACACACAGGTGACTGTGAGCTCTATGAGAGCAGAAACCATGGGACCATATCTGCTTTCTTTATTACACTAATCCAGTGTTTAGTATATGCCCTGCATGTAGGTCCTCAATAAGGATATGTTCAATCAAGTATACCCCAATGATCATGTTTGTGATTAGGTTGTGGGCACACTTAAACATCTTCAATAGGCTATTGTCATTTTTTTTTTGGCAATAGAATTCTATTATAAATCTATAAAGTCTTTTCTCTTAATGAAATGGTCTGAACCTGGTCAAGGTCATTTTCTACATTTGCAAATGTATTTTCCAGGCCAGGTTCAAGAATTAATCACATTGTGAGTCAACTTGTGGATGATTGAGAACCTTTGCTTACACAGTTGTTTGGTCATTTTGCAAATTCATTCCCTGAAATGTGTTAAAAGAAATTAGCCTTGAAAGAAAACTTGAAGGCAAAGACTATTTTGTATGTTTGTATTCTTAGCACCCTGCTTCATAATAGGTGCATGGTACATGTTGAAAAAGAAGGAAGAAAGAAAGAAAGGGAGGGGCAAGGAAGAGAAATGAGAGTTAAGAATCTTGGACTTTAGCCTTAGGTTGGTTATGTAAATTTGGACCAATCATTTATTTTTTGTTCCTCAGTTTCCTTATCTGGAGCTAGGGATGTCGACCTACTTGATCACAAAGGCCCCTCCAGATTCTAAATGCCTGTGCAAGAGCTGGGGTCATTCTTGGTATAAACGAGACCATGTTTCTTTGTGTCCACTAGGGGGTACTGTAGTATTAGTACAGTGGCCACTGTCTTCAAATTTATTCAATTCTGATTTTGTTTTCCTTAATTTACTCCTCTGAAAAGCATTCCTTACTTTTAACTTTCAAACTCAGATTTATACTACAAAGTATAAGATTTAAAACTATAGTGGAAGCTGGATAAACATAACAAGAATTTAGCTCAATGGTTAATACAGCTTAGTAGAGAATCAGAATCACAGAATGTTTGCATAATAAAGTTATAAGATGTTAAGATTTTAGTTGGACAAAAAGACGGACTTGACATTCTTTTAAAGGAAAACAAGATGGAACAAATTCCATCTACCCTAACAACAAAAACATAAACTTAAGAAATGTGTCAAATCTATATGAAGACAACTATATAACTAACCAAGAGAATAAAAGAAGGCTTAAATAGAGGGGTATACCATGTTCTTGGATAAGAAGAATCAACATTGTAAACTTTAAAATTATTCCCTCAAAGTATTAACAAATACGATAAAATTCCAGTCAAAATTCTAATCACATATTCTTAGAATCTTGATAAAAGAGTTCTGAAATTCACCAAGAAAAATGAAGCTAAGAAGAACCAAGCAAAAAAATTTTAATCTTTTCAGAGGGAAGGGAATTTGAGTTATCAGACTTTAAAAGAAATATAAAATGACTGAAATTGAAACAATATCATAGTAGCAACAGACCACTAACAGACCAGTAAAATAAAATATGAAGTCCAGAAATAAACGTAAGTATGGTGGCCTCGATGTGTGTATGCATGGGAGTATGTTTGGGTATGTGTGCATATTACCTCAGAGAAGGCAATGGCACCCCACTCCAGTACTCGCGCCTGGAAAATCCCAGGGGCGGAGGAGCCTGGTGGGCTGCAGTCCATGGGGTCGCAAGAGTCAGACACGACTGAGCGACTTCACTTTCACTTATCATTTTCATGCACTGGAAAAGGAAATGGCAACCCACTCCAGTGTTCTTGCCTGGAGAATCCCAGGGACGGGGAAGCCTGGTGGGCTGCCGTCTATGGGGTCACACAGAGTCGGACACGACTGAAGCGACTTAGCAGCAGTGGCGTATTACCTAGCATATGGATGATGCAGGGTAGATCTTCCTTCTTCTAAATGTCAAGGGCATCAGCATTTAACTGAAGTTTATCCAGTGAGATTCTGCCATTGAATCCAGAGGGAGTGATACAGAGACTGTGGTGATGTCAACAACCCGGGAGAAGAGAATGCCTGGTGGTATCAGTGTCACTAGCTACCTTGCCTGAGCTATGTGTTGCTTGAGCCTGGTTTTTAACCTTATCTTGGGAGCTACCTAGCATCCTTCCAACAAATTTCAGTCTGTTTAAGCTACCTAGAATTGGCAGTTTGCAGTTGTGACTCCTGACATGTATAGTTGTTAATGAGGAGTTGATTATAGACAGTAGAGTCTTATGGAAACGAGGAAGCTATAATTATCCAGATTCACTATGTTTTCTTAAAGTCTTTATTGAATCTGTTACCATGTTGCTTCTGTTGTTTATGTTTTGATTGTCTGGATGTGAGGCGTGTGGGATTACAGGTCTCTGACCAGGGACTGAAACTGCTTGGAAGGCAAAGTCTTAATCACTGGACCACCAGGGAAGTCCTGGAGACTCATTATCCTTGAAGATAATAAAAACCCAATTAATATTCAGAGATGGGATACTGGAAGCCCATGGCCTGTTACAGTGAAACAGCTAAAGAAACTAATGCCTCTGAACATTAGGACTATGGTGGGCATTGAGGACAAGCCCCTGGAGGACCTGTCATTGCCATAGAACAACATGAAGGGTATGAGGAATCAAGAGCTGTGTGCTGAGGTTGGCTGCTTCAGTTGATGTGATCAACAAGAAGAAATCTCTAGATTCTCATTTTAAAACATGAACTGAAACCCAAACTGTGAAATTGTTAAAGGAAACTCTTTTAGCCCTAGGATTGAGATAGCTATAAACCGCATCTGTTTTTGTTGATTGCTGACTTGCAAACCAGTTAAATTCACCTCCTTATTTGGGGTCTTACACGAACATATGTTGAGATGCTAATCCAGACAGAGTTACAGTTACAGAGATCAAGATGGTGGAGAAGGAGGATGTGGCCCTCACCTCCCATCAATGAACACATCAAAAACACATCCATGTGTGGAGTAATTATCACTAAAAACCAACTGGAGACTGGCAGAAAGACTTACACAACCACAGCTGTAAAAAAAGATCCACATGAGTCAGGTAGGAAAGGAAGAGAAGTGACCAGATCAGGATCTGTAACACTAGGAGGGGACACGGAAGAGGACAGGAGTAACATGGGCTCAGAGATCCTTCTACAAGAATGAGTGGTTTGAACCACATATTAAGCACCCTAGCTCTGAAGCCCAGCACTGGGAAGATGAGTCCCCTTAGCTGGTTTGAACCAGGGGGACTAACAGGAGGGCAGTAAGAAACCTAGACTCCACTAGTGAGAAGCCACACAAACTTGCTTACTCTTGGGAAGGTGGAGGAAACAGATCGAAACTTTCTGGAATTCTGGCTGATTTCCTGTGACTGCCCCAGCATATGCCCCAAGCCTATGCCAAGCACGCAGCCTGGGTCCTCTAGCTCCAGTCCAGCTCCCCACTAGGCAAAGATTGCCACTGCCAAGGAGCCTGTGCCGCTGCGGGGAACAGAGCCAGCTCAGACCTGGCACTGCAGCTGAATGAGATGATGGTGCCATTACTGTCACTCACAGAGTCAGCAGATTGGGAGCCATCTGAAACTCTTGATTTGTGTGTCCAGACTGTTCCAGTTCACGTTCTGGCCCACATCAAGCACCCACACTGTCCCCTCTTCTTCTGGGGCATCTCCCCTCTAGAGGGAAGGTTGCCATTGCCATTGCCAAGGAGAGGGTACACGGGTGGGGACAGAGTCAACTTAAACCTGGCACGCATCTGAACAGGGTATGGAAAGCCATTGCTGGCACTCACAGAGACAGCATTTTAGGAGTAGTCTGGACCTCACTGCCTGGTGACTGGCATCACCCGACAAGCACCTCAGCCTATACTGGGCACCAGCGCCAGCTCGTCTTGCTTCAGTGCTGCTCTCCTTTGGGGCAAAGGTGACCATGCTGGAAGGGGTGAGAGCTCACATTCAGAGCGGACAGAACCAGTTCAGACGTTAACCTCGGGGCTTCTGCACAGCACCCTGGGACCTGCTATGAACAGCTATATGCCCATAAACTGGACACCCTAGAAGAAACGATAGATTTGTCAAAAAATACAGTCTTCAAATACTAAGTCAGGAGAAAATAGATAATCTGAACAGTCTGATCACTAGTAGTGAAACTGAATCAGTAACCAAAAATTTCCATCAAACAGAAGTCCAGGACTGGTTGGCTTCACTAGGGAATTCTACTCAATATATAATGAAGAGCTAATATTTATCCTTCTCAAACTCCAAAAAATGAAGAGGAAGGAACATTTCTAAATTTATTCCATGAGGCTACCATTATTATCCTGATACCAAAACCAAAGATAATGCAAAAAAAGAAAGTTACAGGACAATATCTTTGATGAATATAGATGCAAAATCCTCAACAAAATAATAGCAAACCAAATTCAACAATATATTAAGAAGGACCATACACTATGATCAAGTAGGATTTATTCCAGGGAAGCAAGGATGCTTCAGTATCTGCAAATCAATCAAATGTGATACACCACATTAACAAAAGGAAGGATACAAATTATACTATCATTTCAATAGATGCAGAAAAATCATCTGACAAAATTTAGCATCCATTCATGATAAAAACTCTCATCACTTCAGTCGTGTCCGACTCTGTGTGACCCCATAGACGGCAGCCCACCAGGCTCCGCCTGGGATTCTCCAGGCAAGAACACTGGAGTGGGTTGCCATCACCTTCTCTGACAGGGGGAACATATCTCAACATAATTAAGACCATACAAGAGAAACTCATAGCTAACATCATACTTAACAGTGAAAAGCTGAAGCTTTTTCTCTAAAATCAGGAACAAGACAAGAATGCCTACTTTTACCACTTCTATTGAATATATTATTAGAAGTACTAATCACAGGAATCAGACAAGAAAAAATAAAGGCATCCAAATTGGAAGAGAAGTAAAGCTGTCATTATTTGCAGATGACATGATACTGTATACAGAAAAGCCTAACATCCCCACCAAAAAACTATTGGAACCAATAAGTGAATTCAGTAAAGTTGAAGGATACAAGATCCATATACAGAAATCTTGACTTTTCTATACACTAATAATGAATTATCACAAACAGAAAGAAAGAAATCCCATTCAAAATCATATCAAGAAAGATAAAATACGTAGGTATGTGAAAGGACCTTTAGGTATGGGCCAGAAGATGCAAATACCATATCATATTTTATATATTGTTGAAGAGTGGAGATGATTAAATTCCCTGGTTATAATATTTCATTAGTTTGGGGATTTACACTGAAGATTAATTTATAAAACAAACAAACCTGATCCTGCAGTGGTTGATTCTGGTGGAGTGCGTGTATGTGTGGCAAAAATTCCACCTATTTCCATCTCACTCTTCCCTTACAAATCCCTAGGTGACTCAGAGTATGATTAAAGCTACTAATGTCATTCAACCTCATTTTAGAGATGAGACAATGTTCAAAGAATTGACTTGACCTGTTGCAAGCCATCCTGTTAATGGCATAGCCAGGATGAAAACTCATGTCGGTCTCTTAAGCTAGCGCCCTGTCCAGAACAGCATATTACTTCTGAAAGTGGGAATAAATGCCATTTGATGGCAATTCCACTCTTCCTTGTTATCTAATCCAAAACTCATAATGTCACAAAAGTGACACCATTTTCTATTTTTCAAAATGTGGAAAAGAGAGTTGAAGGATAGACACTAGAATAAAAATTTTAATTATTTGAATGCATCTTTATAATCTGCATCATACAACATTTTCCCCTCAGACTTGGAATGGCCTTCTAGTTACAGGCGGTAAACACTGTGTTAAGAATGTTGTATTCATTGTGTAATTTAAGGAGAAGGCAGCGTAAGTCTTTAAAAAATGTTACTGTCTCCAGCTGTGATTTTTATCTAAGGCTGCATTGTCCACATGAGGCTTTTGATCACTTGAAATCTGGCTATTCTAAAGTAAGATGTGTTGTAAGTATAAAATACACATTAGACTTTGAAGATAGTATGAAAAAATAATGTAACATATTTCATCAGAAATTTTAAAATATTGACTATATGTTAACGTAATAACATTCTGGAAAATTTTAGTTAAATAAAACATTATTAAAATTAATTTCACATTTTTTAAAACTCTTTTCTTAGTATGGCTAACAGAAAGTGTACAATTACATTTGTAGTTTGCTTTGTATTTTCCTGATTCAGTGCTGATGTAAGAAAACTAAATCAAATTGAAAGGAATTTCGCCAAAGTTCCCTGCAGCTCATTAGAACTGCTAAAAATTTAAAGACATCAATTATTTCACAAGTCTATAAGCTGCTGAACTTTTACTTGTGACAAAATCACCATCCACAAATTGGGATTTTGCATTTTTCAGAAAACACTGGAATGGCAGTAAGGAAGGCAGGACTGCCTAATTCTGCTTTTAACACAGAACAAGTTACATTGACAGCATTTGGTAATTTTGCTTTGGAAATCAGGTGGACAAGAGCAATTTAAATCCCTAGGGAAAGTACAGTAAAAAGGGGCCTATAGTTGGTTGCTTTGAATATGGAAAGCTTTATTTTGAAAATATGAGTCTTATATCACTTTATCATATTCTTTCCAATTTTATTTCATTATAAAATTTTAATTTCTCTACAATGACATTGAGCTGATGATATTCTTTTTGATACATAAAATTTTAGGTTGGTTATAATTACTCTTTTAACAATATTCATGAAATCAAACCAATAAAGAAATAAAATATATATATTAGCTATCTGGTATATACAACATATTATATTAGACCAATACACACCAGCATGACAAAACCATAATTTGAACTAGCTTTGGCAAAATTAGAAATTATTGGCTTATGGATTCCAAGAAAGTGTTAAAAAAAGACCAACCTAAGAGTTGGGTAGGGCTGTAGCCGGGCCTTAGGCACAGACTGCAGGAACTCTACTACCATCATAATTCCTTTTGACAGATGGCTCAGCTCCCCTCTGCAAGTCACCTACATCTGTTCTCACTGCAGAGAGGATTTCCCCACAAAGTATAAAACAAGGATAATAACAGTTCTTTGGGTCAGTGTTCTTTAACAACCATGTAGCTTACTTTCTTTCTTGATTCCAGCTTGAAAAATTCAGAGGAAAGCCTCTGATAGTATTGTGTTAGGCCAGATGCCTACCCCTGAACCCCGCAGGTATGACCAGGGGAGTGGGGTCACACAAGCAAGAAAAGTTCTGCCTACAACCACATGGATGGTAGAGAGGGAGGGGAACACCAGTTCTTAGGAAAGAGAGCTTTTGGGGAAGGCAGTATCACAGACAATCACTCTAGCAATTATTAAAAATAATTTTAATGATATTAAATAAAAACATCAGAAAATTGTGTAATTAATTATATTTAACTTCAATTTTAATTACTAATTGATCCAGGCCTGCTAACATGATAGCTGGTGCCACTGTAATAGATTTGTGTGGCCTACAAATTTCTGCTCATACTTTGCTTATTCTACCTAAGGTTTTCTTGCTCATTTTGTTTTGTTTAATGATAATAGCTCAGTTGTGTGCGACTCTTTGCAACCCCATGGACTGTAGCCTACCAGGCCCCTCTGTCCATGGGATTTTCCAGGCAATAGTACTGGAGTGGATCTTCCCAACCCAGGGATCAAACCCAGGTCTCCAGCATTGTAGACAGATGCTTTACCGTCTGAGTCACAGTGAAGTCCATAATGATAACTGGTTCCAAATATTGTTAATTTAATTTCCTAATAGCCATAACTCATATTTCTGTATTTGCTTAATTTATTGGCCAGAATGTCAAGAATCGTATAAAATAATCATTTGTATAACTGTGAAATTTTTGGATAACTGTATAAATAAAACCTAGCAGGGTAAGGAAGTAGGAAAAGGGTATCTGTCTAGGTTCCTGTTGAAGCTAGATGAGAACTCAACAATAGAAAGGCTTATAACAGAGGCTTACAACAGAGTATGGCATTCCCAGTTTCTAAAATATCGGAGCAATGGTAAATGGGTTGGTGAACTGGGGCTGCCCTGAGATACTACCCTTCCTCCTCGTCTCCACAGTTAAACACCTAAAATTGTTAGATCATGGCATAGAGGGGTTGATTGGTTCTGTTAGGTAGTTAGAATAGGAAAAAGGCGTCCAGAATAGCGGTGGCTAAAAGACAAAGAAGGGAAAAAGCTCACGAAAAATAGGACAAAGGAAAGTCCAAGGACCAGAGTGAGAACCTCAGGTAAAACAAACAGCCCTCCTGGCTAGCCCAATTTACATAGGTCAGGCTCAGGAGGAGGAGAAAAAATATATAAAAAGAGGAGCCAAAATTGGGCCTCTGGCTTCTCTTCTCTTCGCTTCTTTTGGGTCTGACTGCCCTCACACATTGAGGATGTATTTTCCTTTGCTTGCCAAACAAAACTGAGCTGTAACATCAATCTGTCCGTCACTTCAAATTTTTGTTGCAGTGAGACAGAATTGAGGAAATTACAGTTCCAACTGGTTAGTATTTTGAGTATCAGTGACATTAATACAACAATTTATGTAATTTGATTCCTAGTGGGATACACCCTTAGGACCATCTTTGATCTCTGAATTGTCAGTAAAAATTTTGTAAGTATTAAAGTACCCTAAAAGAAGAAACCAAGATTTTTAGCAAAAAGAAAAGAAATAGAACTACAAAACCAAAGAAGTAAAACTCTGTACTTTTAAGTTTGTATTGACAATATGAGTGCGAACTTGTAATGCATTTTTATCTTAAACTTCTATTTCCCAGTTCTAGTCACTGAAAAAGCCCAGAAACAGTGAACAACCTCAGAAAAATAAATACTATGCCAGCCTAGAAAAGACTGAGGAACCAGCTTGAAAAGGTTCCCACAGTTTGAGAATCAGTAAGAATAACTGCAATTGATTAAACACATCAGGAGTGTTAAAAATCCATGAAATCACAATAACATTTTTAAAAGAATTTCACTGGTCACCTTTGGAGGATGATGGTAAACCAACTCATTATTCTGAAAATTGGTAAGTAAAGGGTAAGAATCAAGCATTTAGCCTGCCTTTCTCTTATGAGCTTTACCTTCTGGGAGTTAAATAATTGAGGTCAGGGAAATTATTGAAATAGATATTATAGAAATAGTGAAGATAATAAATGAAGAAGAAAAATAGAATATCACCATTTTGCAAACCCCTAATGGAAATAGCAATTACCACTGAGGACTGTTAACATAAAAAGAAAGACACTAGACATCACTATCTCCTGATGGAATAGCTTATTACAACTTATGAAATATTTTTGTAAAAAGAAAAGGAATCAAACATGAATCAGATCAAACCTCTAGATCTAACTAGAAGCTTGTAGGTGATTAAAAAGAACAGAAAAACATGTTAACTGATGCCATAGGAATGCAATCAAATCCAGATGTGAAAAACACTTTAGGACGAATGACCACAGCTGACACTCACAGCCTGATGGGAATAATTTTTAGGCTTTCTCCCCTAAGCTAAAGTGAAACTATGTACTTTAGAAGAAAGTACAGAGGAAAGAAGCAATTGGAAAAAATATAGTCAGAAGGGCAGGTCAGTCTCTATCATTCAGGCTGAGACCCAGTTCTTTGGAAAACCAGAAACAACTGTCTTTGCCTTGGAAATCACTACAGGACCAGAGGTGTGTCTCTAGAAAGTGGTTCAAAGTTCACCTGTCCTTTTGGCAAAACCCAAACCTCTCTTTGAGTCCCTTTGGTGGCTCAGGCGGTAAAGAATCTACTCGCAATGCAGGAGATCTGGGTTCCATCCCTGGATCAGGAAGACTGAGAGATTAACAGTTTCACTTTCAAACCTCCCTTATTCATCTCAAACTGTTTATAGTTACTAGGATACAAAATTGTGCCTTTGTGATATAGACTTTCTACCCACATCATCTTTAGGGCCTAAGAGCCATTCTTTGAAATGCAAACTTTAGGGAGCTGTTTCAAAACAAAATTTGAATCCAGCCATTCTTTTATAAACTAGTGAGTTTTGTACTACCGTACCTCTCTCACAAATTTTCTAAAAATGAAAGCTATAAGATCTCCGCATCTGTACATATGTTTGTGTGTATCTGTATATATATGTTGTAGATGTGTGATATTTTTCTACCATCAGATGGCATTGTAAACAGATAGGGTATGGGATCCCCAGAGAAAGAGAACCAACAATGGATATCTTGACATAAGAGAAACCATTCTGTGGCTTAAAGATTTAAACATAAGGCATGACCCCATAATACTCCCAGAAGCAAATAGAGGAAAAACATTCTCTGACATAAATTAAACCAGTGTTTCCTGAGGTCAGTCTCTCAAGGCAATACAGATAAAAGCAAAAATATATAAATGGAACGTAATCAAGCTTACAAGCTTTTTGCATAGCAAAGGAAACCATAACAAACAAATAGACAACTTACGGAACTGCAGAAAACATTTGCAAGTGATACAACCTACAAGGGTTTAACTTCCAAAATCTATAAACAGCTTATACAACTCAACAATAAAAAAAAAACCAAACAACCCTATCAAAAAATGGGCAGAAGAACTAAGTAGACATTTCTCCAGAGAAGACAGATGGCAAACAGGCACGTGAAAAGATGCTTAACATTGTTATTCAGTTCAGTTCAGTCGCTCAGTCATGTCCGACTTTTTGCGACCCATGAATCGCAGCACGCCAGGCCTCCCTGTCCATCACCAACTCCCGGAGTTCACTCAGACTCACGTCCATTGAGTCAGTGATGCCATCCAGCCATCTCATCCTCTGTCGTCCCCTTCTCCTCCTGCCTCCAATCCCTCCCAGCCTCAGAGTCTTTTCCAATGAGCCAACTCTTCACATGAGGTGGCCAAAGTACTGTAGTTTCAGCTTTAGAATCATTCCCTCCAAAGAAATCCCAGGACTGATCTCCTTCAGAATGGACTGGTTGGATCTCCTTGCAGTCCAAGGGACTCTCAAGAGTCTTCTCCAACACCACAATTCAAAAGCATCGATTCTTCAGTGCTCAGCTTTCTTCACAGTCCAACTCTCACATCCATACATGACCACTGGAAAAACCATAGCCTTGACTAGACGGACCTTTGTTGGCAAAGTAATGTCTCTGCTTTTAAATATGCCTATATGCAGGTCAGGAAGCAACAGTTAGAACTGGACATGGAACAACAGATTGGTTCCAAATAGGAAAAGGAGTATGTCAAGGATGTATATTGTCACCCTGCTTATTTAACTTATATGTAGGGTACATCATGAGAAACACTGGGCTGGAAGAAGCACAAGCTGGAATCAAGATTGCCGGGAGAAATATCAATAACCTCAGATATGCAGATGACACCACCCTTATGGCAGAAAGTGAAGAGGAACTAAAAAGCCTCTTGATGAAAGTGAAAGTGGAGAGTGAAAAAGTTGGCTTAAAGTTCAACATTCAGAAAACTAAGATCATGGCATCTGTTCCCATCACTTCATGGGAAATAGATGGGGAAACAGTGGAAACAGTGTCAGACTTTATTTTGGGGGGCTCCAAAATCACTGCAGATGGTGATTAAAAGACGCTTACTCCTTGGAAGAAAAGTTATGACCAACCTAGATAGCATATTTAAAAACATCGCTATTAGAGAAATCCAAATCAAAACTACACTGAGGTACCACTTCACACAGGCCAGAATGGCCATCATTTAAAAAAAGTATACAAAATAACAAATGCTGCAGAGGGTATGGAGAAAAGGGAACCTTCCAATACTGTTGGTGGGAATATAAATTGGTGCAGTCAGTACGGAAAGCAGTATGGAGGTTTATCAAAAAAACTAAAACTAGAGATGCCGTATTACTCAGCAATCCCACTCCTGGGCATGTATCCAGACAAAACTATAATTCAGAAGAAACATGTACTCGTACGTTCACAGCAGCACTATTCACAACAACCAAGACAGGAAAGCAACCTAAAAGTCCATCAACAGTGAATAGACAAAGAAGATATGATACATACATACAGTGCAATACTATTCAGCCCATAAAAAAGAATGAAATGATGCCATTTGCAACAACATAGATGGAACTAGAGATTATCATACTAAGTGAAGTAATTCAGAAAGAAAAAAACAAACACCACATAATATCACATATGTGAGATCTAAAACACAGTGATACAAATGAACTTATCTATAAAAAAAGAAATAGACTCACAGACACTGAGAACAGACTTGTGGTTGCCAAGGGAGAGGGCAGGTGGGGCAGGGATGGAGTGAGAGTCTTGGGTTAGTAGATGCAGACTGTTATACAGAGAATGGACAAACAACAAGGTTCTTCTGTATAGCACAGGGACCTATATTCACTATCCTGTGATAAACCATAATGAAAAAGAATATAAAAAAAGAATGTGTAGATACATGTGTAATTGAATCACTTTCCTATACAGCATCAACTATACTTCACTTAAAAATGTTGGGAGGGAGCACCTCCCTGGTGGCTCAGCAGTAAAGAATCTACCTGCTAATCTAATGCTCTGGAGCCGGGAAACCACAACTACTGAGACCACACCCCCTAGAGCTTGTGCTTCGCAACTAGAAAAACCACTGCAGTGAGAAGCCTGTGCACTGCGACTAGAGAATAGCCCGTGCAGCAAGTCAAGACCCCGCACAGCTAAATAATTAAAATTATATATATGTACATACGTGGCTTAAAAAGCTCGTCTACAAATGTTAGTAAAAAAGGCTTTTTTGTCTTGTTAGTTACTCAGTTGTATCTGACTTTTTGTGACCCCACTGACTGTAGCCTGCCAGGCTCCTCTGTCCATGGGATTTCCCAGGCAAGAATACTGGAGTGGGTTGCCAATTCCTCCTCCAGGGGTTCTCAGCCCAGGGGATTGAGCCTGCGTCTCCTGCTATGTTCACAGCAGTACTATTCACAATAACCAAGACATGAAAACAACCTAAAAGCCCATCAGCAGATGAATGGATAAAGAAGATGTGGTATATATATAAATGGAATACTATTCAGCCATAGATAAAAATGAATATATATTTAAAGGAAGCCACCATTTTGGCTTATGCCATTTGTGATCTAAGCCTGGCCACAATGTTTGCAGTTGAAGTGGGTCTCAGTAATTAATGATCTTATGGGAAATGAGGGAATGCAGGAACAAAGGAAAAGCACTCAAGAACCAATAGTACAGTGATAAAAGAGGTCTAGTTCCTCCACAAGGGATATAGATAACAATCTGATACGCATCTTTGAGTTCTGTAGGAACTAAGGGTCTAATCCAGGTGGAGGACAGAATGATGGTGTTGAACTTTTTTTTAACATTCATGACTTCAGTCAACTAAATCTGGGACTCTGTCAACCTTTGTTCTAATTCTATGCTGAACTATCCTCTGTTTCAGCCTCTTCATGAATGTGCATATACCCTTCACTTAAAACTTCCCCAATTTTGCTCTGTAGGGAGATGCCACTTTGGGAAAGATCCCCGTCTTCCCTTTACTTGTTGCAAGTAATAGATTCTTCATTCTTCTGATCTTTGACTTGGTTATCTTTTAGTTCAACACCCATCAAGAGGCAAATCCAGTTTTGGGGTAACAAAATTTTACCCAATTAATTTTGTTGCCAAAATTAATTTTAAAAGAGCTCTGTTAAATTGATTTAGAATTAAACACATAAATTAAGTATTCCTGCACACATTTTAATCTTATCAGCAACCCATCCTTGAACTATTACTATAAAAACTCCTCACCAGTTCCCCCCAGGTTGGGACCCACAGTTGTTTGGAGCAGGAGGCCACTGTGTCCCTCTTTGACTGACAAAGAAATAAAGCTATTCTTTTCTGCTTCACCTGAAACTCTATCTCCGAGATTCAATTTGGCACTGGTCACAGAGGCTGAGTTTTCAGCACCAAATTTATCCTTACTACAAAATTTGCTAGCAAAGAAAATGTGGCATGACAAAATTTTCATATCACAATTGTTGAAAATAAATACATTAAATAAGTATAATAATTCTGTTTTATTGTAGGTATACTTAAAAAGAGCTTCCAAAATCATTTGGTAACTTGAAACTTTAGAGGTTTGCTAAGTTAAATTAAATGATGTAAATTTATTGAATAACTAGATCATTTCCAAATAAGATAAAATATTTTTCATTAATTACTGAACATAGGTTTATCTCCTTCTGACTTCCTATTACAAAGAAACTAAAAGATAAATGTGTGTTTGTTAGTTAGCAAGTCTTGTGCTTTGAAAAACAGTATACGAAACACATGCTATGGAAATTATAAAAAATATTTATTAGCCTGCCAATTCACAAAAATGCTAATGTAAAAGTTCATAATTGCTTACTTAGTTTTCATTAAAAATTAAAGCTTCTAAGATTAAAAATTCTAGTTACTATATGTAATTAAAGTTACTAAATATAATAAGGGAAACAATTCTGCATGCAAGGAAAATGAAATGCACTTTTGGGTAAGAAAATTTATGAAGTAAGGAGATGCATTTTTATTAAGGGAAAACAAAGTGTTCTAAAATATAGCCAGTATTCCAGAATGAAAAAGAGGAAAATAAAGGACAAGCTCTGGACATAGAAAATTATAAAAGTTTTACGAAAAAGAAATCATGGGAAAGGAATTTTGTGTATGTTTGTGCTGGATAAGATTGAATGGATTTATTATAAGGATTTCAGAAAGAAGGTTTAACATCAATAGTGTATTTACGTAAAACTAAAACCTAATTTCTTTTTTAAAAAAATTTATTCATTTATTTTAATCGGAGGCTAATTACTTTACAATTTTGTGGTGGGTTTTGCCATACATTGACATGAATCGGCCACGGGTGTACATGTGCCCCCCAGTCCTGAACCCTCCTCCCCCCTCCCTCCCCATCCCATCCCTTTGAGTTGTCCCAGTACACCGGTTTTGTGTGCCCTGTTTCATGCCTCGAACTTGGACTGGTGATCTATTTCTTATATGGTAATATACATGTTTCGATGCTATTCTCTCAATCATCCCACCCTCAACTTCTCTCAAAGAGTCCAAAAGTCTGTTCTTTACATCTGTGTCTCTTTTGCTGTCTCATGTATGGGGTTGTTACCATCTTTCTAAATTCCATATACATGTGTTAATATACTATATTGGTGTTTTTCTTTCTGACTTACTTCACTCTGTACAATAGGCTCCAATTTCATCCACCTCACTAGAACTGATTCAAATGCATTCTTTTTAATAGCTGAGTAATATTCCATTGTGTGTATGTACCACAGCTTTCCTATCCAGTCGTCTGCTGATGGACATCTAGGTTGCTTCCATGTCCTGGCTATTGTAAACAGTGCTGCGACGAACACTGGGGTACATGTGTCTTTTTCAATTCTGGTTTCCTTGGTGTGCATGCCCAGCAGTGGGATTCCTGGGTCGTATGACAGTTCTATTTCCAGTTTTTTAAGGAATCTCCACACTGATCTCCATAGAGGCTGTACTAGTTTGCATTCCTACCAACAGTGTAAGAGGATTCCTTTGCTTGCAGACTTTTTGATAGCAGCCATTCTGACCAGTGTGAGAAGGTACCTCACTATAGCTTTGATTTGCATTTCTCTGATAATGAGTGATGTTAAGTAAAACCTAATTTCTTTCTGCCCAAAAAATGAAAAATTTTTTGTCTACTGGTCTGCTCTTGATAAGATTTTATGAAAATTTTTTGCCTAGAAAGCAGAGACTTTAGGTCTTACCAACTGTGCTTCACACTATCTCTATTAGGTCTTTGATTGCTTAAAATTGAATCTTATTAATATTACAAGAATTGAGTTTTACTTACAACTATAAAGAATTCATCTGCCAGTGGAGGAGGTGCAGTTTCAATCCCTGGGTCAAGAAGATCACTTGGAGAAGGAAATGGCAACCCACTCCAGTATTCTTGCCTGGGAAATCCCATGAACAGAGGAGCTTGACCAGGCTACAGTCCATGGGGTCACAAAAGAGTTGGAAATGAAGAGTCTTATACAAGAATTTACAGAACCCTAATGCAGAAACTGATGGCTTCATAAATTTCTAACAAAAGATGAAGAGTCACAAGAATTAATTACACAGGAATGAATAAACTGATGAAGATGATTATAATTCTTTATGATTTTTTTGTTTGAAACATTACTGATTTTTTAAAAAATGTTTTGACTTTTCAGATATAAGGAAATCATTGTCTCTTTTATCTAAATCTATCAGCAATTTGTAAGACGCATTTGTGAACACAGATGAGACTTTTTTTTTCTTCTCTCAACTTGAGCCCTTCGGGATTCAAAAACTCTCAGTAAGTATTATTATTTTCATGGCAATTTAGCCATCTGCACAAGTTCTACTTGCAGCAGAATACATTTGGAAACTGGTTATATTACCAAGGGCTTCCCAGGTGGCTCAGACAGTAAAGAATCTGCCTGAAATGCAGGAGACCCAATGGCACCCCACTCCAGTACTCCTGCCTGGAAAATCCCGTGGACGGAGGAGCCTGGTAGGCTGCAGTTCATGGGGTCGCTAGGAGTCAGACACGACTGAGCGACTTCACTTTCACTTTTCACTCTCATGCGCTGGAGAAGCAAATGGCAACCCACTCCAGTGTTCTTGCCTGGAGAATCCCAGGGATGGGGGAGCCTGTTGGGCTGCCGTCTACGGGGTCGCACAGAGTCAGACACGACTGAAGCGACTTAGCAGCAGCAGCAGCAGCAGCAGCAGGTTTGATCCCTGGGTGGGTAAGATCCACTGGAAAAGGACATGGCAACCCACTCCAGTATTCTTGCCTGGAGAATCCCGTGGACAGAGGAGCCTGGTGGGCTACAGTCCATGGGCTTGCAAAGAGTCAGACAGGACTGAGCAACTATATTACCAAGGCTCTGGATTGGAACACCATATTTGAGAAAGTCATGCATAGTCTCACATTTGATCAGATGGCTTTAAGGAACTAGAGATTGACTTTATGCAGCCAATAAAGCCCCTTAAACAACAATAACAACAACAAACACCTGATATGTTGCTTACAGGGTTCCCAACAACCTTAATGAAGTAATGAAGGTCACTTCCTAGCAGGTATAAGAAACCTTAGGATTATTTAGGTGACCTTGAGAAGAAAGAAATTACTCAAATCTATAGGTATTGCAAAAAATCCTGATGGCATGTTCTTGGTTTGGTTTTTTTAGCCTTAGGTGGCCTTTACAAGTTCAATCTGAGATTCATTAAAAATTTCCAACAATGGAGATGAAATGAGCCTATAAGGGCAATTGTTTACCAAATGTTTGTTTTTCTATTTCTCTGTGAATTTTCTTCCTCCCCTCTGAAGTCCCAAAGCCCTACCTTCCCTCTTCTCCTTTTCTTAGATGACATATAAGCCTCAATTGTCTAACTTGTCCCGGGGTCTCATTTTTCTCATGGGGCCCCCATACATAAGTAATTGCATTTGATTTTCCCTTGTTAATCTGTCTCATTTCAATTTAATTCTTAAACCAGTCAGCAAAACCTAGAAAGGGTAGAGGGAATATTTTTCTTCCCCCAACAGAATCAACAATTCAGCATGTTTGATTTATCAGCAGACTTTTTTTTCCTTCTTTTTTTTTTTTTTGAGATATCAGTTTCATGCCCCTGGCATTTTTAACTTCTTATGTGAATCACTGATTAAGGAACAGCAGTGAGGTTTTGAACATACACTATACCCTTATATGACAGCTTCCCTGGTGGCTCAGACGGTAAAGTGTCTGCTTGCAATGTGGGAGACCTGGGTTTGATTCCTGGGTCGGGAAGATCCCCTGGAGAAGGAAATGGCAATCCACTCTAGCACTCTTGCCTGGAAAATCCCATGGGCGGAGGAGCCTGATAGGCTACAGTCCATGGGGTCGCAAAGAGTCGGACACGACTGAGTGACTTCACTCACTCATACCCTTATATATGAAGCCAAAACTCCAATACTTTGGTCACCTGATTCGAAGAACTGACTCATTGGAAAAGACCCTGATGCTGGGAAAGATTGAAGGCAGGAGGAGAAGGGGATGACAGAGGATGAGATGGTTGGATGGCATCACCGACTCGATGGACATGAATTTGAGCAGGCTCTGGGAGCTGGTGATGGACAGGAAAGCCTGGTGTGCTGCAGTCCACGGGGGCGCAAATAGTCAGACATGACTGAGTGACTGAACTGATACCCTTATATGAATTTATTGGCATTAGTTTGTGTATACATGTATATTTAAAGTTATTTGTTTATTTATTCCTTCTCTGTGTGGGTCTTGGTTGCTGTGCAAGCTTGTCTCTAGTTGAGGTATGCATGTTTCTTAGCAGTGGCTCCTCTTACTGCAGAGACAGGCTCTAGGGATGCGCACCTCAGTAGTTGTGGCTCCTGGGCTCTAGGGCACAGGCTCAATAGTTGTGGTGCGTGGGCTTAGCTGCTCCACAGCATGTGGGATCTTCCCAGATCAGGATCGAACCCATGTTTTCTGCACTGGCCACCAGGGAAGTCCTGTGTATATTTTTATAAGCCTCTCCATTCTTCTTCCAGAATTTTGGAAAACTTTCACAGGAAGGGAGAAGAGGCCAGGGTGTTTCTATTCTCTGTACTTCTTCATGGAAGTAGGAGACAATGCATGCTAAGTCACTTCAGTCATGTCCACCTCTTTGTGAAGCCCTGGACTGTACCCACCACGTTCCTCTGTCCATGGGCTTCTCCAGGCAAGAATACTAGAGTAGGTTGCCATGCCTTCCTCCAGGGGATCTTCCCGACCCAGGTATCAAGCCCTGGATCTGATAGGACTAAAGGACTTTGCTCTAGTCACTCTGGCACTGTATCTATGGGGGAAAAAAAAATCTAATTTAATGAGTGTTTAACATTGTGTTAGATGCTGAGATATAAAGATGATTCAGATAATATATCAGTGCAATCTGTGTCTTGAGAGAGTTTAGGTTAGATAGCTGAGTATCAACAACTGTTATAGAAAGCCAAAACAAATGCCAAATGGGTAAAAGCAAAATGCTTTGGCAAGAGGAGAGAAACTCTAAGAACAGGCAGGCTTTCAGAGGGAAAGTGGGTGGCATGCGTTTAGGCCCTGAAGGACATCACTTCAGCTGATGAGAAAAAGAATGGAAGACATGTCACACGAAACTGTCGGTGGTTTCAGTTTATAAAGGAAATGGGTAAGGATATTGTGTATTCTGAAAACACTGGTGTGGCTGTAACTGCCAGCTGCAGACCTACTTAAGAGTTTCTTCTCATCTTTTGGAAATAAAGTGTAAAAGCATAGAGGACAAGAAATAATCAAGCCAGATCAAAGTGAAAAGAATAGCAGTACAGGACACAATGAGAACAGGATGGCTTCTCTACGCTGCAGACACCAGTGTGTCAGGGAAGTGGCCGTGTGGTCTTTAGAAGACAGGTATTACCACTCAACACATATTTAACAACTTCGCCCCCTACCGCCACTGCTTTGTGCTGGGCATGGTGATAGATGCTGGGGGATAAAGCAGTGGACAAGGCAGCCATGGTCCTTTAAACAGTAACTAACCATATAATCACAATGGTAATAAGCAGTGTGAAAGAGAAGTGTGAGATGCTAGGGGAACTTCTGACAGGGACCCTGGCTTAGTCTGGCACATTAGGTAAACTGACCCTCAGCAAGTGATATTTGAGTTGAGTTTTGAAGGAAAAGCAGGGGTGCCGGGTCTGGGGTTAGGATTGAAGGCAGAAGTAACAAGGCTGGGGGTAGCACCAGTGTAGGTGGCTCACAAAGAGTGAAAAGGCTGAGCGAAAGCCTCTTCATGCATGACCCTGTAGGCCTTATTCATAATTTGGGTCATTACCCTTGCATGCCAGGAAGCAACACATTGTCATTCTGAGGGCACAATGGAGAAAGGATCAAAGTGAGACAAATATAGGTGTGGAAAGGCCAGTCAGCAGGCTACAGGCCTGCCTAGAGTCTGGGCAAAGAAATGAGGGTGACTTGCACTAGGGTGGAGACGGTGGGACTGGAGAGAGTCCAGAAGGCTGGGAGGGGGAGGGCACACTTTGAAGAGAGCCTGGGTTCACAAGATCACATGTGCGCCTACATGCGCGTGTTCCATAGCAGCGAGAGGGGTCAGATCATCGCTGTAAGCAGGAACTGGATGTTATAGTAACAATTCTGCAGAGTTTTTAGTTATACTCTCTTTTCCTTCATGCCAGAATCTCCACATTCCCAAGCCAGGCCCAAAGTCAGACCAGAACTTCAAGAATCAGTCATCCTTTTCCTAATCCCCATACACAGAAACTTGTCAAGATCTGGCTTGTGGGGTTACACCCTCAGCTTCCACACTCCCTTTCTAGAACCTCAACTCTAAACAAAGATTACAGGGAAGAATGCTAGGACGCTCTAAGGGGAATGAGGAAATCGGTAATCAGCTAGAAAGAAAAGGAAGATGAGTAAATATGAGTTAACTGTACTGAGTCAGAAAAATATATTAGACAAGTTCCCCAGGCCTTCCTGTTTCGGGTGACAATAAAATCACTCTTTAGTCTGAAGCTCTTAACTGCTGTAACAACACTTATTACTAGGGCTTGAGGCTTTCAGTCACTCAGTTAATATTTGTTGAATTGAAGCATAACAAAGTTAAAAACAGGTTGTCCCAAGATCCTGAGGGCTACAGATTCTCAGCATAATTTAGTCTCCAACTCCTGTGCTTTCATTATGGAAAGGAGAAAGAAATAGGGAACAGATAGGGGCTTGGGTACTGCTGTGGAAAGAGGAAATTTGTGGCCTATGAAGTAAGTTCCGGGCCAAGAGTTCTAGTAGTAACTGGTTGACCCTTGAAACATCTGTCTTGGTTTTGTTTTAAAGTAAGGGGATAATTTAGCATGGGCTCCAAGTGTAATTTTTAGTCTAATGTTGTATGGGCAATAAAGCCCAAAATCTTATATAGATCTGGGTGGAGAAAGAAGAGAGAACAAATCAATTACTGAAGGCAACTACGGAGGCTTCTCTGCTCCATTTCAATTTTATTTATTTATTTTTTTAAATTAATTTTTATTGGAGTATAGTTGATTTAAAATGTTGTGTCAGTTTCAGGTGTAGAACAAAGTGAGTCAATTATACATATATATATCCACTCATTTTCAGTTTCTTTTCCCATATAGGACATTACAGAGTATTGAGTAGAGTTCCCAGTGCTATACAGTAAGTTCTTACTGGTTATATATTGTCTTACTTAGTAAAGTAAAATAGAGAAAGACAATATCATATATGATAACACTTATATTTAGAATCTTCCAGAAATATTGACCATAATAAGTAGCCCTTTCTAATTTTCTTTTTTTCCTTTTTTTTTTGTATTCTGCTCATTTCTCTTATTTTTTTTTAATTTTTATTTTTACTTTATTTTACTTTACAATACTGTATTGGTTTTGCCATACATTGACATGAATTTCAATTTTAAATTAAGACAGGATCCAAATGTGTATTCTTCTCTCTGGGCTTCTAAGTAGGAAGTGATTCTTGTCATCTGTTTTTATTCACACCAGCAGCTATTATCGTCTAAAAGAAATATTCTCCATTTGCTAAGGTCCTCAGTTTCCCCGTAACTTTCTTTACAACATAGGAAGCCCTGCAGCCTTGCCAAAGCCTTGGTTTCATTTAAGATTCTTCAGCCCAGCCTCCTAGGACCCTTACCTAGGGTGGCTAAGCCTCAGGTTTCCTTTCCAGGACCCTTAACCTTTCATAGCTAAGGAAAAAGTTATTTTTTAAACCCTAGAAATAAATATAACTTTATAACCTCTAATGAATTCAATTCTCTCCCTGCGACAATGAGGGTAGGTATGGCGAGGCTGCCTGGGATCTCTATGCCTATTTACTCTTTGCAAACAGTGACCTCTGCAGCTTGTGGAGCTCACTGTCTTTGGTGCTACAAGTCACAGGTAACTGAGACCCTGCCAAGCTTAATTGTTCCAAAAGGCGCAGGGGCAATGGCCGGACTCCCTTAATGTTTTAATCAGGGTAGAAATTAACGACTGGTGGTAACATCCTATCACAATTTATTTGAAATACTGATGGGCAAGCTTTTTCTTTATCTTGTGCAAATAGAAACTCATATCACAGCAGTGAGCAAGCATATTCTCAAAAAGGAATTTTTGACAAAGAGCCTTTAGATACAACATAATTATCAATGAACAAAATGTCAACAAAGAGCTTTTAGACACTATAATTCTTCCTCATAACAGATATTCAAGCTACTTCCTCAAAGGGCCACCAAGTTCATGCTTAAGAACAACAGACAGCAGTCACAGTCTCTTAATTCCATTGGTCAGAAAAAATTGTGATTTAAGGCAATCTTTGGTCATAGATCTTTTCAAGGTATCCTGTTACAAGGGTCAACACAGAAATATAAAAAACTTCCAGGAGACACAAATTTAAGAAAATTTTTAAAAAGCATTGGGTCGGCATTATTTGGATCACCCTCAGGGACTGGCTCAGGCCTATCTGGGTCCAGCTAAACTGCAATATACTAGCTTGTCCTGTGTTTCTCTAATAGGGTTTCCATGGCAGTCCTGTAGATGTTCTTGCTTCTCATTTACCACTGCCTTTGCCTGGCAACCAATGTAATTAGAATAAACCTGAAGTTCTAAAGACATTCACTTTATTTGGATGACGTTCCCTTGTCAGGTTCAGAATAGGGTATTTGGCACCAAACAGCTTCCATAAAGAATCATTTAGAGCTGTTCTGTCTAAAATGATACCCACTAGCCACATGAGGCTATTTAAATGTAAATTAATAAAAATTAAAAATTCAGTTTCTGAATCTCAAGTGCCATATTTCAAGCATTCAATAACCACACTGGGCCAATGGCTACCTATTAGACAGTACAATTATACAGCATTTCCATTCTCATAGAAGTTCTGATGGAAAACACTGATTTAGAAGAGTCATTTATTTATAAATATATCAATTACCAATTCAATTTCTAATTCATTTAAATTGAGACATCTCCCTAAATTCTTTTAGCCTCACTGCAAAAGGAGAAAAAGAGTGACCAGTCTTCTTTCTACCTCTTGAAAAAAATATTTGATATTATATTTCTTTTAAGGCTTGTCATAATTGGGTAGTCTTTCTATAAGCTGTTAAAAAGTTAACACTATGTTTAAGTGGAGCTTCAAGTGGGGCTGGGTGAAGAAAAGGTCCTTATTAGTGAATTTGGAGGACTGATCATATGAAAGACATAATCCACATTGTTCCCGAATTTGAAAGACTCTTGGACAAAGCCTTTCCATATTTGGTATAAATTTAGGGAACTGAAGAAGGTCCTTCTGTCTTGCCTCTAAATATACCTTCTCCACCTACTCATTAATATAGGAAATTCCTTCAACAGAAAGAAAAACCTCTTATTAAGCAATTACATACAAAGATTTAGTACAAATATCCTTGGAAGAAACACGCTAAGCTGTAAATGACTCATATCTACCACTTTCCAATAAGTTTTCATAGGAAATGAAAATTTCAGGTTGCTGAATTCCTAGACTGAGGTGGAACTGAGGAGAGAAGGATCAGAGGAGACAGGTTTGGAATAAAGGTAGATTTTTACTACCCTATTTTGTGAAAGCTTGGCCTTTGATATTTAGGGAATATGTAATAACAATTAAATTGACAAAATATTTAGCTCTGGTTTCCATTTGCTTAGAAAGTAGGGTTCCTCTAGACTCTCAATAAATTTACTGATTGTTCTTAGGGTAAGAATGGTCAGAATTGGTTTAGGCCGGGATTTTAAAGATGTGCCTGACTTTTGGGGATGCTATATTACAGAATTTCAGAGCCTGAGGAACTTTGAGGAGCATCTGGTCCATTCCACTAAATTCATAATTTGCAAACTATTTTCCTTTAAATTTCCGGGGTGCATGTGAGGGATATAGTGAAAATTTACCTGAATTTCATTCAAACTGCACTAGATTAAAAGCTTCCTGCCTGCTGTCTCCAGTCTGCAGCATACGGCAAAACACCTTACAAAGTTTCCAGAACTGCTGAGCTACAAGGCCTGACTTTAAAGATGAAGGAAATGAAGGCTAGAGAAGGAAAATGCTTTTCCCAGGGCCACAGAGTGAGGTAACTGTCAGACAGGACTAGGACAGAACTTCTGTGTGCTCTTTCCACTGCACTCTGCTGATTTCTCACAACTGCCTTCTTTCTTGAATAGTTGGTTCTGGAGGCTGGTACAGCTTCCCACAGTTCAACTAGATGCCATTATTGTTTCTCCTCTATTTTTGTGTTTTTTATTCATTTCTTGTCCACCAGTGCTGAAAGCATCAAATGGAAGTATTTTTCTTGTACTAAGCAAAGACAGTCTAGCATTAAAGAAAAACAAAAAACACACTAGGAAGAAATTATATAAGAAAAAACTATCAGCACATTTTTCTGGCTATGCTTTATTTTTTTTTTGGTACATTTCAATTTTTCTACAATAAGCATTAATTAAATTTATGGCAAAACCATTACAATATTGTAAATTAAAATAAAGTAAAATTTAAAAAATATAAAAAAAATTTCTCATAATTACTTTATAATCAGAAAAGAACACTACACACACACACACACACACACACACACACACACACACACACACACACACACATATAAATGGGTTTCCCAGGTGGCTCAGTGGTAAAGAATGCCAATGCAGGAGCTGCAGGTTCAATTCCTGGAAGACCCTTTGGAGGAGGAAATGGCAATGAACTTCAGTTTTCTTGCCTGGAGAATCCCATGGACAGAGGTGCCTGGAGGGCTGCAGTGCATAGTGTCGCAAAGAATCAGACACAAGTGAGCATCTGAGCATGCACAAACATATTTATATATAAACCACCTCTTTCTCACCCTATTTCCACTGTATGAAAGGATCCTGCCTTCATTTAAATAGAGTGGAGCAGTGGGCTCCTATGAAGCAAGGTGAGGGGTACATTAATTATTCTCCGGATATTTGGGACAATAAAGGAGAACACTTATTTGTGCCACTTCATTTTCCATATTTTCAGCTGCTATCTGAAATGATTGCTAATCTTTCAGCTGAAACCAGCTCAGTCCCCTTTTTATTTTTTTCCAAGTGTTTTAGTTCTCTATAAAGGGTAGCTTTGCTTCATTCTTACCAATCTATTAATTATCATATATAGAGAGTGTCTTTTTGCTCACTTACATGATTTAAGCTAAGAAAAATGTGCAAATTATTAATCCCAGGGGTAGATTTTTTTTACTTCACTCGACAGATAAAAGGTTATTAATTTAACTTTCTTAATAGTGTACCTAATCCTTTTATCATAACACACAAAAAGGAGAAGTATAAGCCTTTTGTATGTGAGAAACAAGAAAAGTGCAGCTTTAAACATTTTTCCCCCAAGCTGGGTCTCATGCAAGATAGGGGCTCACCCTCAGCCAGATTGTTTCCTTGCTTCAGAAACTATTAATGATGTGAGTGTGAGTATTTGTGAGAGAGAGAGAGAAGGAATGGGATCTTTTTCCTCTATGAGTCAGTCTGGATATATATATTTTAAGGTGTTTTTCAGATCCACCACCACCACCACCAAAAAAAACCTATGAAATCTCAGAAAACTTAAACTGTGAGTTTCTTCCAAACAGAGGAAATATGGAAAATTTTAATCTTTCAATACCTATTTGATGCATACATTTCTTTCCCCTCGTGCCCTTTTCTGAACCCCAACCACCCTCATCATATCAGTTCTATGCTGCTAATCAAAATAAGAAATCCATCAAGAGCATCTGCTTGTTACTTTTCAGCTTTGCCCAAATATTAGCAATTAAAGTCCCAAGAAGCTGTGCCAATTGCTCATTGACATTTTAAAATTTAATAGATAGGTAGTACGTATTGTAAAACACACATTTGCCCCACGAGTTTGAGCAAGCTTCAGGAGTTGGTGATGGACAGGGAAGCCTGCCGTGCTGCAGTCCATGGAATCACAAAGAGTCGGACCCAACTGAGTGACTTAACTGATTTCATTTAGAGTCTGAAAAAATGCAACCATAAACATTTTTCCCCAAACTGGGTCTCGGGCAAGATAGGGACTCACACTGAGCCAGATTATTTCCTTTGTTCATTTAAAAGATTTTTATTTCTTGCCATCAAAACTGCCCTCTTTGGTATTTCTTTCTCCAGGGGCCATGTGGAAGACCAGAATGTACCCAAAACACAATAGATTAGTAGGTAATGACTTCAAAGAGCTCTTATGGAAAAATCCCTTCTGAAAACCACCTTTAAGTAACTCTGATTACTAAGAGGCCAAAGGAAGGCCTTCCTTCTCATTCTCCCTATTTCTCTGGCTTCTCTTTGCCCCTTTCTCTCTGCCTGCTCTGTCTTCCATCTTTCTTCTCTCTCTTCTTCCTCCTCATCCTTTCCCTCCCCAGTCCCTCCTTTTCTTTTTACCACTTTTTCTCCCTGTCTTTCTCCTTGCCCATTACTGAACTTAGTGATGTACCAGATGGATGGGCCTTTTAATACTCATTAAGATCCTAGTTCATAACCCCTGGGGATTATGCCATGAGACTGTGTGAAAATAAATTCTTTCTCAAGGTTTGTGCTCAAGGATAAGTGCTAATGTAAGATAAAGGTGCCTAACCAGCAAAGGATGGCATCACCGACTTGATGGACATGAGTCTGAGCAAGCTCTGGGAGTTGGTGATGGACAGGGAAGGCTGGTGTGCTGCAGTCCATGGGGTCGCAAAGAGTCAGACACGACTGAGTGACTGAACTGAACTGAACCAGCAACGTGTTATAGTGCACACTTTGCAGATGTGACTGAGGGGGCTTTTATCTAGTCTGACTAGTCCAAGGACTACTCCTGAGGCATTCTTGGTGGTTGCTGCCACACATCTGAATTTAAAGTTGCAAGCTCAAGATTGGGTCAGAACAAACAGACAGGTTTGGAACTTATTACAAAACAGTGGAATTATTTCCTTTTACAAATTTGTTACTTTTACGTTTCTTTACATTTAAAATAGACTTTCAGGGTCAAGAGGGATATGTGAGGCAGTGTGTCAGTGAGACTGGGAGAGCGCTGTATGTCAAATACAAAGACAGTAGGAGAAGACATCATGTAAAAAAGAAAATAGCATTGGTGCCGCAGGGACTTCCCCAATCATCTTGCCCTAGCCGTCGAACGCAGAATACTTTTGCTCTAATTTCCTGCAAGGCTAGATCAAGGCAAACTTGAGAAAAACGTGAACTTTGCTTTTGCAATTGCTTCAGGTGCTACTTCCCTGTGAATAACTTTAAACCTTTCATATACTCCTTATGCAATCTCTTATTCACTTTAAAGGGCTATATCAGTGACTCTACCCAACTCCATGTCCTACAAGTAACCAAGGTTTTTTAATTTCCTCTTCCATCTTGGTCTCATTGCCAGAGAACTCTGCTCTGGTGCTTGGCAGTATCATTCTATTACTCTGATCATAATTAGGAGGCCATATTATCTTTCTATTCTTTTTTTATGATGAAATTGGGATGTGTTTGTGATACTTTTTCACTGTCTCTGGGAGCCAGCAACTTGTGTGAAATCTTGAACTGTTACCTTTAGGTGATAACACCCAAGTTCAGATATTCCCATGTGGTAAAACTCTGTGGCTGCTGCTGCTGCTAAGCCGATTTAGTCGTGTCCGACTCTGTGCGACCCCATAGATGGCAGCCCTCCTGGCTCCCCCGTCCCTGGGATTCTCCAGGCAAGAACACTGGAGTGGGTTGCCATTTCCTTCTCCAATGCATGAAAGTAAAAAGTGAAAGTGAAGTCGCTCAGTCGTGCCTGACTCTCAGAGACCCCATGGACTGCAGCCCACCAGGCTCCTCTGTCCATGGGATTTTCCAGGCAAGAGTACTGGAGTGGGGTGCCATTGCCTTCTCCGGGTGAAACTCTAGGCATCTCAAAATCAACACATCTGAAAACTGAATGTACAGTTTTCCCCCAAGCTTGCTCTTCGTTTTGTGCTATGTCAATTCATTTCTTGATGGACTAGGCTTGAAATTTGCTCAGTTTTATAGAGCAAGATCTAGTTTAAAATTTCCCAGTGCCCTCAGATATCTCTAGTTTCCTCCATCAGAGCAAATCCTTCTGTACCCTGTCAGCCTTTGGTTCATATCTATAGGAGAGAAACCACCGTCGTGGCATAGCAGGTGGGGGTGGGGTGTCACAAACCACAGGAACTGAAGTCTAATACAGCATGCGTCTCAGCTTTAGTGTCACTCGCTGACATGTCCCTAATTGGCTCTCTTTCCCATTCTTCTTCACAGCTATTTCAGTGGGTGTCCCATTCCTCATCTCCCTTACCTTGCCACTACTCTGGCTCACTCTCAAGAAATAGCCATGTCTTCTACTTCATTCTGAAAAGTTGAGAACATTTAAGGGAGAATTTCCTTCCTAGAAAGTTTTCCTTAGGCAAGAGACTCCCTTTTTTTTTAACCTGACTTTACATCCTGACTCTACTACATGACAAGATGCTACTCTCTTTCCACATTGCAGTTTCTTCATCTGCAAAGTTGGGATAACACTAGTGCTTATGCTGAAGGGTTATTGTAAGAATTAAATGAGGCAATTTAGGTAAGCCACTTACACTTGACACAGAGTAGGTCCTCAAAGAATATTAATGTTATTAATAACTTTTTCTTTCAGCCTGTCTTTTTTGCCCAGCAGAAAAGGTAGCTCTTTTATGTAGTGGCTAATGCTGCCTCACCTGTGATTCCCTCCTTCTCCATTTCTCAGTTATCTAGCCTTACCAAGCACCTTTCACTCCAATTCCCCTGTATCTTAACCTTTCCTACTTGGCTTTTTTCCCTTAGCATATAAAAGGGTTCAAATTTCCTCATTGTAAAATAACCCTCCTTCAACATTCTTAGGAGAAGGCAATGGCACCCCACTCCAGTACTCTTACCTGGAAAATGCCATGGATGGAGGAGCCTGGTAGGCTGCAGTCCCTGGGGTCGCTAAGAGTCAGACACAACTGAGCGACCTCACTATCACTTTTCACTTTTATGCATTGGAGAAGGAAATGGCAACCCACTCCAGTGTTCTTGCCCGGAGAATCCCAGGGACGGGGGAGCCTGGTGGGCTGCTGACTATGGAGTCACACAGAATCGGACATGACTGAAGCGACTTAGCAGCAGCAGCAGCAGCAACATTCTTATTCTCTTCCTGTATTAATCCCAACCCTTTACAGCCAAATTTCTCAGAAGTCTAATCTACACTTACTCTCTTTCCGCGCAGCCCCAGGCCACTGTAACCCCCTTTTGTCCAACATTCCCTTGATGACAGTCTTGCCAAGGTCCCTAGTAAACACTTGATTGCTGAATCCAGGGGACACTCTCATGTCTTCATGTAGGGCTCTGATGTTTCTGGTCAACTCTCCCTTGAAACTCTCTCCTCTCCCTCTGCCCCTGGTTCTCCACGTTGTTTTGGGATATCTCCACATCTCCGGCCAGTTCATCTTGACCTCCCTGTGGGCCACGCTGCGCTACAGTGTTGGTATTCTCCTTATCCTTGGCCCCAGTCCTCTGTTCATCTTCAGTCCCTCGTGACCTTACCCATTCAGGAGGTTTCAATCACCACTTCTCTCTCAATAACTGGGGAATCTGTATTTCATGCCTGGGGTTTCCCACAGGTTTCTTTAGACAGTTAGTGTGCTAACAGGCTTTGTGACGGACTCTTTGGGAAAGGAAGTGACAGGGGCCAGGGTTTCCCACATTTATTTGACCATAGCATCTTGTTTGTTTTTTCATGGAGAATTTTTCAGGACTAGTGAGCTGGGAAACACAATTTGGACAATGAAGTTCCACTCCTTACTATTCCCAGTCTAATTTAGTTTTGTTTCTTCTGGCTGCCCCAAAGCACCCACCCACACATACTTAAATTCCAAGTCCTCAGAACACTGACTCTCCTACAAGTTCCTTCAAGGCGAAGATTACATCTCTTGCAAGTGCAAGGTACTTGGTATACAGAGATTGCTTGGTAATATCTGATGAGTGAATGACTACAGAAAGGTATGGGAACCAGCCTCTTTCTAGCATAGCACAGAATATTCCATGGCACACTTAAAGTGTTAATAATGGGCTAGGATTTGACCATAAGGGTTGATCTTGAACAAGTCTTATGTGAGGGCTACAGCAGCTGAATGAAAAAAACAAAACAAAACAAAACATGAAACACACTCTCCTCAAGGAAGATAAAATGAATTCAAATGAAATCACCTGGGAATACTTAATTAAGCATTGAGCTATATGTAAGTACTATGGGTACCTTGAGGTTACCATGGTCTGGAGTAGTCAGATTTACTACAGGGTAATACAAATGGTACTTGACTAAGACTATTCTGGCAGAAATGTATGTAAGAAAATTTCAAAAGTGGGAACCTGGAGAAGTTAGGTTGGTCAGGAGTCAGGAGATGTGGCCTGGCATAGGCCATGGCAGTAAGAATAGTGAGGAAAAGGCAATTCCTCTTCTGGTGTAAGTTGGTGATGGTTGTGATAGAAGGGGAAGGACAGCAGATAAGTCAGGGAGAGCTTTCGGGTTTCTTTAGTAGAGAACAGTGGTAGCACCAGTCAATTTGAAAAAATTAGTTATTAATGGGCTTCTCTGGTGGCTCAGTGGTAAAGAACCTGCCTTGCCAATGCAGGAGACTCAGGTTCTATCCCTGGGTCAGGAAGATCCCCTGGGGAAGGAAATGGTGACCCACTCCAGTATTCTTGCCTGGGAAATCATATGGACAGAGGAGACCACTGGGCTACAGTTCATGGGGCTGCAAAAGAGTCAGACATGACTTGGTGACAAAAGGACAATAACAGTTATTAGCGGTGCCACCAGTATAAACTCTTGGAAGCTGCAACTCTAAAACATATTGGGAAGACTGTGAACTAATCACCTTGTGAGTTATAGACTTTGATTGGAAATTTAAAGAATATATCCAACAAGAGAGCTGATATCATTGACTTGAGAAGGCCTGTATTGCTGGTGATAATGACTAATAACTTGCATAAAATTCAGGCTAGGTTTGGTAAAAATGTTATGCATGACAGACTATGAAAACAGTAACTAGAAGTTCATGATTTCACATGAATGAGGACTAATTCATTTTGCAGTCTACTAATCCTGCTATTCTATAGCAAGTCCTCTTTTTCTCCAGCCAAGGGAAAGATAATAGAACAAAACATGTCTTTGACTGTACATGTCTTCAAAATATTTGGTATTTCCATGATAATGCAGCATAGGATTTGCTGGCATTGCAAATCAACACTTAACAGAACTACTTGAGTAAATTACCATAAGGAAACAAAATCAATATGCTTTAAAACCCAGACACAGTTTAAAAGTGATGTAAGTGAGACCTGGTTTTGCTATAAACTTGGGCATTAAAAGCCCTGAGTTGGACCTTATTAACTCTCTGTCTGACTTTGTGCTCTTCATCTAAACTTCTTTATCATCATTTGCTGAACACCCCCAGGATGCTTACAGCCACCCACAACATGCCAAAGACAGTCCTAGAAGGTCACTTTCTAAACAAATGGATAAATGCACAAAGATGATTCTTTTCTTTTTCTGGATAAAAAAGCTGAAAGAGGATAATGAGGATTATTCATGGGATTTAGGGTAGGAGATAATCTGTCCATTTCATAAAAACATGAAACTTTTTATGAACCCCCTTCTGTTTATAATGCTGTTGTTAATTCAACTTTAATATCAAAGGCATAGCTGCTAATCCTATCCCTCCCCATATATAACTCTATCACAGCAAACATCATCCTCTCAAGTAAGAAACACAGGAATACATTTGGAAGGATTATGATTCTGTGTTGAGATACTATTAAATGCCTTTCTTTTCTTTTTACAATATTTTTCTAAACCTGCACCTCTCCCTTCATTGTAACTAAGAAATAGACTCCTTGTTTCTTCTATACTACCATTTGTTGAATGTTTCAATTTTATCTTGAACTTTTCTTCTTTCACCCAGGAAATTAGCAATCTCACAGACCTTGGTCACCCATCTTGATTATGGCTTCCATGTACAAAAACATTGCATTTATATGCATACATGTGAGTATCTGTGTGTGCAATAACTTTTCAGGTTTGTCTAATAGGCTCAGTTCTGCCCTATTGGCTGAACATAACCTTATAGCTAAGAAAAAAATTTTCATTACATAGATTTAGACTTTAGTATCATCTTCAAATGTTAAAAATATGCTTCCATGACTATCATTTAGGACATCTGTAATTTAAATTTTGGACTGACAGCTTTGGCCAACCATTCACAAAATGACTGATCAATGATCATAGTCTTTTGGACACTGGTCTTGGCTATTCATATCTTGAGCACTTGCTCTGTAGGACCTTATAATTTAAGCCAGTGCATCCCAAAGAGATATAAATAAGTGTTAGGGGGAAAATCATTCTGTGGGTAAACATTCTATTACAAAGAATTTTCAGATCCTTTATAAGCTAATAGGTAATGTGACTTCAATGGGGCAGAGTTATAGTGGGAAATATTTTCCAAATTTATGATGGAAGAACCACAGAAATGTGCCCTGTACCCAGAAGAACTGCTGCTGCTGCTGCTGCTAAGTCGCTTCAGGTGGATCTGACTCTGTGTGACCCCACAGATAGCAGCCCACCAGGTTGCCATTTCCTTCTCCAATGCATGAAAGTAAAAAGTGAAAGTGAAGTTGCTCAGTCGTGTCCAACTCTTAGTGACCCCGTAGACTGCAGCCTACCAGGCTCCTCCATCCAAGGGATTTTCCAGGTAAGAGTACTGGAGTGGGATGCCATTGCCTTCTCCACCCAGAAGCTCTAGCACCATACAGAATTTACGCTGGAGAACCCCAGATTAGTTAATTTCCAAAGTGGCAGATTCCTGCAATCCATATTCTTCTTTTCTCTCCTTCCCAAGGGAAAATTGCAGAATATCCCATTTTCTGGAAAGTGTCCAGTTGAACTTTGGGGTTAGACCAACTCTAGATAGAGTATCCAGAGAAGACAGTGGCACCCTACTCCAGTACTCTTGCCTGGAAAATCCCATGGATGGAGGAGCCTGGTAGGCTGCAGTCCACGGGGTCGCTAAGAGTCGGACACGACTGAGCGACTTCACTTTCACTTTCATGCATTGGAGAAGGAAATGGCAACCCACTCCAGTATTCTAGCCTGGAGAATCCCAGGGTCAGAGGAGCCTGGTGGGCTGCCATCTATGGGGTCACACAGAGTCGGACATGATGGAAGTGACTTAGCAGCAGCAGCAGTAGCAGCAGATAGAGTATCAGAACCAGATGTACAGCTACCAACCTGGTCACCAAACAAGTTCTAGGGTAGAATGTAAGAATCCTGACCTTAAATGTAAACAGTTCCTCCTATCATGTTACATTTGTTTTTGGTGTGTGTGTGAGAGAGAAAGAGAGAGTATGTGTGTGTACATACTTTACAACTGTACTAAAACATCAAATTAAAAAATATTTTATATTTAATTTCCCATTTATTACTCTAGATACCCCAACATTCCAGTTCAAGGCTAAAGCATAAGTTTTACCTAAACCAATAAGCAATTAATTATTAAGTCATAGAATGAGAAATGGAATGTGAAACAAAGTGAAAGTTTTATTAGTTTTTCTCCAATCATATTAAATATTTGTGGGCATTTTAATTGTGACTTGAAGTAGACTTACCTGTTCTTTTTTTCCTTATGTGGATTGTCTGCTATTATATTATAAATGTGTTTAGTATCGATTCTAAGAAACCATATTAACCATATTAATTAACCATATAAGCATATTAATCTGGGCCAGGGATTGGTACTTTCCTAAAGAACTAATAATATTATTTTATTGATTTTAGTTCCCTGGTGGCTCAGACGGTTAAGCATCTGTCTACAATGCAGGAGACCTGGGTTCGATCCCTGGGTCAGGAAGATCCCCTGGAGAAGGAAATGGCAATCCACTCCAGGACTATTGCCTGGAAAATCCCATGGACAGAGGAGCCCGGTAGGCTACAGTCCATGGGGTCACAAAGAGTTGGACACGACTGAGTGACATGACTTCACTTCACTTCACTTTACTATTTTTGATCTCTGGTTCCTCTGCCTTTTCTAAAACCAGCTTGAACATCTGGAAGTTCGTGGTTCATGTACTGCTGAAGCCTGGCTTGGAGAATTTTGAGCATCACTTTACTAGCGTGTGAGATGAGTGCAATTGTGCGGTAGTTTGAGCATTCTTTTGCATTGCCTTTCTTTGGGATTGGAATGAACACTGACCTTTTCCAGTCCTGTGGCCACTGCTGAGTTTTCCAAATTTGCTGGTATATTGAGTGCAGCACTTTCACAGCATTATCTTTTAGGATTTTAAATAGCTCAGTTGGAATTCTATCACCTCCACTAGTTTCATTTGTAGTGATGCTTCCTAAGGCCCACTTGTCTTTGCACTCCAAGACCATGGTATGAGTGATCACACCATTAAAGTGTGGTAGGAAACCCTAAACCACTATTTTTAAAAACTACTGGTGCTAGAAATCAATATGTAAGTGTGGATATAGAGATGAATACAGAGAAAGAGACTGAAGTATAACTTTAATTTGGTATATATAAACCTAGGTCTAAGGATAGTTAGGACTGTCAGTTTATAAAGTTTCTCATGTTTTCTTCAAGATTTCTAGTTGTGAATATGGTGATTATTTTCTTCCCTTGTTGAGATTTTAAGTTAAGGGCAAAACCCACTGCTGTATTTTCTCTCCCTTCCATCATTATTCTTTGGTTGGGATTGTTAAGACTAAGAACAAAAAACCAGGCTAGAACACTTGTGCCAAGACAGACTGAAGCCCACCAGGAATGCAGCTATAAACTAGGAACTGATCTTTGGCAGAGGCATCCATAACCCTATTTGGGAATGTATATATGTGAAATTCACTCAGTTGTGTCTGACTCTGTGACCCCATTGACTATACAGTCCATGGAATGCTCCAGGCCAGAATACTAGAGTGGGTAGCCTTTCCCTTCTCTAACGGCTCTTCCCAACCCAGGGATCAAACTCAGGTCTCCCGCATTGCAGGCGGATTCCTTACCAGCTGAGCCACAAAGAAAGGTGGCGATAAAAAGACTTTAACAGAACTTGCCATTGGTGTTCCCTTCAGTTTTGAAGGAAGATAAAATCAGCAATCCTCTAGATTTCTTCATAGGGTAGTTTGCTTTTGTACATGGGAATTTATAGCATTGCTACTGCTGCTAAGTTGCTTCAGTCGTCTCTGGCTCTGTGCGACCCCAGAGACGGCAGCCCACCAGGCTCCCCCGTCCCTGGGATTCTCCAGGCAAGAACACTGGAGTGGGTTGCCATTTCCTTCTCCAATGCATGAAAGTGAAAAGTGAAAGTGAAATCGCTCAGTCGTTAGTGACTCCATGCACTTCAGTCTACCAGGCTCCTCCAGCCATTGGATTTTCCAGGCAAGAGTACTGGAGTGGGGTGCCACTGCCTTCTCCAAAACCTATACCTACTACCTTGCAAATCTCATATGTCTCCAGCTTCCCTCGTCTTGCTTCCTAGAACTGACTCCAGCCATGTAAAACCAATCAAATTACGTGGCTCGCCACAAAAGGGCTACTACCTAAGGTGTGTCTGAGCCAGTGCTAGCTTCATCATGTTGTTGTCATTTAGTCGCTAAGTTGTGTCTGACTGTTGCGACCCCAGGAACTGTAGCCTGCCAGGCTCCTCTATGAGATTTCTCAGGCAAGAATACTGGAGTGGGTTGCCATTTCCTTCTCCAATTATATAGCATTAGGTATCTTGAAAGTTTTAAATAACTGGAAGTTATCGTTTGGCTCCCTCTTTGGTAATAAAACCATCCCAGATGAATTAGGGTCCAAATATATTTCACTTAAAGACAACCCCTGCAAGTCCATTTTTATATATCTTATCTCTAACATTTAGGGGTATTTCTATCTTCCATGTAGTAGCCAGCCTCCAATATGGTCCTCAGTGATCCTTGTCTCCTGTGTTTCCTCTTCCACTTAGTACTAGGGGTGGTCTGTCTGACCAACTGAAGGAGGCAGAAATGATGGTGTGTTACTTGCAACAGTTAGAATTGGACATGGAACTGCAGACTGGTTCCAAATCAGGAAAGGAGCACATCAAGGCTGTATATTGTCACCTTGCTTATTTAACTTATATACAGAATACTACTACTACTAAGTCACTTCAGTCGTGTCCGACTCTGTGCGACCCCATAGATGGCAGCCCACCAGGCTCCCCCGTCCCTGGGATTCTCAAGGCAAGAACGCTGGAGTGGGTTGCCATTTCCTTCTCCAATGTATGAAAGTGAAAAGCGAAAGTGAAGTCGTTTCAGTCTTACACAGAATACAGTTTCAGTTTATACAGAATAAACCTTGCGAAATGCTGGGCTGGATGAAGCACAAGCTGGAATCAAGATTGCTTGGAGAAACATCAATAACCTCAGATATGCAGATGACACCACCCTTATGGCAGAAAGTGAAAAGGAACTAAAGAGCCTCTCGATGAAAGTGAAAAAGGAGAGTGAAAGGCTGGCTTAAAACTCAGCCTTCAAAAAATGAGGATCATGGCATCCGGTCTCATCACTTCATGACAAATAGATGGGGAAACAGTGGAAACAGTGACAGACTTTATTCTCTTGGGCTCCAAAATCACTGCAGATGGTGACTGCAGTGATGAAATTAAAAGACGCTTGCTCCTTGGAAGAAAAGCTATGAAGCTATGACCAACCTAGACAGCATAATAAGAAACAGAGACATAACTTTGCTGACAAAGGTCTGTATAGTCAGAGTTATGGTTTTTCCAGTAGTCACATATGGATGTGAGAGCTGGACCATAAAGAAGGCTGAGAGCCGAAGAATTGATGCTTTTGAACTGTGGTGTTGGAGAAGACTCTTGAGAGTCCCTTGGACTGCAAGATCAAACCAGTCAATTCTAAAGGAAATCAATCCTAAATATTCATTGGAAGGACTGATGCTGAAGCTGAAGCTCCAATACTTTGGCCACCTGATGTGAAGGGCTGACTCATTAGAAAAGACCCTGATGCTGGGAAAGACTGACAGCAGGAGGAGAAGGGAATGACAGAGGATGAGGTGGTTGGATGGCATCATTGACTCAATGGACATGAGTTTGAGCAAGCTCTGGGAGATGGTGAAGGACAGGAAAGCCTGGCATGCTGCAGTCCATGGGGTCGCAAAAAAGTTGGACCTGACTGAGCAACTGAACAACAATTCTCATCTTATTTTATATTTGAATACTGAGGAAGGTTACGCATGCTAAAATATTTTCCCCCTTTTCCTTCACACTACTATCCTGTCTAGATTTTTTGCAATCAGCATTGACTATATTTGAAATTGTAATTTAAAAGATAAATTAAAAAATTTTAAATATAAAGTTTTAATTATGGAAAATTTGAAACATATACAGAAGTAGGGAGTATACGTGCCATCACCCAGCTTTAATATGACCAATTTTGTCTGACCTATTCTCCAAACACCTTAGTGTCTCCTTTGCTTATCATCTGCATTGGGTTATTTGGATGGAAATTGAAGACATTGTCTTCTCCCATAAGACAAGGTAATTTTAATAATCTTATTTCAAATCTGGGAAGCAGAAGTTTACCTGTTGTTCTCATGGATTGGTTCTAAAGAAAATGTTATTTAGCAGAAATGTTTTTATTGTATGCAAGTTGCATAACTGGTTATCATCCTGCACTGTATTATTTATTCAAAGGTATAAGGTATTAATAAAACTTAATTTTTACACATTTTTGTGGAGATTTCACACATTCATATGCTGAATTCTACATTTATGCAATTTTTTTCTCTGACATTTTAAGATCTGCTGGGAAGCTGGAAGATGTGTAGTTTAGTTACAATAAACAAACTCCTTCAGTGATGGAGTTGCAGAAAACTATAGTTAGGACTTGGGATGGTACTTACCCTGACTTCAATGTACTTGTAGCTAAGGCACAAAAGGTAGGCCAGTGCATAGTCAATGAAGGATAATTTTACTGACCCCTAGTGCTTTATAAGAAACACTCAGAACTAGCATGAGAAGTGGCCCGTTCACTCAAATATCTTCCGCTCCCTTTTGAAGAACCCTGGCTGCAGTAGGGCCTAGACCTCTTCTTGATTATTAATGCATCTAGTGTCCTGTTTTTCCGGCTGGTGCACTGCTTCCCTGGGGAGGCGTCTTGACGTTCACCCCTCTACGAGCCTCCTGCCTGCTCTCTGGAGAATCATCCTATGAACCTACTCTATATAGACAACGTCTGCTTCTAACCTGAATTGTGACTAAATGGATGGGTTTAAAAATTGATTATGGCTCACCACAAAAATAGTGTTAGAACTGACTATAATTAAAATTCCAGTTATGTGAATTTCAACTCTGTCCTCCTCCTACCACATACAAGCAAATCAGAATATTACTTTGGATCCAGTAGGTTTGGCTTTTTTTTTTTAAAGAAATGAATGTGCTGTTAGTACCGGTATATGAATGCCTTTGAAACAGAAATGAAAAATTGTCTGACACTTTAAACACACAACTATTTTGCACACAAGTTTAAAGTAAGCTGGATCAAGGATCTATTTTGAAGACTGTCTTTAAAGAGGGTCAGACAGTGTCTTTAAAGAGCATATTTTAGAAAAGGACCCCTTTAACAGAATTAGTTGGCTTCCATTTAGACCATCTTCGCATTCCTGCCTTGCCGTCTGGCTGTCAGTTGTTCTATACAGGCCGCTACTTTGGGATGTGTTTCCTGCTTTGTCTTCCTCTATGCGGACCTCCTGGCATTAGCCTTGGCTGTCTTCCTGTGACTTTGTCTCTTGGCTCATGGATCAATTTTATTGCTCATTTCATGACCCTGAATACTTTATTTCTTTACCTTTCTCTTGTCCTGCATTATACTGACCCTTGTAGAAAAAACAGAAGACAAAGAGGTTTAAAAGAAAGAAAAAATAAGAAGGAGGAGTGTTAAAAATAAGGAAAAAGAGTAAGAAGAACATGAAAAAGCTACCATATATCTTGCATGAAAAAGTCATTTAATATGTCAACATTTAAAAAGTAGATTGCAAAACCAGATATTGCTGCTTTAAATGGTAGCTATAGGGCTACAGTAGAAACACTGCCTTGGTGGTTAATATTGTTGTTTAGTCGCTAAGTTGTGTCTGCCTCTTTGCGATCCCATGAACTGTGGCTTAACAGGCTCCTCTGTCCATGTAATTTCCCAGGCAAGAATACTGAAGTGGGTTGCCATTTCCTTCTCCAGGGGATCTTCCCAACCCAGAGATCAAACCTGCCTCTGCTGCTTGACAGGTGGACTCTTTACTACTGCTCCACCCAGGAAGCTCATTGGTGGTTAATAGATCATTTTAAAAACCCAATTCAGGGACTTTCTTGGTGGTTCAGTGGGTGAGATTCTGCACCTACACTTCAGGGGATCATGGGTTTGATCCTGGGTCTGGGAACTAAGATCATATCCCGCATGGTATGAACAAAACAAAACAAACACAAATCACCTAGTTCAAAGTAGCTTATATACTTCCTCAGGCTTCAATATGTGATTGTTGGGGTAGTGAGAAGCAGTGCCATGGTTCAGTTGGACTAAGGAGAAAATTTGATTCTATGTAAAAGGATAATGACAGAGTGACCGTTAGAGGTGTGTGTACTCTGAATACACTCACAGTAGCTTCTCATACTATAATCCTATAACCCAAATCAGTAGTGTCCCCTTTCATAAGTCAGTTCTTTCAAAAAAAAAAAAATGGGAAATGGTGAGTAGAGATTATGCCACCTGGGAGGGTTAAGCAGCAAATTACTTCCTCATTAAATTTTCCTGAATATGGAGTAGAAATTCCTAAAAGCGTCCGCTGTCCTAAAGCAGATTTGCCAGAGCTGAGTCTAGGACCCTGGAGATTTATGCTACAATATCCTCAAACCTGGCTGTCTCTGGTGCTCTGGAAGCGTCTCAGTGAATTCAAAGACACTCCTTTCTCTACTCCCCAAATAATACTTTTGAACTATGGGAAAACAAAACAAAACAAAACAATTCTGATGGGAATGAATTAGCACAGAAAAGACTTGCCTTTGAGAATATCACTTGTTCCTGGGTGCTCCATCATTGTTGGCCACACACATGAAAGCACTGATGAAGAGGGCTAAGAAACCTGGAGATACAAAAAGTTCAAATGCTAGGATTAGTGAATAAAGAGTTTTGCCAAGCTATCATCTCCACAGCATTAAAAAATGACCTTGGGAACATCCTTTAAACTCTTTACCACTGATTTAAATGCACCAATATAAATAATATTGTAAGACTAACATAGGAGTGAGCCTGATTTTATAAGACAGCTTAAGCTATCATGTTACAACACAAAAGTCACACTAAATTTAGATACCTCATTTATAAGAATTGTTTCTATTCATATGTGAATTGGATTTGGAAATCTGATTTTAAAGTGCAGGAATCACTTTCAAATGTGATTGTATGAAATTTAAAAATACGTATTTCATATAGAATGTATCAAAACGTGAAATTATTCTTTAAATATTTTTAACACCTTTGGTTTATGAATAGTGGGCATTTCATACTACAAGAGTGTTAACCACTTTTAGCATTCAGTTGTTTAGAGCTTACCCAGCAAATGTTTTAGTATGTATCTACAGAAATACTTTAGAGTAGCCATTCTTAAATGCAATCTGGGAATCTTTGTTGGGTCTTCCAAACCCTTTCAGGGAGTGATCAAGGTCAAAACTATTTTCAAAACAGACTAAGGCATTATTTATCTTTTTCACTCTGATTCTCTCATAGGTGTAACATGGAGGTTTTCGGTAGTGGCATGACATGTGATATTTCAACTGACTGATTTCAGAAGCAGATATGAGAATTAAACTGTCTTCTATTAAGCAAAACATCAGTTTGAAAAAATGTAAAGGAAAGCCATTTTTCTCATGTTCCCCCCAAATATAGTTATTTTTAGTAAAATATTTTACTTATATAAATATGTATTGGTTGATCATCATTATTTTAAAAATAAATTGTAAAGAAGTATTTTAAATATTAAAAAAATTTAATTTATTATATGGTATAGGTAGATATGTAGGTAGATATAAACATAAACAAAAGCTCTCTGTTGGGGGGGCTCTCGATTTTTAAGATTTATAAAGAAGTCTTAGAGTCCAAAGAGCTTAAGTTTACCTAAAAGCAAAACTTTAAATGTTTACTGGCTTAAAGTACTAACTGATAAATAGCATATCTTGATTTTAATCTGTTCTAAAGAAAATAATTTTTTTAAAGTAATTTTTGACTTTAGCTTTCAAAGTCCTTGCATATTTATAATTTTGCAATAAATCTGACAGGTAGGCAGGTCAGAACTGATTCTTATCTAAAGAAACAGAGAAGAAACCAAGAAACAGAGTTTTAGACTGCATAGTAAGTTAGTAGCAGAGCAGCTATAGAACATAAAGAACATAAAGTTCATAGAACATACAGTACTTTCAACTCTAACCGAATAATTTGGCTAACTAATGCATTTCCTCCTCCTTTCCCTATATGGGGTGACTGTGACATGGAAAATACTAAAATGGTATTGCGACAGAACATAGCCTGCAGCCACTATCCCATTAAACATCTTCATTCTCAGGCTAACTCAGTGCCCTTTACTGGAACAGACAGCCAAGCACGGGTAAATGCTTTCCTGTCATTCAAAAACGTTGCTAACTCCTATAGACTTTTTTGTAGGAGTTTTTTATGTCTTCATCATTTGCTGGTAGAGCTTCTTTTTATAACTAGGGACAGCTTCGCAGGTATACCTAACAGGCGACTTCGTCTGAGAATGAATTCCAGAGTACTGGTCTTTCCTGATGGTCGTGCTAATTCTCTGCTCAAGAACTTAAAATAACTTCCACCAGATCAATGTTTACTCTTCTGCTAAGTTTTCAATGCTCCTCAGATTTGGCTTCACATTTCTCATTCAACCTCATTTCTTTTCCCTCTAGTGTGCATTATCTTATGTAGGAGGGCTGTCATCCTTATACCAACCTCACTCTCACTTCCATAATAGCAGTTGGAGTTTACTATATTCTTGCTCATTAATCTTTTAATACCCCTGGGAAGTTGTTATTACTATCCCAACTTTATAGACAAGGAGCTGAGCCCAAAGATATTAATATGACAAGTTTGAGACAACACATCTTTCTGATCAATGGTGGAGCCAATATTCAAACCTATGTCTGTCTGGGAATGAGGGTAATGCTGTTAGCCATTACACCATATATATCAGTAGATGAATTAAATTTAAATAGGTTAAATGAGCCAAGATTTTGTGCTAAAACTTTCTAAAGAAAACAACTAAACGCTATTTACAAGAGACACATCTAAAACATATGAATACAAAAAGATTGTACGTCATAGGATAAGGCCATCCCCTTACTCTCCACACTCACATACAAACTGCCATAGTTAAACTTTAAGACATAAATCATTATTAGAAAGCAAGAGGGATATTTGATAATTATAAAAGGTTCAAATCATCAAGAGAATATAATAATTTTGACATTTAATATACAGGTTCAAAGTATTGAAAGCAAAGATTAGCAGTAGAAAGAAAAAGAGATAAATCCGTAATGATAGTGGGAGATCTTAACATACTTCAATAACTGATAAAGTAAGTAAACAAAATATCAGTTGGGATATAAAACAATACAATATATAAAACAATACATGAGCTTGAATACTTGAATATAAAACAATACTTGAACAATACAATCATTAGATCAAATTTGTATCTGAGGAACACTGTACTCCTAAACAAGAGAGAATACAAATCATTCTTTTCAAATACAAGTGGAAACTATTTGGAACTGAATAATCATGAAAATAATGTTATCAAAACTTGAAGTTAATTGCTTATAGGGAAATTTATAGCTTTAAATGTAAATATCAGAAACGAAATACAACAAAAGGCTGAGAAACCAATGAGCTAAGCATTCATTTAAAAAAATTAGGAAAAAAACTGGAAGATAGGAAATAATATTAGCAGAAATTAATTTTAAAAACATACATATAATTGGATCAACAAAGTCAAAATTCGGTCTTTTAAAAAAGTAATAGAATTGCTAAATGTCTGGTAAATTGATTTAAAAATAGAGAGATAGCAAAATAACCAGTATTGGGAATAAAAAAGTAGGACATTAACAAAGATTCTATAGACATTAAGTGATAATAGAAGATACTATGAAAAACTTTATGTCATTAAATTTGAAAATGTAAATGAAGCAGACAATGTGCTAAAAAAACTGTTAAAAAGCGAAACAAGCAGATACAGAAAATCTGAGTAGCATTAAACTATTTAGTCTTTTAATAAAAAGACCTTCCCATAAAGAAAAATCTAGGTTCAGATTGTTTCTTTGGTGAATTGTAGCAAACATTTAAGGAAGAAATAATGATCAGTCTTACACAAACTCTTCTTGAGCCTAGAAAACAAAGAAGTACTCACTAGCTTGTTTCATGAGACCAGCAAAATCTGACATGTTTCTATTAAAAGAAGGAAAATAACAGACCAACCTTACTTGTAAACATAACACAAAATATTAAACAAAAATTTAATATATTCAATGATATATAAAAAGGCCAGTATGTCATCATCAGGTTGGGTTCATGTCAGCATTGCAAGGTTGGCTGAAGAGTGGAAAACCAATCCATGTAATTTACCACACCAACAGAACAAAAGAGAAAAATCCTATGATCATCTCAACAGGCACAGAAAAAAATCTGATAAAACTCATTTCCAATCATGATAAAAACTCTCAGCAAGAGAGTTAGGATTAGAAGGGGAATTCCTTAATCTGCTCAAAGGTTTGTTAAAAAACAAAATGAAACAAAAACTCAGCAACCCTGTTGAAACACTGGTGAAGTGTTGGAAGATTTCCCTTTGAAATCAGGAACAAGATAAACGTGCCACTACCACAACTTCTCTTGAACATTGTACTGGAGGTTCTAGCCAGTTGACTAAAACAAGAAAAAGAAGGATAGAAAGGAAAAATCAACTGTTACTATTCACAAATTATATGATTCTATGTAGAAGATGGAAAAAAATAAAGAGTAGCTAAGCCAGTGTGATACTGGCATAAGGTAGATAAACAGAGCAATGGAATATAGTACAGAGCCTAGAAACAGACTAATGTTATGTCAACAGTTGATTTATGACAGAGGTGGTAATGTAGAACAAGGTATTTTCAACAAGTAGTGCTGAAACAACTGAATACTCATACTGGGAAAAAAAAAAAAAGAAACCCGATCTCCATACCAAAAGTAAAAATCAATTCCAGGTAACCTGTAATTATAAATGTGAATGGAAAAACTCTAAGGCTTCTAGAAAGTAATACAGGAGATCCATCTTTATTGTTGTTCTTTAGTCACTAAGTCATGTCTGACTCTTATGACCCCATGGACGGTAGCCCATCAGACTTCTCTGTCCATTGGATTTCCCAGGCAAAAATACTGGAGTGGGTTGCCATTTCCTTCTCCAGGGGATCTTCCTGACCCAGGGATTGAACCTGCATCTTCCATGCTGCAGCTAGATTCTTTACCACTGAGTCACCGGGGAAGCCCAACAGTATATAACTGTATACCAGAGTTTATTCTACAATTAGTAGAGTTGTTTCCAGTTTGGGACTGTTTTGGGTAAGATTGCTATAAAATGTCTCTAGGTGGACATGTAGATGAATTTCTGTAATGTACTCATCTAAGAGTGGAATTTCTAAGTCCTCAAGTATGCATATATTTAATAGATAATAAAATGCCAGGCTTTTCCAAAAGTATTATGAAAAGTGAAAGGGTCCGTTGCTCATTCATGTCCTACTCTTTGTGACACCATGGACTGCAGCCCTGCCAGACTCCTCTTTCCATGGAATTTTCCAGGCAAGAATACTGGAGTAGGTAGCCATTCCTTTCTCCAGGGGATATTCCCAACCCAGGATCAAACCTGGGTCTTCTGCATTGCAGGCAGATTCTTCACTACTGTGCCACCAGGGAAGCCAAAGGAATTGTATAAAATCTATTCTAGCAGCTTAGGAGAGTTCCCATATGAGAGTTCTGACATGTTATTGTCAGTCTATTTAGTTTTAAATAAATAAATATGGGAAGTATCCTATGAAGCTGGAATAGATTTTGTACAATCCCTTTGGAAAAGTCTAGTATTTCATTATCTATTAAATGTATGCATATTTGATGACCTAGAAATTCCACTCTTAGATGGGTATGTTACAGAAATTCATCTATATGTCCACCTAGAGACATATGCAAGAATATTTATAGCAGCCATATCCACAACAAAAAACAAACCGGAAACAACCCCATTAATTGTAGAAAAAACCCTGGTATACACGTTCAATGGAATTCTATACAGCAAGGAAAATGAATGTATTGCAACTACATGCAACAATATGAATGAATCTCATAATGTTGAGTGAATGAAAGCAGACACAAAAGAACATACTATATCATACTATTCATATAAATGGAAAAAAACAGGAAACATATGCATGCTTTATTGATAAACATAAAAAACCAAGGAAATGTGTATCATAAAACTCAGGACAGTGGTTACCTTTGACAGGTAGAGTGTGAACTGATTGGGAGAGGGCATAAGAGGGACTTCTGGGGTGCTGGCAACCCTCTATTTTTCAATCTAGATGGAAGTTACATGGGTTTTTGATCTACGAGAAATTATACTTTGGTTTACTTTTTCTCATTTCCTAATAAAAATGTATAAAATTCAAGAATTCCTTCACTCAAGTATCACTAATCAACTCTGAAGATAAGCAATGAAAGTCAGTGCAATAAAGAAATTTGGTGCACGTTTCAGGAGTTAATTTCACCTGTTTGTGCTTCATATTAGAAGAGATGTTGTTAATGCAAATAAAGGACACTCTCCATGGGGATCTAGGTTATTAATGGCCATATGTTCCAGGACTCAAAAGGAATAAGTTTGTGGAGATGGCCCTGCTGAATGTGATTATCACTGAGGTTTTGCCTTTCGAGGGAATCTCAATGGACCATTGTTGTTCAGTCGCTCAGTCGTTTCTGACTCTTTGTGACCCCATGGACTGCAACATGCCATGCTTCCCTGTCCACTATCTCTCAGTTTGCTCAAACTCAATGGACCATGCCTCATGTGAAATATCTGTTTCTCTTAGGAAGGATGAAATAAGTAACAAGGCACTCTGCTTGAGCTTTGCTCTTGTAAGGAGAGGGATTAGGAAATCCTTCACCGATGTAACCTACATCACACTTATTTCACTTAATAGTATCACAGTTTCTTCCCCATATATATCCCAATTCCTAACTAGCTAATTTTACCATGTAGATGAAGCATAAGCTTAAACGCTTTTGTATCTCATAGCACATGAATTAAGTTATGTTATAGGCTCTCACCAAGTGTTTTTACTGCCTACATGTGTTTCATTACTGTGCACATATTTGAAATATATATAATCAGTTTTTCTAATGCTATAATAGTTTACACCAAAACTATAATTTTGGTTTATATCAAATTTTCCATCACCAGGAGGTAAGGTTTTTTTTATTGTTGATATTGGCAAAATTTATAAATTTTGTCTCCTGAGAGTTGGCAAGAAGCATGTTCAACTTCAACATGGAAAAGACTGTGGTAGTAAGTTAACTACATTTACATTTAACGCATGACAATTAGTATTAGATTGAGCTCTCTAGGACTCAAGCAAAAATTAATAGACCTGTGCTATTCCAAAAAGATTCTGAGGGAGTTGTTGTTTATACAGCATTCTGGCAAGAAATCTAAGACTTTTGGAGAAGGAAATGGCAACCCACTGCCTGGAAAATCCCATGGACGGAGGAGCCTGGCGAGCTACTGTCCACAGGGTCGCAAAGAGTCGGACACGCTGAGCGACTTCACTTTCACTAAGACTTTTACGTGATTGCAAGCAAACATGCTACTTGGTGTTTCAATACTGTTCTAGAAACATCTAGAAGGGTGTGAGAAGCTCAAAAACTAGAGTTGCTGAATTCTCAAATGTAAGGAGTCTTTTTCCTTAGATCATTCACAGCAATTTACTCCTGCTGCTCCCTTTTCCCACTCCTAGTCTATCTCAAAGAGACAGTGGTTAGAAGCAGCGACTAAACAGGAGTGGGACTCAGTGATTCTGTAGCTAGACTGGATGTTTAATGCTGAACTCTCTCTTTTAGATTTGGTGATCAGGCATACACATCAAGTCCTCTTCACTGTTTACCTGAATTTTCTCCAAATTATTAAATGGTTCTTTCGTATTGGTCAAATAACTTCTGGAATATCTTAACTCTTTTGCAGAAGACTGTGTTAGCAAGAAGGTGGGTATACAGAAAGGAGGTGAACTCATTGGATTCAGAAAGCTTATGGTAACGCCTTCTCTTACCATTCCCAAGACTTACTTTTAAATTGCACCTTATGCGAAAAGGAACTCTTAATTTCTGATGGTTGAGGTCTGCAAGGTGGCTTATAAAAGTCTATCTGGTTAACTGGCTGAAAACGGTTGTGAAGCACAGTCCTACTGACACAACTCCAATTTCACTAAGTGCCACTGTCCAGAAATGAAGCCAATTTGTAGATGACTGAGACGTCTTAAGAACAGTTGTTGGGTAATTTCAGCTTTGGGTTTCCCAGGTGACTCAGTGGTAAAGAATCCGCCTGCAAATGCAGGAGATGCAGGGTTGATCCCTGGGTCAGGAAGATCCTCTGGAGAAGGAAAATGGCAATTCACTAAGCATTTTTGCCTGGGAAATCCCATGGACAGCGGAGCCTGGAGGGCTACAGTCCACGGAGCTGCAAAAGAGTTGGACAGGAGTTTAGCGACCAAACAATAACAGTTTTATCTCTAGCACCAGAAAACTTTGGCACTATTAGGAAAATGAAGAAAAGAAGGGCGCAACACCCAGTAACCACAGAAAGAGAACCTAGGTTGCAACTCAGCATTAGTGTTTACTAGGTGCACGCCTTTGGGCAACTTAAGTGTCTCCGAGTCTGTTTTCTCATTTCAGTTTTTTCAAAGCTTACTTACTTGAGATCTAGCATTGAGCTCAGTGCCAGGCTCGAAGTAGGTGATGAGAAAATGATAGGAATTTGCTTTGATGGTTATAGGCAACCAATCAGTTCTGAGTTACTTTTAGTGACCCCCGCAGCGAAGGAGAGCAGAAGTGGGCCCAGGAAATGATGGCGTTGGTTCGCTCGTCAGGTCCCCAGATGGTCCGAGGCGTCTCGTCCTGAGAGCTACTCTGGAGGCTCAGGCCTCACCCGAGAGGACCACCCAGCGCACTAGGTCACCTCGGGGAGCGTTTGCGGTTTGGCTCCAGTTATCTAGCATGATTCAGGCCGGGCCAATCCCGGGATGGCTCGAACTCACCTGCTTGACAGGTGTCAGCGGCCTGGGGCGTGACCGTGGAGGCGGGCAGCCGCGGTGGGCGGGAGCTGAGAATAAGTAGCTCCAGGCGCATGGCACCAGCCGCCCAGTCGCCGCGGTGGCTGCCGGGATGCGCCGCAGCGAATGGTCGCGCCGGGCGCCGCTCTGAGTGACCTTTCACCCGAGCCCAGCGGCCCCGGGCGGCGGCACAAGGCGGAAGCCATGGCGGAGGCGGCGGCTGCAGCGGGCGGGACGGGCGCGGGCGCGGGCGCGGGCTCCGGGTCCGCAGCGGACCGGGACCGGGATCCGGAGCGGGACCGCGCCGGGCGGAGGCTGCGGGTTCTTTCAGGCCATCTGCTGGGCCGGCCTCAGGAAGCTCTGAGTACCAATGATTGCAAAGCGCGGAGAACCGCGGCGACCACCACGGCGGCGCCCACTGCCACTCCCGCCGCGCAGGAGTCGGGCACCATCCCCAAGAAGCGGTGAGTGATGTCTCTGTTGAGCCAGCCTCTGGTGAGGGACCAGGCCGGGCCTGTGCTGCGGGAGGGCACGGGGGAGGTGGGAAGGGAGGTGACACGGGAGGGGGGAAGGCATTCCGGTCCCTGAAAGTGCGGACCATCTCTTTTAAGAGAGCGTAGATGACAAGCAGGATGAAATGGGTTTGGGTCACTGTTTGAGAGTAATAAACCTGAAGAACTCTTACTGGGGAAGGCTTTCAGGGGACCTTTTTTCTTGGATTCATAATGCCAGAAATTCATTGTCTGTCTTGAATTAATACTTAGGAAGCCAGCGTCTTCGAATACATAGAAGGGGCTTAATTATGATCCTCCAAGGAAATTTAAGTTTGTACCAAATGATGGATCTCTTCCAAGTCGCTCTAGCTTGGGTGTGAGTTGGCGGTTCCTGGAAGAAGGTGCTGCTGCTGGTTTCTGGGGTGGATTTCTGCCTGCTTAGGGGCATGATCTTTGAGGGAGGAGGAAATCGAGGGATGGGAAGAAGCAATAAATAGAAGACACTGCCAGTGACTTAGGGTGTAGGTGGTAGCTACTGAGCTCTGGTGTAACCAAAAGCTGAAAGATCCTTGTTGATGGGTGAGGTTCTTTGTAAGATATCTTAAGACTTTTTGGAGGACTGTTAAGCTCTGATGCAAGCCACTAGGAAAAGCTGTTATTTGAGATATGGCTTTGTCAGCGCGGATAAACTTTGAAAGTGAAAAAAAAGTTGTTAATGTTTAGTGTGTCCTTTCAATGTCAGAGATTGTGCTAGATCTAATTTCTTTTACTCCTCTCCAAACTGTGAGGTAGGTGCAGTTATCTTTCATTTTATAGATGAAGGAATAAACAAGATTTAGAAGCCTGCTCTCGGCTTGGCAGGTTCACTGTGTGGCAGGTTAATTTTCGAAATCTGGCCAAGTTGACTTTAGGGCCAAATTCTTAAACTGTACTGTTTCTGATGAATTCATCCATTAATTTAGTATTCATTAGTCCTACTACATACTCACTGTACTAAGAATGTAGAGATTTTAAAATGCAGTATTTACTCCTTAACTGATAACCTAAGAAGATAAGGTTATAATACAGTATGATAAGAAAGTTAGCTGATAACCATAGCAAATAGTTACTTAACCCAGTTTTGGGTATTTATTTACTAGGGCAAAGGCTTTCCAGGGTAGGGATTGCCTGAGTAAATCTCGAAGGTTGTTCTGGAAGTAACCTGCTAATGGAGAAAAGCATTCTTAGTGAAAAAGCTGTATTCACAGGTAAAGCAGTGAGAGGTTGAACTGCTAAGAGTTAAGTGTTGCAGGAAGAGGTGAGAATAGCTTGGGATGAGGAGCGGATAGGTTGGTCTTGTTTACAAGATTTTATGTACAGTAAAAGATGATTACATTTACCTCTAGAAAGGTCACACTAGGGATTGAGTTGAAGGTTTAAGCAGTTGAGCATATGGTTTTGGGGAACATAGATTAGAGTTTGAATTTGCACTCCACAGTTCCAGCTGCATGACCTTGGGCAAGTTACTTAGCCTCTCTCAGAGCTTTAGACCCCTCATCTGTGAAAATGAGGACAGTAAGTCCTGGTTTGCATTGTTGCTGTGAGAATTGAATAATGTAAAGTGATCAAGTGCTTAGTGCAATGCTGATTTCATAACCCTTCAACAAATGGGAGATGCAGTTTTGATTGAGTCCAAGAGATTTAAAAGAGTAAACCATTTATTTAGAAGACTAATATCCCAATGAGAAATGCTGTGATTCTGAACTCGGGGATAATGCTGGGAGTGGGCAATCTATTTGAAAAAGTATTAGGAGGCAAATTTTCCATAACTTGATTACTGAGTGGTGAGGGAGGAAGGAATCAAGGATCACATTCTGGCCTCTGGCTTCATTTGAAGTTATATTAGCTGTGATTGGATTTAAAACTTTAAAGTTCTCTAATGGTTTAATGTACATTTATGTCCATTCTTTTGTGTGCATGTGTGAGAGTGTACATTTATATGCAGGTTCATACTCTTGAACTAAGTAGAGAGGGCAAGTATTCCTTAAAGTTGGACTTAGGGCCTTTATTTACAGCATTCAGAGAAAAATAGTAATGTTTGGAAGGCACAATGGGGTAATGGATGAGGCTTCCCACAGCTGAGGGTGGCTAGTCTGGGAGGCCTTCTGTAGCTGCTCCGTGGACTGAAGGCCCAGCTGCATGTAATCTATGCCATTAACGGCCCTGGTGTTTCCTTCAGGATTAGATGTGGTAAAATCCAATCCTGTACAACTATGTTAAAGTTTGAATAATAGGTTGAGGGAACACAAAACTTGTATTACATGAAGTATCGTATCAAAAGCTCCTTCACAAGAGTGATCTGCTTAATGTGTTTTTCATGGGGACCCAGGTGTCCCTTCTGGGTCGGAGAAGGCAAGGCACCCCACTCCGGTACTCTTGCCTGGAAAATCCCATGGACGGAGGAGCCTGGTAGGCTGAGGTCCATGGGGTCGCTAAGAGTCGACTGAGCGACTTCACTTTCACTCTTCACTTTCATGCATTGGAGAAGGAAATGGCAACCCACTCCAGTGTTCTTGCCTGGAGAATCCCAGGGACGGGGGAGCCGGTGGGCTGCCGTCTGTGGGGTCGCACAGAGTCGGACACGACTGAAGCGACTTGGCGGCAGCAGCAGGGGTGCCTTCTACTTCCTGCTGCTTAGTTGGATCTCAGTTTACCAGCACCAGAGCAGAGCCGAAAGGGAAGGCGAGTGATGGAGCAGGAAGGAGCCAGTGTGTATTTCTAGTGAAGTGTAAATGTGACTATATCATTATTTTGGAAGGATTTGGTCATGTATGTTATGTGTATAACTCCCTTTCTTTTATTACCTGGGATGATGTCATTGGTTGAAATTCTTTTATTTCATGGCTGGTTATCATCTTGGAATTGGAGGAGTAACTTCTTGAAACTTCATGCTTTCGTTCCTCTTACAGGGTAGTCAGGTATATGTCAATTTACTTAACATTTATAGAGTAGTTGCTTTATGATAGATGTTGTCTTAGGTACTGAAAGTAAAGAGATAATAGTCCTTGGCCTCAAGAAATTCAGTCTAGCAAGGGAGGCGCACATTCTAGCACATTTTGAGTAGAGCCAGGGTAGATACAGATGTGGCACAGAGGAAAGAGAGTGATGTATTCTGTCTAGGGCCTCAGAAGAAGCTTTCTGAAGATGACTTTAAAATATGGATGACAGTGTGGCAGGTTGTTTTGGTGGTGAGGAGCGCTGGTATTCCAGACAGAAGTCATAGCATATGGCAAAGCAGGAGGGTGGGAAAGTGCACCTTGTATTTAGGTAATTAGGCAATTCAGTATTGGTAGAGGTGGGAGTAAGTTAAAAGAGGGCTTGAGCAGGTCATGGAGGCCTTTGGCCAGTAGGTCATCAGTCCTTTCATTCTTTCACTCATACATGTCTGAATGTTTGAGTGCTTACTATGCAGCATAGAACAGTGAACAAAAACTCTACCCTTGTAGACTTACATTCTATTTGGAATGGAGATAGTGTAACAGACAAGTAATACAGTACTTCAGATGATCATGTGACGTATAATGAAAAGAAACGAAGCAGCGCAGGCGGCGTGGTAACGGAGAGCCCTTAAAGGAATTGAGCTCTCTGAGAAGGGATGTGACCAGATTGGATTTGGGTTGGGGAGCAATCACTGCAGCTGCAAGGTTAAGAATGGATTGGAGAAGGATGAGGATGGATGTGGGACGATCCATTCAGGGAGACTGTTAAAGCAAATTCAGTTCAGTTCAGTTCAGTCCAGTCGCTCAGTCGTGTCCGACTCTCTGCGACCCCATGAATTGCAGCACGCCAGGCCTCCCTGTTCATCACCATCTCCCGGAGTTCACTCAGACTCATGTCCATCGAGTCCGTGATGCCATCCAGCCATCTCATCCTCGGTCATCCCCTTCTCCTCCTGCCCCCAATCCGTCCCAGCATCAGAATCTTTTCCAATGAGTCAACTCTTCGCATGAGGTGGCCAAAGTACTGGAGTTTCAGCTTCAGCATCATTCCTTCCAAAGAAATCCCAGGGCTGATCTCCTTCAGAATGGACTGGTTGGATCTCCTTGCAGTCCAAGGGACTCTCAAGAGTCTTCTCCAACACCACAGTTCAAAAGCATCAATTCTTTGGTGGTCAGCCTTCTTCACAGTCCAACTCTCACCCATACATGACCACAGGAAAAACCATAGCCTGGACTAGACGGACCTTAGTCGGTAAAGTAATGTCTCTGCTCTTGAATATACTATCTAGGTTGGTCATAACTTTTCTTCCAAGGATTAAGCGTCTTTTAATTTCATGGCTGCAGTCACCATCTGCAGTGATTTGGGAGCCCCCCAAAATAAAGTCTGACATTGTTTCCACTGTTTCCCCATCTATTTCCCATGAAGTGATGGGACCAGATGCCATGATCTTCGTTTTCTGAATGTTGAGCTTTAAGCCAACTTTTTTGTTCTCCTCTTTCACTTTCATCAAGAGGCTTTTTAGCTCCTCTTCACTTTCTGCCATAAGGGTGGTGTCATCTGCATATCTGAGGTTATTGATATTTCTCCCAGCAATCTTGATTCCAGCTTGTGTTTCTTCCAGTCCAGCGTTTTTCATGATATACTCTGCATCTAAGTTAAATAAGCAGGGTGACAATATACAGCCTTGATGTACTCCTTTTCCTATTTGGAACCAGTCTCTTGTTCCATGTCCAGTTCTAACTGTTGCTTCCTGACCTGCATACAGATTTCTCAAGAGGCAGGTTAGGTGGTCTGGTATTCCCATCTCGCCGGGGTCCAGCCCCCGCAGGATCCAGGGAAACCCAAAGGAGAAATGGCGTCGGCAATTGCGATTGATTTAGAGAGAGAAAGATAGATAAGAATGTTGTAGATAAGAAAATAGAGGGAGAGAAAGAGGCTGATATTCCTTGGTTTATATAGAGAACCAATAAAACTTCAAGACAAGAAGTTTGCCCTGTTCACGGAGGCCACAGGTTCCCTCCCGGTCTCTTGAGGGAGTGAAGACGCAGAACGTCTTCCCGTTCAGGTCTTAGAAACCCGGGCAGATAAGTGAACGCAGGGAGCCCCCATGCTCCAAGGGATCAGCCTGAAAAAGAGAGGGAGACGGAGAGAGAGAAAGAAAGAGAGAAGAAAAAACACGGGGTGACCAAGCTTCTGTGAGGCCCAAAAGCTTTATTTTTCAAAAGGTACTTTTATACCTTGCCTTATACATAGAGGGAAATGAAAGATGCAGGGTCATACAGAGTCAGCCCAAACATTCCAGCAGTTTTGCCCTTATTGAAACCAGGATTTTTCTGCATACCTTTTCCACAAAAGATGATGTGTACAGTATCTTCTGGCCTTGGAGGCCTGTGAACATTTTATGATCCTCTTTTGATAAAGGCTGCTCAACCAGAAAACTTATTTTCCCTCAAAGTGTTTTTTCTTCATATTTCTAATCTACGTTAGCCTCAGAAAATGCCAAACAGAGTTATGTTTTTCACAGAGCAAAGGTGCAGTGAGTTACAAGAAAGAACCAATTAGCTCAAAAGTGTGATATGGTTAAATTCAAGGCTACACTTGTTTTTCTAGCATTCTCACTATGTTAACTAGTGCATTCCCAGGTGCACAGTGGATCAGAGATATGGGAACTTAGCAACAAGCATTGGCCCAATAATGAAATCCTACATCAGCCCTAGCACTACTCTAATAACTTTTAACGCTTTCAAAGGCTGTATGTTTTAGGCTTTCCGTGCTTCTCACAGTTGGGAGGCTGTAAATGTATGCATAGCTGCAGGAGTCTGGATAACCTGCCAAGCAAGCTAGAATGCTAATAGAGGGGGTTTGGTTTGAAATATTCCTCTCATGTCCAGGAGACTTATTAGCTATAGCCCTAGGTTGATTTTCTCCAGAGAAAGGTGGTCAGGGTTAGCCCCCTGTTAATGGCAGAGGAGTTGGGGAAAATGATGAAACAGTAAAACAGACAGATTCTGGTTTTGGGGTAGATGCTCGAGAAAGCCTAGGGAGCCCCTTGAGTTCTGAAGCCTTGCTTAACAGTTCTCTTCCACATGACCCCCTCATGGCTGGGATCTCCCATGGCAGCTCCCGGCACCATCTCTTTCAGAATTTTCCACAGTTTATTGTGATCCAACAGTCAAAGACTTTGGCATAGTCAATAAAGCAGAAATAGATGTTTTTAAAGCAAATTACGGGAGAAATAATGAAGGATTAATTCAAGATGATTGCAATGAGAACAGAGAAGCAGGTGGATTTGCATTTTGAAAGCTGGTGCATTAGTTGATATTTAAAACCTGTTGCACTTGTCACATGGTCTCTTATGAGTAGATTTTAATTACTTCTATCCAAGAACATATATTTTCTTTATTTGAGGTTGTGGAGTAGAGTTTTGAGGATGATGGTTTACTTTTGGACTTCTGTGTTCCTGTAAGTGCCTTATTACTCCATGAACAATTTCTTTCTGCACTTGTTTCTGAATGCAGTTTTAGATTCCTAAAAATCATAGTAAATGTCAGCCAAATATATGACATTTTTATGGCTTGGTTTTGATTTTTTTTTCAATTTTTTAAAAGTTATTATAGCGCTATGAAAAAGAAGGAAAAGAACCCTTGTTCACATCTGTCCCTCCATTACCAGTAACCACTTCCTCAGTTGTAATTTTGACTCCAACCTCTCTGCGGTTTGCATTAGTCAAAACTGTTCTGTGGCAATTTTTATAGCAGTTGTAAACTCTTATAGTTCAGATCAAAAGAATATCTGATTAAGAAAGCTGTTAATTATGTGATTTACTTGCTCATAGTGTCATTTATATACACCATTCTTTAAAAAATAGTGTATTATTTAACATCTACAAGAACCTTGGTAGATATTTTCCAGAAGGAAAGATGTGAGTTAACTTCTTGTACATATTTCCCAGAAGGGCATCTTGAAGCTTGTAAGGGCTGATGCATTTCTGTAACAAGGTTATTTGCACAAGTGACCTGACTTAAAATTTACTGTCATTTGACAAACTTAGAGCTTATTTTAGTAGTTATGCTGAATGAAATATTTAGCCTACTTTGAGTTCCTAACTAGGAATTCTAGTAGTAGTAGTAATAGAAGTTTTAATTTGCTTAAGTCCTAATGTACTGGGTATCCTGCTGAGACGTGTACATTATCTCATTTAATTTTCACAATAGCTCTGAAAAGGAGGTGATACTATCTGTATGTTACAAATGAAGAAGGAGAGACTTAGAGTAGTTGACTTGTTTAAAGTCACACAACTACAAAATAAGAGACTGCAATTCAACTCTGCTCTGTCTTACTCCACTGTGCAGTATTACTGCACTGACGTTGTGCTCTAGGGGGAAGCTACCTACTTGGTAATCATCAAGTTATTTTCTTTGTCATCTAAGTTTCAAATCTTTTGTGATTGAATAGATCATGATCATATACAGTGTCATAATTAAGAGAGCATTAGTTTATATTAGTTTATATTATATTATATAAATTAGTTTATATTAGTTTATATTGTATTGTTTTATGTATCTTTATATATTATAAAATATAAATTTCTTTTTTATCCTATCAAAGTGAAAATCATAATTTAAGAAAATGTGATACATTGTTTAAAAACATAGACCAACCTGTTTCCTTTTGCAAGTGAATTTTGTTGCTTGACTTGGGAAAGAAGATGATGTCGAGGATAAAAGAGAAAGGAGGACTGTGGAAGACCCCAGATTGGAGGAGAAAGGAGAAGAGAAGAAGTAATAGTGGATTTACTGCCTGGGTGTAAATTAACTATCTTTGGACTATAAGCGACTGTGTGTATGTGTGTTAGTCGCTCAGTCGTGTCTGACTCTTTGCGACCCTATGACTGTAGCCCTCCAGCCTCTTCTGTTCATGGGATTCTCCAAGCAAGGATACTGGAGTGGGTTGCCATTTCCTTCTCCTCTATAAGTGAATAAGAAACCCTGAATACTTAACCTCCATGGTTATTTGGTATGATACTTCTCTTAGATTGGAAGTATCATTTTGAGATAGACCCCATCTTCTGTAAATAGACTTCCTCTTATGTCAGGAAGTTTCTACTGTAGAGCTATCACTTCCAGCCACTTAATAAACATATCTAGTAGTAAATTTGGAGAAGGCAGTGGCACCCCCTGCAGTGCTCTTGCCTGGAGACTCCCATGGATGGAGGAGCCTGGTGGGCTGAGGTCCATGGGGTTGCTAAGAGTCGGACACCACTGAGCGAGTTCACTTTCACTTTTCACTTTCATGCATTGGAGAAGGAAATGGCAACCCACTCCAGGTTCTTGCCTGGAGAATACCAGGAACGGGGGAGCCTGGTGGGCTGCTGTCTATGGGGTCGCACAGAGTCAGACACGACTGAAGTGAGTTAGCAGCAGCAGCAGCAGTAGTAAATTAAGTGATCTTCTTTTAGGCTGCAGAAAAATGGAGTTCTGTCGTAGTCAGATGAGATACTTCATGGAATGCTTTAAAAGCAAATGCTAAGCAACTCCTTTTGCTTTTATTTTCTTACTCTTGAAATAAGATATTAATAATAAACTAATCTTTATCAGATTGGTATGTTAGTTTCAAATCCAAACCAAACCAAAGGATTCTGAGTAGAGTTTACTCTCTCTATTTGTTGAGCTTTGCAGTAATATTTAGGTATACCTCTGTCCCTCATCTGAGTTCAGAATGAATTGAGAAGTACGATTCAGAACATAGACAGATGGCTTGAAAATGTCTGCTTTATTACCAGTAAAGCTGGCGGGAGCATATGGCTTAGGTCAGGGCTGCCTAACATTTGCCCTTCGTTAGTTGTGCTCAGTCACAGGTCACGCTGGACCACGGAAGGGCAGAGCCAGCTCTGGTAAGCCTCGTACAGGGCACTGAAAGACTCGAGCATAACCTCTCCCTAGCGGATGTATTGCAGAGGCAGAGAAAGGGCTGACCCTAGGTTCCTACTGCCTCTTTTCAGAAGCAACTGACCGCGAAAGTCATTCTTCCCATGAGAAAGAGTGAATATATGAGGGCTAGGGAGAGGACAGGACTGTTACCTTTCTGAAGTTCCTCCACATTGGAAGCTGGAGGCTGGAGAATAGAGATTTTGCTAGAATGTTTTTGGAGAAATTGAGAGAAAGGGCTGAAAACTTTTTGGTAAATAAAAGTCTTCCACCTGCATCATTTGCTTGTTATCCCCATTGCCTCCTGAATATGTTATCGTGTCCTTGGTAGGGCAGTTTGGGTTCTCCAGAAGAATCTGTCTAAATCAGCCTTTCCAGGCTATCTTTTATTTCCTGATACCTACTGTGTATTCTAGCTGCATACCAGAATTATTGCTGTTCCCAAAATGTGGTCTTCCCTTTCCCTTTTGTTTCTTTGATATGTTAGTTGTCTCCAAGTATAGTATAAATAGCACTGATGGTTCTGAGATAATTTGGGGGTGGTATAAACTTATTTGGATAATTATAAATATTTGTATATATACTTACTATTTTTGTTAAACTTTATTGAATTATTACAAATGTATTCTAAAAGTAAATGCATGAATCTTAGTTTATAGCTTACTTTTTACAAAGTGAACACATCTGTCTTACTAGTATTTAGATTAAGAAACAGTATTACCTGTACCCCAGAAGCCTTCTTCCTGTTCATTTCCAGTGCCACCTACCCCCCAGGATAACCACTACCTTGACTTTTAACACAGTGGCTTGGATTTGCTTGTTTTGGACTTAATGAAGTATTAATAATATAATGGAATCACATATGTACTGCTTTCTGTCTGGCTTTTTCCTTTAATATATTCACACACGTTGATGCTTCTGCTTGTATTTTGTTCATCTTCATTACTGAATAGTATTTCACTGAGTGGATATTTGCTCTGTTATTGATGCAGTGCTTGCTACTTTTAGGTTTGAGTGGTTATTTATTTATAATACTTTACAATATGAAGTACAAGTCAAACTAGTGTTTTTATTCCTGTTACTGTATAAAAATAGGCTAAAGTAATTAAAATAGTATTTAATATATTCAGTTTTCTTAAGTACATCAATTGTCTGTGGTAATAAAATGAGCCTAGGTACTAAATCATGCTTAAGGTGAGGTGAGGTGAAGTCGCTCAGTCGTGTCCGACTCTTTGCGACCCCATGGACTGTAACCTACTAGGCTTCTCTGTCCATGGGATTCTCCAGGCAAGAATACTGGACTGGATTGCCATTTCCTTCTCCAGGGGATCTTCCCGACCTAGGGATTGAACCCGGGTCTCCCGCACTGGAGGCAGACGCTTTAACCTCTGAGCCACCAGGGAAACAAATTGAATTTGTAAACACAGTGACCTTAAAGTCTTTGCAGTGTTCAAATAAACTTAATTATGAACTTAAAAGATTTCCACTTAAAACTATAAGTCTAAGTCTGTGACTCAGTTACAGATTTTAAATTTGTTACAAGTCAGTCATTCTTACAGGCTCAGTTCAGTTCAGTTCAGTCGCTCAGTCGTGTCCGACTCTTTGTGACCACGTGAACTGCAGCACGCCAGGCCTCCCTCTCCATCACCATCTCCCGGAGTTCACTCAGACTCATGTCCATCGAGTCCGTGATGCCATCCACCCATCTCATCCTCTGTCGTCCCCTTCTCCTCCTGCCCCCAATCCCTCCCAGCATCATAGTCTTTTCCAATGAGTCAACTCTTTGCATGAGGTGTCCAAAGTATTGGAGTTTCAGCTTTAGCATCATTCCTTCCAAAGACATCCCAAGGCTGATCTTCAGAATGGACCGGTTGGATCTCCTTGCAGGCTAGATGCTGTTAAATTTTGTAAGTATGTAAAAGATTGGTTTTTGTTCAGCTTTCTTACAGTTGTTAACATCTGACTTTGATTCTCTTAAGCATCCCTGTATTAATTCTAGGTCTCTCTGTAGTTGAAGTATGCTTACTGGTTTCAAATAGGAAAAGGTGTACGTCAAGGCTGTATATTGTCACCCTGCTTATTTAACTTAGATGCAGAGTATATCATGAGAAACGCTGGACTAGAAGAAACACAAGCTGGAATCAAGATTGCCGGGAGAAATACCAATAACCTCAGATATGCAGATGACACCACCCTTATGGCAGAAAGTGAAGAGGAGCTAAAAAGCCTCTTGATGAAAGTGAAAGAGGAGAGTGAAAAAGTTGGCTTAAAGCTCAACATTCAGAAAACGAAGATCATGGCATCTGGTCCCATCACTTCATGGGAAATAGGTGGGGAAACAGTGGAAACAATGTCAGACTTTATTTTGGGGGGCTCCCAAATCACTGCAGATGGTGACTGCAGCCATGAAATTAAAAGACGCTTACTCCTTGGAAGAAAAGTTATGACCAACCTAGGGATAACCAATCCTTTCTGAAGGAGATCAGCCCTGGGATTTCTCTGGAAGGACTGATGCTAAAGCTGAAACTCCAGTACTTTGGCCACCTCATGTGAAGAGTTGACTCATTGGAAAAGACTCTGATGCTGGGACGGATTGGGGGCAGGAGGAGAAGGGGACAACCGAGGATGAGATGGCTGGATGGCATCACGGACTCGATGGACGTGAGTCTGAGTGAACTCCGGGAATTGGTGATGGACAGGGAGGCCTGGCGTGCTGCAGTTCACGTGGTCACAAAGAGTCAGACACGACTGAGCAACTGAACTGAACTGAACTACTCATTAACGAAAGCTGTTGCAGTTCTAAGTACTTGCAGTCACTTTTGAGAAGGGAGTGTTGCTTCTTGAGTGAGATCATCTTCATGCTGACTAAGAAACATACTGTATTGTATATAGTATTTGGCCTTGCCAGCCTGTCTCAAGTTACTAACCAGATATTTGGGCCAGGATGGTGACCAGGTTATTGGTAATAACTGTACTGGGACTCTCCAAACTATTTATACTTGCCATGTCAGCCACCTCATGCCATCAAGTGGGGAGTATTCGTATATCTCAGGATCTTGTAACCAAGTAATAGAAATTATTTAATTTTTGTATTCACAGTTTGCGACTCCCACTCAGATTGATTATGCGGTTGCATTTTGAATTTCTTCTGAAGATGTTTGAACTTTCTAGCATCAGGGATATTAAAATGACACCCACTTGAATTCTATTCTGTTGCCAACTGGAATTTTGTAAATTACTCTCCACTAGAGCTTTCTGTGACGGTGTGGATGGTCTGTGGTCTGCACTCTTCAGTGTGGTAGCCACTCAGCACATGTGGCCATTGAGCACTTGAGATGCAGCTAACGTGACTGAGGAGCCAAGTTTTAAATTTCTTATACTTTTAATTCATTTAAATTTAAATAGGCACATATAGCTAGTGATACATTAGCACAGCTATATTTTGAAACTTAACTCATTACCTGTCCTTTTTTGTTCCCAGATGAAGTTACTGTTCTGAGTTCTTGTATTTCTCTAAGCATTAGCCTTAGTCTTGAACTTTTTCCCATTTCCCCCCCCTCCCCCCCGACTTTTAAAAATTGAAGGATGATTGATTGAACAATGTTACGTTAGCTTCAGGTGTACAACATAGTGGTTTGGTCTTTTCATACGTTGCAAAACGTTCCACCACGGTGCGCCTGCTTCCTTGTTGCCGTCGTCGTTGGCTGGCCACTAAGTCGTGTCCGACTCTTTGGGACCCCATGGACTGTAGCCCGCCAGGCTCCTCTGACCATGAGATTTCCCAGGCAAGAATACTGGTGTGGGTGGTCATTTCCTTCTCCAAGGGATCTTCCAGACCCAGGGATCGAACTACTGTCTCCTGCATAGGCAGGCGGATTCTTTACTACTGAGCCACCAGGGAAGCCCTCTGTTACCATGGAAAGTTATTACAATATCATTGACTTATAATCGTTAACTGTACCTGACATCTCTATAACTTATTTCTTTTTATAACTGGAAGTTTGCACTTCTTAATTTCCCTCACCTACTTCGCTTATCTCCCCAACCCCCTTCCCCTTGGCAGCCATTACCAGTTAGTTCTCTGTATGAATGAGTCTCATTTTTTTCTGTTTTATGTTTGTTCATTTGTTTTATTTTTAGATCCCACATATAAGTGAAATCATACAGTATTTGTCTTTCTCAGTCTGACTTATTGCACATAGCATAATTCCCTCTAGGTTCATCCATATTGTCACAGGTGGCAAGACTTCATTCTTTTTTTAATGGCCAAGTATGCCAGTAATAGTCCATTGCACGTATGCCATGCATTTTCCTTTCTTCTTCTTCGTATTTTATTTCCTTATTGGTTGTATCGTGTCTTGGTTTCAGCACACTGGCTCTTTGTTGTGGCGCCCGGACTCCCTGTTTGTGGTGCGCGGGCCCAGTGGTTGTGGCACTAGCGCGCAGGCTCAGTAGTTGCAGGGCGTGGTCTTAGTTGCTCAGGGGCGTGTGGGATCTTAGTTCCGCAACCAGCGATTGAACCCACCCACATCCCCACCATCAAAAGGCGGCTTCTTAACCAGTGGACCACCAGGGAAGTCCTCATATATTTTATCACCTCTTCATCTATTGATGGACACTTCCATACCTTGGGTTTTGTAGATAATGCTACAGGGAGACCCGCTGGAGAAGGACACGCAGTCCGCTCCAGTATTCTTGCCTGGAGAATCCCATGGACAGAGGAGTATGGTGGCTACAGTCTAGGGTGTCACAAAGGAGTCAAAGACAACTTAGTGACTAAACAACAAAAGCAATGTACTTATTACCATTTTGTTAATTGTTTTGGGGGTGTTTTTGGTAGTTTGTTTTTCCTTTCTTCTTTTTGCTCTCCTCTCTTGTGATTTGATGATTGTCTTTAGTGTTACTTCAGATTCCTTTCTCTTGTGTGTGTGTATCTATTACAGGTTTTTGGTTTGAGGTTCCTGTGAGATCCATTTATGTTTTTGATTGTACTGGGTCTTTGTTGCAGCACTGGCTCCTCACTGTGGTGTGCAGGCTTCCCTAGTCGCTGCACACAGGCTTTTCTAGTCGGTGCACTCAGCCTCTCTGCTTAGGGCACAGGGCCTCAGTAGTTGTGGCACGTGGGCTCTCAAGTGTGCATGGTCAGCAGTTACCGTGGGCTTCTCTGGGTGTGGTGCATGGGCCTAGGTACCCTGGGGCATGTGGAATCTTAGATTGAACCTACGCCCTCTTCTTAGAAGGCACATTCTTAATCACTGGACCACCAGGGAAATCCCCCATGAGACACATATATAGCAATCATTTATACTTGGTGATTTTTAAGTTGTTGGTCTCTGAATTTCAGATGTATTTTAACAGTTCTGCGATTTTACCGCTTCCCCCATTGTTAATTTTGATATCATATGTTAACATTATTTTTGTGGATACACACTTATTGTAGATACAGATGATTTTTGCTACTTCTGTCTTTTAACCTTCTGGTTAGCTTTATAAGTGGTTGCTCTACTATCTTTTATATACATTTGTATAATTGCCTTTACCAATGAGGTTTTTCCTTTTACATTGAATACTTTTCTTTTTTTTTTCCTGGCCATGCCACATGGCATGCAGGATCTTAGTTCCCCAGCCAGGAGTTGAGCCTACCATCTTGCAATGGAAACACAGAATCTTAATTGCTGGACTGCCAGGCCCAGTGCTTTTCATATTTCTAGTTGTGGCCTTTAATTTTCTGCGTAGAGAAGTTCCTTTAACATTTCTTACAAAGATGGGTTCATGGTACTAAACTTGTACCTTTTTGCTTGTTTGTAAAATTATTAGTAGTCTCTCTTTCAAATCTGAATGAAAGGTTTTTCAGGGAGAGTATTCTTGGTCTAGATTTTCTCCTTTTATCGCTTTAAATATGTGTCATACCACTGCCTTCTAGCCTGTAGAGTTTCTACTGAAAAGTCAGCTGATTGGTTTATGGGAGTTCCTCTGTCCGTAACTTATTGCTTTCCTCTTGCTGTTTTCTTTTTTTTTAATTCTCTCTTCTTTAGTTTTAATTTTTGCCATTTTAATTACAGTGTGTCTTGGCATAGTCGTTTTTGGTTTGATCGTGTTTGGGACTGTCTGCATTTCCTAAACCTGAATGTTTGTTTCCTGTCCCAGATTAGGGAAGTTTTGAATATATTCTGTGCCCCTTTCTGTCTTCAGAGACAGCTGTAATGAGATGTTAGTACCCTTGATATTGTTCTAGAGAGCTCTTAAATAAACTGCACCTTTTTTTAAAAAAAATTCTTTTCTCTTCTTTCTGTTCAGCTTGGGTGATTTCCACTGGTCTGTCTTCTAGTTTGTTGATCTGTTCCTCTGTATTGATTCCAGTGTACTTTAAAATTTTAGTTATTGTGTGTTTTTATTTCTGGTTCTTTGTTTTCTCTTTGTTATAAACTTTTCACTGTGCTCATTCTTTCTAAGTTTTTTGAGCATTTATATGATCATTACCTTGAACCTTATTGAGTAGATTGCTTATCTCCACTTGTTTTAGTTCTTCTGGGATTTCGACTTGTTACTTTGTTTGAACATAGTCTCCGTTTCCTTTTTCTGCCTCATTCCTGTGTGGCTGGCTGTGTATTGGCTTGGGAAGTCCTGGGTCTGGTGCCTGTCTACTGGTTGATAAGTAAGCCCCAAGTACCAGTATGCTAGAGGGAGGAATCCAGAATGGCACTTTGAAGTGCTGTTGTTTTCATGGTAGAATGAGCTTGTCAAAGTACTTCACCAGTGTCTGTCCCCAGGGCGAGTCCCAGTTGGCTCCTGCCTCTCCCAGGAAGCTTGCCAAGATTAGCAAGCAGGTCTAACCCAAGTCTCCTTTCAAATTTCTGCCTGTGTGCTGGCACTAAGAGTGTGTGAGATTTTGCATGCACCCCTCGAGAGTGGAGTCTCTGTTCCTATAGCCCTCCAGCTGTCCTATGTGCAAGTCCCACTGGCTTTCAAACCCAGCCATCCTGGGGACTCTTTTTTCCGGTGCTGGAGCCCAGGCTGGGAAGTCCAATGTGGGCCTCAAACCCCTCAGTCCTTGAGGAGAACCTCTCCGTGGATTCCATTATCCTTCTGATTGTGGATTGCCTGTCTGGGCTTGTGGTCCTTGAGTATAAAATGCCTCTGCCCCGCTTACCTATCTTATGGTTCCTTCTTTATATCCAAAGTTATAGGAAACCGTTTCTGCATCATAGATAGTTGCTCTGTAAATAGTTGTAATTTTGGTATTCCTGTGGGAGAAGATTAGCTCAGGGTCTTCCTACTCTGCCATCTTGGCCATGCCACTCTTTTCACTCTTTTAAGATTAAACTGTCTTTTGAATTAATTTATTCAAATTAATAATTCTATGGTTCCTCTGCTGCTTTTGTATACGTTTATCTCATCTGATCCTCACAATCACACATTTTATAGATTAGTAACTGAAGCTCATAGACACTTGCCAGAAAATAGTCACTTGTTAGCTAGTAAGAGCAGAGCTTAGATTTGAGTCCAGATCTTTTCTCTCGAATCTAGAGCTTTTTTCGTGATTCTGTACTGATACTACCAAGTTGTGCTCATTTTTTCCTCACAATCTTCCTCACACTCATTTTGCACATTAAGCAAGTATTTATCAGTCACCTGTGTTCTAGGTCCTTGGGCTGCATCAGTCAACAAAATGGACAAAAATTTTTGCCCTCATGAAGTTTACACTTTAATGAGTGAAATGGGTAATCATTATGTTTAGTTAAACTATGAAGTCTTGTAGAAGATAAGTGCTGTGGAAAAAAGAAAAAAGTGGAGCAGAGTTAGGAGATAGGGTTCAGATTTTAATAGGATGTTATTGGAGGACATGGCATTTGAACGGATATTTGAAGATGACAGAATTTAACTGTGTTCATATCTAGTCAGATGAGCATCCCAGGCTGAAGAGTAGTGTGTGCAGACACCCTAAGGGGAGGTGCACACGTGCCATACTGGGAGAGTACACTGAGACTAGTGTAGCTACAGTCACGTCACGAGCAACATCCTACCGCCAACTGCTCCTTAAAGTCTGTACCTTTAAAATCTCGACTTCTCGTTTTCCCGTCTCTTTTGTTTTAGGCAAGGTCTCTTCCTCCCAGTATATTTTCTGACTTCCACATCTCGTACCATTCTCTGGAAAACCTTTGTGTATTTGACACTAGGCTTCAGGATCATTGTTCTGGGGATCTTTTCTTTTTGTTTTTGAGAATTGAGGAAAAGGCACACTGGATTTGTTACCTCTTCCCCATGATTTCTCATATGAACAGTAACTCTAAAAAAATACTGTTAAGTATCACGCAATGTAACATGTAGTCCTGGAATGCCGGGGTCCAGCCCCGGTGGATCCAGGGTAATTCAAAGCGGGGACAGCGTGGCAAGGAGAAACCTATTTATTTAGAAATATAAAAAGAAGTTAGGAAGAAATAATGTAGTAGAAAAATTTATTGGAGAAAAGATGCTGAATAACTTGGTTTACAGGGAAAGCCAATAAAACTTCAGGACAAGAAGTTTGCACCATCTACGTTGGGCCACCGGCACCTGTTTGAATAGTGGAGGTTGCTCCGCCTTGGGCTCCCTCTCTCACGGATCTTAGAAGCCAGGGCAAGTAAGTAGACATGGCGAGCCTCCACGCCCCAGATGGGAATTCAGCCAGAAAATAGAGTAAGAAAAGAAGACATGGGGGATACCAGTCTTTCCAGTGACTGGCCCCTCCTCTATTGTCCAGAAAGGCCTTTTATACCTTTTTTTGTACATAGAGATTAATGGATAATATAAAATTATGCAGCATCAGCGGCCCTGACTCTTATTGAGACCAGGCTTTCTCTCTGCATACCCAGTTGTATATACAAGTCTTAGGTGATTTACATCATCTTCTGGCCAGAAGGCCAGTTAACATTTTACAGCCCTCTTCTGATAAGGGTTTGTCAACCAGAAGACTTACTTGCCTTAACAGTGTTGTTCTTCCCAAAGTCTGGTGCCACTCCCAGAAAGCACTAAGTAAAGTTACATTCTTACATAGCAAAGACGCAACAATTTATAACAATGAAAGAAGTACAGTGATTTATAACAAAGAGAAAGTTAATTAACTCAAAAGTCTAGTGTTGCTAACATCAAAACTACTATATTCCTATTTCTGCATCCCGATTACATTGATTAATATCCTCCAGGTGCCTAAAAGATAAAGAATATGGAGGCCTGGCAGCAGTCATTGACTCAGCAGTGAAACTCGTCGCCAATATGATTTTTAGCTTTTTAGAAAAGGCTCCGTATCTTTAAGATGCTTTAAGCTTCGTGCCTCTCGCGGTTGGGGGCCTGTAAGCAATTCACAAGTTTGTAAAAGTCCCCAACTGTTAGGCAAGTTAGAGAGCCATCAAAGGGGTTTGAGCTGAAACATTCTTTTCATATGCAGGAGACTAATTGGACCTCTAAGTTAACGTTTTCCAGAGAAAGGTGGTGGTGTGTGGAAAGCACAGTACAATAAGGCAGGCAGACTGGTTTTTGGGAGTAGATGTTCAGAAAAACCCAGGGGCAACCCCTGAAGCCTGACTCGCCTTGCCCATCAGGCCTCTCCGCATGACCTTGTCATGGGAGGGATCTCCCATCCTGGCTCCCGGCACTGGAGCTCTTACTTTGACCAAAAATGAAGAATTGGACATTATTTGAATCCTAGGAGAATGACTGCTGTCATGTTTGAGCTGTTTCAGTCTTATAATTTAAGAAAGCAGCTTTCTAGAAATTCAGATAAAAAGAAATTATATGTTTTGTCCTGGGTTGCTAAGGAAAAACCAAAACATGACCCTAGCAAGCCTAGGAACCTTTTCTTAACTCTGGTTCTCTGAGGTCATGAGGAGGGAGAGAGATGTGAGGCAACTGGCTTAGATGTGCAAATTTAAACTGCCTATTGTTATCAGTAGATACTGTGTGAAAAAAAGTGAAAGTGTTAGTCGATCAGTCCATACTTAATCAGTTGGCTCATATTTACTGTTTGGGCAAATCCCTCTATATGGGGAGATACACTTTAAGGATTATACTGTCAGCAGTTTCCTTTTTCTCCCAACATGTTATTTTGAAAAAATTTTAAACATACTGAGAGGTTGAAATCATAGCTTGATAGTTAGGAGTGTTGGAGTCAGAAGACCAAGATTTAAGTCCTCATTGCGAACTGTCCTGTTTATGTGTTCCTGGAAAACTTACTGACTCTCAACCTGTTTTCTCATGACTTAAGTAGAGATAATAACACCTACATCATTGGATTGAGGTGAGAAGGAAATGAGATAATCATTGGGAAAGTTTAGCTTTACAGCATTATGCAATACTATTACTACTAAAGTAAATTGTACAGAAAGGAGTAATAGGACCTTGTGCTGAAATAGTTTCTGAAGGTGGAAGCACAGCAAGCAGTAGGAAGTCCTCAGTGGAGATCATGGCATTTTAATAGCAAGAACAGAATTCTAATAAATGTCACTTTATGCATTAGCGGTGGAAACAGTGACACTTTATTTTCTGGGCTCCAAAATCACTGCAGATGGTGGCTGCAGCCATGAAATTAAAAGACGACTGCTCCTTGGAAGAAAAGCTATGACCAGCTTAGACAGCATATAAAAAGCAGAGACATTACTTTGCTGACAAAGGTCCATCTAGTCAAAGCTATGGTTTTTCCGGTGGTCTTGTATGGATGAGAGAGTTGGAGTATAAAGAAAGCTGAGCACCGAAGAATTGATGTTTTTGAACTGTGGTGTTGGAGAAGACTCTTGAGAGTCCCCTGAACTGCAAGGAGATCCAGCCAGTCAATCCTAAAGGAAATTAGTTCTGAATATTCTTTGGAAGGACTGATGCTGAAGCTGAAACTCCAATCCTTTGGCCACCTGATGTGAAGAGCTAACTCATTTGAAAAGACCCTGATGCTGGGAAGGTTTGAAGGCAGGAGGAGAAGGGGATGACAGAGGATGAGATGGTTGGATGGCATTACCAACACAAAAGGACATGAGTTTCAGTGAACTCTGGGAATTGGTGATGGAAAGGGAAGCCTGGCGTGCTGCAAGTCCATGGGGTCACAAAGAGTAGGACACAACTGAGCGATGGAACTGACTGATGCATTAGAGAGGAAAGGAAGAAGCTGAAGAGTAGAGAGCATCAGCAGTTTCTCATGCTACATGGGAAGCTGCTGGTCAGTGGCCTGCTCATGTTGGTCACCCTTGTGCTCTTTCTCACTTCGCAGCTCTTTTGCATTGCTCTTAGGAGTTGTGGCCCACTGCTGCTTCTGCTTGGTATGTGGCCTTGGAATATACTGGAATGTAAACGAAGGTATTATTATTCTGAAGACAAATTATCTGATAAATCATTGTCTTAATTTTTATGCTTTGTAACCGTTTTAATATGTATTAACTAGGAAAATTTCCATAAGAGATCAACTTTGCAGAATTTGGATCAGTAAATATTGTCTCTGTATAGCTTTCATTCCCCCTTCCAGCATAACCCATTGTAAAACTTGGATATAAATCTGTCCACCTCCTCTGTCCTGTAACCAAATCTCCATTTCCTATTCTCCCTTCTCCTGTCTTCCACAGAGGGAGTGCCCCCACTTTGTCCTCTTGCTGCCTTCAGTTCAGTTCAGTTTGGTCACTCAGTCGTGTCCGACTCTTTGCGACCCCATGAATCGCAGCACGCCAGGCCTCCCTGTCCATCACCAACTCTCGGAGTTCACTCAGACTCATGTCCATCGAGTCAGTGATGCCATCCAGCCATCTCATCCTCTGTCGTCCCCTTCTCCTGCCCCCAGTCCCTCCTAGCATCAGAGTCTTTTCCAATGAGTCAACTCTTCACATCAGGTGGCCAAAGTACTGGAGTTTCAGCTTTAACATCATTCCTTCCAAAGAAATCCCAGGGCTGATCTCCTTTAGGATGGACTGGTTGGATCTCCTTGCAGTCCAAGGGACTCTCAAGAGTCTTCTCCAACACCACAGTTCAAAACCATCAATTCTTCAGTGCTCTGCCTTCTTCACAGTCCAACTCTCACATCCATACATGACTACTGGAAAAACCATAGCCTTGACTAGACGGACCTTAGTCGGCAAAGTAATGTCTCTGCTTTTGAATGTGCTGTCTAGGTTGGTCATAACTTTTCTTCCAAGGAGTAAGCGTCTTTTGATTTCATAGCTGCAGTCACCATCTGCAGTGATTTTGGAGCACCCCAAAATACAGTCTGACACTGTTTCCACTATTTCCCGGTCTATTTCCCATGAAGTGATGGGACCAGATGCCATGATCTTCGTTTTCTGAATGTTGAGCTTTAAGCCAACTTTTTCACTCTCCTCTTTCACTTTCATTAAGAGGCTTTTTAGCTCCTCTTCACTTTCTGCCATAAGGGTGGTGTCATCTGCATATCTGAGGTTATTGATATTTCTCCCAGCAATCTTGATTCCAGCTTGTGTTTCTTCCAGTCCAGAGTTTCTCATGATGTACTCTGCATATAAGTTAAATAAGCAGAGTGACAATATACAGCCCCTATTTTGTTACAAAACTCTTCTCAGGTCAGTCCTCTCCTATAATGCAGTGAGTTAAAGGTTTTTCTCTTTTGCTCCTTTCCTTCAATTCCAGTCTCTTCTGATTTTGATAGTTTGGGTGAGAGCAACTTGGTTTTTAAATCATTTGTATTATTACTGGCTATATTCCCCACACTGTACTTTTCACCTGTGACTCATTTATTTTGTAGCTAGAAGTCTATACCTCTTAATCTCCCTCACTTATTTCTCACCCCTCTATCCATCTCCCCTCTGACAACCACCTGTTTGTTCTCTGTACCCATGACTCTGTTGCTGTGACTTTGTTCATTTGTTTAGTCTTTTAGATTCCCACATATAAGTGAAATCATACAGTATTTGTCTTTCTCTGACTTATTTCACTTAAGATAATACCCTCTAGGTCTGTACATGTTGTTGCAGATAGCAAGATTCCATTGTATTTTGTGGCTGAATTATATTCCATTATGTGTATGTCAGACATGTCTCTTTAGGTGTTGGCTACAATTTTGGCTATTGTAAATAGTAATGCAGTGAACATACATTATTGTAAACAATAATGCATTGAAACATATCTTTTTTCAAAATAGTGTTTTTATTTCTTTGGATGAATACTTAGGAGTAGAATTCCAGGAGCATATGGTAATTCTATTTTTATTTTTTTGAGGAACTTCCACACTATTTTCCATAATGGCCACACCATTTATATTCCTACCAACACTGTATGCTGCTGCTGCTAAGTCACGTCAGTAGTGTCTGACTCTGTGTGACCCCGTAGACGGCAGCCCACCAGGCTACCCCGTCCCTGGGATTCTCCAGGCAAGAACACTGCATGAGGGTTCCCTTTTTTCCGCGTCAGGACTCTGATTTTAAAATGAACACCCAAGGTAATATTTATATTCCCAAGAAGTTTGAGAACCTCTGTGGTTGTGATTGGGTCCAAATTTTAGTATTTCCTTTTCTCTCCCCTAAACTTTGTGGTGTTCATTTTTTTTTTTCCCTGTGGGTTTGCCAGAAGCAAAGATAACAATCCCAACTACTTGTCATTTAAATTAGAAGGGGCTGCTGATTATTATTGTTACTATTTTAAGTTAAAAAATAACACAACTTGTTACAGCTAGAATACCACGTATATCAAGCAGATGTGGACTCCGGTCTTGGCCTTTTTAGGGTCTTGTCAAGGTATTGAGTTGTCCCCTGGAGGAAAGCTAAGAAAGGAAACTCAGAGGCTTGGTTTTCATGGTAAAATGACATACAGATTCTTAGAGACATTCATACTGTCTTGTTTGGTTTTATAGGTTTTGCAAAAATGAAAGGCTGTAGCATAAATGGCCTTTGGTCCCTTACAGGTTGGTCAGTATAAAAAGCTTGTGATAAAGTTCCTCTTCTATTTTCCACCAAACTGGAGAGAGCAATGAAAGTTAAGTGACATTTTCCTAGCTCAGTGTAGAGAAATTCTGGAATTGATTACCTAAATTGCCACATTGATTAGATCACAAGTGGACAGTGGATAAACCAAATTTGAAGTATAGTTCAGGGAGCACACATAGTCAAGTTCTTTGTCTTTTGCTGAGACAATTTCCTGATACAGATTTGGGCTGTTTTCTTCAGTTACATAGACCGATACATGGAGAGTGAACAGTGGAATGATTGTGCCTTTCCAGGTCTTCAGAATGGCAGATAGCAAGTTTGCGTGTGTGTGTGTGTACTGCTGCTGCTGCTACTAAGTCGCTTCAATTGTGTCCTGACTCTGTGGCCCTTCGGACTGTAGCCCACCAGGCTCCTCTGTCAATGGGATTCTCTAGGCAAGAGTACTGGAGTGGGTTGCCAGGCCCTCCTCCACCCTAGCACAAAATACTTGGAATATATACTACCATAGGTATGAATGACTGATACTCTGTGTTTCCATTTTCAGTGTGGAAATTGAAACAATTCAAACAGCATTGAAACAATTCAGTTCAAACAATAATGAATTTCCAGTTGGTAGAATATGGTAGGGTACAAGTGTGGGGGTAAGGAAACATACCCAAGGAGACTGCAATGAGTAATGAGTCCAGGTTGTCCTCTCAAGGGGTGACACTGGCCTTACTTTATTTACTCCAGGCATCTTTGTGCCTCCAAAGATTTCCCCCACACCTGTATATTCCTTTTTCCTCCATTCATTAATTTATATCGAGTATAATAGGAATTGGACATTAGGGACATAACTTTTAGCCTTTGAATTCAGGTCTTAAAAAGTTTCTTTACAGTACCAGAGTCTTGCAAACTATAAAGAGTTGACTGTAGGAAATTAAATATGTATTTGATTTGCTGTGTATTTGATGCTGACTCATTGGTAATGGAATTCTGTCATTTAAAAAGAAACCAGCAATTTGCAGAGATTGCTAAGTAAACCAGCAGTGGGCTTTATAATGAACCATCATGGAATTTCTGTATGTATGTCAAAGAAAGGATTGTTTTCTTGGAACATAGAGAACTGCACTGAGACTCAAAGGGTTGAGCTATGTATTTGCGTCAGGTTCAGAGTTGTGGTAATCACACTTTTTAGTTCATGGCATTTGCCTATGAACAAATGTGAGGACTCTTATTTTTATTTCCTCAGTCTCTGATTTCTAATCCCATCTCCCCTTTCCAAATGTACCCTTGAATATTCTTAATTATGTGTATATGTGTTTTATAAAATATGTAGCATTATTTAGTGTGTGTATTTTTAATTTGCCTAAATGGTGTTATGCTATAGATCACATTGTTTCCCCTTTTGCATTCACTACTGTTAAAAAAAAAACTTCATATTTCTGTATCTATTGAGTGTATCTGTCTACCTCTCTGCTTCTGATTGCTGCCTAGTATCGGGTTGGCCAAAAGGTTCGTTCAGGTTTTTCCGTTACTGTCTTACAGGAAAAACCAAACAGACTTGCTGGCCTACTCAGTCAGTATCTTAGGGCATTTCCTTCCTACTCACTCATTTTGCCAGTGGTTGCCTCCAGCTATTCTTATGAGTAATGCTCTGGAGACTATATCACACAAGATTCCTGATGGAACTGTGTGTGAATTCCTGCCCAAAGTATACCTGGGAGTTGTATAGCTGAGCCATGGAAATGACATTACATACGAAAAGTTAGCACACCATTGCTCTGTGGAGTGGTTTGCCAGTAATGCTTACTGGTTCCTCTTTTCCATGTTCTTGCTGACAACTTCCTGTGTCCAAAATCTTATGTATAATCCCATTTACACAGTCACACAGGCTAAAGTTAGAAAACTGATTTATTACATGGAAGGGCCAGATTTTTATTACGGCAGGTAGTTTTAATTTAGGGGATATTGTAGGAAGACTGAAATTCATATTGAAGTTCAAAGGGTTGCATGGTAATATCCAGGCTTTGCAAGGAGAATGCACTGTAATCTTACTGACCTGTTCAGAAACCTGATCTTCTTAGGGTCCCAGAATTAATTGGACTTAGATAGTTTGACTTGTGTTAACTTCCTTCACTAGTGACCAAAAGTTGAAGTGCCAGTAGATAACTCACGATGAAAAAATTGTCAAGCCTCCTGGCCACTTCAGTAGGCCAGTTTTTCTCTGTAGGATATAAAAGTATAGTTAGAAGAGTTAATGAGTTTTATATGAGGGCAAGAGGAAATATTCTGTGATTCAGATATTTGACAGTGTTAGGCTTTCAAAGCCTGATGGCATTTATCTTCTTTTTTTTTTTAACAGTCTTAGAACTGGGAGATTTGTAGCAGTGTAAATTAAGTGGTGGTTTTGTATGTCTTCTATTTGATTTTTTCTGTTCTTTTTTGTGGGGACTTTCCTGGTGGCTCAGCGGTAAAGAATCCTCCTGCCAAAGCAGCAGCCCTGGGTTCGATCCCTGGGTGAGGTAGGTCCCCTGGAGAAAGAAATGGCAACCCACTCCAGTGTTCTTGCCTGGGAAATCCCATGGACAGAGGAGCTGGGGGTCTACAGTCCATGAGGTCACAAAGAATCGATATGACTTAGTGAATTAACAATCCTTTTTTGTAAAGGGGCTTTCTTTTTGTAGTACATAAATTGTTACACTTATAGCTAAGCTACTGCTGCTGCTAAGTCGCTTCAGTCGTCCGACTCTTGCGACCTCATAGACGGCAGCCCACCAGGCTCCCCTGTCCCTGGGATTCTCCAGGCTAGAATACTGGAGTGGGTTGCCATTTCCTTCTCCATATAGCTAAGCTACTTAGATTAATAACTATTTGAAAGGGCGGAGAAGGAAATGGCTCCAGTATTCTAGCCTGGAGAATCCCAGGGTCAGAGGAGCCTGGTGGGCTGCCATCTGTGGGGTCGCACAGAGTCGGACACGACTGACGCGACTTAGCAGCAGCAGCAGCATTTGAAAGGGGATTAGATGCACTCTTAGATCGAGACAGTAAGCACTGTAAATAGTTGTATGGGCGTTTTGCTATTGAGTTTTTAGAAATAATTTTGTAGGACTTGTAGACTAAATATTAACATGATTTTAAATGTGTTTTAAATCATAAACATTTTAAATTAAGTTTACAAGTAAATGGTGTTCTGCAGATTTCTCCTCTCTTTAGGCCTTTATATTTTTAATGGGACCTCAGCTTCAAATTTTTTTAAATAAAAGCTACTAGGAATAAAAAATAAAGGTTACAGATAATCATTACCTACACCGAATATAGATCTGTGTAAAGTAGGAATATTCACCAACCAATTGTATCATGTACTGAACTTGCATGAATGAAATAACTTCAGATTTTTATTAAAAAAAGAGAAACTAGTAGGAATATGTTTCACTTACAGGTTTTTTTGGTAGCATATCTTTTCAGGGAAATATTTATTAAATCTTGGTATTTTTCTCAACACTTACTTTTTACTTCACTTTCATCATTTTCTTTAGATTATTTGGGTTTTAAAATAATAAAACACATTACCAGATAAGGATTTTAACTAGTACTAAAAAAACCCTTGAAAGATTAAAAAATTTTTTTAAACTTCTTAATATTATAATATATGTGGAATTAATTTGAATTTAACTGATCCTGAGCTTGGTTAGTTAGAAATTCAGCATTGGGGCTTAAGTTTCATACTTTAGTTTTTATTTTCCAAAAACTGAGATCATATGATCTTTTTCAATCACTAACAGGGAAATAGTAATCTGACTGTTACTATTAATCTATGTTTATATAGAGACTTAAAAATGAAAACTTCCCATTTTGAGAATGAAGAAGGAATTTTATGGTTTTGACAAAGATAATGCTAACCCTAAATTTCAGTTTAAAATTTTGCAAAAACAGCACTAGGAAATGCAGACCACTGAGTAAGTATAGCATGGGCGAATACTGCCACCTTGTGTATATGTGATGGTACTTTAATGTCTCCTTTTTCTTCTGTTATGCCAGCTAATACGAGGAGCTTTTTCACTGTTCGATACCGTGGTCAAATGTGTGTGTTTGTGCTCAGTCACCTTTGACTGTGTGCGACCCCGTGAACTGTAGCCCCCCAGCCTTATCTGTCCATGCAGTTTTCCAGGCAAGAATATTTAAGTGGGTTGCCATTTCCTCCTCCAGGGGATCTTCTCAACCCAGGGATCAAACCCTCGTTTCTGACATCTTTTGCATTGGCAGGCAGATTTTTTACCACTGCGCCCCCTGGGAAGCACTATGGTCCAATATATCAACGTGTAAAACATTGGCTTTGTGTGGGTGGGTGTGTGTGTGTAGTAAAATCGATCCAGCTTTTCTTCGCAGAAGAGGGAGGTCTTATATTTTGAAGACATTAAATTTGTAGTTAGCTCTAAAAATTGGCAAGTCTGAGAGATCAGTCTGATTAATTGATCTCTGTGGTTAGTTGAGAATTGAATTCTTTTATTTGAATCTTATGGAAAATTGAAGATTCTTTGGTCATTCTCCATTTCAGTTTTTTAGTGCTTTGGAGTCATTATTCTGAATGGCAGAATTCATTATCCACTAGAAAAAGAGAGTATAAGTCATTGGGTGTACTAATACAACCAGATTCCTTGATTTTTAAAAAATGTTTTCCTTTAGATCAAATGCAGAAGAATGACTATAATAATAACATGTAATAGTATTTAGAAAAATGTTAATGTGACGAAGAAGAGGTTCCTTTAAACCATTTTGGTTACCTGAGAGCATGACTTAGTAGTTTTCAAATATTACATGCCTGAAGAGGAAGAATGACAAGACTGAGAGTTCACTTTCTGGTGCTCACAGTTAACTTAGCTGTGTAATCATGAGCTCTTCTCTGGGCATGCATTATTTTTAAATTTATTTTTTTATTGAAGGATAATTGCTTTACAGAATTTTGCTGTTTTCTGTCAAACCTCAACATGAATCAGCCATAGGCATGCATTTATCCCCTCCCTTTTGAACCCCCCTCCCATCTCCCGCCCCATCCCACCCCTCTAGATTGATACAGAGCCCCTGTTTGAGTTTCCCAAGCCATAAAGCAAATTCCCGTTGGCTATTTAACATATGGTAATGTAAGTTTCTAGGTTACTCTTTCCATGTATCTCACCCTCTCCCCGTATCCATAAATCTGTTTCTCCATTGCTGCCTGGTAAATAAATTCTTCAGTACCATTTTTCTAGATTCCATAATTTGCATTAGAATATGATATTTATCTTTTTTTTCTGACTCTCTTCACTCTGTATAATAGGTTCTAGGTTCATCAACCTTATCAGAACAGAATGAAACGCAGTCCTTTTTATGGCTGAGTAATATTCCATTGTGTTTCTATACCACAGCTTCTTTATCCATTCATCTGGCAGTGGACATCTAGGTTGCCTCCATGTTCTAGCTATTGGATATAGTGCTGCAGTGAACAATGGGATACATGTGTCTTTTTCAGTTTTGGTTTCCTCAGGGTACATGCCTAGGAGTGGGATTGCTGGGTCATGTGGTGGTTTTATTCCTAATTTTTAAAGGAATCTCCATACTGTCTTCCATAGTGGCTTTACCAGTTTACATTCCCACCAACAGTGCAAGAGCTTTCCCTTTCCTCCACACCCTCTCCAGCATTTATTGTTTGTGGATTTTTTAATGAGGGCCATTCTGACCATTGTGAGGTGATATCCCATTGTACTTTTGATTTGCATTTCTCTAATAATGAGCGATCTTGAGCATCTTTTCATGTGTTAGGCAGCCATCTGTAAGTCTTTGAAAAAAGGTCTAAGTCTTTTTCCCACTTTTTGATTGGGTTGTTTGTTTTCCTGGCATTGAGTTGTATGAGCTGCTTGTATATTTTGGAAATTAATCCTTTGTCAGTTATTCATTTGCTTTTATTTTCTCCCATTCTGAGGGCTGTCTTTTCAGGTTGCTTATAGTTTCCTTTGCTGTGCAAAAGCTTTTCAGTTTAATCAGGTCCCATTTGTTTACTTTTGATTTTATTTCTGTTGGGTCATTCAGGATCTTGCTTTGATTTATGTCGTCAAGTATTCTGCCTGTGTTCTTCTGAAGAGTTTTACAGTTTCTGGTCTCACATTTAGATCTTTAATCCATTTTCAGTTTATCTTTGTGTTTGGTGTTAGAACATGTTCTAATTTCATTCCTTTACATGTAGCTGTCCAGTTTTCCCAGCATCATTTATTGAAGAGGCTGTCTTTGCCTCATTGTATATTCTTGCCTCTTTTGTCAAAAATAAGGTACACAGAGGTGCATGGGTTCACTTCCGGGCTTTCTGTCTTGTTCCATTGGTCTATATTTCTGTTTTTGTGCCAGTACCATACTGTCTTGATGACTGTAGCTTTGTAGTATAATCTGAAGTCAGGCAGCTTGATTCCTCTAGCTCCATTCTTCTTTCTCAAGACTGCTTTGGCTATTCGGGGTTTTTTGTGTTTCCATATGAATTGTGAAAATTTTTGTTCTAGTTCTGTGAAATATGCCATTGGTAATTTGATAGGGATCACCTTGATTCTGTAGATTGCTTTTGGTAGTATAGTCATTTTCACAACATTGATTCTTCCTACCCAGGAACATGGCATATCTCTCCATCTGTTTATGTCATCTTTGATTTCTTTCATTAGTGTCTTATAATTTTCTGTGTACAGTTCTTTTGTCTCCTTAGGTAAGTTTATTCCTAGATATTTCTTTTTGTTGCAATGGTGAATGGGATTGATTCCTTAATTTCTTTTTCTGATTTTTCATTGTTACTATATAGAAATGCAAGTGATTTCTGCATATTGATTTTGTATCCCACAACTTTGCTAAATTCACTGATTAGCTCTAGTAATTTTCTGATACTGTCTTTAGGGTTTTCTATGTACAGTATCATGTCATCTACAAACAGTGAGAATTTTACTTCTACTTTTCTGATATGGATTCCTTTTATTTCTTTTTCTTCTCTGATTGCTGTAGCTAGGACTTCCAGAACTATGTTGAATAATGGTGGTAAAAGTGGACGCCCTTGTCTTGTTCCTGATCTTAGGGGGAATGCTTTCAGTTTTTCACCATTGAGAATAGTGTTTGCTGTAGGCTTATCATATGGAGCCTTTACTATGTTGAGGTAGGTTCCTTCTATGCCCATTTTTTAAAGAATTTTAATGATAAATGGGTGCTAAATTTTGTCAAAGGCTTTTTCTACATCTAATGAGATGATCATATAGTTTTTATCTTTCAATTTGTTAATATAGTGTATCATATTGCTTGATTTGCATATATTGAGAATCCTTGCAGTCCTGGAGTAAACCCAGCTTGATCATGGTGTATGAGCTTTCTGATGAGTTGCTGAATTCTGTTTGGTAAACTTTTGTTGAGGATTTTTGCATGTATGTTCATCAGTGATGTTGGCCTGTAGTTTTCTTTTTTTGTGTTGTCTTTGTCTGATTTTGATATCAGGGTGATGGCGGCCTCGTAGAATGAGTTTGGAAGTGTTCCTTTCTCTGCAATTTTTTGAAAGAGTTTTAGAAGGATAGGCATTCAGTTCAGTTCACTAGCTCAGTTTTGTCTGACTCTCTGTGACCCCATGAATCGCAGCATGCCAGGCCTCGTTGTCCATCACCAACTCCTGGAGTTTACCAGAACGCATGTCCATCGACTTGGTGATGCCATCCAGCCATCTCATCCTCTATCGTCCCCTTCTCCTCCTGCCCCCAGCCCCTCCCAGCATCAGGGTCTTTTCCATTGAGTCAGCTCTTTGCATGAGGTGGCCAACGTATTGGAGTTTCAGCCTCAGCATCAGTCCTTTGAATGAACACCCAGGACTGCTCTCCTTTAGGATGGACTGGTTAGATCTCCTTGCATTCCAAGGGACTCTCAAGAGTCTTCTCCAACACCACAGTTCAAAAGCATCAATGCTTTGGTGCTCAGCTTTCTTCACAGTACAACTCTCACAACCATGCATGACCACTGGAAAAACCGTAGCCTTGACTAGATGGACATTTGTTGGAAAAGGAATGTCTTTGCTTTTAAATATGCTGTCTAGGTTGGTCATAATTTTTCTTCCAAGGAGTAAGCGTCTTTTAATTTCATGGCTGCAGTCACCATCTGCAGTGATTTTGGAGCCCCCAGAAAAGAAGTCTGACACTGTTTCCACTGTTTCCCCATCTATTTCCCATGAAGTGATGGGACCAGATGCCATGATCTTAGTTTTCTGAAAGTTGAGCATTAACCCAACTTTTTCACTCTCCTCTTTCACTTTCATCAAGAGGCTCTTTAGTTCCTCTTCACTTTCTGCCATAAGGGTGGTGTCATCTGCATATCTGAGGTTATTGATATTTCTCCCGGCAATCTTGATTCCAGCTTGTGCTTCTTCCAGCCTAGCATTTCTCATGATGTACTCTGCATATAAGTTAAATAAGCAGGGTGACAATATACAGCCCTGACATACTCCTTTTACTATTTGGAACCAGTCTGTTGTTCCATGTCCAGTTCTAACTGTTGCTTCCTTCCTGACCTGCATACAGGTTTCTCAAGAGGCAGGTCAGGTGGTCTGGTATTCCCATCTCTTTCAGAATTTTACACAGTTTATTGTGATCCACAGTAGGATCCAGTAGGCTTTGGCATAGTCAATAAAGCAGAAAAAGATGTTTTTTAGCTCTCTCTAAATGTTTGATTTGATTTAGGTCATACCTCAGTGGTCTAGCGGTTTTCCCTGCTTTCTTCAATTTAAGTCTGAATTTGGTAATAAGTAGTTCATGATCTGAGCCACAGTCAGCTCCTGGTCTTGTTTTGGTTGACTGTATAGAGCTTCTCCATCTTTGGCTGCAAAGAATATAATCAGTCTGATTTTGGTGTTGACCATCTGGTGATATCCATGTGTAGAGTCTTCTCTTGTGTTGTTGGAAGAGGGTGTTTGCTATGACCAGTGCATTTTCTTGGCAAAACTCTATTAGTCTTTGACCTGCTTCATTCTGTATTCCAAGGCCAAATTTGCCTGATATTCCAGGTGTTTCTTGACTTCTTACTTTTGCCTTCCAGTCTCCTATATTTATTGACTATGCCAAAGCCTTTGACTGTGTGGATCACAATAAACTGTGGAAAATTCTGAAAGAGATGGGAATACCAGACCACCTGACCTGCCTCTTGAGAAACCTGTATGCAGGTCAGGAAGCAACAGTTAGAACTGGACATGGAACAACAGACTGGTTCCAAACAGGAAAAGGAGTACGTCAGGGCTGTATATTGTCATCCTGCTTATTTAATTTATATGCAGAGTACATCATGAGAAACGCTGGACTTGAAGAAGCACAAGCTGGAATCAAGATTGCTGGGAGAAATATCAATAACCTCAGATATGCAGATGATACCACCCTTATGGCAGAAAGTGAAGAGGAACTAAAGAGCCTCTTGATGAAAGTGAAAGAGGAGAGTGAAAAAGTTGGCTTAAAGCTCAACATTCAGAAAACTAAGATCATGGCATCCGGTCCCATCACTTCATGTCAAATAGATGGGGAAACAGTGGAAACAGTGTCAGACTTTATTTTTTTGGGCTCCAAAATCACTGCAGATGGTGATTGCAGCCATGAAATTAAAAGATGCTTACTCCTTGGAAGAAAAGTTATGACCAACCTAGACAGCATATTCGAAAGCAGAGACATTACTTTGCCGACTAAGGTCTGTCTAGTCAAGGCTATGGTTTTTCCAGTAGTCATGTATGGATGTGAGAGTTGGACCGTGAAGAAGGCAGAGCGCCGAAGAATTGATGCTTTTGAACTGTGGTGTTGGAGAAGACTCTTGAGAGTCCCTTGGACTGCAAGGAGATCCAACCAATCTATTCTGAAGGATATCAGCCCTGGGATTTCTTTGGAAGGAATGATGGTAAAGCTAAAACTCCAGTACTTTGGTCACCTGATGTGAAGAGTTGACTCATTGGAAAAGACTCTGATGCTGGGAGGGATTGGGGTCAGGGGGAGAAGGGGACAACAGAGGATGAGATGGCTGGATGGTATCACCGACTCGATGGGCGTGAGTCTGAGTGAACTCTGGGAGTTGGTGATGGACAGGGAGGCCCGGCGTGCTGCAATTCATGGGGTCGCAAAGAGTCGGACACGACTGAGCCACTGAACTGAACTGAAATGTTTGATAGAATTCTCCTGTGAAGCCGTCTGGTCCTGGGCTTTTGTTTTTTGGGAGATTTTTGATCACCGCTTCAATTTTAGTACTTGTAATTGGGTTGTTCATAATTTCTGTTTCTTCCTGCTTCAGTCTTGAACTTTTCTAAGTTCAAGTTCTAACTTTTCTAAGAGTGAACTTTTCTAAGAATCTGTCCATTTCTTCCAGGTTATCCATTTTAATGCCATATAGTTGTTCATAATAGTCTCTAATAACCCTTTGTATTTCTGCATTGTCCGTTGTAACCTCCCCTTTTTCATTTCTAATTTTGTTGATTTGATTCTTCTCTCTTTTTTTCTTGTGAGTCTGGCTAAAGGCTTGTCAATTTTGTTTATCTCCTCAAAGAACCAGCTTTTAGTTTTATTGATTTTTACTATTGTTTCTTTCATTTGTTTTTCATTTATTTCTGCTCAAATCTTTATAATTTCTTTCCTTCTACTAATTTTGGTTTTTTTTTGTTCTTCTTTTTCCAGTTGTTTTAGGTGTAAAGTTAGGTGGTCTATTTGATGTTTTTCTTGTTTCTTGAGGTAGGTCATTTGTTTCTAGAAATTTTTTGATTTCCCTTTTGATCTCTTCAGTAACCTGTTGGTTATTTAGAAACGTGTTGTTTAATCTTCATGTGCTTGTGTTTCTTACAGTTTTTTTCTTGTAATATCTAGTTGCCTAGTGTTGTGGTCAGAGAAGATGCTTGATATGATTTCAATTTTCTTAAATTTACTAAAGCTTGACCCAAGATGTTGTCTATCCTGGAGTATGTTCCATGGGGCTCACATTTCTTTATCTGAAAAATAGGCAGTTGAACTCGATAGTTTCTAAGGACCTTTTTAGTTTTTGAATTCTATGATTATGTAAAGTTTTACTTTAATTTTTAAAATGTTAATACTGTAATGCCCTTCAGTGTTCTCATTACATTCTTCTATATAAGAAGTTAAAGTTTAAGGTAATCACATAGTTGTGTGTGTCTTAGGAAATATTAATCATTTGAAAGGACATACGTGTAAAAGTTTAAAACCAGAAGCCTAGGAATAAAAAGCCTACTTTTTATTTAGCATGTGGGATACTTTAAAAATAATAGAAGATTGGTTTTCAGCTAACATAGATTTTAATTATATAGTATTTAAGCAGCATAGGCTTGCGTTTTGTTTTTGTTTTTGTTTTAGGCACAAATGCATTACAAATGCCTTTATTTCAACTTCTGGGAAGCCTCCAAAAATTGGCATGAATATGGTAGGCCTGAGCGACTTTACTTTCACTTTTCACTTTCATACATTGGAGAAGGAAATGGCAGCCCACTCCAGTGTTCTTACTTGGAGAATCCCAGGGACGGGGGAGCCTGGTGGGCTGCTGTCTATGGGGTCGCACAGAGTTGGACACAACTAAAGTGACTTAGCAGCAGCAGCATATCATAGGTAGAATTTCTGATTAAAATGAAAAAAGAGAAAAAGGTACCTTAGCCTGTAGTTGAAAGCTTGGAAGTTCTTTAGGATATTACACAACTGAAAATTTCAGTTCCAGAATCTTGAGTATGTCTTCATTTTTCAGTATAGCTCAGCAGATATTTCCTGCTTACCTCAATTCGTTTTTCTTGTGAAATGTTAAGAGTGAACACATGTAATCACATTTAGCTTTTTATTTTGAGGCCATCTGGGGATAATTTTTTTAAATTCTAAGTATAATTTTTAAGGAAAATGATGTTCATTGTTAAGCTGTGTAAACATGCCAAATCCATCATCTGTAGTGAAATAATTTCCCATGGCTAGTGATTGTAATATCAAGGCAAAATGACTATATTGCTCTTTTTGCATTTATTTTGTGTAATAGCAAACTACTATTTTATAGCGTGCAGATTTCCTGGCAAATGTTTAAATTCACTAATAAAATAATCATTTCATATATAAAAATTTATGCACATATTATAAAATATTAAGTAAAGATATTAGCTAAAATCTCCATATTATTCTCTTATGGAAATATAAGAATACTGGCTAAGTTATTTTCATAAAAGTGAAGAGAATGCAATCATTAAAAAAGGCAAAGTGGATGATTACCTAATCTGTTTTTACGTTGTATAAATTTAAGGAAATGAGTGTGTGTTAGTCGTATGACAGTAGTCATGAGATCTTTTTGTAGAGACTTTTTTCCAGAAGCTCTCTTGCAAAATCTCTCTCTACAGTGGGGTAGAGTTGTGAAATAAGAAGAAAATACTGAGTGGTAGTTTATAACAGGCATATCTGCAAATCTAATATCTGGATTTGATACTGTTTAAGATGTTTTTGAAAAACAAAACATACATTTTTGAACAGTTTGTTTTTGTATAGTGACTATAGTTTTTATTGATAGCAGTTATAATTTTAAAGATAGCATTCCTAGCTTTTCTTAATTTTGTGTTTAGATAGGAATTTCATTACACTATTAATGACTGTATTTGGTTCAGTTGTATTGTGTTATCATTCTACTTGTTTGAAAAGCCTTTGATTCAGGAAAAGAATTATGATTATAATAAAAGATTTACTTGTCCGCTGTCATTTTCTTCCTTGAGAATTATGGAAAATTAGTATACTCTTTCATAGTACATCTTTATTTTGAAATTTAAAAAAAATTGAAGTAAGACTGACATGTTAACATTACACTGGTTTTAGGTGTACACCTTAGTGTTTCAGTATTTGTGTGTATTGTGAATTTATCGCCATAATAAATCTAGTTAACATTCATCACCACACAGATTTTTTTCCTGTGATATATTTTGAAATTTTAATGAAGCAAGTAACTTTTTTCATAGAGAAGAGTTTTCTTCAGCTATTTTCATCATAAACTGCATCACTGAATTTGCAATAAGAAGATTCACCATTAGTTTATTTCAGTGACCCAAGTATACCACAGTCCCATGCTAAAATATATATTAAATGCTGATACAGTACTTCATTGTGGTTGCTTGTGTTCTACATGGGTCCAGGCCTGTCTAATTCTTTTGTAATGTGCAAAGTTGGATGGGTGAATCATTGATTTTGATGAAAATGACTTTGTAAATTGGTATTTTTTATTGTAACAGATTAATAATTGTGATTTTTCTAATTTATGCAGAAATTTGTTTCCTGTTCAGTTGAAATTTGAATGGAAAATTACATATAGGCCATTATATAATGCAAACTCAATAACATGTACAAAATGAAGTGTATGTGTACTCTTAAAAATTTTTTTCCATTGTTCTTCTTTCTTCCTTTTTCCTTATTATGCATTAAATTTAGTGGCTGTAGCTCTTTAGGAAGCAGGTGCTGCCCATCAGTGATTCTATATTTAGAAATATTCATGCACTGACATTTTTAATATATTTGTTTTATTTAAGGCAATATAATATTAGTAGAATAAGGTCTTCTATTAAATGATTGTGAAAGTCAATAGTCAGTGATGCACTGTTCAGTTTTGAGATGTTTAGCATAGATCTCATATATTTTTCTGCTTATTAGGCAAGAAGTTATGAAATGGAATGGATGGGGATATAATGATTCCAAGTTCATCTTCAATAAGAAAGGACAAATTGAGTTGACTGGGAAAAGGTAACTTTGGTTTATTCTCTGTTTTGTTCCTTTTATTTATCTTTGTATGAAAAATTTTAAACATAAATAACAAATATAACATTAAATAATAGACATATATAAAAGTAGAGAAGATAATATAATGGTTTCTCCCTAGATTTAAAAGTGACTAATATTTTGTAATAAATGCTTTTCTTTTTCTTTTGTGTATCAAATTCTGACATTGTCATGTCCCTTCTAAATATTTGTATATATATCCCTTAAAAGGACCTGGTAAAACCAATTATCAACATAGCTCAGTCGGTAAAGAATCTGCCTGCAATGCAGGAGACCTGAGTTCGATTCCTGGGTTGGGAAGATCCTCTGGAGAAGAAAATGGCAATCCACTCCAGTATTCTTGCCTGGAAAATCCCATGGACAGAGGCACGTGCTGGGCTACAGTCCATGGGTTTGCAAAGAGTCAGATACGACTTAGCGTTTAAACCACCACCATTATCATACTCCTCAATGTAACAGAAATTTTATATCTGATTATCCATTTCACATTCCTTTTCTCTGTCTCAAAAGTGTCATTTTATAGGTATTTTGAATCAGGATCTAAAGATCGAGTGTTTATATTTTCAGTAGAATAATGTCTAATACAGTAGAAACTTGTCATGTAGAGATGGCTTTACAAAATCTTCAGCGGGTAAAAAGTGAATCTTGTCAACTTAGAAAAACCAACTTCCTCTCTTCTCAGATATTACCTTCATTTCTCTGTCTCTGAGTGTTGAAGGCATAGCATCTTTGCTCTGTGTGAGGGGCAGATAGGCACTTTGTGCCCAGCACCACTGAAAGCATAAACCTACTGTCTTCTGTGGAGTAGTGTGGCTTTGTAGTGGTTTATGTTAGCAGTGTATGTATGTTAAGTGAATGATTAATCACAGAAAGTGTCACAACTATTTATACCTTACTGTATGAACCCTTATACCCATGGTTTAGAATCTGGCTTTTATTTTGGGTGTTCTGACACTTGACTTGCTGGTTTTTCCAGAAAGGATCAGATTGTGGATGGCCAACATATGTGTAACACTCATAAGATATTAGAAAAAAATTAGAGCCCTGGTGTATTCATTTATGATTAGATTATTTCTTTTTTGGGGTGTAGAACTCTTGTTATTGCCCTTTCTGATATTAAGATATGTAGAAAGCAAAATTTGTAATTTATATATTGTTTGGAGAGCATAAATTCAAAACAGAGGGAATTCAGTCATCATGAGAGAAATTTTTGGCCAGGTTATAGTAGAATTAGAGAATTCTTCTGTTGACTTTGGATTTTGGAAGAGTGCTGCAGCCCTTCCAACCAGAATGCATTCCATAAAGGCTTCATTTCTTTTGCACTCTTGGCTCCTGAGTCCATGTCCAGTGAGGGAGAAGGGAGGAAAACAAGAGTACATCTGACTGGCAGAGCCTGCACAGGTAACCTTGGCTTCTCACTGAGTTACCCACTATCCAAAGGGTAATTCTGTGAACATGAAGATGGGATTTAAATGCTGTAGGGTTAAATATGTGCTACATAAATTATTTAATACCTAAAACCAAATAACTGAATAATAATTCCCATTTTGGTGCACCATTACTTTAGCACAGACAGGATAATAAACAGGATTGAACTGAATCATAGCTTTCTCTAGTCTAGTCTCCTAGGGATAATGGTTAATTTTTTTTTTTAATTATAAAACACTTACAAGTGTTCTTTAAGATAACAATAGCTATTTATTGAGTTCTTACTGAGTTATCCTAAAATAACCCTAAGTGGGTAGTGATGTATTCTTAGAAATAATTAGGAGATTGAGGATGAGGGAGGTTAAACACCTTACTTGAGGTCACCTGTGCAGTGGGAAATTGTGATTAAAACTCAAGTGCTTTTGAGGTTCATTCTTGTGCTATTTCTTGTGCTAATAAGATATCATACTATCCATTGTATTGATTTTATTCTCTTTCCAGTTTCTGGAATCACTTTACAGGAGGCTTCTACACTCTATACACTGCTACAGTCGAGTTAGTCATATTGTAAAAAGATATTCTATGACTAAAGTTTCTGTTGTTCCAGAGGAGGGTAAAGGGCAGAAGCATAAGAAGGTTGTGATATACTTAAAAGAGAAAATGAAATTTCTGACTGGAAAGGTTGAGTATCAACAGTATCAATTCAACATTTGTATTAATAATATTACATTGTAAGGCCAGTTTTTAAAATTCTTTATGAAGACTTTTATTCTGGCATTGTAGTGGACTGACCCTTTGCCTTCTACAAGTAAGTGAAGTCGCTCAGTCGTATCAACTCTTTTCGACCCCATGGACTGTAGCCTACCAGGCTCTCCGTCCATGGAATTTTCCAGGCAAGAGTACTGGAGTGGGTTGCCTTCTATAACCAGATAGAAAACATGGATAAAATACCACAAGAAAGAAAGAAAACAGAGCTGGAAAGGAAGAAAGGGAAATCCATAGGTGCCAGAAACTGAGTGACTCCCAGTGAAAATTTATAGGGATTCCCCTATTTGTGATCCAAAGAACATTAAAAAGGTAGAAAAATTTTATGAGTAAATGTGGTTGGTTGTCTGTATATATTTTGGGGAGGTTAACTTTGGTATTTCAAACCCAGCCATTAATTTAGAGGCAATTATAAGCTTTCATAGATGTCAGGGGAAAATAAGATTTTCCCTGAACACAATCTATTTTCTGAACAGATTTGTAATTTGACATTTTATAATCCTGTAGATTTATAATCTTGCCATTCTTATTCTTTCCAGAAATAGATGAATTAAGTCCTCCTAAGTTTAAGCAGCAGAAGACAATACTTGAGAGCTAATGCTATAGATTTCTATAAACTAAAAATTTTGAAAGATGTCATTATTCTTTGACTTTAAAGGTGGTTATACATTAATTGGAACTTTCAAAGCATAAGTTAATGATTAAATAGAATTTGTTTGGGTTTCCTGCACTTTGTATTTTCAGTAGCATAATTTTTAAAGTTTTATTTCATTATAAAAAGCTTTAAAATTGGTTAGCAGTTGTGGAACTCTAGGTCTCAGGATAGATGGTTGCGTCTGCTAATATTCTGCTGCTTCTGTGCACTGCCCCAGAGTGAGAGTTACTTTGTCTTTAGTCACATTAAATCTTTTTTTTCCCTAAAGCATGAACATTTATATTTAATTTACATTTTGACAATTTGCACATAAATAGCAGTTTAAACCAGTATGTAAACATAAGATAGTTTGTTCTAGCAAAGTAAAAAGCCAATAACTTTGATCAGTTTTAACTTTGAGTAGAAGAAAAAAGAAAACAAAACACTGTTGATTGTGGGCTCAATATTCACATGTGAGAGGCCTCAGAGGGAAAGTCAAATGGCAGAGAGAATTATGAAGTCTCAAACCCCTGTAGTCACATTAAATCTTGATGTGCACTTCCTTCTTGGATATTTATGTCCACAGAGTTTTCTTTCCATTATAGAATGCTTTCATTGGTCTTGAAAGTTTGCTCTGGTTCTGTATCTTCTACAATATAGTCTACTTGGATCTTAAGAAAAGGTGGTAAATTGATCTCACCTTATGTTTTACAACAAAAACCATTTCTTAGTTTTCAAACCAATTTTCAGTCATAGTAAAGATCTGTTCTGAATGCAGAGTTTCAAAGAATAGCAAAGAGAGATAAGAAAGCCTTCCCAAGTGATGAATGCAAAGAAATAGAGAAAATAATAGAATGCGGAAGACTAGAGATCTCTTCAAGAGAATTAGAGATACCACGGGAATATTTCTTGCAAAGATGGGTACAATAAAGGACAGAAATGGTATGGACCTAACAGAAGCAGAAGATATTAAGAAGAGGTGGCAAGAATACACAGAAGAACTATACCAAAAAGATAATGAACCAGATAACCATGTTGGTGTGATCACTCACCTAGAGCCAGATATCCTGGAGTGCGAAATCAAGTGGACCTTAGGAAACATGACTACGAATAAAGCTAGTGGAGGTAATGGAGTTTCAGCTGAACTATTTCAGATCCTAAAAGATGATGCTTTTGAAGTGCTGTACTCAATATGCCAGCAAATTTGGAAAACTCAGCAGTGGCCACAGAACTGGAAAAGGTCAGTTTTCATTCCAATCCCAAAGAAAGGCAATGCCAAAGAATGCTCCAACTACCACACAATTGCACTCATCTTACATGCTAGCAAAGTAATGCTCAAAATTCTCCAAGCTAGGCTTCAGCAATATGTGAACTGAGAACTTCCAGATGTTCAAGCTGTATTTAGAAAAGGCAGAGGAACCAGAGATCAAGTTGCCAACATCTGTTGGATCATAGAAAAAGCAAGAGAGTTAGAAAAACATCTACTTCTGCTTCATTGACTACACTAAAGCCTTTGACTGTGTGGATCATAACAAACTGTGGAAAATTCTTAAAGAGATGGGAATACCAGATCACCTTGCCCACTTCCTGAGAAACCTGTATGAAGGTCAAGAATCAACAGTTAGAACCAGACATGGAACAACGGACTGGTTCCAAATTGAGAAAGGAGTCTGTCAAGGCTATATATTGTCACCTTGTGTATTTAACTTATATGTAGAGTGCATCATGTGAAATGCCAATCTGGATGAAGCACAAGCTGGAATCAAGATTTCCAGGAGAAATATTAATAACTTCAGATATGCAGATGACACCACCTTTATGGCAGAAAGTGAAGAGGTACTGAATAAAGAGCTTCTTGATGAAGGTGAAAGAGGAGAGTGAAAAAGCTGGCTTAAAACTAAACATCCAAAAAACGAAGATCATGGTATCCAGTCCCATTACTTCATGGCAGATAGGTGGGGAAACAATGGAAACAGTGACAGGCTTTATTCTCTTGGGCTCTAAAATCACTGCAGATGGTGACGGCAGCCATGAAATTATAAGATGCCTGCTCCTTGGAAGAAGAGCTATGACCAACCTAGATAGCATATTAAAAAGCAGAGACATTACTTTGCTGAAAAAGATCTGTCTAGTTAAAGCTATGGATTTTCCAGTAGTCATGTATGGATGTGAGAGTTGGACTGTAAAGAAAGCTGAACACTGAAGAATTGATGCTTTTGAACTGTGGTGTTGGAGAAGACTCTTGAGAGTCCCTTGGATTGCAAGGAGATCCAACCAGTCCATCCTAAAGGGAATTAATCCTGAATATTCATTGGAAGGACTGACGCTGAAGCTGAGACTCCAATACTTAAGCCACGTGATGCGAAGAACTGACTCATTTAAAGACCCTGATGCTGGGAAAGATTAAAGGCAGGAGGATAAGGAGAAAACAGAGGATGAGAAGGTTGGATGGCATCACCAACTGGATGGACATGAGTTTTAGCAAGATCCAGGAGTTGGTGATTGACAGGGGAGCCTGGCGTGCTGCAGTCCATGGGGTCACAAAAAGTTGGACATGACTGAGCGACTGAACTGAACTGAACCTCTTAAGTTATGTAACGTCTGTGCCTTAATGTCTTTTTTTTACAAAATGGAATAATATCAACTTCATAACGTTATCATAAGTTAATATACATAACAAACTTAGAACAATATCTGGCACATGATAATACTTGTTTACTAAAATGAAAATTTGACCATTTTAAAATAAACATTTTGAAATTTGGTTTGTTCTGAGGGTTATTTATTACCTCTTTATAACACATTGGAATATTATTGTTTGCATATCAACCTTCTTTACTACCCTAATCCTAACCCCAACCACTAACACCTAAACCTAAACCTAAACCTAACCCTGAGATTGGATGGTGGATATTTATCTCTTTATTTCTAGCACTTAATATTTTGCCATCTCTGATGAATATTTCTAAAACTGAAAAGGTCCCCCTCTAAGCACTTGAGTTTTCTGCATCAGTCTCATATATATACAGTTTAGGACTTCTTGTGTATATGAAATAATGTTCATGATTCACATAAATTTATTTAAATAGAATTTGGGTTAGAAGATAAGAGGAAACAAAACTTGAGTAGCCGACCTACTTTTTTTCATATTGTTCCTGCTCTGTAGAGTTCTTTTGTGTGTTTTAAATGTTTTATAGCACTTTTTATGAAATACAAGCACCTTGCAAATCCGGTTTATTTACTAATCCCTGTTCTTTTTATGGTTGTCACATCATGATATGATTTATAGTTCTATCACTTCATCATACAGTATTATAATTTTTTAAAGTGATACACATTTTAAAGAAACCAAGAAGAATAGTTACATTTGCTCAGATGTTTACTCTTCGAGTCATTGCTTATTCCATTGTGAAGACAGTGCTTTTAGTGTGAACTCCCCTTCAGCCTGTACAGGTTCTTCTGGCATTGCTTATAGCGTAGGTGTGCTGGCTCTTCGTTCTCTTAGTTTTCAGATGAAAACATCTGAAGAGCTCTTTGTTTTACTTTTGTTTTTGAAGGATACCTTTTACCAGATATACAATTCTAAGTTGGCATTCTTTTCCTTTCAGCACTTGAAAAATGTTGTTCAGTAGTTTTCTGGACTTTCTTTTTTTTTTTTCTGGACTTTCTAATGAGAAGTCAGTCATAACTTTGTTATTATGTGTAGTATGTCATTTTTCTCTAGATGCTTTTAAAATGTCTTTCTCTTTTTCGCTTCATTTTTTAAGTTGCAATTTGACTGTGACATGCCTCTGCATTTATCTTCTAGAGTTCTCTGACTTTCTTTAATTTCTAAACTTACATCTTTCATCAGATTTGGAAACTTTCTGTTATTATTTCTTCAAATACTTTTTTTTTAAATTCCTTTTCCTCTTGTTCTTGGGTCTGCATTTATATGTATGTTAGTGTTTTTCTATTGTTCCACAGGTCCTTGGAGCTCTATTTATTTTTTTTCTATTTGCTTTGTTGTTTAGATTATATATGTTTTATTGCTCTGACTGTAAGTTCACTGACATCTCTGGTCTGTTTTTGAGTTCCTCCAATGAATTTTTATTTCAATTTTAATTATAGAATTTCTGTTTTTAAAAATAATTTCTATTTCTCTGCTGAGATTTATTTTCTCTTATTCGCTGGTAACATATTTTTCCTTTTGTCCTTTAGGGTGGTTATAGCTATTTTCAAGGGAGAAGGCAATGGCATCCCACTCCAGTACTCTTGCCTGGAAAATCCCAGGGATGGAGGAGCCTGGTGGGCTGCAGTCCATGCGGTCGCTAAGAGTTGGCACGACTGAGCAGCTTCACTTTCACTTTTCACTTTCATGCATTGGAGAAGGAAATGGCAACCCACTCCAGTGTTCTTGCCTGGAGAATCCCAGGGACGGGGGAGCCTGGTGGGCTGCCGTCTGGGGTCGCCCAAAGTTGGACACGACTGAGCGTCTTAGCAGCAGCAGCTGTTTTCAAATCCTTGTGTGCTATTTCCAATATTTTGGATCATCTTGGGGTTTCTTATTGATTGCCTTTTCTCTTAATTATGGATAACAATTTGTTGGTTGTTTATGTCTAATAATTTTGAAGTGTATCTTGGACATTGATACTGATGTGTTGAGGAAAGTCTGTATTCTGTTACATTTGTCTGAAAAGGCTGTTTTGTTGTTTTTAAACCAAGCAATTAACTTGACTTACCTCAGGTTTACTTCTGTGATGGTGAGCAGCTGAATTTTATATTCAGTTCTTTTAAGCTTAACTGGGCTGCTTCGAGTCTGCTCCATACACTTGTTATTCGAGGTCAGCCAGACATTTGGACAGAGTTTATATACAAGTCTCTCTCTAACTACTCCTGGATTTGTGTGACTTTTCTGTGCTCTTCCCAGATGCTGTGTTCACTGCAAACACCATCCAATGGCTCTTTAAGCCAGGGATACTATAGGGTTTTTGCATTCTCAGATTCTTTATTCTTTCTGTGGTACTCTGTGTGCTGGAGCTTTCCCTTTTAGCTGAAACCTGCTGAAACTGGAAACTTACGTGGTGCTGTTTTCTTCTTACCCCCTATTTTTGCCTATCATTGGACTATCTATACTGTCCTCAAATAATTAGGTGTTTTGTTTTTTTTTTGTCCAGAGCTTATCATTATATGTGGGAGGGTTGGTTTGATAGCAACTACTTGACCTCTGCTAGAAACAGAATCTAAGGTTTGAATTTACATGAAGATACTTTGCTCTAATGTTTTACTTCTTTTTACCTTAGGTACCCTCTGAGTGGCATGTCATTGCCAACTTTTAGAGAGTGGATCCAGAATACCCTTGGAGTAAATGTGGAGCATAAAACTACCTCTAAAGTAAGCGAATAAAAACAATAATATTCTTAATTGAGCGTGTATGTATGTGTGGTTAATCCCACATTAATTAAACTTATCTTTATAATTTGTTACAGTTGCTTTAATATATTTGTCCTTTTTGTTAGTTTGATTGGCCTTGTTAGACTTTCTAGGGGTGTTTTTCGTTTGTTTGTTTTTTAGCATCACAGATGTAGAGCCTAATCTCAACATTTATCTTAAGATTTATCTCAAACTTTTAAACTCTGTGAACCTCAGTTACCTTAATAGGAGAAATGAGAGTCATAAGTGTCAGTTCTGTGTGTCACAAGTAGTAGTGAAGTTCAAATGAATTAATTTTGTGAGAGCACTTTATTACCAAAATATAAGTTGCTGTTATTTTTACATTTTGTAATGAACTGACAGTAATCTAGGATTTATATAGAATAATTTAAAATAAAAATGTAATATTATATTATTATCAAAACATTTAAAATATTTAAAGATTAAAAATATAATTTTGATTTTAAGATATGAGTGATAGAAAATTTTAGTTTGCTCTTGTATCACTTTTCTGAAAGGGGGGTTAAAAACCTTTAAACTGTATTAAGCTAATGAAATAGCATTTCTTTATATAATTATAATGTTTATTATTTATTACTTACTATGGTATAGTATTCTGTATATCCCTTTGGGTATAACTTCCATAAGTGCAGAGGCTATGATTTATACTATATTATCCACTATATTCAACATATTATTAAGGACTGTAGATATTCAGTGAGTGCTTATTTTGTTTATAAGTCCACAGTTACATTTTATTCTTGTACTTAATTAGACTAAACATCTAATTCCTACCTCTCCCAAACCAAATTCTTGTAACCTTTCTTTAAAAAAATCTCTTCTACTTCCTTGATTTTTTCTGTTTTTTTTTTTTTTTTTTTTTTTTTGAGGCAAGGAATGCGACTTTATTAAGAGAGTTGGCTGGCTGAGAAGATGGCAGACTAATGTCTCAAAATAACCATCTTCTCTTTCTGTGTTTTGACTATTTGTTTTACTTTTCTATTTTTGACACTGATACCATCTATGTATCATATTCATAAATTTTACCAGTTTTACATGCACTTCTTTTTTTCTGTTTTAAGCCATTTCAGGTTTCAGGAATGTAACAAAATCAGTAATCTGTATGTTTTATCAAGATTCTTTTGGTCATTTCTTTCCACTATAGGTTAATTCCATGAGGTCAGTTTTTTGGGTTTAACTCACTGCTGTATCACCAGGGCCCTATAGCACATGTGCAAGAAATATTTATTATATAACTGAATATTAAATATAGAACATTAATAAGATATTTAAAGGCTATGTAAGTATTTTTCTTTACATATTCTTATATAGTTTTTCCAAATACTATACCATAGCTTTTTTAACATAACAGATTTGATTTGGTTAGCCAACTTTTCCTATATGCTGCTGCTGCTGCTAAGTCGCTTCAGTCGTGTCTGACTCTGTGCAACCCCAGAGATGGCAGCCTACCAGGCTCCCCCGTCCCTGGGATTCTCCAGGCAAGAACAGTGAAGTGGGTTGCCATTTCCTTCTCCAATGCATGAAAGTGAAAAGTGAAAGTGAAGTTGCCCAGTTGTGTCCAATTCTTAGCAATCCCATGGACTGCAGCCTACCAGGCTCCTCCATCCCTGGGATTTTCCAGGCAAGAGTGCTGGAGTGGGGTGCCATTGCTTTCTCCGTCCTACATGGTAGGCATGATAATAGGTGCTTTTCACAAAAATTACCACATTTAACTCTCCTTCCTTATGGCAGTTGTATAAATTTGATGGTGATAATCTCATTTAATAGTTGAAGAAACCAAGGCTCAAAGAAGTTGGGTGAGCCAGTGTCACATAGCTTAAAAGTTGAATACTTGTTAGTTGAAATTAAGTATCAAGTTTACGTTGTGAGTTTTAAAGCAGGCCTATAAAAATGGGTTTACTTCTTATTGGGAGGCTTTTTGCTGCTCATTCTGAAATGGTAAATTTTATCTGCAGATGAAATGTAGATAATGCAGAAGTTAACTATCTATATCCCAGTCTCTCTAGTTTAAAATTGAAGATTTCAGATTTTTCTATCTTCTTAATTGTAATCTTTATTTTTATTATATTTATTTGGTTTTGACCACACCTTGTGGCATAGGGGATCTTACTTATTAGTTCTCTGATCAAGGATTGAACCTATGCCCCCTGCAGTTAGAGCATGGAGTCTTAACCACTGGACTGCCGGGGAAGTCTCCTTAATTGTAGACTTTAGAAATAATGAAAAGATGGGATATAGAAGCAAAAGAGAAAACATAAGGCTGTTATAACTTATGTTACAGAATGTGGTTTTTAAGACCATTTGTAATTGGTTACTGTCACAGAGTTGGTTTCCATATGTATTATTTATTATTTTTCTATGCTTCTGTCCTAGTTCAGATGTTTAAAAAAAAAATTCATGTTTTATAGTCACTTCTCTGTAACATTTCAAATTTTTATTTTTTAGAAGTAAAAAAAAATTTTATTTTCTAGGCATCCTTAAATCCTAGTGATACACCTCCTTCTATTGTAAGTGAAGATTTTCTTCATGACCTTAAAGAAACCAATATTTCATATTCACAAGAAGCAGATGATCGAGTATTTAGAGCTCATGGTAAGCAACTTCATATAAATCCTATTTAGTTTTAAGTTTAAAATTTCCTTTAATTTTAAGATATTTTTACATTTTCTTTTTTAAATCACAAAACAGGTCATTGTCTTCAGGAGATATTTTTGCTCAGGGAAGGAATGTTTCAGAGAATTCCTGACATAGTTTTATGGCCAAGTAAGTGCTTGTTTTTCTTTGTATTATTAATTTAGTATTGTTAAACTTTAAGTTAATTTAGTATTGGAAATAGGTACTTTTAAACATATGAGCTGTAAAAAATATAGATAGCTATATTTTTAGAGTTTCAGTTAGTTCAGTTCAGTCGCTCAGTCACGTCCAACTGACTCTTTGCCACCCCATGAATCACAGCATGCCAGGTCTCCTTGTCCATCACCAGCTCCCGGAGTTCACCCAAACTCATGTGCATGGAGTCGGTGATGCCATCCAGCCATCTCATCCTCTGTCATCCCCATCTCCTCCTGCCCCCAGTCCCTCCCAGCATCAGGGTCTTTTCCAATGAGTTAACTCTTTGCATGAGGTGGCCAAAGTATTGGAGTTTCAGCCTCAGCATCAGTCCTTCCAGTGAACACCCAGGACTGATCTCCTTTAGGTTGGATCTCCTTGGAGTCCAAGGGACTCTTAAGAGTCTTCTCCAACACCACAGTTCAAAAGCATCAATTCTTCGGTGCTCAGCTTTCTTCACAGTCCAACTCTCACATCCATACATGACCACTGGAAAAACCATAGCCTTGACTAGACGGACCTTTATTGGCAAAGTAATGTCTCTGCTTTTTAATATGCTATCTAGGTTGGTCATAACTTTCCTTCCAAGAAGTGAGAGTCTTTTAATTTCATGGCTGCAATCACCATCTGCAGTGATTTTGGAGCCCCCCAAAATAGAGTCTGACACTGTGTCCCCATCTATTTGCCATAAAGTGATGGGACCAGATGCCATGATCTTCGTTTTCTGAATGTTGAGCTTTAAGCCAACTTTTTCACTCTCCACTTTCACTTTCATCAAGAGGCTCTTTAGTTCTTCTTCACTTTCTGCCATAAGGGTGGTGTCATCTGCCTATCTGAGGTTATTGATAATTCTCTCGGCAATCTTGATTCCAGCTTGTGCTTCTTGCAGCCCAGCGTTTCTTATGATGTACTCTGCATATAAGTTAAATAAGCAGGGTGACAATATACAGCCTTGACATATTCCTTTTCCTATTTGGAACCAGTCTGTTTTTCCATGTCCAGTTGTAACTGTTGCTTCCTGACCTGCATACAGGTTTCTCAAGAGGCAGGTCAGGTGGTCTGGTATTCCCATCTCTTTCAGAATTTTCTACAGTTTATTGTGATCCACACAGTCAAAGGCTTTGGCATAGTCAATAAAGCAGAGGTTTTTCTGAAATTCTGTTGCTTTTTCGATGATCCAGCAGATGTTGGCAATTTGATCTCTGGTTCCTCTGCCTTTTCTAAAACCAACTTGAACATCTGGAAGTTCACAGTTCATGTATTGCTGAAGCCTGATTGGAGAATTTTGAGCATTAGTTTACTAGCATGTGAGATGAGTGCAATTGTGTGGTAGTTTGAGCATTCTTTTGCATTGCTTTTCTTTGGGATTGGAATGAAAACTGACCTTTTCGAGTCTTGTGGCCACTGCTGAGTTTTAGAGTTCACTGAAGGTCATATAATTCTTAATATGATCATCCTGAATGGTTTTAATGATTAATTTTGTTGTTGATGACTAAATCTTCATTTAATATGTACATATCCTTTTAAGAAGTCAGTAGAAGAATATATTTTTGGCTAATTTGAAAGCTTAATAAAATTATTATCAATCAATGATATATTCAGATGCATAGAAACTTTTAGTTAAGATAATTGATTACTGCAAGCTAATGAGTACTTTGTTGATATCAACTTGTGGACTAAAGGTTAATGGTGTTCAAATAATGAAGCAAGTTGTTTAATATAGGTATTGTCTTTGATATAAATAATTAAATTTTGAGAAAATAATTTCATTTAGGGATATAACTTGAGATGGAAGCTGGATGAACTTTCTGCTGTTATTTAGCTCTTACTGATGACAGGCCCCATATTTATATGTATAATCTTTATATCCATCTCTCGTAGAAGAAATTTTAAAGCAGAATAAGTATATTGCTTCTTACTGTCCATAATTACCTTGTAAGAAGTTCTGCTAATCTTCTCTTCCATTTTTCTCTTCAGATTCCATAAAAGGAATATACAGAGTGTTTTATTTTTTGAAAAATTACCTCATATATGAACTTTTAGTTCTTAGATGTGATCTTTTTCCTTTTCAGGGAGTATCTGAGGGAAAAGTCCTGCTTTAATTTTGTGATAGGAAGGAGGTTGACATACACCGGAAGAAAATAATCTGTTTGAGTAGTGTATTGGCGCCTAAATCAAAATTTTGTTCTGTTGACTCTTTCAGTATAAGAACTTCTTGGGAAGTTTCCAAGAAGTTTGTTTCCTAACATGTTGTCATTTCACTGAGGTCTTTGTTAAACTTTAATGTAAATTTCCATTGGGTAATAAGGTTCAAATTTTTCTTTGCATGAAGGCAAGTTTTGAGACAGTAAGGCAATTTGAGACAATGTGGTATTCCCTACAGTGGAGGTGAGTTTCTCATCTTGCAGTTTGAATATCTATGTACTATGTATGTGTGTATGCTGTGTAGATATTTAAACTGCAAAATGTATAAAATTATTTAAAAATGAAAAGTTAAAGATAAAAAATAGTTTTAGAATAGTGATTTAATGTGTTCATGAGTGAATAAATGAAGAAGTTTATTGCACTTTAGACCCTTGTATTGCAATATTACCCAGAGTTTTTTCATGTTCGGGATTAATGTATTTTCCCTTTTTTCAACAGCATGTCATGATGATGTAGTTAAGATTGTGAATCTAGCGTGCAAATATAACCTTTGTATCATACCAATTGGTGGTAGGTATTGTGCCTTTTGAATTTTACTGTGATGTAAAGTTGTTCTATTTTAAATATTTGTGCATTCCCACTGAAAATAAGTATTCTTATAGTTATGCTATGGTTATCCTGAAAAAGTGGCTTATGCTGCTCATTTCTGTTCTCAGTAGATCTACCTAAACCATTTGAGATATGATTTACCCTAGTTTGTGGCTTCTTTCCCATATGGATTCTAACTGAAGCTCTGACTTACTGCCTAAATAAGAAAACGTGCCTTCTTTAGTAATTACTTTCTAACCTTTATCTTAATGGAGAGAATATTATTTTTTCAAAGACTAGCTATACCCAACATAAATCTTTGAGGAGGGATATGCATATGTAAAAGATCAACCAGGACAGTGATGACCAAATGAATAGTATCTTTTAATACTTAAAATTAACATTATTTTACATTTTAAAGCAAATTTAATCTCTCTTGATCATCCATCAACCATATTGTTTTAACAACTTCCACAAGCCAAAGGAGGTTGCCTTCACTGACTGAATTGGCATTAATGGAATGGAAATGGGACCCCTACACATCATAAGTTCCAGACACCTTCTTCAGCTGGTACTTCCTCTTGAATTCCTGTACAAAAGCATTACGGTGCCACTTTTAATGAAATAGTTTTCTGATTTCAAATGACTTTGACAAGAAATAGTGGTCACTGGTCATAGCCATGTTCTTAATATTATCATACCTTGAAAAATTAAGTTGAACCTTGTAGGTAAACACCCCCTATAATTCTTACCTGTGTCAAGGTGACTTCCATGTGTATTCTGTCCAAAACATATGAAAGTACCTATTAAAAATTTATTCTGATATATGATTATACAGATCTGGTTAAGAATTGAGAATACTATATTGTTCTATACTGTTATCAAGAAAGCATTTTTCCTTTGACAACAAATGTTAAGGAATATATTCTAATTTGTTGAGGTCTTTTTGTATGGAAATATAAGACAGTATTTTAACCATAATTGAATCTCATAAATATGATAGAAAGGAGATAATGGTGTCTCTAGTTGTATAGGATGGGTATTTTTTTCTTTTATGCTGTCTCTCCACAGTAATCATTAGCTTAGAACTTCTCTAATTATGTTTTTGGAGTTCCACAAATTGTTAGGGGCTTCACTTGAGTGTGCCCAAGGGATGGAGCCATGTCCCATTGCTTTCAGCTCCATAATATTTCTTCATTTTGGCATGCACCATAAAATAAAGGTGAGTTTACTTTTAGTGTGTTAGTATTTGCCAATTACATTTTGCAAAGTAGAGATAGGTATTTTTCCTAGTGGGCCTATTTGTATACTTTGTATTAGGGATTTGCCCTAGATATGTAGATAAAAAATAATATTTAAGCATAGTTATTGTCTTCTATTTTGGCAGGAGGAACAAGTGTTTCATATGGCCTGATGTGTCCCGCAGATGAGACAAGAACAATTATTTCTTTAGACACTTCACAAATGGTATATGATAACATAAGATGTGTTTGAAGATAGTGTTTGGATTTAAAAGTTTTCTTTATGGCTCAATCTTAGTTGTTTTTTAAAAAGTATATTGTCCATTTTGTTTAAAATTCTTTTCATCATTTTATCTTTGTTTTCAGATCTCTAAAAGCTAAGTTCACTCTTAGTCATATACCTTGATGAATTCTACCAAATTAACATATGAAATTGATAATTTGAAAAGCATGAATTGAAATTGTGATACAATAGATGACCTGATTTGTATTATTAAAAAACAAATAATATTAGTCAATGTTAATTCGAGTCATCAAAACTTAATTGTTTCCCAGATTTTTACTAATGCTATTGCACTTTGCTTTTGGAAGAACAGAGGGGCTAATTAAGATTAAAATTAGGAAAGTGAAGTGAAGTCACTCAGTCATGTCCGACTCTTTGCGACCCCATGGACTGTAGCCTACCAGGCTCTTCCGTCCATGGGATTTTCCAGGCAAGAATACTGGAGTGGATTGCCATTTAAAGGAACTATTAATTTTAGGGTTATTTTTTGAAATTTTGGTTCATTATGGTCTGAGTTGGCCCTTGTGCTACTTAAGTTGAGAGAATAATATTTCTAGTCCCTAAATAATTATTTACATTTGTCATATTGACTTTATCTTTTTTCCTCTACTATTTTTAAAGCAAATCTTGATGGCATACTACTTTACACCAAGTATTTCTGTGTATTTCTTTTAAAAAGGACATTTTCTTACTATGTTATCACTTCTGACAAAATTAAAAGTAAATCCTTATGTCATTTAGTATCCAGTCCATGTTCGTTTTCCAGTTATCTCAAAACTGTCTTTATTTTATAATTCATTGTATGAATAGGGATTCAGACAAGGCCCATGTTAGCTTTTGGTGGTTTCTTTTAGTCTCATTTAATCTGAGACCTTCTTCCTCCTTTTATGAGTGTCTATGTTTTAAACCAACTCCTGTGCAATATACTGCCTGTGTTACTAACTCTGTGATGTTGTATAGTCTGGGACAAGTGGCGCTTTCTAGTGTGGGTACTGCTAGTTAATTTCTATCTTGTCACTTGATGCTTAGAGTTAGGAAGTTGTATTTCCTGAGAAAGTGTCTGTTCATGGAGATGAGACTTTTTCTTCTTTTGCAACAGAATCGTATCCTCTGGGTTGATGAAAACAATCTGACAGCTCATGTAGAGGCTGGCATAACAGGACAAGAATTGGAAAGACAGGTATGTTGTTTAAGATTTTCAAAACTGCTGTGTGTCTCCTCTATGAAAAAAGTACCTTTCACAGTGTATTCACTGACTCAGATTTTTCAGTTTTTGTTGTGGATCAGGTATTGATCTGGATGCTGTGAACTCCATAGTGAATAAGACACCCATCTCTTAACTTTGGAAAGCTTATGTTATGACAGAAAATTAGGTAAAAAGACAATATAACTCAATGAGAATTGCTAGAAGGCAGCTAAATATGGGCTGTTCAGTTCAGTTCAGTCACTCATTCATGTCTGACTCTTTGCAACCCCATGAATCACAGCACGCCAGGCCTCCCTGTCCATCACCATCTCCCGGAGTTCACCCAAACTCACGTCCATCGAGTCGGTGATGCCATCCAGCCATCCCATCCTCTGTCATCTCCTTTTCCTCCTGCCCTCAATCCCTCCCAGCATCAGGGTCTTTTCCAATGAGTCAACTCTTTGCATGAGGTGGCCAAAGTACTGGCTTTCAGCTTTAGCATCAATCCTTCCAATGAACACTGAGGATGATCTCCTTTAGGATGGGCTGGTTGGATCTCCTTGCAGTCCAAGGGACTCTCAAGAGTCTTCTCCAACACCACAGTTCAAAAGCATCAATTCTTCGGTGCTCAGCTTTCTTCACAGTCCAACTCTCACATCCATACATGACCACTGGAAAAACCATAGCCTTGACTAGACGGACCTTTGTTGGCAAAGTAATGTCTCTGCTTTTAAATATGCTGTCTAGGTTGGTCATAACTTTTCTTCCAAGGAGTAAGCATCTTTTAATTTCATGGCTGCAATCACCATCTGCAGTGATTTTGGAGCCCCCAGAAATGAAGTCTGACACTGTTTCCACTGTTGGCCCATCTATTTCCCATGAAGTGATGGGACCAGATGCCATGATCTTCGCTGGCTTTAAGCCAACTTTTTCACTCTCCTCTTTCACTTACATTAAGAGGCTTTTTAGTCCCTCTTCGCTTTCTGCCATAAGGGTGGTGTCATCTGCCTATCTGAGGTTATTGATATTTCTCCCGGCAGTCTTGATTCCAGCTTGTGCTTCCTCCAGCCCAGCGTTTCTCATGATGTACTCTGCATCTAAGTTAAATAAGCAGGGTGACAATATACAGCCTTGACGTCCTCCTTTTCCTATTTGGAACCAGTCTGTTGTTCCATGTCCAGTTCTGACTGTTAAGGCTCATCAAATGAGGTTCAAAGGGGAGTTGAAGACGGTATCATAGAGAGCTTGGCATTTAAAATGAAACTTCAGGGTAAATCAGAGTGAGAAGGAAATATGGGGGTGGAGAGAACAATCCAGTCAGAGGAATCATGTGTGGAAGCTTTATAGGCAGCTGTTTCTTGAGGGGGTCTGCAGGTAGCTGAGTATGGCTGAGATCTAGGCTGCGTGTAACGGAGAATACACATTCTTTGTGCTTGTATTCTGGATGAGTATACATATAGTTGGGCTTCCCTTGTGGTTCTGCTGGTAAAGAATCTCCCTACAATGCAGGAGACCTGGGTTTGATCCCTGGGTTGGAAAGATCCCCTGGAGAAGGGAAAGGCTACCTACTCCAATATTTGGGACCGGAGAATTCCATGGACTATACAGTCCATGGGGTCGGAAAGAGTCAGACACGACTGAGTGACTTTCACTTTCTTTCATACATTTAGTAGTGGTGGAGGATGAAGCCAGGTCAATACAAAGAGGTTAGATCATAAAGTTTGAACTTTGCCTTTGTACTTAGATAGTTCTTGTATACTACTGTGTGGAGGATGGATGGACACATAAAGGCAGATAAAGTGGCTGCTGCAGTAATTTGGGCAAGGGCTGATAGTGACTTGAAATAAAGTAGTAAAAATGGAGCAAAATAGAGTAAATTGGACATAGAATTTTCAGAAATTAATAAATTTGATCAGTTGGTTGGTATTTGCTCTTCATTTAAATTTTCAGTGACTAATTTTACTGAAAACTGCTTATGTCATGAATAAGTGAAACTGTTAGAGTCCTTATATACTTTTGGGATCCTAATGAATTTTAGGAAACTTGAGGTTCTCTTCATGGAGTCTAGGCAGGTCATTATTAAAATGTATTGGTTCCTTCAGCCCTTTAAAATATGGTCAAGATAATTGTAACTCAGCTTTTGCAAACAAAATTTAAAAAGTCCAATTTGCTAACTATGAACTGAATGTTTTGTTCAGTTTGGATTACAGAGACCCCCTCCTTCTTGCCTTTTAACAGAACATAGCGATGTGACATGCTTGTTGATCTCTTTATTGTCTTTTCGCTCATTTCATGGTAAAGAGTTGAAGGCAGTTGGTGGGTGTGTGTGTGCGCGTGCTGTCTTTCAGTCATGTTTGACTCTTTGCGACCCTATCGACTGTAGCCTGCCAGGCTCCTCTCTCCATGGGATTATCCCAGTAAGAATACTGGAGTGGGTTGTCCAGTGATCAATTATGGATGAAAGGCTTTGAAAAAAAGTATTAAACTTTTATCTTTCTTTTTTTTAATTTAATGCACTAAGGTACAGAGAACTAGATAAAATTGAACGTATTCATTGAGGCATTAAAGATCTTCAGTAAGTCAAGGTTTTATAAATTCAAGGTAATTAGATTTGTTAATTATTATACTTTATAATTAACTTCATGGGTTGAATAATAGCATTTAATGAAAAATGTAAAAAGACCTGTTTAGTCTTCTGTTGCTCTGAGAGGCATTATCAACATAGCAGGTTTTTTTTTTTTTATATAACAAAGGATGGCCTTTCATGTCTATAATTTTATATCCTTTATTTCAGCATTTGATATAGTATTTTAACCTTTCCAAGATTTTTTTGTAAAGGTTAGAATTAAAATTCAAGGAACATATTTCCTTGAAATTTAAATGACATTTTACTAGACTAGGAACTTTTAATATTTTACTTACTAGTTCATTTCCTTAAATGCCAACACAGAACATTTCTTTTTGCCTCTGGTGGACTTTAAAATAGTTTCTACAGCTGTATTGATCCTCGTTCAGGTTCTTCCTCACTTATGCTTCTGTATCCTTCAGTTTCTTCTTCAGCTGAAGTAACTGACTTAAAACTTGCTGCTTTTTCATTCTAAAAGTTTTTAAATGACACAAATAAAGTAGTTGGGTAGCACAGATTTTCATCTTTTTAACTTGTAAATTACATTGATTTTAATATGTGTGAAATTTAAGGGAGGTCACTGAATGTCAGTTATGGATTTTGGGAATTTGTTTCTATGTTTATTAACTCTTTGGCTACTTAATTTTACTAGTTAGTAGTCTGGGGATATATGACTTATGATTTTCCCCACCTCTGGATGCATTTCTCTATGCCTCAGTTTCTTTATAAAATGGAAATAATGATTCCTGTTTCATAAAGTTTTTGTTGAGATGAAATAAGTTAATAATGTAAAGTGCTTAGAACTTTTATTTATTTCACTAATTTTTACTGAGTACTGTTTGCTTCATTCAAGGATAGCTGATTTTAAATATTCCTTCTGTATGCCAGACTCCAATATTTATATCACCTCAGACTTCTTTCTTGAATTCTAGACTTGCATATCCACTTGCTTAGTTGATATCTCTACTTGTATATGTAATAGACATTTTAAACTCAAAATTTTAAAAATTGAATTTATGTTTTCCCTCCTCAATTTGCTTATTCTATAGTCTTCTCAATCCCAGTTGGTGATAGTTCAATTCTTTGGGCAGCTTGAGCTAAAATCTTGAGTCGTTTTCTTTTATTTTGTTTTATAACAGTTTCATTGAGATATACTTGTCACACAGTAAATTGCAGTGGTTTAAAATGTGCAGCTTGATGAGATTTGGTATATGACTACAAGCATGAAACCATTACTGCAGTCAAGATGTAGAACACACGCGCCAGCCAACCCCAAAAGTTTCCTTTTGGCCTCTTTATATTTCTCTCCATCTCATCTTTACTATATCCCTGTCAGTCTCTGATATGCTTTTTGTCACTGTAGGTTTGTTTAAATATCCTATAATTTTATTAAAATCAAAGCACACATCCTATTTTTTTTCCAGGGGTGGGGTGTAAAAGCCTCAATAGAACTGTTTAAATTTTTTAAAGTAAGAAATAAAGGCATACAGATTGGAAAGGAAGAAGAAGAATTGTCTTCATTCACAAAGGACATGATTATCTGTGTAGTAAATCTAATGGGAGCTAAAACTTTTAGAACTAGTTAGTAAATTTAGTAAGATTGCTAGATTTAAAAGCTATATACACAAATCAGTTTTATTTCTGTATACTAATAAAAAATCAGAAATTGGAAAATTTTAAAATACCACTTATATTATAAAATATATATATAATACTTAAGGAAAAATCTATTAAAAATATGAAATACTGGGACTTCTCTGGTGGTCCAGTGATTTAAACTCCATGCTCGCAATACAGGGAGCTGGGATTCGATCCCTGGTCACAGAAGTAGATTCCACATGCTGCAGTGAAGATCTGAAGACCTGGCATGATGCAGCTAAGACCCAGAGCGGTCAAATAGATACATTAAACATTTTTAAAAGATATGAAATACTTGAATACTAAAAACCGCAAGACCCAGCTGAGAAATAAACAGACCTAAAATAAACCTAAAGCTATACCATGTTCATGGGTCAGAAGATTCAGTATTATTATTGGTTCTCCCCAAATTGATGTATAGAATTGATGCAATCCCAATCAAAATCCCAAGAGACTTTTTTTTTTAAGAAGTTGATAAGGCGATTATAAATTCCATATGAAAATACAAAGAACCTAGAACAGAAAATAGAGTGTTTTATATTAGGAGTGGATTTTGGATTTTGTCAAATGCTTTTTTTATTTCTTGAAGTGGAGGATGAGGTGATTTCAGGCCTTTCTTTCTTTTTTAATATATAATTTTAAATTTTTATTTTATTTGTTTGACTGTGTTGGGTCTTTGTTTCTTTGCATGAGCTTTCTCTGGTTAGTGGCAAGCAGGGGATACTGTTTGTTGGGGTGTGCCAGCTTCTCATCGTGGTGACTTTTCCTGTTGCGGAGCAAAGGCTCCAGGCGTGTGGGCTTCAGTAGTTTCAGCACACAGGCTCAGTAGTTGCAGCTCGCGGGCCCTAGAGCATAGTGAACTTAAGTAGTTGCAGCACGTGGGTTTTGTAGTTGTGACTCAGTTCCGAAGCATGGGCTCAGTAGTTGTGGCGCTTGGGCTTAATTGCCTCATGGCATATAGAATCTTCCCAGACCAGAGATGGAACCTGTGTCCCCTACATTGGCAGGCAGCTTCTTATCCACTGTGCCACCAGAGAAGTCTGAGGCCTTTCTTCTTAATATAGGTTTTCAGTACTATAAATTTCTCCCAACTACTGCTTTCGTGGTGTTCCACAAATTTTGATATGTCTTCTCATTTTCATTCATTTCAAAATATTGTCTACTTCCCTTTTGATTTTTTTTCTTTGACCCGTAGGTACTTACATGTTGTTGTTTAGTTTGCAATTTTGGGGGGATTTTTTTTCAAACATCTTTTCCGTTACTGATTTCTCTGTTAATTCTCTTGTGTTCAGAAAACATTCTTTATATGACCTAAAGCATATCAAATTAATTGATATTTGTTTTATGGCCTACAACATGGTCTACGTTGTAAGTATACCATGGACGCTTGAAAAGAATTTGTCTTCTGCTGCTGTTGGTTGGAGTAGTCTATAAAGTCAAATTGATTTATAGTGTTGTTTAGGTCTTCTGTTTTAAAACCTTTTTCTTTTGTTTACTTGTTATATCAATTATTGACAGCAGGAAATTATAACTTCCAGTTATTATTGTAGATCTATTTTTTCTTGCAGTTCTATCAGTTTCATTTCATTTATTTTAAAGCTTTGTTATTGGGAGAATAAATGCTTGGGATTGTTATAGCTTCTCGACTAGTGAACAGTTTTGTTATTATGAAATTACTTTCCCTCTTTCTGATGGTATTTTTTGCTCTAAAGTCTACTTTATCTGATGTTAAAACAGCCATTCCTGTTTTCACTGTTGTTGGCATGGTATATATTTTTCCTTTTTCCATTTTTAAACTTTTTACTAATTTATATTTTATATTTACAGTGCTTTTCTTGTAAGTAGCTAACAGTTGGTTTTTCCTTTTTATCTAACCTGACAGTCTCTGTCGTTTAATTGCAGTGGTTAGACCATTTACTGTCATTGTGGTTTATTGATATGGTTCAGTTGAAGTCTGTCATCTTGCCATTTGCTTTTTATCTTACCTACCTGTTTTTTCTCCTTTTCCACTTTTTACTGCCTTTTTTTGGATTGAGTTTTGTATAATGATACCATTTAATCTTTTTTGTTATTTTAAGGATTGTTTCAGGTTTTATTGTATATATCTTTAACTTAAAACAGTCTACTTTAAGGTGGTAATATAATATTTAGCATTTAGCATAAAACACATAAAATATTATGTTTCTTTATCTCTATGCCATTGTCACGTGTTCTACTTTGATAATTTTATAATTTTTACCGAAATAGTAAGTCATCACCTAAAGATATTTAAACAATAAGAATGCATCTTTTATATTTACCTATCTAGTTGTTTTGTTTTTTGTCGCTTAGTCATGTCCAACTCTTGCAACCCCATGGACTGTCAGGCTGCTCTGTCCATGGGTTTTCCCAGGCAACTCATTGGAGTTAGTTGCCATTTCCTTTTCCAGGGGATCTTCTCAATCCAGGGATCAAACCCACATCTCCTTCATTAGCAGGTGGGTTCTTTACCACTGAGCCACCAGGGAAGTCCCTAGTTACCCTTTATGATGCCTTTAATTCAATCTGGTGATATTTTCTTTCTGATTGAAGAGCTTGTTTTAAATATTTATATCTTTAGTATGGGTCTGCTGTTGATGAATTTTTCTACATTTGTCTGAAAATATCTTTGTTTCATTTTTTTTAAATACTCTATTTTTTTTAGAGCAATTTTAGGTTTAAAACAAAATTGAGAGCTAGGTACAGAGATTTCCTATATGCCTGTGCATGCGTGCCTAGTCTCCCCCAATATCAACATCACTCACAAGAATGGTAGATTTCTTTTTCTTGAATTCTCAGAATTTATTCATGTTGTAACTGGAAGTTTGTACCTTTTGACCAATATTGTCACATTTCCCCCACCCTTTCATCCCATGATAACCACCAGTCTGTGCTCTGTTTCTTTGAGTTCAGCGTTTTTAGATTCCCCATACAAATGATACAGTGACATCCTACATTGGCACATCATCATTACAGAAAGTCCTTAGTTTATTTTAGGGTTCTCTCATGGTGCTGTCCATTTGTGGGTTTGGACAAATGTTTAAATAATTGTTGCTGCTGCTGCTGCTAAGTCGCTTGAGTCGTGTCCGACTCTATGTGACCCCGTAGACGGCAGCCTACCAGGCTCCTCCGTCCTTGGGATCCTCCAGGCAAGAACGCTGGAGTGGGTTGCCATTTCCTTCTCCAGTGCATGAAAGTGAAAAGTGAAAGTGAAGTCACTCAGTTGAGTACCCATCATTATAATATCACTCAGAGTATTTTCACTTCCCTACATTCTCTGTACGCTCCCTATTTATTTTCCACCCCCAACCCCTCGCCTCTGGCAACCATTGGTCTTTTTTTTAAAAAAAATATTTATTTACTTAATTCTTTGGCTGTGCCGGGGCTTAGTTGTAGCACGTGGGATGTTCAGTATTCGTTTGTTACAGCCTTGTGGCTTCTTTAGTTGTGGCATGTGAACTCTTGGATGCAGCATGTGGAATTAGTTCCCTTACCAGGAATCGAACCCACCCGCCCTGCGTTGGGAGCCCAGTGTCTTAGCCACCTGGGAAGTCGTCCACTGATTTTCTTGTTTCTGTAGTTTTGCCTTTTCCAGAATGTCATACAGTTGGAATCATAGAATATGTGGCCTTTTCATATTGGCTTCTTTCACTTAGTAATATACGTTTCCTCCATGTCTTTTCATGGCTTGATAGCTTTTTTCTTCTCAGCACTAAATAATATTCAGTTATTTGAATGTTCCATAGTTTATCCATTCACCTACTGAAAGAGATCTCATTGCTTCCAAGTTTTGGCACTTATAAATAAAGCTGCTTTAAACATTTGTGTGCAGGTATTTATGAGGACATAAGTTTTCAACTCCTGACTAAATAGATGGAGTATGATTGCTAGAGTATATTTAGTTTTGTAAGAAATTGTCAGTCTTCCAAAGTAGCTGTACCATTTTGCAGTCCCACCAGCACGGAGAGTTTCTGCTGCCACATATCCTCTCCAGCATCTGGTATTGTCAGTATTCTGGTTTTGGTCCATTCATTTGGAGGTGTAGTAGTATCTTGTTGTTTTAATTGTTATTTCTCTGATGACATATGATGTGGAACATCTTTTCATATGATTATTTGCTATTTTCAGTGAAATGTCTGTTAAGGTCTTTGGTCTATTGTTTAATTGGATTTTTTCTTGTTTAGTTTCAAGAGTTCTGTGTGTGTGTGTGTGTGTGTGTGTGTGTATTTGTAACCTTCAGAAAAGTTGAAAGACAGTAGTCTTTTGAGAGTAAATAATATGGAGTAGGAACTGGTATCCCACTCCAGTGTTCTTACATAAAATATTCCATGGGTAGAGGAGACTGGCAGGCTACAGTCTGTGGGGTCACATAGAGTCAAGACGTGACTGAGCATAGCAGAGTATGAATATAGATTGTTGGGATATGAATAAAGATTGTTGGGGAGTTAGGGAAGTATATTGGTCTGATAATCTCGATTTTAACGTTCAGTTTTGTATTTAAGCTACTTATTTATGAGTGGTTATTTACCTCTTAAAATTAAATAAACATATTGAATGTTTAGTGAAAAATTTCATTATTTAGTAATGTCTTTTTAAATCTTGTTTTCCAGCAACAGAATTAGACATGATAAATAATTTGCATTGCTTATCTGCAGAAGCTAACAAATTATATTTAGTCTACTCGACTTTCAAATTTTGGACTATAACTTGCATATGATACTTAAATACACAGTTGTAAACACAACTGACATATTCTACATCTCTGCATGGCTTACTTGAAAAACAGAAACAGTTGCTTAATTGGATGACTATCAAAATGGTCAACACAGATTGATGGGCTTGAGTGCAGTAGACAGTGGGTATGCAGATGGTGGTGTCTGTACCGTTCGACATGAGATGGCTGAGCCTTTAAAATGATTTTAGTGGAATGGCTTTGGTGTTGTTGCAGTAAAGGGCATCCATTCAACCTCAGGTGCTGTGCAGATGGCAAAGCCAAGCTAATATAGAAAAATGAGAAACAAGTGACTATTTAATGTACAGGAATGCATGATCTGCATCACAAATAAATGATGGTATTACATGCAGGAAACCTAGCCAGATGGCTGTACATTAAAACACATGACTCCTTGAGAGATTTAAGTACAGGCAATTTGCTCAGATTTTCTGCAGGCCTGCTGCAGATTATATTAGGATAGGGAAAATAAGAGATTAAGTGCTTTATTTATTGAAAGTGTTCAGGTGAAGCTGGCACTTATTTAAGTATAATCTGATGTCTATAAGTGTTTAAATTGTCTCTTTGTTGGAACAAGAAGTAAGAAGGGTAGTTGTCTTTTAAATGAAAGAATGTAAGGAGTATGATTGTCTGGTGAGCCTGTGGAAAATACAACTGCCTCTTGGTTCATAGTTTTCAGTTTTGCGAAGTTTTCCACTAGGAAAAAGCTAAAAATATTTTTGGACAAGTATGATAAAAGTATTTCTTTATCTATTTAGGTTTTAATGAGTCCAGATAGCAAAGACACATGGAAATTCTAATGTGGAAAGAGTAAATGTGTTGAGTGCTGTGCAAAATGGGGCCATTTTCACTGGTAAAATATTACATTTTTGTTTTTCAGCTTAAAGAAAGTGGTTATTGTACAGGTCATGAACCAGATTCGCTGGAATTCAGCACTGTGGGAGGATGGGTATCTACTCGAGCATCAGGCATGAAGAAGAATATTTATGGCAATATTGAGGACTTGGTAAATTTTTTCTAGTTACTATATAATAATTAATTGGTCGATAGATTTTATTATAAAGTTGTTAAGCCATTAAAAATTGAGTTGAAGAGTCCCCTCAAAAGTATACCTCTTTTGATTATAATAACATTGACTATGCATTATAATCCAAACAGTTAAAAGACACAACTTCTTTTTGAGTGAATGATACCTAAGCTTTGTAGATGTTTTATCTGACTTATAAATACATATAAATTTTATTTTGCAAGACTTAGAGCCTTAGTCTTCAACTCTACCAAGATTTTAGTCTATTTAATTAGGTGGTCTGCCATTACTATTCCTTGGCCTTATGAGACATTATATTTATTTTTCTGAAAGAAAGTTTCTGTGTAGAATTAAAGAGCCCAGTGGAAAATGTTCTAGTTAGTGTAATGTTTTATGTACACATCACTTTGTTTTCACTGACCTGGTGTTATTGCTCTTGAGAGTTAGTGTGATAGGCATCCTGGCTAGGAATTCCATATCATTTGTTCCATTTGTAGTTTTTACAGTGATTAATTTTGTGTCCTTGTGCAAATTGTTTCACCTTTCTAAACTTCAATTTCCTACAGTATAAAATAGAATGATGTTATTTGTTGTGTAGAATTGCTATGAGAAATAAAGGACATAAAATGAAAACTCATACTGGAATCCCTGGCATGTAATAGGTACTTCATTCATGTTAGTTCCCTTTATCGTCAGTATTTTGATAACAATTTGAAAGATAACTTTTGAGACTATTAATGTGGTGTTCCTAACATTATTCTTAGAGCTGTTTAGCTTTGTTTTTCAACTCTAGCATTACAGTTGGAGAAGGCAATGGCACCCCACTCCAGTACTCTTGCCTGGAAAATCCCATGGACGGAGGAGCCTGGAAGGCTGAAGTCCATGGGGTCGCTAGGAGGCAGACACGACTGAGCGACTTCACTTTCACGCATTGGAGAAGGAAATGGCAACCCACTCCAGTGTTCTTGCCTGGAGAATCCCAGGGACGGGGGAGCCTGGTGGGCTGCCATCTCTGGGGTCGCAGAGTCGGACACAACTGAAGGGACTTAGCAGCAGCAGCAGCAGCAGCATTACAATATTTTTATCATGTTTGTGTTGATAGAAATATCAAATTATTGATAAAATATATTGGTTCTTTGTAGTTAACACCCAACAATTTAAGACTTTGTCTCTATAATGAACATTTTAAAAATATTTACATTATCTTTTTTTAATTGAAGATATTTTAGAAATCACATTTTTCATTTTGCAATTAAGATAACAAATTCAGTTTCAGAGGAGAGAATTTGATCCTTTTGCTATTGAATTATTAAAAGCTTTATCAAAGTTAAGCGTATTTGATAGACTGCTACCTTTAGTACTGCTAAAGCATGTAATTTATTTTAATCCTTTTTACAGTTACTTAAGGGCCACAAATTATAAGTACACATCTTAATATACTTATTTACATGTTTATATCTAGTTTTAATTATAAAAAAGCATCATACTGTGTTTAATCTGCTCTTTAAACTATATTATCAATACATTACCGTGTATATGAGCATAGATTTGTATCACTAGTTTTAAAAACTGCATATAATTCTTTCATTGATAATTTGTGATTTAGTAAAGTAATTCCCTATAAAAATATTTTGTTATTTTTTATTTAAAAATTATGGAAATAAATAAAAGGAAAAATATCTTTTGTAGTAATTTCTTTAGCATACATCTTTGATCATTTTCTTTGGGTAAGTTCCTAGAGTTTGAATTGTTGGATCAAGCATGTTTTTATGTCTTTGGACCCTTATAGCCAGGTTGCTCTTTAGAAATCTTGTGCCATTTGACATTCTTACTAGCGCTATGAGAATGTTTATTTTACTAGAACTTTTATTTATGTTTTGTCATATAATTTTATATTTCTTTGTTAGTAAATGTAAACTTTTAAAATTTAAAAGTTGTCCTATTGGCAGTTTTTCTTTTTATTTTGTAAATTGTTTATTTATATCCTTTGTTCATTTCCTTCAACAATACATACTCTATTTTTATTTATCCATCAAAAAACCATCCTAAGAATGTGTTGGGTTCTACCTAACCATTTCTGAGTCAGATCTGAGGAACATTTTTTGATTGACCCTCTCCCAACAATGATTTTCTCACATGTGTGAGAGACATGTCTCACACATCTCTCTCCTCCTCTTTTTAACTTAGTTGCAGCTCCCTCTTCATCCCAATTTTGATATGATCAGAATGAATACTTCATTCTTTTCTACTGTGTGAGTAAAATAGATAAGTTGAAGGTGGGAATAAGATAAGAATAAATCTTTTCTTAGAATTCTAAGCATGTAAATAATGCTTGACATGCATAATGGTGCTTCATAAATGTTAAATGAGTGAAAGAATGAACCCATTAAAATATGATCATTGCATATTTTTCCTGTTCTTTAGTTCTTTACCACATGGATAACCCTAGAGTAACTTTGGTTTAAAGAAATTGTTTTTCAGTTTTTAAGACTATTATTGGTTTAGGAATATTCATAATCTTAGAATATTTTTCCCTCTTTTAAAGTTATATAAAATTTATTTTTAGTCTAAAAATTACTAAAAGGTATTAGAATTCTGAAGGGAATCACCATTTGTTACTTAAACCAATATTTTAAAAATAGTGTTTTATATAAATATATAGGATGTGTGTACTCACAGAAACAACATTTACTGACAGACATCTAGAATTTACATCATGCATTGTATTAAACAGGTGGTTCATATAAAAATGGTAACACCTAGAGGTATAATAGAAAAAAGCTGTCAAGGACCTCGAATGTCAACAGGCCCTGATATCCATCACTTCATCATGGGATCTGAAGGTAAATATAACTGCAAATTTATTATGAAAAAATACAGGTTAGTGATTCAACTTTGTAAAAATTTGTGATATCGTGATATCAGATTTTTGAAAGAAAGACATGTTTTGTATATTTAAAGAATGGTGTTTTATTTAAGTTTTATTACTTTAATTTAGTACTTCATAAATTTTTATTATGAGAACATCTTATTAAACTTTCTTCTCCATTTTGCTTTTTTATGGTTTTAGAGCCAGCTTAGTTCTTTTGGTGTTATTTTATTTTTCTTTTAGAAATATATTTTTCTTTTTGAATCAATTTTAGCAGGAGTAGTTGTTAGGGTTTAAAATGGTTTGCTTTAATATTTTATGGTGTGATATTTTCTAATCTCTGAATTATCAAGAAGAAAGGTTTAATAGAGTATTATCTTATTGTCTTTTGTCTTTCTATAATTTTATCTTTTGTTATTTGCTACTTGGTATTTTAAGAAGTGGAATTTAAAATTCGCATCTTTTCAAACTTCTTGGTCTTTTATTTTTTTTTGCTTAAGTCATGTCCTTTGCTTGGTTACTTAATACTAGGTAGGTTAGAATATAGTTTTTCATTTTATGCAAAACAGTTAATTTCTGTATCTATCAGAAAAAGAACCAAAAACTAACCTTCCTTCAGGTTTGCAAACTGTTACGTAGGCACTGTGAATTTTATGGATAAGGTGAAGCTAGGCATATTCTTCAGTTCTTAGGATGGTAGAGGGGGATAGTTATCCTTTAAGTTTAGAGAAATAAAGTGTTTCTACATTACCAGAGGAACTCATTAGTAATGTCAGAAGGTAGTACAAGTTGTCAAAAAGATTTTCAAAACATATAGCTATATTCATGGATAAAAGAGCACTTATAATAAGGGTTTTTAGGGCATAATTCTAACTTTTGATGGTAACATCAAGGAAAAAATTACAAATTATGTGTCTTAGTAATGTACTGAAATCACCTATTAAGTTATGATGACCAGTGGTAATAGCCTAGATATTTTTCATGATAATTAGTGACAAACTTTTGTCAAGGTATTTCACCAGTTTACTCTCTTACTCTTTTTCTAGCAAATAGGTCACTGTACTGTTTGATAGAAAAACAGAACTGCAGTTTTGATGAGAAAAACAAAATGTTAAATTCCTTTAAAATAACAGAGTTCTCTAAAAGTATAATCTTGGGACTTCTCATATTAAGGTATCATCTAAGAGTTAACTGAGAAAAATATAACTTTCTCCCATTGAATATCAAATTGAATAATAGGTATTAAAACTGATAATTATTAGTTTTACTGTTGGTATATAGATAGTTGGAGTCAACCCTATAAATTATCTTTGCAAGTAACCACATCAGACATGTTTTTCTCCCATTAATTAGCATTTAAAAAATTCTGATTGCTAGGTACTGTGCTGGAACACTCAAGGATACAAGTAATAATTGACCATTATTAATAGAATAAGATAAATTCTATGATAGACATAAACAGAAGAGAAATACAGACAGAGGTCATGTAGGTGCATGCTTAGGCAGATTTCCTTTGAGGGGTCATGCTTAAAATGGTCCTTCAAGGGTGATAAGGAGGAAATAATTCTAGACAGTTGCAGGAATAGGTGGGGAGGGAATTGGCCTGCAGAGAGAACTGCATGTGAGTAGATTTACAAGTGAGAAAATGGAACCTGTAAGATTTAATTGTAGGGTGAAGTGGCCTGTAGATTGGGATGGAGTGGTAGGGATTACAGGGTGGCTGAAGAGATAATCTGGTCTTTTATCCCTTTTAAAATAGTTTGAACTTTATCTAAAACACTGGGCTGCCTCGTACCTCAATAGTAAATTATTGTATGAATTTAAGGAGAGCAAACTTACTATAATAAATTGTATATCTTTGCTTACTTTTTAAAAAGCATATGTACTAGGGTACATTACTGTATTTAAATGAGATTTTATTATAAAGATCCATGCAGAATGCCATACTGATTTAAGAGCATGAACTGTGAAATCTTTCAGACTTGGATTTTAGTCCTGGTTTTACCTCTTATATTTCTGTGACTCTGTAAATTAGGTGATTCTCTATGCCCAGTGTCCTCAGCTCTATGGGATAATAAAAGTATTCATAAGCCTTTTGGGAGGGTCAGATGAGATTATGCCACACAGTTTATAAGCAGATAGTAAGTACTCAGAAAATGTTAAATTTATTACTATTGTGGCTGTTCATTATTTTTGCATCAGTGATCTTTGTAAGTATATTTGTGGTTCCTGGTCACCATTTCTGTATATATGTGAATATAGAGTCATCTTACTCTAGGCCAGGAGACAGCTTGATTGAGAAGGTAAACTTCTGTGAAATCATATTCTTTAACAATACTGTTTTTTCTGCTATTTTGAACTATCTAATAACCTCCTGCCTTAAATTTGAATCATACACTTTTCCTTGAGCTTTAGAAAGCATTTTCTTTTGCTGTAGTTAAATCCTTTGATGACAGCCTTGAAAGCATTATGTTTGTGTTAGTTGCTCAGTTGTATCCGACTCTTTGCGACCCCATGGACTGTGGCCTGCCAGGCTCCTCTGTCCATGGAACTCTCCAAGCAGGAATTCTGGATTGGATTGTCATTCCCTTCTCCAGATCTTCCCAACCCAGGAATCAAAACCGGTCTCCTACATTGCAGGCAGATTCCTACAGTCTGAGCCGTGAGGGAAGTCATTTGATGACAACCTTGAATGCATTACTATTATAATTATTATACTATTTCCCCCCATCCTACTAAGTTCCACATGGGACTAACCAAGTTAAGGTTAATGTTTTTGTCTTGTTTTGTGTTATGAATTTTTCATAATGATTTTTTGGATAAGCAGCTTCCTCCCATTTTATATATTATATAATTGATCAATATAATTAAAAATATAATAAAGCATTTGAAATGTTTTTTATTCTTTTCCTATATATGGAATTTACTAGTAATTTATAATGACTTGCTCTTTTATTTGAAAAATGGCTTAAAAGCACATTTTTATTTTTTTAACTCATTGCTCACCCTTGTTTTAGTCTTTGCTCTAAAATGAAATGGATGAAATGCTTTCTGTCGGTCCTTCTGTGTCACTTTACTTCATCTTTTGTTAAATAAAGCTCATCTTTTAGTAGATTTCCTCAGGAAAGGCACATTTGTATATCCTATGAGTTCTGGAACGTTCTGAACTATTTTGTATGGCCTTGATACTTGCATGACAGCTTGAGTGACTTTCATGGGTCACGCATTCTTTCCTTGTTTAAATACTATACCAGGGCTGCTTTGGTTTTCTGCTCTGTTTTGAGGAATCTGATGCCAGTTCTCTTGCCTTTTTGCCTGGAGGCACTGAGAATGGTTTTTTTTTTTTTTCCCATTAAAGTTTATTTTACTTTTGCTCTGGTATCCAGGGGACCCTTTCTGTGTGTATATGCTGGTCTTCTTTTATTTCTGTAAGGGTTTTTTGGGGACTGTAGTGTTGAGTAGTAGGATTTTGGAGCACGTTTCCCCCTTCCCTGCACTGTTTTGATTTTTCTTTTGCAGGGATACCAATTATATGTTTGTCTGACTTTATTTGCTTGTTTGGCATTTCAGCCATGATTTCTCAAACTTTTTCCCTCAACTTCTTAATATCATTTGCATTCACTTGATTATTTTCTTGCTTTTCTTCAATGCCCTCTGTTAAGTTTTCATTTGAATCTATTGTTTCTCCTCCTTGTAACCAAGTCTTCATTTTTGTTGTTGTTCTGTTTCTTCCCTGAGTTTGGTCATCTTTTATTTCATTTCTTCTTGTTTTCTGTCCATTCATGTTTTTAGTGTTAATATTTCTAATTCAAGTTTTTTTTTTTCATATCCTCAAATGCTTGCTTGACAATATTGAATTGAATTTGAAAAGTTGTGTTATGGTTTTCTCCAGGATCATTGTTTGTTTTGTCGGGTGGGGTGGGGGGGGGTGCTTTTCATCAGTGGAAAAGTTTTTATTTGCATTTTCTGACCTTTTGTAGTAGTTTTATTTGGATTTGGTTTCCTTTTTTTTTTGTTCCTGTGTACTGCTTGGAAAGGGTTCCTAGTTTGAGAGTGTTCTGTCCTGTCACTTATACTCTCTTTTGTACTGTTTGCTTCATGAATGGTGGTGTTTTTGGTGGGGGAAGCCATGATATACCTTGTGTTTTTTATTTCTTTCAGATCTTTAATTTTTCTCCTAATTTTAGTCTTTCCCTTCACTACCTTGTCTCCAAGGAGTACTACACTACTCTAGGTTGATGCTTCTTTGAAAATACTTCCCCTACTTCTCCAAGAGTATCAGTTCTGGTTCCATCTTCAAACCCCTCCAGGGTTATGGAGAGCCAGGGTTATGGATTAGATTACCAAGATATATATAGTATTTCGGGTTTATTGTTGCACTTTTTCTTTCTGGGGTTGATTTTGTGTCTGCCTCCTTTAAGTCCTCTGCTGCTCTTATTCTTTCTCAAGGAGTCTTAAAGAGTCTTTCTTAAGGAGTCTTTCTTGAGTCTTCTAACCCTCCTCAGCTAGCACTCCTCACCCCTTACTTACTTTCTACTTGTAGCAGCTGGAAGATTGTAAAAGGTCTGTTGGAATTTTTACTTTTTATCTATACTTATGAATAATTTGAAGGTCATAGTATATTTTGTCTCCTTTTAATCCTAAAGTGTCTGTCCTATGTGGTTTTCTTTGTTTTCCTTATTGATTTTCATGTTGAGGGTGGGGAGGAGTAGATTCAGAATCAAATGACTACCATTTTTCTCAGTCCTAAAGTCATCTGAAGGTATATTTTCAAATTATGAAAGATTTTATTTACTTCAAGCAAATACTTGCATTTTTATTAGATAGTAGTTGAAGCTTTCAGTTTTCTTAAGAACATTATATTTGAAACAGTAAAACAGGAAATTCTTAAAATTTACAATAGCATATTTTTATTGAAAAAGAAAAGTGAATGACATCTATGATGTCACTTTGCTATGGAGTTGTTTATAATTATATAAAGTGGGTATAAAATATTAGTATAATGTGCAAATAATCAAGAGATAGATAATCTTAAGTAGTTTTATATCACTCCACTGACATAAAATTCCCAGAGCAAAAGAATCAATAAATAATAAAGCTCAATAAAATAATCAATAAGCCTAACTGAAATGAGCCTTTTGATGAAGTAAATTTATATATAAACTTTTGTGATTGGATTAATTTGAATATAGATCTGTGTGGAAGAACTGTCCTGAGTCAGAGTGCATTTGGGATTTGGATGGAGTTTCCTTTTAAAGTGGGGACCCGGTCAATCCCCACCTCCTGCTGCAGAACTCATAGCTCAATAGTTGCACAGACGTGCCTTGGTCATTTCATTAATCTTGCAACAGTGCAAAGTCTCATTTTACTAATTTTTATTTTTTAACCTTACTTAGTGTTACAGTGGGTTTTACTGCTTTAGAGTACCTACTATACATACGAGGCAATACGGCTGTACAGAAATTTAGGGCATGGTCACTCCTTACCTAATACCTTAGAATTTTGATGTGAAATTAGAATTTTAAAGAAAGTTTGCTAATGTTTTATATGTGTGTGTGTAAACTTTTTGAGTAAGAAATTATATGTACATAGCTCCTTGATTAAAAAGGTAACTCTGAAGTTTCCTTTGTTTTATTGAGATAGAATTTACACACTTTACCCGTTTAAATTTTACAAAATTTACCCATTTAAAATGTATCCCTTAGAAGGGATAGTTCCTAGGGTTAGTGTTTGAGATTTTTTTCTGAGCTTAGGAGAGATTCTTCCCGCTGTTCCCCCTGGTTTTACTGAACAATAATTGACATGTGTCACTGTATGAGTTTAAAGTGTGCAGCATGATGGTTTGATTTACATGTATTGTGAAATGATTACCATAGTAGGTTTAGTTAACATCCATCATCTCATATAGATACAATAAAAAGAAAAGGGGAAAAAAAAACTTGTCCTGGTAATAACTCTGAGGATCTACTTTCTTAACAACTTTCCAGCAGTGTTAGCTGTGGTCCTTATGTTGTACATTACATCCCTGATACTTATTTATCTTATAACTGGAACTTTGTAGCTTTTGACCACTTCAATTCTTCCTTCCCCTGCTCTCGATAACCATAAATCTGATGTCTTTTTCTATAAGTTTGCTGTATGTTTATTGTTTATTTTTATTAGATTCCACATAAAAGTGAGATCATATCTATTTTTAATTCAGGTATTAAACAGGCCAATCTTGCAGAGCTGTTGTGATTTACAAATCAAAATAAGTTTGTATTTGCTGTCTGAGTAGGAAATCATTTGTATGTGTGACAAGCATAATGTGGTATAATATAGTTTACTTTTTGTGGATTCATAGTAGTTTTTAATCTTGTATTATGTATTGATATTTTAGGTATATTATAAATTTATTGGAATCATTGTTTTTTGTGATATTTTTAACATTTCTAGTGTTATAATTAAGTTCTACAATTTCACATTTCCCTTTTGTTTGTTTCATGATTCTCAGAGAATTTACTTAATATTATTAGGAATAATTTACATCATTTGTACATTAGAAAGCACTGATTTGAAAAGCTTAGCTTTTTGAATATATTATTTTCAACCATGGTTCTTCAAATATTTTAGCATAGATGTTTAAGTCATATAGTTCCATTTAACTTGTTTTTTTCCTCTCTGATTTGTCTTCCACTCCTCTGTGTGATAGAGAAAAGGACATCTGTTTCATTAATGGTCCTCTTGTGCTAGCTATTTATGATAACTGATAACTCTTTTGTCTCTGAAATATTTGGGTTTTTGTTTGTTTCTTCTTAGGACATCTGAATACTGTGTTTGTCTTTTCTTTTTATGAATTCTTAGGGAAAAAAGGCAAAATGTGATAGTCTAATTTCTTCTGTTATCTTAAATGACAGAAAATGACATCTTAAATTCTCATAGAAAATTAGGTTCTTTTTGCCCCAGTAAATTGTCATAATAAAAATAGGCTCAAATATCAAAATATACCTTCATTTGAATGCATATGAGGTATGCAGACCTGTTACTTTTAACATTTAAAAAAAAAATTTTAACAGGTTGTTATACTTTAAAAGCTATTTAAAATTAACCTTCTTGGAGAAAGGTTGCCTTAAAATGTTTTAAAATATTTATACATAACTAAGAAAAATGTATTCCAAAGACCTCTTTTAAGAAATTATAAAGTTTGCTTAGTTGTTTTTCTAGGAAGACTTGAGTAGCCATTATTCCCCACATAGAATAGATTAAATAGATTTAAATATGAGTAATAGAATAAATTATTAGAATAAATAGATAAAATAATTTTAAATATGATTTAGAAAATTGGCATGTGATATATTGGATATTCCCCCTTCTTTTTCAGGAACTCTTGGTGTGATAACAGAAGCTACAATAAAAATCAGACCAATTCCTGAATACCAAAAGTATGGCTCAGTAGCTTTCCCTAATTTTGAACAAGGAGTAGCCTGTTTAAGAGAAATTGCAAAACAGGTAAAAACAAAAACAAAACCCCACTCATATACATTTATATTTTAAAAATTCTATTGCATAATTGATTTTGATATGTCACATATAATCTTCATATTTAGTTGTGTTATATTTGTGGTTTTTTACCCAGTTCTGTATGGAAAGGTGATGTTGTAAAATCATTCCTTTCAGTTCAGTTGCTATTTCTTTCAGTAATTATACACCTGTTTCTTTATGTAAAGAATGCTATTTGATTTTAAGCCAAGGTAAGGTATGTACCTGGGTTGACAGCTTGAAATGATTCTGCCTTTTATTGAATATTTTCTCAGGTTATTTTTGGGTAAGATATTTTGTGATTAATTGAAATAATGTTGTATTTTTCTTAAATTAAGATATTTATTGAAATTAAAATAAATGGCTGAATATCAATGGCCCCAAAATATAGTAATTAAATATAAGTAATTAAACTGCATCAGTTCTTAGAATGTACTGCTGCTAGGCCTTACTTGTTTATAATATTACCTAAGCTGTATCTTAAATTAAGTAACATAGTATAGTATATAGGAATATAACATATTTAGATATAAGCTAAGAATAATTCCCACTCTCTCCTTTTTTGAAAAAAGGAATATATTGTCAAGGAATATATTGTTTTAAAAAGAGTAAATGATGCCAAGTAATTTTATTTCTGTGTTTAGTTGTGTGTATTATTTTGGAAATTCTTGTATTTCTTTAGATATTTGGTTAATGGTTTGAGCTATAATGATTTGTGAAAAAATGTTATTTTAACATTTCCTAGCAGGGAGAAAGTCCAGCCTCTTCTTGCTTTCTCTGAACTCATAGAATTCTTTAATACTTCCCATCAGCTATACCCACTTGAATTTTGAGTGCAAGGGAGCTCTCATGTGAGAGAGAGAGGGATATATATAGGTCAGCTTCCTGGTATCCAGCATAGGTTGGAGGGAGGATCTGATGAGGAAAAGGGGTGGTATCTGGCAAGTGCTCCATATTCATTGTGGACTTCATACGGTACTGGGCCTTACCTTCCTATCATCCCAAGAGAACCAAACCACTACTAATGTTTAAAAGAAGTAAAATAAGTTAAGGAATGTTATATTTCCCCACATATTTGCCATTGCCAGTGTTCTTTTTCCATTCACTCAGTCTTGCCTTCTAAGACAGTCATTCTTGGAATTTCCCACTTTAAAAAGTCCAACTGTGTGATCACCTAATCTAACAGTTGACATGGGTAATTTTTATAATCCCAGGTAGCTTCTGTTGCTTGTCATTGGATTTCTTCTTCTCTCATCAAGATTTAGCCATAGGCCGCTTGATGTTGGTTGTCTTACTCTTAGGTGAAGGGAGAGTTTTAAAAGTGTGTGTGGTCTTGGGGTGAACATTCTTGAACTTGTAGTGGGTTACTTTGGTGATATTAACGCAGAGGTGAATGTTGTTGAAATGCTTACATAAGAGCTCCTAATTCATTCAGACTTCAAGGATATTATGTTATGGTCAGAGAGCTAAAATATGTAAATATTATGCTATGTTTACTAAAATAATGAGATGGCAGTAATATTTATTATAAGTGAAATTATCGAGTAGAGGAGTGGAAATAAGTTTAAGAATAAATATTTGAGCACTGAGCAGTAAAGTTCTATGTTGTGATAACTTGTTGCTAAAACCTTCCATCACTTAAAGGCCAAGGCCATCTTTAAATTTAAGATACCCCAGGTATTAAGATGGAGAAGGCAATGGCACCCCCCTCCAGTACTCTTGCCTGGAAAATCCCATGGACAGAGGAGCCTGGTAGGCTGCAGTCCATGGGGTTGCTAGGAGTCAGACATGACTGAGCGACTTCACTTTCACTTTTCACTTTCATGCATTGGAGAAGGAAATGGCAACCCACTCCAGTGTTCTTGCCTGGAGAATCCCAGGGACGGGGGAGCCTGGTGGGCTGCTGTCTCTGGGGTTGCACAGAGTCTGACACGACTGAAGTGACTCAGCAGCAGCAGGTATTAAGAAGCAAAAGAAGTACTTAAAGAGCCTTATGGTTTTTTTGCTTGTGAATTCATACCTAGAAAAATAGGAAACTAGGAGGTTTTTTTTTTTTCTTTATTTTTAAGAAAAGAACCATAAATTCACCATTTAAAATCAAAATAAAATGTTTTCCATAAATAGATTATATTTTCTGATTAATTTCAAATCTTCCTTAGTGAGATTTTTTTGATTCTAATTTTTTCCTTTGTACTGTAGTTTATCTTTGTGTTCAGTACTTTTATTTATATTTACTTTTCATCTTAGTCAAGCTTGACTATATCCTCTCCAAGAAGAGCTTTATTATTAAAGATACAGTTTATATTGTCTTTCTCATTCAGATTTTCAGGGATACGTTTTTAACTGACCATTGTTGCCTGTTGCCTCCATTTTTTTTTGGTAAAGTAACTATGAATGCCAAATTAGATTTTTTAAAATAATTATAGAATTTATGAAATTAGTCGAATTTGTTTGTGTTTTCAATAAAAGATTTTAATGAGGTTACACTCCATCTATGTTGGTCAGCTCCACCCCTCACAATGTCTCCACTCTGCAGAACACAGATTTAATAAACTTGAAGTGTTCTTATATGATCTTTGGAATACAAGTAGATATATTTTATGCTTGAATGCTCTATTGCTTTTCCATATTACAAATACTCAAATGTAATTCTGTCTTAGGTTTCATTAATGAGAAATGGTGTACAAATTTGTCAAATTTCTGAACTTTTAATTTCACTAAAATTGGAAGTTAATTAAGCATAAATAGTTGGTGCAATTTGATGCAGTTTTTGTTACAATTTAATATGCTCCTGATAGAAAGTAACAGATAAGAGCCACTTGGGCTAATAAAAGGCACGTGGTGAGGTTTTTCTTCATCAAAAGCAGAGACACTACTTTGCCGACTAAGGTCAGTCTAGTCAAGGCTCTGGTTTATCCTGTGGTCATGTATGGATGTGAGAGTTGGACTGTGAAGAAGGCTGAGCACTGAAGAATTGATGCTTTTGAACTGTGGTGTTGGAGAAGACTCTTGAGAGTCCCTTGGACTGCAAGGAGGTCTAATCAGTCCATTCTGAAGGAAATCAACCCTGGGATTTCTTTGGAAGAAATGATGCTAAAGCTGAAACTCTAGTACTTTGGCCACCTCATGCGAAGAGTTGACTCATTGGAAAAGACTCTGATGCTGGGAGGGATTGGGGGCAGGAGGAGAAGGGAACAACAGAGGATGAGATGGCTGGATGGCATCACTCACTCGATGGATGTGAGTCTGAGTGAACTCCGGGAGATGGTGATGGACAGGGAGACCTGGCGTGCTGCAATTTTTGGGGTCGCAAAGAGTAGGACACGACTGAGTGACTGAACTGAACTGAGTAAGTCAATAAAAATTGCTCTTAAAAAAAAATTGCTTGGATAGTCACAATATGACCATAATCTAAATTCACTACAGAAAACTATATTGGATATATGTATATATATCTATCTCGGGATAAATAAAGGTGATGGTTGATTGAAATGTTCTTTCCACTCTAAAGTTTTAATAATTTTGTTCTGTATAATTAGTAATAGCAATTTTTAGAGACAGAAATACTATGTAACTGGAAAGCTTGCCTTACTTGAAACTGATTAAAAGCCTAGATATTTCATTCTCAAATATTGCTCTTATGAATGAAACATTGGCTGAAAGTAGTCAATGGGATTTGGAGATATTCCACTATTTGGGGAACCTGCATTTTTACTCTTGTTATACTGCACATATAGAGGGACATTGATATCTATCTGCTTTTCCTGGAAATAAGTAAATGTATTATGGTTTACACACATTTTATATTAGTTTATAGAGTATGCGAACTGCATGTGTCAAGAATAGTACTGTATGCTGTCCTGCCTTGTAACAGTGTTTTCACACAGAAAAAGTGAGAAAATTATCAGCTTTTGGCACTAGTCGTTGTTCAGTTTGTGATTGGAAAGTTCAGTTGATAGCAAGAGAACTAAGATCCATTAAAATAGATGGTACATGGTTTACGATTGTGCCAAATTCTTGATTGAATAATGACTTGGCTGCTTGTAATTCCTCACTGTCATTTCATAGCATTTCCATTTTTGCACTGTTTGCAGACTCAAGTTGCATTTGAAATGGGAAACTGTATTTTGGATGAAATTCTTTTGGGAAGGAGTGGACATGATTGTTCACAAATAGCAAAGTGGGCTCTGTGTATATTTTTTATCGCTATTCTTACTGAAGGAAATGAATTAAGCAACTTTATACAGGCAGCAGAAGGATTCTATTAAGGTCGGCTCATCTGATCTTTGTCCATGGGAGGAATTGCCCTCTTGCAGTACTTCAGTGTCTTGTGAGGAGCTAGAAAGTAAGAGTTAGTGTAAGATTAATGTGATTCTGCCTCATAAGTGGCAGTCCAGTAGAATCTCCAGCTTTACTCAGTAGATGGGTAAGTGGCTTTTACGATTTTCTCAGAGAGTAGATTTCTACAGTAGCCTCTCAAGGGGGGAAAGTTGTGTTTTTTAATCAGAGTATTAGTGTCATGTAATATTTTTCTGTTTTGTTTTAAAATGACAGGTATCTTTTTTACAAGATGTGAAGGGAACACTGAGTGTTGAAACAAGTTCAAAAGCAGTTTTTAAAGTTTGGGGTCTTCGCCCCCCATCCCCTGCCAATAAAAACTTAAGCATACCTCATGATATTGAGAGAGGACCAGTTCGTTTCATTATGAGGAACCATTGTGTATATGTGCATTGATTAGTACGAATTCCTCCGAAAACTGTATCAGAACTAGGTTTTTAGAATTACAGATTAAAAGGCAGCTTTTTTTTTTTTTCCTTTTGAGGATGAGTGGCATTTTCTACCTGCCATCACTTTTATTTTAAACAATTTTAAACTGATAGTATTTTTATAATGAATTTATACTGTAATTTCGTAAGATATGCATCATTCTTTTCTAACACTTCAGACTGTTAAATTCTGAATTGTTCTGTTTTCAACTTGATTTATGCTGTAGGTGTTCAAATAAATTGAAAGGTGTTAGGTTCAGCACTTAACACTGTAAAACATTTAAAGCTTATTTATATTCAGTGATAATTCTTGGAAGATAGTTACATATAGAAAATGAGATTGTTATTTTAAATCGTTTTTTTGATGTCATGTTTTTGTCCTTCTGAAGCAGAGCGAATAACCTAGCAAAATGCTTGGTTAACTGGAGTCTTTGCTGTGTGATCCAGCAAAATGTATCAAACTTGAGGATAGTTATGAGACATGCTGTAATCACTACACTGTTGCTAAACTGCAAATGTAAAGTTAACAAAATCTGTATGCAGGTCAGGAAACAACAGTTAGAACTGGACATGGAACAACAGACTGGTTCCAAATAGGAAAAGGAGTGCTTCAAGGCTGTATATTGCAACCCTGCTTATTTAACTTATATGCAGAGTACATTATGAGAAACGCTGGACTGGAAGAAACACAAGTTGGAATCAGGATTGCCGGGAGAAATATCAATAACCTCAGATATGCAGATGACACCACCCTTATGGCAGAAAGTGAAGAGGAACTAAAAAGCCTCTTGATGAAAGTGAAAGAGGAGAGTGAAAAAGTTGGCTTAAAGCTCAACATTCAGAAAACGAAGATCATGGCATCCAGTCCCATCACTTCATGGGAAATAGATGGGGAAACAGTGCAAACAGTGTCAGACTTTATTTTGGGGGGCTCCAAAATCACTGCAGATGGTGATTGCAGCCATGAAATTAAAAGACGCTTACTCCTTGGAAGGAAAGTTATGACCAACCTAGATTCCATATTCAAAAGCAGACATTACTTTGCTGACTAAGGTCCGTCTAGTCAAGGCTATGGTTTTTCCTGTGGTCATGTATTGATGTGAGAGTTGGACTGTGAAGAAGGCTGAGTGCCGAAGAATTGATGCTTTTGAACTGTGGTGTTGGAAAAGACTCTTGAGAGTCCCTTGGACTGCAAGGAGAACCAACCAGTCCTATGCTAAAGCTGAAACTCCAGTACTTTGGCCACCTCATGCGAAGAGTTGACTCACTGGAAAAGACTCTGATGCTGGGAGGGATTGGGGGCAGGAGGAGAAGGGACGACAGAGGATGAGATGGCTGGATGGCATCACAGACTCGATGGACGTGAGTCTGAGTGAACTCCAGGAGTTGGTGATGGACAGGGAGGCCTGGCGTGCTACAGTTCATGGGGTCACAAAGAGTTGGACATGACTGAGCGACTGAACTGAACTGAGGAAACTGTTTGGCATTAACTTTTGGCCTTTCCCTTAATTAAGTGGAAGGAAATATCTATCTTGCAGAAATATCTATCTATCTATTATGTATTTGTCTCATTCTTTAAAACCAGGAGATAATTCTCTTGTTAAAAGAGTTCTTGTTTACAGTGTAGATTCCTATCCTCAAGCCTGTATATCATTTCTGACAGGAATAACCAGTTTACTAGTAGCCTTAAAATATTGTTTGGTTTCATCTGTGGTGTCAATTCTGATATATTAGTCAGAGGAAGAAATAATTTTGTCTACGTTTTAAGCTTTTATACCTAGGAATTTTTATTTAAGAGAATTCTCTTCTTTATATATCCTTGTTTGAACTTACAAAAATTACTGTATTGATTATGTTCATGTGAAGTCAGTTCAGTCATATCCAACTTTGTGACCCATGGACTGTAGCCCGCCAGGTTCCTCTGTCCATGGGATTCTTCAGGCAAGAATACTGGAGTGGATTGCCATTTCCTTTTTCAGGGAATCTTCCCAATATATTATTTAAGTTAATATTAATTATTTTATTGTGAGTTTTTCTTTGAGAGAGTATGCTTTTAACTTTATTTCTAACACAGTACAGTTGATATTATGTAAATTAAACACACATAGTTCCTGTCTTGTAATAGTCACCAAAGGTAAAATATTCTGTATTTGATAAAATTTTCTGTGCTTAAATTTTTCTATAGCTGTGTTCAAGGGGTTTGGTATTGAAGCATTAACTTCTGATATAGTGTGGATTAGTAGACTATCTCCAGAATAGTTTTAAGGCTCAGGAACTTGGGCCATTCTAGAGTCTATACTGGGCTTCCCTGGTGTCTCAAGGGTTAAAGCGTCTGCCTGCAATGCAGGGAACTTGGGTTCAGTCCCTGGGTTGGGAAGATCCCCTGGAGAAGGAAATGGCAACCCACTCCCGTATTCTTGCCTGGAGAATCCCATGGACGGAGGAGCCTGGAGGGCTACAGTCCATGGGGTCACAAAGAGTCAGACATGACTGAGCGACTTTACTTTCACTTTCAGAGCCTATACTGAACGTTTGATTTACTCCTTGGAGGAAAAAACCTTTTCAGTTCAAAGGATTCATTTTTTAACCTAGATACCAGTGCTTTATTTTATAGTTTATGAAGTTAGAAGAAATCATGTAGACAAATGAAACTTGTTAATACTGAATATCTTTAATTGGTAACTATTAAACTGAGATACCTCTTCTAACAGAATGTCTCATCCGAACTGCAAGTTCTGTTTTTCCCTGTGACAAGGAAGAAATATGACTTAGTTCCTTGAAAACAAAATTTGCAGAAAACTTTTGATGTATTTCTTATAGGGACTATTTTTCAGAAAAAATGGTTAGATTGAGAAGAAAGAAAGTGTAGTCGCTCAGTCATGTCTGACTGTTCGCGACCCCATGGACTGTAGCCTACCAGGCTCCTCAGTCCACGGAATTCTCCAGGCAAAAGTACTGGAGTGGGTTGCCATTTCCTTCTCCAAAGATTGAGAAAGAGTTTGCTTTTTAAGTTGTCAGGAATTCTGTTAAATAAGATGAGAGTGGTTTTTTTTTTTTTTTTTTTCAAGTTAGATATTTAAGTAAATTCCTGGTTGTAGCATCATTAAAGGGAAGAAGTTGCCAGCACCTGGACTTAATCAGTCTTATACCCATGCTTTGAAGTCAGGTAATTTATTTCTTCTTTGCTTAGATACAACAAAGATATTGATATTTCTTTGTTAGTCCATACTGGGTTTCCTGTATCTTTTTAGACTATTTACTAAGTATAAAATACAGATCAGGTGTCATAGACATGAGTTTGAGCAAACTCCGGGAGATAGTGAAGGACAGGGAAGCCTGGCATGCTGCATCATGCAGTCTATGGGGTCACAAAGAGCTGGACACAACTTAGTGACTGAACGAAATAACAACAGGTGTCATAAGAGATTTTAGTCAGAGTGCATTTATCATAATGAAAACGATATCAGTTATTTCATTAACTCCACTTAAAGTAATCAGTTTTTGTTTGAGTGTTCCTTAAATGCCCTGAATGTATCATTCAGTTCAGTTTAGTTCATTTCAGTCACTCAGTCGTGTCCGACTCTTTGCGACCCCATGAATCGCAGCACGCCAGGCCTCCCTGTCCATCACCAACTCCCGGAGTTCACTCAGACTCACGTCCATCAAGTCAGTGATGCCATCCAGCCATCTCACCCTCTGTTGTCCCCTTCTCCTCCTGCCCCCAGTCCCTCCCAGCATCAGAATCTTTTCCAGTGAGTCAACTCTTCGCATGAGGTGGCCAAAGTACTGGAGTTTCAGCTTTAGCATCATTCCTTTCAAAGAAATCCCAGGGCTGCCCATCATTAAAGTTACTTGGTGAAAATATTCCCTCTCAGGTTAGTTCTGATCACCTACCACCAGGGGTCACTTTAACTCAAGGACCCCTTTTCTTCTTTCCTTGTCTATGGAATATTCTAGCAGAGTGTAATTGAACAGCATGAGTATGAACTTAGAGCTCAAATTCTCAGAATTTATGATGTCTTTAACTTTAAAGGAGATATTTTGAGTTTTTCTTAACTTACCAAAGTAGTTGTATAGCAACTGAAACATAAACCAGTCTTAACTACAGATATAGTAACTCAACTTGCATGTTGTTCTTTCAGAATAGTAATACTGTTTTGCTCTTTTGATTACAGGGACTCCTATTTAATTAGGATGTCATGATTTAAAATGTTTTGATTTAAAATTCTAAGAAACTTTTCTTCCTTTGTAGTTTTAGAATAGTGGTTTACAAATTATCAATTGCCAGAGAATCTAAAGTAGTCTTGCTGTTTTAATCTGAGTGTCTCTGCTTATGAGAATTTACTTGTGACAATAACTGAAAAACTCTATTTACTGACTTTTTAAGAATTTACCACTGTTAAAACATGAGATTTAATAAAGCTATTGGTTTGATTTTGATAATTTAAAAAAAACTTGAATTTAGTATTTATTATCTATATTCAAAAAGCTTTCTTTAGCTTTTTATTCTTTTGGATAGTATTAGTCTGCATTGGAGAAGGAAATGGCAGCCCACTCCAGTGTTCTTGCCTGGAGAATCCCAGGGACGGGAGAGCCTGGTGGGCTGCCGTCTATGGGGTCGCACAGAGTCGGACATGACTGAAGCGACGCAGCAGCAGCAGTCTGTAACCATTCACTTTGCTTCAGTATGAATAGGAACAGTGGATTACTGACTAGTGTATATGACTCAGCTGTCAAGTGAAAATCATGTTTAGTGTAATTGAATACAGTTGCTATATGTAGCGAGTACCCTGAAGCAAGTTTCGTACTATTTTTTTCAACTTTTTAATTTGAAAATTTTAAGCATACAGAAACTTTGAAAGAGTAGTGCAGTGATCGCTTGTATATTCATCTAATATATGCAAAAATTACTAACTTTTTGCTCTGTTTTATATACTTGTGTATTTTTCCCTGACCATTTGAAATTAAGTTGCATTATGACATTTGGCTTCTAAATACTTTAGCATATGTCTTCTGAAAATAAAGGTGTTCTTTTGTCATGTCTAAGAAAATCAGCAGTAATTTTTTCCTTGTATTTTTTATTAATTTTTTAATTTCTATATAATTTTTAAAGGTTACTTTCCATGATAGCTATTACAAAGCATTGGCTATATTTCCCATGTTGTACAATGCAGCCTTGAACGTATCTTACCCAGTAGTTTGTGCCTCCCACTTCTCCACCTCTGTTTCACCTCCTCCCAGCTGATAACCACTAATTTGTTCTCTATTATGAATTCAGCAGTAATTTCTTAATCCCATCTAGTATTAATTCAATAGTCAATTATTCCAGTTGTCCCCAAAATGTATTTTGTGGTTAGTCTTTTCAAACTAAGATTTCATCAAGGCCTACATATCATAGTTTAGTTGTTTGAGATTGAATTCCACTAGAAGTTTACTATAAATGTAATATATTAATCCTTTTTTCATTTTCTGATATATGTGTGCCTGTGTGGGGTGTTTTCATTAATAATACCTGCTATAGATACAGGTGGAATAGAATCTGGGTGGCAGTAAGAGGTAGAACTTAACAGGTCATTGGTAGGAATTTAAAAGTTTTTTTTTTTTCTAATAAAACTGAGTTCTTTTTTACATTTTACTGGTGTGCTTAAGCCCAAACATATAAATATGTATGTTAAATAATATTCTGTTTCTTTTATGAAGAAAAGAAATTTTGTCTCTCAGGCTTTGTATGTTTTATTCAAAGTTGATGTGACTGTTTTAATAAAAACATTTCAGGAAAATTGATTTTCCTTCAGTAGTTAAACTGGTAATGTTTTTAGAAGCGTTAACTCAACTGCAAAGATACCTTTATACCAAGATTTGAAAGTACTCAGATTGTAGAGTTTTATTTTATAAATATTATACTCTTAATAACACTACAAAATAGCAAATAAATGGGTTTTCATGTAATTTTTGTTTCAAATATGACTTTAAAGCTCTGTGTGTGAAAGTGTGTGTACCCGTGATTTTTTATTTTTTGAGGCTGTGTGGTTTATTTGAAATATTATTCATCTAGCAGTCAGAATATCTTGGTCCTAGTTCTGCCTTACTCTTTTACAATCATCTAACCTCAGGCAAGTCTTTAATCCCTGTGGGTCTTGTGTTCTCATCTGTAAAATGGGGGTAATACAAGTTCTGCTACTTTGACAAGGTTATTTCTTGTTTCTTATATCAAATAAAGACATGAAAGTGGCTTGTACACAATAGGATTCTATAAAATGTAAGGCAACAGGTTATTGTTCTGCTAAGTATATAAAAGTACCTGGTATTGTTCGTTAGATTTGGCAGTGACTTTTTAAAAATATAGATTGTATTATCCCTTTATTACCAAGGGTGAGTAAATAAATTATGTGTGCGTGCATTCTCAATCATGTCCAACTCTTTGCGACCCATGGACTGTAGATTACCAGGTTCCTCAGTCCATTGGATTTTCCAGGCAAGAATACTGGAGTTGGTTGCCATTTCCTCCTCCAGGAGATCTTCCCAACCCAGGGATCAAACCTGCATCTCCTGTTTCTCCTGCATTGCTGGCAAATTCTTTACTGCTTGAGCTGTAGGGGAAGTCTCATGCGTTGGTAGGCGGATTCTTCACCATCTGAGCCACCAGGGAAGTCCAAATAAATTATACAAATGTCCAAAATAAGAATCTAACCATTTTGTTGGGTAAAATAAAATATATATTATGAATGGTTTTATAGCATTAAGTATTCGTTCAGGTAAAAGCACATAATAGCAAAAATGTCATAGCACAGTTAATGTATAAATATTTTGTTCTTTCGAATGATTCTCATAAATTTTAACATTGTGTTAATACAAATTTATTGATAAATGTTATTCAGGAGATAAATGTTTAAAAACTCTGTCAGTCAAAATTCTGTGGTCTGAGAGCAGCTTCATTTAAATAATTTTTTAAAACATGTATCTATTTGTTTGTCTGCACTGGGTCTTAGATGTGGCATGCAGGACCTAGTTCCCTGACCAGGGATTGAACCCAGGCCCCAGGCATTGGGAGCATTGAGTCTTAGCCAGTGGACTACCTGGGAAGTCCCTGAAAGCAGCTTCTTGGTGGAAGTTTAACCATATTAAAAAGCTGCATAGAATATAAAAATCAAGTTTAAAGTGAAGCTCACTTTAATTCTGTGGGAAAACTGTAGCTAATTTAAACCTTGTTAGTGTTTATATGGTAACATAGCATCACAGAATTTATATGAATATTTCCTTTTGTCATTTCTCTTTCCTGCAGCTTTCACTGTGTGTCTAGATTAAGATAACACTGATGTAGATATCTTAGATACATATTATGCTTCAGATTTTGTTGCTGTTTTCATCCAGGTAACCTTGTAAGAATTCTGGACATTGATAGTTTTTCTATTTAAAATGAATAGGAACAAGTCCTAGAGTTATCTATGAAGACATCACAGTTAAAATTTTTAAGTAGTTTGCCTCGCATAAACACCGCCATCTTCCTCATTTTAACAGAGTATACTAGTCTAATGACACATTATAGTTCATAAATGGCATAATACTCTAGGCTTGATTTTAGTCTTATAAATTTTCTACTTTGTTCTAAAATAATCTACTCTGAAGCCTAATTCTTCTGTTAGGTATAGCTGTTTCCGCAGGTCTTTGCTCAGCATTTAGCAGATGTTGTTGCAAATAAAGATCTGGCAACATATATATGTATGTATGCACTATATACATAGATTTCTCCTCTCCACATGTTTTATAGAAGCATTTAATGTTTTATTTGTTGTCATAAAATTATAGAAAAAGTTAAGATTTTTTCCCCATATGTATCCTTAGGAATTAAGCTCTTGATCTCAAATACAAAAAGGTGACTTTCATTTTCTAACTGTTTAGGTTCTTTACCATATTAACTTCGTATCACATTTTTTTCTTTTTAAAACAGAGATGTGCTCCTGCATCTATTCGCCTAATGGACAACCAGCAGTTTCACTTTGGTGAGTAAGAAGTGGTGCTTTTAAAATCTGCTCACTAAGCCACAAAAATTTATGAAACACCAGTTATGTGCCAGAAGGAAGACTGAGTGCGGAGCTGGAAAAATAAATGTCATAGCTCCTGGTCTTCAGGAAGCTCTCAGTCTAATGAGGACAGATAATTATATAAATGAATTAGTGCAGGAGTATTAGATGATATGAAAGAAGGCTGCACTGAATACCTTGGGGTGCAGATGAAGTAGGTTGATGCTACTTGATTTTGCATAACATTGGGGCAGAGAGTGGGGAAAATCTTCTTGAAGGAGTCATGCTTAAAGTAAATCTTAAAAGGTGAATAGAAGTTTGCCTGAGACCATCTCTTCTTTCTTACCAAATTTTTGTTCACTTGTCAGCTAAAAATTTGATATCATAAACCTCAGTGCTGTGTTTGAACTTCAGATCATTCTGTGTGACTCACAAAGAGGCTAATGTGAGCGTGGCTACAGGAGATAAAGCTGAATGGGTAGACCAGGGCTTTGCAGGATAGATTTGGGTTTTCTTTTGTCCACAGAGGGAAATCTTTGTAGAGGGAATAGAATAAATCAGCTTTACATCTTAGAAAGCTCATTCTGTTAGCATTATGCAGAATGGATTAGAATGGTGCAGGCGTGGAGGAGGAGTTTAAAGGTTTAAAGAGGCAAATATTGAGGGCTGAGCCTTGTTTAAGGCAGTAGCAATGGAGATGGAAAGTAAGGAACAGATTTTCCAAAGAACAGTTTGCCAACTGGATGTGGAACGTTAAATAAAGGGAAGCATTTAGGGCAACTCCTGATATCTGATTGATTGATTAATTGGATGCATTGAATAATAGTCTAGAAGAAGAAATGATGATTTTGGGGGAAAGACATTACAGTGGGTTGTGTTTAAGGTGCCCATGGGATATTTGGGTGGAGAATTCAGTAACAATTAACCATGTTTCTCTTTCTTCCTATTTTGCTTGAAGTCTTAAACTTTCTAACACAATTTATTATCTCACCAATTTTAGTTTTATTGCTTTTGAGTCTTTCTGTATGCTAAAATTTATTTTTTTAATCTAATGTAGTTTATTTATACAATTTATTTATTTATGAAATTTAGTTTGGGATTTAAGTGTATAGAATTTAACTACCCTCAAAATAGTCCCAGAATGATTGCTCAATAATAATTACTAGAGGCTGTTAGGCAGGCTTTTGTTTGGTCAAAGAGTAGCTTAAAGTTTTATTTAGGGAAGAATGATTATTGTAATTATATAGAAATTGAACTAAGGAATTCAGATTGATAACATATAAAATGTTTGTTTTAAAATCACAAGTCACAGCTTTCTTTTTTTTTCTTTTTTCTATAAATTGGAGGATAATTGCTTTACAATATTGTATTGGTTCTGCCATGTAGCAGCATGAGTCAGTCATAGGTATATGTATATCCCCTTTCCTAAGTCACAACTTTCAATTCTTTAAGTAAATTTCTTTCAGAATAACTGTACTACTGATAAAAGTTTAAGATAAATGTGTCCTATAAATGATGAAATTTAATATAATAATTAAATGAAAACTAAGCCACCTGTGTGTCTGGCTTGCATTCAGAGACCTAGGTATTAAGAGAACCATGTGTCTGTCTGATTGATAAGACTGTATTATCCATTTATATGCTAGTATTGTAGTAAACTGTTTTGAACATTGACTGTAGTAAAATTAATTATGTGGCCAGATTTTATTTATAAACTGAGACCTATCAGTTCAGTTGAGTTCAGTCGCTCAGCCGTGTTTGACTATTTGCGACCCCATGAATTGCAGCACGCTAGGCCTCCCTGTCCATCACCTACTCCCGGAGTTCACTCAGACTCATGTCCATTGAGTCAGTGATGTCATCCAGCCATCTCATATTCTGTCACCCCATTTTCCTCCTGTCTCCAATCCCTCCCAGCATCAGAGTCTTTTCCAGTGAGTCAGCTCTTCACATGAGGTGGCCAAAGTACTGGAGTTTCAGCTTTAGCATCATTCCTTCCAAAGAAATCCCAGGGTTGATCTCCTTCAGAATGGACTGGTTGGATCTCCTTGCAGTCCAAGGGACTCTCAAGAGTCTTTTCCAACACCACAGTTCAAAAGCATCAATTCTTTGGCGCTCAGCTTTCTTCACAGTCCAACTCTCACAACCATACATGACCACTGGAAAAACCATAGCCTTGACTAGATGGCCCTTTGTTGACAAAGTAATGTCTCTGCTTTTGAATATGCTATCTAGGTTGGTCATAACTTTCCTTCCAAGGAGTAAGTGTCTTTTAATTTCATGGCTGCAATCACCATCTGCAGTGATTCTGGAGCCCCAAAAAATAAAGTCTGACACTGTTTCCACTGTTTCCCCATCTATTTCCCATGAAGTGAAGGGACCAGATGCCATGATCTTCATTTTCTGAATGTTGAACTTTAAGCCAACTTTTTCACTCTCTGCTTTCACTTTCATCAAGAGGCTTCTTAGTTCCTCTTCACTTTCTGCCATAAGAGTGGTGTCATCTGCATATCTGAGGTTGTTAACAGAGCACAAACCTTACTATTAATTGTTAATATTTTTATTATCACCCCTTCTCCTGACATGACTCTTAATATATTGAAATGATGTTTTCAGTATATTGAAATGATACATATCGAGTACCCTGAAATTATCTACAAATTTTCCCTGTGAACTAACATTTGTCACATTTAGGAGCTGTTTCTTGTTCGTTTATATGTGTCCTGTATCTATCACATAACAGGCACTTACATGTTGATTGACTTAATCATCAAATTAGCCAAAGAAGGTAAACAAATCTTGACTAGCATATAGTGTAGTGCTAAGCACATTATTGGGGCTTCCCTGGTGGCTCGCTGGTAAAGAACCTGCCAGCCATTGTAGGAGACGTAAGAGATTCAGGTTCCATCCCTGGTTTAGGAAGATCCCCTGGAGGAGGAAATGGCAACCCCCTCCAGTATTCTTGCCTGGAGAATCTCATGGACAGGAGCCTGGCAGGCTGCAGTCTACAGGGTCACACAGAGTCGGACATGGTTGAAGTGTCTTTTGCACACAGACACACACGCAAGCACATTATCAAGGACTTCTCTGGTGGCTCAGATGGTAAAGAATCAGCCCTCAATGCAGGAGACCCCTGGTTCTATCCCTGGGTCAATCTTGAGTCAGGAAGATCCCTAGAGAAGGGAATGGCAATCCATTTCAGTATTCTTGCCTGGAGAATTCCATGGACAGAGGAGCCTGGTGGGCTATAGTCCGTGGGGTCATAAAGAGTTAGACATGACTGAGTGACTTAACACTTTCACTTTCACTAATCACGTTATCCGTAGCACACAACCATCCCTCAAAGCTGTATTTCCAATTTATAAACAATTCAAAAGCTAAATATTTTGAGTATAGTCCACAAGTTACATGTGGTAGAGCTAGGATTGAACCCAAATCTGTCTGACTCCAAAGCCCATGACTTTTTCTGATGCTTCAGAGCACTTCTTTGAAACAGGGATTTATTGAATCCTTTAAAACTATTTAACTAACACTGTAACAATAACAAAATTCACTAATCAAAACTGTCCAGCTAGTAAATTTAGCAACTAGTTCATTTATTTACATAAAATAGCTGGAATATATTTAGGATATAATTAATTTGATAGGCAAAATTAATTTAAGTAAAAGATAATATAATATCCTCTTAATTAATAGTAATACTTGGCCCACTTGAAAGTTAGTATTACTTTTATAATAATTATGCTTCAAAGCTATCATGTCAATTCATTGTTAGAGATATATGGGACTAATTCATATTAGTGTTAACGAATAGAAGTTATGCATGTAAGTTGCAGTGTGATAAGATGAGCATATACCCTTAAGGATTATCCTATACCAGAGTAGTAATGTTTGGAATCTTCATACATTATGTAAAGGTATGTGGACCAGAAGTCTTTTATGAGGAGGAGATACACATGCTCACACATTTATATATTTATTTCCAGTTGTTGTTAAAGTAGGATAAATTTCACTTGGGACACATTTTGTTGATATCATTTAAGTTTATACATGCTAGAAATGGTATCTTTTAAAAGTGCTGATTATACTAGAGAATATCTCTGGTAGGTTACAATAAAAGAAAAATCCCCAAACAAACCTCTTATGATCCAGTATCTCAAAAAGATTGCTAGGTTGATCTGTATCTAATCTGCCCTTCATTTTTTGTTTTTTGCTTTGTTCAATTACAGCATTAATATATAATTCTTAGCTTCTGGTTAAGACTTATGTTACTTGGTCTTTTATGTAATATAAATTCTTATTATAACATATAAGAATGTAATAAGTATTACAGGTTCAGACTCTCACTTTAAAAAAATTAGATGAATGGGAAAACAAAGATAGCAAGTGATAGCTTTTCCTCCAGAAATCTCTCTCCACCTCTCCCTCTTTTTTCCTTCAAAAAAGATAGTTTGTTGTTTACACTTATTTTAAAAGAAGGTATCCACACTTTAAAAATAAACAAAATCCCAGAATCTTAAAGCCTTTTTTAAAAAGTAAACTTTTAAATTGGAAATAATTTAAGATTTACTAGAGGCTTTAAAATTCTTTATAAAAATTTTATGTGAATGGTATGCCAAATTTTTCTGAATTGAGCTCATAGTGCCAAGGCCAGATGCGTGACTCTTAAATGTAACTGTCACGGGAGTTAAGAAGTTGCTACTTTGAAAACAATGAGAAAACAGTAAAAGACTTTCACTCGATTAAGCTCATTCCGGAGGCAACGATGTTCATTTAACAGACTCTGAGACACCATTTATGTTTTGGGGGGAATTTCAGCTCTCTGGGTGTAATTAAGGAAACAATTACTAGTTATATGCAAGAATTCTGGATGAATTAAGAATTAATTAGGAAACAACCTTAAACTTGGCACCGACTCCATATTTGGTTATAGTTCTGAATGGTTTCTGCATGATTGAAAAAAAACAAAAGTAGCACTAGCCACTATTGGGTGTTCCTAATGAAATAAAAATTAATGAAGTGATTTTACTATGTATAAACTATACCATTGAAAGATAAACTATTTGTAGTATTAAGTACATGTAGTATTTGAGTTTTAAAAAACCCAAGAAGGAATTTGGTAAACAAAAAGTTCTTTGTGACTTTTGAAGGAAATGACACAGATAAAAGATGTAGATCTCAATATCAATGTTGTATATATATCACAGGGAAATTTTAAAACCTCAAGTCATGAAAATGTTCACTTTCTTTTAGGATGCTAAGTTAAAGTAGCCTCTTGCTGTTATGAAAAACAGATTAATTTGCTATTAATTTAAAATATGAACTTTTTTCTTATTAGGTCATGCGCTTAAACCTCAGGTTTCCTCTATTTTTACATCATTTTTGGATGGATTAAAAAAGTTTTATATTACAAAGGTAAGGGTTTTTTTTAATGCTTAGGATATTGATTAATTTTGTTTCGTGCATTCTCTTCCTTGCACACACCTGTTATGCTTTTCCATGTTGCTGTGTGCATTTCATAATTGTTATTTTTTATGTTGTAATAAATATTTAATCAAGCAACTCAATTACACGTTCAATTTCAGGAAATATAAAATCTTTCTCAGATTTGAACTTTCTGAAAATAACATTGCATTGAATATTTTATGCATGCAGTGTTTTTTATAGTTTGAATTTTTTCCTTCACAGTAGACATCTAGAAGTGAAATAAAAGGAGCAGTTCTTTTAAACTTTTGACCAGTGGCAATGCACATGTGCCATTTTTTGGTTGCATCCTTGCACATGTGGAATTTTTTTCTTTTGTTTTAAATTTAGTAAATCCAGGGGGAAGATAGTACTTTATTTTAGTTGCTGTTTCTTGAAACTCCAGTGAAACTGACCATTTCCCTGTATTTCCTAGAAATAATTTCTTTTGTGAATTAGTTGAATGTGGTTATTTTGCTAGGGGTAGCAGATTTGTGGAGTTTTTGTTTAAGGGGGAGATGGCTTAATGCTTTGCTGTGTGTCTTTTGAATAATGAAATTATTAGATGCCTTTTTCCTAAATGTTATAATTAGTTTTTCCAGTCAGATGACTTCTTTTTAATAAGGTTTCTTTTTATTTTTTGGTGCAAAATTTTCTAATTTTTATCTTTCCTGTGATTGTTTAATGACTCTTAAGCTTAGAAAAAGCCTGCCTTCCTTCAGAATTATGATAAAGGCCATTTCCTTCTCTCTCTCACATTTTTATATTAGGAATTTTAAGAAATATTATCTTTATTAGTGTTTGAACTTATTTCAATTTTATGGTGTGAGATAATTAACCATCATCTCCTACTCCCTTGATTGTTAACTAGTTGTTATAACACCATTAACTAACCTGTCCCTGGTTTTCTTATGTTGGTTTGCCATGTCTAAGACATTTTATTACATACTTATCTAAGAAAATGACATTCTAATGTATTAGATTCTTTTTAATGAGTTTTTGTTCTTGAAAAATTAAGGGAATTTAATTTTGTAGATCTAATTTTCCCTCTTATTTTTCAGAATTTTCCTTGTTATCACCATTATCTACCTGTTCATAATCCTAGAAAAATTTTAGAAACTCTTCATAATTTTAGAAAGCTTAGTGATATTTTTTATTAAAATTGCAGCAGCAGCAGTTTATATATTAATTTATGCAAGGACTGATTTATAATACTTAGTTTATGTGCTTGAGAATGTATGCTTCTCTCACCTTTTTAGACGTGTTTTCCTAACAAAGTTATGTGTTTCCTGTTAAGATTATTCTTAGATATTTTGTATTTTTAATTGAAGATATAAGATCTCCTTTGAAAATATTACTTAGAAGTTATTGGTGGTATTTAAGGATGCTGTTGGTTTTTTACTTCCCTGCCACCAAATGTCCTCAATATAATAATACTTTATTATGTTCTATTATTTTGGTAGTTTTATTTGATTCTTTGGGACAGTTATAATTCTTGCAAGTTATTTCTTGTATTTCCTTACCAAAATATCGTTGTAATTGACACCTCGGCATACTTTGAAATGAAGCGGTTTTCCATAGTACTATTCTATTGTGATAACCTAAATAGGTACATTAAGCGTTCTTTTTGATTGACGTATAAAATTCCAAAGCTCAAATTTTGAAGAGCTGGTATGTTTGAGCTGAGATCAGAAGAAAAAAAGAGCAAAATGTATTTTGATTTATTGTTTTGTAGGCTGAAACTTATCAGTAATAATAACATTCTTTTGTAGTTTAAAGGATTTGATCCAAATCAGCTAAGTGTCGCTACATTACTGTTTGAGGGGGACCGTGAGAAGGTTCTTCAGCATGAAAAACAAGTGTATGACATCGCTGCAAAATTTGGGTATGGCTTTAAATTCATAATGCCAAGAGAAAGTTAAACTGAAATTCTGGTATCTCCAAGCAGTTGTTAATGTACTCTTTTAAATATTAAGTTTGTGTTCATAAATGACAGTCAACTTAAAATATTGTGTTGGTTTGTAGGAAGCTAAATTGGTATGTTGTTCTGACCATTCTAATCTTATACCTGACATAGTGAATCTTTTATTGTATTTTCTCAGTAATGATAATTTTATAACTGTTTGTTGTGCTAAGTGAAGTAGAAAAAAGCTCAGTCATGTTGCTATTTAGTGGTAATAGTATATGTATAAAACATGCTATGTTTTTAAAAGGAAATTGTGTTTAATCAAAACTGTTTGATAAATTATCTGTACTCCACCCCCTGTCACTTACTGTTTTGTGCTAGTATAAAGAAATAGAAAACATTTCACATTTATAACCAACTGAATAATGATTGGGTGGTTTCTGTCTGTCTGTTTGATGGATTATAAGATTGATGGATGAGAACTATAGTGAAAATGCCATTTATCAGGATTACATTTCCTTCCTTTCATTTTTAAGTACATAATAAACTGACAGTTTTCTGGATACCAGTCTTTTTTTTGTTCTTCCTAATTTCAGAGGTTGAAATATATCATATACATTATCTTTAATCTGGGTTCTATGTAAATATTTACTTTTATCCCCCCCTTTTTTTTTGCTGTTCTTTATGAGAACAAATGAACACGTAATTTGGAGCCATGTATCTTAGAATGCTCCGCTTTAATGTGCTTTCCTCATATATAATATTCAGTCCTTTGTCTTTAAGGTTTTCTGAACTTAGTATTAAAGTGTAGCGTTCTTAAGAGAAAAAGATATCGGGCTTAGTTTTTAGTGTACCTTTGAATTGTGCTTGATTATTGCAAAATTATCTTTTAGTTTTATTTTTGCCCTCTTCTAAAATTGGCTAGTGGAATTATACTTTTTTTAGGAAAAGCTGAAATTCATTAATCTTTCACTTTTTCTTCTCCTTAGTACTCTTTGGGAACTATTGATGTTTTAACCAAATTAGTTAAGAGTACTATAAAGACTCATTTAATGATTGGGTGACTTGGATATCAGGCTAATTCTGAAATTTTTTTTGTGAAATGTACATGTACATATTTTTTAGTTCTCAAGTTATGTTGAGTACGTATGCAATTTGATTTGAAAACTTTTTTTCTGAAAACTCATGATATTAGTGAGAAACAATTAAGAGTCAAATGAAAACCTTTTATATCTAAATCAAATATTATATATCTACTTAGCCTTAAATATTAGACATTGAAACTTTAAAAAAATTATTTCTTTATATATTTAAATATTTATTTGGGATTTCAAAAAATTCCCAGAGTCATTTGTAGGGAAATGGATGCTTTAATGTTTTACTCACTGTTTGTAAGGTTAAATTTGCTTCCGTTCACCTTGCTACTTCCCACCCCCACCTCTGTGCACACACACACAAATTGCACTTTGTAGAATCTATAATTCTAGTCTCAGTTCAGAGTAGCCAGCAAATCCTTACTAGTTACATGGCACATTTCCTGTTAGACTAGGTATAGGATGGTGACAAAAGACCTTTTTGTCCTCATGCACACATAATTTTTAGAGGGCATGACCTGCCTCTTGGGGCATCACCATTGATGTCTGGTATATACTAAATGCTTGATTAAATATTTGCTGGAAGGATTAATGAAACCAGAATACTTTATTTTCCCCTGCCATCTTTTATACTGCTTTATTTATGCCTGATTACTGTGTTGCCCTTAAAACAGTGTGTTTTAATCGTCAAGTATTTATCTAAACCGTTTTGTCAGTTTTATTTAATTTGAACTACCAGCTGTGGTGAACTGGCTTTCTATGTAATGCCAGTTTTGTTTTTCTCATATAACATCAGCCATTTACAAGTTAAAAGTAAGAGTGACTCTTAAGATGATTCAGCTCTCTTTAGATACTGATAGTGAGACCCAGAACTACTGATTTAATTCCAGCAATTTGTTTATACTGAAAAAAAATTTGTATCAAATTCATCCATTAAGAATAGATTATAGTAAATGAGATATCTACTTAAAGCAATGGTAAAGGGAGTGTGGTTTTTTCGTTACTATCATTTGTGACTTCTTAATTATCTTTTATAATTAGTTTTGTAGTATCCTTCCATCTGGTGCCCTTCATGTAGATGAAGTCTGTATTGAACAACTCTCTGCTATCTCTAGGCAGATGGCTTAGGGCTCTTCTGATTTTTTGATACTTTTATCTTCATGTGGTTTTCTAGAAGAAGTCCTGGTTTTTCCCTAGTTTTCTCTAGGCACTAGTTCTTTGTTTCAGCCACTGAAGATTCAAGGATATTTTTATTTAAGATGCTACCCTGCCAACTCCTATTTCTCAATCATTTCTCCTACATGATTAGCTGAAGGAAAGCATCACTAAGTTTCTCTCTAATGAAGTTTTCATAAGTTAGTTTAGCTTATGTATTTTATTTTGAATTCAGTTCAGTCGCTCAGTCGTGTCTGACTCTTAGTGACCCCATGAATCGCAGCACGCCAGGCCTCCCTGTCCATCACCAACTCCCGGAGTTCACTCAAACTCACGTCCATCAAGTCGGTGATGTCATCCAGCCATCTCATCCTCTGTCGTCCCCTTCTCTTCCTGCCCCCAATCCCTCCCAGCATCAGAGTCTTTTCCAATGAGTCAGCTCTTCGCATGAGGTGGCCAAAATATTGGAGTTTCACCTTTAGCATCAGTCCTTCCAAAGAACACCCAGGACTGATCTCCTTTAGAATGGACTGGTTGGATCTCCTTGCAGTCCAAGGGACTCTCAAGAGTCTTCTCCAATACCACAGTTCAAAACCATCAATTCTTTGGCACTCAGCTTTCTTCACAGTCCAACTCTCACATCCATACATGACCACTGGAAAAACCATAGCCTTGACTAGATGGACCTTTGTTGGCAAAGTAATGTCTCTACTTTTGAATATGCTATCTAGGTTGGTCATAACTTTCTTTCCAAGGAGTAAGCGTCTTTTAATTTCATGGCTGCAATCACCATCTGCAGTGATTTTGGAGCCCCCCAAAATAAAGTCTGACACTGTTTGAAATAGGGCATTGTTAATCTGTACTTTGTTTTCTGTTCTTTTGTTTTATCCGCTGTTTCCACCACAGTCGAGAACGTTTTTGTATATTATCTCAGTTTACCTTTTTGCCTTCCACTCCCACCCAAACACTGTTAAATACCTTTGAACACATATGATCCAACAGAATATAATAGCAAATGTTGAATAATCTTACTCTTGGTTGTTTATCCATGTTTGCTGGTAACATATTTTAAATTCTCTAAGAACTAAGCAGAATAAACATTGCCTGTCACCAACTGTGACAGATGTGTTGACATTTAGCATAGGTCTTAAGGTAATATATTACTATTTTTAAAGGGTTATACTTAAAGTGTTACTTTTAAAGTTCATGTTTGGGAACACATGTAAGAATTAAAGATTTTAAAATTAAAAAAATAAAAATAAAAAAATAAAAAATAAATAAAAATAAAGTGCTTAAGTTGTTTGATGTAATTTAACGTGAGTGATTAGGTTCACCAGATGGCTCTTTTATGTAAAAAAATTGTCTCACTCCTATTTCAATAGTCTTCCTAGTCCTTCTTCATGAAACAGCTTTAAATTTAAGAACCTTGTTAATTGATATTTAAAATTTGTGGTAGAGGAGTAAGAAGTAGGGGATGGATAACATAAAGCAGTTGAAATTAAGTATAGTTTTTTGAAATGGCTGCAAAAGTGGCAAGTTACAAACATTTAATCTAAGCCCTACTATGGTTTACATATTGTATCTTAAAGTAATTCTGGCTGGTAAGATACTCTATCTTATAGTAATTCTGAAAGCCTTTAAAAAAAAAAGAGAGCTTCCAAAAAGCTAAATTTGTAGGGAAACCTGTGATTCAGAAAAGCAAAGCCAGAGCAGCTTTTCTTTGCAAGGGTTTATGAATTTAGAATGGACATCTAGTTTTTTCCTGTTTTAGATTTTTTTTTTAAAAAAGCATATTTCTGTAGTTTGTTGTACTAGATTCCAAGTGAAACAGATGCTTTTTTCTCTTTGTCAGATTTAGAAGAGGATCTAAAGAAAAATAGCTTTGACCTGGGGCTGCAAAGTTGAACTCTTTCTCATCTTGATATATATGGATGCTATATTTTATATCAGTAGGCCAGATATTAAAATGATAGACAGGTCTGCTAAATGTTTATACCTGTTACTTCTCACCAAGTACTCAGAATGCAGCTTCTCAAAGATTCCGAGCAGTAGTCTCTTGCACCCTTTCCTAGTCTTCACTCTCCTTTGCATGAACTGTGTCTGTTTCTTCTATCAATAGGGTTTTTCCTCTCTCGGAGTCAGTGTCTGACTCCAGTTCATATCTACTTGAGGTATGGGTTCGTCTGTTGTTGTTTTTTGGTTTTTTTTTAATTTGTCATGATTTTATTAAATGTGTATACATTTTGAATATTGTTTATCCTGTTATTTTTCCCACAATTTTGATAACTTCATGATATTTTAAATATGCTCATTGTTTAAAAAATGAACAGAGAAAATTGCAGAGAAAAAGTAGTAATCACTTAAAAATCTGCTCTTTAATGGTCACCATCATTATCATTTCAATGAGTGAATTTCCAAGGAGCACTTAATCTTTCTCTTTGCCAGTGATTTTTGTTGCTGAAACTTATCATGTAGTAAGTTTATAAATGTATTGGTATCTACTTCTGTATTTCTTTTGATCCTGGTTACATATGCTGCACTGTTCAAGTGTTAGTTGCTCAGTCATGTCCGACTCTTTGTAACTCCACGGACTGTAGCCTGCCAAGGCTCCTCCATCTGTGGGGTTTTCCAGCCAAGAGTACTGGAGTTGGTTGCCATTTCCTTCTTTGGGTTCATCTGTTTTTTTCCAAGCACTTGCCACAGCAATTTTCTGACTAGTTTCCTTTTTGTTTTGGAACTTTATTTGACTCCTTACCCCAACCTAGTATCCATATGCATCTAAACCAGAACTGTCTTCTGTTTCTCCTTACTTTTCAATCTCAGCTGCTTGATGTAAATTGTTTTCCTTGCTCCTTAACATTCTATTAACAAACACCTCCCCTTCATTTCATTATACCCTGTTCCCGTGTAGTTCTAGACTAGAGGTGTTCCTATTAAGTCTTTACTACTCCTTCTGGATGATACTAATTTATGTGTATTCAGCTATAATACTGGCATATCTGATCTAGCCAATATGTCCTAGCTTAAAATTGCCTTACAGTATTTCCTCAGGAGAAGTGGGTTTAATCCCTAGGTTGGGAAGATCTCCTGGAGGCATATGTGCTTAATTGCTCAGTCATGTCGGACTCTTATGAACTCATGGACTGTAGCCCTCCAGGTTCCTCTGTCCATGGGATTCTCCAGGCAAGAATGCTGGAGTGGGTTGCCATTTCCTTCTCGAGGGGATCTTCCTGACCCAGGGGTCGAACCCAGGTCTCCTACATTGCAGGCAGATTCTTTACCATCTGAGCTACTACATAGGCGCTTTCATATCCCCTATATGGGATACCATCTGAGAATCCCATAGACAAATGAGCCAGGCAGGCTACAATCCATAGGGTCACAAAAGTCAGACTTGACTGAAGCTACTTAGCATGCATGCACGCATGCACATTTGTATAGAACAAAGGTACATATATGCATTGTATTATTTACTTACTGCCTACTGTCGATGTCAGGCAAAACATTGAAGGGGAGAAAGGATTTAACTGTAAGGCGTGAATTGAATTCATAAGAGAAATGAGAAGAGGCTCAAAACCTGAGTCTTAAGCAATACCTCGGTTAAGGGCTTAGCATCCTGAGACCAAGAAGGTGCAGTTAGTGTATTGAGGTGGAAGTTGCTTCAGTCGCATCTGACTCTTGGCAACCCCATGGACTGTGTGGCCCGCCAGGCTCCTCTGTCCATGGAATTCTCCAGGCAAGAATACTGGAATGGGTAGCCATTCCTTCTCCAGGGGATCTTCCCAACCCAGGGATCGAACCCAGGTCTCCTGCATTGCAGGTGGATTCTTGATCATCTGAGTCATCAGGGAATCTCCTAGTGTATTGAGAAGAGAGACATGGAAAGTTAACCCTCAGTCATGGCCCAAGAAGGCCGCAAGAAAAGATATTTTTCCATTCATTTTTATTGAGGGATTTTTAGTGGGTGCTTTGAGAATTTGGGGTAAGTTTTATTTAATTGACTAAAACTACTTAAATTTTAATTTCTGCCTAGTGGTGGAAAAGAGCAAAATCAAAGACTCTGTATTGAGGTAGTGGAAATCAGTCATTCCTAGTCTTTTAAAATTAGAATGACTTTTAAAAAATAGAATGCTTGGACTGAAATATACATTATATGGGATTAATTCTAACTAGATCACCAAATACATCCTCTATGTATAAAATTACTTTCCAGTTGAAATGGATATGTTCATACATTTGCTCTTATACCTATCTGTATGATGCTTCATAAATTTTAATATATCTGTATAAGTATGTTTTGTCTGTCTTTTAAATGATAAGTCCCATAAAGTAAACACCATGTTAATATTCCAGATGCTATATGCTCAAGTAGTCAAGAAACTTCTTGGTGTTAGAAGATAGTAGTCATTCATCGCGGATCTTTATATATGAATAAGACTATAATACATGAATATACAGGTTAGAATATGAGTAAAATAGGAGTATTTTAAGTATCTTGTCCTTGTGAAGATTATATAAGCTTATTTCTCATGGCTGAGTCTTTGTTCTTTTTACAGTCGGAATAGAATTGGTTGAGTTTATATCACTCAGGTTTACTAGTTTGGTGGCTATAAAAGTTTAAAATTAATTACCAAACTAAACATTAAAAATTCTTTTGTCCAAGCCTGTTCTCTTGATAGCACATTTATACCTTTATGATAAATGAGATTGAAATTAAAATGAGATGTAATCTGTGTTAATCTTATAAGCAGTTATCTTGAGGTATTGATCAGTTTGGTTAGTATTATTTATTTTTAATAGTTCATCTGAAATATATTCAGTTTGTTCTTTAATTACAGGGGATTGGCAGCTGGGGAAGATAATGGACAGAGAGGTTATTTGTTGACCTATGTCATTGCATACATTCGAGTAAGTTATCTCATATTTCCCTTGTCATTTTATGTTGCAAACAATACATTTTCTTATTTTAAGTGAATAAAATTTTCTTTATTTTCTTAAATTTTAACCTATTATAATTTAACATGAGTCTATGATTTTTCTACTTTATAAAGTTTTCTTTCATACCTTTGCCCTTCTGCGGTAGCTTAGACTCTTTCCAGTTTTGATATTAGAACAGAATTGTATTCTGGGTAAAAAATTTAGTATTATAAGTTACTTATTACATAAGCAATATATTTTACATGCTATAAAACATATTTTCCTAGCTGAGATGGGTCCAGATGTTTTCTCTATTTAGTCACTACAAAGAGAAACACTCTATTCTTGAGTTTATTTTTTAAGAAAAGTTGATTTGAAGAAGATATCTTTTCCTTTCTCTAATCCCCTCTGCCTGTGACTTCCCTATCTCCCTGCTCCTTTGTTCCTATTGATCACTTTTTGCTATTGGTCAATTCGCTATTTATTTAGGCCACTAAAATCTATCCTGCTAGTGTTCTCTGCATGCACACAGGCAGTTCCTGGGTAGAGACTGCATTCATTAGAGAAATATTAGGTGCAGGCACTCCACCTGGTGCCAAGGGCACAGAGGAAAACAAGACAAAGTTTCTGTCCTCCTGGAGGTTGTATCCCGGACTTGGGACCACTTGCCCATACTTTTTTGAGGTAGATTGTAAAGAGTCCAGAAGGTTAAATTAGAAACATGAAGTACTAACAGTGAACAAGAAATACTACTAATATTATGGACTTCTGCATCTGCTATAATTCCTTGATTTTTGTGTATATGTCTTAACAGGATTTGGGTTTGGAATACTATGTATTAGGAGAATCTTTTGAGACTTCTGCTCCTTGGGACAGGTAAAATGCAACAAAATGCCTGATATTATTAAAATATGCTGTACAAGTTGCTGAACTAATTTATCCTTGTGTGTGAATATGTAAACTTCTAAAAATTTGTAAAGAAGCATTGAAAGAAGGTAATCACTTTTATTTAAATTAGTGTCTTCATCAGAATGTCATATTTGCAAGCCATTTAAAAAAATTTTAGATTTGCCCATGCCCCATAGAAGGATGGTATTACTGAAACTTACATTTTAAAGAATTCTATTGAACATTAAATGTCATTGTGTGGTTTGACTTAGCTTCAATTTAAATTCTTAAATGGTTAATGTGCTTAAATGTTCTCTAGAAAGTCTCCCCAAAATACAACCTCCTATTGTACTATATTTAGCTTTTGATATTTGTATGTGTACTATTAAGCAAGATCTTAGCTTAAATTTAAGTGATTTCTGAAAGAAATCCAATTTTAAGAAACTGTATAATTTCTGTTTTAAAATTACATACATATATACATACAAATATTGGTTAGGGAAATATAGTAAAAGCTGATTAGGAAATGTGAAATGGTTTTATTAAAAACAGACCTGTGAGTTAACTCATTCAGTAATAGGAAATTCTTGAAATTGTTAGTACATTTTTATTCTAGATACATTTTACTTTTTCTTTATAAAATTTACTGTTTTAAACCTGTAATAAAGCATATAAGATCCAACAGATCCCACTGAACACACCTGTTAGGTATTACCTACCTTAACATCTTTGTTCGACCTTAGCCTCATTTTTTTTCCTCCCTCAGAAAACTTTTTACTTTTCCACATTGTCTTCATCTACTGTGAGTTTTGACTTCAGTGTATTGATGCTAATACTCCACGCACCATAAGATAGTAATCAAATTTAGAGTATCAGTCTGTTAAATTCATAGCATTCAGTTTTGGATGCTAAATTTTAATGGGGGAATAAATCTTATAAATAAAAAGAATTATCACCTCATCCACATCTGACACTTTTGAACAGCAGATATAGTTTGGGAGCTGTTCATAGTTGTTTCAGAGACCACTTTAGTCTTTAATAGTTTTCCTTACTGGGGAAAATGGGTTAGTGTAGTATTACTTCTTCAGTATTATGAATTTCCCTGTCATCAGTTCCTGCTAACTGATGATTTCCCTATTGTCTTTAAACTCTTCCAACTGTGGAAACTGATCATGCACTCTCTCTTCATTTTTCTTTATCCTTTCCTTGTATATTCTGACATATTCTTTTCAACTCACTGACTATTACCTGTTTTATACAGGGCTACCTACTTGATTAGTTTTCATTTAAAACAATATCTTCAGCTAAAGTATTAATAAATAAAACTAAGTGAAAGCAGCTATATTCCTGACTTAAAATTTACTTGTTACCATTTAGTAACTTGCTTTCTCTTAAACCTTTAGCTAGGTAAAGACCATATTTAGCAGCAAACCATGGGATCGGAGTCTGCAACCCTCACACATTAGATTGCTTGGCCTTTTCGTTCATAAATCTCTTAAGAGATTATTGGTCTTACTAGTTTTTATGTGTTCCTCTGTGGCCTTAGCACAGTGACTGCACCTGTTAGGTGCTCAGTGTATATTCTGTATAAAGTCCTGTGAATGAACTCTGGAATAGTGTAAGAATGTAGTCTATAAAAATAGCTGCTTAAGAGATCCAGGTTGGAGATTAGAAGATTTTAGAGATACCAGCTTGAGATTTGTGATTAAAACCAAAGGAGCAGATACACTTTCAGGTAAATGAATGAAGGAAAAAAGAAGGCCTGAGAAAGAACTCCAGGGAACCCCAACATTGAAGGGATACAAACAAAGGATTCATTTAGTCATCCAAATAAGAGTTAACAAAGGAAATTAAGGAATACAGTCTAGAAGATGTGGAGGAAAATCAGTGCTGTGAGAGAAGCCAGGGGAAATTTTTTTCAATGAAGAAATGGTCAGTAGTGTTAAATTAGCTAATAAGGTCAGGTAAGAATTTAAAAGTATACACAATTATGTTTACCTCATATATAGTGATTGGTCCAAATGAACTGTATTGACCTTTGCATGAGCTTTGTGAGAATTATACAAATAATTTCTAGAAAGTATTTTATTCAAGTAGTACATAAATTCCATTTTCTAGAGTCATAATAAAGAATTTATTACCTTTATAAATTTGTAATGCACATTAACTCCTATAGATACTAAGATTAAGCAGATTTTATTTATCTGCCTTAAGCAGAATAAAGCAGAATTTAACTTCAATGTTGTTTTGTAAAGTCAGAATTTATAGAATTTTTACACTATATTTATAAAACTGACATGCTAATAAAATACTACAACCTTTTTCATATTTATTTTATTTATTCTTCATTCTTATTGGAAGTATAGGTAACTTTTGGTCATCTTTTCTATTCTAAGGACCAAGGTTTAAAACACAGAATCATCATCAGTATGTAGCCACGATATTTATTGGAGAGTAAAATGCCTTATGTATACTTTGAGTCTTATTTTTCAGATGAAACAAAATATATGGTTATAAAAATATGTTACAACTCACATTAAAAAATAGAGTAATATTGTTAAATATTGCCAGTCTTCCCTCCCAACACATAGTTTGTATCCAGTAAGTCTTTGTTGAACTGGATTTTAGCCTAGTGCTTGAAAATAATCTGTTGAACATTTGGTATAGTAGTGTGATTACTAATGTAATTCTTTTCAAACTAAGGAAGACTTCTTAGACATGGGTATAGATTGTGTGTGTGTGAGGGGGGTGTTGTGCACATGCGTGTGCATGCACATGGTCAGTCATGTTAGACCCTTTGTGACCTCATGTACTGTAGCCCATCAGGCTCCTATGTCCATGGAATTTTCCAGGCAAGAATACTGGAGTGGGTTGCCATTTCCTCCTCTAGGGGATTTTCCCAGCCCAGGGATCGAACCCATGTCTCTTGCATTGGCAGGCAGATTCTTTACCACTAGCACCAATTGGGGTATTCCTATAACCCAGAATTGAATTATCATTAATATTTTCTTAGAACTTTTTAAAAAGTTTTTAAAATCTTACAGTTAAATTTATTTCAAAATTGGACTTTCCTTAGCATAGGAAAGTTATCTTCAGGAGACCTGAGTATACTCCTCTTACTTCTGTCTTTCCTGTGACAAAAAGGGCAAGGGCTTTGGTCCCTTAAATTTTTGAATGGAAGGCTCAGTTTGAATAATCATGACTTTTGTTCATTCTTGAAGGAATAAACGTAAAAGTTTAAGAGAATTTCTGACTTGAAGTATGCTGATAAACCAGTAAGTAGAATTTTTGAAACATGTGAAAACTTAATATTGAACTCCATTCTTGTTTTCTAGGGTTGTAGATCTCTGTAGAAATGTAAAAGAAAGAATAACAAGGGAATGCAAAGAGAAAGGTGTTCAGTTTGCTCCTCTTTCTACATGCAGGTGAGTTTTTTTGTTGTTCTTATACTTCTTATTCTGAAAAAACTTATTAAAATTAATGGAAAAGTGTAATTTGTGAGTGAGGAAAAGCTTCAGTCTGTTCCACTTAGCAGGCTTTCCTAAACTTCACTTGCCATGTTAGTGACTTAGTAGGACTGTGCAGCTAAACTAGGATTTTTACAGTGGTTCTAAGCCAACAAAAGTAGAACACCCTTCCACAAGTGAGCCTCCTGCCCTGTCTGGACAGCACCATGATAGAGAGTCAAATGTCTGAACTCCTGGACCTCTTCATTCACTGAAACTATAAATTTCATAGGTAGTCAAGAAACTGTAAATTACAAACATATTCAATATAGCTCTTTCTTTAGTAGAGAAAAAGCATTTTAACCACTTTGTCAGTTGTTGCTTAAATCATTGGATATGGAATATAGGAATGAGTGGAGCCAGAAGATCCAAATGAAGATTAACTCATTGCTTTCTAATAGATCTTTCTGTGATAAGGGAAATGTTCTATATCTGTCCTATCCAGTATGGTAGCCACAAGCCATATGTGGGCTGTTGAGCTGTTGCAGTGTGGCTGGTGTGACTGTGGACCTGAATTTTAAACTTCATTAATTCAAATAATTTAAATCTACAGTACCACATATGGCTAATGTCTTCCACATGGGACAGTTATGATCCATATTGGATCACAGTTAACTAATAATCTTGTCCTCTTAGTTAAATAGCAGCAGACCCAAAGGATGTTTTCTTGAGAAGGGGCACTTTGTGTCCAGTCTTTTGATACTAATTTTCTCTGTGAACTCACAGAATTAGAGGCCTGACTGTCTAGTCTGTCAAGCCACATATTTATAAAACTGAGAACAAATCGGACCCACTAATCCAAAAGTCATTTATTAATAGTAAAGCTTAAAGCATTTAAAGTAATAGGGTGTATTTTTGTCAAGTTGAGGATTTTTTATTCTTTTGTTATGTCAAGCCTCAGCTTAACAGATATCCTTTCTTCCTTCTTCTGCCCTTCTTCCCTGTTCAGCATCTCTCGAGATCTCCCTTTCCATTATGAGACTACCATTGTGATAAACTACTGCTTACACAAAGTGACTGGGAAGTAACATATTCTGTCTTTAGGACACCTTCTGTAACAACACTTAAATCTAGGTTCTTTAAATGGTACTCCTAAGGCCTAAGGATCTTCATTATGTATTGTACTGCAGGTGGATAGAATTGTTATATATATTCTGAATTGATCATTTGTCATTTATTATGTGGAGAAGGCAGTGGCTCCCCACTCCAGTACTCTTGCCTGGAAAATCCCATGGACAGAGGAGGCTGGTGGGCTGCAGTCCATAGGGTCACTAAGAGTCGGACACGACTGAGCAACTTCACTTTCACTTTTCACTTCCATGCATTGGAGAAGGAAATGGCAACCCACTCCAGTGTTCTTGCCTGGAGAATCCCAGGGATGGTGGGAGCCTGATGGGCTGCCGTCTGTGGGGTCGCACAGAGTCGGACATGACTGAAGCGACTTAGCAGCAGCAGCAGCATTTATTATGTGGCTGTTTTTTTAAGGATTTTCTGATAAAAGCATAATGCTTTAGCTTCTATAATTATCTTATAAAATCAAAGTTTAGAATGTGCAAAGTCTAAGTTAATTGAGTGTTTTGCTAAATAGGAGTTTTAGATATAGTTTTAATAGCACATACTTGATTAACATTTAAGTAGAGTTTAATTTTACTTGAGTTTGATTTGGGCTGATTAACAGTGGCGAAGGAGATTATTCTGTGTTGAGTGTAAATGCTTAAATGTGTGAGATGAACTTTTTAAATCATTTTTTAAAAAGCTATTCTGAAATTAATTTCAAATAGTTGTAGATTTCATTGAAATCAAAGATTCTGAGGAAAAGAATTCAGCTGTAGCAGGCATTTACTGATTTTACTTCATTTATGTCTTTTAAAAATTATTTTGTGAATTGGAATTCTAACCCTAAATTTTCTGAACAAATTTTGTGGGAAGAAATTACTAGCCAGTGGGTCTAACATAAGTACAGTACTTCGAAAAGTACATAGCGCACTTTTTTTTTAGAAATTAAAGAATAATATAACAACTTTGGCAACAACACTATCTCTGTTCAGATGATTTTGAAAGACATTAGTATTTAAGTGTCTTAAGTGAAAGAAGTGAGCTGTTAATACGTTTTATTTCTAAGTCATTTTCTGAAATGGTCCCAAATTAAGGTATTTCAAAAACTGTTGTCATTTCTACTTTGTTTGAGATACTGATCAATCAAGCTTTACTATAATTTTAGAAGCCTACCTCTCTATTGAAAACTGAATTGTGTAATATAGATGTTGGGTTTGTGGGAAGATGGCAGTGTTCTACTAATATTAATTATATTTTCTGTTTATTGATGTTGATGATTCTCATGTGAGTGATAACATATTTTCTAATTGCTGCAAACTCATTTCATTCTATATTCTTTAAACATGGTCATCTGTAGTGATAGTGCTCTTGTAGTTAACATAGTTCTCCAGTTTGTCTTAAACTTTGTAAATCTGGTACTTAAAATGTAAACATTCAAAAGATCTTTTTTATGGGTGTGAATTAACACTAGAAGAAAAACACAGCTGGCAAATTGACAGTAGCATTGTTAAACAGTACATTTCTTCTGTTCTCAGGCACCTAACATTTGGCCTAAAAGGCCATTAAAATTTTAGATTAGATTCTATTTGTATTGTGTAGTAAAAAAGAGTATTTCCTCTATATTTGCTCCTTCTGTTGAATTAAGTTCTTTGTGGGAACCTCTGTAAATTGCTTTCAGAGATCTGACTATGATTACCTTAGCTCCCTTTTAAATGCTTCACCTAATTGCATTTTCAAAGCCCAAATATATATCATGTATATGATTTATTAATCTAACATTCTTGATATCTTTTGCAAACACACATACAGCATCCTCACATATGGGACCTAGAGTATAAACCCTTCAGAGACACTGTCTTAAGGCTTTGTGTCATTCAGTTTGTTTTCAAAGTCAATACTAATTTATTAATGTGAACTTGGTGAAGATGCTGTATTTTACCCAATCATTTTTGGTATTTGAACATTTTTCTTGTTTTCTAGTTTTAAGTTCTCATATTTATTTCTCTTAACTTTGAGGAAGTTCAGAAGGCTTTTAAGGGATCACCAAGTTCCATGATGTCTGTTTTGGAGCTGTCTTTAACTGCAGTATACTTTGTAAAAAAAAAAACACAAAAATCCTTTCTGAGGAAGTGGAATTTTTGTTTATTTCAGGCCAATTGGAGAAATATGTACATCATCTTAAAATTTTAAAACTTTTTGGGATAATAGTATAGACTTACCAAAAAAGTTATGAAAATAGTACAGATAGTTCATCGGTATCCTTTATCTAGCAAATCTGTTTTCCTTCCATGGAATAGGAGGGTAGGTTAAGAATGAGGTTGTGGATTAAGCAAATCATTCAAACGATACTGCCTTTAAGTTTGTAGATACTGAATCTGATTTCACTCAAAGCCTTGTGGGGGATTTCTGTCTGTTTGTTTTTTAGGGTGACACAGACTTATGATGCAGGTGCATGTATCTATTTCTACTTTGCCTTTAACTACAGGGGAATCAGTGACCCACTGACTGTGTTTGAACAAACCGAGGTAATTTTGTGTACATGAATATAGCTGTTATATTCTTCTATTAATTTAAATAAACTTTACTGTCAACTTATGGATTTTAGTTTGACTCTCTTTAATAACTTGTGGTTTACCTTGGTGATAGCCCATAGAAATGAAAAACATAATATTTGCACTGAATTGAATGCTGAATTAGAAGTCTAAAATGTATATTCCCTACACATACTGTAATCAATATTCTAAAATTAACATTCTGTGGTCTGTGATTCTTTCATTATTACTTATATAATACCTGATTAAATTAAATGATAAAGACTGTGAAAATGAAGTCACTCAGTTGTATCCGACTCTTTGCGACTCCATGGACTGCAGCTTACCAGGCTTCTCTGTCTATGGGATTTTCCAGGCAAGAATACTGGAGCGGGTTGCCATTTCCTTCTCCAGGAGATCTTCCCAATCCAGGGATTGAACCCAGATTTCCTGCATTGTACTGTCTGAGCTACCAGGGAAGTCCAATGAAGACTATAGGGATCATTGATATCACTCTGGCAGCCCACCCAGCTCTAGATGGTGACTGCTCTAAAACTGAGCAGTTTTAGAGGTCAGCAGCTCTAAAACTCTTGGTCGATGTTGCTATAATTTCAGTTTATATTTTAATTGATTTTAATTTAAAAATTAAAGTTATATGTCGGGCTTTGAGGTTCATTTGCTAGCAGTTTCTATTACATTTCTTAAATGTAGAAGCCTCAAGCTTCTAATTGTTGTCAAGCCTTCTGTTTGAAAATCAAGGTTTCTCATGACAAGAAGGCCTAGAGTGGAAGAAACAGACTAGAGTATGGAGGAAGTGGGAGGAGACTGGGCTTGTTAAACCTCAGGTGTCGTCACGTTAACTGTATCCTGCCTGCCAAAGACAGTACCACAAGATGATTTTCAGTGGCACACTTTTAGACCCAAACCACAGACAGGGTTTGGTTGGCTCCCTCAGGCCTCCTTTTTAAAAAACCAAAACAAAAAACAGCTTTTCTGAGGTATAATTGAAATATAGTAAACAGCCTATGAAGTGTACAATTTTACGGGTTTTGACACAGGTATGCACCTGTGAAATCACCCCAATCAAAATAATGAGCATATCCAGCATCCTCAAAAGTTCGAATCCTCTCCTGTCCCTTTAGCCTTTTCGTGACTTCGTGTTGCCCTCTGGCTACTCAGAGTCCCCTTCCCCATAGTATTAATACTATAGAAGTGAAAGTATTCCTTCTTTCCCAAGCCAAACAGTCATTCTCTAAGTGCTCCTGGTTTCAAGTAATTATTGCTTTACTTAAAATAATTTGTTAGAAGATACAGTCTCTTAGAGTAGGGCGAGCGTAGGTATGATTCATTTGAAAACCCCTAAATCCTAAGTGATGAGGGTTCTTATATGTTGCTTCGCAATGAGATGTCCATCCTGAAGGAAGGGCCGCCTCTACTGTGCCCTGACTCTGATGGCTTATACACATCCAGGTAATTCTGAGAGGTACAAGGCACTCACTGTAGGGATTTTAACCTCATATCTGCTACACATTCATGAGTAATTGAGTGTAATTCCAGTTACTGTAACCCTTTTTTCACCCTGTACTTCAGCCATTCTGTATTTTGCTTTAAGTCTTTATCTTTCTAACCTTCCTGCTTTATAAGGAGACTAGTTAGAGCCTAACATGTTAGAAGGATAAAACAAGGGCCCGTGCGCTGCTGCCCCCCCCCCACCTCCCCACACACACATTTAGATATCCAGAAGCCTGACAAGTTATTTGTCCCAAAGCAAGGACTTCCCAGGTGGTGCTAGTGGTAAAAAATCCACCTACCAGTGCAGGAGACACGGAGGTATGAGTTCCATTCCTGGGTTGGGAAGATTCCCTGGAGGAGGACATGGCAGCCCACTCCAGTGTTCTTGCGTAGAGAAGCCTATGGACAGAGGAGCCTGGTGGCTACAGTCCATGGGTCTCAAAGAGTCAGAGGCAGCTGAGCCAGAGCACACAGTGACCTAACAGATGTTCTCCATCAGAGTTTATCATTAATCCCTGATAGTTTTGTAAGTAATCTTGAGTCTGTGTACACTGTATGATAATAGGTGAGTAATTTAACCACCTAAGCTTTGTTTTCTTTATCTGTGAAATAGGAATAAAAGTAATTATTCCATATGGCTTTAGTGAAAATAAATGAATTATTGCAGGTAAATTGCTTTTTACTTTTCTGGACATACCATAAGCAGTCAATAAATGTTTGTTGGTATCGTGAGATGTTTACTTCAGAGTAGGACCCGACTCCTTACAAAACTTCTTAAAATTGTTTTTAATCATTTAGTGCTGCTGAATTCATCATTTTGCCCCTTTTTCTTTTCTAGAATCTTAAAGTAACAATTGTAGAATTTGTGACTGTTCACTAGAAAAAAACTTATAAAGCTAGGCTGCATATTTTAGTAGCTTTTTAAAATACAGTTAGCCTAATAGAAAAGACTCTTGAGAGCCCCTTGGACTGCAAGGAGATCCAACCAGTCCATTCTAAAGGAGATCAGTCCTGGGTGTTCATTGGAAAGACTGATGCTAAAGCTGAAACTCCAATACTTTGGCCACCTCTTGTGAAGAGCTGACTCATTGGAAAAGACCCTGATGCTGGGAGGGATTGGGGGCAGGAGGAAAAGGGGATGACAGAGGATGAGATGGCTGGATGGCATCACCGACTCGATCCACATGAGTCTGGGTGAACTCCGGAAGTCGGTGATGGACAGGGAGGCCTGGCGTGCTGCAATTCATGGGGTCACAAACAGTCAGACACAACTGAGCAACTGAACTGAACTGAATAGAAAAGAAAATTAGACTTCCCGTTTATTATTTAACCCAGAACGTTTGTGCTTCCTTTGAGAGTTGAGTCTTACTCTTTCACTTCAAAGTGATCTATTTGTTGTTTTGTTTCCAAATACAGGCAGCTGCTAGAGAAGAAATCCTCGCTAATGGAGGGAGCCTGTCACATCACCATGGAGGTATTCTTTTTTGGGGGTAGAATTTCTAATATTCCTACTGCTTAAAATATTTGGTTTGATAAAATGCTGGGACTATGAGGAATTTGCTAGCACTAGAGATCTCATCTTGGAAGTTTTTGTGTCTGTCACTGAGGTCACCTGTGTTAAGATAGTAACCAGCTGAAGCTTGATTTGACAAAGCCTGTCTGTGTAACAGGACCAGGTCATTCTTCTGAGTTCTTAGGAACTTCATGTTGCCCAAGATAGCCCAGCCAGCCTGGAATGTATTTGACCATTGTAGCCAAAGTTCTTAAAGGGGGAAGAAACCTACATAACTGTTTCTCAGCCACTATTGGAATGTAGCTGAAAGTCAGTTGTACCATATATTGAAGAGCTGTTCTGCCACTCAAAATTCAGCAGATTAATCAAGACAGGATATGAAAAAAATCTTTTTTCGATATTTTAATGCTGTTATAGTATTCCTCTTTGATCATTATAATATTAAGTTACTGGAGAGTTGATCATATCACCAATAAAAATTATGATATGTCTATGTTACTAGCAGTGTTTTTAATATATAAATTGGTGCCTAGAAAAATAGATATGTATAGTGTTTTTAGGGAAGTGCATGAAGGTAAATGACCACTGATTTGAAAAATTCAACTCCTCCTCTGGGTTCTCCGTATCCCTCTTTTCCTGTTTGATTTTTCCATCATGCATTTATCATTATCTAACATTATAGTTCGCTATCTCCTTCTACTGGAAAGTAGGATCCTCAGTAGGGACTTCTGTTTCATTCCTCCCAGCACCAGAATAGTATTGGCCCCAGCCAGCTCTCCATACGTGTGTGTAAGAAGATTGAAAGAATTTTGGTAGAAAACATAGTGAGCTGTGGAAAATCTGTATTCAGCCAGGCCTGCAGAAGATTGCTACTGTGGATGAATGAAGTAGAAAAATAGTTCCCAGCATCACTGTATCGATTTACTCTATTATATTCCCCCTACTTTTTCTTACTCTTCACAAATAAATTTCTAACTTAGCTGACTGATAAGCATTAAAGTGAATGAATTGTTCTTTCCCTTCTCTTCCTATTTATTACCTTTTGATGGAGATTCTAATGAATGTTAGAATGATGAAAATGAAGAAGGGAAGAAACTGGATATTAAAAATCTCTTAAATGGAATTAAAAGCTTTTGACTAATCTAAAGGTCTAAACCTAATTTTGGAAATGTAAACATGAGGTATTTCATAAAGGTGCTTAGATTTTTGTACCTTTTTTCAAAATGTTCAGAAAGTATATACAGTACCTAAATTTTTTTAATGTTTTATTTTAGGGTGCCACTATATTACTACTATGTAAGGAAATTACATAGTAATTTTACATAGTATCATGAAGTAATATGTTCTTAATTCTAAATTGATTGGATAGAGAGAGGAAGTAAAATAATTTACCTATAATTACTTATTTAAAGAAAACCATTTTTTTCCTTTCCAGAGCCAACAGTTTTGCCTTTTGGTAGATGTCAGCAGCCAACAAGTGTACTTTTTCCTTTGAGATAAGAAACTGTAGGATCCTTGTTTGTGATAGTAAATATGAGAGACGTGTAATTCTACAAGAGGGTAAAAATAGCCAAATCTTGTACTGAATAGAAAGAAATAGAGGCTTAATTGTTAACCAGGTTAGGTGAACTAATTTCCTTCATTGTGAGAGGATGGTCTCTGTTTACTCAAGTTTTACAGTGTGATAGATTCTACAGAAGTTAGAAGTGACCAAATGAGCTGCAACATTGTAGAGGAAAACCAAACCAATGTGTTTTTTCTCTCGTCAGTGACACTTTATGCCTTTAGGATCTGTGAGGATATTCAGGTCCAGCCAGTGATGTCTCTATCTGAAATGCTGAAAGCCTAATATGGTGGAATGGCTGTCAGTACTTACTCAGATACCCCCTAGATGCTGAGAGTTTCTTAGTAGGCTTTAACAGAACCTATGTAAACATACTTGAAATAATGTATGTGCAAAGGTGTCATTACAGAAAAAGAAAATACACACAAATTTAAAATAGTAAAGAGTTAAATAATACTAGTACAAATTTATTTGAGACAGACTTTTTTATTTGTCTAAAGCTATGGTTAATAATTGTTTTATTATTAATTTATTATATTTATTGTTAATTTATTATTGATAATCTGTTATTTAGTCAATGAACACAAATAGAAATTAATTTTAAAATAGTTGGAAAGATGTAAACATTAACTAACCAAAAGATCATGATCATTCAATTCTTGATTCCAGAGCAAAAAATGTAAATAGCTCCTGGGATATTTTTGATACCAGATATGCCTAATGCTTTTTAACATTGTTGTATAATATGTTTTCCACATTATAAATATTACTTGTCCACGAGACAGTAGGATTTCAAAGAATGGTAGTCCTTCTCTTGGAGGATCTTACAGTTCCATAAAGTAAAATATGATAGCATTTCAAAAGGCCACTGATCAAAACTAGTAGGATTATGATATCATATTTTAACCAAGATAAGAGTCCCCCTCTTCTTTGAAAAGCACTTAGAAGGTGACTTTAACAAACATGTGAATGCTGTAGATGTTAAAACATCAAAGAGGAGGGAGACAAAATAGGGAAAGGAATTAACGTTTATAAAGCATTTGCTAGGCGCTCTGCTTGACAGTCTCCTTTAATCCTGATCAGAATGCTGTGGAATAGATACTGTTCTTGTCTTTCAGATGAAGAAATATTAAGGCTCTGAAGGTACAGTAGCTTACACCAAAGTATGAGCAATAGTTGTTAGAATTTGAATTTGAACTCAGGGCCTCCTATGTCAGTGTCCTTGTCCTCTGACTTAAGAACCCAAAATAGTGAAAATAGGTCAAAAGCTAAAAAATTTTAAATTGAACGCCTTTGAAAAGAGGCACATGATTTTAAAAGTATGTGAGAAGAAATACGAAACATCACTGTTTCTCTTTTAAAATAAAATAATAGCTCTGTTTAATTTTGACCCTAAGTTTAGTTGCTTGTCCTGCTTTAGATGTTAAAACAGAAATGAATTAATATTTTAATTTCCTTATCATAAATATTTCATTGTTTTCTAAGTTCTTGCACATAAGTCAGTTTGACTTTCTGATTGTTTTTGTAATTCCTGACTATAGGTTTCTAGCGTAGTCAGTAGCAGGTAATAAAACAAATGCAGGTCAGATCATGTTACAATAAAGCTCCCATATAATTTATGTGCATTTTCAGGTTCTAGGTTTATAAGCCTTTATTTGTTGAAGACTCCAAGGTCAATGAAATAGTTTAATTATAGAAATTATTATCTTGAACTTGAATGTAGCAAGGTTTGATTGCATATTAATTTATCGAGAGGTTCTGCTTCATTTAAATAAGGAATCTTTTATTTCTATCTCATTTCTCATTTTTTTTTTCCATACAGTCAGAAATATTACTGTGTGGAAACAAATGCTAAACCACTTTGATTCCTCTATGGCTTAGAGAAAGAAACTAAGTAAGCCTGAACACAGAATATCTTTCACGTGTTCAGGTGAAAAGATGCTTTTCCTTTGCTAGCTTGCCTTTTTCTATACTATTTAAACACAGGCGTGCTCCAGAGTTCAGCCCAGAGCCAGTTTCTTCCTCTGTGTGCCCCTCACTCCCTCAGTGATTACTTTAGTCCCAGGACTGAAAACACTGTCCTCATGCTGATGACTCCCAATACCAGAAGGCGTCACCAAAACCACCCTCATTAAATCACTATTTTTTTCCTTCTGGGACAACTGCAGTAGGCTCTTTACTGGTTTGTCTTCCTCTATGCCTATTGCTCTGCTGATATTTCTCTTGCTGTCCGGCTAATCTTTTTAAAACTCAGTGTTTTCTTCTCATATTCAAAATAAAACCCAGTGTCTGTATTGGGTTCTTCAAGGGTATACATTGTGTGTTTATCTCTGTCTCTTCATCTCTTCCTTTTCCCCTATAGCAGTAGTGGCTTTCTTGCTGTTTCTCAGACCTGTCAACCCCCTTCCTCTTCAAAGTCTTTTGTTATTTGTTCCATCTCTTTCTGATGGTCTTTCTCTTGTGCCCCCTCCCCCAGATATTTGCATGGTTCACTTTCCCCATCATTTAGATCTCTGATAAAAATGTCACTTTCTTAGAGGCATCTTCCCTATTCTCTTGTATAGTTTATGCGTTTCCCATTTGAGTAAGTTCAATGGGGTTACTGACTGTATCTTGTCTGTCACTGTGTTCCCCAGCCCCTAGAAAAGTGACTGACTAGTCTACATAGAAGTAGGTAATCAATGAATATGTTATGTGACCAGTTAAGTGTCTAAGCACTCACAGAATTTTGGGCAGTTTTGCAGATTCTCAAACATCTGAATTTTTCATTAACATGAATGGCATTAATCTCCTTGCTAATTTAGCTTCAAATGCTTAATAAGCAGGCCTTATTTGAATTTAGGGTCATGCTTAATCACGGAAAGGCTCAGTTTATTCTGTAACATTATTTCTGAGAATGTGTATTAGCAGAGTCAGTTATTTAGTGGAAAAGTAGGGTAAAATAATATGCATCTCTGTATAACTGCCCAACTAGCCATTTTAGTTTCCTTTCTTAGATGCATTATGTATGTAAGATTCCATTTAAACTTTGTCTTAAAGCAAATATGTTTGAAAGGCTTACAGACAGAGGAGAAAGAACATAGACTTCAGAATCAAATCTGTATTTGACTTTTGGCTCTGTACTTAGCTAGCTGTATCACCTTAGAGAAATAAATTTTCTGAACTGCAGTTTTCTCATCTGCAAAATCGGATAGTACCTACGTCAGATTATTATAAGACTTAAGTGTGATAATGTATGTAAATATTAAAGTGTCTTGCATATATAGTAGGTGCTTAAAAAACAATAAGCCTTTTAAAAACATAAAAGAAGTAGACAGCACCAAGTGAAACTCTGGTTTGTATACTTAAACCTCTACTGTAACCATTGAAAAAAGGATCACAGTTTGAAAAAGACCCTTATCAAGGAATAAGATTGAACAGTTATTTTAACATTTTCATCTATAACCTGTGATTAGTCTTACTCTATAGGAGGTTCTGTTACCATCTGTATGAAAGCAATAAATTTTCTTCACACTGTTGACTGCAAAATTTGCTATAAAAATGTCTATTTTCATAAATGCTTCTGTACTTAAAGTTAATCATCTAATTTGTACATTTCAAATATCCCATGCTATTCAGTATAGTTTCCTAGTTTCATTTCAAGCAGAAATCTTTCCATATAAATTTTAGAGTGGGTTTAATTATCCTTCTAAAGGATAATCAATAATAGAGTTCTTAAAAGATCACCTTTTATATGTGTGGAAAAGGTTTTCCTTAATATGTATCTTGAACTTAAAACTCAAGGCAGCCTCATAGTAGCATCTTTAGTTACTGACCTTCAGGCAGTGTCATGACATTCTCAGTAGCATGTTTGAGTTCAAGAGTAGAAGGGCCGGGGGTTGGGAGAATATTGATGCAATTTCTCTTAGAGAGTTTGGCCTGTAATTGTGATTAATAACAGTCGCTTTCACTATCTGGAAACAGACAGGCTGGTTTGTCTGCCTACAATCATGCTGTGATAAATGGAGCTATTTTAACTCTGGTTTTGTGTATCAAAGAAAACAGATGTAGTCTGGAACTGGAGGCTATAGGAAATACAAAGCCTGCTTAACTTAATCTTCATAGAGCTTGTTTTTGTAACTGACGAGCTGGTCAGTTTAAACAACAGTGTTTATGTCAGCCATATATTTAATTTCAATTTATGACTTAAGTTTTTAAGTTGTTCATTTGCTTAAATTATACCTAAGTCCTTGTCAGGAAACAAAAAAAAATCTTGATTAAATATAACCAGTCTTAGTTTAAATATTGATGTCTTTACCTAACCAAACTTATTTCCTATTATTCAGAGAGTAATTATGGGGTAGCTGCTCATAGCAGTTTTTGTGGTCTTGACATAATCCAGTAGTGTCAGAAACTTTAAAAGTAAGGAGACTACTCAAAGTAATGAGCAAAAGATCAGCTTTGTTAAAAACCTATACTGTGAAATAAAAGACATGCAGATTAACAAGGTGATTATCACTATTTATAGATGACATGATTGTCTTTGTAGAAAATGCAAAAAAATATATACAAAAACAAGATCAGCAAGATTGCAGAATATAAGAGCCCACACCAAGATCAGTTCCATTTTTGTATATTAACAACAGGCATATAGAAACTGCGATTTAGAACGTAGTATCATTTACATTTGCTCCAAAGAAGGCATTTAAATCTAATAAAATATGTACATGCTTATGCATAAATCTAACAATATATATTACTGGATCTATGTTCTGAAAATTACAGAATGCTGATGAAAAAATTAAAGGCCTAAACAAATGGAGAGATATGTTCATGGACTGGTACAACACTGGACATGGTATAAGCATGTCAGTTCTCCCTAGAGTGATCTACCTATTTAATACAATTCCTGTCAAAAGTTTGGAAATATTTTTAGTAGATATGGAAGAGATTATTCTAAAATTTATATGTTAAGATAAAGGAAATAAGTAGCTGAAAAAAGAACAGCAAGGTCATGGGAATCAATTTATCAGATTTCAAGACTTATAATAATATAGTCATCAAGACTGTGGTATTGGAGGAGTATTGATCCATAGAACAAAATAGAGAACTGAGAAATAGACCCACATGAATGTGTCCAACCAGTTTTGACAAAGATATAAAGCAACCAGTGAAGGAACTATATAGCTTTTTCAACAAATAGTGCTGAAACAATTGGATGGAAATTCATAGGTTAAAAAAAAAAAACCTTGACCTGAACCTCACACTTTATACTAAAATTGACTTGACATATATAATAGACTTAAATGTAAAACATAAAATAACAAAACTTCTAGAAAAAACAAAAAGCAAGAGAAAATATTCAAGATCTAAAGTTCGGCAGAGAGTTCTTAGACTGTTCACGAAAAGTACAATCCATTAAAGGAAAATTTGATAAATTGGATATTGTCAAAATTAAAAATGATTGCTCTGTGAAGGACTCTGTTAAGTGGATGAAAAGTTAGGCTTTTCATATGTGCAAACCATATAGCCAACAAAAGATCTATGTCTATAAAATATAAAGAACTCTCAAAACTCAATAGTAAAATGCAAACAGTTCAGTTAGAAAATGGGCAGAAGACATGAAGAATCATTTCCCTGAAGAGGATGCACAGATGACAGATAATTACATGAATAGATGTTCAACATCAGTAACCATTGTTGTTGTTTAGTTGCTAAGTCATGTCCAACTCTTTGCAACCCCATGGAATAGAGCCTGACAGGCTCCTCCTGTCTGTGGAATTTTCCAGGCAAGAATACTAGAATGGGTTGCCATTTCCTTCTTCAGGGAATCTTCTGACCCAAGGACCAAACCCTCCTGCATTGGCAGACGAATTCTTTACCACTGAGCCACCAGGGAAACAATAACTATTACGGAAATGCAAATTAAAACCACAAGAGAAACCACTATACACTGATCAGAAAGCTAAAATTAGAAAATAGTGGCAATGTCAAATGCTGGCAAGGATGTAAAGAAACTAGATAAATCATGCATTACTGTTTGGAATGTAGGGTAGTAACATCATTACATAAAAACAGTTTGCAGTTTCTTATAAAAATCAAACTTGTAACTACCATTCAACCCAACAGTTATGCTCTTGGATGCTTATACCACAGAATTGAAAACTTATGTTCATGCATAAACCTGTACATGTACATTTACAGCAGATTTACTACTCATGGTAGTCCCAAACTCGAATCAGCTCAGATGTCCTTCACGATTAAATGGCTAATCAAACTATGGTACGTGTGTACCATGGAATACTACTCAGCAGTAAGAGAAAATGAACCATAAACACATGCAGCAACTTGGATGACTCTCCAGGAACTTACCCTAACTGAAAAAAAGCCAGTCCCCCAAAATTGGATACTGTGTGATAGTATTTCTAAAACATTTTTGAAATAGTGAAATTAGAGAAATACAGAACACATCAGTGGTTTCCATGAGTTGCTGTAGGACAGGGGTGACTATAAATAGGCAACACAGGGCTCCTTGTGGGGATGGAAATGTTCTGGATCTCGACTGTATCAGTGTCAATATGCTGGTTGTGATTTTGGTCTTTTGATAGCTATCGGATGAGTATAGCCTTTCCAGTATCAAATCTTTATCAGATTACCATAAGATAGCATAAGTTTGTTTTGCTCTTTCTTGTGATTTGCTTTTTCTCACAAAACTTGAAAGTTGAATATAATATTTTTCCACTGAAGCAGTGTTGTAAATAGTGAGATTCTAAGACCAGACTTAGATTAAAAGCCAATTTAATTCATGATGTAGTTGAACATTTAACTACTTAACTATTTCAACTATGTCACAGTACAGACAGATTTGAGAGCTGACAGTCTATTGTAAGAATGTATTGATCCTTACATCTTCCTCCCCATGCAAGCTACAGAGGCTCAGTCGTAGATAGAGGGCAGGGACAACATTGTGTTTGCCACCTCTTACCTTGTGCTATATGTATACCTGTAGTAGCTTCCAGCTTCAGATGTATTTTTTCAGCCACTAGGAAGGAATAGGTAGCTTGGATAATAACCAATTCTCTTTGGACCTCTAAAGAGAACTCTTTCTCCCTAGCAATTTTATGACCAAGACTCTTTTAAGTGGGCTTCCCTGGTGGTTCAGAAGGTAAAGAATCTGCCTGCAATGCAGGAGACCTGCAATGCAGGGTTCAGTCCCTGGGTTGGGAAGATACCCTGGAGGAGGCCATGGCAACCCAGTCCAGTATTCTTGTCTGGAGAATTCCCATGGACAGAGGAACCTGGCGGGCTACAGTCCGTGGGATCGCTAAGAGTCGGACACGACTGAGCGACTAAATACAGCACACAGCATAGTACTCTTTTAAGTACTAGATGTTTGCTAATCTCAGAATACCTCTACTATATTATTATATTGTTATAGACTCATTAGCTTTTTGTAGCTATTTTTTCAGGTGATTAGCAATGAATCCTAATAGGTATTTTCAAATGTAAGATCTGTTAAAAGTGACTTTGCTGCTGCTGCTAAGTCGCTTCAGTTGTGTCCGACTCTGTGTGACCCCATAGACGGCAGCCCACGAGGCTCCCCCGTCCCTGGGATTCTCCAGGCAAGAACACTGGAGTGGGTTGCCATTTCCTTCTCCAATGCATGAAAGTGAAAAGTGAAAGTGAAGTCGCTCAGTCGTGCCTGACTCTTAGCGAGCCCGTGGACTGCGGCCCACCAGGCTCCTCCGTCCATGGGATTTTCCAGGCAAAAGTGCTGGAGTGGGGTGCCATTGCCTTCTCTGAAAAGTGACTTCAGGTAAAGTTAATTTTTAATAATCTGTGTTGTATAACACAAAAACCACTAGGGTATTTGTGGCTATTTAAATTTAAATTAAAATGAAATAAAAATTTATTTCCTCATTTGCAATAGCCACCTTTCAAGTGCTTAATATCCACATGTGGCTAGGAGCCACTGAGGTAAGCACTGCAGATGCAGAACATTTCTGTCATCACAGAAAATTCTATTGAGCAGTACTGTGAAGCTTTATTTCATATGTATTTTCACACATTGTCTGGGAAAATGGCCCAAAAATATGACTTAAAATTTTTTTCAGTAGAAATTAGATTCAGGTCTTTAGGAGTTAAGTTCTAAAATAACTAGCATTTGTCATTAATGGCAGGTTTTCTGAGTATAACTTCTGTCTACTCTACCACTTTTTCCAGAATTTCTTTCAGTTTGGTGAAGTGAAAGTCACTCAGTCATGTCCAACTCTTTGTGACCCCATGGACTAAGTCTATGAAATTCTCCAGGCCAGAATACTGGAGTTGGTAGCCTCAGTGTGGTCAGTAGCCTCAAATTTAAAACAAGGTCACCTTACAATAGCAGGAGCCATTTACTTCTAATTGAGTTGATTGTAGCAGTGAAGATATGTTTGCTTTTATGGAAATTATTTGGGCTCCTGGGAGATGGACCTTTGGAAATATATGGTCCAAAATTTCCTGATCTTGGCACTGTTGACATTTTGGCTAGACAATTCTTTGTTGTGGGGGCTGTCCTATGCATTGTAGTATGTTTAGCAGCATCCCTGGCCTCTACCCACTAGATTCTGGTAACATTGTCCAAATTATGACAACGAAAAATGTCTCTGCTGCTGCTAAGTCACTTTAGTCGTGTCCGACTCTGTGCGACCCCATAGACAGCAGCCCATGAGGCTCCCCCGTCCCTGGGATTCTCAAGGCAAGAACACTGGAGTGGGTTGCCATTTCCTTCTCCAATGCATGAAAGTGAAAAGTGAAAGTGAAGTTGCTCAGTTGTGTCTGACTCTTAGTGACCCCCTGGACTGTAGCCCACCAGGCTCCTCCATCCATGGGATTTTCTAGGCAAGAGTACTGGAGTGGGGTGCCATTGCCTTCTCTGAAAAATGTCTATAGACATTCCTAAATGTCCCTTGTGTTGCAAAATTGTCTCTGTTGAGAACTGTTGAAATAGTCCAAAGGCTCCTAGAGATTTGAAGGAAGAGAGTGAGGTTCTGTGACATTCCTTCTCCTGTCTTAGCTAATATAGAACTCCTGAGTATATCTAAGAAATAATGTCAGAATGTAGAGAATGCAAGGCAGATAAAACCAAAGGAAAGTAAGGAAATCCAGATTGGATATTTGCATCCCTACTCTTTATCTAAAATGGCTTATAGGTAACTGTGGTTCAATATAGTTTAACTGACATTTTTTTTTTTACTTACTGTGTGGATATGCTGTATTATGGAAAGTGAAAGTGTTAGTCCTTCAGTTGTGTCCAACTCTTTGCCGCCCCATGGACTGTAGCCCACCAGGCTCCTCTGTCCATGGAATTCTCCAGGTAAGAGTACTGGAGTCCCTTCTCCAGGGGATCTTTCTGACCCAGGGATCGAAGCTGGGCCTTCCACATTGCAAGCAGTTTCTTCACTGTCTCAGCCACCAGAGAAGCCCTGTATTATGGAATAGGACTACAAAAATGAATAAAACATGACCCTTCAAGGAACATGTGATGTTTTCTATCCTTTTCTGCCCTTATCATGTTATTTGGTCTGCTTACTTGCTTTCAGCTCGGTTGTATAGGCATTAATTGCCACTTGGTTTAAAGTTTGAGCTTGTCAATCCATCTTCTGGGGACACAGCAGAATTAACGCTTGATTGTGTTCTGAAGACAGATTGAATCCAGCTCTTGTGTTCTGCTATCATCTTGGTCATTCAGATTTTCTTCCTGTTTCATAATCTCTAAAAACCTATTCAAGGATCTGTAAGATCTTAGAGCTGCTCTATAAACTGCACAGATAAAACCTTAGCATAGAGAAAAATGACATTTAAAAATATTTAATAAGAAAAGAATCTTATACCAGAGTTTTTAATTGCTTTGTTAAAAATGACATTTAAAAATATTTAATAAGAAAAGAATCTTATACCAGAGTTTTTAATTGCTTTGTTAAAAGTCCTTGGTATCTATGAATTTTTCATCTTGATATTAGAAGTGTCATTAGTAGTAGAAAATAAATCAGATGACTTTAATAAAGAAACCAAACATGACTTTAAGTATGCACTAAACATTAAATCAGAGACATTAGTTTGCCAACAAAGGTCCGTCTAGTCGAGGCTGTGGTTTTTCCAGTGGTCATGTATGGATGTGAGAGCTGGACTGTGAAGAAAGCTGAGAGCCAAAGAATCGATGCTTTTGAACTGTGGTGTTGGAGAAGACTCTTGAGAGTGCCTTGGACTGCAAGGAGTTCCAACCAGTCCATTCTGAAGGAGATCAGCCCTGGGGTTTCTTTAGAAGGAATGATGCTAAAGCTGAAACTCCAGTACTCTGGCCACTTCATGTGAAGAGTTGACTCATTGGAAAAGACTCTGATGCTGGGAGGGATTGGGGGCAGGAGGAGAAGGGGACGACCGAGGATGAGATGGCTGGATGGTATCACTGACTCAATGGATGTGAGTTTGGGTGAACTCCGGGAATTGGTGATGGACAGGGAGGCCTGGCGTGCTGTGATTCATGGGGTCGCAAAGAGTCGGACACGACTGAGCAACTGAACTGAAACATTAAATCGGGCTTCCCAGGTGCCTCAGTGGTAGAGAATCCGCCTGCCATTGCAGGAGATGCAGGTTCTGTCTTTGGGTTGGGAAGCTCCCTGGAGGAGGAAGTGGTAACCCATTTCTAACCGAAGAGCCCATTTCATCATTTTTCTTGCCTGAAAATTCCCATGGACAGAGGATCCTGGTGGGCTACAGTCCAGAGGAACTTGGTAGGCTACAGTCCATGGGGTTACAAAGAGTCAGACATGACTGAGCATAGCATTAAATTAGAATTGTGGATAGTCATAGTCTTATCTCATGTGTCTTTAAAAGCTGGATGTTAGTATCCCGCAGTTGGAGATCTGTTACTTACTTTCAACATGTACCAAAATCCAACACACACACACACACACACACACACAGAGGAATGCCTTATAGTACAAGCAAATGGACAGCTAAGTCCTCTTTTCTACCCCATATCACTGCCTCCCAAAGAAATATCCTCATCATCAAATCACCAGATTCTCCAAAGAGCCAGAAGTTTCTTGGGGCCAGAACCTCATCTGACAATGGGTCGGTGTCCCTTTACCACTAGTTTCTTACATAATCCACTAGTAGATTGGTTGAATTAATGAAATCTTATACAAAGTCAGTGCTTAGATCACTCATACAAGCAGCTAAATCTAGTTTCTTCTTTAAATGACCTATAGAATAGTGGTAAAAAGATGCTTAAACCAGAGCTTTCAAAATACAGTTGTTAAAATAATGGTTAGGTACTTTTAACTTTGGCTAAATTCTGATTCTAGGCTTTGGCTTCAGTAATCTTCTAAAAGTCCAGCCCATTTCATAATTTAAAACATAAGTGTATAATAGATCTTTTCAACCTTATAATCAACTCCATAATTCAAAAATTTTTAATTTGGCTGAAAAGAATTCTGGCTAGCAGACACTAGATGTGTCCCTTTTAAGATGAGATTATTTGGTAGTTTCTGCTAATTCTTTTGTCCCTTCCAAATAATTTTTGGTGGCTAGACTGGCCACCGTGTCCATATATTCCACACAGGACTCCCATTACCTGTCCCCCTTGTATACAGGTCAGTTCATTCTTTTCTGTTGATTTCCATATTAAGTGTATTCCTTCTTGGAGCTATTAACATCCAGAGGGGACTGTTGAACCTATGATTTCAAAGATTATCCCCCAAAGCTTCTATTTTCTCTGTTCCAAAAGTATAATTTTTAATATGTACTGTATATTGTGGAAAAAACACAAAATATTTATTTTATTCTGTCTGTATGAGAAATTCTAAAAAAGTGAACTCCACTCTTAAGCAGAAAAAGAATTTCCTCCCATTATTTTTCTGTAATGTTTATTATTTGGCTGGCTTATGATTTTTGTATCTTTAAAAATATATTTAAGACTCTTCAATACCTGACTTGAGCATTCTGAACGTTGAAAAAATGTGAATTGTGGCATGCAGGGTCTTTTTCTTATGTTGAGAAATAGTGGGCTTGGCTTTTTCTAGCTCTACTGTTGGCTCTCAAGCTAGGTTTATACTTCTAGAGAATCAGAAGTCAACGGGATGTATTTGAGTCAGTAGTCATGAATACCCCCACACATCAGATAATCTCGGTCTAGAAAGAGGAATAAACTTCATGTAGTATGAATGTACACAAGCCTTTTCATGGATAGCTATTCATACAAGAAATGTTGAAATAGTCTTGACCATCTGTTATTTGCTGTTTTCATTCATCCATTCTCCCCTTTAGGTATGGCATGTTGCATAAAGGACAGAGTGTTGTTTCTACCTTTTCTGAAAATGAGTGTAAATGTTTAAGCAGCTACTGTATAGTTATGCACACACAATGTGTTACATATGTCCAGATCAGTCTTAACTAGCTAATTTCTAAAATTCCTAGCAATGAAAATAAAATGGCATTATTATTGCTGTTGTTTAGCTCTAAAAAAATTAAACTCTTCTACTTTCAAGTGTGATCTCCCCTTCGGGATTAGGGCCTTTGATGTTTCATTGTTGTGTTTTAATTTATTAATTCATCTGAGGCAGCCAGAGAAGAAGGTTCTCTAGAATTTTATGAAGACTATTTCCAATAATCTCTACTATAAATGCTCAGTAAGCATTTCTGCTTAAGCTCTATTTTCCATTTGTACATTTATCCTGTAGTGTAGTTGACTTAAATTGTTAAGCAAAACCAAAAAGATTTCTCATCCCTTTAATTGCATAAATTGTGATTTCTGACTTCAGTATAAATTTTCTTATCACTAACAGAAGAAGCTCACAGACCTCTGCCATCAGATCATCAGGGGGTTAAATTCTTTTATCAGATATGTTTATGAGGGGCCACAGCCATGCCGCCTGTACTGCCTTTCTTTCTTTTTTTTTACTTTCTAGTTCACTAATCAAATGTATGTTAGATTGATTATTGTAAAAGTATAAACCATAGAAAATTTGACAAGATAGATGTGTAAATTATCCTTCTGACAGAACTAATGATGCACTCCAAGCACCTTCTGTTTTCTAGCGCTTGGTGAGTGACTTCATTAAATATGCAATGGCTGTTGGGTGGCTTCTCAGACGATGGTTCAGTTCCTTGTGGAATTGCATTATTACTAGAGGTGTAAAGCCAGGCAGACAAGCTAGCTGTTGGGCATCCTGCTGAGGTTCTAATGTGCTCCATCTTGTTGGAGCAGTTGTTTGCAGTCTTTTCAGGACAATTACATCCATAACCACAGGACACATTCAGTGAAACTATATTACAGATAACAGTGAAGACTGGCATTGACTGCTTTTCACCCCACTCTCCTGAGTTGCTTCAGTGTCGGTGGCTTAAAATAATGACACTTTTACCACTCACAGAGTAGGTTTATTTTCTTTTTAATACCCTGGAGCAAATCTAGAAATAACTGATTTGTAACTTTAAGTGTTAAAATCATCGGATATTTGAGGTGAAAAGATCTTGTAGATTCTAATCCCTTTGCAGATGAGCAAACTCAGGCTGAGGCATTGTGATGAGTTCTCAGGGATACAGTAGGGGGACCTGGTAGGACATCTTTCAGGTAGCAGAGATTGCATGAGTAGAAATTTGTATGTTCAGCTTCTGATTTTAAAACTCTTTTAAACAGAATTTTTCTTTTGAATTTAAGATTTTTTTTCTCCTGCTGTAGAGCATTTTCCCTCATCTTAATACCAGCAGTACTTTTTTATTTCCAGAAGCCAAGCAGAATATTTTGCTTTCTGAGAATGTCATGGTATTTATTATTTTAATGACAATTGATTGTTTCCTGGGAAACTAGACAGAAAAGATGGTTTGATTTGAGCTTAAAATGGTATTTAAGATTTCCAAAAGGCAGATACTATGTTGTATCACTGCAGCCTGATAAATGGGAGTGCATTTTAGAATGACAGGCTGAATGTTTTAATGAAAGAAGCTTTCCCATTTTAGTTTGCCAATTAAATCATTGTTGATGACTTAGATCATTAATGAACATTTGTGGAAAATGACCATTTGAATTCAATTATTGCAATAATACATTTGACAAGTACTGACCACAAATAATTCTAGCCATAAATAAGGTTTATCCGTTTTTCTACAGATAAGTCAACATCTTGCTTTGCCTTTTAATGCCACAGCAAGTTGATGTTTCAGAATTCTTTTATAGATTAAGTACATATCCTTTCTTACAAAAGTTCTACTTAGAAAAGATTATGTTTTTCATTGAATGCCTTCTAAAATATAATTTATGCTGCTGTTATAGTCGTTAGTCTCAGAATAAATTAGCAGGACTTAGAAAACAAGAAGGGAAACATAGTATGTAAAATCTGATAATTATATTTAAAATGGTTTTTGATTTATTCAGTGTATTTGATTTATTCAGTGACTAAAAAAACTCTAGTTCTGGAAAAACAACAGGAAGAAAAATAACCATTATTTGAACATACAAATTTATTATAAAGTCAGATGGAAAGAAAATGCAAATGGAAAGCTTCATAACCAGATTTTTTTCTTAGGCCCAAAGTTCAGATTTTTTCAATTTTTTAAACGATTTTGTTGTTCTCAGAATATTTTATCGATATATATATCTTGTCAGTTTTGCTCTAGTATACACCCCCCCAAAAAATCATCTGGATGTGTTTTCTTTAGTTAATTTTATTTTCTCTGAAACTTTGGCATGTTTTGGTAAAGACCAGAGGTGGGTTCTTTTGAAACGCATGTTTTTCTCATTTTGTTATTTGTAAAATGGGCCATAATCTCAGTCCAAGCTTCCTCCATCTCCATTTTATAGTCTGCAGAGAAAGGAGATACTGTGAAGCACAGGCTTCCCCTGGGAATACATTGGGCTTAATGAGCTTGATAGTCTGGTGGGCTCAATAAATCAAATAAAGCAAAACATTTCTCATTTTTGAATAAAAGCATTTATCACACAGTGTTTGTTCATTCATGGTCGCAAGATTGATTGCTTTCCAGCATCATAGTGTATATTGAAGCATTTTTGATTTTGTTTTTTCAGTGGGCAAGTTACGGAAGCAGTGGCTAAAGGAAAGTATCTCTGATGTCGGCTTTGGGATGCTGAAGTCTGTCAAGGAATATGTGGACCCCAATAACATCTTTGGAAACAGAAACCTTTTATAAATCCATTACTATTGCTAAGAAAAACGTCACTTTTATCTTAAGTCTTTATGGTTATACCAGTAATCAAATATATCATGGACTTTATTTCAGCTGCATTTGTTTGTTGGTTTAAAATAAGTTTGTTTCATTCTGTGGTTTGTTTTGTTTCTGCATCTATGGATTGACAGATGGTATTCCTAAATCTCTCTCATTGTAGGTGCATTAGTTTACAGCCAACTGGTTGTCATTTCAAATTTCAGTCAGGCAGCACAAGGCTGGCTCCCAGTTGTTATTTCAGAGGAGGATGCTGCCAGCTGTTTTGTATTGATGTTTCTTCTTGGGGAACAAAGGCAGATTTTGGTGTCATCTATTGTTTCTCTAGCCCCCTTTTTAAAAGAAATTTTCTGGGAAGCAGCTATGTAGGGAAGGATTCCACTGAGCAGTTACATACATGTATGTTTTTTTAAGAGAGCGTTACTAGTGTGAGTAGGCCATTAAGGGAGAATACTCACGGAAGAGTATAGGCAACCTCTTACTTAGGATGCCTCTAGTTCTGTAACATGCTTGGCCTACATTTTTATTTGAAATTAGTATCCAGTTATGAAACCTTAAATCATTAGGATGATGTATTCTGTCAGGGGACATCTTTTGTTCTCCATATTTCTGTTTCTACTGAGGTATGAGTTGAATTTGTATCACTGAGAAAACGCATGGTTATATCCTAATTCATTCTTTATATGTTTTATAAGGAAGGCCGATGTCTCATTCATTGTATGTGAAGAAAAGGTTTACCATGAAAGAAATGCCTCTATTCAATTTAGAGTACTGATGTTTCTCATTTCGCATTCTTGTTGCTGAGATGCAGAAGAAGCTGCAACAGGAGCAGAAGAGGAAGACTCCTTACACTGAATGTCTCCCGTTCAAAGAATTGTTTGGCTAAAGAAACGCAGTCATCATTCAGCTACTGAAATATGAAAACCTCAATAGTTTTAATGAGAAAAAACTTTTTGTAAAAAAATTAGCCCAAACAACATGAAAAATTTCCATATAAAAGTAAAGTTTCAATTTAGTTTTTAATAATGGTCTAATGCCTTTTTTGAATTACTGGTTTAACCTAAATTTTTAAAACAGTAGTTATTAATACACATGCCATAATAAAATGTTTGAAATATCATATTTCTTAAATAATAGAACATTAACCACATATAGCAAACATTTTTACATTCAAACCTACATATTAAAATAAATAGTTACTTTGAATCACTGTTAAGGTTCATGATTCACATTTTGAGATGGATTCTTTTATTGATGTGATACCTAACTTTTGATAATTTTTTTAAAATTAATATTTGATCAGCTAATGTAAGTCAAAATGCAGACAATCCTTTAAAAGGACACACTGTCTGTTTATGTAGCAGCAGCTCCAAAGTATTTTTGGGCAGTTTGATACCTTTTATATCTGAAGTAGCCTTAACCAGAAAAGTGAAAATCTAAAATGGACAAAGTGATATTTTTAAGACTTCAAAATGATAAATAATTTTTAACAAAATTGGCTTCAAACTAATAAACTTAAAATCTGTAAGCAAATAAAATTGAACTATTAGTTTAACAAAAACAAAATATTTATTTATTAAATGCTGCCTCTCTTCATTGGTGATTTATTTTTAATTATAAAATTTCCAGCAGATCTTTACTTCAAGCCCTTGGTATCTGAAATAGTTGGATACCTGATGAGGAAATTAACACTTGCTTCTAGGGTTATAAGAATCTCAGCTTTATAAAATGCATCTATTCATGAAACTAATTTCTCTAATTGGTGATCAAAATGTAAAATTTAATACAGTACTAATATCTCACTGATATGTATACATGTTTCTGAGTAATATTTTTACAATAAAACATAGATTCATAAGCAGATCCATTCCTTTGCACGTGGTTGTTATAACATTCTTTCCCAGGGAGTTCAGGTTTCAGCAACCTCAGAATTAGGAAATGTAACACCTGAAATTGTTGGTTCACTATTCTACATGAACCTTATGGAAATTAGTGATTTATGCTTTTGTTTTTCTTCTCCCATGCATGCCTGACTCCCCAACCTTGGTTTTGTAGTGATGACTGCATTTTGTAGTTTGAATCATTTCTACAGGGATGAGTTTGAAACACATGAACACTTATCAGTACTGTTTCATTCTGATTTAGTAAATCAGAAAGCCTTTCTCTGCTTCCACACTCCTGCTACTGAGAGGTGCCTGAGCATATACTTAGTGTCTGCAGAGAGTTGAGTTCTTGTATACACACAGAAGCACTTAAAACCTTGCCTCCTGTTTCTGGAATATCTGAAAATGGCTTCATAAAAGTTAAAGCCAGGGGATGTTGCTTATGTGAGGCTTGAATAAGTTTATTTATGTAGCCTGTTCGGTTTTCAGGACTGTATAACATTGATTTGTCTTTCTAAAATTAGTCTTACTTCTAATATTTTATTTGATGATGTCACATTTGAGTTGGCGTTTTAGTGGGAATAGGAATTGCTGCTAGTGAGAAATGGCATTGAATACTAAGGACTCAGTATGAACAAGCTCTGTTGACCCTTAGAGAAATGGTTGCCTTAATGTTTGGTGCACTTTACCATGTATAAGTGAGTTTATTATACTAAGTAACATGAGCTTTTTTAGTTTTAGTTAGAATTGCAAAAGTCACATGTTTATTGTGCCCAGCATTTTACCACAAAGAAAGAGGATTAACTTCTTTCTTGTGTTGAGGAATTGGGAGTTTTCTTCTTAAATAGTACTCTTACCTAAAAGCTAATTATGACGCTGGAAGCCTTCTGGTATACATAGCTATGTTGATGTATTTTGGAAAACAAAAATACAATGAAGGATGAGCTTCTGTCAGTGTGTGTATTAAACCAGATACAGATGGTTACAAGAAAACCTCTTTCAGAATATCCCTTTAGTAACTGCTAAGTAAGTCCTAGCTTGCATTTTTTAAAATGACTTTTGCATGTTGGCTCCAGTGATTTTCTGCTGTCATATTCTTTTATATTTTCTACTTCCTAACTATAGTTGATCAGAAAAGCCCTGTGGTCCCAGGCTGAAGCCTATAACCTCAGCTGCTCCAATGGGCTGAGTTTGGTTGAGCATTTATTCTATGTAAACATAGGACACAAATATTTATTATGCATCGATGCATAAACTACATATGTGGGTGCTTGAAGCAACCAAGGTGGAATTCTGTGGAAAGCATATCTACATTTTCAGAAGCACTAAGACAGGAGTTAAAGACAGCTTTAATAACTTTTTGTTACCACTTAATCTTTAGCAACTTTAGTTTTAATTAGGGTTTAGCTCATGGTGTGTGAAAAGCCAAAAATAAGAAGTGCCAGGTTAGCTCTGAAGAATCCAGAACCACCTTTGGCTTAACGAGTTCTGGAAGCTTAAAGTCTTCACATTCCCAAATGAGCCACCTGTCAATATATGTGTTTAATTCTTACTAATTTCATATACATTGATGCCGAAATCCAGGAAGTATAAAAGATTGTTTTAAACTATTGAAATACAGTGTGTGACATAAAGTATGTAAGTTACTCAGCTTTCTTCTCCCTAAGCCAACTGTTTGTCTTTAGTATGAAATATAACTGTAAAAGCTACCTGTAATGTCACCAGATTATAGAAACTTATATTATTAATAAAATGGACCTGGGTCTAAGAGATTTTTTTCTTCAAGGGGAGTATGAAGGTGTTTGTTCTTCTGTTTGCAACTGGGTTTGTCTTTCGATTTTAGTTCTTCATCTTCATATTTCCACTAATTTGGAAAGAAAATTTTTATAATTTTATTAATGAAACATAATCAAGTACAACCTAAATATCACTAAATCCTTTTGGATTTATAGCTGAGTATATTGTTAGCTAGGTTTTATTACTCTCTAATTATTTTAAATCAATGTTATATTCCTAGGAGGTGTTTAGTTTCCTGTGAACCTGAAGCATTCCCATTTGAACTTTGGAAGATCCTCAAAGAATGAGCACTTTTGTGCTCTTCTAACCACAACAATTCTTAAGAAACGTGAGTAAGGACCACTGAAGCCAAAGAACCATCATAGAATTAAGTAACTTTAATTCTGTGAGCATGAAAAGATTTCTTTTTGCTTCCCTAAGGAGTTTACTTTATACATTTTTTCCCCACAAGGAACAAGATAATACATTAAGTATCATTAAAAACATTTTTCAAATACTCTGAACTTCCAAATGAGAGAGAGAGAGAGAGAAAGGAAACAAATGTTTTAGTGTGGGTTTCTAAGTAGCATATGTACATGTTTTTAAGGCATCTTATTGTTGATAGTGTTTTTTGTGAGCACCCTATGATGAAACCTGTTGTTTAACCACTAAAGCAGTCTTGTTCACATATCCAAAAAAGACATGAAGCACGTGTGCTGGTATACAGTTTCTATAAATAATTATTTTTTTGAGCTATTTAAAGAATATTCCCCCAAAGCGTACAGTGCCTTGTTGGGATTTTTTTTTCCCCTCCCATGAAATAGCCATTATTTAAAATGAGTGGGAGAGGATTAGTCTTTAAAGACAGAGCTTGTGTAGCAGTTCAAAGCTATTCCTCTTCGAAAACACATCAGGAATTAAGTAGTTGTATGTAGAAACATGGAAGATCCCTTCCACGGTGTTGGTTTCAATCACCTATTCTTGCATATTTAACTAATTGTGTGGTAGACCTGTACTCTTAAGTACACCTAGTCAGTCAGTGGGATTTACATGTACTTTCTTGCGTTTTCATTCCTACTGTCCCAACTTAGTCGCCCTAAGATGTGGCTCGGTGGACGTGGCATACTCACTGTGTCGTGGAGACGCCCACTACACATTTTAGCTGTTTGCTCGCACAGCTCCCTGAGGAGCAGAGCCTGGAGTGGGGGAGGGGGGTTGGGGTTCCTATTCCTTCCGTTGTGTGTCAGTCCTTTTTTGTGTGATGGTGCCTTCAGAGTAATAAATATTTCTGTTTCTGAACAATGATAAATCTTATGAGAAATATGTGTAGGTTATGTTTCCTAATTTTTGTCCTTTTTTTGCTAAGCCTGTGAAATACTTTGGCTCTGATACAACTTGACTTGAATAATGTCTTATCCCGAGTCTTCCTCCAAGGCAGTGCATCTTTCCTGCCAGTACTGTAGTCACCTTTTGGGAACTACACGTGGGTAAGCACTTGTATGTAAGCCATTATACTGCTGTAACTAATGCGTACAAACAGTTCTTCTCTTTACACTAATAGTCTGCAAAGTGGATATGTAGTGGGAAGGAAAATTGCTAAGGGACTCCAGCGTAGCTTTGTCAGTTCATACTGAGCCATACTGTTTTCCAAAGGGCTCAACACAGTCTGTTTACTGTGCTTTCAGTGTATGTTTGGATTCTCCTTTTACTGCTTTTCCTAGACTGTACTGTTCTATAAGTAAATGCCCATGTGTGATTTTTAAGATGTGCTGGGGAAAAAATAATAAAACAATACCCAAACCACTCATTGTTACAGAAATTGTTGCTTTGTTCTTGTTGATTTCATTTAATCTTTGTTGACAGCTTCATGCTATCCTCCGAGAATGACACAGTCTGTTCCTGTAAGTAGTCTCTCCAGTAGTGAATGACCAGTGAACAGATGCTGATTTGTCCCTGCCTGTGGTTCCCACACTGGAGGGAAGGTTGGAGCTGTGTGGCCTCTGAAATAACTAGGGATTGAACCTGTTAAACCCGGTCTTGATACATTTCAAGATTATAGCCCTTATAAGTTAGTTATAGTTAGTTAAAGCAGTTTTCTACGTGGCTCGTATAAGGCTCAGTCTGAATGAACCTTAGAAATCATCTCGTCTTACTTTTGGTCAAACATAATTGCTACCAAACCTTTCCATCCCCCCAGGCCACAAACAGATAACCTTGTCCTCCTGAACATTTGCTGTGACCACATGGGAATTTATTGCCTTTCTAGCAAGCCTTTTCCCCATTTCTGAAATCTTCCAGAATTCATAGGTTTTTGCCTATTAGACCAAAATCTGTGTCCTTCGGTCCATTAATGTGACTTCTGTCTTATCTACTCGTAAAGATTGTGCTGTTGCTCTGTTGCAGGGCAGCTCTTCAGATATTTAAAGACCGCTCATGTTCCCCTAGACTTTTTCAGTCAGCTGTTGATCCTGTCACTTCTAGACCCCTATCTGTCTCCATATATGCCTACTTGATGTTCTTAAAATGAGGTGTCAAGGCCTACATGTTCCAGAATAGTTCCAGTGATTTCCTTATTCCTTGTTCCGATATTTTTTAGTCACTCATGCGTCTGCGCTGGACCTTGCCCTGGCACCTCACACTGACCTTGAATTTAATAGTTTGTCTTTTCTGCATGTTCCATTTTGGCCACATCTCCATGGAGGCTGATTATTTTAATATATATATAAAGCCTCATTACTTATATCTATTCTTACTAAAATCTGTGTCTTGCTCTATTTAGTTGCAGATTTTCAAAATTTTAGATTCTTGGCTCTTACAAGGAATATTGTTTGCCCCATCCAGCTTTGGGACAGCAGTAGAATTGAGACATGCACTGTCCTGGATTCCCATCCAAGTAATGGCAGGTCTGTGGAACTCATAGCCAGGGCCTGCCCAATAACACATCCAGGAAAAAGCGTTCAAGAGTCAGGGCGCTAGCATTTCCACTTAGCATGTTGTTGTTCACCTCTTTTTTGCATTTTGTCAACAAATAGGCTTTCTTTCAGTGAATCAACGTTTATGCCAGACAGACACTAAACATGCGGTTACATCTACTTGATTTAAATCTCCAGGTGCCAGACTGAAATCCTTTGATAAACCTTACTGCTCCAGTTTTCCTGTGCTACCCTATCAGAAAAACAAATGGGGTCTTACTGCTATCACATTTACTTTTGCCTGTGTTTGCCCTCAGGGGCCTCTTTCTTTTTCAGTATACTTGTAAACTCAACTTGTGCTGCATTTTCTGATGTCTGTTGATTGGGTGTAGTATTGGCTGATGGAAACCTCTAAATCCGTTCTAAAGTTCTGCTACACCCTTTGTACCTTATTGTGCCCCACAGTAGAGCTGGAAAGGTAGTTTTTTTAAATGACTGAAATGTGTCGCGCTATAAGCTATAAAATAATTTAGGAGAAGTTAGAGTTCTAAGTCTAAGAACACACCAGAAAGTATTCTAGTCTGGAAATTGTGTAGATGCTCAATTTTTATCTGCCAGCTACAAGTCACTTTTCCTAATTGGGCCTAATATCTTTTGTAAAATAAAAATCTCTGATGTCCCTTCTGACTGAGTCTGAGTAATTCTAATTGCTGCTGTTGCTGCTGCTAAGTCGCTTCAATTGTGTCCGATTCTGTGCGACCCCATAGATGGCAGCCCACCAGGCTCCCCCGTCCCTGGGAGTCTCCAGGCAGGAACACTGAAGTGGGTTGCCATTTCCTTCTCCAATGCATGAAAGTGAAAGTGAAGTCGCTCGGTCATGTCCCACTCTTCGTGACCCCATGGACTGCAGCCTACCAGGCTCCTCCGTCCATGGGATTTACCAGGCAAGAGTACTGGAGTGGGGTGCCATTGCCTTCTCCAGATTCTAATTGAGTCTCTCTATTATAAACACTAGATGTCTTTAGTGGTGAAGAACCCACCTATCAGTGCAGGGGACATAAAAGACATGAGTTCAATCCCTGGGTCAGGAAGATCCCCTGACGGAGGGCATGGCAACCCACTCCAGTATTCTTGCCTGGAGAATCTCATGGACAGAAGAGCCTGATGGGCTATGGTCCATAGAGTCACAGAGTCAGACATGACTAAAGCGACTTAGGATGTACTACCCTAGAATTGATTATTGCATTAATAACTTTTTAAGTTACCCCTTATTAGCCAGACACTGCTGGGCACTTAACCCTAGACAAGAAGTTCTGATTGTAGTCACAACAGCCCTGTAAAGTGGCTGGTATTGTCCTTCTTTTGCCAGTGAAATAATTGAGGTTTGCTCAGTCACGCAGTCATGTCTGACTCTTTGCGACCCCATGGACTGTGGCCTGCCAGGCTCCTCTGTCCATGGAATTTTTCAGGCAAGAATAATGGAGTGTTTTGCCATTTGCTTCTCCAAGGGATCAAACCTGCATTTCCTGCATTGGCAGAAAGATACTTCACCACTGTGCCACCTGGGAAGCCCAACTGAGGTTTAGTGAGGATGACTGACACCCACTGTTAGTAGCCGGGAAGTGGCATTCCCAGAAGAAGGAGCCAGGTCTGACAAAATCAAGTGCCTCTGTGCTGGCTTCTTCACTGCTCTAGGCTGTTTGTGCTGTGTAGTCGGTCAGAAGTTAGATGTATACAGAATTTCTGCCTTTTAAAGTAGATTATTAGTCATTGCCTTCCACTGAAGACCACAAGTAAGGAAACAGAGTCTCCTAAGTACAGAGGAAAGACTGCTATCTTCGTGACTACATGCTATAGAAATACCAGGAAGCCTTTTGTCCCAGATGCTGTCATGCTCTGTAAATGTTTAATCCACAGGGTCCTGTGATGATGCCTTTATAGGTTTAATATGAAACTCATAAAAGGAAGTGCTATGTGATTAATTTAATAAATTTGCATTTTTATAATTTTTATACTGTATTCCTTTGAGCTGTACTTAAAAATGTAAGAATAACCTGTTACCATAAGTTATACATCTTCCTATAGGGAGACTAGAAATTGAAAACTGTTTAAGATTAAAGAAATGTTTTTTTTATGATCTAAAACCAATCTAAGTTCTTAGGAAATTCACAGTTCCTTAAAATTACTAATTTAAGAATTAAGGTTGCTGCTGAAGGATTTGAGTGACATTAAGGTACTCAAAAAGTTGCATATATTTTACAGTTAGAAGGAAGGTATACATTTAGAATCTGGTGGCTATAGTCATGGTGATTATGTGATTGGACAACCAAGAACCCAGAGTTACACACATCGCAAAATGTGTGGTTTGACTAATACTAAGGGTATAGCCCAGTAAATGAAAACAAAAGCTCCAAATGTCACATTAGTCCTGGCTGTAGATCAACACGGAATAAGAGGCAGTTAGTGAATGGTGGGTAGTGAGCTGCAAGTTACACCATTGCTAGGAAGCTGCTCAGTGTGGCAGAAGGCACCTTCAGGAAAGCACAGTCTCCCAGATGTTTCCTGATCGCTGGTAGTCATTTTAAAAAAAAGACTGAGGAACATAAGACAAAGGTTGTATTTAAAAATGCTGCTATTCACTAGAAATGAAAGATTTGTCTTTGGTGATATTATCTTTTTAAAATCAGGTAGTGCAGACAGCCACATGCCGCCGTCTACCTGGGTTAGACTTCCAGCACTGTTAACCCTCCAAGTGCCAGTGTGGAAATGAGTGCGAGCAATGGTTATATATGGCAGAGGGCTCAAAAAGTTACTCCTATAAAGCTGCTCCTCCAAGCCGTTTGCCCTCTCTTAAATTTTTTTTTTTTTTCTTTTGCCCTTTCTTATCTCACTTTTCCTTGTAAGTATTTGGGCATCTACCCCATAGCCTTCTACACACAAATTGTTCTAATAACCTCAGGCCAAACCTATCACCATTCAGTTAGGATTCCACCTGAGGTGCTCCTCTGAGGTCTGAGAGGCCATGCCTGTGCTTTCCTGTCTCACCCGTCTGGGAGGGGGTGTCATCTGTGATTACAGCCGTCTCATTGCTTGATGCTCTCTGCCAGACATCCTGGCCGTTTCCCCAGTTTCCAGCTGTCTGCTTCTCACGGATGGGTCAGAGTTAGCCACTGTTCAGTACCTAACGTTCACAAATAACATTGCTGTGAATATCTTGGCCACAGCTAAGGCCAAATTCAAAGAGGGGCTGTCGTGAGGAATATGAATACTTTTGTAGGCGTGTCCTGTCACTGATGAAATGAATCTACTTGGTCATTCTGCACAGAGCAAGTTTTTGTTCATGTCTGAGAAAATGGAAATAACTACTTGTGTACAGCATGCTTATATTCTGAACGTGTGTGGAGGTGGGTTGACTAAGACTATGAAATAATGGATGTAGTCCTTTAAAATATACTCTGCAGGTATTATGGAGAAATCTTAAAGGAGTAAAAGCTGAAGAAATAGAGGGATTTTTTTTTTTTTTTTTGGTCGAGAAAAGTGCTTTTACCAGTGAGTCCATGAGTTCTAGGAGCATAGAAAAAAGCTTTAGGGATGAAAGCCTTTGTTCACATGGCAATATGGAGTCATCATAAAGTTATTTGTCTACTGAAATCAATAAGCAGAGGTGAGTACTTTGAAGGCGAGTTTAAAAGAAATACATCCTAAAACCAGAGGACAGTAAGTGCCTGGGGAGTTAGATCTTTACAGTCTCGTCCAGGGCTCTGACGGCTGGCGCGTTTTGGAGGCTTGGCTGTTGCCAGGCAGCAACAGGATCTATCAGTCCTGGTGGGTACCTCTCTGGAGAGCTTGTGTAAGGAAGGGGACAAATGCCATAATTGACCTTTATTCCTTCACTCAATGGTAGGAGCAGTCAGGATTTCCTGATGCATTACTAACCAGGAAATCCCAACTGCCTAGCGGCAAGGGGTTAAAAACTGTTCTGAAAAGCTTTTTTATGTTCTGAAAGGCTAAATTACATATACATGCAAACCACAAACACACAGCACCTGGGTAAATAAAGTGTGGCTGAATAAAGACTGCTATTTGCAAAAGGGAATCTGGAAAACATTTACTTTTGGGTGGTTAACATTACTTACACTTTCTGCTTTTTTTCTTTTAAAGAAAAAAAGTTGAGAAAATATGCAAAAATATGTATTTTTAAAACATGGCTGTTAAAACTGATTTACTGATTTACTTTCCAAATCTTAAGGGGCTATGGAGATTGAGAGGGCACAGAGCTACTGCACAGTGAAGCAACAACACTTTTGTTACAGTTGTTAAAGAACATTTCCCAGTGATGGAATTGCACTAAGGGATGCACTAAAGGGGTCATTAAACACTGATTGTCCTCCCAGTGTGGGTTCAAATATCAGTGGTAAATGGTATCAGTTTATGTAATTAAGAATAAAATTGCTGTAAATTCAAAATGGTTGGACTTCATAATAAGCCAGTTTCTCATAGATCTAGTAGAATTGAGCACCCAGAAGGGCATGCTACAGAGGATTTATGCTGAGGACTTATGTGGGTCCCTGTGTGGGTACCTATCTGGCTAAGTGATTTCTCCTTGAAGGAAAAAAAAATAGTCAACTTAGCATTCAAACAACTGAGATCATGGCATCCAGTCCCATCAGATCAGTTCAGTCGCTCAGTCATGTCCGACTTTGTGACCCCATAAACCACAGCCTGCCAGGCCTCCCTATCCATCACCAATTCCCGGAGTTCACTCAAGCTCACATCCATTGAGTCGGTGATGCCATCCAGCCATCTCATCCTGTTTCCCCTTCTCCTCCTGCCCCCAATCCCTCCCAGCATCAGAGTCTTTTCCCATGAGTCAACTCTTCACATGAGGTGGCCAAAGTACTGGAGTGTCAGCTTTAGCATCATTCCTTCCAAAAAAATCCCAGGGCTGATCTCCTTCAGAATGGACTGGTTGGATCTCCTTGCAGTCCAAGGGACTCTCAAGAGTCTTCTCCAACACCACAGTTCAAAATCATCAATTCTTCGGCACTCAGCTTTCTTCACAGTCCAACTCTCACATCCATACATGACTACTGGAAAAACCAGAGCTTTGACTAGACAGACCTTTGTTGGCAAAGTAATGTCTGCTTTTTAATACACTCTCTAGGTTGGTCATAACTCTCCTTCCAAGGAGTAAGCATCTTTTCATTTCATGGCTGCAGTCACCATCTGCAGTGATTTTGGAGCCCCCCAAAATAAAGTCCAATACTGTTTCCACTGTATTTCCCATGAAGTGATGGGACCAGATGCCATGATCTTCGTTTTCTGAATGTTGAGCTTTAAGCCAACTTTTTCACTCTCCTCTTTCACTTTCAACAAGAGGCTTTTTAGTTCCTCTTCACTTTCTGCCATAAGGGTGGTGTCATCTGTATATCTGAGGTTATTGACATTTCTCCTGACAATCTTGATTCCAGCTTGTGCTTCTTCCAGTCCAGCGTTTCTCATGATGCACTCTGCATAGAAGTTAAATAAGCAGGGTGACAATATACAGCCTTGACATATTTCTTTTCCTATTTGGAACCAGTCTGTTGTTCCATGTCCAGTTCTAACTGTTGCTTCCTGACCTGCATACAGGTTTCTCAAGAGGCAGGTCAGGTGTTCTGGTATTCCCATCTCTTTCAGAATTTTCCACAGTTTATTGTGATCCACACAGTCAGAGGCTTTGGCATAGTCAATAAAGCAGAAATAGATGTTTTTCTGGAACTCTTGCTTTTTCCATGATCCAGCGGATGTTGGCAATTTGATCTCTGGTTCCTCTGCCTTTTCTAAAACCAGCTTGAACATTTGGAAGTTTGCAGTTCACATATTGCTGAAGCCTGGCTTGGAGAATTTTGAGCATTACTTTACTAGCGTGTGAGATGAGTGTAATTGTGCAGTCGTTTGAGCTTTCTTTGGGATTGGAATGAACAGTGACCTTTTCCAGTGTTGTGGCCACTGGCCACAACAAATTTGCTGGCATATTGAGTGCAGCACTTTCACAGCATCATCTTTCAGGATTTGAATTAACTCAACTGGAATTCCATCACCTCCACTAGCTTTGCTCATGTGATGCTTCCTAAGGCTCACTTGACTTCACATTCCAGGATGTCTGGCTCTAGGTGAGTGATCACACCATCATGGTTATCTTGGTCGTGAAGATCTTTTTTGTACATTTCTTTTGTGTATTCTTGCCGCCTCTTCTTAATATCTTCTGCTTCTGTTAGGTCCATACCATTTCTGTCCTTAGTCAAGCCCATCTTTGCATGAAATATTCCCTTGGTATCTCTAATTTTCTTCAACAGATCTCTAGTCTTGCCCATTCTGTTGTTTTCTTCTATTTCTTTGCATTGATTGCTGAGGAAGGCTTTCTTATTTCTTCTTGCTATTCTTTGGAACTCCGCATTCAGATGCTTGTATCTTTCCTTTTCTCCTTTGCTTTTCACTTCTCTTCACAGCTATTTGTAAGGCCTCCCCAGACAGCCATTTTTGCTTTTTTGCATTTTTTTTCCATGGGGATGGTCTTGATCCCTGTCTCCTGTACAGTGTCACGAACCTCCATCCATAGTTCATCAGGCACTCTGTCTATCAGATCTAGTCCCTTAAATCTCTTTCTCACTTCCACTATATAATCATAAGGGATTTGATTTAGGTCATACTTGAATGGTCGAGTTGTTTTCCCTACTTTCTTCAATTTAAGTCTGAATTTGGCAATAAGGAGTTCATGATCTGAGCCACAGTCAGCTCCCGGTCTTGTTTTGGCTGACTATATAGAGCTTGTCCATCTTTGGCTGCAAAGAATATAATCAATCTGATTTCGGTGTTGACCATCTGGTGATGTTCATGTGTAGAGTCTTCTCTTGTGTTGTTGGAAGAGGGTGTTTGCTATGATCAGTGTGTTCTCTTGGCAGAACTCTTTTAGCCTTTGCCCTGCTTCATTCCGTATTCCAAGGCCAAATTTGCCTGTTACTCCAGGTGTTAATCCAGTCCCATCACTTCATGGCAAATAGATGTTGAAACAATGGAAACAGTGAGAGACTTTATTTTGGGGGGCTCCAAAATCACTGCAGATGGTGACTGCAGCCATGAAATTAAAAGATACTTGCTCCTTGAAATAAAAGCTATGACCAATCTAGACGGCATATTAAAAAGCAGAGACTACTTTGCTGACAGAAGTCTGTCTCACTATGGTTTTTCCAGTATGGATGTGAGCATAAAGAAAGCTGAGCCCCAAAGAACTGATGCTTTTGAACTGTGTTGGAGAAGACTCTCGAGAGTCTTTTGGACTGCAAGGAGATCAAACCAGTCAATCCTAAAGGAAGTGAGTCCTGAATATTCATTGGAAGGACTGATGCTGAAGCTGAAACTCCAATACTTTGGCCACCAGATGGGAAGAAATGACTCATTGGGAAAGATCCTGATGCTGGGAAAGATTGAAGGCAGGAGGAAAAGGGGACGACAGAGGATGAGATGGTTGGATGGCATCACCGACTCAATGGACATGAGTTTGAGCAAGCTCTGGGAGATAGTGCAGGACAGAGAAGCCTAGTACGCTGCAGTCCATGTGGTCACAAACAGTCGGACATGACTGAGCAACTGAATTGAACATCACGGCAGGGTTCACTGTCTTTCAGTAGAACACTATTAGGTTGGACCATAAAAAATTGCTAGTTTTATAGTTTAAAAACTTCCAAAATCAGCAATTTCATGTAATTCAAGGTACTTTGTTTTTCTCTAAGCCAGGTCAAGAGTTGGGGTTGACAGATTTATGGAAAGAAAAGGGGTGGGGAAACAAAGTAAAGCTCTTGTATGGTTCAGAAAATAAAAATGCCTAAGCAGAATGAGTGGGGTTTTCATTGGAAGGGTTGTGGCCATAACAGCCTTATCAATCTACCAGACGAGTTTTCAGAACTGACCTTTTCATCTGTGATAGAAGTGGAAGAGAAGTTTGGTGGGGTCATGGAAATAGCTTAGATTTTTCTTTTCCTGAGAGGTTGCCACCCAGAAACAACACCAGCATTAACATATCCTAAGTTACAAATACAAACATAGGAAGTAAGCAGAGTTCTTATGGTACCGCTGCTATTTCTCACTGTTAAATGAGAACAGAGTTATAAAAAACATTATATGTTGCTTATATATTCAAATTACTAACAAGTGGAACAAAAGAAAACTATGTAAAATTCTTTGACAATGTTTATTGTCTCTAAACCACAGCACCATAATTTTGTTAAGGGCACAAGGTCTCCCACTGACTTGCGCATTAAAAAACCAGCAGCAACAAAGAATATTTATAGTGTAAGGTAGTTTGTTTATATAAAGCATTGTATCTTATATAGAAAACTCTGAAAAACATCCTAATGCTATATAATACGTACTCATTACAAACTATGAATTAGAACACACAATCCCTGAGATTATTAAAAGCCTAAAAATCCTAGACATTAACTACAGAGTTCTGGGCCTGATAGGACTAGTACCAAGTCCCCGGATAATATAACCCTTATGCAGGTCACTCTCAAAATACAAAGCACAAATGGTAACAGGGAACATGGGTGCTAACAAGTTCTAATAGAAATAGTGTCCCCATGCAGTTCTGAATTTTCATATATCTTTCTAGATGTTCTTATATTTCACTTTGTGAAGATTTTTTTAAAATGCTAATTATTTTTATTATAATTTTAAACTGTACAAAGTCCAACGTGTAACAAATGTAAAGATGCTACTAGCTAACTGGAGATAAAAAACCAGTGAAAAACAGATATAAAGCCATTATGATAAGGCCACTACCAGACATTACTACATATTCCATCCTATAATATCATAAATCAAAGCTTTTAACTCTCTGGATTCATATGTGACTGTATTCTTTCCAGTATGCACTCTTTCTTCTTCCAGGGTTTCTTCAATAACAGCAGGTATGTCCCTTCCATAAAGTTCACAGTGTTCTAAAAACTGAACACATTCTTGAATGACACTGTCACTAAGCATGATGGTGTGTTTTGACATGTTTTCTAATAATGACAGGAAGCATCTTTTGGCATAATACCACGTATCAGTTCCTAGTTTTTTATTACAAGGTTCCAAGCTTTTGATAACCCGGGAAATACCAAAGTCATAATTTCCTTTGGCACAATAAAGTGTCCCTATCACCAAATTCACAATGCAGAGATGGTAGAGTTTCTTATCTGGATCATCATAGGAGAGCTGCTCTTCCTCCTTTCCAATCTTCCTCATCAACTCCTCAGCTTCTTCATTCTGACTTAACATAATATACGAAACACACAGGTTGGCCAGCACAATAGCACTGACATTCAGGATGTTGTCATAATGCTTCTTGACTATGGGCTCATAAAAACCTATGGCTTCTTTGTATTTGTTTTCCTGCATGAACAGAACATGAGCCACATTCAGCTTCCACACATGCTGGTCGTTACAGAATTCCACAGATTTGCGGAAGAGTTTTTCCACCATTGGGTAATTTTCAAGGTTCCAGTAGATTTTGGCCTGGGCCATCAACACAGGAATGTACTTCTCAAGGGTGTCGTCATATTCATTCACTGCCTTTTTGACAGCTTCATCATCTTTATTGTGTCTTGCTTCCTGCACTTGTATGGTGAGTTTCCGGAGCTGTTCAGTCAGCATCCCTGCTAGACCATCAAGCTTAACGAAAGCCTCTTCAGGAGCTGTCTGGCAAGTGACCATGGCATCCAAGAAGTCATAGAGATAAGGTGTGAGGAACTTGTAAGTCAAATGGGCATTCTCTGCCAGGACATCTGCTGCCAGGTCAAAATACTCATATTCACAATAGAGCAGCAACAGGTTGCCAAAGGTCTCTGGGGGAAAGGGGTTCTGCTGGAGCAAAAACTGTAGTTTTTCAAACCCTTCTGTGGGCCTGGCATCCATGTTCATTAGTGCCTGATTGTGCAGGGTCACGGGGTCTAACTCCTCCTCTGCCCTTGGTGGCATGTCAGTGAGGGCTTCCTGGGCCGCCTCATAGTTTTTCAGTTGGTATTCTATGGCGGCCCTGAGGTTGAAGGCTTCCACCAGAGCAGTCTGGTGAAGGACTAAGGTGTTGCCAACACTTCGAACATCAATGCCCCCAGTGGTGATGCCCATGCCCAGCTCTGGGTGCTGGCGGATGCCATGCTCAATAATGTCCGCGATATGCTTCAGAGCTGGGGCATAGTGCCGGCTGCTATAATAGGCCAAAGCCAGGTTATAGGAAAGATCAGGCCGGTAGCCCGAAGCCTGCAGGGCCGCAGAGAACTTGGAACACGCGGCTTCATAATGTCCCTCCTTGTAGAGTAAACAACCCAGATTGACCTGGCCATCCAGCTCGTTCTCGCCCTCGCTGTCTTCTCCTTCCCTAAGTAGCTGCTCCACCAGGCTCCTGGCCCCAGGCAGGTCTGCCTCGTTGTACTTGATCGCGGCTTGGAGACGGAGGACCCGGTTGTGGTAGGCGGGGTTGTCCAGGAGGAGCAAGGACACGCGGGTGGCCTCTGGGTAGAGGCAGGCCTTGTACAGGGCCTGCGCCTGGTACAGGCGGTACTGCTCCAGCTCCGGGTGCAGTTGGCCCAGCTGCTCATAGCACTCGGCAGCCAGCGCGAACTCCTGTAGGCGGTAGTAGCAGTAGCCCAGCAGCGACAGCCCGGCGCGGCTTCTCGGGCTCCGCTGGAGCTCTCCGCCCAGCAGCTGCACGGCCTCGGCGTACCGGGCATCCCGGATAAGTCGGTAGACAACCGCAGTGAATTCCCCGTCGGGGATCTGCGAACCTCCCAGGCCCGCCATAACAGCCTCCGAGGTTGCTTACGCTCGTTACCAGGGCAACAAGACAACCGGAAACAGAAGGCTGAGAAAAAGGTTGGTGTTTTTAATGGGCTTTTTTGGGTGGGGAGGTGCTGCTAAAGTACTTTGCAGCGGAACGATCAACCTGAGATTGAAAAGAGTTACTGTGTGTATCCCAATTATTGGCCTGGTCCCTGAAGACTCCAGAGTGTGAGCGGCGTTAGACGCGAGAGGAAAGACCTCCTGGCCGTTCGAAGACGGAAACTCTACTTCCCGGCATGCACCGTTTCGCGCCGCCAGCGGACGTAGCCGCGCTGCATGCTGGGAGACGTAGTCCTCCGGGCGGACCCTGGGGTGAGGGGAGATGAGGTCGCGGTCACCTTCCGTTCTAGGGTAAATGAGGATTGTTGACTGCCTGTTGTGTCTCTGGCGCGGAGGTGGAAAGTTTACGGTTCGAAGTCCCTTCCGTTTTTGAGCCTTTAGACACTGTGCAGTGCGTATACATAGTGTTGTTTCACATTGTTTTCGTGAATGAAACGGGAATGGAAACAAAGGAATGTCAGTTTGGTATTCTGCCCGAATTACAGTAGACTTTCTGTCTTTGGGCCGTCCCGTGGGCGCACTTTCTAAGAACAAAATAGTGCAGCGATCAGGAGTTCTTATTTTGTCGTTTCAGAGGTTGATAGCAGGAAAGAGTGCTTGGAGTTTATGTGATACTTAGGTTTGGCTTTAGTTTCAAGCGCCTCCGCTCCCGCTCCCACTACCCCTTCCCGCTCCCCCCGTTTTTCCATAACTACAAATATTACTGAGTTCATATTAGCGTTTAAACTTAGCCCTGTGGTCTGTCTTGACTCTCCAGATTTCACTACGAAGTGGAAAAACCTTGCCGAAATCTACGACCTCGTGTTTTCCAAGAAGAGTAGAGGAGAGGAGGAAGAACATTCCAAAGTTTTCCCTTTTCTGTGCACCGTTACTCTTTTAACTTTCCAGCCTACTTAATCTGTGGCTGGATTTTCTTTCGTTCCTTTGTTATGTGTTTGGAATAGATGCCCTAGATTCTGTGTTACTACCTTAAGATCTCTTTATGTATAAATTCTTTGCAATTTAATAGTGCTCAGTATGGGGCTTCCCAAGTGGAGTTAATGGTAAAGAACTCAGCTGCCAATGCAGGCAATATGAGAGATGCAGGTTCAATCCCTGGGTTGGGAAGATCTCTTGGAGAAGGAAGTGGTAACCCACTCCAGTATTCTTGCCTGGAGAATCCCGTGGACAGAGGAGCCTGGCGGGCTACAGTCCATAGGATCGCAATGAGTCGGACAGAACTGAAGCAACTGAGCACACACACATGTATCACATAAGGGCCCAGCTTTGAGGCAATATAGTGTCCTCCTTTCTTGGTTGTTATTTTTTTCTATTAAAACAAACAAGCAACTTTAGCTGGTAGAATTTGAACTTCCTTCCCTGAGTTGCAGCTGTGAGCAGATGTTAAGGAGGTGATAAGTGGGAGGTGGTGAATTTCCTAATCATCCATTATAGCTAAAAAGAGCCTTCAGTAGGACATCTGAATGCTACGCTATCAAGAAATTGACTTCATATTCTCATCCATTCTCCCTTGCTGCGAAGTTTGCCAGAGTTGTGTTCTGCTGAAGCATGAAACTGGACAAGGAACTGTCCACTGCATGAATACCAAGTAAAAGTCAAACTGCACTCCTTCCAGTGGGTTTGAGTGGGCCACCCAGGATGCCCAGAGAAAGCAGCTGAGAAAGGCTTTCTTTGGTCATAACTCAGTAACCTGACTCCGAGGCTTCTTCCAACCCAATCTCTGCTGAAGTCCTTTCCGGTCATCAGCCCAAAGAGGTACATGATTTGAGGGATGCTGTCTAGCGCTGCTCAGTAGTAAAGGAATAGGGTGCCTTCTCCTTCATGCCTGCTTGATTGATACTTAGCTCTTGGGGAAAAAAGTTATCCAAAAGGCTCAGTCTTTTAAAATACTTATGTATGACCTGATACTTTGGTTCAGTTCAGTTCAGTTCAGTTGCTCAGTCGTGTCCGACTCTTTGCGACCCTATGAATTGCAGCACGCCAGGCCTCCCTGTCCATCACCATCTCCCGGAGTTCACTCAGACTCACGTTCATCGAGTCCATGATGCCATCCAGCCATCTCATCCTCGGTCGTCCCCTTCTCCTCCTGCCCCTAATCCTTGGTTAAGATGCTATTATAAATCAAGGTAACAAGACAGAACATGGAAATGGGAAATTGCGTTTTGTATCTTTAGTCTATCAGTCCGATTTTCAGGGTTGCATTTGCATCATGAAAGCATTCACCTTCAAATGCCTCTTGGGAATGGAAGCAAAATAGAAGGCCTCTACTCTCTAAATTTCTCCCCTCCCTACGGGCATCAGTTGAGGACCCCTCTTTGTGCTGGTACCTGTCTGGGAGCATGGCTGCTGAAGTGGGCAGGAGGGAAGCCGTTCTTCCTCCTTATTTCATGTGCTGCTGCTCCTGAGGCCTGGCTTGAAAAAAGCAGGACATTCGGCTTAGACAGATGGAGGGCAGTGTCATTTTCAAAATGAAATGAGTGCACAAATCACACTGTGAAATTGGCATGACCATGCCTGCTGCTGTGATAGACCGACTTTTATTTAGTCTATGACAGGCAGTTGGAGAATAGATTAGGGTTTTGGGGGGGGAGGGGCAGGGGATGGTGAAAGAAGGCCCTTTAATTAATGATAGAAATTCTGGAAAGCAATAAATGGGGTGGGATATTATAAAATGTCATAAAGGATCATTTTCTTTCCAACAGAATCTTGGAAAGCTGAAGCATGCATCAAAAAGTTAGTGTATTGTACCATTTCTAGCAATAAGATAGCATTTGGTGGTTGCAATAAAAAGATTTAGTGCCTTGTTGAAAGGAATTAGACTTTAGGAAAATGGTGTTGGACTCAGGGTGGATTTTGCTGCATAAAGGGAGGCATATTTACCACACAGGAATTTCATTTGGGCAAAATGGATAGGAGCTAAAAGCATGATGTTTGGTTCCTAACATGCTTATCTTTCTGCTTGTCAAAATTGAGATGATCAAATTCCATGTATATTCTATTTGGCATTTCTTTTAAAAAATAATTGGAAATGATTGTTTCTTAATTACCTTGTAAAAATAACCACATCTTTTGGGCAAATATTGTTCATCTATGAGTATTTCAAGCATAGCTGTGGTCAGACATCTTGAGAAAGGAAGACATTCAGCAAAATCATTTTCCAAGTTGTTATTTCTGTCTTCCATTTATTTTAGACCATTTTTATGCTGGGTGGAAGATGAAGAGGCTCAATTTCCTTGCTTCCTCTAGAGACCAGCTTGATTTTTTTGTCCTGTGTGTCCATTGATAATGATAGAACTGATCCTCCTTTCATCACCTCTTGCCTCTTACCCCTCCATCCCGAAAACAGGGAAGGAAAGAATGAATTAGTGTCAACTTTGTAATGAAGTTCACTGACCTTTAGGAGCATCTGTTCAATCTTTTAAGACTTTTGGAAAAGACTGTATGCTGAATCAGCACTTGAGAACATTTATGCTCAGATGGTGAGAAATTTAAGCTGACTGAGAGCGTAATCTTTTTTTGCCCCAATAGTTCTAGCTCTGTGAATATTTTAGATGGTAATGTATTTCCTGGCTATATTTTGCTTTTGATCAAATGATTTCTACTTTGAGGTTTATGATGTTATTATCCAGACTAATTTATTAGGCAGAACACAATAACTTTATGGTTTATAAAAAGGAATTAGCAGAGAACACACAACTTTGTGTACTGCCATTGAAATATTCATTCCTTGCAGTTAAGAGTGTGCTATGGAATGCACTGCTGAGGCTGCTACCTAAATCAGTTCATTTGAGCATTTTTTCACTGCTCTTAGTTCTAATAGGCAATGATTCATGGTATCATTTCTTTCTTCCAAGACTGGTACCCTTCATATTCACATATATCCTGTCTATGCTTGTTTTCATTTCTCCAGTACAGCCATGAAAATAATAAATTGGATGGGAAAGGTCTTTGAATATATGGTTAAAAGATGATATTCCTAAAAGAAAAATATCATCAGCCTCTGAACACGTTTTCTGACATGCGAAGCCTCCAAAATGTTTTTCCTGCAGAGAGCCATCCATGATGGTGTTGATAACCAGCTATCCTGTTGAAAAGCAGTATACTCCTTTTTAAGACTTTCTCTGTGGAGAGTTATGGAATACACATCCAGGGCCTGTGTTGGTGGACCAAGAGACCAATTCAGATGTCAAGCCTGTCCTTCAGGCCTCCTCCCCCCACATTCCTCACGTCCAGAGACTCAAGTTCTGACAATTCTGCCTCTGAAATACGTCAACTCGATACTTCTCTCCAATTTCTACTGCCATTGCTCTGGTTTCTGCCACCACCATCTCTCTTCTAGATTTGCAGCATATATGGCTTTCCCTCATGTCTTACTGGAACTCTTACAAAGATTTTAAGGCATTTTATCTCCCTTCTTATTTAAGAGTTTTCCTGTGGGAACCTCATGAAACCTTTAACTTTTGTCCTTCTCTGGCCTTGGCAAATGGAACCCTGGAGACTTTCCCTTCTATATGTAAAAGACTTATAATAACCAAAAAGCAAAGAAATAAACCAAAAATTGATTAAGATGTGAAGATGTCCATAGGTGGCATAACATATTTGAAAGAGGCTAATTTGGTATAAAACCACCTGAAGTCCAGTCACTGTTCTGCCATACCAACAATGTAGACATGGAAAAGGTTCTTAGCCTCACTGAATCATGGCTTCCTTATTGGTAAAAGAGACCAAAATCATTTCTTTGTTCAAGACAATACAAAGCGTCTGGCCCATAGTGGGCTTTCCAGGAACTAGTGGTAAAGAACCCGCCTGCCAAAGCAGGAGACGAAAGAGACACAGGTTTGATCCCTGGTTCGGGAAGATCCCCTGGAGGAGGGCATGGCAACTCACTCCAGTATTCTTGTTTGGAGAATCCCATGGACAGGGGAGTCTGGCAGACTATAGTCTATAGGGTGGCAAAGAGTCAGACAAGACTGAAGCGAATTAGCACACACACACACTGGCCTGTAGTAAATACGTACATGGAGCTATTGAGATTTCTTTGGAATCAGAGTATTTTTGGCTTAAACAAATGGGACAAATTTACTGAGTTAAACATCTGCCATCCAGGAGTAGATGTTCTCCTGATACTTCAGATGTTGTATTCCTGAGTTCTGATAAACTCCAGACTGTGAAGGGCTGTTATCTGACATAAATTAAAGCACCAAAGTAATTATATTTTGTTCATTCAACAAGTTAATGAGTGCTTACTCTACCCAAGGCGCTGCATATTGTAGAGAGTCCAGAATCTTCAAAGAGCATACATACAGTCCAGGGGAGATACTATAAATACATTAAAAAAAAATCATAAGCCAGGCAGCATATGCAGTGCTTTAAGAATGATATGGGGCTACCCAGATGGTACTAGTGGTAAAGAACCCGCCTGCCAATGCAGAATCCGCCCAACAGATGCAGAATCTGCCAGAAAGATGTGGGTTCAATCCCTGGGTTGGGAAGATCCCCTGGAGGAGGGCATGGCAACCCACTCCAGGATTCTTGCCTGGAGAACCACATGGACAGGGGAGCTTGGCAGGCTATAATCCATAGGGTCACAAAGAGCTGGACATGACTGACATGACTTAGCACGGATGCATGCAAGAATGATATAACGTGACAAGGAGGTTCAGAGTTTATAGTAACAATGAACCTCATTTGGCTGGAGCAGTGTTTTGCAACCCAATCAGATACCTTGCTCCTCCCTTTTATAACAAATATTGTCCAAGGCCCTCTTTACTGTTTTGAAGTGAAGTTTATATATAATATGTAACATCCTACATGCATAATTTATTTTCTCTCTTGTCTCATTTTTCTTTCCTTATTTCTCTTAAATTGTAGGTGTATGAAATAACTAATCATAATCCTTGGTCATTGACACACTCTCCATTATTGGTCCGTGTATGGTCCTCTTCTAGTCTTCTGTTTGTTTAGCTAGGTATTTTAAATAATGTGATAATCACCATTGAAACCACCACCCACCAGAAAAGACAGGACCTTTACTGTAACCTCCATCTGACCCTGGAGATACAGATCCCTCCCTGTCATCTTCTTGTCTCCTTGTTTTAGGTGACCATTACCCTGAATTCCATATTAGTTGTGTCTTGCTTCCTTTTTTATATAACTTCACTGAATCTGTATGAATTTCTTAAACATTCTCATTTTAATTGTTTCAGCCTTAAGAAAAAAAGCTTACATAGCACGTTCTATTTTCAGTTAATATTGTAATTCTAACATTCATCCATATTGTTGCATGTGGCAGTGTGGTTCAGTGGTTTCAGCTGTTCCACTGTATAACATCGTGTGAATATTCCATGATTTACTCACTCTTCTGTCAATGGGCATTTCAGTTTTTCTAAATACAATAGTTATTATTTGGAAAGTGCTGCTCTGGACATTTTTGTACACAGCTCTTGGTGTGTATGTCTAGGAGTTTTCCTGTATATAAACCTAGAAGTGGAATTATTGTGTCGTTAGAGTACTGATACGTTTTAACTTTAGTAGATAAAATCAACTGTTTTCCACAATAGTTGCTCTAATTTAATTTCCATTAGCAGTGTATGTTAGGTTGGTATAGAAGTAATTGCTGTTTTGGACCGGAAATTTTAAATCATTACAACTAGGCTCAAACACATCTTTATTAATCAAAATAGGAGCCATTACAGTCAACACATTTTTGCCAACAAAATAAGTTTGTTTATTCTCACGGCATAGAATTCCATACTTCGGGATTCAGAATTCTTGGAAAGCATTTTCTGCCTCCTGCTGGTTGTGGAAGTGTTTTCCCTGCAAAAGGTTGCCGGGATGTTTGAAGAAGTGATAGTAAGAGATCAGGCAAATGTGGAGGAGAAGGCAACACTTCCTAGGCCAATTTGTTCAACTTTTGAAATGCTGGTTGTGCAGAATGGGGTCGGGTATTGTCATGGAAAAGAAGTGGGCTCTTTCTGTTGACCAGTGCCAGCTGCAGGCATTGCAGATTTTGCTGCATCTTATCAATCTGCCGAGCATACTTCTCAGCTGTGATGGTTTCACCTGGGATTCAGAAAGTTGTAGTGGATCAGACCAGCAGCGGACCAACAAACAGTGACCGTAATCCCTTTTGGTGCAAGTTTGGCTTTGGAATGTGCTTTGGAACTTCTTCTTGGTCCAACTACTCAGCTGGTCATCTCTGGTTATTGTATAAAATCCACCTTTTTGTCGCATATCAGAGTCCTATTGAGAAATGGTTCATCATTGTTATGTAGAATAAGAGAAGACAACATTTCAGAATGATGATTTTTTTCATGTTCGGTCAGCTCATGAGGCATGAGTTTTTTCACCTTTCCTCTTTGCTTCAAATACCAATCAACCACAGAATGACTGACGTTGAGTTCTTGGGCAACTTCTTGTGTAGTTGTAAGAGGATCAGCATAGATGATGCTCTCAGTTGGTGGTTGTCAACTTCCAATTGCTGGCTACTATATACTTCATCTTCAAGGCTCTCATCTCCTTTGCAAAACTTCTTGAACCACTGCTGCACTGCATGGTCATTAGCAGTTCCTGGGCCAAATGCATTGTTGATGTTGCAAGTTGTGTCCACTGCTTTATGACCCATTTTGAACTCGAATAAGAAAATCGGTTGAATTTGCTTCTTGTCTAACATCATTTCTATAGTCTAAATGAATATAAAATAAACAGCAAGTAATAAATCATTGACAAAAAAACATAAAGGGAGAAATGCATATTAAAATGGTGTATAACATAACCACATTTATTTAAGAATGTATTCCAATATCAAACTGCAAAGTGCAACAGTCAGTTCAGTTCAGTCACTCGGTTGTGTCCGAATCTTTGGGACCCCATAGACTGCAGCTCGCCAGGCTTCCCTGTCTGTCACCAACTCCCGGAGCTTGCTCAAACTCATGTCCATTGAGTCAGTGATGCCATCCAGCCGTCTCATCCTCTGTCATCCCCTTCTTCTCTTGCCTTCAATCTTTCCCAGCATCAGGCTCTTTTCCAATGAGTCAGCTCTTCTCATCAGGTGGGCAAAGTATTGGAGTTTCAGCTTCGGCATCAGTCCTTCCAATGAATATTCAGGTCTGATTTCCTTTAGGGTTGACTGGTTTGATCTCCTTGCAGTCCAAGAGACTCTCAAGAGTCTTCTCCAACACCACAGTTCAAAAGCATCAATTCTTCAGTGACATGTTTGTGTTTTTTAGTTGATATTTAGGAGTTCTTTATGTACTTTGATACTAATCCTTTATCAGTTGTGTGAATTGTAAACATCTTGTGCTAGTTTGTAATGTTTTCACTTTCTTTAAGATAAAGTACTTGAGTTTAATGTAGTCAAATTTATTCCTTTTCCTTTTATAGTCAGTGCTTTTTGTGTTTTGTTTACGAATTTTTTCCGTACTCTATGGCTAAATTATATTCCCACATATATTTTTAGTTTTGTTCCTGCACTTAAATGTTTAATCCATCTGGAGTTGATTTTTGTATATGATGTGAGAAAGAAATTCAGCTTGGTTCTTTTCCCAAATAGATAACCCTGTTTTCTCAGTTCCATTTATTGAAGTCTCTCAGTCCACGTCAATTTGGGATGCTTCTTGTATAACAGACAAAGTTCTATAGGCCTGTTTCTGGGCTCTTTATTCTTTTCCACTGTCAGTTTATTAAGTTTTCAACCAACATAACATGGTCTTACTTTCTGTAGCTTCATTAGAATCTATAGGTGGTTGGGGAAAAAACCCCTCTGTACTTTCCTTTTTCAGAAGTGAAGTGTTATGATTCTTCTTAGTCTTTTACTTTTCCTTCCATACTTAATTTTTAAAAATCAACATATTATCCCTACTGTAATATAAAGAGGAAATAGATGAAAAATGGCTTACAGGAAAATAGCATGTAGTGTAATATATATAAGTGCTTGATCACACTAACACCAGAAGAGCATCCCCACAAATATTTGAGGTGCAGCCTTGGAGTAGTGCAGCACCCACTGAGAACTGACAGGCTGGAGAAGTGGGCTGATCCTGTGGACAAGCCTTAAAGATTCAGTAGGAGTCAAGCTAGCAGATCTGAGAGAGAGGTAGAATTGCAGTGCAAAAATAAAAAGAAAAAACCCTCACCTGGTATATTTGTAGAAAGTTCATCCTGCTGAAGCCTGGTGTAAGTGGAAAGATTTCTTTGAATGGGTTTTGTATGTTTAGGACATGTAGCACAGGCCCTGATTACTTAGTACCTCCATCACAACCACCTGGCTGGGATAGGCCAACACACAGCTGACCCGTCTATTTTCCTTTGAGCAAATCATCTAGAGTCTAAATTAAGTTCTGAGACTGCAAACCAATAAACCAAAGCAGTAAATCCAGCTTTAATAAAAATGAAAGAGGTTTCCTGCATTTCACTTGAAGCTGTAACTTTATTAAGTACATTTGCCTTGTATTTTATTAAGCACATTAGTAATAACCTTTTTCTTTAATTGAAAAGTATTTCCTATTGTTTCACATTGCACTGAGGATGGCTTGGATCTTTTGGAAATTTGAACATTTTAAGAGCACAATTGTTATTGCCTGAGAAAATCAGGTAGTAGGAGAGTGGACAGGGCCCTGCTTGACTATATGGTAACTAAGCTGGCCTAGTTTTGTTAGGTAAGGGTCCCTGGGCTACGTTTCATTCTGTTTACCCTATAGGGAAGGAGCTGAGGGGGGAACTATTCACTTGCCTCTCTAGTAATTATTTTCACTATAAGTTTAAGGGTTTAAATAGTAATTGCCTTTAGAGATAGAATAGCCAGTGGGTTTTTTTTTGACAGTTAGTAAGAGAGTGGTGTTAGGACCTCCTTGACGTTTTCATGGTTAGTGTTGATGTTGAGAGTGAATATTAACATTATGTGCTTCATAGTCTGAAAAACCATGTAACTTATACAAATTTGTGAAGGACTTTGAGCCTGATTCTAAACCCAGCACTTCTGAAAATGTATAATGTTATTTGACCGAGACATTCACTGTATCCAAGCCATACTCTTCTATGACATTTAAAATGTTTTTTACTTCTGACAGAGTCCAGAATTCTCCTACTCTAGGTCTTCCAACTTCCTCAAATACAAATAAAGGCATCTAGTATAAGGAGAAGTATATTTGGGACATAAAAAGTAATTTATCTGAAATTCAGATTTAAATGGGCATTCCTTATTTTATCTGGAGACCCTACTCCACCCCAATGTTTTGTACTCAGATTTTTCACTTCCCCTGAATTCTTGGTTTCTCTTGTATATTACTCCTTGTTGCATATCCCCTCTTTAGGTTTATGTGGTTTAGTCACTAAGTGGTATCCAACTCTTGCAACCCCATGGACCATAGCCTGCCAGGCTCCTCTGTCCATGGGATTCTCCAGGCAAGAATACTGGAGTGGGTTGCCATTTACTTCTCCAGGGGATCTTCCCAACCTTGGTCTCCTGCATTGAAGGCAGATTCTTTACCAGCTGAGCTACAAGGGAAGCCTTTAGGTTTATGGTCTTATGCAAATATGGAATACGCTCATTTTCCTTACTCTCTCTCAGATTCCATTCCCAGCAGGTACTGAGTAGGAGAAACACTGAAGAGGGGGCTATACGTGAGAATAACTGTGTTAAAGAGAAGCTGTAAAACTCTGTCTCTTATCCGAGATACAATGTATAGGTGTGTGTGGAAAAGAAATTGAGTTTGTTTGGGTGCCTGTATGTATGGCGTGGGCTTGTCTGGTGGCTCAGTGGTAAAGGCCGCCTGCCAATACAGGAAACACAGGTTTGATTCCAGGGTCGGGGAGATCCCCTGGAGAAGGAAATGGCAACCCACTCTAGTGTTCTTGCCTGGGAAACTCCATGGACAGAAAGGCCTGGTGGGCTACACTCCAGGGGGGTGCAGAGAGTTGGACAAGACTTAGCGATTAAACAATAACAATATATGCAACATATTTTGCTGTTTTGAACTAATTTAGATGATCTTCATTTATTAATAATGATCATTATTTTTAAACCTGTAGCTTGTTTCACTGAACAGATTTAATCCTGCTTCTTTTAATAGGAGACTGATGTCCAGAACAGAATAAACAACTTTATATTGAAAACATTAACCATTACTATTCTAAAAAGTCCATCTGTCATATCCTTCACTGTGAGTTTCTCACTCACTTTCTCTTTTCCTTGAATCATCGATTCCCTTCTATTGCTGGGCCATCCCTTCTCATCTCTCCTAGCTTATCCTCTTTCCTGGGCACCCCATTCCTCCAACACTGCTCCTAGAAACTAAAAAATTCGCACTTTATAAACTTCTTGTCTCCATCCCACCTATGTCCTGAGGACCATCTTGCTTCAACCAAAATGGTGTATTGAAATGTTTTGGTAAACAAAAGACAAATCTCCACCTGGTGAGCTCTGCTACTAACTTCTAAAAGAATGTTTCCCTCCCCCTTGCTGTTATTAAAGGGGAGAGAGATGGGAATCATAAATCCCAGTTGAGCCAAGAGGATGAAAAATGGAAGGACCGTCGATGGTCCTTTGGATTAATTTAAAGCCACTGTGGAATGAGGGCTGAAGATCAGAAGCTGATGAAGCTGCCCAAGTGAAACTTCATTGGTCCTCAATGGAGATGCCCAAGCCAAGTGACAAGGCGAGGCTCTGAGGGGACAGGAGGAGGCCTTCCTTGACCTCCAGCTTCCTTCTGGTGCCTGGAATATATATCTGGCTGGCACCCACGGACAGATAAAAGTGTTCTTCTGACGAGTAGTGTCCTCTTCAGGCTGGATCGTAGGCAGACAGAGGGAAACCAGTGCTGAAGAAAGACGGGACCACTGTTAATGGGCTGGTTCTCAGACGCTTATGAGGCTTCCGTTTAGGTCCCTAGGGATATCTAGGGGACACTATGATGAGAGCCAAAAAAGAGGTCGAGACAGAAATCATACTCGATCATTGGATCTACGAAGAAGGCATTAATTAACTAGACCTTGAAGGAATTCTCAGCAGGCAGTCTTGCTTTGAGAAGTCACATCTGTTATGAAGAGAGAAGTGCATCCATGTATGTAATTTTTTTTTTAGTATTGTTGTTGCTAGCTAATGGATATAAAGACAATGACGTCCTGCTAAGGAAAAGAACTGCATTGCTCCTAGTAAATCACGATAAGTTCTCTCCCTGTGTTTTTTAACAGGTAGGTTAGTAATGTTGGTAGCTTACAAATGAGAACACTTGGGAGAGCATGAGATTTGAAATAGCCCACTGAGACAGTGGCTGTGGGCCAAGTTAATTCATTCTACCTTCATGGAATCTGGGAGTACAGATTTTTTGTGACCCACAGAGAAATGTTTTTAAAAACCCACTTCCCAAAGAAGAAAAGCAAGCAGACAAATAAAACTCCCACCAGTATCGAGGGGGAAAAAAAAAAAAACAAAACCAACCAAGATGTGTCTCTGAGGGTCAGAGAGGCAGAAAGTCTGTCACCTCTACCCTGGGAGCCACATTCATTACAGCTCATCAAAGTGACTCTGCCCTCCCACTTAGAACCTTCTCTAGGTGTGTGGAGGAAATGCTGCCAGCTCCGGGTGGCCGCATGAGAAGCAAATCCATTTGGCGGATGGACATTTTTAAAACCTGCCACATATGTTAGCCATTTTTATGGCATTTAAATTGTTGGGGGGTCTGTGAGGTGAATGCGCAATAAAACCGTTCACAACAAACCATGTGGAAAATCATCTAATCCAACCCCTGGAGGTCAAAAGTCACAGTAACATGTTGCTTTATACCATGAAAAAGAATTAAGAGTCCTTAATTCTTTAAGGGACAGCTTGCTTTTCCCTTTGTTCTTTATAGACTGGTGCTCCAGATTTGGGTTGGAAGGTAAATTGTGTGAAATGGTGGTGTTGGGCTGAGGTAGGGCAGGGAGGCCTCCCTTGGCTGGTAGAACCGAGGGAGTGCTTTGCCAGTCATTTGCAAAGTAGCGTCATTTCTCTGCCACCCTTTTGCCATCCTCAGGATGAAGACTTTCTTCCCAAGGGATACAGAGGGGGAAAAAAGAGAACTAGGACAAGGAAGTAAGACACATAAGTCAGAACAGGATGTCACAGTGAGGTATATAAGAGATACTCCCACAGTCTGGGGGGTATATAAGAGATACTTATGTTTATTTGGTTATGTTTATTGAGACGTATGCTTGGGAAAGAAAGTACAGCCTTCAGAACACTAGGGATTCCTTTTTTTTTTCTCTTGAGGAAATATAATGATCTAATTGAAAATAAAAACTTAGAAGAGTTCTAGGACACATTCTTACTGATTTGTACTTTGACAACTAAGTGAAAAGTGAAAGTGTTAGTCGCTCAGTCATGTCCAACTGTTTGCAACCCTACGGACTGTAGCCTGCCAGGCTTCTCTGTCCATGGGATTCTCTAGGCAAGAATACTGGAGTGCGTAGCCGTTCCCTTCTCCAGGGAATCTTCCCAAGCTGGGGATCTTCCCAACCCAGGGATCGAACCCAGGTCTCCCACATTGCAGGTGGATTCTTTACTAGCTGAGATTTACTATATGAGATTCTAAAAATAAAGTCTTAGGGCCAAAAACACTTGCAGTTTCTCAGTAACTTCTGAAAAATGACTAGTAAGTTTTGTTCCCATTTGAAAACTTCTATCACAGAAGTTGTTTTTTTTTTTTTTTATAATTTCCTAAAACAGGCTTCTAATGAAGTCAGCATGCTCTTCAGCCCTTTTTTATCTTTTCTACCCAGTTGTTTTAAAATTTGAGACTTCAAGTACATCTGAATAGCATGAAATGCTTGGTTAGAATTGTTTAAAGAGAAAGAACAGAGTTGGTATTAACAATCAGAAAACCATCAGCTGTCAAATTCTTATCTCCAATAACTGAGAAACAGTCATTCTCATTCTCACTGTGTGATGGTCTAAGGTCTGCCCAAGGAATGACACAGGTGTTCAGGCCATGTTCATTGACCTCAGAGCAAACCCAGACTACTTTTGAATGAATAAAGATATATACACAGTGTTCTGTCTGCCTGATTCTAAACATTTTCACACATAGTTCATTTCATTGAACGGCTTCCCTGGTGGCTCAGATGGTAAAGAATCTGTCTGCAATGTGGGAGATGTGGGTTCAAGCCCTGGGTTGGGAAGATCCCCTGGAGGAGGGCATGGCAACCTGCTCCAATATTCTTGCCTGGAGAATCCCCATGGACAGAGGAACCTGGTGGGCTACAATCATGAGATCACAAAGAGTCAGACACAACTGAGTGACTAAGCACAGCACAGCACAGAGGCTGTGCAGATAAAGCAGCTGGTCCATGGATTGCATTTTCTCTTCTAAACTGGTTGTCAGTGTGATTCCAGGGATTTGAACTGTACCATTTTCAGAATGGGCTTCCCTTGTGCCTCAGTTGGTAAAGAATCTGCCTGCAATGCAGGAGACCTGGGTTCCATCCCTGGGCTGGGAAGATTCCCTGGAGAAGGGAAAGGCTACCTGCTCCAGTATTCTGGTCTGGAGAATGCCATGGACTATAGTCCATGGGATCACAAAGAATTGGACATGACTGAGTGACTTTCACTTTCTTTCATTTTCAGAATAAGCCTTAAAGTTCTTGGTTTTGTGGTCCCTTTACTGGGCTGAATCGTAGGAAACTTTGGCACAGAACTCTCATTTTACAGATGATGATACAGATTCATAGAGATGTGGAGAGGAGTGACTTTTCCATTCAACAAACTAGGATAAGAACCGAAGTCACGAGTTTAATCGCCATGCATCGAATGTATTAGTGGCTCAGCTGTGTTCGACTCTTTGCGACCCTGTGAACTGTAGCCTGCCCTGCTCTTCCATCCATGGGACCATGCCTTTCACTAAATAGTTGTGTAACTGAGGGTCAGATAATTTAATTAGGATTTAAGTTATCTAGTTTGGACCTCTTGCTTTTATAAAATCAAAGTGTTTGGGGATTTAATATGCTTTCCCTCATGGTCACCACATTCATGCATTCTTTCCACTATACCATATCTTTGATTTCATTCTTTCATTCATTCATTCATCCCGTAGTAAAGGTTGATTGTTTGGAAGCAGCTGCCCATGCGGTTCGTATTTCTGAGCCTGCTCTCCACCACCCTTCACCCCTTTCATCTAGCTGGGGCCATTTCATACCAATGTGATATGCTTGAACAAGAAGCATGTCACTTCCAGGCAGAAATAATCATGAAGCAGGTATATCATTTTCATCTTTTCTTCCCATCTGCTGACTGAAATAGTACCCTAAAGGTCTAGGGGATGCCAGAGCCACCCGGTGGAAGGAATCTGAGTCTTCAACCACGCTGTGGAAGGCTGCCTGCTGAAAAACTGCACTGGATTGTTACATGCATGAGAAACAAATTTGTGTCTTTTTTTTTTTTGGCCTTGCCACTCAGCATGTGAGATCTTAGTTTCCTGACCAGTGATCAAACCCACGCCCCCTTCGATGGAAGCTTGGAGTCTTAAATAACCACAAGACTGCCAGGAAAGTCCAAACTTCTCTGCCTTAAATTTTGTTCAGACAACTAACATTACCCTGACTAATGCAGTTAGGCAATAGGCATTTAAATACTGACTATATGCATGGTTTTATGGTGGGTAGAAGGGACCCATCTTTGAATAACACACACTTTCTGCCATCAAAGAGTTCAGTCCAGTAGGAGAAGACGTAATAGGTGTACCAACAGTTGCAATACAGTGTGGTCAGTACCATGATAAACATGGGATAGTGTAAGAGAACATAGTCTTGGGCATTTTAGGAAACTCTCCCGACAGAAGTATCAAGTGCTAAAGCAAAGCATATTCGATGGTTATGAACCAAATGTTTTCTATCACCCCCCAAATTCATAAGTTGAAGCCTTAACCTTCAATGTGGTATTCGGAGAAAGGGGTTTTGGAAGGTGGAGTTGGATGAGGTCATGAGAGTGGGACCTTTATGGTGGGATTAGTGTCTTCATAAGAAGAGGAAGAGAGATTTCTCTCTTTTTCACCCTGTGAGGACAGAGCAGGAAGGCAGCCATCTGCAAGTCAAGAAGAGAGTCCTCAGTAGAATCCAACCATGCTGGCACCCTGACCTTGGACTTCCAGCCTCCAGAACTGTGGGGAATGAATTTCTGTTTTTTAAGCCACACAGTCTGTGGTATTTTGTTATGAGAGCTCCTACTGATTGAGACAGATGGGTTTTTCTTTCCAAAGGACCCAGCCTTTATTTCTGACCTAGGAGTAAGATAGAGCATGACATATTCAAGAAGCTTGGTGGCTGCCACAGAGGATGGAGAGGGAGGCTAGAACTTCAGGAAGAACCTCTCATTGCACTAACACCCCTGAATAAGGCTCCTGGGACGTTGGGATGTCGGCTTCGGTTGGGCCTGCCTTGAAGAGGCACCAGAGGATAATGGGATGCACATAAAGGAACCTGTGGGCATGGTCTAAAGGTTAGGCAGATAGGAGGTTGGCCAAAAATGGTACTAGTGGTATCCATAGCTTCCTTGACAAAGATATCCAAAAACTATCAGCTTGCAGACCAATTGGATTTGATAAAATTTAGAAATGATAAGCACCTCCAAAAAATAGAGTTCACTTACTAATAACGTTGTTAGGCAGACCTGGGCCTCAACTCAGATGCATGAAAACAGAATAGTATGTGGGCCTTAAGCTTGGTGGTGAAAGCTGTGCTTCAGGGCCACAGCAGGACTTTGGGTCAAATACTAATGAATTCCTCACTCTAGAGAGAGGAGTCATTATTTGCATCGTGATTTCTTACTTGGCAGTTAACCAGAGGAAATAAATCAGAAATCTCCCAACCCATTTTCCAAAGACCATCATCTGGTGGACTTTCTAAATTGTCTTTATACTAGGCTTTTCCTCACCCTCGAATCTTTACAAAAGGGAAGAAAAACAACAGAGGCTCCCTTCTCTCAAATCTTATCTAATCCTTTCATAATTCAAGATCACAGAGCTGCTGTAAAAACCCAGCCTCACTGCTGCGCTTATTCCCCATGTGCTTGGCAGAGCAAGCAATTCCATTTACCAGCACTCCAGCAAGCGGGCAGTGATAAATAAAGCTGCCACCCACCGCTTGCCCACCGTGTTGAAAATGACACATTGGACAAGTGGGTCTTTATTGCCTCCACTTTTTTCATAAAAAGGCTAAAAATGGTCTGCAAATGTAGTAAATCTTAATTTCTAATATAAACTCCAAACACAGAAAAAAAAAAATCATAGGCCAGTTTAGACTGGAGTGAATTTGACGATCAGTTGGTGAGAGTTTGAATACTAAAGAGATAGTCAATCTGAAAACTAATTCCAGGAGCCACCTGGATGTGTGGGGCTTTTCCTTCTTGAAGCAAGTTTGTCTTCTCCCCCATGTGACTTTACTGGAAACTAAAATCACAAAACAGGCAGAGTAAAGTCAACATGAAAAAAGTTAAGTTTCTCAGTTCCGAATCCCAGAATTTAAAAATTACCTCTTGTTTTGAGACTGAATTAGCTTTTCTTAAACACTTACCTGTGTGACAAGTGCATGCCAAGTTCTTTCACACATATCTCACTGAACTTTTGGGTCTGAATTTTCTTTTAAATCTTCCAGTCTGGAATCAAGGGCATTCTTTTTTCATTGTGTTTATTAACAGGAGAATTGACTTTGAATTACCTATAAGATGATGAACATGATCTTGTTGGTCTATAGTAATAAATCCCTTTGCAGGATGGTTCAAGTCCTCCTCACTTCTGTCCAGACATACTCGGGAATCCGATTTCCAGGCCCTCTGCTTCATTCACTGTGTGCTCCAATCTCATCGCACGATGTTCTCAGTCTCTGTGGGCACCTCATGTTTTCCTGCCTCTGTTTCCTTGCTCTCAGTTCAGTCGCTCAGTCGTGTCCGACTCTTTGCAACCCCATGAACCGCAGCACGCCAGGCCTCCCTGTCCATCACCAGCTCCCGGAGTCCATCCAAAGCCCTTGCTTGAGATCAGCCGGTTGCTTGGATTGCCTGTTTCTCATCGTCACCTCACCGTCTCTGTACCTAACCAGCAGGTCCAGCTCACACTTCTTGTGTGCCACGAAGCCTGCCCCAGTGCTCCTCTTCAGGCTGAAAGTCACCTTTCCTCTTCTGATTATCCAGTCCTTTTTATTAAGTTTGAAAATTGTGTTTGAAGGGATGTTCACAGTAGCATGCCTATAATAGAGAACAAAAGAGGAAGCAATATAAGGGTGACACCTCAAAAGGGTGTCAGATAAATAAATTATTGTGTTCTTACATATTGTGAAGAACAATATAGATATTTACCATGGTGATAGAGGTGTATATTTTTACTGGTTAGAAAAGATGCCCACTATAGGTTGGTAAGTTCAGCTATGATCCTATCTTTAAACACAAAAGTAATTTAAACATCACCTGCTTCAGTCTTCAGTGGCTCAAGTCTCCCTCCTCCCTCTCTACTTGCCCCAGCCCTGACCTCCGAGGTGGCCCAAGGTTGTTTCTGAAAGTCCTCAAAGGGTAAGGAGGGTAGATAACATATGCCCACGGCTTCAGCCACGGTGCTGCAGCTGCTGTGGAAGGTTTCATTGCTTTCCTCCTAATGGAGCCCCTGGTGGGAATGATGCTGATTCGCCAAAACTCATTAGTCTGTGAGCTGGCACTGAGTCCCACTGGGTACCTCAGGTGTTCCTGACCCATTTTCCTCCTTCACCCACCATTCATGACGAGTCTTCCATATATCAGCCCCTGAAACGGAGGAAAACAGGGCAGGATCCCTGTCCTGAAAGAGACTCCCAGACCGTCCAGGCTCCCGTTGCAAGCCCTGTTCGTGAGTTCCTGCTTGGAAGTAACTTGAGACTCTTGGTGCTCTGACAGCTGCCCTAGGGCAGGCTGTGTGGACAGAATTCTGGGTGAGAAGGTCTGGGTTCATATCCCAGCTCTGTCACTTAACTAGCTCACCAACTTGAGGAAATCATTTTCCCCAAGGCTTAGTTTCTTCACATAAAATGGAAGTGACACTATTACTTCCCATACAACTTCGTTGTGGAGGATACAGGGCATGTGACTATCAACGTTCTTCATGCATCATAAAAATCTAGAAGACCATTATTACACACAGAGTTAACCCTGCTTCTCCAACCCCTAATATCTTGTCAGTTCATGTGACTTCTGAGAACTCCTAAGCTCTAGTTATTTTTTAAAAATGTGTTTGTTTATTTGGCTGCACTGGGTCTTAGTTGTGGCAGGCAGGATCTTTAGCTGTGGCATGCGAACTCTCAGTTGCAGCAGTGTGGGATCTAGTTCCCTGACCCGGGATCGAACCTGGGCCCTTGCATTGGGAACACAGAGTCTTAGCCACTGGAGCGCCAGAGAAGTCCCTCTAGTTATTATTATTATTTTTTTTAAAGTAGGCCCAAGATAGAATGATACCTGCTTGGCTTCACAGATCTGGCCTTCAACTGAGCGCTCCAACCTCAGCAGTGACTTTGACTCAGAATGTTTCTCACCATGTTAGGACTAGAGTTGGCAGCACCTCTTTGTGGACCTGGCAACTCTTGGTTGGAATTCACAGCCCATCCTCAACTTCTCATCCAGCCCCCTAGACAGAATCTGGAAACCCACTACCTCACACATCAAACATGAGCCCTTCACTAAAATACAAAAATGTGCGTTCCCAGGAAATAGGATTTGAAAGGACAAACCACACTCAGAAATATTGAGGGACATTTAAGAAATATCCCCCTTTTCTGTTACTTCTTCACTGCTGAGACTTTCTGAAAGAATTCTCTGTCCTGCTCCAGAGGCTGTGATCACTTTTGGGTGTGTGGATTATTATGTGTTTCCCTTGTGGGTGTCAGTTAAGTTACGAGGTGTTAACAGTCTCCTGGAAGAGACATCACATCAAGGAGAAGGTATTAGGTTTTGATCCCTGGCTGTGGTTCAGATTTATTTGATTTCTCTCCCCTCCCCTCACCTCCCTACTCTCAATCTATTAAGATTTAAATCCTCAGACCCATAATTGCAGCTGTCTAATCTGTATCTATTTGGGGGCTATAGACACCACTATTCTTGCCCTTTGCTTTAGAGACTTTTCCTGCCACACACAAAGAGGTTGGGCATCGGTGGGGAAACCTGCCATGTTCAAATACTTTGTGCTCTTTTGATTCTCTTCTTCTGCATGTGGACAAGAACTGGGCAGATCCTTACTGCTGTGGCCCAAGTAACTGGCTTAAAAACAATACATATGAGTTTATGTTCTCATGTGTACCATTTTCCTTTTAACACAAGTGTATCTTAGCCCTCAGAACCTAGCTCTAAGCTGGATGTATGAGGGGTTTTTTGCTGGTCATTTTTCATCTTGATAAACCCAAACCCTCAGTGGACTCTGTTGATGGATGGCCTTTCTCACTCATATTTTCTCTTTCTTGCCCTTGATTAAAAAATAACACATGTCTGTTGTAAAAAATTTAGAATGTAGGGGTGCACAAAAGCAGAGCATAAAAGTCACATTAGGTTGTCATCCTGAGACAGCTAGTGATAACAATCGGTATGTCTTTTGTCTAAGATCCAGTGGAATTGGGACCATCCCATTTAGGCTCTTTTGCAAAGTACTTGTTTTCGCTTAATCTATCACAGCCCATGTTACTGTGCCTGGTCAAGGATTCTTACTCTTCAGTACAGTTCTTTCTGGCCACGGGACACTAAGAGCTCCTGTCTGCACCAGCTCCTTTGGGTAGACCTTGTCTGGCTCCTGGGTTGGAAGCAATGACCTAATTCTTGGGGCTGGGTACAGACTCACTGGAGTCACTATCCCAGTTCCAAACATGGCTGTATGCTCTCAGAAGGAATCGTTTCCAGTGTAAAAATGTAAAGTATTTTCATGTCAAAAAGAACCCAAGAAATCTGCTGAGCGCCCCAGATGAGAAACTTACCTATCATATCCACTCTACAAGTGTTCACAGCGTGAAATGCCTTATTTATTTACTTATGACTATATTTAGAACAATTTTAGAAAGTGAAAGTGAAGTCACTCAGTCGTAGCTGACTCTTTGCGACCCCATGAACTGTGGCTTAACAGATTCCTCTGTCCATGTCATTTTCCAGGCAAGAATACCGGAGTGGTTGCCATTTCCTTCTCCAGGGGATCTCCCCAACCCAGGGATCAAACCCAGGTCTTCTGCATTGCAGGCAGACGCTTCACTCTCTGAGCCACCAGGGAAGCCCAGAGCAGTGTTAGGTTCACAAAAATTGATCAGAAAGTATAGAGAGTTCTCATAAACCACCTACCCCTTCACCAACCTCCCAATGTGCCAAATGAATATACCAAATAAATGGTACATTTGTTACAGCTGATGACCTAGCACTGACATGTCACTCAAAGCCCATAGTTAACCATTGAATTCAATATTGTATCTTCTATGAGTTTCAACAAATGTATGAGTATCCATCACTATAGTGCCATACAGAATAGTTTCACTGCTCTAAATATCTCGTGCTCCACATGTTCTTCCCTCCTTCCCCCTAAACCCATGGAAACCATCAATCTTTTTACTGTCTCCATAGTTTTGCCTTTTCTAAAATGTCATATAATTGGAACATACAATATGTACCTTTTAAAATTGGTTTCTTTCACTTAGCAATATGAATTTAAGGTTCTTCCATGTCTATTTATGACTTGATAGCTCAATTCTTTTTAATGCTGAATAATATCATATTGTCTGGATATTCCACAGTTTATTTTATTTTTTTAAATTAATTTATTTTTTACTGAAGGATAATTGCTTTATGGAATTTTTCTGTTTTATGTCAAACCTTAACCATAGGTTGAATCAGCCATAGGTATACATATATCCCCTCCCTTTTGAAACTTCCTTCCATCTTCCTCCCATCTCCCTCCCTCTAGGTTGATACAGAGCCCCTGTTTGAGTTTCCTGAACCATACAGCAAATTCCCATTGGCTATCTGTTTTATATTTAGTAATGTAAGTTTCCATGTTACTCTTTCCATACATCTCACCCTCTCCTCCCCTCTCCCCTTGTCCATAAGTCTACTCTCTATGTCTGTTTCTCCATTGCTGCCCTGTAAATTCTTCAGTACCATTTTTCTAGATTCTGTATATATGTGTTAGAATACGGTATTTATCTTTCTCTTTCTGACTCACTTCACTCTGTATAATAGGTTCTAGGTTCATCCACCTTGTTAGCACAGACTCATATGTGTTCCTATTTATGGCTAAGTAGTATTCCATTGTGTATATATACCAAAACTGCTTTATCCATTCATCTGTCTATGGACATCTAGGTTGCTTCCATGTTCTAGATATTGTAAATAGTGCTACAGTGAACAATGGGATACATGTGTCTCTTTCAATTTTGGTTTCCTAGGGTGTGTGCCTAGGAGTGGGATTGCTGGGTCATATGGTGGTTTTATTCCTAATTTTTTTTTCTTTTAATTAATTAATTTATTTTTTTAATTTTAAAATCTTTAATTCTTACATGCATTCCCAAACATGAACCCCTCTCCCACCTCCCTCCCCATAACATCTCTCTGGGTCATCCCCATGCACCAGCCCCAAGCATGCTGTATCCTGCGTCAGACATAGACTGGCGATTCGATTCTTACATGATAGTATACATGTTTCAATGCCATTCTCCCAAATCATCCCACCCTCTCCCTCTCCCTCTGAGTCCAAAAGTCCGTTATACACATCTGTGTCTTTTTTGCTGTCTTGCATACAGGGTCGTCATTGCCATCTTTCTAAATTCCATATATATGTGTTAGTATACTGTATTGGTGTTTTTCTTTCTGGCTTGCTTCACTCTGTATAATCGGCTCCAGTTTCATCCATCTCATCAGAACGGATTCAAATGTATTCTTTTTAACGGCTGAGTAATACTCCATTGTGTATATGTACCACAGCTTTCTTATCCATTCATCTGCTGATGGACATCTAGGTTGTTTCCATGTCCTGGCTATTATAAACAGTGCTGCGATGAACATTGGGGTACATGTGTCTCTTTCAATTCTGGTTTCCTCAGTGTGTATGCCCAGCAGTGGGATTGCTGGGTCATAAGGTAGTTCTATTTGCAATTTTTTAAGGAATCTCCACACTGTTCTCCATAGTGGCTGTACTAGTTTGCATTCCCACCAACAGTGTAGGAGGGTTCCCTTTTCTCCACACCCTCTCCAGCATTTATTGCTTGCAGATTTTTGGATCGCAGCCATTCTGACTGGTGTGAAGTGGTACCTCATTGTGGTTTTGATTTGCATTTCTCTAATAATGAGTGATGTTGAGCATCTTTTCATGTGTTTGTTAGCCATCCGTATGTCTTCTTTGGAGAAATGTCTATTTAGTTCTTTGACCCATTTTTTGATTGGGTCGTTTATTTTTCTGGAATTGAGCTGCATAAGTTGCTTGTATATTTTTGAGATTAGTTGTTTGTCAGTTGTTTCATTTGCTATTATTTTCTCCCATTCAGAAGGCTGTCTTTTCACCTTGCGTATATTTTCCTTTGTTGTGCAGAAGCTTTTAATTTTAATTAGATCCCATTTGTTTATTTTTGCTTTTATTTCCAGAATTCTGGGGGGTGGATCATAGAGGATCCTGCTGTGATTTATGTCGGAGAGTGTTTTATTCCTAATTTTTAAAGGAATCTCCATACCGTCTTCCATAGTGGCTTTATCAATTTACATTCCCATCAACAGTGCAAGAGTGTTCCCTTTTCTCCACATCCTTTCCAGCATTTATTGTTTGTAGACTTTTTGATGAGGGCCATTCTGATTGGTGTGAGGTGATATCTCATCATAGTTTTGATTTGCATTTCTCTAATAATGAGCGATGTTGAGCATCTTTTCAGGTGTTAGCCATCTGTATGTCTTCTTTGGAGAAATGTCTGTTTAGGTCTTTATCCCACTTTTTGATTGGGTTGTTTATTTTTCTGGTATTGAGTTGTATGAGCTGCTTGTATATTTTGGAAATTAATCCTTTGTCAGTTGTTTCAGTTGCTATTATTTTCTCCCATTCTGAGGGTTGTCTTTTCACCTTGCTTATAGTTTCCTTTGCTGTGCAAAAGCTTTTGAGTTTAATCAGGTCCCACTTGTTTATTTTGTTTTTGTTTCTGTTACTGTAGGAGGTAGGTCACTCAGGATCTTGCTTTGATTTATGTCATCAAGTGTTCTGCCTGTGTTTTCCTCTAGAGTTTTATACTTTCTGGTCTTACATTTAGGTCGTTAATCCATTTTAAGTTTATCTTTGTGTATGGTGTTAGGAAGTGTTCTGCTGCTGCTGCTGCTAAGTCACTTCAGTTGTGTCCAACTCTGTGTGACCCCATAGACGGCAGCCCACCAGGCTCCCCTGTCCCTGGGATTCTCCAGGCAAGAACACTGGAGTGGGTTGCCATTTCCTCCTCCAATGCATGAAAGTGAAAAGTGAAAGTGAAGTCACTCAGTCGTGTCTGACTCTTAGCGACCCCATGGGCTGCAGCCTACCAGGCTCCTCCGTCCATGGGATTTTCCAGGCAAGAGTACTAGAGTAGGGTGCCAGTGCCTTCTCCAAGTAAGTGTTCTAACTTCATTCCTTTAAATGTAGCTGTCCAGTTTTCTCAGCACCATTTATTGAAGAGGCTGTCTTTGTCCAATTGTATATTCTTGCCTCCTTGTCAAAAATAAGGTACCCAGAGGTGCATGGTTTATTTCTGGGCTTTCTATGTTGTTCCATTGGTCTATATTTCTGGTTTTGTGCCACTACCATACTGTCTTGATGACTGTAGCTTTGTAGTATAACCTGAAGTCCAGCTTCATTCTTCTTTCTCAAGACTGCTTTGGCTATTTGGGGTCTTTTGTGTTTCCATATGAATTGTGAAATTTTTTGTTGTAGTTCTGTGAAAAATGCCATTGGTAATTTGATAGGGATCACATTGAATCTGTAGATTGCATTTGGTAGTATAGTCATTTTCACAACATTGATTCTTCCTACCAAGGAACATGGCATATCTCTCCATCTGTTTATGTCATCTTTGATTTCTTTCATTAGTGTCTTATAATTTTCTGTGTACAAATCTTTTGCCTCCTTAAGTAAGTTTATTCCTAGATATTTAGTTCTTTTTGTTGCAATGGTGAATGGGATTGATTCCTTAATTTCTCTTTCTGATTTTTCATTGTTATTATATAGAAATGCAAGTGATTTCTGTGTATTGATTTTGTATCCTGCAACTTTACTAAATTCACTGATTAGTTCTAGTAATTTTCTGATACTCTCTTTAGGGTTTTCTACATACAATATCATATCATCTGCAAACAGTGAGAGCTTTACTTCTTTTCCAATCTGGATTCCTTTTATTTGTTTTTCTTCTCTGATTTCTGTAGCTAGGACTTCCATAACTATGTTGAATAATGGTGGTGAAAGTGGACACTCTTGTCTTGTTCCTGATCTTAGAGGGAATGCTTTCAGTGTTTCACCATTGAGAATAATGTTTGCTATAGGCTTATCATATATAGCCTTGACTATGTTGATGTAGGTTCCTTCTATGCCCATTCTTTGAAGAGTTTTTATCATAAATACGTGCTGAATTTTGTCAAACAAAGGCTTTTTCTGCATCTGTTGAGATGATCATATGGTTTTTATCTTTCAATTTGTTAATATGGTATATCACATTGATTGATTTCTGTATATTGAAGAACCCTTGTATCCCTGGAATAAACCCCACTTGATCATGGTGTATGAGCTTTTTGATGTGTTGCTGAATTCTGTTTGCTACAATTTTGTTGAGGGTCTTTGCATGTATGTTCATCAGTGATATTGGCCTGTAGTTTCCTGTTTTGTGTTGTCTTTGTCTGGTTTTGGTATCAGGGTGATGATGGCCTCATAGAAAGAGTTTGGAAATGTTCCTTCCTCTGCAATTTTTTGAAAGAGTTTTAAAAAGATAGGCATTAGCTCGTCTCTAAATGTTTGATAGAATCAGTTTATGTTTACTTTCGAGTTTTAGCAGTTACACATAAAGCTGCCCTAAACATTGATGTGCAGGTTTTCTGGGGGTGGGGAATAAGCTTACAACTCCTTTGGGTAAATACCAAGGAGCATGATTGCCGAAACTTATGATAAGAGTATGTTTAGTTTTGTAAGAAACTGCCAACCTGTCTTTCAAAGTGGCTGTTCCATTTTATTCCTACCAGCAATGTATGAGAGTTCCTGCTGCTCCATGTCTTGTCCGCACTTGGTATTGTCATTGTTTTGAATTTTAGCCATTCTAGTTGGCAGAGATAACCATTTCCCCCCACCACCCTCCCTTTTCTCTTTTGGTAAAGATAAAAAGCCTTTCCTGGTTGGAATTGCCTGAAAATGAGTGTGTGAATCTGAATCTAATTATGTTATATTCTCTCTGTTCTTAAGCAGATGAATGCTAACTTCTGAGAGTCACACCGTTGCCCTTTAGCCTCTCTGTGGCGGCAGCATGCTTGGCACCTTGGAGGTATTTAGCAAGTATTTACTGACTGCATGGCTGTCAATGATCTGGCTACCTCTGCTTTTGAAAACCATAAGGGATCTGTTTGCAGAGGTTTAGAGCAGCACGTAGGCCTGTGCACACACATGTACGTGTGTATGCACACACACAAAACAGCAGGCACCATTCTGCACAGTCAAGAGTCATACTGTCAGGACTTTGAACCCCAGACTCTCAGTACCTCCAAATGCTGATCTCGCTCTATAAGTGATAATTAATGAGGAATATTTTCGGTGATGTTTTATTTTGGTCAATAATAAGGCCCAGTATTATCTTTGGGTCTCAGACAATGAAAAGTCACTCTTCCTATTGCTACCCACACAAAGAAGTCCCACACCTGTGAATGTGGACACTCACATCTTGAGGTGATAGAAGCAAAGGCTGATGTGGCTGTGATTGCCACCCCTCTCCTTTGTTTTTATTTTCCTTCCATCATTGTCCTTCCAGGAGTGTCCTTGGAAGCAATGAACCCTAACATTTACCGAGTCTCCTGGAGGTAAACTTATCCCCCGTGGCTTGTGCTCCCATGGTGCCGATTCTGCACTATGTGCCTGGCATGTGATAGGTGGTAATCAATGTTTACTGTTGAATAATGTGCCTTTGGTCTGATGTAGAAGTCTAGAGTTTGCTAGGAAAGAAGCATATATCATTCTAGGGTTCATTGTTTGGAACTACTATTGCAGTTGTCTTGCCATAGGAGAAATCACTACAATTTTGCCCTCAGAAGCCCAAGTCGATGACCAAATGTGGAGCCAATACTTCCCAACACCCACCTCCTGATTCTTGTCAAAAAACACACCACACATTGTAGCAATCATATTGCTAAAGCTTTACAGCAACTATAAATTGAAATCTACTGCCTTTGACAGTTATGGGCCTGTGTCAACACCAGATCATGTTGACCCTTCTGGAATGTGTTTGCAAATACACCATGCCAGCCTTGGAAGTTGTTGACATCAGAGGCTGTAGCTAATTAGATGTGGCCCCAGAGCATTGTGGGTCTTACTGTCTAGAAGGATTTTTTTTTTTTTTCTTAAATCCTTCTCTCCTTTGATTTTGTCCCAGGGCAAGAGCTGTCTTGGTTCCCACATTTGGCAGACAAGAAAGTCAGTTTCGGGGAGTCCACATTGCTGCACGAGTGATAATGGTATCTGTGAATCGCTTCCCTTTCTTCCCTGTTGGCAGATTGCAGTAGGGATGGGTGGAAGCACTGGGACGTGCTGGTGGTTGTGGACTGTGCTGGGGAGGAGAGTCTAAGCACAACCTGCGTGGTCTGAGCAGGGTCTGTCCCACTCTGCCAGAGCAACCATCTGGACATGGGTATGGACATGGGTATGGTGTCGCCGAGACCTGTGTTGTCCGGCTCTATTGTAGCAGCAGGGCCCACTGTGGGCTCCCTGGCCTATGTGTCTCTGTGCGTGTGTGTAATGGACCTCCTGAGACGACTGTACATGCTTGTGCAGTGTATGTATACATGCTTATAGTTCTAGAGGCTGGAAGTCCCAGATAAAGGTCTGATTTCTGGTGGGAGCTCCTGACTTGCAGATGGCTGCCTCCTCACTGTGCTCATATGACACACAGAGAGAGTTCTGGTCTCTCTTACTCATCTTATAAGGATACCAGTCTTACTGTGCTAGGGTCTTTCCCTTGTGACCTCACTTAAGCTTTACTACGGCCTTATAGGTCCTTTCTCCAAATACAGTCCCATGGGAGATTAGGGCTTCCACATTGAATTTTCAGAGACATAATCCAGGACACAGCATCTTGTATTCAGACAGTGGGAGAAAACTGTTCTTTCACCCACTTCTTCAAAGCAGACAGATAACAGGCATTAATTTCATGTGAAATTTTGAGTGGTGAAAGAGGTGACGAAAGGAGACTAGTTAGGAGGCTCTGCCCCTGGGCAGGTGAAAAATTGGAGGTCTGAAGGGTTGTGTAGAGATGAGAAATGTTCAGGGGATAAAGTGAAAGAAATTGGTACCCAATTCGACTTGGGGGAAAGAGGAAATAAAAGGGAGGCATCTAGGTGACTCAGATGAATACTATTCCTCTATTCAGGTTCAAGGAAGTGGAAGCAGCTCCAGGACTCCCCTCTCAAGGCCTGTTGTCAGATAGTTGGCAACAGTGACCGAGTTCCCTCCTTTTCTTGATTGCCTTCACTTTTCCACCACTTATCTCATAGTAAAATCTAGTTGATAGCAAGTTGGAGCAAACGCGCGAGTGAAGAGAAAGGGGTTCTGTGATTTGAGCTGGTGGACACCTATTCATTTTGGCCACCCAGCTGTTGTCCAACTGTCTCTTGGTAGAACCCGGATTTCCCTTTGGGAACAGCCTTCCCCTGTGTTCTGTGAAGTCTTGGTTGGTCTGTCAATCAAATAAAGCCAATCTCATTTGCCAGGAATCTGGAACAGCTGGATAGTGGGACCAAAAAATGGTTCAAAGAGATTAATAAGTGTGTTTCTGCTGTTACCTGGGTCTCAAGACCTTCCCTCCTTCCTGCCCTTTCTACGACTAAGCTATTCAGCCTTTCTTTTGATTTTGTGATCTACCCGGTATTCTTTCAGCACCTTCTTTTCTTAATTTACTTGGTTTCTATTGCTTGCAACAAGGGAACCCTAGCTAATGCTTAGAGGGTAGCAGGAAAGGCCCTGTATCCCACAGCTGGCTCTGTTTGGGCTGCCGTGGGCTATAGAAGGAGACCCGAGCCCACTCACACTGCCTCGTGACGGCCACTGCTCTCTCTGCCCGAGCCCCTGTGCCCATCTGCAGTGAGGAGCTAGGTGTGTCTGCTGCATGTCTGAACCATTTTCACCCACCCCAGTCTTTGCTGACAATCCATACGGGACTTGCTTCAGCTGTCTTGCCCAACTGTCAAACCGTGAGGAAGAGAGAGTCATAAACCAGTAGACAGTGAAAGGCCATCCACAGGCCTCCCCCCAGCAAGGGCCTGGAAAGGACAACATAGGCACTGGGAACTAAGAGGAGACATGGAGAGCCGCAAAGAAGGGGGGCGACAGACGAAGGCGGCCCCAGGTGAGCTTTGCCAACACGACGTAGCTTTCTCCACCTTTTTAAAAAGGTACTGTTTCTCAGGTTCTGCTGCCAGAATTTTCTGAAATGCTAGGTTTCAGTGCCAGGGCAAACTGCAAAACCAGCCAGCCTGGGCTGCAAGTGCCGGAAGACCACAGACACAGTCGCTGATAGCAGCTTGCCCAGTATCTCAGTGCCTTTTCGCTTCTGCCAAATTGCTGAGGCCATCAAGGTAATCCTCCTGGCCTCAGGGCCCAGGTAGTGTGCCTGGAGAGGCAGACCCAGCCCAGAACCCTGAATCTGGCCTCTGGCAATGGTGTGGAGGCTTTAACAAATGGGCCTCTCTGTCGCATTCTTGCAGGTCTGCAGCCACCTGGGAGCTGCAACTCTCTGTGTCTCTGAAGCCAGGAGTGATTGCAGAACGTCTGTCACTAGTTGGATCAGGACTTAGTCCTGTCTCTCTCTCTCTACCCCCTTGAGCTTCCTTTAAACAAAGAGGCTTCCTGCTTCCTTTCTCCTGCCCATCCTCCTCCAAAAGTCAGCTGTCAAAGAGCCTTCATACACAGGTGTTTGTGTCCATATATGTCTACAAGGAAATATCAGGAATCCAATAACAATAACCTTAGAATTGCCCTGAGTCAGCAGCTGCTATCTATCCCATGTGTGCTCTGGCTGAGTATCGAATAGCAGGCCACTGATAGCCTTGAGTGTGAATTTACTTTCTCACTTACTGAGCACCTACTATGTTCCAAGCACTATGCTAGGGGCCGTTGGGGAAGCCCTTGAGGAACTTGGTTGCCCTTCTAGTGGAGGAGCAAGGCCACATCATAAGTAACTGACCTCAAGGTCTAAAACTCGACTCAAATTCAGCTCAGAATTACAGTTGTCCTCAGTTAGAGTCCAGGCAATGTATTCCCCCTTCCTCAATAAATGTACATGATAAGAGTGATTATTATCACTCTTAATGGTGAGAGATTTGTTAACCTAGGGGCTGCTACTGCTAAGTCTCTTCAGTCATGTCCGACTCTGTGCGAACCCAGAGACGGCAGCCCATCAGGCTCCCCCGTCCCTGGGATTCTCCAGGCAAGAACACTGGAGTGGGGTGCCATTTCCTTCTCCAATGCATGAAAGTGAAAAGTGAAAGTGAAGTCACTCAGTCATGTCGGACTCTTCCCAATTTAAAGATGAAAGCCATAATATGGAAACTACTATTAGTATTGCCACCTGCCGTGGGGAGCTACCATGCTGTTTAGTTTCATTGTCTCAACAGTCCTGTAAAGGAGGTGTTCTTCTTCCCATTTTGTTGATTGTGAAAGTAAGGTTCAGAGAAGTCCAGTAACCGCATCAGCTGTGAGTCTACTGCGTGAAGGAGTCGGGATATAAATTCCCGTGTGTCTGATTCCTTCCTGGAGGAAAGGTGAGCTGCTCTATAATCATTATTCCCATGGATCTCAGCTGAAGTGAGGAGAGCCTTCCAGGTACCAGGTCCCCTGTCCCCTCAGAGCCTTTGGATTGGTTCAGATCCTCTTCATTGTGTGGCATGGGATGGTGGAGGTGGGCATCTTGGGGGAGTCTCCGGAATGGGCAGTAGAGCGGCCCACTGCTGCTGGGAACAAATCTGCATGCCTGGCTGCCTGGCTAGCCAGATGTAATCATAGGGGCTGTGGAGGGAGCCAGCCAGGAGTCAGGAGCTCGCCTGTGGGAAGAGCAACGGTGTGGGACCATGAAGTCAGCCATGCTTGGGCTTCTCACTCCAAGGTCCCAGAAGCATGTTGAGATTCTAGAAGTTTCCTTGGCTGTCTGTACCCTGTAAGGGACCAGCTGCAGGTCAGCACCTCAGTAGTGCTGGTTAGGTTAGGGCAGCCTTCAGTGCCCCCTCCCACCCCAGCGCCAGGGAACCCGTGTGGAAGGATGGGAGTGCAACAGCCACCTGGGGGTTCGAGCCTGGGAGCTCCCGAGCTCGGCCAGGAATGTGGTCAAATTTCACTCCTTCTCACTGACTGATTTGGAATGAAGTTGTTCTTGGTTCCAGCAGCCCAGAAGGTGTTTGCTAAGGTAATTAATAGGAATCTGATGTAAGAGTTTTAGAATATCTGTAGTTGTTGAGCAAAGGACTGAACAAATAGTATATGAATCTTGCTCTTTCTTGAATTAAGGCAGGCTTGGCCTGAATGTTATTTGAAAAAAAAAAGTGTTTTTAGTGTTAGTGAGAATCTATGTACAGAATTATCCTATTACTCAGGCTCATTTCAAATAAGTGAGATTTTAGAGGTGGGTGTTTATGTTATCAAAGAAAAACCCAGCCTGCTTCTCCTGTCTTTCCCAAGTGCTTTTGTTTGGGGTTCCTAGATGAGAAAGTAAGCTGGAGGTCAGTGCTCACAAATATTCCTATTTGATTGAGGAGGGGAGGGTGCCTTTCATAAACTAGAAAGTGGGACCTACTGGGAGGTAAGTACGGGGTCTGTGGATAGTTTACAGCTAAATGATCATTTGAGGGCCATTTCAAGGCAAGTGTGTGTGTGTGTGTGTGTGTGTGTGTGTTAGTTGCTTAGCCTTGTCCAACTCCTTGCAACCCCATAGACTGTAGCCCCACCAGGCTCCTCTGTTCATGGGATTCTCCAGGCAAGAACACTGGAGAGGGTTGCCATTTCCTTCTCCAAAAGGAACTATAGAAAGAAAGTGAAGTCGCTCAGTCGTGTCCAACTCTTTACGACCCCATGGACTGTAGCCTACCAGGCTCTCCCATCCATGGAATTTTCCAGGCAAGAGTACTGGAGTGGGTTGCCATTTCCTTCTCCAGGAAGGCAGATGGTATATCTCATTCATTTACTGATTCATAATTCATTTATGATTTCTTTCAAAACCATTTAATAATAAGTTCTTTTATTATTTATAGTATGTTGTTTATGGATATGCCAAAGTACAAAAGGGTATCTGTATTGCGAACTCCTTATTGTTTTTCTGCTAAAGGATATACATGTCTTATATATGCTTATATAGACATGGAAACATTTCTGGAAGGATACGTAAGCAACTGTCAACAGTGGTTCTCTCTGGGAAGGAGTAAGATGAGTGTTGGTTGAGGAAGAAGACACTTACTTTTTATACATTTTGTACCATTTTGTACATTCATATTTTATACCTCTCCCTACTCTCCGAGTTTAGTTAAATACCATTAAATCTCTAGTGCCTGGTACCTTGTCTTTTAAGAAGGTTGTCATGTGTTTGCATAGTGAAGTTTAATGTAGCAGTTTCTAATGGTGTTCTACAAAGAGCGCAGTGAATTCTGGCTCCTCTTTTAGAGGGACATGTTTGAGCACCAGTGTGTTAGCTGGACCAGGCCGGTCGGATGTGCTCATGAGTGTGAAAAAACTTTAACACAATACAAGGACGTAGCAAGCATAGAATAGCAGTTTGGTTGTCCTCATCAATGACACGCAACCTTAAAATACCCACACATTCTGGACTGCTAGTGGTGCTAGAAGCCCCCTTTCCTACCTGGACAATTGATGCTGGCTGCCTTCCCAGCTAGAAAGATGTAGTAGGGTCCTTTTCTCCCCTTTTCATGCTGTCCTTGTCTTGAAATGATAAAGAATCCATAGGACAAGGAGGGATATGGCAGGTTTCCTCAAGTTCAGGTCAGTGGACAATTCCTTTAGTTTTGTTTAAAAGTCTTTTTCATGCATTATCCCAGAGGATTGGCCCAGAAAAAGCTGGTCATTCTCAGAAGAGAGTGGTCTTGCATATTCAGTCCTCCCTGTGGTCTTCACAGTATTGCTTTACTCCCAGAGGCTCTTTGACTTCTTCCTAAAGTGAAATGTGTGTCCAACCAGAACAAGCCCCAGATTGGATATGAGTTCAACAATTTTTTTACATGAGCCCTGGCATAGCCCTCCAGAGCTATTACTAGTAGCTGGGCCCTGAGGAAACGGGCACAGGCAGCGTGGACTCCGGGACAGCCTACTTGAATCTAGACTCTCCCAGCTTTAGGACCTTAGGTAACATTTTCTTAACCTCTCTGGGTCTTAGTTCTTCACCTTTAAAATGGGAATTAAAATACCTGCCTTTCAAGCTTATTGTGAAGATTTGCAGTAATAAATAAATCCATAGTGATATGACTAACTATTCATACACGCATCACACATTACTTGTTATTATGCATTAAGCGGTATACCAGGAGCGATTTCAGTATTAATAAAACATGGCCCTTGCCCTGCAGGGATTTGAGTCTAGAAGAGGAGATGAAAAATTTAACAAATACATTAAATTGAGATGATAAATGCAATAATAAAATACATGTCAAGTTCACTGCTGTTACAAAAATAGTCAAATTCAGAATTTCAGAAATTACTGTAACAGGTAATGTTTTGAAAAGATGATTTCTTTATAATGAATCGAGATATTTCATTCATTTATTTAAAAACTTAGATGCCTCATATGGGCCAGAAAATTGAGAGGGTCCCTGCCACTTTCTTCCATTCTCACTGCTTCTGTGCTTCTGCCTGGGTTCAAGTTAGCATTACCTGTAGCTGATGACTTGCAGCAGCATCTTAACTTACCTTTTTCCCTGAGGATTTCGCCACCACCGATCCATTTACTTGTTAATTGTGTGCTCATGCTAGTAAAATCTCTCACATCTGTACAGCATTTCACCCATTTGCAAATGCTTTTCACAAATATTGTCTAAATTATTCTTCACTATAACCAATGAGGTGTGGGGAGAATAGATGTAATTACCCTTCTTTCTGAAGAAAGCGAGCCCCTTAGAGATCAAGTGACGTGTTCAAAGTCAAACTCAAACTCAACTTCACCCTTTTTGGAGTCCAAACCCAATGCTTTCCCTTCCATGTCTCTAACAAGGGTACTGGACTCAGGTAGTATTATGATTTCTTGTTCCTTAACACAGTTGACAACTTTGTGAGTTGTGAGAGCTCATGAGAAGCATCTGTTTGCCTAGAGATTTTTGACACTCCTGGTTACTCTTGCCAAACCTGAGATTGATTAGGGAGTGCAGATAAAGTCCTCTCTCCAGATGCCTCTTGGGTCAAACTCCTGTTGTTGGCAGGGGGCAATTTTCAGGGCCAGAGGGAGGTTCTGGGTGAGACACCTGGCAGACAGGGTTTTTCCTGGCTCACCCTCTGAGAGGGCAGCCTGTGAAGGGGGTAAGTCTGGAGTTAGGGAACATAAGAGCATGCCAGAACAGCTCCAGTTCAGGAGGGGTGCTGGGCGGTGTCCCGATTCCTTCTTGTCCTGGTGTTAGAGTAATTGTCTTCTGAGCAGCACTTGTTCTGGTTCATTAGCTTCATTTATTCTCTCATATGTTCTTTCATTCATTCACTGAATGTATATGAAAGCACTGAATGGCCATTAGGGATGCTGGTAAGAATCAAATGGGGTCCTTACTTCTTTCTTTCTCTTTTCAGACCTGTACAGGGTGTATCAGTCCTGTGCCTGCTTCACTGACTCACCATGCCCCTTCCCCCGCCAGCCCATCCCCTAAGAAAATACCATGATCACTGTCCTCCTGCCAAGATAGCCCAACATGATATCATGTGACCTGCCTCTGCAGCCCGGGTGACTGGATCTGGGCTGGGTACCTCACCCAGAGCAGCCATTCAGTTAGCTGGTGGTAAATTATGGGTCATGTCAATCTGATCTGTGCTCCTGGAAATTTGATTTGGAGACTTGGAGAGATGGAGGCAGTCCAGGAGCATAAAGCTGGTCTAAAGTTGAATTGGAACCGTGGTTGGCTGAAACCTGTGTATGCTAACATGGTTGGACATGAAAGCTGACACTGTGGGGAAGAAATGATTAAACAGCAAGGAATACAGTGGTGACATATAGACAGTCTCTCTCCTCATAGAGTGAAACTGCTTTAATTAGCCTCCTCTAGTGGAGACCTAGTTCACTGATCTAAGGAGCAAGTTATTTAAAAATCTCGGAGAAAGATTCTGTTTAGTCACAGCTGGACTAGAAACAAGCGTATGAAGTACTATGATTAGACCAAACTGTGTTACATCTTCCCACTCCCGTGGCCTTCCAGAAGACTGAGTGTGTGTTGGAAGAAGGGTCCTGAGCAGAAAAGCATTTAAAAAATAACAGTAGTAGATCCCTATGATTTCCCACTGCATAAGCGTGGCTGGCATTGCTGCATATCTGTCACTGAACTTAGAGGCATTTTCACCTTAGAACCTGGTCTGGTGTGTGATCCAGTTATTCCCCACTCATCCATCTCAGTGCGCTTCATCTTTTCTTGGGGCAGTTCTAGACCTCCTCCTCAAAAACCAGTTATCTCAGTTACATGAAGGACCTGGGATACACAGAGGTGGGATTAATGCATGCAAAGGAATAGCCAGGCACTGCCCGATGGTGAGTTTCTAACAAGAATGTTTGCAATTAATCATCTTCACGTCTCAGATGGGGAGAGGGCAAAGAGCCAGTGAGGGCCTGTCAGCACAGGCCTGCTACACGACTTCTTGTTAACAGTAGGTGCTGTTATGTGAGCAGCTGCAACCAGATCCCATCCCCTTCAACCAGATTCCAGCCCCTTGTGAGCGAGCATGCAGCTAAGTGTTCCTGGGCATGAGAGTCCAAAGGGGCATAACTGAGAGCCACTGTGCCCTTTGCCACTCACTCAGGTTGCCTTCCAGGACCCAGGGGAAGCCTGCAGTTGGGTCTCAGTAGGGTTGTACCAGAGTGCAGAGTCACATCCAGGAAAGGACAAAACCTTAGAGGAAGACACAAATAATTCAGGCTGGTTCCTGGGTTGAACAGCTATAATCCAGGCAGAGATGGAAGCAGAGATGGAAACACCTGCCTTATGATCTGCCAGAGGGGCAGGGGTGGTGGACAGGAGATGCAGCCTGCTCAGAGCTGTTAGCTGGCCTAGTGAGGCTCAAGCAAATGGGAAGGGACCTTTCAGCCCTTTCTGTGGAATCTCGGAAGGGGATTCCTGTTCCAGGTCACCAGCTGAGTGGATGTGGAGGTCAATAATGCATGTTAGTAACCAACAGAAGGTGGGGGTCAAAGATATCCTAGCTCATAGAGCTTCCACCCCTTGGCCCCATTACAACTGTAATGTTTCTTCCTCATTCCAGGTGGCATGCTCCTTTCTGGACCGTATTATCAGTTCAGTTCAGTCGCTCAGTCGTGTCCGACTCTTTGCGACCCCATGGACCACAGCATGCCAGGCCTCCCTGTCTATCACCAACTCCCAGAGCTCACTCAAACTCATGTCCACTGAGTTGGTGATGCCATCCAACCATCTCATCTTCTGTCATCCCCTTCTCCTCCTGCCCTCAATCTTTACCAGCATCAGGGTCTTTTCCAATGAGTCAGCTCTTTACATCAGGTATCCAAAGTATTGGAGTTTCAGCTTCAACATCAGTCCTTCCAAAACACTCAGAACTGATCTCCTTTAGGATGGACTGGTTGGATCTCCTTGCAGTTTAAGAGACTCTCAAGAGTCTTCTCCAACACCACACTTCAAAAGCATCAATTCTTGTGTGCTCAGCTTTCTTTATAGTCCGACTCTCACATCCATACATGACTACTGGAAAAACCATAACATTGACTAGATGGACCTTTGTTGGCAAAGTAATGTCTCTGCTTTTCAATATGGAATCCAGTTTGGTCATAACTTTCCTTCAAGGAGTTAAGTGTCTTTTAATTTCATGGCTCCAATCACCATCTGCAGTGATTTTGGAGACCAAAAAAATAAAATCTGCCATTGTTTCCACTGTTTTCCCATCTATCTGCCATGAAATGATGGGGCTGGATGCCATGATCTTAGTTTTCTGAATGTTGAGCTTTAAGCCAACTTTTTCACTCTCCTCTTTCACTTTCATCAAGAGGCTCTTTAGTTCTTCTTCACTTTCTGCCATAAGGGTGGTGTCATCTGCATATCTGAGGTTATTGGTATTTCTTCCGGCAGTCTTGATTCCAGCTTGTGCTTCATCCAGCCCAGCATTTCTTATGATGTACTCTGCATATAAGTTAAATAAGCAGGGTGACAGTATACAGCCTTGATGTACTCCTTTTCCTATTTGGAACGAGTCTGTTGTTCGTCACCAAACTGCTGAGCACAGTCATGGGATCTTAGATGTCTTTCTTTGTAGAGAGAACCATTTCTTGTTTGTTAAGAAATGACAGAGTTCCCCTCCCCAATATTAACAAATGGCAGTAACTTTTCTGTTTCTGCAACCATATTACCAGACGTACCTCAGAGCACTACAGCACTAAGTTATAGATAGCCAGTCCTGCCAGATTCTGTCCAGGTCATTTATAAAATATCCCAAGTAAGTCATGAGACCTAAACTCTTGTGTGGCCTTGTTATGATGAGACCTCAGATTTTCTTTAGCGCTCCTCAAGTTTGACCAATGTCTTGTCTTTCATTTCCTCTAACTTACCCTTTTCATTTTCATTAATATCCAGACTTTTAGCTTCATAGTTTTGTTTAGTTGGCCTGTGATAGATAGCAATATTTTTCAAAATATTTACTGCTCCATTCTGGGGCAGAATTATACTCTTCCCCTTATTGATGTCAGAATTGGTCATATGACTTTCTTTGACCAATGAAATGTAACCAGAAGTCACATGTGCTACTTCTGAGCAGAAGCTTTCAGAGGCATTGTGTGGCTTCCCAATGTTCACTCTCCTTTTCTCAGGGGCCTGTCAATATTCTGTACAAGGGCTGTCCCATCAGTCTGGCTCCTAGAATAGAGACAAAGTGTGGCATTGCCACAGCTGACCCAGCCTGAGTAAGAAATAAACTTCAGTTGTCATAAGCTACTGAAGTGCAGGGAATTTTTTTCCTGCTAAAAAACTTAACCTATCCTGGTTAATAATGGGCCCATCTATTTCCAGGTAGATTTTGGAAACATTTCATTTCTTTTTGAAGCAAAATCTTCAACACTCTATGTGCCTTGGCTGAGGGTTCAGTGATTCTAAGACTTGTATATGAAACTATGATAGTTTCCTTGGTACTGTCGGCTATGATCCTAGTTCAGGTAGAATTTGCTGGGTCAATAATAACAAAAGCTATCATTTACTTGGGGAATGAATGCCACACATTGAGATCCGGGATTTACACAGTCCTCACAAATGAGCCCTGAAAAATGTATAACATCATCACCATTTTCCAGGTGAGATGATTGTTATCCAACGAGATCAAATAACTTACTCAGGGTCATGGAGGTGGTAAATGGCAAACCAGATCCAGACTCAAGTCTGCCTGGATCTTTTCACTGTGCCACCTTGGAGGAGGAAGAGGAAATGACTCTCCAAATGGCCAAGATCAGTGTGCTGATGCTTAGTCTCTCGGTTGTGTTCAACTCTTTGCAACCCACTGGACTGTAGCCTGCCAGGCTCCTCTGTCCAGGAAATTCTTCAGGCAAGAATCCTGGAGTGGGTTGCCATTTCCTTCCCCAGGGGATCTTTCCAACCTAGGGATTGAACCTGTGTCTCCTATGTCTCCTGCACGGCAGACAGATTCTTTACCTGCTGAGCCCCTGGGGAAGCCAAGATCCAAAGATATCAAGATACCAAGATTAGGTATTTTCGGATAAATCAGCAATGTAGTTCCTATTTCAGGGAATCCAAGATTCTCAATTTTCTTTCTGAGCATTGTCAGTTGAAATGGGACCTTTAGAAAGAGAAATTGATAAAAAGGAGAGAAATGGCTCTAAAGTACCCTGTTGGACTCTGTGGTTTAATTATAATAATACAGATCAGTTATGTGAGCACTGTCTCTGATGTGATAGTCTTGGGTCCCAGGGCAAGGGGAAGTCTCCCTAAAACAATCACAATTCTGAAGCAAAACGCCACCACCAAGGATTGGGGATGGAGTATTTATTTTGTGTAAATAGCTTCCTGGAAAGTATTTTATTAAAAAATGTTCAGAATTAATTTTTTAAATGTTTAAATTTGGTGAAAGCAAACATTCACTATATTTCATGTATAATTTTTTTTTAACTTACTGAAAAATATCAAGTAAAAATGTTAATTCATGCAAATATAAATGATAAGTATATGCTGCCATTCTAATTTAAATACCATCTGCTCCTGGCTTAGCTGTTTCCTTTCAGTACCCGTCCCCACTCCACCCTGCATTCCCCTTGGAGCTGCCACCTTTGGGGTCACTGGCTCAGCAGGACATCATCCTTCCACCATGTTTGGCTTTCTTGAGTTGGAGCTCTCAGGATCCCCATCTCTGCATTTGTTTCAATGTGGCCAGTAATTTCTGTTGTAGAAGTAGGATTTTTCTCCTACTGACCAGGATGCATGAGCCCCCTTGGGATTTACCCTGCCCTGTCCCTAGTAGGGAAATCTGGCTCCTCCCACCAAGTCCAGTTAAGCCACTGGCAATTTGGATGGGAAGATGTGCACAGTACAGTTAAAAAAGCTGCGTGGTCCTGGGGGGCTGGGAGGGCATGTGGTGAGGGTATCGGTAATGGGGTGAGAGAGGTAGGGGGCAAGTGGTGTGGACTGGCGAGAGAGCCCAGTTAATTGATGACCAAAGTAACGTTATTACAGCAAGAAAAATGTCAGTGTTTCTGAACATAAAATAGCATCTTACATGAAACATCAGAAAACTGAAAGCTGGTATTGCAGTGTCTGGATAGATTCCTCATGATTATTATTTTAAAATGGCCTATACAGTATTTTACATAGAGCGTTGTTCTTAAGACCTCGTCTAGTCATGGCTCCCATTTTCTCTGCTTTCAGTCCTGATCCAGACTCCAGCATATTCTGGGATGGGGAGGGAGACAGGCTAGGAGAGAGGTGAGCGGGGAGGTGTTGCTAAAGATGTGGCTCCAGAGAGCCAAGCCAGAAGTGAGAGCAGCTGAGCTGGCCATTATAATATGCAGGTTTTTCTAAGTGCTATGTCTGGCAGCCGTCTTGTGCCAGCACAGAAGTAAAATCCTGTTGAAGAAGGGAGCAGGGAGCTTTTATGATGCCCAAGGATTTCCTCAAAACAGATGTTTTTGTTTCATGGCAGCCTATTCCTGAAGGAGACAGCAGAGAGATAGACTTGCTATCATTTAGCATGACACTGTCCCCATGGTGAAATTGGCCAGCCAGAACTGGTAATGTGTTGAGGTGGTCCCCTAGTTTGGTTAGCTTCCTGGAAATGGAAAGCAGGTTTCCCTTTAATTAGTGTGCTTTCCAGGGCCCCAGGCTTCAGCCTTACCCAGCATAAAATAATTTGGGTCCAGGCTCCAAAGAGGACTCCAACAGAGAGTGTAAAGACTCCAGTGCCTGAAATTGATATGTTTCTTTTCCCATCACCTCTATTCCCACACATGCCCATGACATGAATTTGAAATGCCCTGTTCATATGAAGACTGCATGCTGTTTCAAGCCACCCCAACAAGGGGTGAGGCACATTTAAGTCATCCCTTTGAGTGCAAAAGACAGAGCGATGCTAAGCCATGCTGCAATTAGCTTTGTGTGTTTTTTGTCACAACCACAGTCTGCCACACGTGGAACCAAGATAAAATGCCATTCCAGCTGACTTTGACTCTGTGTGAGAATGTGAGTTTAGGCACTTATTTAAAACATAACCACAGGCCAGTGTGCCTTTATTGAAGCACATGGATATCATTACTGCTTTTGTGTTTGGGTTGGAAGGAAATATAGCAGTTAACCACCTGAAATCTCAGTAGACAAAAGGAGAACACCATAAAGTTTCACAACTGTGAGACAAAAGATTGCAAAATATAAGTTCCATTAAAAAAGTTAGGAAATTATGTTACATACTGGAGTAGTTTTTTTTTTTTTTACAGAGATTTGTAGAGCCTGGTTATTACCTGTGATTAAAAGATTTCATTCCAGAAATGGAATAAGAACTGGGAAAAAAAAGTCCATTGTTTCATCTTTGATCCAGTCCCATTGTATTCAGACAATGGAAACAGAATTTCTTATAAGCTTTCAGTATGCAAAAACAATGAATTCATGTTACTATGGTGAATTTGTGTTGCTAGTCTTTTGCTTCCAGGGATGATGACCACCATTAAGATATCTGTCCAACAGTTTCCTTTTTGATGAGGTGCTCCACCAGACTCATTTTTATGGAGCAAATCCCAGTTCAAGTCCTGAAAGATGAAAACATCCTAACCTTTAGTTCTAAATTTAGTTTTTCTGGGAAGCAGGTTGAGATCCAGAAGTCTTGAATGAAACAGAATGCTTTGGGAGGGACAGCTTGGGTTGACTTAAATTAAAACTTGTCTCCTGAGGGCTGTAGACACCACAAATAAAGCTTTCTCTACTGTGTTCTGCTACTGTATTCAATGCCCTGAGTAACTCTTAATGTTCCTAGGGTTTCCTAAATGGCCTGGAAATAAAGCTAACAGAAGAGAGCAATACATTTCACTTAACTAACTTTAGCAAAGTTATTTCTTTTCAAATAGCTCATGAAAGACCTCAGTCAGAATTTTGGTGGCAATAGAAATACTTGAATCTATCAACTGCCTTGTAAGTCTCCAGACTTTAAGTACATTAAGAATGAAACACCTCCCTAGATGCTATAACCTTTATAGGTCTTTATTTCTTATATTAAAAAAGAAAACCCAAACAAAAAAACCATAAAGTCACCACTCTCACAGCAACTGGAGGAAAACTCAGTAGAAAGTCAACATTTTGTCAATGAGAAATACCTGATGTGTCATATATTTTGCTTAATAAAGACTGAGTTGTCCATACACTAAGCCAATTTAAGAATGTGATCTGTAACTCACAGTCTTAATTACACGGAGAAAAAGTGAATGGGTTCATTAATGCTGTGAAAAGGAACAATGACCTACCTGCCAAGTGGCAAGGTGGAAATAATTAATCTGGTCAATTAAAAAGAAACAGATAATTTAAAATGCAAAGGCTTCCAGGTGATGCACTGCATTCTACTATCTGGAATTGCAGATTCTTTCTGCATATTCTGATCTTCTCAATAAGTGTTCTTCATCTTTTTCTTTTCTTTTCGTTCTTTTTGCTATGTCTCAAATCTAACAGAAAAGAAGATCTTTCTGAGCTATTCATCACCACCTGTTTCTCTATGCCTCGTGTTCTAAGCTAGTCATTTATTCTAGCATGTAGTCTAGAATTCCTTTTCTTTCTTTGTTGGGAGTCTGTTATATTTTACTTTCCCTTCATTTTTTTTTTTGCCCGCCCCCCCCCACCCCCCCGGAGTTTTAATAATATTTTTTAAAGTTCTGGAGTCTGAGCCACGCTCTGGGTTATCTAATTCCATTTACGAGTCTATAATGTTGAAGCTTGCCACGGTCTGGCTGTCAGCAACAGGTTCTAAATATTGAATACATAGGGTAGTGTATTTGCTCCACGGGACCGGAAATTAGTCAAACAGTTGTTTTTCTACAAATGTTCATAATTCCTCGTGACATTTACAAGCAAGTAGTAGTTCTTCGTCAAACAGTGATCTCCAAACAACGCAGGTTGCAGCAGGGATGCAGGATGCTGAGGCCACTCAGCACCGTCGCGGAAAACCTGAGCTTTGTCATCGGCGAGCCCTGCCTATCTGTGAGCTGCTGAGAAGCGGAAAAAGGAACCTGTTCGTAGCTTAATCCTTTCCAGCTGGTCCAGACTTAGTCCCAGGACAAATATTACTATCATGTTCATTTTAACTACGGCAAAGCTTTATAAAAGCAGCATCCCGAGTTGTTGTTGTTTTTTTAAATCTGCTCCAGGGAAGGCTGTTTTTATGGGGGTGTCTGGCTATAAATTTCTGGTTGCTAAGGAGGAGGGGAAAAAAATCTCATCTGAAAAAACAAATGCTGCCATGGTGAAGTGCGACTTGAAAGTCTCTATGCCTAGGTGTTAGACTTGGCAAATTAGAAATAGCTGGGGAGGCGAAAGACCCTTTTTCTTGATGTGCTCCAACAAAGTAGTACATATTGTCAGCTCCGCGGGAGGCGCGCGGCGGCCATATGTGCGTCGCCCAGCGAAATGGAATAAACAGCTGCTGCCAGGAATCCAGTTCCTGGCAAAGAGGCAAGCCCACGTCCTCCTGTTTGCAAAATAAAAATCACCAGAGGGATTCCCCTTCCTGCAGTTCCAGCCAGTAATTTTATAAAAGCATAAAACATCGCTGTATTGTGGTTTATAATAATCCCTTACATTTGTAGAGCATTTTACAGTTTACAAAGCGCTTTACATACATTATCTCATTTGAGCCTCATAACGGCCTTGGAGAGAACAAAGCACAGATTCTGTGATTCGCTGTTCACAGTTGAAGAAGGAAGAGTTCAAAGAATGCTGGTGAGTCGTGCCTCGCCGGGAACTGGCTGCGCAGACTTCCTGGGGCTGTGCAGGGGGACCCAGTGAAGGGATGCGTGTTTTGTGTAGTCCAAGTTGTGCTGTTTCCCTTTGTGCAAACATCAGCTCCTGCCAGAGGTCTTCTCCTGAACGTTTTGAAGCAGGAAGGGAGCCACGTAGGTTGGAAGGGAGCAAGAGGAGAGGAAAAAAGGTCCTCTGTGTTTGCGCTGGATGTGGACTCTGGTTTGCCCTTGAAGGCAGCCAGAGCTGCTGTTTCATTTTCAGCATGTGCTACAGAGATTAGCAAGAGTCACTCTGAGCTTCAGAACTGCAGGGAAGAAAGAACTTGGATACCGTTCAGTGAATCTCAGACACTGCCGCCTCTGTGCAACCCTTTGCAGGACAACAGGCCTTTCCCAGGAATGGCCCTGCCTGTGCCTATTGCAAAAGCAGATTTACAGACAGGATCTACTAGAGCCTTTATCCAGGAATCTCCTCTGACCTTAGGAAATGGGGGGACACTGATGCAGAAGAGCCCTGCCCTGTGGGAGAGCAGACATCATGGGGAGGTGGTGGTGGTGGCCCATCATGGGTTGCTTTAGTTCTGAAATAGGGACTCACTTTCTGGCAGACACTTGGACACTTCACGGACATGTGCCTAATTTCTTGGTCAAGTCTCACTGGGCCTGGGATTTTGTGCTCTTTGGTTCTAGCTGTAGAATTTGCCAATAGAATTAAGTGGTTAAAACACAGGTGCTAGGACCAAAATGCCAGGGCTGTATGCTTCCCAACAATGTGAGCTTGAGCAAATTCACTTAAGCTTTCTCTGGTGTCAGAGGTATGCCTTACTGAACAGGTGAGGGTGTTCTGTTAATAAAACCTGCTTCATGGATTATTGTAAGAATTAAGTGATTATTCGTAAAGTGCTTAGGGCAGTGCCTGGTGCAAAATGAGGGCTCTATCAGGCTTTGTCAAATCCAGTGAGGCTGTACATTGGGCAGCAGAAAGCCAACCCCAGCAAGCCCTTTCTTGTTCCCTGATGGTGTCCCAGTTTTGGAGAGAGGTGACATCCCGCCTTCCTTCTCAGCTTTGACCCACATGTAGCTTCTCAGGATCCCCGATGGAGATGCACAAACCAGGAGACACTTTGCTTCACACAGTTTGGCCCCTGATCTTTTCAGTCTGTAAAACAATTGTAGTCTATGGGAAGATGATACATTTTGTTTGATTGTATTTACATTGTTGGCGTCAAAGCAAAAATTGCCCTGGATAAAGTTAAACATTTGAGGAAGACTATTCAAGGATATTGCGATGCCACGCCAGAACTCAGGCTGAAATTAGCTCCACTGAAACAAAAAACGTTGAGGGTGAAAGGGAGATCCTGGGCCAAGATCATATCTTTACAATGAGAGGTAGTCTTGTGTCTTGAGGTGAGGTGCCCGCAGACGTTGGGCTCTTACTCTCCCATCGGAACTGAAAGATGGTGGGGCCGTGTGCTTTAATGATTAGAGTTTAAGCTCCCAGGTCCTTGAGAAGTATATTCCTACGTTATCAAACTGTCAGGGGACTTTTTAAAAAAGATGTACATATACCTTGAAGGGGTAGAAAAAGAACTTACAAGTTTTATAAAGAAAATGCACTAGGAAAAGGGAAGTCAGGGACCAGAATCAGGAAGAAACCTATCCAGAGTTTAATCAAGCTGAGGAAAATGCTAAGGCTGTCTTGGTCATCTGTGTTTTAGAAACTGGATGACAATTTGGTGCAAAATGTTGCTTCCACAGACTTCCTTTGGATGGTTAACAAAAACAGTGTGGTTTCTCTATTAGACCATGATAATGGCCCAGTATCTTTTGGTAGTGCTAGTGGTAAAGAATCTTCCTGCCAATGCAGGGACATGGGTTCGATCCCTGGATGGGGAAGATCCCCTGGACTAGGCAGTGGCACCCTACTCTGAGATTCTTGCCTGAAAAATTCCATGGACAGAGGAGCCTGATGGGCTACAGTTCATGGGGCCACAAAGAGTTGGACACGACTGAGTGACTGAGCACATCTTTGGGTTACTGGAGTGTCCAACCTTAGCCCTTTCCTCTTTCAGAGGGCAGCTAACTCTAAGAAGGAGAAAACCCCATTTTCCTTTCTGTGTTGAGCCCTCTGAGAGCTGGTCCAATTGGTAAGGTAAAAATCTCTCCCCTGGACCAGAGATCGACACTTTGTCCTTGAGTTCATCAAGGCTCCATGGTTTTGGAAAGAACAACTTAACAGAGGAAAAGTCAGGGCTAGCTAATTTGGAAGTTGCCGTGAACCTCAAAGGAGGTCCACTTTCAAGTGGTAGGTGGGCCCCCTCAAAGGAACAAGACCTTTTATGGATTACTACTCCCAACCTGAGCCCTGTTAGCTCATCATCCCTCAAGTGCACAACCATTTCCTTTGGGAAATCTCCACTTCCATCCACTCCCAGTCATTCAGTCTGCAAAAACCATCTGGAACTTCAGCAAAATGGTTAGTGATGCCTCTTGGTCTTTAAACCCCACAAAGCAGCCAGGGAGGAGGGCTTCTTGTTGCATGGAGATGGGTAATAGGCCTGGAGTCTGCTGGTCAGATTCATTTTTCATGTTCTCAATCAAGGTGAGCTGCAAAGCATGCTCATTGCTTTACCCCATATGTTGTGTCTGACAGTCCCACCCAATGGCCACATTCATTTTCAGGGATGACACAGTCTAAATTGATCTTGAGAAGTATTTCTCAAATTTGCAAGGTCCCTTTCTCTCCTCACCCACTTTTCCCTCTCTCTTCCTCTTCCCCTGAGACAGTGAGCCCCATTTTTGTGCAGAACAGTGTTTGTTTTTCTGCTCTACCCTGGGGTGAGCTCAGGGTGGAAAGGAGAAGTTGACTGGAATATTAAAGGAGCTGCATTGCCCAAGGGCCCTTCCCAGCCTCCTGGGGACCTTTGGTGAATGATTAAGGGGTGGGAAGGGCTTCTCTGATGGCTCAGACTGTAAAGAATCCTCCTGCAATGCGGGAGACCTGGGTTCGATCCCTGGGTCAGGAAGATCCCCTGGAGGAGGGCATGGCAACCCACTGCAGTATTCTTGCCTAGAGAATCCCCATGGACAGAGGACCCTGGCGGGCTACAGTTCATGGGGTCTCAAAGAGTCGGACGCAACTAAGTGACTAAGCACAGCAAAGGGTGGGAAAGTTGCTGGTTCTTGCCTTAGCCCATGGGATTTGGCTGTAGAAATAAACAGTTATAGTTAAATTGTTAAATTGTTATATTTTAGCCTTTCAGAAAGGAACCACTTTCAGCCGTAAAGCAGACCTTGATCAGTAGAAGACAAGGTTAAAGGTCAACAGAGTTTTAAGCAAGACACAGGAAGACACTGGATCCTCTGTTGTTCGCCACACGCAGGCCTGATTCAGGTCAAGGTGGAGCCCCCAGCAGCAGACGTGCACACTAACCTTTGTCCCAGGCAGTGCTTTAAAAGGACCCACCTGCTTTTCATGTTGGTTCTAAGAGGGTAGAGCATCCTTAGTGTGGCCACAGTACAAAGAGAAGCCGGGGCAGAAACAAAAAGCATTCTGGATGGTATGTAAACAGACATGGGCTCTGATCTGGAGTTTAGAAGGCGAGAAATGACTCATCTTCACAGAAAAGGCCCACAGGCTGCTGTCTGGAGCTCTAGGAAGACAGCCTTTTGAACTCACCTTAAGGCACAGCTGAGTGTGTTCAAAAGGCTAGCTAAACACAGAACGACCAGGTAAGAAATACATGCCATAATATGAACAGCCTCAAAAATGCCCAGCCCAAAGCAGCTACCTCATTTTCGAAGCCCAGTGCAACATGAAGATGTGAAGTCCCTTGTTTATAAATTATTAAAAATTTCAAAACAGTGACAGCAGAGGATTAAAGCAAGCACAGGGACTCTTCTCTGCGTACAGCCTTATGTGATTGTACAGCCATCCATAGCATTGGCCCTGTGTCTCCAGCAGAATTAACCCGAATGTGTAGGATGGGCCATCAAAACTCGTTGCTGCCTAAATCTTACCTAGCAGTCAGAGAAAGAACTTTGTCCTCTTGACAGAGCAGTGATATCAGAGGGGTAAGAGGATGGACGGTGGGCCTCCCCAGAATCCATTCTGAACAAAGGTGTCTTTACTCTGTAGTGGAGACTGAGTCCCTGTTCTTCTTCCTTCCTTTCCTTCAGAGAACTTTCCTTTTTTTGAGGGGGTGGGTGTTCCCATTTTTCGTGATCTGCTGGTATCTGTGCCTGGTCTGGAGGTCCCCTGGTTCTGTGAAAAGGCTTTCTTCACACGTGATTTCTTTCCCACCTTCCTCCTTCTTAGCAAACACACAGCTCTTTAAAAGATTCTGACTTTTTTTTTTTTTTGCAAGTTCTGTGGCTTTTATTAAATATACACTGTAATACCAAACTGTGATTACATGATGTCTGGCTTTCCCTGAACTCAAATTTAATATCCTGAAAAATGGGAAGCTTTATTGCAAGGCTGAAGTATACCAGGAGTGGGGGACTTGAGGGTGCGTGCATGTGGGTCTGTTGATTGCTTTTATTCCCCCTTCTAAGATCTCTACCTGGTCATGGTTTGGTACTTGTTAACCTCCACTTTACCTTTTAGATTGACTTTTTTATCCTCTGGAATTATGTTCATTACACAGTGATTCTAGACATTATTTTAGAAGACAAATAATTTATAATTCTACAGCCTTAATACTGTTTTCAGCCTTAATACTGTTTCCACATTCTGTTATTGTCCTGGATTGTATTTTTGATTGGTGCATTCTTAATGGAGTTATAGGTTTTTGTCCTGGTATAGTTGAATTTTAATCCCTTCTATACTCATAAAGGTGAAACACATTTATAAACTTAAAGGAGATGAATGAACAATAAACAAGAAGTCTTAGAACTGCCTGCAAATGGAAGCAATAATCATTTAGAGACCAAGAGTCTAATAAAATGGAGCTGAAGTGATCTTAGTGGTTACTGGTCCTGTGCCTTTATTTTGCAGAAAAGGAAACTGAGGCCCTGACATTAAATAACCTGCCACACAGCTCCTAGGGGACAGTCAGGATTCAACAGGCTGTAAGTGCCTGTTTAAAACTACAAGCTGAGCAGTACTGTTTCCACACTAGTGTCTTTTGGTGGGACATCAGATCTTCGAGTGTCTATCCTTCATTTGTGATTTGAGGGCGTTGGAACAGATTTGAATCCAACTTGAAACGGACACAACCTGACCCCTGCCTAGTCAGCCCAGAATACACATAATGAAAAGTATGGTAGCAATTAGAACATTCAGTTTTGAACACTGGCTCACCAGATCCTTAGAAAGCTGAAGGCTGGATCTCAAACTGGATTTGTGACAGCGCATTCACTGCCAGACTGATCTGTAGGCTAGTGGGCTTCTTTTAAAATTACTAACTCAGAGAAAAGTGAGAGGGTGTTAAGCACTGCAAGTGGATGGGCCGTCGGTCCTCTTTCAAGACGAGCAAACCATGCCTTTAAGTTTTCAGAATGCTTCTCAAGTAGAATAAGGCGCCCTCTACTGGTAGGATATATCATCCACTAAAAAATCAAAACTTGTTAGGTTTGTGGGAAATGGGAGGGAAAAAAAATCATAGGGTCAGAACAGATTAGAATTGCAAAGAAACATGAAGAAATGGCTAGTTTAAGAATCTCAACTTTTCAGACAAGGAAATATGGATCTAGAAAGTTTAAAACTTTTATCATAAAATTGTTAGCAACATTCTCCTGAGGAATATGTTCATATAAGTGGCAAAAATCTCTTTGTTAAAATGTGAAGTTAGCTTTCTGAAAATAAAAGCCTCTTGACAAGTACTCACTGAGTCAAAAATGAATGTTGTGTGTTCAGTCGTGTCTGACTTTTTGCGACTCTTTGTACTGTGGCCCGCCAGGCTCCTCTGTCCGTGGGATTTTTTCAGGAGAGAATACTGGAGTGGGTAGCCATTTCCTCCTCCAGGGGAATCTTCCCGACCTAGGGATCAAACCCGTGTCTCCTACATTGCAGGTGGATTCTTTACTGCTGAGCCATTAGGGAAGCCCCTCAAAAATGGATACAAACCCCCTTTTTGCTCAGGGAAGAGTATGGTTCTCTCACCTTCGCGTGAAATTCTGTACTCCATTTGCTAAACCAAGGTTTTCTAAACTGTAATTCAAGTCACTGAGCTGCTTCTTGCCATAGCCAAGTACTCAGTCTTAATATTTAATATTTTTCTTTCAATCACGTCCTGTGCAATAGAATCCATGAAATTTCAAGTTTACTGTGTTGTGTGTGTGTGTGTGTGTGTGTAGATTTTTTGATGTAAACCACTTTTTATAAACAATTATTTATTATTAACTTTAGTTTCGGCTGTGTGGGTCTTTATTGGTGTGCGGGCTGCTGTCTCGTCGCTGTGAGCTGGGGCTGCTCTCCAGCTGTGCGTGCAGGCTTCTCGGCACAGTGCTTCCTTGTCGCAGCGCACAGGCTCAAGGGCGCGCAGGCGTCAGTCCTTGGGGCACGTGGGCTCACTAGTTGCGGCTCCGCTCCGCAGCTCTAAAACACAGGCTCAATAGCTGTGGAACATGGGATTAATTGCTCCACGGCATGTGGGATCTTCCGGGATCAGGGATCGAACTCAGGTCTCCTGCATTGGCAGGCAGGTTCTTTACCGCTGAGCCACCAGGGAAACCCAACAATGTTCTTTTTGTGTGCCAATTAAATTAATCTCATTTAATTATCTCATATATAAAGTGCTTTACAAAACACTGAGGTAGATATATTTCATTTAAATGGTGTAAATATAGTGGCCATAATTTCGTTTTTCCATTAATGGCAAGTTGTTTATTGCTTTTCTTCACCTGGCCTCCCCCTCCTGCCCTACCCCCTGTCTTGAAGTCTTCCTTCATCCCCTTTCCATTCTTTCAGTCTTTTGGTTCAGCATTCACATTCCCTTTTCCCCAGTGAGGTGAGGAAAGCTTTCCCTCTCTATGGCCCACTGGGGACTGTGCCTCATTTGATATCGAACTCCAGGAAAGCATATTGAAACAAACTGGGATTTGACAGAATGAATAAAAAGACCTTTGTATTCTTGTCTTTTTCTAGGAATTGAGGCTTGAGGAATATTGAAAAGTGATGTTATTTCTATTTCATCCTTATAGTCAGCCTCCTCTGAGGAAATGGCACATAAACACAGAAAGTCCAATGTATAAAAACACATTTTATAAATGATTCCTTGAAGAATATACTGGAGAGTCTGTTTTTGTTCAGGCACTGTGAAAGCTGTAATACCTATAGGGGAGAATGGAGATGAGAAAAAGTTTGATCTTCCTGAAATCTTTTCCTTTATTAAACATTCCTGTGGAATTAATCCAAGCTTTGTTTCTTCCAGAATAAAGGGCTTGATTATGCATTTATTGCTGGATGAATATGCTCAGTTGCCAGTTAGTTATAACTTGGTGCCAGGATGAACCCCTGTTATTTACAGTGGATTATCTGTATTGAAGCTGATCTGAAAAAGATCAGTTTTGAAATCTCTTGTCATTATCATCTATTTTCTTTGTTTAACCTATTGTATCATCTCTGTTGACCCTTAATGAAAAGTGAATAAATAACCTTTTGACAGAAATATTTATATTTTTAAGCTCAGAGTTGTTCCCAATTCAAGCTGTTTTATAATAAGTGCAGAGAAAACTCTTCTCCCAAAGGAAAGCGTGTCAGTGACTGAATTTTCCTTTTGGTAATACTTACATAGTAGTTTCAGAATCATATGGAAAATTTTTACAAAATAGCCTATGATAAGCCCAAACATAAATTGAAACTAAAGTTACAGCAATATGATTCTATAGTATATTCTTATTCAAGGGGAAATTTAAGCATCTTCAATCCTAACAACAATTGATTTTAAAAACACTAGTGCAAGACTCCAGGACCCCTGCAAGGAGTGGGCACTCTGCATGTACCCTGGCTCCCTGAAGAGATGCTTTCTGATGGCAAACAGATGGAGACCCCATAGAGGGGCAGGTTTCCGCTGTAGCCATCACAGGGATATACTGTGCCTTTGAAATGACATCAGCCAGGAAATCAGGGACTGGAGTTTCAGATTTCATAGAAGGATTTTACTTCGCTTTTTGTAGGCCCAAAGATGGCAGAAGGAGGCAATAAATTCTGTCTTAGAACCTTTCCCAGTAGATGTTTAAAGAGATTGTATTAGTAAATCAACTGTCCCAATCCCCCTATGTGATATGGACCATCCGGTTTGGATTTGAATTTCTTTTCTCTTTCTTGTAGAGAACTGATATAAGCCAACAATTCAGAATAAGTTGGACAGATAGGTGGAATACAGTACTGGAGGATTATCAAGACTAAAGTAATTATTTTTTATGACGTTTTCCCTGTAACTAGATTTATAACTGGAAAGGGCCAAAGCTGAAATTGTGCAGTACGTAGATTAGCATTTCTTACTGGAGAAAAGACTAGATTGCTTCACTTTAACGCATAGGTTTACTGTTCATGAGTAAATACTACTGTTTTTTTCATTTTCATCTTTACTCTTCTATTATAACTGTGCTTTTACTGAAACACTCTTACATAAATGTGGAGGAAATTCTAAAATTGAGGAATGTATTTTCCACATGAGTCACTATACACATTGATGTTTATCTTGTGGTTCTGCCAAGAAACAGTGAGCAAGGCTTTAGATTTACAGCAGTTCATTTGGGCAGGGCAAAACAATTCTCACGTACTTCTATATAAGTGAACACTCACCCAAGAATATGAAGGCACACCAAATCTGATGAGTAGCCACTGCAGTTTCAAATGACTGGATGAGCAGTTAACACTAATGAAGTCAAGGTTGCAGGCGATGTCTTTACAAAGGCCAACTGAATCACTGGTGCCTACGGAATGCTGCTGGATCTCAAGGACGACTGGATGACTAATGTGTTGGGAATAGGGATAAAAATTCATCACCTCCTGGACAACGCTCAAAATGTATGACCTAAATATGGTGAATGTGGTCTGGATGCTTTTAGACACAAGTAACAGAGAAATCTGGCTCAAATAAATTTAATCAGTTATATTTTCCATTGTATAGGAGAACCAGAAGTAAGTCAGGCTCTAGAACAACCATTTCAGTGGCTCAAAGATATCATCAAAGACTCGAGTTCTTTCTTTTCCTTTGACATCTTCAAAGTCACCCTCACCTTTTAGATTGGTTTCTGTGATGGTCATACAATGGTGGTCATACATCTATAACACACAGAGAAAGAAAAAATCCTTCTTACATCCCTTTTTTTTTTTTAAAGAGATGAAAAAAACTTTCTCAGCAGCCCTTCCCATGCCTTGGAAATTATTGGTTCACATGGGTTTTTCTAAATCAGTCACAAAAAGGGGGATTTCAACAGTAGGCTTAGATGAGTGGTTCTTAACTGCATTTTGAAAGTTGAGAAAAATACATATACCTGGGTTCTATCCTCAGAGATCCTAGGATGCAGTGTAGGGTACTGAGAGTTTTAAAAGCTCTGTGGGTGATTCTAATTTGTAGCTAAGCATTTGAGAATCATACATTTAGACCAAGCTTGCAGAAGTGGGGGCAGAATAGGAGTAGGGAATGGATACTGAATTATAAACCACTATAGTCATTAAATATTGTTGCATTTACAATGTAAATTTTAAAAGGTGAATGTTAATATATAACTGCACACATGAGATTCGAGTCAAGTTTGGAGGAATTCATATTTCTAACAAGACCAGATGAATGTGGTCCATACTAAGAGAACAAATTAGATGCATCCAAAGCCAACAGGGGCAGAAGATATTAAGAAGAGGTGGCAAGAATACACAGAAGAACTATACAAAAAAGATCTTCATGACCCGGATAATCATGATGGTATAATCACTCACCTAGAGCCAGACATCCTGGAATGTGAAGTCAAGTGGGCCTTAGAAAGCATCACTACAAACAAAGCTAGTGGAGGTGATGGAATTCCAGTTGAGCTATTTCAAATCCTAAAAGATGATGCTGTGAAAGTGCTGCACTCAATATGCCAGCAAATTTGGAAAACTCAGCAGTGGCCACAGGACTGGAAAAGGTCAGTTTTCATCCTAATCCCAAAGAAAGGCAATACCAAAGAATGCTCAAACTACTGCGCAATTGCACTCATCTCACACGCTAGTAAAGTAATGCTCAGAATTCTCCAAGCCAGGCTTCAGCAATACGTGCACTGTGAACTTCCAGATGTTCAAGTTGTTTTAGAAAAGGCAGAGGAACCAGAGATCAAATTGCCAACATCTGCTGGATCATGGAAAAAGCAAAAGAGTTCCAGAAAAACATCTATTACTGCGTTATTGACTACGCCAAAGCCTTTGACTGTGTGGATCACAATAAACTGTGGAAAATTCTGAAAGAGATGATAATCCCAGACCACCTGACCTGCCTCTTGAGAAACCTGTATGCAGGTCAGGAAGCAACAGTTAGAACTGGACATGGAACAACAGACTGGTTCCAATAGGAAAAGGAGTATGTCAAGGCTGTATATCGTCACCCTGATTATTTAACTTATATGCAGAGTACATCATGAAAAACGTTGGGCTGGAAGAAGCACAAGCTAGAATCAAGATTGCTGGGAGAAATATCAATAACCTCAGATATGCAGATGACACCACCCTTATGGCAGAAAGTGAAGAACTAAAAAGCCTCTTGATGAAAGTGAAAGAGGAGAGTGAAAAACTTGGCTTAAAGCTCAACATTCAGAAAACGAAGATCATGGCATCTGGTCCCATCACTTCATGGGAAATAGATGGGAAAACAGTGGAAACAGTGTCAGACTTTATTTTTTTGGGCTCCAAAATCACTGCATATGGTGATTGCAGCCATGAAATTAAAAGATGCTTACTCCTTGGAAGAAAAGTTATGACCAACCTAGATAGTATATTCAAAAGCAGAGACATTACTTACAATGGTCCATCTAGTCAAGGCTATGGTTTTTTCTGTGGTCATGTATGGATGTGAGGGTTGGACTGTGAAGAAGGCTGAGTGCCGAAGAATTGATGCTTTTGAACTGTGGTGTTGGTGAAGACTCTTGAGAGTCCCTTGGACTGCAAGGAGATCCAACCAGTCCATTCTGAAGGAGATCAGCCCTGGGAGTTCTTTGGAAGGAATGATGCTAAAGCTGAAACTCCAGTACTTTGGCCACCTCACGCGAACAGTTGACTCATTGGAAAAGACTCTGATGCTGGGAGGGATTGGGGGCAGGAGGAGAAGGGGACGACAGAGGTTGAGATGGCTGGATGGCATGACTGACTTGATGGACATGAGTCTGAGTGAACTCCGGGAGATGGTGATGGACAGGGAGGCCTGGTGTGCTGTGGTTCATGGCATTGCAAAGAGTCGAAATAGACTGAGCGACTGAACTGAACTCATTTAAAACCAGTTAAAAACATTTATAAGATATTATAAATATTAAATATTATATTAAATAATCAGCAACAACGGAAGTTGTAAAAGTTATGGCTCTGGAAAAAGAAATGCTTAACATTGATAGAGTCAGAATAATTGGGGGGGAAAAAAGTACCTAAGAAGTGGAGTGAGGTCGATTGGAAAGAGCACAAGAGTTGAGCCAGAAGCTCTGTATTCTCATCCTGGTATGGCCTCTATTTGTTCTTGGGCAAGTCTAGTAATATCTGTGAGCCTCAGATATTTTAGTTTTGATCTGCATTTCCATAATAATTAGTGATGGTGAGCATTTTTTCATGTGCCTCCTGGCCATCCATATGTTGTCTTCTTTGGAGAAATGTCTACTTATTTCTTCTGCCCATGTTTTGATTGGGTTGTTTGGTTTTTTGTTGTTGAGTTGTATGAGCTGTTTGCATATTTTGGAAATTAAGCCCTTATAGGTCACATCATTTGCAAATATTTTCTCCCATTTCATTGGTTGTCTTTTCATTTGTTTATGGTTTCCTTTACTATAGAAACACATCTAACTTTGATTAGTTCCCATTTGTTCCTGTTATGATTGGATTCTTGAAACTTTAAAAAAAAATTACTTGTCTGCACCGGGTCTTAGTTGCAGCATGTGGGTCTTTTTTAGTTGCAGCATGCAGAATCCTTAGTTGCAGCCTGCAGACTCATAGGTGTGGTATGTGGGATCTAGCTCCCTGACCAGGGATCAAACCTGGGCCCCCTGCATTGGGAGCTCGGTGTCTTAGCCACTGGACCACCAGGAAGTCCCAACTCCTGAAGCTTTTACTTTATAATATTAGGATGTAACCATCTCTTGTGATACATATGTTGCATTTCCTGACTTAAAGATGAATTTAAATGTCTTCTAGTCTCCAAAGTATATAGTCTCCTTTCTGGTATATGAACTACATAAATTATAGGAGATGACTTTGGCAAATTTGGAATAACTGAGACCAAGAGGTTGAGTCTTCACAGAATAGGTTCACACCATGTATAGCAGAGACAGAAATACTAACCAGCCAGTAATTTCCTGGAACGTCTTGACAAGATCTTTAAGAGTCTTTGGATACTCTGTGGACAAACTTTTTAGAGCAGTTGCCATGAGTGCTGGTAAACCTTTCATCATATGTCATTCATCTGAGGCATTTTCCTCTTGTACTAAAATAATTGGAAATAAAATAATAATAACAACAAATGCTTGCTCACACAGCTTACTTGGGTCCTGATAGCACAGTGCAGTTTTAGCCATTTTCTAGTTTTTGAACTGAGGTACCCAGTCATTGATAAATGATGTTTAATTTCACAAATATGTGCAAATTGCAGTTTTGAGCAAGGACTTGGACTTAGTGTACGTGTTCACCTAATAATATTCACAGTCAAGTTATTGATTGACCCTACTTTAACAAATGCTCATTTTTCTTACTAGAAATATGCATAGAACTCTATTTTCTAATAGTTTTTCCCTATGAAGGCAATTCATTTTCTAATGTGTACATATTTTGCTGTAGATAAGAGTTCAGTATGTGATAGATCAAACCTGGCCCAAATCCAAGGGAGTTGATTTAAACACCCAAAAGAACCTCAACTAAAAGGGGGATTCAAGTACAAAGTAATCACCTCAAACTGCCCCCATACAGTCTCCAGCCAAGATAATATTAAAAAAAAGACATTATACCTAATATAAAGCAAAATGTTTAAAAAGACCACACTATACCCATAACTAATGAATTAATTACCTTATGGCTAATCCCCAGCTCTGTTTTTCAATATAAAATGATTATGATACAGAAACGCAAGTATGCTCTAGACTTAAGGGTAAAATTAATCCCAATGTCACGGAACATTTTAAGTAATAACAGTATTGTACATCTTCATAAGTCACTGTTATTCTATTGAGATCAAAGAAAGTTTTTTAAAAAAAAGTATAGGAGTTCCTGCAAGTATACAAACAAAGCTCACCGTATTCTACAAATTATACAGAGCCAGTGCTTTTAGTGATTCCTTTTAAAATTTTCCTCTGGCTTTACTAATTTAAGAATCACTTTTTATTGATGTGTTATTTCAATTTGCAAAAATGCATGATTAAATTGTTCTAAAGTCATCTTGATAATCATAGTGCTAGCTTACCTGATACATTGCTAAATCATTGGTATGCAAGTTTAATACCTGCTTATGGTTTCAACCACCAGCCATCAGAAAATTACTCCCTTTTATAATTGACAAAAGGCAGAAAATAAAGGATAAAGAAGAAAAAGAAAAGGGGGTGTGTGGTAAGGGAGAGATATTTTTCATTTCTTGTCTTGTGATACATTTTATAGCAATAAACACTACTACCTCCTAAATAGACCGTTTGAAGGCAAAAAAAGAAACCGCTCCAAAAGAAAGCTTTATAAACTGGTATTCTCTTCCTGTTCATTGTGGCTTTGTCCTTTTGAAAGTCTGCATGACCTCTCCTCCTTGTATTAAAACAAGGGTGTGAGGACTGATGACTCGACCGAGTGAGTGAGTTACAGAAGTAGCTCTGGCATCTGTTACTTCCACTCTGTTATCCATTACTGCTGTTCTGTTAATGGCAGCAGACATTTGATTAACTACCGAGGTTTGGACATGAAGGGGATCCAAGGTGGGCTGTAAAGTAAATCGCATAGCTAAAGCTCTGTTTCAGCTTCACCTTAGTGTTCCTTTCTTTCCACATTTCTGGCAGACTGGCAGCTGGAGGCCTCACTTCAGGGGCATGAGAGACTCTAATTATTTCAAGAATAACTGATTTTAAAAATACATACCATAATAACTTGTTAATAAAACTCCAGAAATATATATCATTTTTGGTATATCATCTTAGGGAATAATTAAAAGCACATATCCCCTTCTCCAATAAATAGACATCAGTAGATAAACTTAAAGAGAGAAAATGAGAAGTAGTTTATAAATATTTACAAAATTCTTAATTTATGCGCAACCATAGCAGAGAATGAGGATTGCCTTATAATATATTTTCATAGCTAGAGCTATAAGCAAATCTCCAAGTGAAAAAAAAAGACAAAAATCCAGATTTCTTAGTAGTTGTCAAAATGTTGATGCATCCAATGAGATAACAACAATATTTAGCTGAGGGGTTAATGTTTACTGTCATAAATAAAAATACCAGAAAACATTTGTTAATGCAAATATATGTTGTGTTTCCTGAGTGACTTATTAATATATATTCATGTCATAAAAGGAGGCAGCTTTCTTCTGTATGACTTACAAAGAAGCAGATGTTGTAGCTAGAAGTAACTGTGAAGAGCATCCAGGAGGTCAAATGACTGCGACCTCAAGGGGTTAGTGAATTTCTTAAGGCCTAAAACTTGACTGGGGAAAGTCTGAAACTCAATACCTTAGTCTGTTCATTAGCAGTTCAGTGCTCATTTCCTCCTACCCTGAGCTCATTATAGTCTCCACTCCTGATATTTGTTAGTATTCACAAGGAGGCACAATCGATTCTAAAAAATTAAAAATGGAATGTGAAGGGAAATTTTGATTATAAAACTTAAGACCAATCAAGCAACCAAATTATGGAAGAAAAATGAAGTCATGAACCAAACTTCATACCTGAAAAGAACAGTCCTTATTCATTTAGTACTTGTACTTCTTAAAGAACTTAGCCCAGGGTCCAAACTCAACATTGCTGAGATCCACAAAGTTGAAGGACTAAAAAAAATAGGGTGAAGGCATTAAGTTTTAATAAGAATTGGTCTTACTGGACAGCGCAGTCTATCCTGAGATAGCACAATGAACCTATATTTATTTGCTGATTAAGAAATGGTCCCTGGTGGTCTAGTGGTTAAGATTTTGCACTTCCACTGCAAGGGGCTTGGGTTTGATCCCTGGGGTAGGGGGAACTAAGGTCCTGCATGCCACATTGCACTGCCAAAAGAAATGGTCCAGCCATGGACCATTATATCCAGGCCACCAGAGTAATGCAAACACACCCACCCTTAACAGTTCTTTGGCTCATGCCACAGCCTTTTCTATAGCCTAAAGTAGCAAAGAAATTGCTCTTTATGGTTACTTGCTTATATAAAGATGTCACTCTAGCAACTGTTGCTTGAGGCCAATATCTGGTGACTATTACTGGCAGAGAGAATGCAACAGTGATTTAGCTTATACTGTATGTTCCCTTTTTAAAGCACGTTGATTCTGTTGCTCTGGGTCTTCACTGTTGCATGCAGGCCTTTCCTAGCTGTAGTGAGCAGGGGCTACTCTCCAGTTGTGGTGTGCGGCCTTCTCATTGTGGTGGCTTCTCTTGTTGCAGAGGATGGCTCTAGGCACATGGGCTGCAATAGGTGTGGCACACGGGCTCAGCAGTTGTGAACCGAGGGCCCTGGGGTGCTCCGGCTCCAGTGCTTGTGGCGTTTGGGCTCAGTAGTTGCAGCGTGTGGGCTCTAGAGCACAGGTTCAGTAGATGTGGTACACAGGCTTAGTTGCTCCCCAGTATGTGGAAGCTTCCTGAACCAGGGATTGAACCCATATCCACTGTATTGGCAGGTGGATTCTTATCCACTGTAACACCAGGAAAGTTCTCCCTACCCTGAATAAGATGGAGAAGTCCATCAAATAATATTTGTTATTATAATTCTAAGTGTACAAAGTTCAAATATAACAACTACAAAGTTGTTGGGAAAGATTGAAGGCAGGAGAAGAAGGGAACAACAAAGGAAGAGATGGTTGATGGCATCACTGACTCAATGCACTTGAGTCTGAGCAAGCTCTGGGAGTTGGTGAAGGACAGGGAAGTCTGGCCTGCTGCAGTCCATGGGGTTGCAAAGAGTCGGACACGACTGAGTGAACAACAAAAAAGTTGTCAAGGATAAATATAGATTTAAAAAATTTGTGAAATGGGGCTAATGAAGAATTAAATAGAAGCCATTACAGGCATTACTACATAGTCCAACCTATAATCTCATGGTGTTGTTGTTCAGTTGCTCAGTCATGTCCTACTCTTTCTGACCCCATGGACTACAGCATGCCAGGTTTCCCGGTCCCTCACCAGCTCCCTGAGCTTGCTCAAACTCATGTCCATGGAGTTGGTGATGCCATCCAACCATCTTGTCCTGTCATTCCTTCTCCTGCCTTCAGTCTTTCCCAACAACTTTCAGTTCAGTTCAGTTCAGTTGCTCAGTCGTGTCTGACTCTTTGCGACCCCATGAATTGCAGCATGCCAGGCCTCCCTGTCCATCACCATCTCCCAGAGTTCACTCAGACTCACGTCCATCGAGTCAGTGATGCCATCCAGCCATCTCAACCTCTGTTGTCCCCTTCTCCTCCTGCCCCCAATCCCTCCCAGCATCACAGTCTTTTCCAATGAGTCAGCTCTTCGCATGAGGTGGCCAAAGTACTGGAGTTTCAGCTTTAGCATCATTCCTTCCAAAGAAATCCCAGGGCTGATCTCCTTCAGAATGGACTGGTTGGATCTCCTTGCAGTCCAAGGGACTCTCAAGAGTCTTCACTAACACCACAGTTCAAAAGCATCAATTCTTCGGCACTCAGCCTTCTTCACAGTCCAACTCTCACATCCATACATGACCACAGGAAAAGCCATAGCCTTGACTAGATGGACCTTAGTCGGCAAAGTAATGTCTCTGCTTTTGAATATGCTGCCTAGGTTGGTCATAACTTTTCTTCCAAGGAGTAAGCGTCTTTTAATTTCATGGCTGCAGTCACCATCTGCAGTGATTTTGGAGCCCAAAAAATAACAACTTTGCAGTTGTTATATTTGAACTTTGTACACTTAGAATTACAGATGTCCATGATTCTTACTAGTATGTTCAGTTCAGTTCAGTCACTCAGTTGTATCTGACTCTTTGGGACCCCATGGACTGCAGCACATCAGGCTTTCCTGTCCTTCACCAGCTCCCTGAGCTTGCTCAAACTCATGTCCATTGGGTTCATGATTGCCATCCAACCTATCTCATCCTCTGTCATCCCCTTCTCCGCCTGCCTTCAATCATTTCCAGCATCAGGGTCTTTTCCAATGAGTCAGGTGGCTAAAGTATTGGAGTTTCAGCTTCAGCATCAGTCCTTCCACTGAATATTTAGGAATTATTTCCTTTAGGATTGACTGGTTTGATCTCCTTAAAGTTCAAGGGACTCTTAAGAGGCTTCTCCAACACCACAGTTCAACAGCATCAATTCTTCAACACTCAGCCTTCTTTATGGTCCAATTCTCACATCCATACATGACTACTAGAAAAACCATAGTTTTGACTATACGGACCTTTGTTGACAAAGTCTCTGGTGTTTAATATGATGTTCACGTTTGTTATAGCTTTTCTTCCAAGGAGCAAGCATCTTTTAATTTCATGGCTGCAGTCACCACCTGCAGTGATTTTTGGAGCCCAAGAAAATATAGTCTGTCATTGTTTCCATTGTTTCCCCATCTATTTGCCATGAAGTGATGGGACCAGATGCCATGATCTTAGTATTTGAATGTTGAGTTTTAAGCCAGCTTTTTCACTCTCCTCTTTCACCTTTATCAAGAGGCTCTTTAGTTCCTCTTCACTTTCTGCCATAAGTGTGGTATCATCTGCATATGTGAGGTTATTGATATTTCTCCCGGCAATCTTGATTCCAGCTTGTGCTTCATCCAGTCCATCATTTCACATGATGTACTCTGCATATAAGTTAAATAAGCAGGGTGACAATATACAGCCTTGACGTACTCCTTTCCCAATTTTGAACCAGTCCATTGTCCCACGTCCGGTTCTAACTGTTGCTTCTTGACCTGCATACAGGTTTCTCAGGAGGCAGGTAAGGTGGTCTGGTATTCCCATCTCTTTAAGCATTTTCCACTGGGGAGCCGTAATCTCTTGAATCACAGCTTCTAACTGTCTGGATTCATATGTGACTGTATTCTTTCCAATATTCACATTCTTCTTTCAGCAGTAGTTCAGTAACAGCAGGTATGCACATCGTTTGTCCAAGTTAACATGCCAACAGGAAAACTGAAACTGCAAAACGTGTTCTTAACATGCTCCAGAAATTTATTTGGAACTAGTAGGTTTGGAAAGGAGTCACTTCCTTGAGCAAGGAGACTGCATATCTATACTTCATAAGGAAATGGAAAATTTTCTACAGTGTACAACATATAAACTCATTTAATAATCCCTTTAGAATTTCCTTCCAAATATGGGGCCATAACCATCAGCTGGATAAATGGTACTAGCTCAGATAACAGACTGCTGCTAAGTTGCTTCAGTCGTGTCCGACTCTGTGTGACCCCAGAGATGGCAGCCCACCAGGCTCCCCTGTCCCTGGGAATCTCCGGACAAGAACACTGGAGTGGGTTGCCATTTCCTTCTCCAGTGCATGAAAGTGAAAAGTGAAAGTGAAGTTGCTCAGTAGTGTCCAACTCTTCACAACCCCATGGACTGCAGCCTACCAGGCTCCTCCATCCATGGGATTTTCCAGGCAAGAGTACTGGAGTGGGGTGCCATCGCCTTCTCCGATAACAGACTAAATATGACATTATTTCAAGCCCATGCAGAATTCACAATGAGCCAAATTCTCAGACAGATATAGAATTTCAGTACCCAAAGATGTCATGCTACACAATTATTCTCAGCATGCTTCATCTGGGTACCATTAGTTTTTTCCTCCCTGAAGATTAAAAAAAAAAATATTATAGTAGGAATTCCTACTGTTCATTGAAAGCTATTAGGTTGAACCATGGGAACTGCTGTTTTTGTAGGCTGAAAACTTTTAAAATCAGCAATTTCATATGGTTCAACCTAATGTTGTTGACTTTTTCTAAACCAGGTTAAGTGGCCATGCTAGTCACTTTTATGAAGAACAAAGGTATAAGGGGTGGAGGAAACAAATAATAAAGCTCTTGTAGCTTGTATTAAATGTCATAAGGTTTCAGAATCATTGATAACATTTTATGGTATGAGTAGAAGACTTTGATGGGGTGACTGGAATAGAATTTTTTTTTTGTAGAATATTTTTCTTTTTCCAAGAGGTCACAACATAAAAACAAAGTCCAGTATTAATGTGTCCTAAGTAGAAACAAGAATTAAGAACCAAGTTTTAAGGGTATCTTAGAACTTTATTAATAAGTGTTATTAATCAGTTAAAGAAAAGAGTAACATGATATATTCAAATTATTAACAAATAGACAAAAGAAAACCATGAAAATTTATCAGTTGTTTATTGTCTCCACACCACAGCACCATAGTTTTGTTATGGTATAATTTCCTACTAAATCTTGCAGGTTAAAAAAAAAAAATTGGGATATAAAGAATTTTTGTTAAAGAAAGCATTAAAAAAAAAGAAAGCATTACAATTGTATTGGAAAATTCTGCCAAGACATACTAAAATCTATGCAAAACATATGCATTACAAATTAATGTTACTCAAAGATAAATTGTTGGAGTATAACATGAAATCTTTTTAGATTATTATTAATCTCCAGATGTCCTACACATTAACTGAGTTCTGGACTTGACAGTGCTTGGTCCCTGGAGGATATAATCTTCTCGTGCCGGATATTTTCAGAGTATAGCAAAACACAAAAGATACAAAGGAGAGGAGATGTAGGCATTACAAATACTATTAGACACTATTCCCCATTCACTTTTGAATTTTTCAAGATCTTTCTAAGGTTCAAGTTCTTTTTATTATAATCCTTTTGTGATGTTTCTCAAAAGATACATCTAAATTATTTTCATTATAATTTTCAAGTGTACAAATTTAAAAGAGTTGCAAATATATAAAGTTAACAGAGCCATTTTGATAAAAGCCATCATTAGACATTACTACATATTCCAGTCTATAATCTCATAAATCAAAGCTTTTAGCTCTCTGGATTCATATGTGACTGTATTCTTTCCAGTATGCATTCTTTCTTCTTCCAGGGGTTGCTCAATAACAGCAGGTATGTTCCTCCCATAAAGTTCGCAGTGTTCTAGAAACTGAACACATTCTTGAATGACACTGTCACGAAGTACAATCATGTGTTTTGACATGTTTTCTAATAATGACAGGAAGCATCTTTTGGCATAATACCACGTATCAGTTCCTAGTTTTTTATTATAGGGTTCCAAGCTTTTGATAACCCGGGAAATACCAAAGTCATAATTTCCTTTGGCACAATAAAGTGTCCCTATCACCAAATTCACAATGCAGAAATGGTAGATTTTCTTATCTGGGTCATCATAGGAGAGCTGCTCTTCCTCTTTTTCAATCTTCCTCATCAACTCCTCAGCTTCTTCATTTTGACTTGTCATAATATATGAAACACACAGGTTGGCCAGCACAATAGCACTGACTTTCAGGATGTTGTCATAATGCTTCTTGACTATGGGCTCATAAAAACCTATGGCTTCTTTGTATTTGTTTTCCTGCATGAACAGAACATGAGCCACATTCAGCTTCCACACATCGTGGTCATTACAGAATTCCACAGATTTGCGGAAGATCTTTTCTACCATTGGGTAATTTTCAAGGTTCCAGTAGATTTTGGCCTGGGCCATCAACACAGGAATGTACTTCTCAAGGGTTTCATCATACTCATTCTCTGCCTTTTTGATAGCTTCATCATCTTTATTGTGTCTTGCTTCCTGCACTTGTTTGGTGAGTCTCCTGAGCTGTTCAGTCAGCATCCCTGCTAGACCATCAAGCTTAACGAAAGCCTCCTCAGGAGCTGTCTGGCAAGTGATCATGGCATCCAAGAAGTCATAGAGATAAGGTGTGAGGAACTTGTAAGTCAAATGGGCATTCTCTGCCAGGACATCTGCTGCCAGGTCAAAATACTCATATTTACAGTAGAGCAGCAACAGGTTGCCAAAGGTCTCTGGAGGAAAGGGGATCTGCTGGAGCAAAAACTGTAGTTTTTCAAACCCTTCTGTGGGCCTGGCATCCATGTTCATTAGTGCCTGATTGTGCAGGGTCACGGGGTCTAACTCCTCCTCTGCCCTTGGTGGCATGTCAGTGAGGGTTTCTTGGGCCGCCTCATAGTTTCTCAGTTGGTATTCTATGGCAGCCTTGAGGTTGAAGGCTTCCACCAGAGCAGTCTGGTGAAGGACTAAGGTGTTGCCAACACTTCGAACATCAATGCCTTCAGTGGTCATGCCCACGCCCAGCTCTGGGTGCTGGCGGATACCATGTTCAATAATCTCCACGATATGCTTTAGGGCGGATGCATACTGTCGGCTGCTGAAATAGGCCAAAGCCAAGTTGTAGGAAAGATCAGGCCGGTAGCCCGAAGCCTGCAGGGCCGCAGAGAACTTGGAACACGCGGCTTCATAATGTCCCTCCTTGTAGAGCAAACAACCCAGATTGACCTGGCCATCCAGCTCGTTCTCGCCCCCGCTGTCTTCTCCTCCTTCACTCAGTAGCTGCTCCACCAGGCTCCTGGCCCCGGGCAGGTCGCCCTCGCTGTACTTGATCGCGGCTTGGAGACGGAGGACCCGGTTGTGGTAGGCGGGGTTGTCCAGGAGGAGAAAAGACACACGGGTGGCCTCTGGGTAGAGGCAGGCCTTGTACAGGGCCTGGGCCTGGTACAGGCGGTACTGCTCCAGCTCCGGGTGCAGTTGGCGCAGTTGCTCATAGCACTCGGCAGCCAGCGCGAACTCCTGTAGGCGGTAGTAGCAGTAGCCCAGCAGCGACAGCCCGGCGCGGCTTCTCGGGCTCCGCTGGAGCTCTCCGCCCAGCAGCTGCACGGCCTCGGCGTACCGGGCATCCCGGATGAGCCGGTACACAACCGCGGTGAACTCCCCGTCGGGGATGGGCTCACCGCCCAGCCCCGCCATAACTGCCTCCGCGGCTGTGCATCCCAGTTACCAAGGCAACATGCCAACCGGAAACGGAAAAGTGTTTTGTCCGGATATTACTTAGCAACGGGAAAACTGCGTAAGGAATATAAAGGAATCACTGAAGTGAATTTTTAAACTACCGTATTAGTCCCCGAGAACTCCAGGCTGCGGAGGTGGTGAGTCACGCACGATACATCAAAGGCCTCGGGGCAGTTCCGAAACGGAAACTCTACTTCCCGGCAGGCACTGGTCCGATCGCGCTGGCGTCGGGACGTGCAGCGCTGCATGCTGGGAGGCGTAGTCTCTGCAGGACGGACCCTCTTGCCTTCCATTAGTGTTGTTGATTAAAATTGCTGGCCGCCTTTTGTGTCACCTGTCTCTGGCTGGGGGAAGAAAGGTTTGCGATCTGAAGCCCCTTACGTTTTTAGCCTTATACACTTTGCGATATATACTCATGGTGTCGTTTCGCGGTTAGTTTTTATAATTTAATGAGAAGAAAAGGTGGAATATCTCTTCGGAATTCTTTTGGAATTAGAGTAGCTTCTCTTTTTAAGCTGCCTTGGCACACTTTCTAAGTAATATGCAGTAGATAATAATTCTTATTTTTGTCGTTTCCGCAAGTTAACGATGGGCAATGGTTTTGTGAATATTATCTGGTACTGGAAGACGTTCAATTTTAGATCCAGGTGTTCCCTCCGCCCTCCACAAAGAACAGTTATTACTGAGTAGATGTTAGTGTTTAATCTTGGTCATATCTATTGGTCTGGCTCCCCAGCTTTCACTACATGTAAGAAACCAATCTTCCTCAATCCCCCTACGTCTCCATTGATCATTCATGATCTACGTTGGCCTATCCAGTACCAAAGTAAACAGTGTACAAATAAAATCATGTCTTTCCTGTATACTTAAAGAGTCAATCAAGTCCTTTTGCTGCCCATAACATCTTTTCTGTGTATAAATTCCAGTGCCACCACTAACCATACTGTATTGCCCTCAGACAATTGATGTACCATATTTTTAATCTTAATCACCACATGTGTTCTCTTTATTACATGATACAGAATCTGTGTACTAGGAAGTTGTAAAGAATTTTCTCAAGACCACACTGCAAAACAAAATTTTTTTGAGCAAAGAATTTGCTCAAGAGCACACAGCAGTGTTGCCATGATATTCAGCAGCTAGTTTCAGTAGGAAATAGTGACTATTTGTAACTTATTCTGTATATTTCCTATAGATGAGTTTGTAAAGGCCCTGTGTTTGGTGCCACATTGTGTGCTGGAAAAGTAGTGTCTTTTTTCCTTCCATTAAAACAAGCAATCAACTTGGTGTGTGCAATAGACATTTTAACTTCCATATCTGAATTGTAGCTGTGAGCAGGTGTTAGAAAAACACTAATGGGGGTGGTATAGTTCCTAGTCACCTAGTACAGCTGGCAGGAGACATTGCTTATATCCTAAAGCAATTGAATTTCTGTGCTCTTTCAGCTTTCCTTGCTGAGAAATTGACAAGATTTCTGTTCTTCTGGGTGGGACCAGACAAGAAACCTTCCACTTCATGATACTGAGAAAAGGACAAACTGTACCCATTTCAGATGGGTTGAATAGCATTCTGGCCCACCTAAGATCCCCAGAGAAAGCAATGGATAAGGTCCACTATAACTGTACTCTGAGTCTTCTTTCAACTCAATTTCTGGGTACCCCCTTTTAGGGCCTTCAAGCCAGGGAGGTGCTTGGGCTGAGGGATGCTTGCTAGTGCTGCTCAGTAATCCAGGAGTGGGCTGGGTGGCTGGGGGAGGGTCTTCACCTTTATGACTACCTGACTATACTTGTCCCTTGGAAACTCAAGCTCAGTATTAACATTTTAAAATCCTTTTGTGTAATCTGATACTTTGGGTGAGGTGCTATTGAATATGGAAATAAGAAATTATCATTTGTATCTTTAATCAAGCAGTCCGATTTTCAGGGTTGTATTTGCATCATGAAAGCATTCACCTTCAAATGCCTCTTGGGAATGGAAGCAAAATAGAAGGCCTCTGCTCTCCCCTAGACTTCTCCCATCCCTACAGGCAGGGACCCCTCTTTGTGCTGGTACCTGTCTGGGAGCATGGCTGCTGAAGTGGGCAGGAGGGAAGCCGTTCTTCCTCCTTATTTCATGTGCTGCTGCTCCTGAGGCCTGGCTTGAAAAAAGCAGGACATTCGGCTTAGACAGATGGAGGGCAGTGTCATTTTCAAAATGAAATGAGTGCACAAATCACACTGTGAAATTGGCATGACCATGCCTGCTGCTGTGATAGACCGACTTTTATTTAGTCTATGACAGGCAGTTGGGGAATAGATTAGGTTTTGGGGGGGCAGGGGATGGTGAAAGAAGGCCCTTTAATTAATGATAGAAATTCTGGAAAGCAATAAATGGGGCGGGATATTATAAAATGTCATAAAGGATCATTTTGTTTCCAAGACAATCTTGGAAAGCTGGAGCATGTATCAAAAAGTTAGTGTATTGTACCATTTCTAGCAATAAGAAAGCATTTGGTGGTTGCAGTAAAAAGATTTAATGCTTCATTGAAAGGAATTAGACTTTAGGAAAATGGTGTTGGACTTAGGGTGGATTTTGCTGCATGAAGAGAGGCATATTTACCACACAGAAGAATTTCATTTGGGCAAAATGGATAGGAGCTAAAAGCATGATGTCTGGTTCTTAACATGCTTATATTTCTGCCTGTCAAATGTGACCAAATTCCATATCCTATTTTATGTATAATCTATTTGACATTCTCTTTTAAAACTAGTTGGAAAGTATGTTTTTTTATTTATCCTCTAAATGTAATCACTTCCTGTTGATAAACATTGGTAATTTATGAACATCTCAACAGCCGTAGCTGGGGTCAGACAATTTCTTTGACAAAGGAAGACTTCCTGCAAAACCATTTTCCAGTTGTTAGGTCTGAGCCCCCTCATCTCAAGCCATTTTCTTCAGGATGTGGCCAGCCCCCTTATTGGTTCAGTCCCCTTGCACCTTCCTTCCCACCCCCCGAAATCTTCCACCACAAAGGGGGCAGAAATAATAAATTTTTGTCAAATTGGAAATGTAATTGATTGACTTTTCGGTGCATCTATTCAATCTAAGAGTTTTGGAAAAATTGTGTACCAGATCAACACTTGGGAACATTTATGCTCAGATGGTAAGACATTTAACCTCATGAATTCTCCTTTCACTGGTGGTTCCAGCTTTATTAATATTTTAATTAGATTTCCTTCTTGGATATACCTTTTTTTTTTTAAGTCAAGTACCTTATATTTGGGGGGTTATGGTGTCATTATTGAAATTAACTTATTAGGAAGAGCACAATAACATTGCTGTGTATAGATGCAATTACCAGAGAAGGCACAACTGTGGATACTTGCATTTAATGAAATCAATCAACCATCCAAACAAAGAGCTAGTCTAAGCCCCTGTGTTTATGCAGTACTTTCTGTACCAGGACCGGTCCTGCTTTGCCTAACTTCCCTCATTAATCCTCACAGCCCTGCTGTGAATTAGGTAATTCTTACGGTTGGCTCCACCTGAAAAGTATGGACTACAAAGCACAAAGAAACGTGTGGTTGCCTCAGTCAGTGTGCGGGGACTGGCGATTGCTTAAGCTGGCCAGTAGGGGCCAGACTGCACCTCTTCCTCTCCCCCTGAGCACCTCCTCTCCAGTCATTGGAATCCGCTTTGGATCATTTGCTCCAGTTTGTTCTAATAGAACAGGCACAATGGTGTAAGAATTTTAAAGTTTAAGCACCGAAGCCAGTGTGTAATTGTATGGCATCAGTGGCTGGCGGCCCTGCATTGATGCGATCCCCCTGTTTAATTGCCCATGCAAATTTGAGCAGTCTGTAACAGGCACAGGGAACTCGTCTGCACTGGGCTGCAGACTCTTATCCCTCCAGAAAAACTTCAGTAATTCTAAGAACCTTTTGTCATCTTTAAGATGCTCTGTGGACAGGGCTGTCCCACTATCTTCTTACACAAGCAGACATCACAGATGAAGACAAAGTTAATGGGCTAAATGGACAGTCAGAATTTAAATCCTACGTCTTCGGATGCCTGCCTGTCTCTTTCAGCCCTTAAATCATCCTTCTCAAGGGAAATAAAAGAGTATTTTAGAGGTTTAGTTAAGCTTTAAGCATTTTGTTAAAAACAAAGATCTTTAGTTCCCTTAAAGCAGTTTCAAAATCATGAATTAGGTGCTTGTGAAATGGTCAAGCAGTCTTATAATGTAGTATTCCTATAATGACACATCAGCCTGGGAAATCTACACAAAGGGAGTGATGTCCGATAAGTCAATTGAAGACATATTTTGCTGCTTTTGTGTAAAACAATAATAATTAAGAAGCAAATCAGTAGGGGATCCTTTTTAGATTATTGTACATCAAAATAAAATGGCAAAAATATTTTCCCCAAGAGGATGAGATTCGCCAACACCTAAACTCTTGTTTCCATACAGTGCTATTTGTGTTTTTTAAGAATTCATGTAAATATGATTTCATCTAAATCTAAAGAAAAAATAATCGAGATTCTAATACACATACACAGAAAATGAACACAAAGATAAATGGTGGCCTGAAATAACACATTTTTTTTTATAGGAAATACTTCATTCACTCAGTAAAACAAACATATTTTTGTACCAGTGTATATGTTCAACAATATTAGTAGGGATGTGCTACACAGGTGACTGACTTATCTTTAGTGCTATTGAGAGATGGACTAAATATGTAAGAACATTCACAATTAAATTAGAAAAGATTACCAGCTGAGGAAAAGGGGCACAAGCAACGGAAACGTGGCCTCAGGCATTGTTAAGCGCTCAGTGTGAAACGCCCCAGACACGTCACTCCTGCCGTCTATATGTTTCATTCTATTATGGGTCACTTACGGAACTTACGAAATTTTGGCTTCTTATAGTCAGACTCAACCTTTGCATTTCCTGATACGTGTGAGGTTCGGGAGTTCTTTACAGCACGTGACAACTGTTTCCGAGACTGTTATTCTGAAGCAGACAGTGAAGCTTCACTGCAGTGGCACTGCCATGGTTTTTAGGCTCCCAAATTAGGTTTTACTCTTTTGCTTTAATGAACCCCTTTTGAATATTGTTTTTCCAGCCCAAACGTTTTTCTTTATATGTAAATCTCCCCTTAATCTGTTAGATTTCTGTCCCACTTGGCAGTTTTTCACACTCTTAATGGAGATGAAACTGTATTTTATCTTTCTGTAATTCACTGAGTCAGCAGGAGGAATGGATTTTAAAATAATTCTACCACAGAGTAAATTGAGCAGGTTCTGTTTAATGACCTAAGGTAAGTGGATCAAATATGATACATTTTGATACATGAAAAAAGCAACTGAATTCCTGTAGCATTAATATTAGATGGTTATTTCACTAACAAAATTTTAATGATTATTTCTAACCCAACCCATTGGGTATTTAAATATAAAATACCTGGAAATATGTGGACATTGCAGATTTCAGAAATAGAAAACATGCAATTTTAACTTCTTTTGACTCACTTTATAAATTTGAAATTAAACTGACTACCATTTATGGGATATCTATGCTATGAGATAATCTAAAGCTGTCCTTTATGGAATAAAACAATATATTTTTTTAAAAATTATACTGATGACCATGTCTTTTATGATCATTAGAGACAGGCTCAGACATATCTGTGCTAAGGTTGTTTTTGTATCTACTCCATATATGTAACTTTTTATTTTGTCTTTAGGGAGGAGATGACCTCTTTATCCCTATCTTGTTTGAGAAGAGTGAATAAGACAATTACATGGACTAATTTTTTAAAGTTAAACACAGCTTGGTCCTTTGGTGTAGGACTGAACTGAATAAAAGTCAGGGCTTTTATTTTACAGGTGGAAAATCCAAGACCTGAGGGTCCCGAGATAACAAGCCAGGCCAGGGGGAGCCCCATCCACTGTGCGCCGGGGTGGTGCCCTTTACAGTCTGCCAAGCTGTCCCTCCTGGCCGGGATTGCCAGCTATATTGTAGGTTGTGCATGTATTATCCACGTACTGACTAATAAAATGATAAATAGCCTGCCTGAGAAAAATACACCTCGTGGACAAAGTAGGATGAAGTCATTTCAACCATAAATGCCAAGAGAACCGAACATTTGATCAGTTGGAGGTTTTATAAGAAGGTTCACATTTAAATTCCTTCCTCCAATAGGAAATAAACATTAATAATAACGATTGGGAAATTTTCTCTTTTTCTGTTTTGGGAAAGTAGATTATATGGGTAACCACACATACCTCAAATTCTTCTAAAGTTATACATTACTTAGATTTAAAATACCCCAAACTCCCAAGTTCAACCTCTCACCTTCTGGGTTGTTGGCTCCTGGGAGCCTGCTACCCTCCTTTTCTACTGTTTCATGGTCCTGGAGGAACAGACCTGGGCATTAGTCAGCAGTTTCTGAATTTTGACCCACAATAGGAAAGATACCTTGAGACAGGAGAAATAGATGGAGGCAATTACAAACAGCCACTTGATTGATGGTTGACATTGTCAGGGCTCCACTGTATGGCAGATTGCAATGGTGTTGAACTCCCCTTGCTACCAGTGGATGTTGCTATTGGCAACCGTGCAGTGAAGCCAATAAAAAGGCAAGAAAATGAGAGGAAAACTCAACCTTAGTGGAAGCCGTAGGGTTTCTGCTATAAATTACATTCCCCTTAGCAATATGCAGCATCAACATTCAGGGTAGCCACAGTGCACGTAGCTGCCTGCAGTCTCCATCGGACCCTGGGTCTAGTTTTATCATAAAGCACATGCTTTGAAATTTTGCTCTAGATACACTGGCATCCATCTTTCTGGGGTATTTACTTATTTATCGTTGGGGAGGATGACAGATGTGGGTTCATCTCTGCCTCACATGGACTGATTTTCAATTCCCGCTTGTGATACGAACATGGTGTGACACGACAGCTGGAAACACCTGCAGTGCTTCTAGCTGCAGACACACACCAGGGTCTATCCCTGCTTCCACCCACCCTTTTTTCCTCACCTGAAGGAGGGAGACAGCCCAGCAGAAGCTATTTTCCTTTATAGCTGAGTGACTCGGAAAACTGGCTTAATAAAATCCATAAATCTGAACAACCTCCTCTTACCTGCTCTGCAGAGGCAATTTTCCCTGCACTTATTTTCTCCTTGAGTTTCTCCAGTCTTCCCACAGAGACAGTGGTAGAGGGTAGCTGGGAACATTATTTTTTAGGGTTCCCACGCCTTCCTTCTCTCTTCTGTCAATCCCGTCCCTACTCAAGTATCTCTCTTTTCTAAGCAATTGATGACAGGACATACCTTCATTTTTTTTGATAGCAAGTGCCATTTTCCCTTGTTTGGATTAATGCTCACCCTCCCTTTGGCCATCTCTTACCGCCTGCACTGGGCCCTGTATTTTCCTTGTTAGTCATTTTCTTTTGGTTCCCCTCCTTTTCCTCCTCCTCGTCCCCCATTTGCCTGGTTAATGATTTTCTTTTCCTCCGTTTCTGCTCATGTAGTCTTTCTTCTTCCTCATGGTTACCTTGCTCTTCCCTTACTTCTGTCTCGGTTCCTTAATTTACTCATTCTTTAAACATTTCCCCGATGTCTACTATGTGCCAGGAAGACAACGTCCTTGGTGGAACTTGGCCCCTCTTTCTCTGAGTAAAGTTAATAACTGACACTGACCAGCAACAACAAGAACAGAAGTGGTTTTAAATTTTAGATTTTTTTGGAACTGGGATGGGCTTCAAGGTTCATCTGGCCCAGAGATTTTCAAATTCCTCAGAGGCCCTTTATGGGCCGCTAGGTATGTAATCAAAGAGGTGAGGCTTCACAGGGCTCCCCCAACCCAGCTTCAAACAGACGACTTGGACTTTTAGATGTTTTAGGTCTTGGGGATTCTTTGTAAGATTTATTTGAACGAAGAGTTCTAAGGTTAAGTTATGTTTGAAAATAATTTCTTAGTGTAATCTCATTTGACAAATGAGGAAAAAGGAAAAAGTTCAGTGATTTGTCTAAAGCCATCCAGTGAGTAGTGCCAGAGCTAGGGTACAAGCCTAGCTTCTCGCCCAGCATTGTTTTGTTTTGTTTTGTTTTTTGGTTGCACCTCATGGCATGCAGGGTCTTAGTTCCTTTGTGGTGGAAGATGCTTAACTACTGGACCACCAGGAAAGCCCCGCAGCGGGGACTTTGGATAGGGCATACAATGTCCTCAGTCTCTCAGCGTCCTAATCTCTGCATCTGTTTAATAGAGCTTATTCTTATCTATGGGCTTCCCAACTGGTGCTAGTAGTAAATAACCCGCCTGCCAGTGCAGGAGACATAAGAGACCTGAGTTCGATCCCTGGGTTGGGAAGATCCCCTAGAGGAGGGCATGACAACCACTCCACTACTCTTGCCTGGACACTCCCATGGACAGAGGAGCCTGGCAGGCTACGGTCCATAGGGTTGCAAAGAGTCAGTTATGACTGAAGCAACTTAGCATGCATGCATTCTTACCTTTTATAAACCTGGATTTCTGTAGGATATTTGTTCACTGCCCAGACTGTTATTTCTTAATCTTTCAAGCATTATATTTTATCCTTAAGGAAAAATCCAAAACTGGGGAGCCCTCCATTTGGCTTTCAGTTGGCACCGGCAGTAACCTTAAACTTTGTGCTGAAACTCATCACTAGAACTCAAGGTTTATTAATTGTCAATGATTATTCTCCGTAGCTCTGCTGTGTCCTGTGAAATGTTTCACTGTTGGAAATAGTTTTGAATGTTCTTATGTCACTCATAGTAAATCCACCTATAGATTTTCTTTCATCCTGACTTTAATTAAAGTCTATCAATCCATTCCTGCTAGGAGAAGCCTTGATCTACATTGAAGGTTGAATCTAAAAACTGAAAAAGGGGACCTCAATCCCAATGCAGTGTTACGAATCTTGTGTAAACACCAATCAGACAAACACATTTGCTGTTTTCCTACTATGGACATTTTTAGGGGAAACTGGGAATGGCTGGTTTTTGTAAGGATAATATAGGTGTCTCTTTTAGGTAGGCAATTCTGAAGGCTCTGATCTATCATTAAGAAGCTTTAGGATTAAAAATAAGATATCTCCACAGAATACAAATTGGGATTCTAAGGACAGTCTGGCACAAAAGGGAGCTTGGGAGAGGAAGCAAAGGCAGGCATTGTTTGGCTTGTAACAAACAGAATAGCCATATGCAAAATGAAGCAGCGCTAGTGACGCCTTCACTGTTCAGCGTTCCCTTAGCTCCGAGTGAGCAGGGCCAACCACCCTCAGGTCCTGGACCCACAGCTGCCCTCTGCCCAGGTTCTTCGTCTCAGCACAGAATCTTCTTGCTCATCAGGGAAAGGTGAGGGTCCTGGGGTGTGCTTGTTGCCCCCACTTCCTCCTCTGTCCTTTTTGCTGACACCACACTTCAAGGTGAAAGTCCAGGCATGCTTCTCAGCACATCCCTGAGGTTTTATGTCTGTTTGAGCTTAAAGGAACAAAAGAATGGTGTGCGGGACCGAAGCCGGCTCTCCAGGGCGCAGTCATCTTGCAGCAGCGGCTGGCCTGAAGGGTTAGTTTCTGTCATCCCTGGTCTTCATGACATTAGCAGAGGGGGCGGAGGCAGCCGTGGAGACGAGCAGCCTTTTCCGGTGCAGCTCTTCCCACTTACTTCTGTTGGTGGCCACGGAATCCAGCATTGGCTTCAGTTTCACATTGACCTTCACCAGTGCCTACAATAAAACAAAAGCAGGTGAGGGAGAGATGAACCAATCGTGGCCATGATTTTCTAGCTTTCACTTGTGAGGAGAATGGAAATGGGCTGTAAGAAATGAAAATGATGATTATTTTGGTAAACATGAGCTATTTACAAGAAGCAAATACGCACTTAACATCACTATGTTGTATTAATAGAACTTACAGAGAAAATGAGAAAATAAGACAGATGTCTGTGTACTGCTCCAGGGGGTGCCAGCCAATTTGATTATGATCCTGTTTTAAATTTACATCAAATAGGAAACAAAATATTCAGCTCACACATGTCTACCAATATGTGTATCTTTGCCTGCTAAGGAGGGCTCCAGATCTCAATAGACCAGGAACTGAAATTTTTACAAAAATAAACCTACCATTTGCTCCACCATAGATGATTCTGGGTGGATTCACCTGAATGAGAAAGGCCAGGTAAAGTCCTGAAATGAGAGGAGCTCATTTTTTAAAGCATGGGATCAGGGAACTGTGCTCAATGTACAGATCAACATGAGAACATGCATGGAAATAGACCTGAGAGAAAAGAAAAGGGGCTGTGGAAGAGAGGGCCAGATGGAGGGGTGGGGAAGAAATGAGGGAGAGAAAATGTAGGGTGTGGCCAGAGGCTGACCGACCCCAAGGCTAAGACAGGTCAGGATCCAGCCTCCTCACTTGCAGGAGACCCTTCTAAATATCTGTTTTGCACTTAATTTTGTATCATTAAAACAACAACAACAACAACAACAACAGTCCCCTATTCCCAAACAGTACAAACTTCCAGCCTCACAAATCTTGGATCACCGCTCTACTGGGACACAGCAATGAATAAAGCAAGGATCATGGAGCTGTGAGGGCTTAGCCCCTGGAAATGCCTTGATCAGCGTTGTGCGGCCACAGATTATACCTCTAGTCCCATGGAGACACCCCTGCAGGCGCGTCCCGTTCATCACCAGGGAGGCAAAATGTGACCATGTGACTAAACCGCTGCCACTGTGGGACACCTCCTGGAAAGCCTTCAAGCCTGACCGGTGGTTGGCAGGCGCCCCAGAGTGAAGTCCTCCAACAGGAAGAAGAGCTGTTTCTGTTGAGGATGGAATGGCCTGATCATGACTGCAGTGTGTTAGGAAGACCTGAAGCATTCCCTAAATACCATTCCACTCTGGGGAGTTTCAGAGATACAAGTGTGATGTGACTAGATGGAAGTTAAGTGGGGGCTGGAAGTCCAGAAATAACCAGGGAGCCTGCTGAGCAGTGAGCACTCCACCCTGGCCTAGGTGGAGCCCCTTCACATTCACGCCCCCCAAACAGAGCATATTATCGTGATACTTATGACACCAAGCAATGATGTCTAATTTGAAACTGGATGTATTCATTATTCCATATGATAATAAATCACAGCAACATAATAATTCAGGCAGTGATCAAAATCCCCTTTACATCATGAGAAAAATGCAGGTGCCTGCTTTCTGCTCAGTGCAGCGATTTTATTTAGACAATAGTGTGAGAGGGGCCGACGAATGCCATGGTTTTTAGTATAGTTTGGCACTAGCTCCTCTTCGCTCTGATCAAGCCTTTTAATTAAACCGACCACTATAATTCCTATGGAAATTAGTGTTTATGTTATTTTCCTGCTACAAAAGCATTTCTCTAAACTTTTTTTTTAATCCCAGGAACACAAATTGGAATTTTTTTCTGCATGAAATGTAATTAAAAACTCATTTGATTACTATAGTTCTGGCTCTGTTTTACTTATTAAATTCCTGTAATCAGTTTTCTTTTATGAAGCTGCTGGGAAATGATCTCAAAAGCAACACATTTTTCTCTTCCTTGGCAGGTTCCCGAGCATTTACTAAATTACATTCATAGCACCTGCCTATGATTCGAATTACTCCACCAATTTATTTCTAAAACTATTTAAATTTATTTGGCTTAGCCCCAAACAGATTGTTTTCTTTTATCTAGCTCTTTGTTCTCTGTCTTGCTTTCTTTGTGTTGAATATAAAATTTTTTGAGGGGGTGGTACATGTTTCTCAGTATTCCTTTTTCTCTTTATTTCATACTCTCCTTAAATACAGAATTGCCATACTGGAATATCATTTTCTTCTAGTCAGGTGCTGGTTCTAGGCAAAGGGAGCAAGAACTTCATCTTAAAGAACAATTCTTACACTATAAATTTGTTACACATAAATGCAGTTAGCTGGGAGAATATGAAACTATTAGAATATTAGGAAGGCAAGGCATGACCCACAAATTAAAATTCCGAGGTTTACGGTGATTACGTGCAACGTACCACCAGCAAGAGAATTGCTCCTAGTATTTAGAAAGATACAGGTATTCCTACGAACTTCTCATCAGCGAGTGATACCCGATTAATTCTGTGCAAATGCTACTGGTATCTGTCTTGTTTGACTAACTCTTCTCTTAGCGGAAGAGAAAAGGGACATGTCACCCTTCTGCTCACTCTCCATATACATGCAGAGCGATACTAAGCATTATGTGCGTGGTGTCAACCACTGTGGAATGCTGAGTCCCTTCTGTGACATCCCCTCGGTGTGACCTTTCAGTGTTTAGACATGTGCAGAGGCAGTAAACTCATGACCTCCCTGGGTGGGTGTGTCCAATTTCCTCTTCATCTTGATTTTAGAACGTTGTTCTTTCTACTGAGTTATGTATCCCTGTAACCAACCTAACAGTTCTAGTCCTCGGGGTGCTCTCCCTTTAAACCCAAATCTACTGAGCAAGGAGATCCAACCAGTCCATCCTAAAGGAAATCAGTCCTGAGTGTTCACTGGAAGGACTGATGCTGGAGCTGAAACTCCAGTACTTTGGCCACCTGATGCGAAGAGCTGACTCATTGGAAAAGACCCTGATGCTGGGAAAGATTGAGGGCAGGAAGAGAAGGGGATGACAGAGGATGAGACGGTTGGATGGCATCACTGACTCAATGGACATGGGTTTGGGTGGACTCTGGGAGTTGGTGATGGACAGGGAGGCCTGGTGTGCTGTGGTTCATGGGGTCACAAAGAGTCGGACACGACTGAGCGACTGAACTGAACTGAACTGATCTGAACTGGGCAGTAAACCAGTGACTCCTCTGCACCTCCACGTGTAGGTTAGGGTTGATCTACTGACTTCAAAACCCAACTTGGGCTACATATGGATATCCTGGGGGCTCCCAAGCCCACTGCAGCTCCCCCACCCTGTCAGTGGCCCGTCACTGACAGGACCCTCTACACCCTGGGTACACAGCCCAAGGCATCTGGCCATCTGGGTGGCGGAGGGGCCTCACGTCCTTCCTGACTCCAGTCAGGCTCCACTCGTGAGCCCACTTGTGACCAGCACATACGTATTCCATATTTTATGAATAAATCATACATTCACTAGACGTGTAGTCTAGTGAATACAAAGGGTCCGATATGTACAGTGTTAAATATCTCCCTTCACCCCCTGCCCCAGAGATTTAGTTTCTGTCCCTAGAGGCAACTGATGTTACCAGTTTCTTGGGTATCCTTCAAGAAACATTTTATGCCTATGTCAGTATAAGTATGTATATTATGTATATATATGAAAAAAAGTGAAAGTGTTAGTCGCTCAGTCATGTCTAACTCTTTGTGACCCCATGGACTGTACTCCGCCAGGTTCCTCTGTCGATGGAATTCTCTAGGGAAGAATCCTGGAATGGGTAGCCATTCTGTTCTTCAGGGGATGTGTGCTGGATTTTTGTTTTCATTACTTTAAACATTCCTCAGTTTTATTGCAGAGAAGGCAATGGCACCCCAGGACGGAGGAGCCTGGTGAGTTGCAGTCCATGGGGTCGCTAAGAGTCGGACACAATTGAGCGACTTCACTTTCACTTTTCACTTTCATGCACTGGAGAAGGAAATGGCAACCCACTCCAGTGTTCTTGCCTGGAGAATCCCAGGGACGGGGGAGCCTGGTGGGCTGCCGTCCTATGGCGTTGTGCAGAGTCGGACACGACTGAAGCGACTTAGCAGCAGCAGCAGCAGCAACAGAAACAACATGATCCTTTGAGGCTTGTCTTTAAGCTTCCCTTGGTGGGTCCAGAGCAAACTTTAGTCTAGGGCTAATTTGGCCCCACTACTAAGACAGTAATCTTCTGAGAACTGTGCCCAGAGCATCATATATTTCAAGGTTTTTCTCTAAAATTCCGGGTGGCGGAAGCATGGACTACTTCCCTGCCCGTGTGAGCTCTGAGGATTACTCTGCTTGCTCCTTTTTGCTGGATCTTTCCAGCCTCCGTGGTTTCCTCACGGGCAGGGAGCGAACAGCACGAAGACTCAAGCGGCCACTGCAGCCCTCTGGAGCTGTCTCATGCAGCCGTCTCCTCTGCCACTCTTCCCGGAACGCTCACCTCCTTGGCCTCCCTCGACTCCTGATTCTGCCTGCTTATCTCAGTGAGACCCCTGACTCTGCCTGGGTGCCCCTCCTTGTGCTGTGGCCTGGTCACTGCCCCCAGGGAGTAAGCTGGGACACCTGGCGGGCCCATTTCATTTGTTCCCCTTTCTCACAAATCTGTGTTATGTTGCTGTTGTCCACTGTCTGAAAACTCGTTTTATGTATTTTTCTGTTTGTTTTTGGTTCTTTGGTGTTTTATCCCCCCTATTACTATGGTCCAGCAGTGGAAGTTGCTATCATTGATTTTAAACAACTCTGTCTTGGGTCCCAGCCCATGAGCTCCAAGGGAGAGTGGAAACAAGGCCTATATCTCTGGATCTCTAGCTCTGGGAACAGCAGCCCTCCTCCACCCTGCCCACAAAGCAGTGGAAGGAAGACAGGGGAAGGTCAGGATGAGTTAGGGTCAGGATGTTCTGACCTGCTACAAAATCCTGCTGTAAAAACAACCCCAGCATGACCCCCTTGGGAAATGAATACAGTATTCTGTCTTACTGCCATAATTCCTGAGACCGTGTTTATACCAGCTCACTAAGCTGCTGGGATGCAGATTTTGACCTTGCTTTCCCTCTGCCACCAGGACCCACGTCTGCCATCATCTGGCCCGTGTGCGCTTCTCAGTCGACCACAGTCACTTCTTGGAACTCAACTGGAAGCAGATGCACTACAGGGGAGGAAGCCAACAGAAGCTGTGCTCTTAGAAGTCCCTACTCCTACATTCTTGCTGGAAAGGGGCAGAGAGGAACCCCACCAAATTACAGGCAGTTCAAAGACTTCCTTTGAACCTGAAAATGTCCAACTACATCATTAATACCTTTTAAAAAAAACTTTGAGGTAATTATCTGAGCTGGCTGTTTATTTTTTTAAAGGCCAAAGAGAGAAGATGGTTTTTACTTCTTGTTGTTGACTCATATATTCCCAGGGTGTTGGCAATAAGAACTGTATTTTCTGATTTCCTCCATTCCCCACCCTACTCAAGAGAAATAATCAGAAACTAACAGATATGATGGCATGGTTGAGAAAAGAGAAATTAAAATATTTTAAAAATACCAATTTGGGGGGGTAAAATTTAAAAATAGACTTGGAACCCCTCTTAAATGTCTTGTTTGAGGCAGTATCCTTGTAATGAAGATGTGATTACTTACAACCATGATCATTTAACTTCCTCAATGAAAATGTCCAAAAGCCCACTTGGGGGTTGGCATTTTGAAATGGAAAGTCATTGGTGGCAAGACCAGCTAGTGTCATCTCTGCTCAAACCTTCAACAGGAGAAGCAAGAATGCATGCACGTGGTGGCAGGACCTGAAATTATTTAGAATTCTCAAGACTGGCCAGTCACATGCGTAAAGAGCATCTCCAAGAAACAAGAAGGCTTCGACTGAAGGTTTGTGACTTCAGAGAGAAGTGGCCAATTGTGCAGCGAATCCCAACTTTTCAATTTGTGAACTGTTGAACTGCTAATCTTTCCTGGTTCTCAAAGGTAAGGATTAGTCCTGATTACATCTGCCATATTCCTGAATTTTACATGCCATGTTGCAATGATGTAGTTGCTAAGAATCCCATTTGGCTTGTCCTTCTACTCCTCCATCGTGTTGTAAAGGCCAGATGGTGAATTGTCCTGAACTCAACTCATTGCCTTCCTGTGAACCCACCTCTGCTGTCAGGGTTACTCGCTCAGGGAATTAAGTATCACCATCTCCACCCAGCTGCCCAGCCCGGCAATCTACAGGTCATCATGACATCTTTGTCTCCCCCCGCATCCAAACCATCACCAAGTCCTCTCATTCCTACTTCCAAAGTGTCCCCGTGTGTCAGCCTAGTGCCATTTCAATCACCCAAGCTCAGGCTACCCTCCCCTTCTCCACTGCCTTAACCGCCCCAGCTCCTACCTGGGCTCCCTGCTTCCCTTGAGTCCTGTCCAATGAACTCTCATTGCAGCTATCCTGGTCAATCAAAACCATACATCTGAGCTTGCTGCTCTCTACCCTGAACCTTTCGGTGGCTCCTATATGATATGAATGTGTTTCAAGACCCTACTAGAAAAGGAGAATTGTGGCATTAAAAGATAATGAAACCCAGAAATAAAACAGAAAAAGAACCATAAAGCTGAATGGAAAATTTGCACTGCAGTACAAAACCAAATTTCGAAACACTAAAATAATCCCGTTGAGTCTTCTAGAAAACCTGAAATGCACATTTTACCATTTTTCTGAGTAAAAAATAAGCTAACTTCCACATGGTGTGTTTGGCAAGGGAGTAGCCGAAGTGTTAGTTACTACATGTGAGACCAGATGGAGCTGGCTGTGGGGTCCAGATGGGAGGCAGCAAACAGACTCCTCCTAAACCTCACTCCTTCCCTCCCCAGTTCAATGGCCTCTGAAACTCAAGGTTGTGTAAAAATTAATTTGCATTAAATTGCTTAAGATAATGTATTAACTACCACAGGAGGCTTCCAGCAGATTTTAAAACTTGCTTCGAAAAACAAATCATCAAACAATAATGGTGAACACAGAAGTGAACCAAGACTTTCTTGGATAAATGTTTGTAGACATTCACGTTAAATATACTACCTTTAAAACAAACCTTTAGTGTGTAATTGGCTCAGGCTGGAAAATTAATAATAATCATTTATATATGTCACACATGTACCTGCTCCAGGCACCATGTACTGCTGGGTTTTCCCCAGGCTAGAACACAATGGAGTTTAAAAGGTTTATGACTTCTTTCCCATTTGGGGAGGGAGTCATTTACTCCACCAGGGCTGTGGTATCTCTATCAGAGATTGCTAATTGTGTTTCCAGTAAGCATTTTAGCCTCCCTTAAGTGCAGAGACATTACTTTGCCGACTAAGGTCCGTCTAGTCAAGGCTATGGTTTTTCCTGTGGTCATGTATGGATGTGAGAGTTGGACTGTGAAGAAGGCTGAGCGCTGAAGAATTGATGCTTTTGAACTGTGGTGTTGGAGAAGACTCTTGAGAGTCCCTTGGACTGCAAGGAGATCCAACCAGTCCATTCTGAAGGAGATCAACCCTGGGATTTCTTTGGAAGGAATGATGCTAAAGCTGAAACTCCAGTACTTTAGCCACCTCATGAGAAGAGTTGACTCATTGGAAAAGACTCTGATGCTGGGAGGGATTGGGGGCAGGAGGAAAAGGGGACAACAGAGGATGAGATGGCTGGATGGCATCACGGACTTGATGGACGTGAGTCTGAGTGAACTCCAGGAGTTGGTGATGGACAGGGAGGCCTGGCATGCTGCGATTCATGGGGTCATAAAGAGTCGGACACGACTGAGCAAGTGAACTGAACTGAACTGAAGCTTAGGGACTTCCCTGGTTGGTCAGTGGTAAAGAATCTGCTGCCAATATAGGAGACTTGAGTTTGATCCCTGAGTCTGGTAGCTTCCTTGAAGAAGGAAAGGGCAACTCATTCCAGTAGTCCTGCTTGGAAAATCTCAGGGACAGAGGAGCGTGGCAGCTACAGTCCATGGGATCATAAAAGAGTCAGACATGACTTAGCGGCTAAAAAGTAACAACAGCAAAGCTTAGGAATGGCCAGGGAGGAGTAAGAAGAATTTAGAAAAAAAGCTTCTGAGAAGACTCTTAAATGAGAGTATATTCATTTGGGAGGTGCATCCGTTTGTCTTTGGCCCTCTCTCCTTCTTGCTGCTGGAATATTAACATGATGATTAGAGCTACAGTGACCATCTTGTGACCATGAGGCAATCTTGAGTATGGCAGCCACGTCCTAAGGGAAGATAAACAGAGCCTGGGTCTCTGACTGTTATGGAACTGCCATATTACAGAAACCTAGAAGTGACTTATTTGCATTATTATTATCAGAGAGAAAAGTAAATTTCCATTTTGTTGAAGCTATTGTGATTTCAGATGGTGACTGCAGCCATGAAATTAAAAGACGCTCCTTGGAAGAAAAGCTATGACCAACCTAGACAGCATATTAAAAAGCAGAAACATTACTTTGCCCACAAAGGTCCATCTAGTCAAAGCTATGGTTTTTCCAGTAGTCATGTATGGATGTGAGAGATGGACTATAAAGAAAGCTGAGCACTGAAGAATTGATGCTTTTGAACTCTGGTGTTGGAGAAGACTCTTGAGAGTCCCTTGGACTGCAAGGAGATACAACCAGTCCATTCTAAAGGAGATCAGTCCTGAATGTTCATTGGAAGGACTGATACTGAAGCTGAAACTCTAATACTTTGGCCACCTGATGCGAAGAACTGACTCATTGGAAAAGACCCTGATGCTGGGAAAGATTGAGGGCAGGAGGAGAGGGGGACGGCAGAGGATGAGATGGTTGGATGGCATCACCGACTTAATGGACATGAGTTTAAGCAAGCTCTGGGAGTTGGAGATGGGCGGGAAGCCTGGCGTAATGCAGTCCATGGGGTCGCAAAGAGTCAGACATGACTGAGTGACTGAACTGAACTGAATTGTGACTGCAGATCTCTGTTACTAGTACCACATGCAATTCCTGACTGAGAGAATTGATGTCAGGATGTAGGTCTCTATTTTATGGCTACCTGTGTATGTATCAAAAGGTTCTAACCGTCTTGATACTTGGACACATTGATCTTTGCATCGAGGAGTTGTGAGACAAGTTTCTTTGGCAGTGGGTTATAAGTGAACTGTAGTAGGCAGCAGAGGCTAGATACTGTCCCCTTACCCTCCCTCAAGGAACAGTTCACTCCATGTGCTCTGAGTGGACACATCATTCAGGCCTGACCAACACCAGTGACTGATGTAGAGATGGGGATCGGATGTGACCCAAGCTAAGGAAATCAAAGGTCTTGCAAGGTTTCCCCTGGAACTACTGGAAATGAGCTTTTCTGTTCCTTCTTCCTTTCGGTGTTATAATACCTAGAATGAACATGTGACCTTATTGCTGCCAGGATGTGTAAGGAAAGCTTGGCTGAGAATGAAGGCAAAACATACCTAGCTAGAGGCAGAGAAATGGGGCATCTGTCTTATGATGGCCTTTGAATCCTCTGGATCTGTCCACATGCCCCCAGTGAGCTGTACCTCCAAGCTTCCCGGCTGCTTAAACCAGCAAATTCCCATTTCTGCTCAAACTCATCTGAGGGAGTTCCTGAGCTCCAAACACTGGGTCTTTGTTGTCCCTTATTGTTCTCTGTCACCTGCAGGAACTACTTGAGGTTGAAATCCCCTACGAGACTTTGAACTGGTGGCTGCCATAAGGGAGTCTCAATTTTTCCAACATAAAAAGTTGCTGCTGGGCTTCCCTGGAGGTTCAGGTGGTTAAGAATCTGCTTTGCAATGCAAGAGACACTGGTTTGATCCCTCCTGGTCAGGGAAGATCCCATATGCTGCAGGGCAACTAAGCCCGTAAGCCACAACTACTGAGCCTGCGCTCTGGAGTTGGTGAGTTGCAACTGCTGAGCCCACGTGCGGCAACTACTGAAGCCTGTGTGTCTAGAGCCCCTGCTGCAAAACCAGAGAAACCACAGCAGTGAGAAGCCTGCACACGGCAACTAGAGAGTAGACACCACTCTCTGCAACCAGAAAAGGCCTGCACACAGCAATGAAGACCCAGCACAGCCAAAAATCAATAAACATTTTTAAAAAGTTGCTGCTAATACTCAAGGGTCAGCCTTCTCCACCCAGGTTCATTAGAGTCAGGGGCAGCTAGCACTTATCTCCTGAACCACTAGAGTCTGCCAAATAGACTCTTTAAAAGGTTTTAAAGGCTGCTGAGTCTTAGTTTCCCATGCTATGGGGACTCAAGACACCAGCAGAGACTGCCAACTCCCCTAGTGGCAAGTCAGCAGAACTATGGGATTTCACCTTGCAAGGAAGGAGCGCTCAAAGGTCTGAGGTGACCTGGCATTCATTTAGCCTGGATTGTTCCTAATAATCAAGTGAACTCAGACAGGAAGTAGTTCAGTATTACTCCACGTTTATCACATCAGGTGAGATTCTCTTTCCAGCTGAGAAAACTCTTTCTCTATATGTGATCTTAACTCGGCAGATTCCTTACAGCAGTAACAGCTGTAGGATCTATTCAGCAATAGCAGATTGTCTGTGTCTGATTTTTGCAAGCACCAAAAATTACTGTCAGAGCTTTCTGTTTTGTTAGTGATATTTGAGAACTTAAAATCTAAATAATGTGAGAGAGTTACCCAGATAGGAATTGTAAGTAAAGACGATAAAGCCACAGAGGTGATACTTGGTTTGAGGAGGGCAAGCAAGTTCATTGGAATCCAATGTAAGAATGAGGCAGATCTATACTTGGAATCCTAAGGGCACAGTCTAGCTCAGTTATAACACTGATGTTTGTAGCATCAATGTCTAATCTCCTGAAAGCTAATCACAGTACTAGTAATAACTTAGAATGAGATCATTTTCTTTCCAAGGTTTGAAGCAGATCAGTAGTGCCTGTAAAAGAGAAAATACTCTATTGCAGTTTTCTCTCCGTCTTTTCTTTCTCTTTCCATTTTCTTCTTAATCTCTCAGAGGTTACTTGTTTCACTTTTATTTTATTTATATGCTCAAGGGATTCCTTTGTGGAAAATTGATATTTATAAATTACATTAACACTAGGAATTAATGAGGCAGGAATTTAGTCTCCTTGGATTAATAGCATTGTTATTTCCACAATATAGGGCAAGCATCTTAAACTCAACTGTCCACCCAGCCAGGTCAGTAAAGTTAATGAATGAAATAGGCTGGGAGATACAGCTGGGAGAGGTGGGGCCTGTGGCAAATGGAACACGTTACACTTTTATAAACAGTGTTCAACTGAATGAAACGGGGCTGGGTCTGTTCTGAGGCCACCCACTTGCTCTCAGTGACAGACAGTAAAACACATTTTGCCAAAGTGAACTAATAACTTCTGAGTGCTGAGTGTGTCCTGTGTTCCGCTGCCATCCTAGGACCCCTCCAGATGTGAGCTCATTAAACCTCGCAACAATGCAGAGATGGGTGATGTTGGCCCTGTTTTGACAGATAAGGAACCTGAGATTGGGGGACATCGGCTTAAAAGGGTCAGCATTTCCGTGGGGTAAGTGTACAGCAGAGCTGGAATGGCATGCAGGCTGAGGACAGAGCTTCTGGAGCCTCCCCTGAGGGATCTCCACTAGGATGCTGGTGACGCCTTGTGTCTCACACGTGGCCGCAGCGTCTGGGCCGTGTGTCCTCAGCACTGTTTGGGGACAAAGTCACAGGAGGGAGGTGGCCTCACTAAGGAATGAGAAAGCACCACTTCCCAAGCATTAGGTGTAGACAGTGAGTCTTTTATCTGTGACTCGTCTACTCGAGCTTACCCTGGGAAAATAAAATGAGGGTTTTAAGTAGTAAATCACAGGCGCGCCTAAAGAGGCTCCTGCGCACAGGAGCAAGGAGAACCGCTGCTTCTGTTATAATGAGCCCCTCTAGGAGACCGTCCTAGGTTACCCTGTTGGTCGGGTTTTCAGAGCACATTGGTAGCTAATCAATCATGTTCATTGTGCAGGCAACATCTGGTCTTGGAAGGAATAAGCTGCTGACCCAGAAGCCATAGGCTTTGATGAATGGGGCCTCATGTAAGAGGTGGTTGGAACATGTAAGTAAAACACAGCCACATGGTAATAATCTAACTCTCCATTCACCAAAATATTTCCCAGTAAAACTATGCCACTTGAGATGCCATAGACAAATATATCATTTATTGTTTTTGCAAATTTCAACGTGTAAAAAGAACCATTTAAAAATTTTAGTTTGTTGAGCTGCAAGCATTTGTTTACTATGTACTTTTTGTATACTCCAGTGTCCTTGCCTTGAGAATCCCAGGGACGGGGGAGCCTGGTGGGCTGCCGTCTATGGGGTCGCACAGAGTCGGACACGACTGAAACGACTTAGCAGCAGCAGCAGCAGGAGCCTTGGGCTCAAGGTTCTCTAAGCATAATGGCTAGGGTGCCTGTGTGGGAGAGGGTTGTTGTTGATCAGTTGCTCAGTGGTGTCCAGCTCTTTGTGACCCCATGGACTGCAACACGCCAGGCTTCCCTGTCCTCCACTATCTCCTGGAGTTTGCTCAAATTTATGTCCATTGAGTCAGAGAGGGTTGCAAAAATGTGGAGTTCCTTGCTCTTAGTGTAAGTGGTGTTCTGAGTAAACTATCAAGGTACCTCCACGAATGGATTGTATAATACCCTATTAACACTTGCTCTTCTGTTTTTGACCTGATATTCGTACTAACGAACTGCTTGGTGAGTGCCAGGCAAATATCATGCTGCCTGAGCATCTCTTGTGAGTTTAAAGGTGGTCTTCATGTCAGCACCAACCAGGGCTCAGATCTGAGACAGGGAGGGCGCCATCAAAGCCTCTGCATCCCACTGCCCTAGATCAATAGAGAATCAGAACCAAAGCATCCATGAGGGATGCTGTCTTCAGATCAACTTCCTTGGAGGCAAAAATCCTCCATTATTTTAGTGGTCTCTTTCCATATGGCAAGAGAAACTACTTTTTCTTAATTTTACAGTATAATAAATAAAGATTTGGGGGGAGAACGAATAAGAAGACAAAGGATATTTTACACATTCCACTGGGTGTATCATTAGCTGGCATTTTGTCCATAGAAAGGGTCAGCTTTAAGATCTGAGGGAAGAGACGCTATTGCGGCTCCTTTATTATATTGGTGGTGCTGCTGGTGCAGAGTCACTTCAGTCGTGTCCAACTCTGTGTGACCCCATAGACAGCAGCCCACCAGGCTGCCCCGTCCCTGGGATTCTCCAGGCAAGAACACTGGAGTGGGTTGCATTTCCTTCTCCAATGCATGAAAGCGAAAAGTGAAAGTGAAGTCGCTCAGTTGTGTCTGACTCTTTAGCGACCCCATGGACTGCAGCCCACCAGGCTCTTCCGTCCATAGGATTTTCCAGGCAAGAGTGCTGGAGTGGAGTGCCATTGCCTTCTCTGTATTATATTGCTAACTCTCCCCAAAACTAAGATATGGGGAAAGTTTTAATGTGTGGGAACAGCAGGACGAATACTCTGAATATTTTTAAATTAAATTTTAAAGTTCAGTTTAAAGAAGAGAACATTAGAATGTTATGAACAAAAACTTCCTAATAGGCACCATCTTTCATCTTCTCAATGTTGGGAAGTTTTGCATTCATTTAACCTTCAGCTGTTGATCATTTATCCCAATAAAGAGACAAACTAGATTTGTTTTGGAACTAAATTACAGAGCTTATATGGAAAAATATGCAATACTTAGAAACTATTGAAAGAGTAATGTGGAAGGTGAAACTAGGCTTATCATTAAAATATATTCTAGGGACTTCCTCAGTGACTCAGTGATGGAGAATCTGTCTGCCAGTGCAAGAAACACGGGTTCGATCCCTGGTCCAGGAGGATCCCACATGCCAAAGAACAACTAAGCTGATAAGCTACAGCTACTGAGTCTGTGCTCTAGAGCCTGGGAACTGCAACTACTGAGCCCACTTGCCACAACCCTGAAGCCCTCATTCCCTAGAGCCCATGCTTCACGGCAAGAGAAGCCAATTCAGTAAGAAACCCTCACACCACAGCTGGAGAGTAGCCCGCAGCAGTGAAGAGCCAGCGCAGCCAAAATAAATACAGAAAATATCATATATACACATATTATCTAAAGCAATATTAATTAAAACAGCATGACTAGGCAGAGAGAGTAATAGAACAGAATAGAAAGAGTTAAACTGGAATTGTTCAAGGGAATTTGGTATATGATGAAGGTGATCTTTTAAATCACAAGGAGAAAGATTAGTAAAAAAACTGATGGGAAAACTGGGTAGCCATCTAAAAACTTTATATCCAACACAATAAAGTAAAACCAGATGAGTCACAGATATAACACATGAAACCATAAAGTCCTGAAAGAAGTTCTGAGAATTTAAAGAATTTCTAATTTTGGAATGGGAAAGCCATGATCTGTATGACAAAATCCAGAAGTCACAGGAGACGAGTTTGACTGCATAAAATCAATGTATTTCTGCATAGCATGAGCAGAGTGAAAAGTGAAAAGATAAATGACAATCTGGGGTGGGGGTGGAATTGCCACTTTTGCTACAGATAAAAGTCTATATCTTTAATATACAGTGAGCTCCTACAAATAAGAAAAGACCACCAGTCTAATAAAAAAGGGCAAAATGTGGAGAGTTTATAGAAAAAAATACAATTACTCCTAAGTAAATAAACCTATACTAAAAATATGATCAAACTCATTTATGGTATGGAAAATACACATTAAAACTATAAGGAGATAGATTTTGCACCATCATATTGGCAACATTCAAGAAGTTTGATAATAGCTTGTCTTGGTAAGAGTATAGGGGAAGAGGCACCTCAGCCATCGCTGGTGGAAATATAAATTGGTTCCAACTCCACAGAGAGAAAGTTGGCAATATCTATCAAAATTCCAAATGCCCATATGCCAAGTGCCCAGTTATTCCATGTCTAGGTGTTTATTTTACAAATAAAGTATGAAGTATGCATTTACAAGGATATTTTCTAGCACTCTGTTTACAATAGCAAATTATTAGAAACAACATCAGTGTTCAAAAATAATAGTTATTGATTAAATAATTCATTTTACATCTTTAAAATCTGATATTCTGCAGCCATCAAAACTAATGAGATAGCTGCTGTCTGGACATGAAAAAGGAATAATCTCAAAAATATATTAAGTGTAAAAAAATAATGTATGGAGCAGGATAGACATTCATGTATGTGTATATATAGATACACAAATATACATGTGTGTGTGTATATCCATATGTGTATTATACCCAACTATATCTCAATAAAAGAAAAAGCTAAAAAAACCACTGTATTTCTGCTTCTACATAGATTGTCTTTGGATGAAATTGGGTAACAGTGGTTGCCCTGAAGGAGAAGAGCTGGGTGACCCGGGGACAGAAGTATGAGGAAGTACCTCTTCTCTCTAATACTTTTGTGCCTTTTGTGAATTTTGTTCCCTGGGCATGTATCAACTATTTGACACAAAAATGTTTTATTTAAAAGTTTAACATGCACTGATAATAGAATTAGAAACTTTTGATCATGTATTAGAATTACTCAAGAGCAAGTCATTTCATTGTTCATAAAGCTCACGAGTACAGGATAAAAAAGAGAAATACTTTTTTCATAAAGATCAAAATAATTTAGTGCTTTGCTACCATAATTCAACAATTATCTCAGTACCTTAATGCACAGCATGCTAACGTTGTGTGTAAGCCTCTGTCCCTCTCCCCCATCCACATACCGATAAGGGCCGACTACTCATTGATTCTAAACATTTCCTCTGAAAAGCGATCAATGTCCCCTGCCTGGCCGTTAAATGGATTTTGAAAAACTCTTCAATCCTTATCAGTCTCATATCCTTATTTAGTTCCTCAAATTTGCCCTCAGCTGGGAATTGTGCAGGCGACTGTGATTCTGTTGTGTTCACCGCTCATTTGAAGGGCCCCATCCATCATCATTTCTAGGCCTTTTCTGATGCAATGTAGCTTGTTCTTTGTCTTTCTTAAAAACTGAACGGCTGTTAAATTATCCATTTATCTTCTTTCAGATTTTGTGTTCCGTTTCTCAGGCCCTCTCAGGGCTGTCTTTTCTACCTTGCTTGCTGACTTTTCATTCCATTTCCCCTGTTCTTAGAGACATCTTGGTTCACCATGCTGTCCTTCAAAACAAACTCCCTGCTTCCGTCTGCTTGCCGTGTGTTTGAAATCTGCATCACTACTCAGACAGATATGCTTTTTAAACTCTGTTCCTTCAGGACAGTTTTGAAAACTTGGCGATAATATGCTTCAAATTTTATGTGTAGGTAGCAGAGTGTATCAGGACAAACCCTACACGAGGGTCAAAGGTTGGTTTCTAAACGTAGCTTGGCCACCATCAAGTCAGGTCACAAGGGAACTTTCAGGGTTTCACTCCCCTACAGGTGATTTGCAAATTTGCTTCTAGGCAAGCATTTCGGTATGACAATAGTGTTGCTTCCATTTCAGGTGATTCAGTAAGGACCTGAGGTCTGTACGCTGATGCCTGCATACACAGCCTCTCAGGTGGCAACAAAGTTCTATCAACCTTAAGCCCATATTTGAAGGCTGAAAAAAAAAAAAAAATCTAAGCTCTGTTACTTAATATCTGTGTACTCTTGGGCATGTTATAGGAACTCTCTAATTTCAGTTTTCACATCTGAAAAGGGGGGTGGTAGCAGAATCTATCTTGATATGGCTAAGAAAGTTAAATCAATCTTGATCAGAAATGCTAAAGTTTCCCACAGGGCAGCTCAGGAGTGGTGGGTTATATCAGGCATGCAAAATCTTCATAGCAGCTTTGTGATAATGCATTCCTTCCCCATCCTTGATTGTGTTAAGAAAATTTAATCAGACTTGGAAAGTCAGTCTAGTGCCTGGCACACAAGAAGTGTCCAGGAGATGTTATTGTTATAGATTCACCACATCTTGGTGAGACCCGCAGTTTGCTACTTTTTTATCCAAAGTTCCAACTGAGGCTACTGAGGCTTAGAGATGCTATTAATGCTAATAACAGGAATAACGGCTCATATGTATGGAGGGCCTTAGCATGTAAAGTTTACTTTTCCAAAAGCATTTCCACAAATCCTGTCTCCCTTGGTTCAGACTCTTGGAAAGGTTGATATTAACTGTCATCAATTCCATTTACTCCAAAAGAGAAAGTCACATTGTAAGGCCAAATGCCTTAGAAATGTAGCACAGTGGAGTTATTAATACTTTCACAGTCAAGCCTGAAGGCCTGGGGTGATCACCATGAAAATCATGAGGAGGATAAGGAGCTGTAGGTTTCACTACAAGTTAGGAAGGGGGGATTTATAAAAATGTTCAGCCTTTGTTGTTCATCTTTTCTCTTTTCCCCCTGCCTCCTCCTTCTCTGTATGTCTCTGTTGCTCTCTTTCTCGTGTCTTGTTAGATTTTCTGCTGTTCAGACCATCTGTAGCATGATCATAGGTGACATGTGAAGTCAGGGACTTGGAGAATCTTTCTCTCTCTTCTGTTATTTTCTGGTTCTGTGGCTTAGGCTTTCCTTTGCTGGTGGGAGGCGTTCATTCGCTGAAGCTCCTAATTCATTGGGGCGATTCTGAGCAGCAAGTATAACCTCCCTAGCTTCTCAGCTGTGAAATAAAGACAGAAATGCTAAAGCCCGCCACAGGGCAGCTCAGGAATGGTGGGTTATGTCAGGCAACACGGAAGGCACGCAACGCTGGGGAAATGCAAGATCTTCCTAACAGTTTTGCAATAACCCATTCCTTCCCCATCCTGTTGCTATGTGGGCCGTGTTGCCGATGGAGGCAGCCCCCAGGGGTCTCACGGCAGGCAGCTGAGTCACAGCCTAGAGACCCCTGCTCTAGCCGGGGCAAGGCGGAGGTGGGGCATGCAGTGTGTGAAGGCATTACGGCTGAGTAACAGACACAGGGAATGCTAATGAGAATAATGTGCTAATAACTGAAAATGCAGTGGGCCCTGGAGACTAGGATATCTACCTCCTGGGAGCAGCTTGTCACCTGAGCAGATTCCAGCAGTCAGAGAAGGACTTGCTGGAGAGAAGAGGGAAGGGTGGGCCTGGCAGAGGCAGCTGTGTGGGCAAAGACACGGGCATGGACTATGAATAGGGGAGTGAAAAAGAAAAGACATCACTTTGCCAACAAAGGTCCATACAGTCAAGGTTATGGTTTTTCCAGTAGTCACATATGGATGTGACAGCTGGACAATAGGGAAGGCAGAGTGCCGGAGAATTGATGCTTTTGAACTGAGGTGCTGGAGAAAACTCTTGAGAGTCCCCTGGACAGCAAGGAGATCAAGCCAGTTGATTACAGGAAATCAATCCTGAATACTCTTTGGAGGGACTGATGCTGAAGCTGAAGCTCCAATACTTTGACCACCTGATGCAAAGGGCCAACTCATTGGAAAAGACCCTGATGCTGGGAAGGACTGAAGGCAGAAGGAGAAGAGGGTGACAGAGTTGGGTGGCATCCCCGATTGAATGAGCATGAACTTGGACAAACTCCAGGAGATGGCGAGGGACAGGGAAACCTGGCGAGCTGCAGGCCATGGGGTCGCGAAGAGTTGGACACGACTTGGTGACTGATCAACACCAGTGGTGGATGTGTCAAGAGCACACGGCTCAGGGTGGAGGGCGAGGAGGTGAGCATGGGCAGGCCAAAGTGCCAGCTTAGGGTTTTCTTCTCTGATGGGAAGGGAGGATCTGAAGGGCCCACAGTCAGATTTCCCCTAGGAAGATAAGGGTGGTGTTCCGATGGTGGAATCTAGTGGGGGAGAGTGGGGAGGGGCTGTGAGCCTGACAAGGTCTGAGTGGAGGCCACTGGCAGTGGGGCGGAGTCAGGAGAGCCCAGGATAGGAGGTCCCAGAGGAGGAGAAAATCATGACATAGCAACTAGAAAGTACTGGAGAAGGAAAACATCAGGCATTAGGTCCTAATTTATAACATATTTGTCTTTTTGATGATAGTAGAGGCTTTCTGAAGTTGTCTTTTGTTTTTTGCATCTCCTGTATGCTCTGAAATTCTCTTTCATTCAGAGTTTTGATTCACTTCCATTCCTTCACATTGGAAGCTCTTTTCAAACATGCTGTGGCCCTAATCTGTTAGCATATATTTAAGCACGCAGCACTGAAAGACTTGTTCTGGGCAGTGAGTAAAGTGGGGCGGGGGAGCAGGAGAGGCTGCGGTTGTTGCTGGCGGGGCTGGTGGTGGTGGGGCTTCATCTTAAGGGCGTTCTGCAGGGAGCCAAAACTCTCACTGAGGGAATCCCAAGTGCAAACACATACAGGTCTTCTCTCTGCTGTTCTCCTTCCCTGAAGAGGAATCCCACTTTTCTGCCTGCCTCTGGGGCTATCTGGCCTCTGGCATCTTGAGTGCAAAGTAGGGCGGGGCAGCAGGGTGGGGGGAGGTATGGGGAGGCCTCCTGGGGTCTAGCCAGTCATTCCACAGACTTCTAATTTCAGTTACAGGTTCTCCCAGTTAGTGCTCTGAGAGAAGAGCCCTTTGGTCTCCTGAGTTGGCAGCGGCTGCAAAGGCTATTTACCTGGCTGTGTGGGGAGTAGGGGACTCCAGGAACCCCATTCCCAACCTCTCTCTGTTTCCAGGCTCAAGCCTCAGTCTCCTTACCATGGATGGAATTGTGACACACACCCTCCCCTCAGAAAAACAGAGAGAGATGCTGAATTCCTAACCCTGGTACTTGGGAATGTGACCATGTTTGAAAACAGAGTCATTGCAGATGTTATCAGGGGCTTCCCAGGCTCAGTGGCAAAGAATCCACCTGCCAATGCAAGAGACACAGAAGACGGGGGTTCAACCCCTGGGTGGAGAAGATCCCCTGGAGTAGGAAATGGCAACTCACTCCAGTATTCTTGCCTGGAGAATCCTACGGACAGAGGAGCCTGGCGAGCTATAGTTCACAAGGTCGTAAAGAGTCAGATACGATTGAGCAACTGGGCATAACACACAGATGTTGACAAGTTAAGACAAAGACATACTGTATTAGGGTGGGCCGGCAATCCAAGGGCTGGTGTCCTTATAGGGAGGTCATATGAAGACACAGGGACACAGAGACGTGGGAGAATGTCATGTGAAGACAGAGGTGGATACGGAAGTGACGCAGCCACATGCAAGGAATGCCAAGGCTCCAGAAGCCAGGAGAGAGGTAGGGAATGGATTCTCTTGCAGAGCTGCCAGAAAGAGCTGGCCCTGCTGGCCCTGCTTACCCCTGGATTTCTGACTTCTAGTCTCCAGAGCTGTGAGACATTTCTGGTGTGTTAAGCCACCTAGTTTCTTGTATTTTGCTAGGCAGCAGTAGGAAATTAATAGAGTCCCTCTCAGCTGAACTGGACACTTGCCATCCTGAGCCTACTCCTTCTGAAAGACAGATCAGTTCTCTTCCTATTGATGTCCCCTTCTGCAGCCACCCTGGGACATAACTTCCTTTCCAGCCTCCAATTTTGAGGATATTTTATGCCCTCTTACATTCTATTGTCTTTGAGAATTTATATCTTTTTTTTAAAAGAAATGCAACATTACTATTTCTAACCACACTTAATAGCATTAAATAAGTCAATAAAATATTAAACAAAAGTGCTCATTTTATAATTATCTCAATTAGCAAAAACAGCAAAACAACCAAAAAAAGTAGGAAATGATTGAATAAATTGTGACAAGTCACTCTTTGGAATTCTAGGCTGCCATTTCAAAGGATAATATGCAAATTATGTTAGGCATTTGGAAACACATTTTGAAGTTTATGTTAAGTGGCTAGAGCAGAATACACTGGTGTTCCTGGATGAAAATGTGTTTGCATGTGGACAACAGCTTGAGGGGGCATCACAGGGAGAAGAGAACGTGAGTCCTGACTTATCCCCAATCTGCTCTTGAGGATTTAGGTATTCTCTGAGGCCATATATATTTTCTCTCCTGACACCCTCGATTTCCTTCTGGGTCCTCAACAGCAGGTTAACATCCTTACTTACAGACTGTTCAAGGAACGGTAGGCTTTTTCTATCATGTTCCTTAAAATTCTTCCAGCCTCTTTCCATTTCCCAAGAATGTTTAGATCTTTAAAAATTTCCAAAAAAAATTTTTTTCCTTTGTTATTTTATTAATGGAATTCCCAGAAGGATGTGGAATAAACGAGGGAGGTCAATCTGCCATTGTTAATTGGCAACATCAACTCCATCGCAGATCAAAGTGTTTGGTCAAGGACGACTTGGCATAAAATCTTTCTGAGAAAGTATGTCTCTGGTAACCAGCTAAACAGAACCTATTAGCTCATTCAGTGCTCCAGGAACTGCTTTCTCTAGAATCTCTACTCAGCTCCTTGTATCCTCCTCTCTGAAGAACTCAAGAGTTTTATTTTGTAAATGGGCCGTTTCTGAGGTACAGCACTGCTGGACAAAAATGGAATCGCCTTTCACTTCCTTGGGGCAGTGTGGTGGAAAAAAGCAGAAAAATAAGGCCGAGAGGACTTGGCTTTCAGATTTTGGCTCTGCTGTGTACTAACCGCTTCACTCTGGTTAAGTCCGTTAGTTTCTGTAGGTTTTCATTTCCTCATATATAAAACTAAGACCATAGATATTATAGGATCCAGAATGAAGTATGTTCTTCCTTCACAGAGTTGGGGTCAACTTACAATGCTTGTGAATTTTAAAATTTAAGCAAGCCCTTACCCAGGGCCCACTAGAGTCAGTATTCAACAGGTGTCTGCTTGCTGAGACAGTGTATACAGGGACAGCTTTGTATCTTTCTGGACTGAAATACTGAAATTCTTTTCCTAAAGCTCAGTCTGATAGACATCTTTGACTTTGGTTTAGACACTGCCTAACAGACTCAACACTTTAAATCATCATCTACAGTGAAAAGCAGTGAGCACAGCGGTTGGGCTGCCATGTTCACTGTGCATGAGGTTGAGAGCCTGGCTCCCTCTGGCCACACTGTCATTTAGCATCTGCTTGCTAAGGTGAGGCAATGTGCCTTGAGTGATTTATTTCATATTTTACAGCTGCAGCTCTGATAACTAAATATAAGAGTAGTGATAGCTGAGGATCCAGATATTGCCTCCTTGAATTCTCTTAGGAAACATTTCAAATAATATAGAGGATTCTGTTTGGCAACAGCATAATGAGAATGCTTTATGTTTATTTCATGCCTCACTTCCCAGGAGCAAAAACAATGCTGACCCTTCAAATGAACATTAAATTGCAGAAATTTTGGAGAGGCACCCTTAGAATGCAAAAATCAATCTTTAAAAGAGGACTTGATTCATTTCCTAGTGAAAAATGAAAGTTTTCTTCTCTTTCTCCCTCTTTCCCACCCCACCCTTTTTTCTTTCCTTCCTCCCTCCTTCACTCCCTCCCTCTCTCCTTTCCTCCCTTACTTTCTTCCTTCTTTCCATTTTCTTCTTAAGAGAAGAGAGGCCATGAAGAGGTAAATCAGCATTTAAAATATGCTTTCTAGAGGAACTGGAAAGTAACTTAAGACAACATTCCAAGCCTTGTATGGACTTGGGGGTTAAGTGATTTTTAGCTTCATAAGTTCAAAGCAGAAACACTTTTAAAAAGAGTTATTTATGCTGGTCAGCTGGATAGGGAGAATTAGATCTTATCTTAAATTCTACCCTCCAAAAGCCTTATTAGGGAGTGTATTAGAACTTTTTTTTTAAACCAGATTCCAGCATTTTAATATAGATTCATGATGGCAGTTTGGGGCTCATAAAATACATATGAATAGAAATTGAGTCCTACTGTATAAATAAAAAGTTTTTAAAAGCTACTTGAAATAAATCAAAGTTCATTTTGTTTACGAAAAAAATATACACAGAGCTGGTTGCTTTATCAACTCATAGTCATTTTTTGGAGGTGGGAGACTTTCTCCAAAATCAAATAGTCTGGCATGTCAGGTATTCAGGAAGAACTGTGAGATGTAGCCAAAGGTGTGTGATGCCTTCACTGGCCACATACCATGTCTGATGCAGGGAGTGACATGAACTTGAATGTTCCTCTAAGAATGAGCCCTCTCGGCTATTCAGCACTTTGTCTTGCAGAGCACATTGCTATTTCACGTTTGTTTTGATAACTATCAGGCACTGGAGGATCTGAAAAGTCTTCTAAGTCAATGGAAAGTTGTATTTTAATCACGATAATTCAGTGTTTTATTGTATTGTAATTTCATGAAACTGCATATATATCTATAAAACTTCTTGAAATCTGTGTAATGTGTTAGCTCTCCCTATTAACTTGGATATTAAAATAACTATATTTTCAGCCAATGCTGGAAGAAAAGAAAATTTTATGTATTTCCTAGTTGGAAAAGTTAAAGCTCTGAAAAATTCATGGCTATAAACTGGTCTTTTTACACTAGAATTAAGGGCCGATTCAACCATGATGAGAACCAAACCACTCTGTAAAAAGATAGCATAGGCCATATACTTCAGATTATGGGCAGGAATATAGCAGTGCACACTCTGATGAAAGGTTTTATGTATTTATAGATGATAATTTAAAATGGCACTATAACCCTACTTCGTACATTCCACTGCTTATTAATTCTGTGGTCCCGTGTTGCATTTTTTACCCTTCTGTTTCTTCACTCATTTACTCAACTGATAGCAGCGACTTCACTTTCACTTTTCACTTTCATGCGCTGGAGAAGGCAATGGTAACCCACTCCAGTGTTCTTGCCTGGAGAATCCCAGGGACGGGGGAGCCTGGTGGGCTGCCGTCTATGGGGTCGCACAGAGTTGGACACGACTGAAGCGACTTAGCAGCAGCAGCAGCAGCAGCAGCAGTTTGAATATACTGGGCACTGTTCTGGGAACCAGGACTATGATGGTTCCAGGAGCCTAAACTAATGTGGAAGGAAAACAGAAAAGACGGACAGAAAGAGGACCACAACACAGAGTGTTACATGTAGTTATGCAGAGGTCGGCAGAGTGCTGGAGTCGTGCTGAGGGGCGTGAAGCTTTCTCAGAGGAGGGGACAGTTTGGCATGACTTCTTCCAGACGAAAAGAAGAGGGAGGGAAGGATAAGCAAAGGCAAAGGAAGACAGCTGAGAGGGTTTGTGAGCCCTGTGCTTTGGGGCAGAAAGTGCCTGGGTGACATGACATGAGGTCAAGAGGCAGGGGCCTCAGAATGAGAGGGCTAACCCAGGAGTCTGGGAGGTATCTTATAGATGGTGGTAGTAACCTGAGGTTTTTAAGCAGAAGAATACCATGATGTAGTGGTTTTTTTTGTTTTGTTTTGTTTTTTTTTAATGAAGATTATTTTGGCAAAAGTTTGGAAGACAGGGTATAAACTACATAAAACTGATACATTTGAATGTGTATATTTTCTTTTCCATTTTTATTTGACTAATAATACATAGAAAAATTTGAACAGGTTTTGCTGTGCTCAGACTGGGTTATAGCATCAGATAGTACTCTCCTGTATGTAACAAGGAGGAGAATTTGAAAATATCAAACCAATATTTTTGTTCTACTTGAACCATGATGCCCATAGCTCCCTGCCCATCAACTTAACAGACTTTCCTCCTCTCAGCAAGTGGTGGCTCCCTGCTAAAAACAGCAAGCTCTGATCACCCAGCTTTCAGAGAGAGTAAGTCTCAGTGCTGGTTTTGTGTGGAGAGAAAAGTGAAAGTGAAAGTGTTTGTGCCCCCCCGCCAGGCTCCTCTGTCTATGGGATCCTCCAGGCAAGAATACTCGAATGGGTGGCTAGTCCCTTCTCCAGGGGATCTTCCCACCCCAGGGATCGAACCCTGGTCTCCTGCATTGCACACAGATTCTTTACCATCTGAGCCACAAATGGGGTTTCTAAATTCCAGAACTCTTATCTCTTAAGAACCAAGCCTGGCTAAAGCAGATCATCAAGTGTGACTACAAAGCTCAGGCATGGGGAGCATAGAGGGGACCATCCAAGGAGAGCTCCCATCAGACTAGGAAAAGGAAATTCATAAACTTCCCACTCCTGTCTTAGAGAAAGGAGAGGAGGAGAGAGGGAGAAGAGGAGAGAGGGGGGCACCGGGGGGGGTGGGGCATGAGATCAGATGTGAGTGTCCTGGCTCCGTGCTCCTTGGGGGTCAAACCCTGAAGATGAGGCAAAGGCTCATCTCTCGAATCTCAGAGCCCAGTTCAGGAAAATGACAGAACTTTCTTAGAATGAGCTGGCACTACCCAGGCGGCATATTGGAAAGGACTGAGGAAGCTGCTGTGTGGGCGGCAGGGTGAAGAGAAAGTGGCTGGGGTTTCTGCAGGGGTTGAGTGATGACAGAGAACCAGCCGATGAGCGCTGACCAGGAAGCAGGTGGCGGCTCGCCATGGTCTGCAGGGACCAGAGCTGCGGCAGCCAGAGCCAGCGGTCAGACCCTGCACGAAGTGCTTGTGGCAGCCACCCCACAGACCCAGAGGCCAACCCCGCATCACACCCAGAGCCCTGACCCCGCAGGCAGCCGGGGCACTCGGTCCCTCTCACCCCTCAGTCACAGAACCGTGACAAGGACAGGTAAGCTCCCCTAGCTTGTCAGTTGGGGAGAAAGAATGGTTCTGAGGACAATTCACATTTTAGTCTTGCAAGGACTTGTTTTAACCAGAAAGAACTGAGACGCTTTAAAATCAGTCCCTGAACACCCCCAACCCATCACCAGGAGAAGGTGGGGCCAGATAAATTATAGAGAATATAGGAAGTTATTTTCTTCCCTCCCTCATCTTCTTTCCTTCCTCCCTCCCTCCCACCTTTTCTTTCTTCCTGAGTTTTTGGACTCCTGTCACTCCACATATGTACCCAACTTTGTAGAGACAAATAAGAAGTTAGCCTTAACTATTCCTTTCTCTCATTCACAGGAATACTGAATGTCATAGAGAAAAACATTTATAAGAAACTGATTTGGGCGGTGTCCTACTTTTATTAAGTACGTGATAAGAGTGTTCCCCTCTTTAACCCCGTTCCGTTCCTTGTAGGCTTTCAAGAGGAAAGTTCTAATTAGTTACTCTGCAGCTCACTACTTTTTCTTTCTTTTTTTTCTAAATTGAACACAAGGCATGGACCGTCTGGGGAACGCTGAGTTGTTTTTGAAGTGCATTTCTTGGTATCCAGAAAAGCTGTCTTGGTGTCGCACCTTCTTTCCTCTTTTCCAGTTTGTCAATTCTAACTCCCAGGTTCTACAACTTGAACTGTATTTTAAAGAGTTTTTTCCTCCCTTCTTTTCAGAGAGCATGTTAGTAATTGCATCAGGTGGAATGCATTTTCCAAAACAACCGTGACAAATGAAGGCAGAAAAAAAGTCAGAAGTTACTATAACCATAACTTCAGAAGCCCTGCCTGTTGCAGAAATGCCTTGACATTCTCACAAAGAGGCAACAATCTAGCCAAAATCTTTTATAGGAGATCATTATTCCAGCTAGAACCTGGCCAGGTCAAGCTCTTTTTTTAAATTGTTGTTGTTGTTGATCAAATACTCCAAAATCAAGAGCCAGTTTGGGATGAGCTGAAAATCTGATTATGTTCATAACAAAAATTAACTCTCTCAACCCTTAATACACAGATTTATAATGATTTATAGGACCTCATTGAAATTCTAGGTGCACTGAAGTTTGACTGAGTCGAGAGTGAAAATGAAGGGCAGAAGCTTTGCCTGCTATTGCAAAGACAGGCTCAGTGTGATGCTGCTATATCAGGTTTTCTGTTTATCCCTAAGGCTGGTGCAGCAATGACTTCAAAGTTTGATGGTGTCTGGGGTTTTTTTCCTTCGTTCTTTTTTTTCCTGTTTTTTCTTTCTCTAAAGAAGTTGAGCAGCAGGCTAATGGATCCCCAGCAGGGTGCAAAGACAGCAGAAAGCGCAGGAATCAGATGTCAATGTGTTCCTCCGAGATACCCTGCTAGGACAGCTAACTAACCAGGGCTTCAGTCTTCTCTTGGGGAACGCGCTTTGATGGTTCCTTGCCCACTCTTGGCTTCCTATATGCTTCCTGAATAAAATGCTGTCACAGATAAATCATGACTTCTGGGACCATTTTCTATTTTTTTTTAAGGAAAAGTTTGGAAACATAAGATTAAAACGATGAGCAAGTTCTAGAGAATTTTATGTGCACATATAAACATGTGTATATAAGCACATCACATCTCCCTACTGTAGAACCATCCATGGGTCTGGGACTATTCTCTGCATGTTTCTTCCCGACCCATTACTTTATGAGGTATGTTTTTATATTTTCTGTCAGTCACTTTCAGTCAATCACTAGATTACTCTGGAAAGTTCCTGTTGAACAGATTTTGAGGGGTTGGGGGTTATCATTGTTTTCCTTCAGCATAAACACAAGTTGGGAATTGAAGTTGTCTCAGAGGTAAGAATTTCCATTTTACGTGCAATGGACATTCAAAATCTACCAGTGTACTTTTGTGGGTTCCCACCTAGGCACACAAATAATTAGCCCTTCAGGTACTGCTGCTGCTGCTGCTGCTGCTGCTGCTAGGTCGCTTCAATCGTGTCTGACTCTGTGCGACCCCACAGATGGCAGCCCACCAGGCTCCCCCATCCCTGGGATTCTCCAGGCAAGAACACTGGAGTGGGTTGCCATTTCCTTCTCCAATGCATGGAAGTGAAAAGTGAAAGTGAAGTCGCTCAGTCGTGTCCTACTCTTAGCGACCCCATGGACTGCAGCCCACCAGGCTCCTCCATCCATGGGATTTTCCAGGCAAGAGTACTGGAGTGGGGTGCCATCGCCTTCTCCGTCAGGTACTGCAGAGTATTAATAATCTACCCTTTGTTTGGAGAAGAGACAAAACTCAGCAAACTGGAAATGGAAAGTGCTTCATCTATTTTGACCAAGCACAACCCTCTTAAGCAGACTTTACCCAGTAGAAGTCAATGAAGTAAAAAAGTTGCCCTAGAACCATATCTGTATCTACTGCCGGGCTCCATCTCCATCTTCCCCTCCACAAGCCCCTGCGCGTCTTGGGCTGCACCCAGCAGCCTCAGCCAGACAATACGTTTGGCTGGCTTCTCTCTTCACTGGCCCTCATCTTTCTACATTGCTCTGACTGCAAGAAGGTCTCTGATCATGATGTACGTATCTGTTTGCTTCAGGCTCCATGTAAGGTTTCTTGTCCCTCAAACCTGCTCTGCCTTGGGGTCAGGGCTCTGGCCATTGAAAGGTCCCATAGCTACTCTTCCATATCATTTTGCCCTCTGCCCAGACTAACTCAGCAAGGCCACACTGCATTCTTATGTTCCATAAGGAGGAAGATGATGTCGTCTCTCACAGTTTGGGGTTCCTGCCAGCTTCATGCTTTCCCATTTGCCTTTATCCTCTCAGACTCTTTAGTAGTGCACTTCCCCATTAAAAAACCCAGACTGACCTTCCAGCAACAACCTGAATTCCTGCAGACATTTTGACATTTGACTAGCCTCACATTAGGGACCGTCCATGCTTGTTGAGTCATTCCTCAAGATTTTGTGTCTTCATACTCATGGTGAGTCCTCCCCACTGACTGATTCCATTTCCATTGCAGAGCATCAACAGTTAATGTGAGATTATCCAGTTAAATAAGGAAAAACATCCAGGTGCTCAAGATGGGACAAAATAGGGATTCTCAAGGAGGGTAAATAAAGCCACTCTACAAGGTTTCAGTTTGAGGGCTTTCTGAAATGTTGATTTCAAAATTAGATCAATTTATATATTCATATAAATATGTAGTCATATGACTATATAAACATATAGTAATTGTCTATAAATTAATATTAATATGCAAATTCTCTCTATATAATTTATACATATTATAAAGAATTTATATGAAATCCATGAGGTTTTTAAAAAATAAGATGAAAAAAGAGCCTGACTTTCATGCTTTGTTCACTGGGAAGATACAGCAGCAGGTATGAATATGAACTTTTATAAACAGTTTGTTCCATGTTCCTCTTTAGATGCTGGGACTTTCCCCATTTGGTTTAGTAAGAGAAGATCGTGGGTGAATATCCAACAGAGGTGAAATGAGGCAGTAGAAAGGCGACTACAGCAAAACCAAGGCCACGGATGAGTGGGACACAATCTAGTCTGGTGGAAGTGCCACTTGAACTTTCTATATGTCCGTTTCCTGTGAATAAAACTAGCAAGTGTATCTAATATCACAGCTAGGTGGTAAAGTAAACCGTGAAAAATCAGGAATGATAGATAATATGATGGGGTAGTATTACCCCCTACATTCTGGAAACAGCTATTTTCATTTTAAATTCAAAATAACTTACTTTTTAACCTGAAGATTTTAAAGTGTTTAATGGGAAGTATAAAAATAAGCCCAAGTGATTGTGAACCAGCAATGAAACATTTAAATTAACATGGAAAAACTCACGAGAGTCCTTTCCAGCACTTACGGTAACTAATCACGTAGGAAGGGTGTGTAGAGTTGAGTTCATTCCAAAGTAGCTTTCTAGACTAACACCAAAAACTTATCAGCCATATAAATACATCCTAAGCTTTACCCACAGTAAAAGGAATTTATTAATTGCAAGAAATTCATCTCATTTATTGCCTAAGAATGCACAGGAGAGTGAGTAAAATTAAAAAATAATTCAACATGGGTAGTCGAGGTCAATTTCGCAAAGCAAGATATACCTAACCCAACAGCTATGGGCCTTACACCTGGCAACCCAGCTTATTCAGAGATACCAGAGGAGTGAGGATGGCAGAAGTGGATGGGAGAAAAGAGAGTTGAGGATCTTCTTATAATAATGTAGACATTATTCTTAATATTTCACCCAATCTTTCATTTTTAAATAAAAGAGCATTATGTCCGATGTATAACTAAAATAATTCATTTTAGATTCTTTTAAAGCTTTACTTCTCTGATTTTATGCTATCATGTACTTAATGGATAGTATAAAACAAAAAAATTACTTTTGTTGTTTATAGTCATTAAAAATTACACTTCCATCCTCAAGACCGTATTCTATGTTTTTTTTTTTTTTAATTTTTTAGGATAATGTGACAGAGCTCAGCAGTTCCTAAAAGTGCTAGAAATGAAGTGGTAGATAAGCCTGAAACTTAATGGTTGTGAAGTCCTTAAAAAACAATACTGTGTTTTTAATGGAGTTAGAGTGAGAAATGAAGCTGTTTTGTTTTCCCTGCATGTGTTTCTCACTCTGAAGTCAAAAAAGCAGCTCAATCTGATTGAGGTAGGTAGGGGGTAAAGAACTTACCAGGTTTTTCACATGAAAGCGAATGCTTAGAAGTAGGATTAAAAGCTGGTATACGCTAAACTGTGAGTGTTAACTGATGTCAGCCCTGCTCCTACTCAGAAAGTAGAGTGTGAACATCCAGAGCTGATGACACTGTCTCCTTGCCAGAAGCAGAGTCTCGAACCCACACAGCAGAGCTGGAAACCACCTCACTCAGGGTTCAGTGGATGCCATTTGTCACGCATCTCAGACAGAGGCAGATATTTAAGATGGAAGAGGCTTTACAAAACCCTGTGGCCCAGGCCATAGGGTCAAAGCAGAAAACTATGTTTCATGGAACTCTCAAGTCTCACATGATATTAATAAAAGTAAAAGAAAAATGGTAAAACTGAAAGAGATGTCCATGGTCAAATGTTTAAGAAATTCAAAATTAATCAAGGTTAAATGTGTTTCTTTCCTGGAGTACTTTTCCGAGCCTTCAGTATTTTAATGTGCAGGAAAAGAAAGTGAAAGTGATAGTCAGTCAGTTGTGTCTGACTCTTTGCCACCCTATCCATGGACTGTAGCCCGCCAGACTCCTGTGTCCATGGGATTCTCCAGACAAGAATACTGGAGTGGGTTGCCAGTCCCTTCTCCAGGGGATCTTCCTGATCCAGGGATTGAACCCACGTCTCCTGCATTGCAGGCAGATTCTTTACTGTCTGAGCCACAGGGAAGCCCCAATTATTGAGCCTGAGACCTCTTTCTAATAAGATATTTACTAGGCTATGGATGGACACTTCTGTTCCTTAGGGGCACAGTTTGAGAAATACTGAGAGATAATATTACTATACCTGGTTTATAGACGAGGGAGCTGAGGCCCAAGGAGAACTCGGGTCTTTGGGTTCCGGGTACCCACTCTTCTCAGTGGACTGATCAGAAATCCGAGAAAAGATAAGCTGCAACCACCATTCCTGGCAATACACATACCCTGGGAGGGTGTCCTAAAACCAATACTTCTGAAAATGCGGTACATACACTTTTCCTTCCTGGCTCGGTGAAGACGCACAGACCCTCTCGAATCGTGATTACCTGATACAGAGGCATACAGATGCTATCAATCCACTCGAGTTGCAACCGAGGCAGCTCATCCTTCCGGTTCCGATCAAAAATAGCCTGTAATGCGGGAGGAGAGCCTTGCTTTATTACACCAGAGATGTTACGGGTGCTTCGTCAACCACTTTGCCACAATGATCCGATTTTTACCAACTGAACACTTCACAAATCACAATCAACATTTACACGTACTTTCTTTTCCTTTATCTGTGATGAGAAATAAAGTATTTTCACCTCTTTTTATGAGATTTGTAAGCGGATTTATTTGGACTTTATAGCATGCAACTCCTTGGGGCCAAAATCTGTCTTCAGATATAGGTAACTGCTACTAAATCAAGTCATCAGGTCACTGGGAACTGGGTACAAGTCAAAGGAAGGGGGAATGTTTTATTGCCACAAAATAGTGCAGGCTTTTATTTTTATAGTGAGAGAGTATGGGATAGATTGGAAAAGATCCTTAAAAGCAATGTCATTTTGAATAGGAATTATTTGTGTTCATTTTTCAGAGTGGGGACAATTTTGTGTGTTTTTCAATAAGGTCCTGTCATTAGCAAATTCCTAAATTTTTATCTATCATTGGATGGATAATGGGAGAACAGATGGCAACCCACTCCAGTATTCTTGCCTGGAAAACCCCACGGTCGGAGGAAACTGGTAGGGATGAACAGTGGGGGGAAGTACCCATTCTCTCCTCGTTCCCAACTTTTACACTTTATGATATTATGATGTTTAGCAAATTTCTGAGAGAAGGAAGTGACATATTTCTGTTGGGCAGACATAAAAGGAGAGACACTCAGTTGTCACTGGACGGCTAACCTGGATTCCTTGGACAAACACTGCCCCGTGTCCTCCCGTGAGAATGCCCCTCCCTTTGTTCTTTTTTTATGCATATAAGCTTTATAGCCAGAGGGTATATTTTCAGATTCAACTTATAGATTCAACTTTTTATAGATTTAACTTATCAATAAATTTTAAATACATACACATGAAATATGTTTTGCCCAGATACAAATGAGATTGTCTTCACCTTAGATGACACCCACACAATGGCTATTACTGTAAAGCTAATGGGAGAAGGCGATGGCAGCCCACTCCAGTACTCTTGCCTGGAAAATCCCATGGACGGAGGAGCCTGGTGGGCTACAGTCCATGGGGTCGCTAAGAGTCGGACACGACTGAGCGACTTCACTTTCACTTTTCACTTTCATGCATTGGAGAAGGAAATGGCAACCCACTCCAGTGTTCTTGCCTGAAGAATCCCAGGGATGGGGGAGCCTGGTGGGCTGCCGTCTATGGGGTCGCACACAGTTGGACATGACTGAAGTGACTTAGCAGCAGCAGCAGCAGCATAACATTATTAAGTATGCTGCAGGTTCCAGGTGCTATATCCAATGTGTCATGGACATGACCAGCTCAGGGACAGGTAAAGGCTAATTCCTTTATTCTTAAAGAGTAAGGTCAGGGTCTAAGAAGCAGCCCTGCTCCGCCTTGCTGTCTTATGGTAGGTTTTGTCTTTCTTCTAAATAAAATGTGGCATCCACATCATTTTGGTGTTCACACAGGTCTTGAGGGCAGACTCATGACACGTCCTTGGTCCATATATGTTGAAAAATCCTGTATCCTTTAGACTTAGGAACAAAGGTGAGACTGGGTGGGGCTCAGATCATTTGCTGCTGAGGCTCACAAGAAGATAGAAGGGTGCTGCTGAGGAAAGTATCTCCAAATTAGGGAGACGGTCACTGCCTCCCACTGGCCCGCTCACCCTTGACTGCCATGTGGAGTGTAAATATCAGGAAAGAGGACTAGGCACTCCAAGACACTGTGAAACGTGCTGGAGGAAGGGCTGTTTCTGTGAACTACGTGGATCTTGGTTCAATATGTCCAAGATTTAAAAACATTTAAATGTTTTAAAGCCATTTAAAAAACATTATTTTGTTTTACCCTGTCTACAGTTCTCAATGTTATCTGAAATTTTCTTATTTGTTTAATGACTCTTTCTGGTGCATAGGATACACTTTAAAAAATTCACTTAAAAATATTCACAATTAGCTGTGAAACCATTACAACAGTCAATTTTAGAACATTTTTATCACTCCAAGGGAAAAAAAAATGACATACCAATTAGCAATCTCTCTTCATTCTTCCCCAAATCCCCTAATACTTAAGCAGTTCACAGAATCACTTTCTGCCTTTATAGATTTGTCTGTTCTGCAGACAAATGTCTGTTCACATTTTATGTTCATGGAATCAAATGATATGTGGTCTTTTGTGATAGGCTTCTTTAACTTGGCATAATGTTTTCAAGGTTTACTGTGTAAGCCCACATCAGCACTTCATTTTTATTGCCAAATGATATTCCCTCATAGAGATATACCATATTATATTTATCCATTTATCAGTAGATGGACATTTGGGTTGTTTTGACCTTTTATTGTGTATAATGCTACTACATTCAAGTTTTATTGTGTGGATGTACGCTTTTGTTTCTCTTGGGGTTATAATTAGATGTAGAACTGCTTGCCACATGGTAACCCTAGTGTTTAATGTTTTGAGGAACTGCCAGACTGTTTCCAAAGCAGCTGAATCATTTAAATTCCCACCAGCAATGTACAAAGTTCCAATTTCTCCACATTCTTGCCAACTCTTGTTACTGTCTGTCTTTTTGATTATAGTCATCTTAGTGGGTGTGAAGTGGTACCTCACTGTGGTTTTGATTTGTATTTCCCTGATGACTAATGGTTTAGGACACTTTTCTTCATGTGCTTATTGGCCACTTATATATATATTTTTAGAGAAATGTTTATTCAGATCCTTTACTCATTAAAAAATGTGCAGTCTTTCTGTTGTTGAATTGCAATAGTTTTTATATATTTTATAAAATATTTTATACATTTATATAATAGCTTACATATATTGCAATATTTTATATATATCCTAGACATTAGGCAGGCTTCCTGGTGGCTCAGACGGTAAAGTGTCTGCCTGCAAAGCGGGAGACCTGTGTTCGATCCCTGGGTCGGGAAGATCCCCTGGAAAAGGAAATGGCAACCCCCTGCAGTACTCTTGCCTGGAAAATTCCATGGATGGAGGAGCCTGGTAGGCTACAGTCCATGGGATTGCAGAGTCAGACACGACTGAGGAACTTCACTGGTTAGACGTTAGGCCCATATCAAATATATGCTTTATAAACAGTCTTTCCCGTTCTGTGGGTTGTCTTTTCACTCTTTTGATAGAGTCCTTTGATACACAAAGTTTTTAATTCTGATGAAGTCCAATTTCTCTATTTTATCTTTTGTTTCTTATGCTTTTGGAATCATATGTAATGATATGTAAATATAACTGTAAAAAATGGTAATGATATGTAAAATATCATTGCTGAATCCAATCCAGAAGATTTATATCTTGTTTTTTCCCTGAGAGTTTATAGTTTTAGCTCTAACATTTAGGTCTATGATGCATTTTGAGTTTATTTTAGGGTCTGGTGAAAGAGAAGGTCCATTTTCATTTGCATGTGATAGTCCATTGTCCCAGCACCATTTGATATAGAGATTATTTTTTCTTGATTGCATTATCTTGGCACCTTGCCCAAAATCAGTGGGCCATATCTGTAAGGGGTCATTTCTGGACTAATCACTTCTCAACAAATGTTTGATGAGTGGAAGTGTGAGATACCACTTTGTGCTATGTTTCCCTTTACAAAATTTTGCATCTTGTAATTGATTCTAAGCGAAAATTTATTTAATGTCCATATTTCCTGGCAGTTGACAAGCTTCTTGAGGGCAGGGAAGATGGTGCTGCCTCCTGTCTTGATGCACTGTGTCCAGCTTCATGCTTAATACTCGAAGGTGGTCAAGCATGTTCTGTTAACTGACTCACTGCTTCCAGTATTAATCTGGACAAAGTTACTCTGTTGACCTTTAGGACTATGACACCTGAAAGGGCTCTTGGACAATTTTATCCCTAAATATCAAGGAATAATGGATGCAGAAGGTGTCAGATCTGGTTGTGCACATTTCTAGACATCTCTGGAAAAGCACTAATGTGGGATACTCCTGTTACAGCAGCCAGGCCCCTCCCGAGGAGATGGTCATCAGTCGTATTAAGTAGGCCCCTATGGGGAGATAGTAGCACGTACAGCTGCGTTTCCACCACAGAATTAATTTCATTTATGTCTCCAGGAAAACCCTTACCTGACTCTACAAAAGTTCCTTAGTGCTGCGCCACTACACCTGCCAGCCTGTCAATGCTGGCAATTAACTCATATTTTTTCCATTTAATTAAATGACCTGTAGTATTGCTGCCGTGTAAGGCCTTCAGAGGAGGCCTTGGAAACAGTTTTTTAAAAGAGGAAACAAGCTTTTACTTGAAAACAGATATACTAAATAATAGGTGGCAGAAATTTGGATTGTACTACGTTTTACACATTAACTATGTATCCCAATTTAGCATCTTTATTTTATAACCAAATTTGATGACACCACCAAAAAAGAACAAAGGAATGTTTTGAAACCAGTATAAACAGATATTGCTTTGGAAATTAAAATAATTGATGGGTGTGTTAACCTATGTAGTCTCCTGATCTATTATGGGTCAACAATAAATAAAGAATAGTCAAAATTAGTAAGTCTGAGTTCTGACTTCAAACAGGTGAAACTCTTCAAGCTAGGAGCTCTTCTGCTGCTTTTCCTTGTTTTTAAATGTCAGTAAATAAAAATGTTTTAAAGCTTGAAGATCTTATAAGTAACTCCAAATATTCAAAACCTAGTTGATCTGAATCTTCATAAACAGACACTCTTGATAGCTGACACATTCCTTGAGCTGCATTGAATCTTCTGTGCTCTGGCAGACTTTAGAATACTCTGGACCATTCTTGGATCATTGGGTGATATGTTTTGAGCTACTCTTTTATTAAGAATAAAGAGACTGCCACCTCCTTGAGGCTGGCGACTGGGGCATTTATGTCTTTGTTTCCTGATGGGTAAACACAGAATCATCCTTAGCCTACAGTAAGCATTCTCAAATAGTAACTGAATGGTTGAATCCAATAAAAGCAGCATTTCAATCAGCAGAACCTAGTTTCCCAGATGCAACTTTTCATTTTGCAAAAAAAAAAGAAACAGACTTGAAATGATTTGCTTTCAGAATTTGGAAAAGTTCAAAATTGGAAAGTAAAATCCAGAATATCCATTATTTACTGCACCTGCTTGTTCTAGCCCCTCAAGGCTGGACAGCTTGCCTTTAGGTTTTTGTTTTTTCCTGTATGTCTGTTTCAACGTAGCCACTGACTGCATATGAAGCACCAGCCCTGGGCTTTGAGTTATTCAAGTACTACTCTGCAATCCTCCCTTGTGCCTACTTCTCCCAGTGTGGGAACACAGGAAATGCTTGTTAAGTAATCAGCCCTCTTAATCAGAAACCTGGGAATAACAGTGTTTAGCATCTAAGTTTAATTAAAGTTTGAAACTTTGAAGAGTCCTTCCTTAAATTCATTCTCAGCCTTTCAAGGTGCACTCTGAAGTTATTTTGAAATGTCATTCGAAAGGGTAAATACATCATAAGAAAAGGACGATCTTACTGAAGGGGTAAGTTTCAGTTCTGCTCTCTCCCGATCGCCTTGTTCAAAGAACTCGCTGGTTACAAGTTCAGCCACCTGAAACACAAAAATATTTTAATTAATGGGCATATATAATTCATCATGAGACGTAGAAGTTATTTCTGGCTTATGTCTATGGCAGTTACCCTCAAGACAGACTATCATTTGAAAAGCTTATGAGGAAGTTCATTAACCTTTTGTGTTTGAAAGTATGATAGAATTTAATCAATGAGCCTGATTTCCTTTTAATTAGATCTTGTGCATTGTATTTTTATTTATTTTTCTTGAAATAGAGTGAAGTACAGTTGCAATCCTTAGACACATGCCAATAGACAATCTCTGAGAGTAGAGCTCACATATTCAGATGAGGCACGGATATGTAACTTTCAAGGGAGGGAATGTTCTTATCCAGAAAAATGAAGCAAATACTAACCTAATAATAACTGACATTATAGCAGATCATCATACTATATTTGTAATAATAATTCAGCCAACTTTTGGTTGTTTCTGTGCAGATTTTTTTACTTTGTTGCACACATATTTTAGCCTGGCTACATTCTGCCATCATAGAAACTTTTTAACCATGTCCCCCTACCAGTATTTGTGTGCACTCTGGAAGGGCTAACCCCAGGGCCCACCCTTTGCTTCCTACTGTAGCAATCAGTCAAGGGGCAGGACTAATGCCAGATTTGTTGTTCATACCAGACTCTTCTGGTATTTTTTGGGGAAAATAATTATTTATGTATTTTTGGCTGCAACTGGGTCTTGGTTGCTGCTGGTGGGCTGCTAGCTGTGGTGAGCAGGGGCTCCTCTTCATTGCAGAGTGTGGACTTCTCGCTGCAGCGGCTTCTCCTGTTGTGGAGCACAGGCTCTAGGTGAAAGGTCTTCAGAAGTTGCGCAGGCTTAGTTGCTCAGCAGCATGTGGAATCTTCCTGGACCAGGGATCGAACCCATGTCCCCTGCATTGGCAGGTAGATTCTTATCCACTGTACCACCAGGAAAGTCCTATAGTATGTTATGTTATAACTTGAAGAATGTGATTTGGTTTTAGGCTGTCTCCATCCACATAGTAAATAACTGTTTATTTATGGTGGGTTCTAGTTGTTAACAAGCACAATGGAATGGCTGTTCTACTGTAAACCACACAGATATTTCCAAAGTAAGGACATATATTTTTCTACTTTTCATCTATTAGCATGGATGATCAGAAGCTGCTGATCACGGTCAGGCTTACAGAGATTTTTTTTTTCCCCAAGTCCTGTGCTTCTATCAATAGGTTTATGGGAAGAAAACTGATAAAACAGATAAGAGCTGACCGGATATTTTCAACAACACCATGGTGAACATCTGGGAAATCTCTGAGATGAACTAGCTGGATTTACAAAATGTTGAAAGAACAGAAAACAAATTTCAGACAACTTGATGGCAAGAAGACCTGATTTCCAGGCTAATTCCAGGCTCTTATAAAGATGAGGTTCTTAGGTCTGGCAAAGGTTAGAGTGGCTTAATTTTGGTCAAGTGCAGAGAATCAAGATTATTTACCTAAGTATATCTCTCAAGAGATTTTATCAACCATAAATGGTAGCCATTGATAAAACAAAAAGAATATGTATCACACACACACATCTGAGAGTGTCAAGTATAGAGTCATTTATTAACAAATAAAATGGCCAGCGCAGATTTTAAACATTTAAAAATTCTATAGCATAAAACTAGATGGAACTGACTGAATCTTCCTAGGATTCCGGCTCACTTCTCTCCAGCCTCTGCCACTGCCTTTCACATTAGCACGCCAAACCTCTCCTGTTGCTCTCTGGCCTGCCTTTAGAGAAGAAGTGGCCCTCTAAGGACCTGGCCTCTCCAGAACTCTCCCTCAGACTCCTCTGAGGTGGATCTTTTGCACTAAAGAATGAGCGTGTGTATAGCAGGTCACCCCGAGGTGGAGTGCCGAAGAGGTCAGTAGTCCCTGGAAAGCAAAGAAATTAAAACAAAATCCTTGTATTGAGCTTTCTAAAGTGTTCTTGGGAATTTCCCCTGAGCTTCTTTCACAGCTCAACTTGTACCACTGTTTCATTTGTACTTAAAAACCCAAGCAGGCCTATTAAGTGGCTCCTGATTGAATTTTTTATTAAAGAAGGAAATTGAGATGCTAATCAGGCCTTGGGGGATGACTGGGGAAACCCACATGCTTAGAGTCCTGTGTGCAAGGAAGGCAAAGTGAAAGAGACTCCAGTGAGAAAACATTTTCAAAGGGAATTAAAAAAAAATCAGCATCCAGGAAATTGGAAAGATATTTCTATTTTTAAAAGAAGTTTCTATTGTTTTCATCCAACTGTTTCCTAACATCCTACTAGAAGTAAGTTTTTGAAAACATTTAATTCATTCAATTTGGAGACAAAAATGAGATCTTTAGAGTTGTGACAAGATTTCTGATGGAAACATTTAGAAAAACAGGGTTTTATGTTTTATTTCCCTGACCTCATGAGTTTCTGCATCAGTGAGCAGACGTTCAAATCTTGAAAATAAAATAATATTTATATCAGGGACCAAGAAGACCACCTACAAGTGGCCATTGGGCCTCTTCATTCTATAATCTCAGTGCAGTAGCTGTTTTCCTTTCAAGTACTTTGTCACTTTCTGACTCCCAGATGGGCTGCTGCTCCTCTATCTGTGACATGCACTTCACTGGGGTCCTGATGGCCCTGGCACAGCATCCCTCATCCATCCCCTTTCTAATCTTCTCTATTATCCTCGGTCCTCCTAACAGTTTCCTACTCTCCACCACCTTCCATCCCTATCATAGAGGCCACTCCCCATATAGTATCTGGAAAAGTCACCTACATCTTCTCTGCACTATATTCCCAAACTTTATTTTAAGGGAGGCCATCCCGCATGAGGGAGGGAAAGGTGGGCATAGATGAAGAAATAAGCTACGAGACCAGCAAATTCTCCACCATAACCTGCTTTTTAGCTTCAAGCATGTGTGCATGCTTAGTCGTGCAGTTGTGTCTGACTCTTTGCGACCCCATGGACTGTAGCCCACCAGGCTCCTCTGTTCATGGGATTCTCCAGGCAAGAATACTGGAGTGGGTAGCCATTCTCTTCTCCAGGGGCTCTTCCTGACCCAGGGATTGAATCCAGGTCTCCAGCATTGTCAGTTCAGTTCAGTTCGTTTGCTCAGTCATGTCCGACTCTTTGGAACCCCATGGACTGCAGCACTCCAGGCTTCCCTGTCCATCACCAACTCCCGGAGCTTACTCATTGAGTCAGTGATGACATCCAATCGTCTCATCCTCTGTCGTCCCCTTCTCCTCCTGCCCCCAATCCCCCCCAGCATCAGGGTCTTTTCCAATGAATCAGCTCTTCGCATCAGGTGGCCAAACTATTAGAGTTTCAGCTTCAGCATCAGTCCTTCCAATGAATATTCTGGACTGATTTCCTTTAGGATGGACTGGTTGGATCTCCTTGCAGTCCAAGGGACTCTCAAGAGTCTTCTCCAACACCACAGTTCAAAAGCATCAATTCTTTAGTGCTCAGCTTTCTTTATACTTCAACTCTCACATCCAAACATGACTACTGGAGAAACCATAGCTTTGACGAGATGGACCTTTATTGGCATTGTTGGCGGATTCTTAACTGTCTGAGCCACTTCAATCATGTCACACTAAAGTGAAAACCAAGACTCAGTTGGAAGAGAGGCAATTTATTAGAGCAGAGTCTGTAGCAAAACAGCACCACCTGCACCAAGCTGTCATGTGAGCAAGATAAAAACTTTCATTTGTGTTCAGCAACTGAATTTGAGAATATATTTGTTGCTGCAGTCAGGCCTAGCTTAGCCTTTACTAACACAAAAATTGGTATGGAAGTGAGGTACTGCTATTCACAGAAAGGAAGGAGGGAAAAGAAAGAAAGGGAACAACCCTAAAATATGTGGCTTGAGAGTCAGGTATAAAAAAGTGAGGAAATGGTTGTTAGAAGCTATAGGGATGAGGATCCATCTTACATGGTGGCAAAATAGTTTGTGTAAAGCAAATACGGTAATAAAGCAAATACTGTATCTAAGGAACGTAGGGGAAGAGATTGAAAAAGAAAGCTAATAGCACGTGATGGCTGCTATTGACTGTTTTGCTCGGTATTATAAGAAGTGAGCTCAGAAAAGGGTTGGCAGGTGTATAATCAGAAATGAAAGGGAACAAAGAAAGTCATAAATTCTGGATCTTTTTATAGAGATAGAATATGAAGCTGCTTCTTAACCCCAAACTGTGAAAGTAAAAATTGAGATACATTTTGAATGACAAAGATCTCAAGACTTACTTAGCCTCACAACAAGAATGAAATAGAAGGTGTGGCCAGTGACACACAGTTAAAAACTCTGAATGAAAAGTAATTAGCCTCCAATTAAAAAAAAACAAAACTCTGAATGAATTAGGGAACACACACAACATCCGTTCAATTAGACAAAATGGCCCAGAGAAATAATTTTTGACTACACAGTTTCCTCACTGGTGCCAAATACTGGGCACCAAATACTAGAGATTAACGGTCAATATATTTCCTTCCTGAATGTAAGGAAGCAAAGAAATACAGATCTAAGAAGTTTGTATAGTATCTAACTGTGGAAATGCTTATTAGCAAATGGAAATGACGGGGATCAAAGACCTAAGAAGGAGGCTCAATGTTTAAGAGGCTTTTGGTGCTAAAACCCCCTCACAAGCCTGTGAGTATCTAAAACTTAAACCTGGGGCACTCAGCCTTCTTTAGAGGGGAAACAGGCTGAGAGAGTTTGACCTCTGAGTCTCACCAAGGAGGACGGTGGAAAAGGAATGATCTCCCAGGATGGATCTAAAAACCATAGAAAATATCAAATTGGGGAGCATGTCCCTGAGAATCAGGGCCCTCGCAGAGGATGCCCCATGGAGCTGGGAGTGTCATCTGAGTGTTTTGTGGCATGGGTGTGTGCTGTGTGCTGCATTTTGGGTGTGTCTGGGCCTCTGGTTTACATCCAGATGTGCTGTAGGGGTGCGCACGTATCACCCAGAGATCCTGGACTTTGAGCTTAACCCCTTGACCCGTGGGCTGTTTGGGTCATCTCCCTTGGAGGGGAGGATGAGATTTTGCTTGCAGGAAGGAGAGTGAACCACATTTTTGGTGATTAGAAGGGCAAACTGTGGGAGTTATGTTTTCACCAACTATTCCTGGCTTTCTACTTTCTGGGCACAGGGAAGGATGGCATTTCCTAGCTGGATGGGGTCTTGTGGTAAGTTCTGGCCAATGAATTGCTGGGGGCATGACATTTAACTTCCAGTGAGTGAAAAACCCACCCGGGCCTCTGCTGGAATGATCCAGACAGTGGCTGCTCCTTCAGCCCCAGTCCAGCGTGAGGACAGAGGCGCCAGCCAACCCCAGAGGTACGTGCCTCCAGGTGATTTGTTGGTTTTAGCCACCGAGATCTTGAGCTTAGTGGTAACACAGCCCATTCTGCCAGCACACTTGCCTTATTTAAAAAGGTTAACGGGTGCCTCCTATGTAAGAAAGCATAAAACACTGTTAAGAAGGAAAGACTTTGGAACTTAATCTGCTAGAACTTGAATTCCTAGCTATGCAACTTACACTTGTATGACCTCAGACTATGTATCCTTTCTAAGCCTCATTTTTCCCATTGGTGAAATAGGAATAATCACTGTATTAGTTTCCTAGGGCTGCCAGAAACTACCGCAGACATGGTGGTTTAAAGCAACAGAAATGATGTCTCTCATAGTTCTGGAGGGCAGGAGTTCAATATCAGTTCACTGGGCAGAAATTGAGGTGCTGGAAGGGCCATGGCCCCCCGGAGTCTCGAGGAGAGGGTCTGTCCTTCGCCTCTTCTAGTGTCTGGTGGCTGCCAGCATCCTCCTTCCTGGGGCCATACCGCTCCAGTCTCCACCTTGTCTTTGCCTTGCCTTCTCCTCTTGTGAAGGTGCCATCCCCGTGCTTCTCTCTTCTAAGGACACTTGTGACTGAATTGAGGGCCTTCTTGAATAATCCAGATGATAATAATGATGGTCCTTAATGTAATCACATCTGCAAAGACCCTTTTTCCTTCTAAGGTAACACTTACAGGTTCCAGGGATTAGGACCTGATGGCCTTGGGTTGCCATTATTCAGCCCCTACAGTAACAACACCCACCTCAGAGGATTTAATGATATAGCACTTACAAAGCAGACATTTAACAGTTACTCAGTCAATAAATATTAGTTTTTATTGTTATGTGAATGTGTCTTATTTTCCCTCAAATGTCAAGTCTTAAGATAACAAGTTACTGCTTTAGACCCCACAGCCCACCCAGGAGCTGCCTCATAAACTGGAAAGAGCTACTAAATTAATCAAATCTTAAATTGGGTAGTTATGAGATTAAAAACTATTCTTGCTCTAGAACTAACACTTTTGACCAGTGAAACCAGTAAATGCATTAAATTTTTGGCACAAATTAAATTAGATACCTCATATTTTGGCCAAAGAGCCCTCTGATTTCTAAACAGGCTTAAAAAAAAATCAAATTTCCTTTTTACCTCCTTTTTTTTTTTTCACCAGATGTGAAAAATTGGACCTTGTACTAAAACATGGTTACCTATTCAAAAATACTAAGTTTGAAACTCCTGCCTTAAGAAATGGCAAAAGTGTTATTTGGATTTAGTGTGTTAAAAGAAAAAAATCTTACAGAGTCAGAAATATTAGTTCTCAGTGGAAGCATGATAAAGAAAGGCTGGGCAATAAACTATGTCGCCCCTCGGCCTCCTGCTATTTTTTACACCGCGTTAATACTGATGCAAATTGACTCGGGTTTCAGTGCCTGGCAGACAGGGCTCTGGGAATACTGTCCCCCCCAGTCCCCCCTCGGTTGAGCCCTGCCATTAATCACCACTCGCCTGTCTCGAGATCTCCCACGGTTTGGTCACGGCTCCAAGGTCACAGGCTGTCATTAACATTGATCTGAAAAACAGAACCAAACAAAACAGCCTGAATAACCTTTTGTTGCATTCCTAAACAAACCTGTCCTAGATTCGTAAATAAATAAAACGGGACCAAGGCCAGCTCACATCTTCTTTACCTCCACAAGGGAAGCACTGTTTATGGTCCCATGTTTAAATCTCCATCGTGCAACCACACTGCTTCGGAGGACAAAGCTCGCACTCCCTCTCGGTGGCCCTTTTGTTTTGCCTGCGGTAGATCAAGGAAAGCCAAGTCCTGCTTTCTCCGTACCTGAACCAAGCAAGTTCTGCTGAAAATAATTTGTAATGGACGATGCTTTTTATTTTTAACACTCAGCAAGGGAATCAGTATATAATACTACCATAGCTGGTGAACCTATTTACCAAAGTATTGCTGATGGATGGGGACAGAAGAAAACCCACAGCAAAAGGCAAATAGCCTGCCCTGTTAGGGGCTCCGGCATTTTTATCAGCTCCACAGAGCTAATATTTACGAGGGAGAGACACACGGTTTCACTCCAGTTTACTACCTGGCTACAACCCTGTTTTACAAGCGTTACGAAGAAGAAACATATTCAGCCACAGCTTTTATTAATTTGAGCACATAAGAAAATACAGGCAAGATCCGGATCAGATCTTTGAGGGGCAGATTTCTATTGGTTTATCTAGAATCCACACTGAACCCTGGATATAAAAAATATGGGGAATGCCAGTTTCAAAACTTAAAATGTACATGAGTATATTAAAGTAAGTTATCATGCAAACCATGAAAACCAGTGTACAATTCAGCCCTAAATAGACTACCTTTAAGGAAGAACAAAGAATCAGCAGACAAGGGTCTGCAAGAAACCAAGACAAGGGTTAAAAGGGGAAAGAAGCAAACAGACACCATCACCTGGAGAATTCTAGACAGGGAGGCTATGACAACACAAGTTGCAGCTCTGGTGCTCCTAACTGGGTGTGGTGGGAAGGGAAAAAAATCAGGCACACTCTGTCCCAAATCTCTCTTTGTATTAAAGCTAGCTGCATGTGATGAGGAGTAGTGAAGGATCTGAGCTAGGGAACCACATCTTGGCTCACTCCTTTTGGAAGAAAGGGGTGTGTTGTTAAAGGTCAGAGGGCTGTCCTGATGTCAGGTGTTAACATTTCATACCCTGCTGGGTTTGAACGCCTTAGAAACACGTCTGCTTCCCAGATGGCAGAGCATGCCTGGATGGTGGTGAGAGGTTTGTGTCACTTCCCCAGGAAACTACTCCAGGGAGCAAGGCAGACCGGCAGATAACAATAGGTCTTTCAAAGTGCACTCAGGCAGCACCAGTTAGGAGCAGCGCTCTCGGAGTCAAGCAGCATCTAACTCCAAACACTCCCAAGCTAAGACCTGTGCAGAGAGACACAGCAGCCTATTGTTCATCTTTGGTCTGTGACACGCTTCCGCAGTCCTCACCATGTGCCTGCCTCTCTACTAAGCACTGTACCAACTACCTACTAACGAACCTCTAACTAAATGAGTCCTCATCACAGGGTGCTATTATTTCTAGTTTCCAGAGAGGTCACGGAGAAGGCAATGGCACCCCACTCCAGTACTCTTGCCTGGAAAATCCCATGGATGGAGGAGCCTGGTGGGCTGCAGTCCATGGGGTCGCTAAGAGTCGGACGCAATTGAGCGACTTCACTTTCACTTTCCTGCATTGGAGAAGGAAATGGCAACCCACTCCAGTGTTCTTGCCTGGAGAATCCCAGGGACGGGGTAGCCTGGTGGGCTGCCGTCTATGGGGTCGCAAAGAGTTGGACATGACTGAAGCAACTTAGCAACAGCAGCAGCAGAGAGGTCAATGGAAATGTGGAGGGATTAAGTAACTTTCCCAAAGGAAGGAAAGGATTCAAGATTCCGTGCTTATCACAAAGCTGCCGCACCCCTCTTGTTTCACTCCAGCACTTTTCATTTTAGGACCGTTTTAGGACCCTCTGCTGGGACCAGAGAGGGACAAAACTGTAGGTAATGCTTTGGACTTTGTAGTCTCTCTCCCAGACAGGAAATAAAATCTCTATGAGCTTGCCTACTTGTACCATAGTTGATCATTACTTAAGTCTCATCTACTCAATAATTTGAAGCGTACTTCTCAAATTCATGTCAACATTAATCAGTCAATCAACAAATTTATTGAGCATCTGCAAGATGCTCTGATGATGAGAATTCTAATAGCTACCATTTATTGAATGGGGCTTCCTCAGTGGTTCAGTGGTAAAGACTCCATCTGTAGTGCAGGAGCTGCAGGAGACCCAGGTTCAATCCCTGGGTCAGGAAGACCCCTGGAGGAGGGCCTGGTAACCACTCCAGTATTCTTGCCTGGAGGATCCCATGGACAGACGAGCCTGGTGGGCTTCAGTCCATAAGGTTGCAAAGAGTTGGACACAACTGAGTGACTTAGCACACACGTGTTGAACAGGCATTAGAGAGTGATTTATATCGTCTCTATATGAGGTAGAGATACCATTATTATCTCCATTTTACAAAGCAGAGAATGTTTTGCCTTCCTGGATGGGAGGGGTGGGGGGAGGTGGTTAGGTACCTTGCCTGAGGTTATTATCACTAGGCGGTACCAAAACTAGGGCTGGGATCCAAACAGTCTGACAGAACATCTCTACTTTCAGCGAATACAGTGGAGCCAGAAAGTCTGTATGGAGAAAGGAGACAGAATAAAGGCTGGGAAGGAGGATGGTAGATGTCTAAAACCTTTATCCAATTGGTGTAGGGAGTCAATTAAGGTTGGGGGCTCAATTAAGGAGGCACCTGGCCAAAGCTTCAAGGAGAGGACTTTAATACCTCTTATTAATTAAGAGGTATTAATAGATGTGGGAATAGTTTAAAGAAGGAGAGAGTGGAAGCAGGGAGACTGGTAGGAAAGTATAACTAAAAAGGGCATAAAACCAAGAAATGTGGGGATGGAAAGGCAAGGATAAGCATGAGCACTTACAAGGGAAGAACGGAAGGAGGCGAATGGGCAGTTTTAGCTGATTTTTTAGAGTCAGTCTCTGTACTTAAAAGGCCATCTCTGGAATAAAAGAGGAGGGAGGGAGCTTGCAGCAACTGTTTGTGTCTTGACATCTGCATAACTCTAGTCTGATTTACAGTTAGATGGTGCAATCTGCTTAGTGCAACTGCAGGAATGAAGGTCAGGAATGTCCGCCATGGGGTCAGAAGAGGTCATGTGACCCTAGAGTGTCTGAGACTCCCAGTGGCTCACTGCTGCCACGACTCTCTTCTAGTTGCCAAAATTACTTCAATAATTATCTTGAGGTAATCATAACTTTCTTGATTTGTTCTCTAGTTTTAAAAGCATTTGCAACTAAAAAGAGAAATATTTGCGGGGGGATAAATTGGGAGACTGGGATTGACATACACAGTACTATATATAAAATAGATAACTAATATGGACCTACTGTATACCATAGGTAATCTACTCAATACTCTGTAATGATGTATATGGGAAAATAATCTAAAAAAGAGTGCATGTATGTATATGTGTGTGTATATATATATATATATTTATACAAAAAACACTGATTCACTTTGCTGTTATACCTGAAACTAACACAACATTGTCAATCAGTAAGTTTAAAGATTAGTATGCTTCAATAATTTTTTTAGAAAGGAATACATTTTAATTTAAAAGATATTTTCAATTCAGTGAAAGATTACATGTATGAACTGCATTTTATGTTTACCAAACAAAAAGATGACACCTTGCAGTTGACAATCTGTCTCACTGCTTTAAATTTTACACACAAATACAGATCCCAAACGGCCAACATAAAATGACAGTACAGAATTAACTCAAGTTCTGTTTAGCTTTACCGTCACCGTGCTACCATTGTTTATTCCGAATATACTGCTTAAAAGCAGAAAGGTGACGTCCCCAAAGGCTGGGGAATTGCATGTGGAGTGAGGCCAACAGGTTCTGAGCCGTTAGGAACTTGCTCTTGAAAGTGCATCCCGAGTCCACCTGTGTTAGGGCTGACGGGAAAACTGGGTGTTTTGGGAATTAACTTACATGTGTACAATCCATAGACAATGGAAGGATGAGTAATACTGTGTTAATTTGAAGCTTTCAGAGCAATTATTTTGATGCTCAGCAGTAACCTCAGCAATTGTTTAGAATTTATACCAACAAAAGAATTTTCTCTGGGATGCATGTCTCATCGTTGACATTGTTTAGATTGCAGGCACATGGTGATGATGAAAAGCAGGCTAACTTTTAGTTGGTTTTATTACTATTTTAAAATTCTCTGGGATGGTGTTTCCCAGACCGCCCCCTCCTTGACATGCACATGGTCAGAGGCCAGCTGTGAAATGGGGTGGGGGGTGCAGAGCTGCAGGGAAAGGAGAGTTCCTGCAGACTTCATCTCTGCTCTATGTACTTTGCCTCCAAATAAGATTTTTCTTACCTATAGGGTTCCCTGCAGAAAAGTTTGGAAACCTCTGTGGGAAAATATTCATGTGGAAACACAATAAGCACTGGCATTTTAGGAGCTGTGTTCCGGAGAGAGGCCAGACCCCAGTGGTTCTGGTAGGACAATTTGTGAGGATGCTGAGGAACAGAAGAATTCCTTGAGGGGAGATTACATTTAGGGGGTAGTGAGGAGGAGGGCTCCCCTGTGGTTCAAACAGTAAAGAATTTGCCTGCAATGCAGGAGATCAGGAAGATCCCCCGGAGAAGGAAATGGAAATCCACTCCAGTACTCTTGCCTAGGAAGTCCCACAGACAGAGAAGGCTGCAGGGCTACAGTCCACAGGGTCACAAAGAGTCAGACATACTGAGTGACTACCACACACACACACACACACACACATACACACACACACACACACACACACACACACACACACACACACGGAGAAGGAAGGGCTGGAGAAAGACAAATAGGAGAAAGGAGAGTCAGAAGATAGCAAAAAATTCAGAAGAGCATGGGCTTTGCAGAAGCCAAGGCAGGAGAGAGTTTTAAGAAAGGAAAGGCCAACACAATTCAGACTGTGAAGAGATCTAGAAAGCTGGAGAAAACAAAGGTCGTAGGATATGATCCCTGGGAGGTGACTGGTGACTTTCAAAAAGTGCAGAAATCACATTTTAGCAACTAAATTCCTCAGTTGAAGAATTTATTCTAAATACTAGATACACTTTGGAATGCTATGCAGCAATCAAAGATGATGCTGGTATGGACATGAAAAGAATTCCAAGGCATGCAGTTGAGTGAAGAAGCTAGTTCAGGTTGATATGTAAATATATAATTTATGTTGAAGAAACAGATGGACACTAAATAGTATGTTTCCCATGGGTACACATGTGTGGAAATGCTCTGAGAGTAGTCTGAAAATAAGCAAGGAATTAAAAACAGAGCAACGCTTGTGCACAGTATGGGAACTGGGAGTAATACCCAGGAACATTATAGAATGTTCTGATTTGTTACAGAAAAATGTATTCCAATTATTGTGGAATTGAGTGATCTAAAAAGAAAGAAATTGCCTTGTACGAAGTTAGAGGAGTATGGCTGAGCTGTGGGATTGAAGGAGAGGAGAAAACTATGTTTGGACCTTAAGAAGAAGGCAGACTTTAGGGATGACTTTTTTTTTTAACTGAGGAAATGGAAGCATGTTTTTTAGCCTAGAAAGGTCATGTTGGGGAAAAAACTAAAAGCCAGATTTTGAAAATGCCAAACGGAGTAAAATTGACACAGCCATGTCAGAGGTCAGGGTGGGGAGTGGGGGAGGAGGGCCCGGAATAGGAACCTAGACTAGGAAGCTGAGACGGAGGTGTTGACAAGAGGAAGCCCCCGATACCACCTCGGGAAGGACAACGAGAATGTCATCTGTAACGATAACAGAGGGAAGCATGGATGCAGAGGAGGGGGGTAGAGGGCCCTTTGGTGAGACAGTGAGCAGGGGGTCAGCTGTGGAGGCAAGGGGCAGGCAGGCTCTGCGTTCTGAGACGGGGGCAGAGGCTGCGGGCTGGGCCAGGGTCCCCGGGGTGTTTTCAGTGGTTGCCCAGCTGTGGGGCAGATGCACTGAGCCCAGAATCCTGGCCTCACAAGCTTTCCCAGGAATACTAAACAGCTGTGGAACAGGACTAAGGCACTAAGTCTGCGGATGGGTGAGGTGAGGACGGAGGAAGGCCGGGGCAGAGGGAAAGAGGAAGAGTGCCTACCCAGCTGGAGTGGTTGCAGTGGGGAAAAGTGGTTAAAACGTGCCAAGGAAAAATGAGGTTTTGCTGCTGTCTTTCCTAAACTACTGAGAAGAAGTCCCATGAAAAGTCTAGAACAGATTCCTTATTCCAAACACAAAAATCCTTTGATTGGTTTTCCATCTAAAATGCCTGCTATCTCTAAAAACAAAACAACCCAAACTTAACTCTCCACTTTCCTTTGTTCTGTGAAACTGTTTTCCAAGGTCCAAAATTCCCATCTCCAATGCAATTTGCATGCCTGCTGAAACACGACTAGTTCAAACATCTCCTAATTTTGAAGGCAAATGTATGGAGAGGAGGCAATATAAAATAAATCAGAAGATGAAAAGACATATTCTCTATCTTTTTTGTAATTATTCAACTAGTTTCTGAATGGTTTGAATGCAAGCTAAGGTTTGGTACTTTAAACATCAGTTGTGCACTCTTAGCATTGTCAAAAAGGCATCAGTAAATCTTCAAATACTGAATAAACACACAAACAAGAGCTTTTTCTTACCGAAATATATCACGATGGTTTTTGATGTTCCAATCATATTCTCCTTTACTGACAAGTTCGAAGAATTCTGTTCTCCTCCTGCATGAAATCAAATGAAAATTCTCAGTCTGTGTGGTGATATAAACACATTTATGGGAAAATATAAGACCACCTCAACCAAGTAATTTAATATTTGAAATCATGAGGCTAAAGTGCTATCAAAATAAACCACTTTTTTAAAAATGTTGAGGCTTTGACAAAAAGCCACAATCATTTCCAAATGTATTTACAACAGAAGAGATTATCGGGCCATAAAACAGAAATCAGTGTGGTCTCGCATTTGGGATTACTTGCTGTGAAGCCCTGTGACTCTTAATGAAAGTCAGAGAAGGGAGGCAAGGACACATAAAAAGCGGAAACAGTTCCAGAATGTTCTTTTATCATTCAACATAGAACTGAGCTGTATGATCATCCAAGATAATATAAACTCCCTGGTAGTAAATTCAGGACAAATACTTTTGTAGAAGTTAAAAAGTAACCATTTCATCATTTCAGGGCTTTAAGCACATCGGCTATGGAGTCAGAAATAACTGTGTTTAAACCATAGCTCAGTCACTTCTTGCTGTGCAACTTTGGAAAGTCACTTAAACCCTCTGAACCTCAATTTCCTAATCTGTAACTTGAGGGTCCTATTTGCTGACTCAGAGTTATTGTGAGGATTAAGTAAGATGATATGCAATGTGTTTAGCATTAGTATCAGCACATTTTAAGTGTGGATACACAAGCCTGTGGAAATGCATGTAGAGATGTGTGGATATGCAAAAGAAAAGAAGGGAAGCTTCTCAAGTTGTGAAAATAGGATGCCATTCCTATTTTCAAAACTTTTGTTTAATCTAGTTTTATGATTTTTCATTTTTATAATGAGAAAAGAAAAAAAGACATCACCACTTTGGTTCTTTAAGAATCATTTCCCAAGGTCTCACATTTTTGGCACTTCCTAATGAGAGGCTCTTTAAAGGATTCTGACACACTGCTTCCCAATGTGCACCCCACAAAATGCTAGTCTGAGGAGGTGCTGCAGGTAAAGGGGGTGCTCTGGCCAAGTGGGTTTGAGAAATGCTTCCTGTGATCCTTGAAGTTTCACCACCCACATTCGCCTTTTGAAGGCTCTACAAAACGCTGACATTGAAAAGCCTACTCGACTTGACCATGGACTCCCATAGCACTGATGTTGTAAAGAACACACTTTGGAAAACGCTACCATGGCATTTATGGTGGAAGTCAGAGTAGGATCTTGGACACTTAGTGCTGACTCATTGCAGTTTGGGGGACAAAGGACAAGAGGCCGAGTGCTACTGGCTCCCCTGTTTCTTGTCTGGAGTCCCCATCACCACCTGGGTCCTTACTGTTCCAGGCAGAATTCTGTCATTTACTAAGCACACGACTGACTTTGGGTAGGTTAGGGTTGGTGGGAGGATTTATGTAAAACACTTAGCAGAGTGCCTGACACACAGTAGCTGTTCAGTAAGGATTGCTGCTGCTGCTGCTAAGTCGCTTCAGTCGTGTGCGACTCTGTGCGACCCCAGAGACGGCAGCCCACCAGGCTCCCCCATCCCTGGGATTCTCCAGGCAAGAACACTGGAGTGGGCTGCCATTTCCTTATTCAGCTCAGAAGCATTAGGTGTACTGGCCCCAGCTGGTAAGTGGCAGAGCTCGGATACAATACAAGCTTTGGGAATAACAGTTGCCCGAAGCAGCAAAGGGCTTTCCCTGGTGGCTCAGATAGTAAAGAATCTGCCTGCAATGCAGGGGACCTAGGTTTGATCCCTCAGTTGGGAAGATCCCCTGGAGAAAGAAATGGCAACCCAGTCTGGTATTCTTGCCTGGACAGATGAGCCTGGCAGGCTACCCCACAGGGTTGCAGAGAGTCAGACATGACTGAATGACTAACACTTTTCCTTCACTTCATACACTAATGTATAGCAAAATTGCTGGGTCATAGAATGATTCCTATGTTTGAGTTTTCTTTATAAATATAGATTGTTAGGGGCATATGTAACCTTTGAAAAAGGCTGCTGTAATTCTCTGATTTATAGGTCAGAAAACTCAAGGTGAAGGAAGGTGAAGTGATTTCCCCAGGATCCCAGGGCAGTTGTGAATAAGCCTAGGTAGATTCCAGGCCCCCAGCTTCCCAGCTGTGGCCTATGTGATCATCTTTATAAACTGTGTGTAGCATGAGCCTTGGGGGCAGAATAGCCTTGCCTGCTGTGAGCGCCTGGACACAGATGTGGCAGCATCACAGGCTGCTGTACTGAGCCACAGTGAGCACCAGACAGAGGTGTCCATCAACAAGGAGATGCTCCCAAGAGCTGCGCATGGCCCAGACCAGGTTCGTGGTCCTCGGCTTTGGTGGTATTTCTGACCTCCTCCTTAGTGATAATCATTACAAAGCAACAATGTGAAATTCACTGTACTTTTGAGAAAGGAACTGGCCCACACAGCTGCTCCTTTTAGCATCTATATGTGTATATAGAGTATACGGAGTCAAAATCAACATGTATGAAACTGTTAGGAGCACTTTTAAAAACATGGGACTGCTAAAATGAACATTTGAAAATCCACAGTTATAACACTCCCTGGATCCAGACGCCTCTGTCATGAGGAACTATATCATTAACTTTTCAGGCATATCATTGGCAACCTTGCTTTTCAAGGACAATGGCAAATACCTCGGCTAGTGAAAAGCAACTTACTGGAAAATCTCATTTATAATCAGATATGTTTTTATTAGGCTTTTATCCTGCTCTCCTGACATATGTTCCACTCAGAAAAATAGCAGTCTTTAAAAATGCATCATTTGAACAGAACTGGTAAAATTACTCTCAGAAATAATTCTAAAGATTGGTTACCAGTCACCCATCACTACATTGAAAGTCTTTCTTGTTTCTAATTTATCTGCAACACACCTTTTGTTTGTAAAGTGAGAAATCACCCATCCTGTGTATATTTTAATTGGGAATATTTTTTATAATGTTATATAACTCTCTATATAAGCATGTAATATAAGTATGTACACATATCCTTTATCCATTTATCTAACTGTTCTGAATCTACTAAAAGTCTTTGAATGTTAGGAAGAATTTTACTGTCAAGGTGGCAATTTCAGCTCCAGAATTACCAGATGGGGTGGCAGGGGACAGGGTGAAATGGGTACAGGGGAGTATGATTCCCTTCTCTCAGTGTTCTTACAGCTCATTCAACAGGCAAACCATACATCTGCAATTGGTTCCAAAAGGCAGATTCTGGAGAGATTTCTGGACTTTGGGCATAAAAGCACCTCAGAGGAATAATAAATCAGCAGGCAGATGTTAATTCCAGTAATTATGACTAAAGGGAAAAAAAAGTTATATGTTTCACTTTGAAAGTAAATTGTGTCCCTGTGTTGGATTAGCACCGATAACACGAGGGCCAGCTAAGCATTAATACCCGAATAAAATTATCTGTGAAAGGCCGTGCTGTTGTTGACAGCACAAATAAAACTGGCAAATGCAAGAAATGGAAAGAGCAGAACAACTCTCAGTATTGATAATGGCAGAAAAGTAAGACAATACAGGACTCTACACGTGAGTTCCGTTGATCCATAACCTCCAGGCCAAGATGAGATGCAAGGGGTTGCTGCATTTACGTGGCCCCTAGCACTCTTCGTGGGCTTCCCAGGTGCTGCAGTGGTAAAGAAACCGCATTCCTGTGCAGGAAACACAAGAGATGTGGGTTTGATCCCTGGGTGGGGAAGATCCCCTGGAGTAGGAAATGGCAACCCACTCCAGGATTCTTGCCCGAGAAACCCCACGGACAGAGGAGCCTGGCGGACTATAGTCCACAGGGTCACACAGAGTTGGGCGTGACTGAGTGAGCATGCACGCATGTAGCACTCCCCAGGGTGGGGTGCTACCGCTCCTCTCACTCTCACACTGGGCTCTGAGTCCGTGGAGGTAAGCATGATACCTTCTCTCTGTGTGCGTCCCCAGCAACTAGCACAGTGTCTGGCATAAGGAAGGCATCAGTAAGTGCTACTGGGTAAATCTCTCATGTTTTATTCAGTTGCTATATCCTATGGATGGAGATATGAGGATGAATCCTGGAGAAGGGAATGGCTACCCACTCCAGTATTCTGGCCTGGAGAATTCCATGGACTGTATAGTTCACGGGGTTGCAAAGAGTCAGACATGACTGAGCGATTTTCACTCACTCATGAGGATGAATAGATATAAAATGCTTTGATGTTCATCAGAAAGTACCAAAATATTTCTTCCATTAACCTGTCACTGAGTCTGTAGTTCTACCATTAGAGTAATTTCCGTGGGTTAGCTAATCAGCTCTGTTAAAATATGAGAATGTTTGGGAAGGAACAGTGGGTTAAGCTCTGTAATCATTACACCTCACTATGCATTCATTTATCCTCTTCCTTTCCAATAAGGGACTAGTTGAGTGCAGGCAACTGTGGAGGTTGAAAACATTGACCATAGTGGACCTTTAACATTTGTTGAATGATGAATGAATGAATATCCCCATCTGCATACCAGTGGAAATATTTGTTGGGTTCTTACTGTGTTTTATAAAATAAATTGCTCGAGATATTAGTCTAATTCTTTAGAAAGATGGTCAAACTATAACTCCTAACAATCTACGCTAATTTGGTACATTTTGTTGTCATCATCAGATGCTTTGAGAAATGCTCCTTTTTGCATCCTTTTGGAAAGACAGAGACAAAGAAACAATTAGACTGGGCGTTTTCTGTAATTGTTGATGAATGTTTGCAGAGCACAAAGGGAAGTGAAAAATTTTCAACTTGAAGATTAGTCTGATTAATTTAGAAAGCCAACCGGAAAAGCATTAAGCACCAAAATGGGTATATAAAATTTGAATTCTTGGATAATTCTCTATTTAAATAATGATCTGAGGCAATGTGGTATGGAGATATGAGCACAGAAACCTTGATGACTTTGGGCAAGTCACGTACCCTCTCTAAGCCCAGGTATCCTTATCTAGAAGATGGGGATAACAATATCTACCTTGCAGGTTTATATGACAATTCAATATCAGAGAGCTAGAATTTTGAAAATTTATTATGTCAGGCAGTGGGTCAGGTGTAGGGGCTCCAAGAGTGAGCTACAGAGGAAGACGTCTGCATTCACAGAGCTCCCACTCTAAAGGTGATGCAAGAGGCGACTGTAATCCCAGAACAGTGCAGGGCAGGAGCAGCAGGCACCTGAGATGAGGGACACAGAATTCTGGAGTCGCAGCCTCCTGAGGACGAATGCTACACGGCTCCTGCTACCCTAGAGGAACACCTTCCGTGACGGTATTAAAGCTAAAGAAGGACCAACCTCTACTATGTCCCAGTTTAGCTCAGCTATAGACAAGGAGCCTCTGCTTGCAGTCTCAGCCCCATGGGTGGGTCTCCTGGCAACGCTCACCTGGCGACTCAGCCCATCCCAGCCTGCTGGAGGCATCTACAGCCGGCTGAGTCGCACCTGCTTGACACCTATTGAGTTTGGAACTGTGCCACTGCTGTCTTTGGTGCCCAAGTGTTCTCAGGAGTGGCCTCCGTTTCCCCTCTGGTTCTCTTAAACTAACAGTTACAGATCTGCAGAGAGTAGTTAAAGACATTCTGGAGTCCAAATACTTGGTTCCAATCTCAGCTTTACCACTCAACATGGTGAGCAATACACTGACTTTCTCGCAACCTCAGTTTCCTCATGTGTATGGTGGGGTCAGTAATAGTACCTGCTCTGACAGAACCCCTTTAAGTGCTAAACAGAATAATGTGTATATCACACTCCCAAGTGAGCACTCGGGGAATTTTAGGTATTGTTTCCACTAATTGTGGAAGATGCAAGGTCATCTTTGTTAACTTACAGGCAGACAGTCAGTCCAGGACAACTGTGACATCTCCAAGTTTTAACGCTTGTAATTTTGGATCTCTCTCCGTCTGCCCCAACAAGGACTATCTTTTTTTTTTTTGGCTTCCGGTTGCTTTTATTTACTTTTTTTTTTTCAAGGACTATATTTTATGGTCCAAATTTCATTAACCTTTCTGGTTGAATGATTGTTTTCTTTATAAGGTACTTAAAATTGTCAATGTTATCAAATTTAAATTATTTAGGTTACTTAAATTTTCATCATCTTTCATACAGATAATCTCCTTTGGCCACCAGAACTCTAGGAGATGGGTATGGGTGAAGTACCTGTCCCTATGTTGCTGACAAGGAAACTAAGGCAAAGAGAGATTAAGTGAGTGACTCTCTCAAAGCTACATGGCTGGTTACCAACAGGGGATATCTAATTCCTGCTTGAGATGCTGAAATTACTATTTAATTATGAAAGCTGTATTCACTGCAGGGACTCAGAAATAGGCACAGAAATCAATTTCAGAAAACCACTCAGTGGTAACTGGAAAATGTTTTCAGTGAGTTGGAAAACCAGTCTGAAGAATAACCCCCAGACTTACGGTTGGGAAGCCTAGAAATTCACACTGAGGTTTTGTTTGATTTTTGTTTGTCCAACAAACAAAACCTTGTTTTAAAACCTTGTTTTAAACTTGCGAATTCTGCTTTCACCCATCATTTGTAGTATAGAACCTTGAACATATCCAAAGCCATTAGAAATTGACTTTACAAGGGTTTGTGGTTGTTTTTAAAGGAATTCCATATTTCCAGGAATTTTACATTGTTCCCTATTGGCATGTGGCAGGATATCCTGCCACTAGGAATGAGTCATAACCCTCAGCCCCTGCCCACAAAGGCCTGGATCTCGTCCCTGCCCACCTTGACCCCTTCTAGAGTGACTTGCCCCTTCTTAGGGGAGGAAAGCAGTGAACTTCCTTTCTGGTTGGCCTCAACTGTATCAAGGCTTTTGAGTTAAGTAGCCAGGACAGAAGAACCAAGCGTAATCCAAACTTCTAGAAAGTGTACAAGGCCATCCCATGGCCCACCTTTCTTCAGCGGTTTCTGCTCCAACCAACACCACGGCTCCTGTCTCGGCTGCCCTGCACCCCCCTTGCTTTCTGCCCTGGCGCTGCTTTGACTCCACGTGTGGGATGGGGAATGGCTGTAGGAATCCCCAGCCCTTGGGGATGTGTGTCCTGGAAATGCATGGAAGTCTTAATATCCATGAAACAGCCTTGGTTTATGGAGGCTGGAGGCTGATGGCAATTCTGAGGTGCAGTTTATATAAGACTTTTCAGATAGTCCCTGTGGGACCAAGCTGGACTGACCACAGGGGCAGCCAGCAAGTGGACGTGTCTTTACAAGAGCTTCCCTCCCCTATTTCACTTTCTTGGTCCCCGACTCCCATTTCTGATGTTACTTCCAAAACTAGACTATGTGCATGCGAGCTCTCATCTCTGGCTCTGCTTTGGGAGAGAGGAGGGAACTCATGCTGGTTTTCATGTTAAACTTGTTCACGTACACCTGGGAAGGTCAATATTTCCATGTATAATGCATCCCCAACTTAAATGACAAGTACTTGATTCTTCCTTTAGAGAAAGAATACAGTTTGTGGAAAAGCCTCGAAACCAGAGGTAGAGGTTCCAACTTATCCACAAGTTACTTATGTGAGCCAAGCTACACTATTTACCCTGCAAACTTAGTACCTGATCTACAAAATAGAGGAGATGAGTTGGATGACATCATTGCTAACAGTCCTTTCAATTCCACAGCTGTATCTCTGTGAAATAAAAGTAACTGGGAGACTGTTTGTAGTAACTGCTTTCCCCCTCATTAACCCGAGGAGTTGTCTTGCCTAAAAATATGGCAATACTTCAATGCAACTTTAGACAGGCAAGTGAATCAGCCTCCTGAAGCTCTAGATTAGAGAATGAGCAGCTATTCAGAGCCTCAAAACACAATAACACTCACAGCAAGAGAACAAGCCAGCTTCTTTGGAGTCAGCAAACATTAGCAGGGCCTGTAGCATTAAGATAAGAGCAGAGTAATGAGCAAACAAGGGCCACCACCTTCCCTGACTGCATCACTCAGGGACTCGTCACATCCCTAACAGGCCTTGATGAATGGACTCCTACTGTTGACAGTTTTTCTCCCTTAGAAGTTACTTGGAAACTTGGCTTGGCAAAATGCTTCTCCTTTGAGAGAAATAATGTGAAATCCTGCAAGTGTCAGACATGGGAAATAAAAATATTAAAGATATGCAGGTTTCCGTAAGCGACCAATCCAGCAGTATCAATTCAGAAAAAAAAAAAAAAGAAAAAGGAACATCATGATACTTAAGTCAAAACGAAGGCCACAAAACATGCAAAATAAATAGTCTATAAAGGAAATGAGGTTGTAGATGCCACCATTTATGAGACATACAAGACATTTACAAGACAGATAAAGTAGGTACTATCATTTCCATTTTACACATGAACAAAACAGGATCAGAGAGGTAAGTAAGTATTTTGATGACACACAGCTATCTAGTGGCAGAGCTGGGATTTTACTTTAAAAATTATTTTCAAAATTAATTAAAATGTATATTTATAAAAGTAATACATACACATAGTTAACAAATGAAACAACACTGGAAAGCGTATAATGAAATAAAGCAGTGTTTCTCATTTTTCTGCTTTACTGTCCTTTGACTGTGTTTCTCAATGCTTTCGTGTGATTCTTAATTTGGCCATCATGCTTTTAATTTCCAAAAGCTCTTTCTTCTTCTACAGTTGCTCCTATTATTTTTTAAAGCATCCTGTTCTTATTTCATGGAGACAGTGTCTTAGGACAGTGTCTTTAAGGATATTAACAATAGTTTTGGGTTTTTGTTTTCTTCTTCTCCCTGTTTCCTCTGAATTCTGTTTATTTTCTGTTTTGGCCTCTGCTTTTCATATGGGTGCACATGCATGCTCAGTCACTAAAGAAAGAAAGTGAAGTGGCTCAGTCGTGTCTGACTCTTTGCGACCCCATGGACTGTAGCCTATCAGGCTCCTCTGTCCATGGGATTTTCCAGGCAAGAATACTGGAGTGGATTGCCATTTCCTTCTCCAGGGGACCTTCCTGACCCAGGAATCGAACCTGGTTCTCCCTCATTGCAGGCAGACGCTGTCACTAAGTCATGTCCAATTCTTTGTGACACCATGAACTGTAGCCTGCCAGGCTCCTCTGTCCATGGAATTATCCAGGCAAGAATACTGGAGTGGGTGGCCATTTTCTCCTTCAGGGGCTCTTCCCAACCCAAGGATCGAACCCACGTCTCCTACATTGGCAGGCCAATTCTTTACCACTGTGCCGCCTCGGAACTGTGCCCTGTTTCATGTGGGAGGTTTTCATAAAATGTTCTGTCCTTGGTGTCTGTGTGTAATAGAATGACATTAAAAGGCTAAGCAGAGCTGTATATGTATGTCCCCCACACACAGTGCATGGGACACACTAAAAAGTTATTCACGGTTTATCTGAAATTCAAATTTAACTTCTTGTACTTCCATTTGCTGAATCTGAGGAACCTGGGTATGTGGCTTATGGATTCTGGCCTCTGGCCTACTGGGCTGTGGGCTCGAGTTTTCAATCCATTTTACTTCATCCCCTCTTCTGACTTCTACGTCTCATTCCCACCTTGAGCTTTTCTCAGCCCAGAGCACTTTCTTTCATCTCCCCAGAGGATAAACTTCTGGCCTTCTCCGGGGATAGAGGAGAGGGAGTTCTGGCTACATTGGTGGAGGACTTCATGGGCTCTGAGTGTCCTGAAAACTGACTTGCTAGTAATTTACTCATTTTAAGCTGTGAGCGTCACATTCATTTTTTCATGCTGCTTTTTGTCTCTGAGCCCCAAGTGAGGCTCTGCAGGGCCTACAGCTCACTCCTCAGAATCGTCCTGCTTTCCACTCTACTCTGCCAGAACATCTGACCCTCATCAGTGGGCCTTCATTTTCCACAAACAGACTGACACCTCTTCTCAACTGATGTGTGTCCTCTCCCTTTCTCCTTGTAGATTTGCTTTTGCTTTTAAATTTACCTGGTGCTGTTTAAGTGGTGTTTCAGAAGGGAGAAAACATAGACGCCTGGGCTTAGTATACCAGGTTTAACTAGAGTGAGACTTAAATCCAGACCGATATCACCCCAAAGCCTCCACTCTTTCCACTCTGCTTTGTCATGACCCATTCAGCAGACACCAACAACAAATACCCATGGCACAGACTGTCAGCTGTCTGCTCCAATCTCTCTCTTGCCTTCCTTTCTTAGTAATAGAACTCTTAGACGCTAGCATGGCACACAATTACCCAACACCAAGCCTTCCTATCCTAACCTAGAGATGGCCAGTGAAATGTGAGTGGAATCGTTATGTGAAGTTTCCAGAAAATACTCTTAAGAAATAACTTGCATCACCTCTGGCTCCTTTCTTTTTCGTTCCTTTCTTCTTCCTGATAGCTGGAATGTGGACATTGTGCCTAGAACATGGGCAGCTACCTTGGGCTAAGGTGGAAACCAGGTGTTGAATGTGACTGCACAGAGAGAATGAGAAGGCTGGGTCCCTGATGACGATGGAGCTGCTCTACCAACTGCCGGTTGCTTATCTCCAGACTCTTTTGACAAGACAAAGAAGTAAGCTACTGTGATTTTGGGTTTCCTGTCCCTTATAATTGAAGCTAATTCTCACTGACGCCATGCCAAGCGCAGTAAGATCCGAACGAAGTGACATAGGCTTCCTCGAAAAGGTGGCAGGAAATGGTTCAGCCAGATGGGCAAGTGGAGGGACAGTGATAGGACTGGAGAGCAAGGGGCGCTGCATAAGCCGTTTTCAAAGGGTAACATGCAGTTGACTAATAAAAAAGACTTGTTTTTTTTCTGAAAAACAAAACACAAAGGGTAACATTAGACCAGTCTAGTGGAAGTACAAATCGTGTAGGAGAGAAGTGAGAGATAAGAATGCAAAATGGTTGGGGGCAGATTATGGTGGGAGAACCTTGAAACACGAACCAAGGTTAGAGGTTGCTTTGAAAGCAATGAGGCCACTGAAGCCTTTTGAGATGGGAGTTGGAGACTCATGTCTAGCATGTGAGGGAGGGTTAGAATGAAGAGTTTGGGGGTCTTCTCTATAGGCTTCCCTTGTGGCTCAGGCAGTAAAGCGTCTGCCTACAATGCGGGAGACCTGGGTTCGATCCCTGGGTCGGGAAGTTCCCCTGGAGAAGGAAATGGCAACCCACTCCAGTATTCTTGCCTGGAAAATCCCATGGATGGAGAAGCCTAGTAGGCTACAGTCCGTGGGGTCGCAAAGAGTCAGACACGACTGAGTGACTTCGCTTCACTTCTATGCCTCTATAGAATTAACGTAGAGTTGAGGCCAGGTGAGTGAGCAGAGAAAGAAGAACTGGAACTCATACATAGAAGCAAGGAGAAGAGAAAACTATAAGAGATCCAGAAAAGGAGAGAGGAAGGCAGGTGCATACTGGGGAAAAAAAGAGAATAGATGCTGACAATAAGAAGTCAATAAACCTGCGGATGTCTCAAAGAAGCTAGAAAATACCAGGAATGAGTAAAAGACGTTGAGTCTGGGGACAGCAGAAGTCTCTGCTGACCTCTGAAAGTACAATGTTGGCAGTATGTGAAGGTGGATGCTGGTCTGCAAAGTGCACCTAGGTGCTAGGAAAATAAAACCAGTCTTGTGCTCCATTTATTTTAAAGGGTAGGCAGTAAAAGAAAGGTAAGGTGAGAGGCAATGAAAGACCATGGGGTCAGGTCAAAGAAGTTCTTAAGGAAGAGAAGTTGCTTGGCCTTTAAGGTCAGAGAAAACTGTGCCTATCAGTGAAGGAAGAGATGACCAGGCCACCAAAAGCAGTGGCTCCTGATGGAACAGGTTTCACAGGAAATGAGCAGGATGGAATCACCAGCTCAGGGGGAAGCCTGAGCTTTGGGGAAAAGAAGGATGGCTTTTCTGAGAAAGAGAGCTAGAGGAGAGGTGAAGAATGAAGGCTTGGATTTCTTGTCATCCTTCCAGCAACACAAGTTTTTCATCATTATTAGCATCTTCAATGCCATTAGAGATCTAACCACTGATCATAGTCTACAATAGCAATCTTAGGGACTTCCCTGGTGGTCCAGCGGTTAAAACTCGACACTTCCACTGCAAGGGACACAGGTTCCATCCCTGACTGGGGAACTGGATTCCACCTAGTTCATGCAGTGGCCAAAAATAAAATAGCAACCGTAGCCAGTCTTTAAACTAAAAATGCCTATCACTTAGTTTCAGCCAGTAGTCCCAAACAAGGCTCATAAAACAGAAGGAAAAATATATATCTTGTGACTATAGTCCTGACTGTCTTATTTCACAGACACCACACTAATGAGGTTCTTTTAGATGAGGAAAAACAACAACAACAACAGAAACTTTAGCTCATCTACACATTGATATCAGTGTTAGAGTAACAGGCAACCTCCAGTTTGGACCTGAAAGTTAATTACAGGATGAAACTTTAGATATCCATTTGTCAAATAGATCAAATTCCAATACCTACTCAAAGTACAGCGTGAGGTCTGTTGCCAGTATTGACTGCTTCAAAAGCTGCATAAGGTCACTGTATTCCTTGGAGGACAAATTAGCAAAGATGTTGTGACCCTGGAACGAGAAAGGAAAAAGCCACAGAAGACAGCATTACATCCGAGCTTGGCAACTACATGTTTTTTCCACTTGTCTTTCAAAAACAGTCTAGAAATATGATAAAATAATTCTTTAAAAAGCCTAATGACATTCTGTGCAAATACAAACAGATTCCCTGGCAAACAGACCAAAGCCAGAAGTGCAGTCATAATCACTGGTGAGGAGGACCACCAAGGGACACTTTATTGCATCTAGTTTTGAAGAGAAAGCTGGAAAGTGTTTGAACTCCTCTTACTAAGGCTATGATTGTGCCAACAACTCCACTTCCTGTGGGATCACTGAGCAGAGAAATCGCCAAAACTTCTGGGAAACTTTCTGACCCCTGAAAACATACTAGTCTCGCTAGCAAAGACTTAAGTTGGCATTTTGGAAGTACTTGCTGTTGCAACAAATGACTCAAGGAAGAGAAGAAACATTAGACCAGTGGCACACAGGTGGCTCAAGTGGTAAAGAATCCACCTGCCAGTGTGGGAGCTGCAGGAGACATGGGTTCAGTCCTTGGGTTGGGAAGATGCCCGGGAGGAGGAAATGGCAGCCCACTCCAGTATTCTTGCCTGGGAAATCCCATGGGCAGAGGCGCCTGGAGGGCTACAGTCCATAGGGCTGCAAAGAGTCAGCCACGACTGAGCCTGCAAGCACACAAATGGGGGTGATCTGGACAATGGGCATTTCTGGCAATGCCTACAGACACTTTGATTGTCACACTGATGGACGGTGCTACTGCTATCCAGTGGGCAGAGGCCAAGGGTGCTGCGATGCACCCAACAGCCCCCACAACAAAGACTTACTTGGCCCCAAAGTGACAATACTGATGAAGCTGAGAAATGGTGTGATAGGCTAGATGAAGATACATCTGGATGAAGTGTGTGAAATAATTATAATACAGTAATTGCTGAGTAGCTAGAAAGTATAAAATATTGCTCTTGGCAGAGGAGGACTCTAAAAGAGTGGCTTTTGCATAGAACAACCTACAAATACACTTGTATCTCCATTCCTTTGAAAAGCACACTTTTTTCTCCATCCAACTTTGTTTTAGCTACACTAGACAGCTCCATAGTGTTTTTAGTCAAGTGAAAAAGTCTTTCTGTAAAGTGACAGACACTTCACTTAATTTGCTTTGAAAGTCAGGACTTTTCATTTATCAGGTTTTCTTAGCATGAGATACCAACTCACCAACAGGTGGTCTGGAAACTGGACCAGTTTTAAACCGAGTATCAAGAACCAGAAGATGGTGCAAAAGAAAGGCAGTGAAGTGATTGCCTGAGAACATTTTCCAATGAGACGTAAATTAATTCTTCTGGGGAACCAGAATATCAATTAGTAAATTACCAGGCACCAGATGATTGCCTGCCCCCTTGAGTTTAATTTATCTCATTAGGTGAACCCATCACTCCTTAAAGACTAGAGTATATTGGTTCCACCTGGGGCCAGGTCCAATATTAATAATAATTTTCAAACAAACTCTTCTGGACCCTTCAGCCATTAGGAAGAAGAGAAATAACTGAAGGAATGCCACACCATAATTCTGCCCAGGTGTCTTTGTCTGAGCCTTGCCCCTGGATCAGTCACAGGCTGGGCCTGGGGAAAAATGGTTGGGAGCTCTGGAAAAGTAGTCACCTAGGTCCAGTCACACATCTAAAATTTCTCAGGGAAAGAAACAGAGCTATTAGGAGCAAGTTATAGTAAACTCTACTGTGAAGACCAGGAGGAAGCTGGTCTGAATCTGACAACATTGATTATTTTGTGAGAGTGCGTTTTGCTACCTTTAAAGGACATATAGTAACTAACACAGTTTATAGCTGGCAGAGTGACAAAGCTAACCAGGTCAGCTTTAATAATTATGTTAATTTGTAATCAGTATATGTTTATATGCAAACTGGCCTTCTATGGTGCCTCAAGGGTTTGGTCTCTAAAACAGATCAGTCTCCCTGAAATACTACTTCTATTTCTTGTTTATGGAGGAGTGGTATTGGTGGGGGGAAAAATGTGTAGGAAGAAAGATCTAGATCAACCGTCTTCAAGCCATCTAACCTCCCTATGCCTCTGTATCATTTGGAAAGTGGGGTGGTAATGACATCTGCATTTTTGCCTTTCCCCTGGGCAGTACGGGGATGGGGAGAAGGGGGGGCATCAACGCGAAGTCTGAACACATCAGTGCTTGTTTCCATTACTGCTGTTCTGCGTTCCTCACAGAGAACCCCGGCACAAAGGGCAGCTGATGAATTTTGCTAGTATGAAGACACATTCCGAGTTAGCGGGCTCTGTGACACAAAGGACCTTCTGAGAAAACTTGACCTCCTGTTTATAATCAGTTATTACAAAGGTGTGAATGTCTGGCCTCAGGGGTGTAAGCCCCTCATATTACCAGCATAGACAAGATAGTCTGATCCCAAGTTCCTCCCATTCCTATTCCCCTCCGCACACATCTAAAACATGGCTTTCACAGAAGAATTCCAGAGCCACGGATGCTGGGACACTGGTTTCTGTCAGAGTTACTGAGAGCCTAACCCTGATGTTTCATTCTCAACTGAAAATCCATCTCCCCCGATGGGTCTGCCTTCCACAGCTGCAGGCAGGTTCCGGAGTGCTGACTCTCCTTTATGGGGTCGAAGAAGGCTTTCGTGATATTGCAAAAGACACGCTTTCTCAAGATAGGCTGGAGGAAAAAAACCTCCATATTTAATGATGCTATTCCAGGGAAGCAGGGCCTTAATGATGATAATAATAATAATTAATGGCACAGCTAGAGAACTGACAAATAATGGGGAACAGATGATCCCTTCCTGGCCTCAAAAAAAAAAAAGGTCTGTACGCCTGCAGAAAATTAAACAGATCCTTTCTTGGCAATTTCAAATTCAGATGCCTCAGCTAGAGTCAGTTAGCGGCTTTACTTTTTCTCTGTGGAGAACTAAAAGTATTAAAGACCAGCCACTTCCAGCACCCGCAATGCCACATGAAGCAAAAGAAGGTATATGGCCCTGAGCTTGGGTCTCAAGTTTAGCTGCAGTTCTCACGTTCAAATTGTCCCACCAGCAATTTTAAGTTCTTTCATCTTTTTTTTATAGGTTTCTCAATTATGTAAATAAAGTGTAACTTTCTCACCCCGTTTCTGATTCCATCATCTTTTCAAATGGGTTTCGAAAAATGGAAATGTTGGGTCACTCACTTCTGGGGTCTGTGACTGGGCTTCTGTACCCTGAAGAAATGTAAAGCCATGTTCTGGTGACAAGCAGTGGGCAGTCTGCTCTAAATGCATCTGAAAAGCCCCCTAACCAATAATAAAAACCCAAATGAATTAGCTCAGGAAGAAACTGAACAAGGTCCTTGGTCAGGCATCTGAAAGAATTTCTTAAAAGCCACAAAGAAGAAGTCCAGCAGTTCTGATTCTCTGCATTTCTTCTTGCAAAGAAAGAGAAGTAGGAAACATCGTTTCATTGGTTTTCTTTCAAGGAGAGAAGCAGAATGGTGGGTTTTTACCTCGCTCTGAAGGATCATCACTGCATGGTTGAAATGGTGATGCTCCAAGGTGGCAGAGGTTCCATAGAGTTGGGCCAGGGCAGAGCCGCTCCTGAAAGAGGATAGACACATGAGTGACCACAGCTCTTCCACATCAACGACCTCCCCCACACTGGCTCTTTGGATCACACTGCTTCTCCTGTTTTTGCAAAGGACCATGAGCAGATACATTCTCAGGTAACCACTTGTGGGGTTCACAAATCTATAAAGTAAACCTTTTGGGAACCTGCTGTGTGTTAGGCTAGACACAGTGGGTGATACCACCATGAAAAAACATAGTCCACTCTGCCAAGAAATGTACAAACTAGTAGGGAGATGAGATGTGGTCCTAAGGGAAAATAATGGACAGAATACACAATATAAATGCCATAAGAAGTGTTTCAGTTCAGTCAAAGAGCTCTTGGTGTTCTGAGGACAAGAGACGTGATTCCTGGCTCTGGGGATCAGGGTAGGCTTCATGAGCTAAACCTTATAAAGTTTCTGAGTATCCAGGATGAATGTCATATACTAAATGTATTTGCTATTCCATGGGAAAGACCTTGCAAATACTATGTAGAACCCATTTAATCCACTTTACATGTAAGATTGACAAGCTTCAACTATGGTTTTCCAACCTATGATCACACTGTGATATCGCAGTGTCCAACTCCAGAAAGTTCCCTGGACTTGGAGTCAGAACTCAGCTCTCAGTAACAGCTTTGGGTCATTACTTGGTTGTTTGAGAATCAGTTTCTTTGTCTCTAAAATTATGATAATACTCTCTACCTTACCTGCTATTTATGAGACTACAATAAAATATTTCTAAGTGTCTATCATAGTGCCAAGCATGTAAGTAGGTTGTAGTCGATACTAATTAAAACACATAGACATCTCCATTTAAAATAAATAAAAATGTTAATTGATACTTGAAAGGATTCTTTTCAATTATCTGTTTTAATCAGGTGGTATTATTTCTTTCAATCTTGCCCTACCCTATTATCATTTAATAAGTGACAATTTGTTAGGCTAATTTTAGCAGTATGTCATTAATATTTAATGTTAGTTACTATTTTTCTAACATATGGTTCATTTTTATGAAAATGCATTTTTCAAAATGCACACTGTATTGTGTCTTAGTTGTATTTTTCATGACTTTTGAAAATCTAGGATGAAATCTAGGGTGAAAATCCAAATGCCTGGATGTATTTAAAATGCCTGGATGGAGAAGGTGCTTAAAAAATATTAGCCACTTGGCTAATAAGGTTGTGCTGATATGTCTAGAGATTATAGTTCAAACTGAAGGTTGATAGTAAGTGTGCTAACTTATTTTAAAATAATATTATTAATAATAATAGCTCTATGAGTAAGCACCTATCAGGCACTAGGCAATATGTTAACACCTCAACATATTACTTCATCTAGTACTGTCAACAACCATGAAAGTTATTATTTTCTCATTTTACAGATAAGAAAACCAAGGCTCAGAGAAGTTATATTACTTTTCCAAGGTCACAGAGCTAGTAAGTACCAGTTCTAGATTGGCACTCAAATTATGAAGTTTTTCTGATTACATAATGAGAAAGAGAATTTTAACTTCCATATTTCTTATATTCTAGTCTCCATTTTTGCCAAGCTGGTTGTCATCAAACCTTCTTTGAAAGAAGTTTTCAAAATTTGATTCAGAATTCTCCCGTTATAGCTGCTAACTACAGACTCAGATTCCTGCGATTGGTTTCTATCAACCAGCCACATGCCCCAGTTATTGGTGTGAATCCTAAGAGAATCATTGGTGTAAAAGTGAGGTCGAGATGTAAAATAGCATCTCCTCCTTTATCATGTTGTTTTAGCAGACCTCACGAAGTTAAATCAGCTAGACGATCACAAATCACTAAATATTTTCTCTTTTCATGATGAGTAGGAAGTTTGTGTCCTTTAACCAGGGAACAACTGGTGGTTCCTATGCTGCCCTCTGCTCTCCCCAGGTCCATGTGCCCTCTGAACTGTTATGTTTCATCAGGAGGACTCTCAGTGTGCTTGTGCAAATGCATCTAAAGGTCCACGGGTTAAGAGTCTTCATCCTTACAAAGGACCATCTTCTTTGTTCCTTTAGTAATTCTATCTTACATGTTCCACACACTCACACAATACTGAGCTAATTACAAGTATGCAGATTTTGCAACAGAAGCAGACTAATGATGCATTCATTCATTCAACTAACAAGGACTGAAAACTGTTATGATGCGAGGCTGTGAGCATGTGGGGTATGGAGATAAAGAATGGCTCTTACCCTCGGGAAGCTCACAGTCCCTATAACTGCACAGGAGACTTTGTCCACACTTTCATTAACAATGCTCACCTTTCTGCAAACAAGGTGCCATCTTAGTATTCGCAGAATGGAACATGATACTAACTCTATTTTGAGTTTCCTTTAGAATAAAATCATTTAAACAAGAATGCTTCCATTTCCATATGGTTGCTTCAATTACACTGTTAGGTTTGGTCTCTGTCAGATTTTCTGAGACTGCAGGACACCCTGGTGCTTTCTCTCTCAGGCTGAGGCTCGCTGAGAATGCTGCCTGCACCTGCCATTACTCACACACATGTTAGGAATCTCCGAGCATTGCAAGAGTGAAGTCCGTGGTCAGAAAACTTGATGAAAGTGGCAAATATTGAACTGTTAGGATAAACTTTATCAGAAAGTATTAGACAGAATACGAGTTCTTTGGGATGTAAAATGGCATTATGGGCAGAAGTAAAAAGGGTCTCAGAGTTAAACACACTTGGGAAATGCTGGGTTTAAGAAGGTAAACTGTTTAGATACTGTAGGATTTATCTGTGGCATCAGGGTGTGAACATATGTGCTCTGATTCTGCAGGAAAGGAACATACTATGCAGTATTAACCAAACTTACTTGATCATTAAACCATTTTTTAAAAGACGACATGTGTTCCATGTAATGTACTTTGTGTAAAGGGCATGCTGACACTTTTTCATGTAAAATGTGGAAAAAACGCTCCAATCAATCACATATGGAAAAAAAATGACTTTAATACCACACCTCGTTTTAATTGTCTGTGGTAAGTATATCCATCATATCAGTGGCTCTGGGGCACACAGACTGTAATTGTAAAAATATTACATATACATGGAGGGTGTGTGGAGACCTGCAGAGAGGAGAGGAGAGCAGAGGAGAAGAGGCTCCAGATCCTTTACACACAGGAAGATTTATACCTGTGATTATTTATGATGCTCATTATTGATTAGGTCATCCTAACATACTAAAGTTTTTCATTTGGGGGCAGGAGGCACACTGAGGAGAAGCTTATATGAAAGGAAAGTCAATGTGAAAATGGCTCTCCCCCCAGGCATTCAGCACTTTGCACAGGCACCAAAAATAAGTGTGCAAAAGGAAATTTCATAACTATGAGCTATGGACCCTCATAACTCCCCTGGATATGCATATTCTTTGAAAAACAGACTTAATGGAAGTGTGCTGCCGTGGCTTACAGGAAACTTTCAGAAGGAAAACTACCGAAGGTAATTAGGAAATTGAGAATTGTTGGGAGGTGGGGAGGAATGGGATTAGGCTGTCACGGCAGATTAATGTGCCCCCGTATTTCACTTCTGGGACCTGGCCGAAAGCGACAAGATGGGTTTTCATTCCCAAGAAATGAGTATAAGAGATTATGCTAGAAATGAATAGAGGAAGTCTCCTAGGAGAATATACTACAAAGCTGCTTGGTACTGATATTTAATCATCAGGGGCAGCTGTAATAGGGAGGGCAATGAGTGGGAAACACTGTCCCTGGAGAAAACAGGAGAGAGGTGTTAACAGCAGTTTCAAAGCACCATGGGATCGCTGCCCTCTCTACCTATTGATCATGCACTGCACGCACTCCAATACTTTAAAATTAAGAGTAAAATATGAAAATGCGAAGGTTCACTTATCAGAAAGGCTAAGAGAATAAATCACACTGTGCTGTGACTAAAATCACAACTTTTTATTGTAGAGGCATTTTGCATTTTATATAGTAATTTGTCCCTTGCTAAATGTCTCCTGTTTCTTTATAGCCTTACATATGAAAAAAAAAAAGGTAGCATATGCTTTGTCACATAATAATTGGTGCATTTAAATCCCATTTCCAAATCACTTAAAAGGCTGGAATTAGATGGTGAATACTTTAAGGAAAGGGACTATTTGTTACGCTTCTTTATTTCCCCCACAATGCCTCACACAGTACCTCGCATCTAGAAAGCACTCAATTGATGGGGAATAAGTAAGGAAATAAGGATATAGGTTTCTTCTGAGGGATTTTCCTAAACAATGGCAAACTTGCTGAGTAAATCTTATCCTAATCAGTAAAATGGTAGTTCCTTCACCATGATGTCAAAGGGTCTCTTTTCAGCATTTATTGAGGAAAAGTTTAACTGAGGTGGAATGGTGGTGGCATCTGGTATTCTAAGCTCAAATGAGACTCTGTAAGGGAGGGGCAGGGCTGATGGAGGTGCCATGGGCTGGTAAACAGTGTAAAAGGCCAACCATTGTGAGGAAACAGCTCAGACCATCTTAGAACACAGAGTTTTGATCATGTGGTGTAAGGATGCAAAAAGTTTTTTTGAATTCTAGTATCAGAGATATCATAGCTATCTCATATGTATGAAAACTGTTCAATATCACCCAAATCACTTGAGATTTGGGGGCCTCAGTTTCCAATTTTAAAAAATTAAGCCATATGAAAAAAAATTTTGAAAATTAAGGAATATGACTACCAAGATCTAGTTGAGTTCTACAATTTCTACAGCTCCACGCCTTGATTTTCTGGATGTCAAAATGCATCTTAGTTTTCCAGAGCTCACATATATCACAAGCCAGCCAACAAACTGGAAGTTCAAAAGCCTAAAATACATACCACAAAGTCATGAAAGAAGGTGGAATAAAGTGGTTAAAAAGCGGCCTTGGAGTCAGATAGCCCAGGTCCAAACACTACTCTGCCACCCTCTGGATGGGTGAATTTGGGCAAGTCACTTACTGTCCTGAGGCCTAGTTCCCTCTGTAAGATGGAGACAAATAGCTACAGGGATATTAGTCGAGCACCTGAGAAATAACTGCAATTCTTCTCATTGTCTCAGGGACCACTCACAGCAAAGAATGGAAATGAATTAGAACCACTTTCACTAAAAACAAAAAATGTTGATTAAATGCAACCGGGACCTCTGAGCAAGCCCCACTGTCACAAACATGACTGGATTTCCTGGAAGTAGGAGCAGACATGGAAAACCAGGGATCTCTGTCTTCCTCTAGAATTGTACAATGTCTTCTCTGCTCCTCTCTGAATACTGACTTTCTTCTCTCTGCAGATTTGCTCTCTTGCTTCTCTTATCCACTCGGGATTTGTTCATCACTGGTTTCCCCAAATGCAGCCTCAGTGTCCAGGCCTAAATGGACCTGCAGCTTGGACCTCAACAGCTAACTGAGTCGATATCATGGTAATCCAGGACCAGACTCCTGGGAGATAAGATATGATTAGCTGGGTGTGGATTCAGTGTGTAGTCTTGGTCCAACGAGGTCAACTAGCAAGAAAGCCTGGCTCTCCTGGTGTGATACGCAGGCTCTCTCCAGGGTGGAGGCTGCTGTTATTTGAATACATACATTGCGCACTTGACTCTTTTTAAAAGAACCTACAAGGTGCTCACCATTGCTTTATAGACACAATTCTTTATGTGTAAGTGGCAGAACGGTAGGGTGCTCCAGGAAGTCACAGTGACGATGATGCCATTGGCCTGAGAGAGGGGCATCCTAAAACACTCACAGTAACAAAACGCAGGCCAGAAACTCAAACACAAGGAACTGTCAGACCCTATAATCAAAGCGTATACAGTTTACACTTCAGCAGGCCCCAGGGACGCTACTGTCATTAGTACAACATCAAACCAACGTATGTAAAAACTGTGTTTTATAATAATCCGTGAAAGATTGCACTTGTTTAAGAAGTCAGGAAACTTTACTGAAAAGCAATATTAAAATAGTTAAAACCTCATCCATTCATGCATTTATCACTCATTCACTCAGCAAACATTCCTTGTGGGTTTATCATGCTCTTGGTGCTTGTACACATCATAGGTACTGAAGAAGAAGGGGAGACACATCCATTAATCAGCAACTAATGTGGTGTGAGATGTGCAATTCTGAAACATAGCCAGGGCATGATGTGGGCACAGAAGACTGACGCAGTGAAGGTCATCAGGGATAGAATCTGGGGAGTGGGGGCTGGAGCTTTCGGAGGAGGCTGGGGGAAAGAAGAGGAAGGGCATTCTGGGCTGTGGAAACAGCAGACTGGGAGGAGAGAAAAGGGAACTAGCTAGATCCCATTGAACACTTTAAGTAGCCCTTTGTGTCTGAACCTAGATGCATAGGTCGGGGCGGGGTGGCAGGTGTGAGTGCTGCGCTGGAGAAATGGGCAAGAGCCTGACTGAGAAGGGCATTACGGGCTAAACTAAGGAATTGGAACATTATCCTGAGAGTCACAAGAGGCCAGTGAACGTCTTTTAAGTAGGGGAGCAATCCTATGAGATTTGTGAATTAAATAGAATATTCTGGAGCACCACGATGGGGAAGACTGGAGGAGGAGAGTTGGGCTATTGGTTGTAGGAATCCTGAAGGGAGGCAGAGAAGCAGCAGTGACAATAAGGATGCAGAGGTGTCAACTCTGAGGGAATCTGAGTGACTTGTGGACTTCTGGTGGTGCCATATTGGGAGGGGAATAAGAGGAAAAGGACTGGTGTAGAGAGAAAGACTGGGGTTGTGGTGACGATGGGACTTCAGATAGGAGGAGCTCCTCAAGCAGCTGGAAGAAGTGTTTGGAGATTAGCCAAAAATTAGGGTCCATAGGTATGGGTTTGGGGCCGATCAGCAGGTGGTCCAGCATGAAAGGTTAAGCAGAGCAGAAGAAGAGGAGAGAACGTGTGCAGTGAAGGAGGAGCAAGCTGAGAAGAAAGGCTGGAAAGGTGGATGAAGGTGTCGCTCTCCCAGACGAAGGAAGAAAGGGAGCTCTTTGGCGGAGAGCATCACAAACAGTGTGATGGCAAGAAGGATCAAGAAAGGACCGGAAGCGTGTCCTATGGCTTTGGGAAAAGGGGCCTTTGGTGGCGTTACTGAGGGCTGCTCCCCTGGCGGGCAGACCTGGAAGCTGTGTGGGAGGGAAGTGAAGACAAGGAACAGCCAAGTTTCCAAGAAGACTGGCTGGAAAGGAAAGAAGAGAAAGGGAGCAGAAGCTCGAGCGAGAAGCAGGGATGGAAGTGGGTTTTTCAAGACGGGGAGAACTGTTCATATTAATAGGATGGGAGATACAGGGCAGAGAGAGGAAGATGGATGGAGCAAGGTCCTGGAGGAGGGAGGGAGGAAGGGACGAGGAGGGACAGCCTTTTCACAGAGATAGGAGGGAAGGAGGAAAGGATGGGGCCAGACAGATAAGTTCGTTCGTGGCAGGGGAGGAAATTGAGGGAGTTCTCGATTGATGGCCTCAATTTTCTCAGTGGAGGGGGAGGCAAGGTGATCTGCTGAGTGGCATTGGGGGAGGTGGTAGAATAGAAGGTGGTTTAGGAGGAGGAACGTTTGGTTTCTATAACTGCTGATCAGAATGGGGGATGGAGCTGGCTAGGGGCCCAAAGAGGCTGGTGGGGAGTTCTGAGCCCCTAGCCGAGTTGGGAGAGTACCTATTCGGTATGCCTCAGGCTCACAGCTGTGACACTTTCTCCCAAAGCCTTTAAAAGTCTGGACAGAAGAGCAAGAAGCTGAATTGTTAGACTGAGCCAGGGCTGAGTTTTTGCAGAGTGGCTGTCACAGAAAGGTAAGGGGGTCTGGAAATTACAGGACATGGCAAAGAGCAGGTGGAAGCGATGGGCTTCTGTATTCAGGATGGATAGAGGTCACAAAGTCGATATTCACCTGCTAGATCAGGAGCGAGTGAAAGGGCCCAGGGCTCCAAGGCCTTAGTATGTGGGTGTTACAGGGGGGAAAACAAGTGGTGAGCTGAAAGGTCCCTATTGACACACTGTGGGCCGCTGGGGTTTCAGATCATAGAGGAAGACCTGCTCCCGGGGCTTGGAAACTGGTCACCTGAAAGCTAATCTTACCTCTTCGTTGAAGATTCCTTAGTCTCTCCATCCCCAAATGTTTTTCCCTCGAGCCTCTGGAGTCCCCTATCATGTTGTTTGCAGACAGGTAGTAAAAAGCACGTTAAACTGGAACCTGAATACAAGAGCCAGGAGACCTGGGTTGGGTTTTATTTCCAGCACCGGTGAGTTCTGCGGCCTTGGCGCCAGTGGAGCCGCCAAGCAGTGGCCTCCTGGACCTGTCCTGCTTGCTCGGGGACAGACCGCTCTGTCCACGCCCAGTGTGTGCACCTCCACCTCCCCTGTGTTGGTGGGGCTGCTTGGCTTGTTCCCACCTTTCTGTGGGATGAGGCTTGGCAGGGACAGAGACCCTCTTCCTCCTCCAACATCACTCCATTTCACTGCAGTTTATACAATACCCGACATCAAAAGAACCTGGAAGAAATTCTACTGGGGAAGGAGGAGATCTTTTGTTTCATAAAATTTCCACTTTCATTTTAATAGTCTCAAAACCAGACTTCCAGGGTAGCAAATCCAAGAAACCTTATGATCCCATGAAGGCAAACATTCTGGGAGGAAAAAAAAAAATAGGCCCTTTAAAAATCTGCGCTTTGTTATCCGACTGAGGTCAACAGAGACAGACCAAATCAACAAGCATGACATGAAGGGCAAATTTGCAATTAAAAGAGGAATAAGGAATTATAAAGATGGATGAGCCCCGTGACACCCGCGCCCAGGCCTGCGTGGCCTTGGCCTCAGATGCCAGAAATTAATGCTTTACTCTTTAGCGCGCGCGTCACCTTTGGCTCTGAACAGAAAGGCAAATGCGTTAAAATAACAACAATTAGAACACTTACTTAGCTTGGAAGGCATTGTTGGTTCCCCTGTGGTCGAGGTCATGACACAGGCATCCCACAATCACCGCTAAAATTTCCACCTCGGTCAGAATCTCTTGAAACCCGGCGGTCTGGGAAGATGGGAGAATGGCCACAGTCACTGCTCGCGGCAGGGAGGAAGGCCGAGGCTCGTCTGCTGAGCAACCATCAGCTCTGTTGTCATACCCACATCATTTAAGGGAATGATTAACTGCCACCCCTTCGACTAGTGAGTTGGGTGGTCGGTTGCACAGCCCAGGGTCCCCGCGGTGATGAATTAGCCGGCATGGTGGCCCGCCCTGGCTGGCACACCAGGACAGAGTTCAGACTATTTCGTTCCCTTTTTAGAGAAGAAGCTGCGCTGTCTAGATACGGTGACAGTCTGGCAAAGGCCTGGAGCAAAATGTGTTTTGTGATTTGACATTTCAAAATGATGAGCATCTAGGGTTAGGGAGAGAGAGGGGGCTGTGAGTTTAGAACTGAGTGATGTAGCCACCAGATGCCATTTAAATGAAAGTAGGCAAGAGAAAATGCCTTTAAAAATATGTGTGTGTGTATGTGTGTGTATCTATTAGAAAAAGCAACTCAGAAGTACTCAAATTGTTACATGATAATATTCTAGAAGTTATCTTATAAATACCTTAATTCACATTAGCTTGGAGGACAGGTGAAATTTCAGATAAGCAGGGCCTGTCTTGAAAGCTAGAATTTGGCAGAGGGTCAGGTGATCCAGACGTCGGATCAGGTGGAGGACCCATTACATGCAGCTCTTTCCGACCCTCGGGCAGCTTGCTTGTGAAATGCATAGGTGTGGTGTGACGTCTTTGGGGAGCAGGGTGGTGTAATTTCACAACCAGGAGCAGCCGTGCTTCTCTGATTCCTGCTGGCCCTTCATTGGTTTAGAAGAGAAAGGGAACTTACAGAAAGGCAGGGCTATGCATTTCCTTGATCTAAGGCCTTTCTGCCTCCTCCTCTTCAACTTGCAAGCCTCCCCGTTCAGTACTTATTAAAATCTTTATCAGAGGGCAGGAGAAGGGGAAGGGTAGAGTTCAAACTGCTTCCGTTTCCATCTGCGTTTTTTTCTCCACATCTAGGATCACCAGCTAATATCTGTAAGACAGTTCTCTTATAGCAAAGAACACTTTGTTTTTTAGTTAATTATGTTTTTATTGTGGAAATAACTGAATAATAAAGTTTCTGTGTTGACAACTTTATTTTAAAAGATTTCTACATTAGAAATACATACAATTTCATCTGCATAGCAAATAGGAATGTTTATAAACTATCTGGGCAGGATAAAGTAGTCCATAATCTAAGCTGTGTGTGTCCTTCATTTTAAAATTCAGAGCTGGCTATTGGTTTTAAGTTAATTTTATTTTATTGAAGGCATTACTTCCAATAGTTTTTAAAAATTCAATTGTAGTTAGAAACTTAGAACCAAAACCAATAGTCCCTCATCCTTCCCCTATCCTGATTCCCAAAGGCAAGCACTTTCCATTTTCTTTTTTTGGTCTAGTTTGGTAGGTATTTTCCTCCATATTACTGTATAGTAGGTGCACATCATTAGCCCTTGGTAATTCAGGGGTTTCCCATGTGACTATAGTCCTTCCTAAGAGAACCATAACCATTTAACATACTTCTACATCTTTGGCTGCAAAGAATGTAATTAATATGATTTCAGTATTGACCATTTGGAGATGTCTGTGTGTAAAGTTGTCTCTTGTGTTATTGCAAAAGGATATTTGCTGTGGCTAGTGCATTTTTTTTGGCAGAATTCAGTTAACCTTTGCCCTGCTTCATTTTGTTCTCCAAGGCCAAACTTGCCTGTTACTCCAGGTATATTTTGACTTCCTACTTTTGCATAAACAAAGAAAAGCAGAGACGAAGGTCCATATACTCAAGGCAATAGTCTTCCCAGTGGTCACATACGGTTGTGAGAGCTGGACTGTAAAGAATGCAGAACACCAAAGAATTGATGCCTTCAAACTGTGGTGCTGGAGAAGACTCCTGAAAGTACCTTGGACAGCAAGGAGATGAAGCTAGTCAGCCTTAAGGGAGATCAACCCTGAATATTCACTGGAAGGACTGACACTGAAGCTGAAGCTCCAGTATTTTGGTCATCTGATGTGAACAGACGACTCACTGGAAAAGTCCCTGATGCTGGGAAAGATTGAGGGCAGGAGAATAGGGTGTGAGAGGATGAGATGGCTGGATGGCATCACCTATGCAATGAACATGAACTTGTCAAACTCCAGGAGACAGTGAGGGACAGGGAGGCTTGGCGTGCTACAGTCCATGGGGTCGCAAAGAGTCAGATACGACTGCGTGACTGAACAACAACAACTTACTTCTCATAACAGGTAGGAACTATTATTACCTGCCAGTTAAGGTGAGGAAACTGAGGCACAAAGAAACTTAAGTGCCCTGGGTCTCAGAAAGTCCTACCTGATGGCCAATCTCTAAATATTACTCACTCAGTATCCAATGACTATATCCTTTGTTATGTAGATGTTTAGCTTTCTGGAGTCAAGATTTCTTTTAACATCTAAGTCGACTTACATCCTACACAACTCTCTGAACAGTCGCACCTTTGACAGGTCCCTTCCTGTCCTGGGGTTCCCTGCTTTGGCCCAGTGCTGACATTTGGCCAGGATTCTCGTGTCTGCTGCCAGCGTCCCCCTGCTGCCGGCGTCCCCCTCCTGGGGTTGGCTTCCTGTCTTCTGCATTCCACATCTCTCTCTTTCCTTGTTTCCTCTCTCAGTTTGTGGGAACACATCTGCCGGTATCTTCATGAGAAAGGATGTTAATACTTCTTTAACACGGAGAAAGTTGATTTTTTTTAAGGCTTTGTACAACTGAAATGTCTTTAATCTATTCTGCTACTCAATTATTGGCTTGCCTAACAATTCTAGGTTGCAACATTTTCACTCAGAATTTTGAAGGACTGCTCTATTCTTTCCTAACTTCCAAAGTTGCCTTAGCGAAGCATAAATCATTCTTGTTCCTAATCCTTTGAATGATACTTGATTCTCTCTCTTTTAGAATCTTCTCTCTATGCCTGGGGTTTGCCAATTTCACAAAAATGTTCTTTGGTTTGGGACTTTTCCTCATCATTGCTTGGTAAACCTTTTCAATGTGAAGGCTCATTTTCTTCAGTACAATATTCTTGTCATCTTTTTTTTCCCCTTAATAATTTCGACTTCATTATTTTTTCTGTCCTGTTTGAATGGCACTCCGATTGGTTTGACATTGGACTTCTTATATTCGTTTCCTTATTTTCCATTTCTTCTTTCCCATTGCTCATGCTGACTTTTCTCCTCTTACTTTCTAGGAGTAAGATTCTTTTAAATTTACTAGCATTTTCCTGCCTGCTGCTCCTTTTCTAACAGCATACTATTTTTCTTACATGGATGCATTACGGTCTCTTCTCTTTTGAAGATATTGATTATAACTGCTTTGAAATTCTCTTCTGTTCCCTGAATTGCCTATTTTTTCTGAACTCCTTATCTCTGTGGTGGTTTCCTCAAATGCCTGCTATCCCTGGTCATCCACTTACGCATGGGAGTCCACGTTCACCACACACCCATGCATGGAGATGGTGTCTACACATGGCTGATCTCATCACTGCTGAGCACATGGCCAGGTGGTCCTGCTGTAGACCCCCACATGCCAGTGTAGAGACTCTGAACACTTCTTCTGGATTTTCCAGTCTCTTGCTCAGAAGGAGCATAAATACAGGTGCTGGAATTCTGAGAAAAGGGTATGTAGCTTCTCACCCTCGAGATGGAGACTTTCACTTCATTCTCTTACTTTCAAGGTGCGTCTCACCTAACTTTTCTTTTACTGGTGTTCCCAAGTCTGGGGCTCAGTTTCTCTGGCAAATACTCTGGCTTCTTGCATAGACAAGGGGAGAGTGGTTCTTGGACTACGGGGAGAGGGGATAGAAATACGGGGGCTCAGTGTTTTCCTCATCCCTCACTCCCATGCACCCCATTTCTGTGGCAGCTGATCCTTCTAGTTCCTGAGCTTTGACCGCCTCTAGGAGAGCATGGTTCTCACGGGCACCCCTTCCTCTCCTCTCTCATCCTGAAGGATTTGGGTTGGACCTTCCCTCTCTTTGTTAATCTACAAATCATCCTCCTCCGATGAAAACAGTGGGATTTGTGTCCATTTCTCACTCTCCTTGTTATCTGGGGGGTGTTTTTTGAAAGGGATGCAAGTGTCTTTCTCTGTCATCTTGAAACTCTAAGACAGTTTCACTGGGTTTGGATCTTGCTGCTGCTGCTGCTGCTGCTGCTAAGTCGCTTCAGTCGTGTTCGACTCTGTGCGACCCCATAGACGGCAGCCCACCAGGCTCCCCCTGTCCCTGGGATTCTCCAGGCAAGAACACTGGAGTGGGTTGCCATTAAAGCAAATCCTGAAAGTCTATCAAGCATGTAATACTTATACTGTATTCTGGAAATCAGTGCTGTAAACACAATGAAGATGTGCTGAAATTTAGAGAGATTGTTGCCTGTGAAAATGCTGCTGTTTAGAACAAGCTGATGAACTGGAACAGTAAGAATAGAGACGGGATAATGTCAACATAAGATAATTCAACTAGAACTTTAATTAGAAGATAAAACCGAATGCCATGTAATAGACTCAAGTTCAAAATCCGGAATCATTTTTAAGCCATCAGTTATCACCCACTGTGTACTCTGTGGAATATACTTTAAGGTCTTATACAGCCGACGACCCCGCCCCCTTCTTGGAAATTCAGTGTCTAGCTCTTAGACTATTTGTGTCATGGATATTTTTGAGAATTTAAAATGGACCTTCTTCCCAGAAATTATTCTATAACTTCATGGTGTTCACAGGCCATGGAGCCCACCTCTGGATCCTCCCAATAAAGAATCCCTGAAGTACAGCGCAGTCACACGCAGCATATTTACCTCTCTTGGCTGTGATACCTGAGTTACTGAAGCAGTACCTATCTCTTGACTGTGATTTAACGCTGCCTGGTAAATGGTTTCTGAGGGTCGTCAGCCCTGAGATGTGCCCACCTGCCACTGAGTGTCCATTGCCCCTCCCCCACCCCATCCATCTTCTTTCTAGTCCTATCCATTCTGACCTACACTTGACACACACTGGGGAGAAAAAGTCAGCTGCCTGCTGAAGACAATGTACTTTCAAAACAGAACACAGTGGCAGCAGGAAGTACATTTTAATGTGTTTCTCCTATGCTTAATTCTATTTTTATTTTCAAATAAAATGATATGTTTGTTGCTACTGATCCAGTAACTAACTACCCATTATCCAATAATGAGTTTTGTTGACCATTATTTTACTCTACCCTCTCACCCGTATTCCCTCATGGCCCATATCAGAAATGTAAAGCAGAGAATATCATATATCTAAGTAAAAAGATCGGAGAAGGCAATGGCACCCCACTCCAGTACTCTTGCCTGGAAAATCCCATGGATGGAGGAGCCTGGAAGGCTGCAGTCCATGGGGTCGCTGAGGGTCGGACACGACTGAGCGACTTCACTTTCGCTTTTCACTTTCATGCACTGGAGAAGGAAATGGCAACCCACTCCAGTGTTCTTGCCTGGAGAATCGCAGGGACGGGGGAGCCTGGTGGGCTGCGGTCCATGGGGTTGCACAGAGTCAGACACGACTGAAGTGACTTAGCAGTAGCAGCAAGTAAAAAGATAACTGAGGCATACAGAGCTAGCTTCCATGTCACCCTCTCCAGAAAAGCCTGTCACGACCCTCTGAGCAGGTCTCCTGGAACAGTCCTCTGCTGGGTTAGACGCATGCTGGGGTAACCCTGCCCCCAACCACTCGAGCATATAGTGTAACAGTCCTCTGCTGGGTTAGATGCATGCTGGGGTAACCCTGCCCCCAACCACTCGAGTATATAGTGTAACAGTCCTCTGCTGGGTTAGACGCATGCTGGGGTAACCCTGCCCCCAACCACTCGAGCATATAATCACTGGGACTCTCAAGGACCCAAACAGTAAGACTGAGTTGAAGTGTTTCTTAAACTAGCCAGTGATTTCCTACCATTCTGTCAACATAGAATTCAAACCGGTGAGGCTATGCTGCCATGGCAAAGCTGATCCTGTGTGGAGTCAGAGGAACATGATGGGCAGAGGGAAACTGACAGTTGCTTTTTGACTCTGTGGGGCTTCACGGGTGGCTCAGTGGTGAAGAGTCTGCCTGCAATGCAGGAGACCCGGGTTTGATCCTTGGGTCAGGAGGACCCCCTGGAGAAGGGAATGACAACCCAGTCCAGTATTCTTGCCTGGAGAATTTCATGGACAAAAGAGCCTAGTGGGCTGCAGTTTGTGGGGTCACAAAGAGTCAGACACGACTGAGCGACTAACACCTGTGGCTCTGTAGAATCCAGAAGTATAAAAAACGACGGCCATAATAACATTAGGTGGTGCTATAGAGGCTTCTTCACTCATCTGACAAAAATGTTCAGTTCTTAGTGGGTTTCCTAGTGGTTCAGATGGTAAAGAATCCACCTGCAATGCAGGAGACCTGGGTTTGATCCTTGGATCAGGAAGATCCCCTGGAGAAGGGAATGGCTACCTACTGCAGTATTCTTGTCTGGAGAATTCTCCATGGAAACAGGAGCCTGGTGGGCCACAGTCCATGGGGTCGCAGAGTCAGACACGACTGAGCAACCAACCCTAGTGTGTGTTAAGTAATTGATCTATCTGAGAAAAGAGGCTTGGGATAATACTGACAACAGCTATCACTTCTATAGCATTTAGTATGTGCCAGGCACTGTTCTAAACCCTCAGCTACTTTAACCCATCTAATCCTTACAAGTCTAATCTTTACAAGAATTCTCTGAAGGAGAAGCTGTTCTGATCTCTCCCATTTAACAGAAGAAGATGTCGAAGCAACAGACGACACTGCTGCAATGAAACGGAGACAGGGTTAGACTTCAGGCCACCTGACTCCCGAGTCTGTGTCCTGCCTGTGCAACCCAGCCACAAAGGTGAGAGTGTATGTGCAGCTGTACAGCTTTCAAAGACCTCTGTAATAGCAGAACGATGGCAGGATATTCAGGAATCACTTGGAGGGTGCTTTAGTCCACCACGAGGGTTATTCTTTATCGTCTGTTTCTGGCCACAGCACGCAGCTTGGGGGGGGGGGGTGTCTCAGGTCCCCAGTCAGGGACTGAATGTGAGCCAAAGGCAGTGAAAGCCCAGAATCCTAATCCCTAGGTCACCAGGGAACTTTCAACAATGGATGTTTATTCTTGAATCGTAAGAGGTTAATAGTGCAGAGCCACAGGACATCTTGAGCCAAACATAGCTCTGGTGCATCAAGATGTGGCTAATAATATACAGTGATTTTAAATGAGGTTTAGAAAGAAAAGAAAGAGACAATGGTTTGTGTACAACCACCCAACTTTACAAAATGTCTTAATGCATTCATAGAAAAAGACTGTCAGGATGTACCTCAAAATGTTACTAGTAGTGGGATCAGAGGTGACTTTAGATTTTTTCCTTTGTGCTGCAAGTTTCCTTAAAGAACGTTTATTCACTAGAATATATATACATTGTGTATGTGTAGGGCTTCCCTGATAGCTCAGTTGGTAAAGAATCTGCCTGCAGCGCAGCAGACCCCGGCTCTATTCCTGGGTCAGGAAGACCCACTAGAGAAGTGATAGGCTACCCACTCCAAAATCTGTACATGTAAATCCTTTTTTATTTTAGAAATAAGCCCATGTCTCATCAACCTGTCCTAGCTTGGAATAAAATCGTGACATCCTAAAAAGTGTCCATTCATTCATTCACTGAGCAAATGTTGATTCAGCAGGTACTCCTTTGCAGGCTAGAATAGAGCCCTGAAGAAGACAGGCCTGTCTGGCCCTTGTCGTGTGTATAGTCTGGTCGTGCCTGCGCCCACCAGAACAATGCCCCTTTTCTAGTGAGAAGCTATTCATATCACAATGCCGGTGGCAGTCTGTGGAAGAAAGCGATGGAGAAAGTGGCTGGCCGCTCCTGCTTTGTTTCCGGAGATGGTGCATCGTGGTCTGCAGGACCCTTGTCACCTGTGCGGCCACAGCGCGGGAATCTGAGAAGGTGATGCCAGAATTCTGCCTTCGTGTTTCTTCTTGAACTCGGCTGTGAGAGGTACTGAATGATGAGAAAGTTCCCAGGTTCATCCTGTTGATTCTGAGATCTGGCAGGTGATGGACCAAGAGGGAGGGAATCCAGTGATGTACTGGAAATTCCTGATAGTCCCAGAAGGTCCTCGGCTCAACTGCTCCTCCGTGGATGCTGGTGATAGGCACTGCCACAGAGCCATCAGCACACTGGCTGAGGCTGAGAGAGAAAGCGATGGGCTTCTGTAGAATCTTTCTTCTCTTCATCTTTCTTTCTTCTGAATAAGAAGAGCAAAGAGGGCCACTCAGACCATTCCGAGGCGTTCTGAAGAACGTGCATTCTCAAGGAAGTGCCTCCTCTAGAAGACTCTGCATGCCATATCCCTAATTGTGTCATCATGTCTCAACTGATCTAAACATGACTTCATACCCCAGGAGTGATGTGAGCTTGAGGCTGAAAGGCAGCATTTAATTTCTGGTATTTCTTAATTTCTGGTGTGCAGTGGAGAAGGAAATGGCAACCCACTCCAGTGTTCTTGCCTGGAGAATCCCAGGGATGGCAGAGTCTGGTGGGCTGCCGTCTATGGGGTTGGACAGAGTCGGACACGACTGAAGTGACTTAGCAGCAGCGGCAGCAGTGTTGCAGGGGCCCTGTCTGGGGCCTTTGTTTGGTACATAATTAAAATCAAATTTACTGTAGCCAAAGAGTGCTCGTTTCATTGAGGGTTTCATTGTAAATGCCACATACAGAGTGCTCACGTCTTCCAAAGAACACCCCAGACTGCAATGCTGACGGCTGGCCCAGCTGTGCTAGGTCATCTGTCACATGCGGTGTCTGTCCGTGAAACTTAGATCTCCTAACCAAGGATGGAAGGTTCTGTGAGAATGGTGCCTCAGTCACCCTCCCAGTTCAGCTCACATCCCAGCTGAGTGGATCAGAATAATAAAAGAATTGTTAAGGCACATGTTTGGGCTTCACAGGCATTTGCAGCCAAGCCAGCATGCTTCTTTTTGGGACTCTATTTTCTGCTTCAAGATGGAATGGCCACCTTTCAATGTAAGGGCTTAACCTGCCTGCCAATACAAGAGATGTGGGTTTGATCCCTGTGTTGCAAAGATCCCCTAGATGAGGAAATGGCAACCCATTCCAGTATTCTTGCCTGGAGAATTCTGTGGACCGAGGAGTCTGGGAGTCCATGTGGTTGCAAAGAGTCGGACATGTGCACACACATGCGTGTATAACGTGTAAATCCTGGGGGCAGGTTGATGGATACCAACCTGTTCAATTTGCTCCAAAGCATTGGTTTTAAGCAGAGGACTTTCTCAAGCTTTCAGACGGAAGTAGATTTCACTTGCTTACCAGGAGTGCTTATGAATGAATTTATACCTGATGCCGTATCCTATCTTCTTTTTAAAATAGATCCTGTCTTTGCCAACAAGAGACAGTGGGGGATGAAAGCTCAGAGGGAGCGTAATAGGTATTCACAACGCAATCTTCCATTGAGTGGGGGAAAAAGCCTTACTTGAGAGCTTCCCTGGTGGCTCAGTGGTAAAGAATTCACCTGCCAATCCAGGAGACTTGGGTTCAATCCCTGGAATATCCCACATGCTATGCAACAACTAAGCCCAGGCACCGCAGTTACTGAGCCTGTACTCTGGAGCCTAGGAGCTGCAGCTACGGAAGCCCGCGTGCCCTAGGACCCATGTTCTGCCACACAAGACAAGCCACTGCAAGGAGAAGCCCGTGCACCACAACCAGAGAGGAGACCCCGGTCGCCACAACTGGAGAAAAGCCTGCACAGCGAGGAAGCCCCAGCACAGCCGAAACGTAAATACATTGTTAAAAAAGAAAGCCTGCTAGGTAAGCGGCTGCACCTAGGTTTAGATCTAGACTGCATCGAAATCTAGATCTGGATTGCTGTTTACAGTAATGTTTGTCTGCCAGTAATTGGATCTGCCAGGCTGAAGAAACGGCACTTCAGTCCTATTTTGAGGTCCAGAAACCAGAACCTTTCCAGTTGTTAGGGGACCACCAACCAACACCATGTTTACACGGCTCCTCTACCAAAGCATGTGATACAACACAAACCAGTTGTAGTTTGTCTAGTTTCCATGGGAGGATAGCTTGGGTTTACTTGGGAGGATAGCTTGGGGGTTTTTGTTTTTGTTTTTTATTGGAGTATAGTTTATTTACAATCTTGTGTTAGTTTCAGGTGTACAAGGCATGGGACAGTTTTGATCAGATTTGCTTCTCTTCGTTTTCAAGATGAATGTCGTCAAATTTTGATTAAACACTGATTTAAGTCTGCAATGATCCTTTGCTTGTCAAGTTCAGAGTTGGGAAGACCTTACAGTCTACACTTAAGTACTTTTACAACCAGAAGCTTCTTGAAGGCACTTATCAAATTGCAAAATCTAAGTCATGTTTTGGACACAACTTCTCTCTGAATCTCAAATAATATAGCAAATGCTTACTCATGTAAGACTCAAAATGGCCAGGTACCCCACGGACTATACAGTCCATGGAATTCTCCAAGCCAGAATATTGGAGTGGGTAGCCTTTCCCTTCTCCAGGGGATCTTCCCAACCCACGGATCGAACCCAGGTCTCCCCCATTACAGGTGAATTCTTTACCAGCTGAGCCACAAGGGAAGCCCAAGAATACTGGAATGGGTAGCCTATCCCTTCTCCAGGGATCTTCCCGAACCAAGAATCAAACCGGGGTCTCCTGCATTGCAGGCAGATTCTTTACCAACTGAGCTATCAGGGAAGCCTCTCAAAACTGGTACAAGCATATATGTTTGAGTAAATGTTTGTTGCATGAATTTAAAAAATGAATTGACTTTAATAATTTTAGTTAGTTTTAACTACCTCCTTGACTTAACTTTAACCTACTTGTTACCCTAATTTAAAAAAAGTATCTATTTTGTAAAGTTAAAAACATATGAAAAATAGAATACTGTATTGAATACCCAAGTACTCGTTACCTAACGTTAGCAGGAAGCCACGTTCTGCTGCCTTCATTCATTTATCCCTTCACATGGTCTGTTTGTTTGCCAGACTATTTCAAAGCAAACCTCTGGCATCTGTCAATACTCTTCATTTCATTCTCAGGAAGTCATGATGTGGTCAAATAAAAATCAGTCAATGTATCTCTGCTCTCATATTTCGATAAAATGTGTGAAAACAAATACAAATGGTAAAAAGAAAAATGGTAAAAAAGAGTAAATATCTAATAAGCCTTTAAAAGTTGAATTTTTACTTCAATTTAGGAAATACAAAAGCAAAGCTACATGTATGCATATAGCAAGCATACTGTAATTCAAAAAAAGACAAAAGGAAAAACATATTATATGTTCAACGTTTTTTTTGCTTTCAGTACTAAGAATATGCTTTATTATTTTTTGAGGATAAAGACGGCCTGCTTTTCTGTGTTTAGAAATATAGTTTATATTTTATGATAAACTGCCAGTGAATTGAATAGAACATGGGGTGTGTGAGCACAGAGAGTGAAGATCACCTGGTGAACATCAATTGTGCAGAGAGACAGTCCTCTTCACATGCCACAAAGAAGCCAGGCTGATGAATTTTGAGAATATGAAACCTCTTCAAAACTTACCCAAAATTTTCACTAGTCATCACTGAGCTAAACTTGAACATGAGACTAGTGAAAAAAATTAAAACTTTATGAAGTCCCCAGCTTGACACCCTTAGGTGCCAGGTTTCATTCAGCCTCAAGAAAGTGCCACTACTGAGTCATAAGCTGTGGAAAATAGAGGCTGTGATAAATGGCCATCGCTCTGCTGCCGGGTCTCCCTGACCTGCAGGATTTGGCTGGAGTCATAAAATACAGAGCGACAGATTAAGCAGTTTACCAACACCATAAAAATCTCAGGAATAAATTCACTTTAATAAAAAATCCTATATTGTAACCAGGCAACCGCAGCCCTGAAACCACACACATTTCCTTACAAGCCTGTGTCCATAGGCAAGAGCTTGCACTTCCCCCCAAATGCCAGCATGATTATGTTCATACACTTTTACAATTTACATGTCCTAAGAAAAATACTCAGCTCTGGCTGATGGTGCGGGAGAATTTATTTTCACTGGAAAGGGAATGACCCATAACTCATGAATGGCAGCGCTTAAAGTGAGTTATGGAGGTTACTCTCCTGTCTGAGGAAGTGGATTGGATTATCCTTCTGCCCAATTGTATGTTTGATTATTAGCACACCAGTTTCTTAATTATGTGCTGCTTTGCCTTTGTCCTTTTGTAAAACAAATGTGGATAAAGGGAGTGTCAGCTAGAAGCATGGAGTGCCTCACTGCAGCTCTGAGAGGTGGCCAGAGAGAATAAAAATAGAAACCTTCTTAAATGACTAAAAGCCAGAAGTCTTAAATGTAATTTAGACACAGTATTCAAATTGATTAGCTCGCTAGTTAATTTACAGCACCCAGTGCTGATATTCTGCAAAAACATAAAAGAATCACTCCTTTCCTCAATTAAAAACGTGCTTTCTTTGAAGTTACACCAGAAATCAAGGTCTACCTACATGACAAAGAATTGGCTTTTCTAATATGCAGATTTTATTAGGACAATGTTGCCATTAATTTTCAAGTAAATATAACTAGTTATTACTTATATTGATAAGGAAATGCAATGTAAAAATGATGTTTGATGATTACAAATGTAATTATTGTTTGTTACTTTGTTGTTGGTTACAGAATAAAACCATAGATCTCTTTGTACCTTACAACATTACAATCGACAAAGAAATTAGATTTCCATTGAGATTAGTAGCCTTGTTATAGAGCAAAAACATTTTATTTGAAAATTCAACTAGTCCTGTCCTTCTTTGGGTTCAGGGGGAAAGGAATTCTAACTGTGTTTCTAAGATCTCCTTGCAGAAGAAATTGTCTACCTCAAAAATCAAGGACTTCCCTGAAAACGGCAGATAGAGGACAGCACATTATCCTCAAGCTAGTGAACAGGATGGATTTTTCTTCCTAAACGTCCCTTCTGCTCTCTAGTTTGAATTATCAGTAAAACGACTTGGCTTATCTCTGAAAATAACCTTGTTGACAATCCAAATACGGACTTAAACGCGCTACCTCCACATTTAAGATTTAAGAAGCCCCCGTAAATGTCAGGAGGTTGTCAGTGTGTTTGCTGCGATACTTGGTTATTATTAGTGTTTAACTGCCTTTCCCCACCAGCACCAAGCCACCAGCACCGCCATCAATTTTAATGTGATCATGTGCTCGTCTCTTTTCATATCCAGTGAATTCTGCAAGATCATAATATTCTATATGAACCCTAGCTGAACCTTAGTGTGATAGGAAGAAAGAACAAGATTTCTAGCAATGATAGTTGTTCATCATTTTATAGTTTTTTGAAAAAACTGGACACTGAGCAGCATAGTTCCCTGAATAATATTACCCTAAACTAAATCCACTCATTCAATGAATCTTTATTGAGCCCTACAGGATACAGGGCATGCCCCAAAGTGCTAATGAGTACATTTATGGGATAGTAAAGAATACTGACTCTTAAAGAAACCTTTTTTTTCCCCCTGGAAAATCTGTCAGAGCTCATACATCATTTATAAAACCTTAAAACGTCTCTGCAACCTTGGCATCACCACGTGCCTTTTTATTTTCCAGAATACAAACAAAAGCATGGTCGGTTCCTTTATGTGGTCTACACTGTACATATAAGAAATGCGCTTATTATCTTTCATTATGTATGTGCTTGATGGAATATTTATTCTACAAGCTTCTATAAATAAAGAGAATTTGTATAATTACTCTTGATCTATCTGCAGGGTTTTATTCCCTGTTTTAACTGCAAATAGTAACTGGCACTCCATACTGCATTTATCTGAGGAATTAAAAATATTTGGTAATTTTTAACTACCTAAATTTCTCTTTAGAAGCAAAGAATAAGACTGATACATTTTCATTTTAATATTTGGAATTCTACCCCAGAGGCTTGTAATAAATTAATAAGTCATTAGCAGGGTTCCCAGTGAACTAAATTTCCACCATTATACATCAAATTGCCTATTTGACGATGCAGTTTGTTCCTTTTCTTTTTAATTTCTAAAGAAACAAGACCTTTTTGTTACTTAGACATGAGCTTGAATACTTCTGCAAAACACAATTCTGAATGAAGCTATTTTCTGGACTTGAAATGATTATAAAGGTTAGGAAGCTGATTCTTACATATAATTTGCTTGCTCTGTTGTACTCTGTGTCACGGTTTGCTCACCAGTGACACACAAATAGGCATCTTCCCATTCCTAGAGACAATGGGCTTGGAAAAACACACACCCACAGAAAGACACAAGGAGAGGGCCGTACTATTTGTACTTAATAGCTCTGCAGGCAAGGAGACAGCCCTAATACAGGTCTGTCCTGATAGGAGGGTTCTTTTCAGACACACTGTCCTTGCTGATGGTTCTTTTAAGAAAAGAGTGTGGGGTGCGTGCCTCAGTATTTCTTGTCTTAGAAGAAAAGAAACGTCTTCAGGGAATGTTGCCAAGATCAACACCATCCGCCCCATTTCTTTCCAGGCAACTGGTTGGGAAACTTTGCCTTGGAGCGCCATCTAGAGGAAAATTCAGCGCACATGCGTCGTGCTCTCTCACCTTTGTAACTCCAGCTGAATGAATCCAGGGGTTAATTATAACTTTTCTTTCATATGAATAGAGAATTTTAGTTCTAATTCAACACGTGGAAGTGGAATATAAGATGACTAGAATGGAAATAAAATCACTGACGAGAGCAAAACAGTGAAACAGTATTCAGGAGTACCTGAAGCCTGAAGCCTTAGAGGCCACTCAAGGAAATAAGCAGGTTATCATTTTGCCTACTTTGGCTACCAAGGTCGTATTTCAGAAGTTAGAATTGATGAGTGAATTACGCTCACTTTTTTTTTTTTTTTGCCCCGATCAAGTAATCTCTGTTATCTCAATATTTACTTTCTTAGTGAAAAAATTCTGATTAACCAGTCTGACTATGGTCAAGTTGGAGAGGAGAATACTTGTGTTACGGACAAAGTTGACATTTTCAACCTACGGTAACCCTTAGTTCAGAAACATTTAATGAACAGAAAATAATATCTTTTCCAAATGTGGCTATTCTATTCAGTGTAAAAGAGAAAAAAATAACATTCACCAAGGTATTCTTTCCAAAGTCATGCATTTATTTTTCAACCTCTAGCCCCTTCTCCCCCTGACCAAGAGAATTTTAAGAGTAAATTCTTCTCTTTTTGAGCTAGCATTAATACAAAAACAAAACCCAGACTTTCTCAAACAGTGATACTCTTCAAGTTTGCTGAGCAGACTTGCAAAAACAACTCTACCTTTGAAATATTTAGGCAGAACAAGTATCTCCATGGTGGTAACATTCTGAGAGCTCTGCCTGCTTGTTTCTTGAAAAGGATCAAGATTGTCCATATTGTGGAAAAATTTACTAAAGAAAACTGGGTATGAATTCCCTTTTCTCCTAAATGTCCACTTGACCACGCAGTTCTTACCAGTTTCCTCTATCCCAGCTCTTTCAGTTCAGTTCAGTTGCTCAGTCGTGTCCGACTTTTTGTAACCCCATGGACTGCAGCATGCCAGGCTTCCCTGTCCATCACCAACTCCCGGAGTTTACTCAAACCCATGTCCATCGAGTCAGTGATGTCATCCAACCATCTCATTCTCTGTCATCCCTTTTCCTCCTGCCCTCAATCTTTCCCAGCATCAGGGTCTTTTCCAATGAGTCAGTTCTTCCCATCAGGTGGCCAAAGTATTGGAGTTTCAGCTTCAGCATCAGTCCTTCCAATGAATATTCAGGACTGATCTCCTTTAGGATGGACTATGTTAAGGCTTATTGTAAAATCTGTTTCTGTTGATGACATCTTTAATCGCTCACTGAACAAGTTTCCTGCTTGGAGAAGGGAATGGCTACCCACTCCATAGACAGAGGAGCTTGTTGGACTACAATCCATGGGGCTGCAAAGAGTTGGACAAGACAAGCGACTAACACTTCACATAATTCAGTCCTTCAATGAACAAGGTTCCTGCTTACTTATTTTGGTGATTCACCATAAATCCATAGGTTTTCCAAAATAATAGGTTAATAACTTCTTTATTGGATGTCCTCTGAGAGCCATATACATGAACTCTGGACACAAAAAATTATTGTCTATGAGATCTGATTTGGAAAAGTAAAATGAGAGGGTTTTTTTTTTTTCCACGAAACATTGGTTCTTAAACATTTAAGGGTCTTGCTCAAAGCTTCTTCCTTCCTCATTTGACTGGCTGCCTGCTTTCATGGTGTATGTTACAGTGGGATGTCCAGTTTTTCCAGATTGTTTTTCTTGCTCCTTAAGCAGTTGTGGACACCCTTCTCCCCACCCCCTCCCAACCCCTGCAAAAAAACAAGTCCTTGAGTGTAAAAGTGAAGACATTTTGGTCCCATCTTCTCATGCTATATGTGTATTTCAGTTCAAATCAATCCAACACAAATTTGCTGAAAGCTTACCAAGTACAGGATTGAGTACAGGGTGCTGGTGACATGCTCAATAGATAGATGTTGAGCAAATAAATGAAGGTTATTGCAAGAACAAGAAATGACTTCTTTAGCCTCAAGCTGCTTACTTTACAGGAGAATGAGAGATCTTTAACTTCAGATACACAGCAGAAAGAAAGATGTGTTGTACAAGACACAGTGCAGAGAAATAAGTAATTTTTGACGATTACTGATGATTATTGAAATTATTGATGATTATGGAAAAGGAGACTTCATGCGAAAACCAGCATTAGATCAATGCATTTTAAAGAATGAGCAAAATTTTAGTAGGCAGGGAAGAGCGCAGAGTACTTCATGAGGAAGGAGCAGAAATCCTCCTTCACGTGGACCAAAGGAAAATGTTTGTCATTGGGCGTTCCCTCTTTCGGGTTTAAATTTTAATCTGGGTGCAAAGGTGTAAGGCGTTTAGATTTACGTTATGAGAATCTTAAACTCATCTTCTCTTTTTCTGTGTGGCAGGTATGCTTACATACACGCATATGGATACACATGTATGTATATATCACCTTGAGGCTAAAGAAACCAATATATTTAAGCCAGAAACCATTTTAATTGATAATTGCTTGACAGTGTAAGTAGAAATAAGACCAAATGAGCCTTATTTTTCGCCAGAAAATGGAGATGAAGAGAGGATTCTGTTTTAGTTTTTGCCACAAACATTTGCTTTTAGATTAAATTCCAAGGCTTACCTCTGGCCAGCTGCCCCAGCTGTTTCTATAAAACAGACTGGCCACCTTCACTTTGTTACAGCGCCTGGAGCAGAGCTTTGAAGCCTGGTGTGCCCTAAACCCTGAGAACACACACTCCTACTCCTTCCTTCCCACGGCCTCCCTGGACCTTCTCCAGATAAGCATCTCTCAGGATTCCCATGTCCCTGTGGGTAACGTTCACACATCCCTTCTTTGGCTTTCCACCAGCCTGTGAGATCTTATCCAGCAGATCTCTTTGTTTAGTCATTCATCCCCATATTCTCTGCAAAAAAGGTGGCTTTGAAAACCCAAGCATTTCTTTTGTTTATAAATAACCAGTTTCCCAAGATAAAACATTAAAAAGAGACTCAAGCAATCATTCAAAGACTACACCTGCTCCAAGGTGTCAGTGATTTTACAGCCTTAAAGCTCAGAGGTCGTTGTGAAATACACACTCCCGTCACCAGGGTAGGTAAGTTCCAACGTAAAGTTAATCACAGGGCAGCTTGACTGAGAAATGGGAATGTGAAGAGGAAGCCAGTAGGTCCTCACAAGTGACAGATGACTTTCCACTGTCACCGAACACACTTACAGTCAACATCGCAAACATCAGCTGGCACACGTTGAAGGCGTGTCTCCAGTTGTGGTACAGAACCATTCGGTAATTCTTCCTTACTGTCAGAAGCCACCTACACAGTGTCTGAAATGGGAAGGGAAAGTTTACATCAGGCAGTTCCATGTGTCTGCAGTGGGCCATGATCAAAATGATACCTTATGTCTGAGGAACCCTCAACATTGAGGTCCTTCCACAAACATTTCACACGATTCCCACAGTAATCCCACTAGGTATGCAGGGAAAGCATGATCATCCCCGATGAATATTTGGGAAACCCAAGGCTCAAAGTGGCTACCACGTTGTTCTTGGGTGCACTCCTGGGAGCCCCATGACCGAACATCTTACCTCATAGTCGATCTTAAATTTCTGTACCATCCCCAGCTCCATGAACATCCGAAGAGCAGCCGTGATCATGGCGTCAACGTCGAGAGAAAAGTCATCAAAGTGTATGTCGTCAATGGCAAGTTCTGACACCAGGGGGATGTTGGCTGCCTACAAAAGCACAAGATATAAGTCAAGCCAAGTTCACCAGCTTTTCCAAGCCCTTCATCCTGCTCTCCTCTCCTGCTTATCAGACATGCCACATAAATCAGACCTGACCTTCACTTACACTCTGATACAGCTAAACTCTGAGCTAGAAATGTCTTTTGTTTCTGAACTGCTAATGCCCCAAGCAAATGAGGAGGAGGGGAGGGGAGAAGGGAGAGAGAAGCTAATCTGGAGAAAAAAATATACACACTGGATCTGGTCTGCTGAGTTTAGAATACAAAGCTGTCTAGTTTACTGAAACTGCAGTCAGACTGTATATTCAGATGCATATTACGGAGTACTGAATGCAAGAAACATCTGGGCAGCCAGCAGCTGTGAATTTTAATTGCTGCTATTCGGGGGAAGGACAGGGGCCTACAGCACTGCCGTGTTTCTTGCAGCCTTAAATGCTGTCGCTGTGCACTTGCTCTTTGTTACACACGCGTTCTGTATATTCAGAAAGGTGGAAGGGATTAGCAACACATCTCTAGTGCAAAATGTGTTTCTTCATAGGATAGAGATGTTTGGAGGATTAATGAGGGCATGTGTTTCATTGAAGGAATAAATTTGCAATATAGTGTCATTCTATAAAAACCTCACAACGTCGTTATAACACTGGTCGTACAGATTCAGTGTTTTCAAAACACTCCTGTTAGGCAGCTGTCAATCTGTTGCCCTATTCAAATTTAAAGGCAAGAAAAATTCTTTGGGAATATTTTTCTGGTTTCACTGGGTTTACCATATTCTTTGGGCCACACTTGGTAAGGGAATCATTTCTATGTTTTCAGATTATCAGGGACCATTCTGTATTCATAGTCCTAGTCTAGTCACTGGGTGTAAATTATCCAAGGAATAATTTATGCTCTGGAACCACTTAGACTGAGCAATAAAATCCAGTTCTCCTCCCTGTAAGCATCCCAGAAACCACTGAATCAACCCTTCCTCCCCGGCCCTGTTCTCCTCCATAGAAACACACATCTCTAGGCTCAATTCCAAGCACTGGTTATTCACCACAATGTGGAAGAACAATGAACAACTGCAGACAGACTCTCCGCCTGCTATTCTGCTGTTTAATTTTATTAAAAATTAATCAGTGTGGGGGCTTCCCTGGTGGCTCAGAGGTGGAGAGTCTGCCTGCCAGAGCGGGTTCGCTCCCTGGTCCCGGAGGATCCCACATGCTGCGGGGCAACTGAACCCGTGCACCACAGCCACAGCCTGCGCTCAAGGCTCCGGAGCCGCTACTGAGGCCCCTGTGCCCTGCAGCCTGCGCGCTGCAGGGGGCAAGGACACCGTGATGAGAGGCACAGGGCACTGTGGCAGAGAGTGGCCCCGTCTCACTTCCGCTGGAGAAGGCCCCACTCAGTGGCGAGGCCCTGGCGCAGCCATAAATACATTTAAAAAAACTAATCAATTTGGGGCTTCCCTGTGACTCAGTGGGGGAGAGTCTGCCTGCCAATGCAGGAGACACAGGTTGGATCCCTGATCCAGGAGGATCCCACATGCTGTAGAGCAACCAAGTCCCTGAGCCGCAGCTATTGAACCTGCGCTCTAGAGTCTGGGAACCACAGCTACTGAAGCATATACACCCTCGAGTCCATGCTCTGCAATAAGATAAGCCGCTGCAACGAGAAGCCTGCACTCGACTAGGGAAAGCCTTCGCACAGCAAGGAAGACCCAGTATAGCCAAAAATGAATACATAAATACAGTTTAAAAGTAGTAGTTAAAAAAAACTAGTCGGCTTATCTTTCAGTGAATCACTTTACTATGGTAACACATTTGTAGAATCTAACTCCTTAGAATGAAAAAGGTAAGGTTTGTGAAATTCCAACACAGTGGTGATGGAAACGGTCTCTGTGTGGAGGTGTCCTTATTGGGAGTTCCTGGACTCATGCTAAACACTTTATTATCTTGTTTTTTGTTGTGTTTTTCTTTTGAAATAATTTAAAATCAAAGTTATACATGCCTATAGTTTTAAGAGTAAGTTAGATCTGTAAGGTCAGTGACATACGCACACTAGCAGAGCTCTTTGAGTGCCAAAACTTTCCCTTACTTAGAGGCAACCACTTTCAAATCATCTAGATACATTTTTTTTTTAATTTGGTGAAGTAAGGTGCTTGTGATTTTATTTTTAAATGATTTTCTGTTTTAAGCATTATCTGTTAGCTTCCTCCCTGTTGAAATGAAGATGAACCTGTCTTATTCTGTATCTATCAACTTTTGCTACCTCATATACCATCCCTTCTCACTCCTCAGTATAGTAATATAGTAATTTTGTTTGGAGAAATATTCAGGATTTATAGTGTAATGACTCTGTAAAAGAAATTCACAGCTAAGTCATGCAATTTACTATGGTTACTTTTCCTTGATAGGATTTTGTATTCTCACAATTAAGAAACTGTCTTCTTTAATGTGAGCTTAGTTTTCTCCACCCTGATCACTAATTCAACCTCTAAGTTCAGTTCAGTTCATTTGCTCAGTCATGTCCAACTCTTTGCCACCCCGTGAATCCCAGCACGCCAGGCCTCCCTGTCCATCACCAACTCCCAGAGTTCACTCAGACTCACGTCCATTAAGTCAGTGATGCCATCCAGCCATCTCATCCTCTGTCGTCCCCTTCTCCTCCTGCCCACAATCCCTCCCAGCATCAGAGTCTTTTCCAATGAGTCAATTCTTCGCATGAGGTGGCCAAAGTACTGGAGTTTCAGCTTTAGCATCATTCCTTCCAAAAAAATCCCAGGGCTGATCTCCTTCAGAATGGACTGGTTTGATCTCCTTGCAGTCCAAGGGACTCTCAAGAGTCTTCTCCAACACCACAGTTCAAAAGTATCAATTCTTCGGCACTCAGCCTTCTTCACAGTCCAACTCTCACATCCATACATGACCACAGGAAAAACCATAGCCTTGACTAGACGGACCTTAGTCGGCAAAGTAATGTCTCTGCTTTTGAATATGCTATCTAGGTTGGTCATAACTTTTCTTCCAAGGAGTAAGCATCTTTTAATTTCATGGCTGTAATCACCATCTGCAGTGATTTTGGAGCCCAAAAAATAAAGTCTGACACTGTTTCCACTGTTTCCCCATCTAATTCCCATGAAGTGATGGGACCAGATGCCACGATCTTTGTTTTCTGAATGCTGAGCTTTAAGCCAACTTCTTCGCTCTCCTCTTTCACTTTCATCAAGAGGCTTTTTAGTTCCTCTTCTCTTTCTGCCATAAGGGTGGTGTCATCTGCATATCTGAGGTTATTGATATTTCTCCTGGCAATCTTGATTCTGGCTTGTGTTTCTTCCAGTCCAGCGTTTCTCAGGATATAGTCTGCATAGAAGTCTGCATAAGTTAAATAAGGGTGACAACATACAGCCTTGATGTAATCCTTTTCCTATTTGGAACCAGTCTGTTGTTCCATGTCCAGTTCTAACTGTTGCTTCCTGACCTGCATACAGATTTCTCAAGAGGCAGGTCAGGTGGTCTGGTATTCCCATCTCTTTCAGAATTTTCCACAGTTTATTGTGATCCACACAGTCAAAGGCTTTGGCATAGTCAATAAAGCAGAAATAGATGTTTTTCTGGAACTCCCTTGCCTTTTCAACAATTCAGCGAATGTTGGCAATTTGATCTCTGGTTCCTCTGCCTTTTCTAACACCAGCTTGAACATCTGGAAGTTCACGGTTCACGTATTGCTGAAGCCTGGCTTGGAGAATTTTGAGCATTACTTTACTAGCATGTGAGATGAGTGCAATTGTGTGGTAGTTTGAGCATTCTTTGGCATTGTCTTTCTTTGGGATTGGAATGAAAACTGACCTTTTCCCATTCTGTGGCCACTGCTGAGTTTTCCAAATTTGCTAGCATATTGAGTGTAGCACTTTCACAGCATCATCTTTCAGGATTAACTCTCCACTAATTATCTAAATCTCATCTGAAAATGTTCAGATGCTTTGAGTATTCCAATAGTTTTATGAAGAAATCTCTGTTGGAACTTTCTGAACTATAATCGGGACTTGCAGTCATCTCTGCCTCACATAGAGCTTTCATTCTAGACGTTTCTTCACCATAATTTTGGGGGTGCCTTCATCTCTCCTTTATTTCCATACCCCACATCTTTCTCTTTCCTGGCTCTCTCCTTATTTTGGTGAGACACATCTTACAATAGCTTCCCGAGCAAAGATGTATATGCTAGGTAAATTTATGAGAGCTTGCATGTCTGGCATGTTTTCATATTATTGTCACATTTGATGGAAGGTTTGCCCATATGTCAGTTTCTAGGTTGGAAGTCATGCCAATAGAATGTTGAGGGCATTCTCTTTTGGTTTTAGATCTTCTTTGGAGAAGTCAGAAGCTATTATGAACTCATTACCTTTGCAAATGATTCCTTCTCCCTCTCTGTTTTTGTGGGATCTTCTTTCTGCTTCCAGAGTTCTGAAATGTCATGAAAATGTGCCGAGGTGTGAGTTTATTTTCATGTATAACCCTAAGTACTTTGTGTGTCCTTTAATCTGGAAAACCATGAACTGCAATTCTAGGAAGAATGGAAAAATGCACTCTTTAATGATTTCTTCCTATCTGTTATTTTTCTGGAATTCCTTTTATCTGAACTTTGGACTGTTTTTTCTTTTTTCCTTTTCCTCCTGTCCTGTATTTAATTTTATTTCTTTTTACTCTTTCTAGGAAATATAATCTCTCCTTAATATTTTAATACTACAGCTTTCATTTCTAAGAGCTTTCTTTTTGTCTGGGTTTATTTTTATTTTTTAATAGCACCTTAATTTTGTTTCAGGAGGCGATATCTTCTCTTACCACTCTGAGGATGTCAGTAATTCTACTTGACATTCTCTTCTCCCTTCAGAGTTTATGTCACTCTCTTCATTTTGTTGTAGCCTCTCTCTTTTTTATTGTGGTTAAAAACACACATTGTTATTGTTTAATCCCCAAATCTTGTCTGATTCTTTGTGACCCTATGGACTTTAACCTGCCAGGCTCCTCTGCCCATGGAATTTCTCAGGCAGGAATACTGGAGTGAATTGCCATTCCCTTCTCCAGGGGACCTTCCTGACCCAGGGACAGAACCTGTGTCCCTTATGTCTCTTGCATTGGCAGGAGGATTCTTTACCACCAAGCCACTGGGGCTTCCCTTAAAACAATACGGCATAAATTTATCCTCTCAAATTTTTTAAAGTGCACAGTATTATTTACTAGATTTACCTTATTGTATAACAGATGTGTAGAACTTTTTCATCTTGCAAGACTGAAACTGTACTCAGTGAACAACTTTCCATCTGCCACCACCCCCAACCCCGCCAGAAACAGTCATTCTTATTTCTGTCTCTGTGAGTTTGACTTCTTTAGATACCTCAGATGTATCATGCAGTACTTGCCCTTTTGTGATTGGCTTACTTCACTTAGCAAAATGTCTTCAGGGGTCACCACAATGTACCATAGAAAAGTATTTCCTTCTTTTTTTAAAGCTGAGTAATATTCCATTCTACGTATTCAGCACAATGGTAAATACATTCTTAATCCACTCATGGTTGATAGTTTAGTCTCTTTCTCAATCAGCTTATCCTTCCTTAAATCATTTTAACATAGTCAAGGCTTCCGAGGTAATAGAGATTTTGCCCAGCTGTGTGGTGATCTTTGGTTTTCTGCCCCTGTTTAAAAGCAGAGCCCTGAGAGCTTCTTTTAGAAGAGCTTCTGGGGGCTTCTCTGGACAGGGATCTGACTGACCCCTTATGTTTGGAAAGCCATCAAATGTCTGAATCTTTGGGTCTTCGCTCTTTAGCTACTCAGGTTCCTCAGAGAAGAATCTTCTGGTATTACAGGAACAGAGATTGGAGAAGAAACGCAGCACTGGTCTATAACTTCATTCAGTCCTCTTGTTTTCAGCCTGCATTCCTACCCTCAAGCTCTGCACTCGTTTAACCCCATCCCAGAGACCTGCTGTTATACCTTCTTCAGAGGATAAGCCTCTAGTCTTTACAGAGTGGAGGCTGGGATAAAGAATCGGGAGGTCAAACTGCTTCTTAGATTCTCTGTTTCTTATTTATAGCCTTCCCTTCATCTCTGTTTCCAAAGGTACTTACTTAGCCAATTCCTGAGCTGTTTGATGGGGAGGGGTCTGTGGTATAAACCTGTTTACCTTTCAGCTTTTCCCACTGATGGCTTATTTTGTCTTTCTTGGGTTTGCTGAATTACTTAATATTTATCCATCTGTTTTCTAGCTTTAAAAAGTTTATCTTTGCTAAGTCCTTGCCCAATTTCTCTATTTTTGAGAATACATGCCCTTAAAAATGTCCTTTTGTTGTTATTTTAGTTGGGCTTCAACAACAGAAAATGAGTGTATCTACTGCACCATCTTTATCTAGGAATCATTTAAATGATCTTTATTAAATAGTGCCTTAAATGGTCAGCTTCATGGGAAATAGATGGGGAAACAGTGGAAACAGTGTCAGACTTTATTTTTGGGGGCTCCAAAATCACTGCAGATGATGATTGCAGCCATGAAATTAGAAGACGCTTACTCCTTGGAAGAAAAGTTATGACCAATCTAGATAGTATATTCAAAAGCAGAGACATTACTTTGCCAACAAAGGTCTGTCTAGTCAAGGCTATGGTTTTTCCAGTCGTCATGTATGGATGTGAGAGTTGGACTGTGAAGAAAGCTGAGGGCCGAAGAATTGATGCTTTTGAACTGTGGTGTTGGAGAAGACTCTTGAGAGTCCCTTGGACTGCAAGGAGATCCAACTAGTCCATTCTAAAGGAGATCAGTCCTGGGATTTCTTTGGAAGGAGTGATGCTAAAGCTGAAACTCCAGTACTCTGGCCACCTGATGCAAAGAGTTGAACCATTGGAAAAGACTCTGATGCTGGGAGGGATTGGGGGCAGGAGGAGAAGGGGACGACAGAGGATGAGATGGCTGGATGGCATCACTGACTCGATGGACATGAGTTTGGGTGAACTCTAGGAGTTGGTGATGGACAGGGAGGCCTGGTGTGCTGCAATTCACAGGGTCGCAAAGAGTTGGACACGACTGAGTGACTGAACTGAACTAAACTAAATGGTCAGCTTGGAGAGCTCACACGTAAGCCAGCCTTTGGATTAAGTCCCTTTGAATCTATGTGCATGAGCCTGGCTGCAACCATGTAGACCTCTCTCTTATGTGTCATCCTGATCTCACTCACTAGGCTGTAACAATCTCAGAGGCAGATGGCATGTTTCTTTCCCTTAGAGAAGCTCCAGAATGACTGTCTACTTCCATCACACATTTCAGGGCTTTGCATACAGAGAATGCCATGTACTTAGAATGTTCTGTGTTTGTTATAATTTGTTCAAATTCAAATGCAGCTGGAAAACCACTTCCCAAGAGGGTAGAAGCCCTGTCCCAGAACATGCAGGTCTTTCTGGTCTAAGGAGAGGAGTTGGGTTCTGCACTGGCCAAGGAAGATAACCCTCTTACAGCTTGTTGCCAACAAGCAGCAATGATGATGGGGACTGCACTGCTGCTTTCCAGGTGGCCCTTCTCTCGCGGGTTATTTATAGTGTATTCCCTGATGCCATTATAAATCCTCTATCCTTCAAAGGCACTAAATTCCCTTAATTATCTTAAAAATTAAAGAATATAGGCATTTTTTCATTATGAAATGTTAATGGAAAGGAAATAAGAACATTAGGTTGAAAAATGTAGGATGACCTCTGGTTCACCAAGACCCATCCTTATTGACTTTGTCTTTTTTCCCCTAATAGGTTGATTGATCCATGGTTAAATCATACCAGTATATAGATCATCCTAGGCCCTGTCGTAAACCCGTAGATGCAGAGAAAGTCCCAAGCCTTTGACCATTTTCAGCTATTTTGAGAAGTATTGATAGTTTTCAACTACACTCTTGAGTTCAAGAGCAGTTTCTGGAGAAATATATGAAGAAGAGAGTCATGTGTGTCCCTTGGAGGCATACATGGAGATCTAGTCCACAAAAGATTTGAGAAGAGCATCCCCAAATTTTCTTGTTATAGGGCCACAAGCACCCCATCTCTTATAAGTAGAGAATGGGGCCGCATCTTCCAAACCTGTAATGAGTCTAGCCATAGGATATTAACAAAACAAATCAAAGTCAATTTCTCCAAGTGTCAGTCTTCAACTTTTAAATATTTATAAGGTACCATTTCCCTAAATCAAAGAGGAGTGCTACAATCCAAAATAGCTACTGAATTAATAGCCAGGAAATAACATTTGGATAAAAGAACCATTTACTTTATTGCCGCAATAAATGAAAACACAGAATTATGAGTCCTGGAGCTAATTTGAATAATGTTCAAGAAGTGGGACTCTAGCTGTCTGGGAGTTCCTGATATCCTCTGACCATTCCTCTTCTTTGTTTGGGTCTTCATAGTTAAGTGGTTATCAAAGGGAGTCATAAAACTGCCTCCTCTAAAACTGAAAAGGTAGCTTTACAAAGAGGCTGTAAAATGTTAAAATACTAGCCTGGATCCCTTGACACATGAATATTATATTTTATGATGCTCAGAAAATGGGAAGAAACAACAAAGTGGATGGTGGTCCTGCCCTAGCAATTGAAAGGGGAACTGTGTTGCCAGTCCGAGCCACTCACCCACTTATCCCTCTTGACAAGAAGATCCTGGGATGAATGAAATAATGAAGACAGGACCCTGGACTGTGGTGATCCAGAAGGGACTGCAAAGTTCTTTGTTTTGCCAGCAGCGTTATAGCACTTACTGCATACATGACAGGCACTCTTCTAGCACTGTATGTATATTAATTCATTTGACTTTCACAGGGACCCTAGAGGTAGGGAATATTCCTAATCCCATGTTACAGATGAGGCAACTGAAACAGATGACAGACAGTTTGTTCACATTTGCACAGTTGTGATTGGTAGAGATGGATATGAACCTGGGGCATCTTTTCTAGAGCCTGGCTTCTAACTACTATGTTGCTGCTGCTAAGTCGCTTCAGTCGTGTCCGACTCTGTGTGACCCCATAGACGGCAGCGCACCAGGCTCCCCCATCCCTGGGATTCTCCAAGCAAGAACACTGGAGTGGGTTGCCATTTCCTTCTCCAAGGCATGAAAGTGAAAAGTGAAAGTGAAGTCGCTCAGTCGTGTCTGACCCTCAGCGACCCCATGGACTGCAGCCTCCAGGCTCCTCCATCCATGGGATTTTCCAGGCAAGAGTACTGGACTGCCTCTAAAAATAGACCACTGCCAAGCCAAAGGGTTTCCTAAGCCTGCATTGTGCAGATAACTTAGGTGCACCGTGAACAGTGCTTGGAATTCCTGCATGACTAGCCTCTTGATCCATTTATTATGATGGTCAACCTGAATCCATTTGAAGGGACAATGCTTTGATCTGTACTTGGATGAATCCACTCGGGGAGGTCTCCAAACTCACAACGGCTCTTAAAATAAGCTCCAGATATTAGCTTTGTTTTGACTACTGTGAACACAGATTCAGCTCAATACTCTCAAGACCATCCTGAAAAAACTAACTTGTCCTCTGCAGGAGTAGAGGCCGACTTCAGGCAAAGGACCTCAGCTCACACTGACCAGCAGAGCACTGGTGGGACTCTGATATCATGCTCGGCTGGGCAAGGTAGCAGAGTCAAATAAGGGAAGCAGCAAGCAGGCGGGATGGTGGGTGGAGAGCAGGGAGATGAGGCATCCTTCTGACCAGATGGGGCTCTGGGAAGCTTTCTCTTGGACGTCTGGGACACAGCTGAGATATGCTCAAAACACGTGCAGTCAGGCTTTAGAGGGACTAGTAGTACTAGAAGTAACTAGTAATTTGTAAGGATAGCCAGAAGTAACTAGTAATTTGGATGGTACCTAGTCCCCTCTCCGGTGGTGGAGGAAGAAATTGTAACTGATTTTATTCTTCCTCAAGAAAGGAGGACACAGTTCCTTATGAATCTCAGGATGAGGGCTTCCCAGCCAGTGCTAGTGGTAAAGAATCCTCCTGCGATTGCAGGAGACTCAGGAGATCCTTGGGTCGGGAAGACCCCTTGGAGAAAGGAATGGCAACCCACTCCAGTATTCTTGCCTGGGAAATCCCATGGACAGAGGAGCCTGGTAGACTACAGTCCATGGGGTTGCAATGAGTCGGACAGGACTGAGCACAGCACAGTATATGAGGCTGCTTACTTAACGTACACCAACTTCTGAAGAGGGAAAGCTGGGGTATTTCTACTGCATGTGAAGCTTGGGAAAGACACAGAATTCCAAAAAGAGGGAGCAATGAAGCTTAGGTAGTGCACCATCAGTTGACTAAGAAGGCGTGGGCCCAGCACATTCGCAGGCTACACAGGCTCACTCATCTACACACAACACAGAAGCTACGAAAGGCTGGGAAGCCATCTGGTGGCACGGGTGGCAGGGATGAGAAGATCTGAGTCCTCCTCGTGTTCTTGGGGCCAGGCACACAATGGTATAGTCAAACTCTGCAGTTCATGGGCTAAATTTATATACAGAAGCAGTAAAATTTAGAACCTAAGAGTGAATAAAAATGTCTAAGAATTGCCAAGAAATAGTTTTTAAAAAAGAAATACAAGGCCCTATTCTATCTCTTGCTAAAGCCAATAATAAACATAGTATGTGTTTATATGTAAAAACTTAGACTTTATCCTTTTAATTCAGCCCATTCTGTTTTTACTAGGTCACTCCCTCTTTAAATGTCTTTAAGGACTGAATGTGGCCTGCTGAATGAAGTGAATTCCTTAGTTGGCATCCAAGTATCTTCATAAACTGGCTCCACATTGCCCATCCAGTGTTTTCATCTTCTAGTTTTCCAAGGAAGCATCAGGCTGGGGAATTTATCCTCCTTTTTCTCATCTCTACCTCCAGAGCATCAGATTATTCTACCCTTCCACCCACAGGGCTTGACTTCCTCCTTACTCTGCCAGCTGCAATTCAAGTCTCATCTGCCGTAGAAGTTCATCCCACTCACTCATTCCTTCTTATCCCACAGTCACCATGCCCTTCTCTGGAGTTGCATCAGTCAGTTCAGTTCAGTTGCTCAGTTGTGTCTGACTCTGTGACCCCATGAATCGCAGCATGCCAGGCCTCCCTGTCCACCACCAACTCCCGGAGTTCACCCAGACTCACGTCCATCGAGTCCGTGATGCCATCCAGCCATCTCATCCTCTGTCGTCCCCTTCTCCTCCTGCCCCCAATCCCTCCCAGCATCAGAGTCTTTTCCAATGAGTCAACTCTTCGCATGAGGTGGCCAAAGTACTGGAGCTTCAGCTTTAGCATCATTCCTTCCAAAGAAATCCCAGGGCTGATCTCCTTCAGAATGGACTGGTTGGATCTCCTTGCAGTTGCATAGATCACTGTAATATTTATAGCCACTTTATACTCTGAGGTTTTCAAATATACCCCTTAGAGTAGGAATTAGGTTCCTGAACCATCTAGGCAGATTGGCTTGAATGTGTTTATGTGTGATTTGGGGAAGAAGGTCCATAGTTTCTCCTGATTCCTCTGTAGTTTAACATGGGTTCTTAACTGGACACAATCCCCAGGTGACCCTCATGTGCACTCGTGTTTGAGAAGAACTTCCCTAGAGGCTGTTTGCCCCTAGGGTCCTGGTACCTGTGAACACCTAAGGTTTCCATGGAATGGCAGAGCTTCCCATTACAGGGCTAAGTAAGTCAAATGGCATTTTATATATTTGCCTTTTTTATGTGTATAAAAGCAAGGAAGATTAGTAGTCAATATCACTATATTGAAAAAGAGAGCAAAGTTTAAAGAAATACAAACTCTGGGTGGAACTTTCCCCTTCTCTTGCTAAAATTTAATTATTCTCATTTATTGTATTGTTCACTTTGGTTTTCTAGGCGTGAACAGACCTATCACTTTGATCCTCTTAATAGAAGGATGAAACTTCTACCATCTCTTCATATGTGATTTTCAGAAATTTCACCATAAGTTAAAAATCATAGGGCCTTTCCTTTATTTCTGCTTGAGCTATTTTGGTGAAACAATCTTATCTGTAACTGTTTCCTGTTAATCTCAGAAACTGCCTTTGCTATCTTTCATGCAGCTACACAACTTTCATGAGAAAGCGTGATTCCCACATATTTCTCTGGTCATGGTGAGGAGCAAAAGAAAAAGAAACATCATGGGGACTATCTCCTTTTGAAATATGAAAAACTTTCTCTTATGTGAACTGTCTTTTCAACCATGGCTCCTGGGGAGTTCTACCAATAATACGCCCTCATTATTTATGTTTGTCCAAGAAACAGTTCTCATTAGCAGCACTGAAAATTTAAATAATGCATTTCAACAGAAACAAGTCATTTCAAAAGAGATTTTCTTTTCTCCTAGTATATAACCTTTAAAATAAAGTAGAAAACCCTTCAGTTCTGGGCTTCCCTGGTGGGCCAGGGGTAAAGAATCTGCCAGCCAGTGCAGGAGACATGGGTTCAATCCCTGGTCTGGGAAGATCCCACATGCCTCAGGGCAACTGAACCCCTGCAGCACAGCTACTGAGCCTGTGGTCTAGAGCCTGGGGACCGCAACTGCTGAACCCACGTGGTGCACCTCCTGAAGCCCGGGTGCCTCGGGCCCGTGCTCCACAATGAAAGAAACCATGGCAATAAGAAGCCAGGGCACCATAACTAGAAACTAGCCCCTGCTCACCACAACTAGAGAAAAAGCTCACATAGCAACAAAGACCCAGCACAGCCACAAATAAACAAGTAAATAAAAATTACTTAAAAACCATTTAGTACAAGTTTTTAAAAGAAAGGTATCAAGTGTTTCCTCTTTAACACATGCAGTTGATATAGTATATAACTATATATTTCCATGTTTTCCGTAGGTGCTTTATGAAAGAAGATTGTTTAAAAGTAAGATTACAAGATTAATCCACCTTGGATTTTGTATGTTACAGTGATCTTAAAAGCACTGTTTTTGGTAAATAGAACCAGCCTTAAGAGAAGATGATGTGTTAAAACTTTAATTTCAAATTAAATTAATCTGAAACTTTAATTTCAAATGTCTGTTCATCTAGCTTATGGTCCCTAAGTGAGGCTGGCATTCCTAAGTAATTTCTCTTTGAAAAAAAAAAAAGTTTCTATTATTAAAGTTTACTGCTTTCTTACTAAAGATTACTCAATATAGTATATCAATGTGTTGTTTTGTTGTTGCTGGTGGTATTGAAAGAGACATAACCTGTTTTGTCTTTAAAAATGTTTAATGTGGATTTCAAAGATCCAGGCAATAACAGAGAAAAAAAGAAATAAAAAATAGGCCAGAAAGACGAATCAAAGGGAAACTAAGGATAGGAATGTAAAACAATCAGAAGTGAAGTTACTAAACAAAATGTATGCCACAGCACCATCAATGCATTTGTAAGGATAGCCATAAATTTGTCTGCAGGCTTCCTAATAACTACTACAAAGATAATCTGATATATTAGATGATTTACAGTGTTCAAAAGATTTAAGAAAAAAAAAAGCAGGGGCAAAGGAGACCCACAGAGACATAGCTATGCTATCTCTCAATCTACGGAGAAATATCTTCTGTGTTTTTCATGGAAAAGTTTCCCAAGCCAGTGATTCAGAGCTGGACCCCAGACCGATCACATCAACATCACCTGGCAACCTGTTAGAAAGTTGTGAGATAGGAACACCCTAAACCAAGTGCTGCCTGTCCAGCATGGCCTTTCCAGCCCAGTGAACTGTCGCCTTCAGTCTTGGCTCCGACAGAATCACCATCCCGTGTGTACACTGCCTCCTGACTCATACCCTTGGTTGGACCTTAGTGGCTTCCTGCCCACCTCCACCTCGACGTGCTGAGCTGTGGGTTTTGCTTGAGTCCTTGCTGCCCCTCTCAGCCTTGCCTTGCCTGAGATGTGCTTCTTCCATGCTCCACGGTGCCTGGTAGCTTACAGGGCACACGGCAGGGACTCTACAATTGTGTGATGGGTAGGGGTATACTCTGCACTCACTGGTGGTTTATCTAAGTCTCTAAGTCCACCTGAAGAGTATTAAAAGAGGGGTAGGAAATTAAACAGTATTACTAAAGAGATTTATAGATGATAACCTCGGCCATCGTTTACGAAGTAATACAGTCTGTAATGAATAATACAGACTTACTCAACATTGCCTCCATTTACAAAAAGACACTTCAAATGTTAGCTTCCTATAGCTTAAATGCTAACTACTCTAACTAACAGCCCTTCTAGATTAGCTTCAGAACAATCTAGGCATCTTAGGAAACAAAAAGTTCACCCAACACCTTTAACTTTTCTGCTATTAGCCTCAGCATGCTGCAGTTTTTCTAAAGGTTCGAATTCAGTGAGCAGACTCAGATGTTAATTTCACAAACAGAAACTTATAATAGATGGTCAGAAATTCCCAACTGTTGGTGGGAATGGTGCAAAGGAAAACAAATGCAATTTTATGCACAAATATGATTTCAACATGGTTTGAAAAGATAACCGCTTGCATTCCAGGCTGGGAGGAAAGATCTAAAATTCCAGGTGAGGGCTCTCTTCTGCCTGCCTGAAACATCATCATTAGAGTTTCATTAACATAAATCAGAGAATTATTCCCTATTAAAATGAAAATACCTTGGAGGCAATGGGGTGGAAGGTAAGGCTCATAAAGCAGGACAGAAAATGAGAATAATTCCCTAAGAAATGTGACAACAACTTGACAACCAGATAGAAAAGAATGAAGGAGAAAGAAGGTGAAAGAACTTTTGTAAGAAAGAGCTGAGGTTGTCCAGGACATCAGCTCTTCATTATGAATCTGGGTTTGGGAATTGGTAATTCCAGAGGAGGACATAGCAACCCACTCCTGTACTCTTGCCTGGAAAATCCCCATGGACAGAGGAGCCTGGTGGGCTGCAGTCCATGGGGTCACAAAGAGTCAGACACAACTGAGCGACTAAGCACAATAAGGACCAGGAGATGGTGATGGACAGGGAGGCCTGGCGTGCTGCGATTCATGGGGTTGCAAAGAGTCGGACACGACTGAGCGACTGAACTGAACTGAACTGAACTGAACTAACTGAATGGACTAACACACAGCTAAAGACTAAGGAACATCACATTGTTTTGTTTCTGCAGTTTGAAATTAGAGGTTTCTCAAAGGATTTCCACTAGTAAGAATCACAGAAATAAATGAATTCTAATACTGAACCATGATCCTGTGCCTGAAGCAGAGGGGACAGCAAGGAGATGGAGCCTGGAGACCTGTGAAGGGGTAGAGAAGGACAACGCAGGGGATCAAAGGGAACTGGGACCTCAACCTCCCCTTTTTGTGGTTCTGGTAAAAGTCCCACCTGATCTTACCCTCGTGTGCTGGGAAGATGGGTCCCAATGCCCTGTTACAAAGTTCCACATCCCTCCATGCGAGCAGAACCAGGGAGGGGCAAAACCTGACGGTTGGGACTAGAACTCATAGCTAATGCCAACAGTGGGGCCGCACTGGGAGGGAGCGTGTGGGGCTGCCAACCAGGACACGGCTTTGCTCGGGTTTTCCATTCATGCCATTGGCCTGATCCCACTTTCTCTCCCCTTGTTCTACATCTAAAGCCCCATCATTGTGGCCTGTTAGTTGGGGTTGGGAGTGCAACCTATCATTGCAAACATATGTGGTTGGCCAGGCAATATCATTTTCCAAGAATTGGTCAGAGAAATATTTCAATATTCATGCACATGCAGAAGCAATGAAAATCCTGTGAACCAAAATTATAACAGAGTCCCTCTGTCATCTCTGAAATTAAGCATCTCTGCTTTGCCGCAGCATATAGTTGAATGTCTTCCTGGAGAAAAATAGACTCAACTTTCCACATGTTTTCCATGGTTTCTCTATGCAGCAAGATAAATAAGACTTTATACTCTTTTACTTATAGATCCAGTAATATTTATATTGGTTTTTGCTATAAAAGCACAGGAAGCATTATAAAAAAGTTTCTACTCTTGAGGCAGAAGAAAGCAATCACCTGCAGTGAAGAAACAATCTATCAAGAAAGGCATGCAGGGTGGGGGACGGATTCCCCACGCACAATTCACTATCTAGAATTGTGCCTGCATTTACTCTCAGGTGTGCCCCAAAATACATTCACACGTCCATCAATGCACGCAGTGTCACACACACACACACACACACACACACACACACACAATTTTTAATTTGCTCTGACTTCTATCAATATTTTATTAGTCCTCTCTGTCTTGCCTTTCTTCAGACTGTCCTTCCACACTGATGAACATTTTAATTTTGCCTTGACTGTGTTGGTGATGGTATATGTTGGTATTTATTTAAGCTGAATGTCCTGAGAAGGCAAACATATTTTGGAAACAAAATTATATTTGGAAACATATAAGTGTCAGTGAAAATATACATAAATTTAACAACATTTAGAATTTTCATTTAAACAGGAACTCAAACACATGTAGATGGGTTGGCTCTTTTGTTAGTATCTAGTAAGATATGCATTAGAAGAATGTTTTTTTTCCACCATGGTGCATTTATTGAGATGTACTATGTACCAAGCATCATGAAAAGTGCTTTATATTTAATCCTCCAACAACCCAGGGGTAATATTCCACCATTAGTCCCAATTTAGCCCCCTTAGCACAGATGAGGAAACTGATGAGGTTAAGGATATGAGTAAGAACAAATGCCTAAGTTCCCATAACTAGAAAGCGGCTGCATCTGCCCTAGGTCTGCAGCCACTCCCTTATGCTGTCTTCACAGTCATCTGAGTGCTCTCTCAGCTTAGACGCACTGCGGGGTTGCCATGGCATTATTGATTCCAGACGGTCTGGTCCAGGCAGTACTTATTTATTTATTTACCTTCGTAAGTCTGTCTCTCATCATTCATAAGTTCCATAAGGAAAGGATTAAGTTCTCAGATGTCAGCAATTATTACAGCCTCGTATTTCTTTCATGACTGCTCCATCCCAAATGTGGGTTGGTGGTATGCTAAGTGCATCATGTCTGGAGCCAGACAGATGTGCCTTAGACTCTGAGTTTGCACCACTTGCTAGAGCTGTAGCCTTGGGCATCTATTTTCTCTTCTGAAAAAGGAATATAACAATAACTATATTTCATAGTCATTAAAAAATTGAGATAGAATACTTCTGGCAGGTTCATAGGAGGCCCTCAAAATATATCAGTGTATTCACATGCTAGGGCTGCCACAACCGAAAAGAAGTACATCAAGGCTGTATATTGTCACCCTGCTTATTTAACGTATATGCAGAGTACATCATGAGAAATGCTGGGCTGGAAGAAGCACAAGCTGGAATCAAGATTGCTGGGAGAAATAGCAATAACCTCACATATGCAGATGACACCACCCTTATGGCAGAAAGAGAAGAGGAACTAAAAAGCCTCTTGATGAAAGTGAAAGAGGAGAGTGAAAAGTTGGCTTAAAGCTCAACATTCAGAAAACGAAGATCATGGCATCTGGTCCCATCACTTCATGGCAAATAGACGGGGAAACAGTGGAAATAGTGTCAGAGCTTATTTTGGGGGGCTCTAAAATCACTGCAGATAGTGACTGTAGCCATGAAATTAAAAGACGCTTACTCCTTGGAAGGAAAGTTATGACCAACCTAGACAGCATATTAAAAAGCAGAGACATTACTTTGTCAACAAAGATCCATCTAGTCAAGCCTATGGTTTTTCCTGTGGTCATGTATGGATGTGAGAGTTGGACTATAAAGAAAGCTGAGCACCAAAGAATTGATGCTTTTGAACTGTGTTGATGGAGAAGACTCTTGAGGGTCCCTTGGACTGCAAGGAGATCAAACCAGTCCATCCTAGAGGAGATCATCCCTGGGGGTTCATTGGAAGGACTGATGTTGAAGCTGAAACTCCAATCTTTTGGCCACCTGATGCAAAGAGCTGACTCATTGGAAAAGACCCTGATGCTGGGAAAGATTGAGGGCAGGAGGAAAAGGGGACGACAGAGAATGAGATGGCTGGATGGCATCACCGATTCAATGGACATGAGGTTGGGTAAACTCTGGGAGTCAATGATGGACAGGGAGGCCTGGTGTGCTGTGGTTCATGGGGTGACAAAGAGTCGGACACGAGTGAATGACTGAACTGTGGGAGGCTTAAACAATGGAGATTCCTTTTCTCTCAGTTCTGGAGGCTGGAAGTCCAAGATCAAGGTGTTGGCAAGTGTGGTTTCTGCTGTACCTTTTTCTTTGGCTGGCAGATGGCTCCCGACTTGCTTTGTCCTCACATGGCCTTTCTTCCGTGTGTGTGTGTGTGTGCACATGTGTGTGTGCATGTGTGCGCATTTGTGCATCCCTGGTGCCTCTTCCTCTTCTTATAAGGACACCAGTCATTTTGGATTAGCAACACCCCCCTCCATGATCTCCTTTAGACTTAATCACTTCTTTAAGGACCCTATCTTTAAATACAGTCACATTCTAAGGTACTAGGGGTTGGGTTTCAACATATGAATTTAGGAGGGGAAGGAAGTTCAATTTCATCCATAACAGATAATTACCATTATCACAGATGAACTGAATTCTAAATCTCCAGGAATTCAAGATAAATATTCATGCCAGATCCATGGTGACCCTCTTCTAAAGTATCCTAATGACATTTCTAGTCTCGTCTTTCCCTGGTTCCTTGGAGAAGGCAATCGAGAAAGGCTTCCTCTCCGTAGCAAACTGTGCCGTATCCACTCTTGCAAAGAAATGTATTCTAGGCTGGGATATCCAAAACACCTTGGAGAAAAACATGATTCATCAAGTTCAAGTTCATCATCTCAAAAGATAAAGATCAAGGGGACTGTAACCTTGTCGAATCTGAAGTCAGGCTGCCCATCCTCCCAGGCTGTGATCCTCTTGTGGAGAGCTGGCGACCGTGTTATGCTTTAGCCTAATATCTTGTTGAGTGAGGCCTTAGCATCCCTGTGCTCCTATTGTGGTACTTCCCTTATTTAGAAAATGACTGCATGGCTATGCTGCTGAGAAAAGGCCCAGGAAAGATTCCTTCTCCCAGGAGAGCCCTGGGAGAAGGGCTCCATTTGTCTCACCCTGCCAGGCTCAACAGCCTCCATCTGCAAGGCTCTGGTCTTATCTGTCTCCCTACATAAAGCCCACCCCAAAGCCTCTAACCACCAGAACATCTCTCAAGTCAAGTCCCCCAGTATATTTTGTCCTTTATTCTTCTATAGCATTTGCTACCATCTCTTAAAATTACTGTGCAGTCATTCTTTTGCTCATTCACTCAACAAATACTTAGTGAGGGCTTCCTGTATGCCAGGTACCTGCAGAGCGATGTGCGTTCATTCATCTTACTAGACAGGGACCCCCTGGAGGGCAGGACAGAATAGATCTCTGTCATGTTCATTTCTGTACCATCCAGATGGCTTTCCCTAAAAGTTAGCCTAATTTGATTGACAGATGTAAAAGGCTAATTTCTCTGAGAACAGTTTCCTCAGAAGGAAGAGGTGGTTAGGAAAGTAAAGAAGGCGGTATCTTGGGTTTTGAGGAAAAGCTTCATTTCCCATGGGCAAGAGAGGTAACAGAGGTTTCAACTCTATTTCTACTCGAAAAGAGGGGACCCTGGCTCAGAGGGGGTGTGGCTGAGCCAGCGTGAGGCGCATGCTAGGGGCCAGCCTCATCGTCAACCTCGTCCCCAGTTAGCAGGCAGCTCTGGAGCAGCTGCTCTTTCCTCTGCTGCTACTCCAATTTGTGTGTAATGTGTTTCTGAGTTTGTGTCCTGCTACTACATGAACAGCAAAGTGATTTAATGATGTGAAAAGTTGCTTGATAAAGCCATTTATACTGGTTATTCTTTGGTTCTCTTTGGGACAAGGAGAGGGACTGAAGAGTCAAAGCCTGATAGAGACGCTCACTATAGACACTGGAAGCAGAACTGAAGATTTAAACAATGGTACCTTACTGCCTTCCTGATTTTTGTTAAACTCACGTAATCTCTGACCATTAGCATCACAGACTGTCAGCCCCACCCATGAGTCAAATGTCCAAGTGCTGCTCTCTGGGTTTCCTCTGTGAAGGAGCGGAGATAAGAACAGGACGTGTGCAGAGAGAGGGCTTAGAGCTGATGAGCTGAGGGGAAGGGTGTTGAGTGAGGAGGAAAGGACACTGCTCATCAAGCGCTGAGTGAGCACCTACTGTATGCTTTGAACTGTGCAAGCATCCGATAAGAGAGTACAGTGTAGAAATGCCTCTAAAATCAACCTCATCTGATTCAGGATGGCCAAGAAGCAGTGGTATACTCAGATCCTTTGAAGAGAAATAGAAAGGGAATTAGCATGTTCTGAGTGGCTACCTGGGTCAGGAAGATCCCCTGGAGGAGGGAACAGCAACCCACTCTAGTATTCTTGCCTGGAAAACTCCATGGGCAGAGGAGCCTGGCTGGCTACAGTACATGGGGTCACAAAGAGTCGGACATGACTGAGTGCGTGTACACACACACACACACACACACCACCTGCAATGATTTCTCATTGAATATCACACCCCTATGAGTCTCACAGAGCTTAACCAACTTGTTGATAAGAAGCTTGAATAAGTTACAAAGATGTGAAAAATCCAAAGGGAAAGGGGAGGGCGGGGGCAGAATAAGAATTTGGACAGTTATATAATTCTCACAGCCAAAAATCAGGAAGAGATCATGGAACTGGCCCAAGCATGAAATTCAAGTTGGAAATGAGAGGACGTGTGAGCAGGAGAGCCTACGATCTATGTCAGGCTTGGCTGGGTGAGATAGCTCATGTTTTTAGGCTGGATCTGGATCGCTTCCCTGGCGTCCAGACCACCTTGGGGCTTTCCTCCCTTCCCCCCCTCCTCTGCCCCTGCCCAGCAGTGAAGGGAAGAGCTGGGCTGGAGACTTCAACATTCCTAAGAAAAAAAGGGAGACACCAGCTTAGAAAACAGAGGGAGGAGGGGATCTTGAAGGCCTGGAAAGAGCAAAACCGGAGATCCTGGGGGAGGGGAAGACAAGAGTGTGTGGGAGAGCTCCGAGTGGGAGGCAAGAGAAGAGCTATGACCTGCTGCCCTGGTGGGATGCCCCTGAGGTCTGACAGTGATGCTGTGTGCTGGGGCAGTGGTGACGGGCTGGACTGCTCTGAATGCTCCATGCTCTTTTTGTCTGTGTAATACCACTAGAATGTTCAGCATGAACCCAAAGTATGTTCTTGCCTTCTCCGAAGTATGTTCAAACCTTCTTTGAATTCCTTTTTCTACATTCATGCTGTGGAAGGCAAGAGAAAGAACATCTCCCCTCTTCCTGAACCACAGAGGACCTGAGATCCACCAGTTGGGAGGAACAACAGGCCACTCGTCCTCATATTCAGTCACTGCCTATCAGGTAATTTTCCTTATTGGGCCTCTTAACTGGGATAACCTCAGAAAGGGATGTTTTCCTGCCCAGTAAGTATGGTAAATGGCACTGTCGTCCCTGATTATTTGCTCCCTCCATGTCCACGTGAAAAGATTCAGTGTGCCCTTGCACCACCAATGACCTGGCTCCACCCATGGAATGGAGATACTTCTCTGCCCATTGACTTCAGGCTTGGCCATGACCAGCTCTGGTCCAAGGAAGGTGAGTGGAGGTGACTGTACCACCCTACCCTACACACACGTAGCAAATCTGTAAGGCTGTGGTGTGGTTTTGACAGCTCTTCTGCTTGAATCCTAGAATGAAGGAGATGTGTGGGAGGAGCCACAGAGCTACAGCTGACCCACAGCTGATGCACAATGAGAGCTAGAGCAAACCTTTGTTGTGGTGCTTTCCTCCGTATAACCTAAGGAAAGTTGCCATAATGACCCCTTCCTCTGTGCCCTCTCCTCATTTTATATTGCCCTGGCTTTACAGGTTCGGTGTCCATAGTAAAGGATGGTTATTTCCATTCAGGAATATTTTTCATTCTTATCCCAACTATAGCAGATTTTGAATGTCATAGAAAAATCATGGTCTAAGGAGAGAAAGGAAAACTGGCTGTTGAGAAAGAAAAAGAGTCTAAGTGTATGTTGGGACTTCAGGTGAGTTAGCACCCTTGAGTGGAAAAGCACAAGGGTCAGAACTGTCACCAGGGCACCTTCAGCTCCTAGCACATCTAGAATGGGTTCTTAGCACCCTTAGGTGATAGCATCAGCTTAAATCAGTGGTTTCAATACTCAGTTCTGCTCTTGATTCACCTGCTGCTGCTGCTGCTGCTGCTAAGTCGGTTCAGTCGTGTCTGACTCTGTGTGACCCCATAGACGGCAGCCCACCAGGCTCCTCTGTCCCTGGGACTCTCCAGGCAAGAACACTGGAGTGGGTTGCCATTTCCTTCCCCAATGCATGAAAGTGAAAAGTGAAAGTGAAGTCACTGAGTCGTGTCCAACTCTCAGCGACCCCATGGACTGCAGCCTACCAGGCTCCTCCATCCATGGGATTCTCCAGGCAAGAGTGCTGGAGTAGGGTGCCATTGCCATGAGTAGATTACAAATACAGATTCCAGGTTGTGCCTTGAGATTCTGATTCAGTAAGTCTAGGATGGGGGGCCTAGAATCCTTATTTTCTAGCTGATGAGACATTGGGTTGGGAAGTTACCACCAGCCCCCCTCCACTGGCAGGCGTGTAGGCCCTTGAGGGTGCTAGGAAAACCCAGGCTCTGCCAGGATTCTGATAAGACTGGCTTGGAGGCTGGCTTCTCTGGGCCAGATGAGAGTCTGGACCCAGTGCTGGAGAGCTCCTCAAGTTTGAGGAACACCTAGCCCCCCTGTGGCCCTTTGTGGAGGGGGCGAATGTAGCAATGAAATGAGTATATCTTTCCTCCCAGGCTCCTCCTCACCCTCTCCCCAGGCTTATCAGGTGGGCTCAGTCCTCCTTCACTGCTGAGAAGCAATGGCATCAGCCTTAGCAGTCAGTCAAGGGACCCAGGAAGCCAAGAGACCTTCTGCTGAAGTCCCCACAGAGGTTAACAACTTGCCTAGCAGCTCATTGCTCACCCAGGGGGTCTCTGCATCTTCCCATGCTCTTTGGACTGACGCTACTGAAGTCTCCCAGGAGTGGGACCTAAGCCCCAGCGAACAAAAGAAAAGAGCAGCTTTCAGAAGGGACCCAGGAGCCAGAGAGAAACAGAGCTGCTGGGGGAGATGGAAGACACTTGGCACTTCAGCATCAGCACTTGGGGGGTTCTCAGGCGGTGCTCCATGGTGAAGAATCCTCCTGCCAACGCAGGAGCCATAGGAGACATGGGTTCGATCCCTGCGTCGGGAAGATCCCCTGGAAGAGGGCATGGCAACCCACTCCAGTGTCTGTGCCTAGAGAATCCCATGGGCAGAGGAGCCCAGCGGGCTACAGACCTTACGGTCACACAGAGTTAGATACGACTGAAGCCACTTAGCACGCACACACATCACCACCAACATTTAAGGATTATCACCATGATCACCATGACATTGAAGGATTAACAGCAGAGAAATGGGACCAAACATGAATTTTTAGAAACAAAATTCGGTAGATAAAGAAGATGGTTCCTGTTACAAGTAGTGAGTCGGAAGATCAAGGAGAAGAAATATTTTGACACACAAAGAAAAACACAAACATTTGAAAATCTAGCGGGAAAAACAAAATGCTTGGAGGACAGATCCAGGAAGAAAATGAGCAAACATCAGGAATTCCAGCAGAGGAATATGGAACCTACTGAGGACAGGAAATGATTAAATAACCGGAACAGGCCGCCTTCCTAAACTGAAAAAAGACCAGAGTTTACAGAAATGATGAAATCTGGATGCCTACATCCAGGCATGTTCTGATAAAATTCCTGAAATCTAAGGTTGAAGGAAAACCAAATTTATAAGCTGCCAAACAGAAACCAGGAGTAACTTAAAAAGGAAAAATAATCCGACTGGTATTGATTTCTCAATACAACGTTGAACACAAAAAGATAACATATGTGCACAAGTGAGACCCAGAAAATGCAACTCTAGATTCTTAGACCAGGAAAGACGAGCTCCACCTGCCAGCAAGAGAGAAAGCTACTCATGCGAGGTAAGGATTCAGAGCCCCTAACCAAACAAGTGGGTATGGACAGAGATTCCGAGAGAGTGAGAGATGAAGAGGAGAGGGAAAAGGTGGTGAACAATGAAACTTGCAATGCAAAGAGCTCAGTCTAATTGAGAGACAATAGAGGATTGACCGGGATTATCTAAGTGTCAAATATTACGGAAACAAGATAGATACTGATTGCCTGGGGACACCTAATAACTATCCACAACTGTGACAGCAAAACTGAGGGTTGGGGGTGACGGAGATGAAGTCGGTGGGCACAGGAAAGAAGACCAGGGAAGAAAACATCCTGCAAATCTCAGCTGGTTGGAGGAGGGGAGCAGATATGTCTGAAAGGTTAACTTAGCTGGTGCTGGAAGATGCAGTGGGAAACGCTGACTTGTAGCTTCTGTGTGATACCAAGTATTTTGGAGGTGGCGTTCTCAGTAGTGGAGAAGAAGTAGCTTGAGAAGCACCAAAAATTTTTTCAGGAACCTACTTCACTGCTGCTGAAATACGACCTCATGGTCTCTCAACTGGGCCCCATTTTGACAGGTGGCCTGAGTCTACCCTGCTCTGCCCCATTCTGTGCTCCACTCTGAACTCGTTTGCTGTGGGCCCTGCACTCCCAGCAGCTGGCTTCTGCCCTCCCTGCGCCTGAGTCACCAGGCTTCACTGCTAGATGGGTGGAGGGCAGCATAGGGAGTCTGCTAGGGAGAGTCTGGGCCAAGCCTGGGGGGGCTCCGGTCTCCAAACTCAGGACAGAATTGTTCTAGGAGAACGTTCCAAACAGCTCTCTTAGACCAGTTAAAATCCTTAGGGAAGCCAGCATGAGTCCCTCCATCCTTCCCTGTGGTTCTTCTAATTCTGAGCTCCATTTAGAATCTTTGGGTTCTTGGGTGAATTGCAGTTCTTGGGTGAATTACCTTTCATTGGATTGCCTGTAGCATTCTGGGACTTCAGGAGAGCCTTTGAGACCTTGTCTCAATTTTATTTCAGTATATTAGGAACAAAGGAGAAAAGATGTGGGCCTCTGAATATCACTGGGAAAGTCTGTAAATAATAGAAGACTGGGTTCTTCTAGTCTAATGCCAGCGAGGTTGAATGACTTGCCCAGGGTGAGAGTAGCTGTTGTTGTCAGATTTAGGATCAGGCTCTCCTGATGCCCAGTCCAGCGCATCCAGTTTGAGGCAGGATTTACAAACATTCAGCGTGCTCTGCTCTATCTCTGTCTTAGCTCTGACCTACTCGGTAGCCTTTCACAGCTTTGCCTTGACTATGAGGCATTTTAGATGATGCATTTAGCATCACGGTCATAGCTACACTTCTATACTGGGGAAATTTCAGCACATGGAAGCATTTTTATTTATCTAATAAAGAGTAAATAATACAGTTTATCCAAAAGAGAATATTCTTAAAAATTGTAATTACCTCTGAGAATAGTTTTCCTTTATAATAATAATTTGATTACATGGAAACTTTAGATTGAACCCATTTTATGGATCCATCTAAGAGATCTGTACAGTAGCCCATCTAAGAAAGAGAGTCAACGGATTATGAATTTATATTCTAAAAACAAATCAGGTCACATTTCTCATCATGCCAGTTACTCTTATAAACACACACCAGGTGAGTAAAGCCCCTTTTCTGTTTTATCTCTTCATGTCTTATTAAATACTGAGATCATTCAGTGTGCTCAGCCCCTAGCAACAGTATATGAGCAATTCTTGGAAGAGTCATGAACTGCAAGGTGAAGTAAAATAGCTTCTTGCTCTTATCTAGTGTGACTGGATATAAACTATAGGCATGAGGCAGCAGTTATTTTTTTATTCTTTCAAAGGTCACAAAGGATAAATGATTACAATAACATTTCACCCACTGACTTTAGATTTTTACTAGTAAATCCTGTTATTGACTTTAAAAGTTGCAAATCTTAAAATCAAATATTTCTGATCAGACTATAAATCCTTAAAATTCAGATCTTTTTCTGAATGAAAGATCTATGAAAACACATGATGGATTTCATGGGCTGTCAAAGGAAAAATGTTACATTTCATAGTTTGTCATTGAATATGATATAAAACACCTGAAGGTAGATTATTTATATTGATAAAACTATTCTTTGGCATCAGAAGCTGCTTTCTGGGGAATAAAAATAAAATATCGAAATAACTAGAAATTTTTTGCTTTTGAATTAGGTGGTGAAAAATAATGTGGATAAATGCCAAAAGATATTTTCTTTGAGTCAAATACGGGTACGTTATTGCAAGCATAGGCAAGAGTAGACTCGTTTCTCATGAGACACAATAAATATTAGCAACCGTCTACCATTATGTTTGCTGGACATATATGAGTTCATCTTTTAACTGCCTTTTTTCTGGTGGTTGTTACTGTTCTTTCTAACACTTCCTTTCAGAGGTCATCAAACATTAGATTCATACTTCAGTCAGATGAAGGATGTCAAAATTATTCTCTTCTTTCCAGGCAGGGACAGCGAGATTAAGAAGCTAGTTTGCTTTGTTATTTTCTACGGCTACAGACAGGGTCCTCACTTCAGCCAGCTTTCTCATCAATAAATGTATCATGAAAGGGCTCATTAAAGGAATGTGGTCAGATATCACAGCTCCTCAAACAACTAGGAGTTAACGTGTCACAGAGATGAGTCTGGAAAGTCATCTTCCCCTGATGAAGACATCAAAGGATGCTCACTAGACAAAACCAAAGTTGGTACATGTCTGTATAAACATATACGTATCCACTAATCTGCTATTTTCAGCCCCTAAACCATTTTGCAAATAAGGGCCACAATTATATGATGCCAAATATTCTTTTAAAAATTAAAAAAGTGCTGTAAAATTATATTTAGAGATTAAAGTCTCAATATACTAAAAGAGTTCACATATGAAGTTATAAATACATATCATTATCTCCTTTGTATTAATTGCTATATCCCTTAACTAATGGAACAAGGTATACGATACATTTAAGAGCACACCGTACTGTGAAGAACATTTACAGACAGTAGTTCCAATCCCAGTTTTGATACTGACTTGAGCAAGACATTTTATCTCTCTAAACTATAGCGCCCCATCAGGTAAGTTCAGTTCAGTTCAGTTCAGTTCAGTTCAATCGTTCAGTCGTGTCCGACTCTGCCACCCCATGAACCACAGCCTGCCAGGCCTCCCTGTCCATCACCAACTCCTGGAGTTCACTCAGACTCACGTCCATTGAGTCGGTGATGCCATCCGGCCATCTCATCCTCTGTCGTCCCCTTCTCCTCCTGCCCGCAATCCCTCCCAGAATCAGAGTCTTTTCCAATGAGTCAACTCTTCGCATGAGGTGGCCAAAGTATTGGAGTTTCAGCTTTAGCATCATTCCTTCCAATGAAATCCCAGGGCTGATCTCCTTCAGAATGGACTGGCTGGATCTCCTTGCAGTCCAAGGGACTCTCAAGAGTCTTCTCCATCAACACAGTTCAAAAGCATCAGTTCTTCAGTGCTCAGCTTTCTTCACAGTCCAACTCTCACATCCATACACGACCACAGGAAAAACCATAGCCTTGACTAGATAGATCTTTGTTGGCAAAGTAATGTTTCTGCTTTTCAATATGCTATCTAGGTTGGTCATAACTTTCCTTCCAAGGCATAAGTGTCTTTTAATTTCATGGCTGCAGTCACCATCTGCAGTGATTTTGGAGTCCCCAAAAATAAAGTCTGACACTGTTTCCACTGTTTCCCCATCTATTTCCCATGAAGTGATGGGACCGGATGCCATGATCTTCGTTTTCTAAATGTTGAGCTTTAGGCCAACTTTTTCGCTCTCCTCTTTCACTTTCATCAAGAGGCTTTTTAGCTCCTCTTCACTTTCTGCCATAAGGGTGGTGTCATCTGCATATCTGAGGTTATTGATATTTCTCCTGGCAATCTTGATTCCAGCTTGTGCTTCTTCCAGCCTAGCGTTTCTCATGATGTACTCTGCATAGAAGTTAAATAAGCAGGGTGACAATATACAGCCTTGATGTACTCCTTTTCCTATTTGGAACCAGTCTGTTGTTCCATGTCCAGTTCTAACTGTTGCTCCCTGACCTGCATACAGATTTTTCAAGAGGCAGGTCAGGTGGTCTGATATTCCCATCTCTTTCAGGATTTTCCACAGTTTATTGTGATCCACACAGTCAAAGGCTTTGGCATAGTCAATGAAGCAGTAATAGAAATTTTTCTGGAACTCTCTTGCTTTCTCCATGATCCAGTGGATGTTGGAAATTTGATCTCTGGTTCCTCTGCCTTTTCTAAAACCAGCTTGAACATCTGGAAGTTCACGCTTCATGTACTGCTGAAGCCTGGCTTGGAGAATTTTGAGCATTACTTTACTAGCATGTGAGATGAGTGCAATTGTGCAGTAGTTTGGGCATTCTTTGGCATTGCCTTTGGGATTGGAATGAAAACTGACCTTTTCCAGTCCTGTGGCCACTGCTGAGTTTTCCAAATTTGCTGGCATATTGAGTGCAGCACTTTCACAGCATCATCTTTCAGGATTTGAAATAGCTCAACCGGAATTCCATCACCTCCACTAGCTTTGTTCGTAGTGATTCTTTCTAAGGCCCGCTTGACTTCACATTCCAGGATGTCTAGCTTTAGGTGAGTGATCACACCATTGTGATTATCTTGGTCTTGAAAATCATTTTTGTCAGCAGGTCAAGAAGGGCCAAATCACTAATTTCAGAGAATTATTTTGATGATTAAGTTACTATATGACATGTAAGGTGCCTGGGACACAGTAGGTGCTCAGTAAATGATAGCTGTAATAATAATAATTGCTAAAGCTATTATTTTAAACACACATGACCTGAATAGTTTCTGAGGTCCTTGGATGCTTGTCACAGAGTATAGTCACTATTTTACTGTGACTTAGAAATTGCTGACTGTTATAGATTACTGACATTGTGAATGGAAAAATGATGAGGTCACTGGAAAAGGGAATAGGTCAGATATTCAGAGAATGTCCTGGGCAGAAGGGAAGATGCAGACGCAAGCTCATATGGCTCCCTTCTCAGACCCTGAAAGCTGGAGTCGAGGTTTCATTTACAACAGTACATAAGCTCAGTGGCACATAAGAAACCTTGCCACCTCTGCCCAGTAAAACACAAATCACCGACTACCAATTTTTATTTTAGGCAGTTAGATAGTTAGTACATCGTTAATTCCTGCACATACTTGGGCTCGATATCACCGTCAATTCCGTTTTATTTCTACCTCCTTTCCAAGATCCCCAGTTGGAGGTAAAGCCCTGCTCTCTGGGCGTCTGTGGATATTCTAAGGCGAGATGAATCTTAAGGAGCTCCCATCCTTTGAGGCAATTTACAACTCAAAACATCAACATATTTTCTTTTCAGGGTAGAAATACTGACAATAAAAATGGGAACAGCTTTGAAATATACATTGCTGTAATTAAAGTGACTTGCTCTTTGGAAATTCCTGAGACAAGTCTTTACTGCAACTACTATTTAATGATAAGCACAATAGTTAAAGGCTTTTCCTCTGAACAGTATCAATGCTAGGATCTGGATGTTCCGTGGCTTTTCGGCTTACAGAGCATGACCCCTGGTGGCCCTGACTCATTCTTCTCAGGACTCTGTGCCTTTGCTTCCTTTGATGATGTGTGGACCCAGGCCAGAGGGTGCCCAGGTTGGTGTTCCCCGGCACCCTGTTACAGACGCCGTTAGCAGATGGCCTTGGACAGAGAGGTGGTCAAAAATGGCTGGGCAAAAGTTGGTATGCCCCCTACCAGAAGATGCACAATGCTCAGGAGGGTGTGAAGTCTCAGAAAAGTCAACTATTTAACTTTATTTCATTGAGTATTCACCAGAACACTTTTTGTAGATATGCGGCACCTATCACTATCCCATGGAATGGTGTTCTGTGAGAGATCTGTGCTTTTTATTCCTAGCTCCATCATAGAATGAACTGAGAGTTTTAAAACATACCGATACCAGCCTTCTGCCCCATTTTCTCTCCAAACCATCTGGGGGTGATGCTCACACATTGGTATTGTTTTTAAGAGCTCTGGTGCCTAGGTGAATTTAATGTCCAGCCAGGACACTCACTCTGACCTAGGCCTGCCACTTAGGCCACCCCTGCTGCTCAGTTACCTCCTTTCCAGTACACAGAGCTCTGGTAAGTGAGAGAGAAAAAGAGCCTTCCAAAGTGCTGATGTGCCAGAGAAGGCCTTCTTTGGGATCACATCTGAATTATAATTGCTCCTGAAGCTTTAGCCCATGTGTTGATGATGTGCTGGCTTTTCAGGACCACTCCTAAAGGAAATCAACCCTGAATATTCATTGCAAGGACTGATGCTGAAGCTGAAGCTCCAATACTCTGGCCACCTGATGCAAAGACCCTGATTCTGGGAAAGACTGAGGGTAGGAGGAAATGGGAGTTACAGAGGATGAGATGGTTGGATGGCATCACTGACTTAACGGACATGAGTTTGAACAAACTCCAGGAGATGGTGAAGCACAGGGAAGCCTGGCAGGCTGAAGTCCATGGGATCAGAGTCAGACTGAGCAACTGAACCCGACACACACACTCAAACAGTTAGAAGAAGATTGAAATGCTTTACAACTTTCCAAGGCTTGTCATTTGTGAAACTCACACAGATTCATAGATTTTGTGTCATTTGTTAATTCATCAGTTCAGTCATCAATTTACTGTTTCAGTCACTCAAGAAATACTTATTGAGCACCTACTATGTGCCAGGCACTTTGTGAGGCATTGAAGATACAGCAACTTTCAAGTAGCTTAGAGTCCAGCTAAGGCAAATCTGTGTTATCTTTAAACCCATAAAAAATACACAGAAATGACACTCATGTACTAATTTATTAATGTGAGTCTACAGAATTAATAGGCATGTAATAGTATTGGAGAGTGAAAAAGTTGGCCTAAAGCTCAACATTCAGAAAACGAAGACCATGGCATCTGGTCCCATCACTTCATGGGAAATAGATGGGGAAACAGTGGAAACAGTGTCAGACTTTATTTTTTGGGGCTCCAGAATCACTGCAGATGGTGATTGCAGCCATGAAATTAAAAGACGCTTACTCCTTGGAAGAAAAATTATGACCAACCTAGACAGTATATTCAAAAGCAGAGACATTACTTTGCCGACTAAGGTCCATCTAGTCAAGGCTATGGCTTTTCCTGTGGTCATGTATGGATGTGAGAGTTGGACTGTGAAGAAAGCTGAGCGCCGAAGAATTGATGCTTTTGAACTGTGGTGTTGGAGAAGACTCTTGAGAGTCCCTTGGACTGCAAGGAGATCCAACCAGTCCATTCTGAAGGAGATTAGCCCTGGGATCTCATTGGAAGGAATGATGCTAAAGCTGAAGCTCCAGTACTTTGGCCACCTCATGTGAAGAGCTGACTCATTGGAAAAGACTCTGATGCTGGGAGGGATTGGGGGCAGGAGGAGAAGGGGATGACAGAGGATGAGATGGCTGGATGGCATCACTGACTCGATGGACATGAGTCTGAGTGAACTCCAGGAGTTGGTGATGGACAGGGAGGCCTGGCGTGCTGCGATTCATGGGGTCACAAAGAGTCGGACACGACTGAGCGACTGAACTGACTGAATAGTATTGGATCTACTATTAATACATTGTTTGTGTTAGTCGTTAAGTTGTGTCTGACTCTTTGTGACCCCATAAACTGTAGCCAGCCAGGCTCCTCTGTTCATGGGATTCTCCAGGCAAGACTACTGGAGTGGGTTGCCATTTCCTCCTCCAGGGGATCTTCCTGACCCAGGAATCGAACCCAGTTGTCCTACATTGCAGGCAGATTCTTTAACATCTGAGCCACCAGGGAAGCCCAGTTAATACTGAGCTTGTTCATTATAATCACTATCGACTGTGTTAATTTCCAACCTGACTGACTCTCAGAAAGAGCAGACAGCACCTGCTCTGCATTCTGCCAGTGTCCTTAACCAGTGACTAAGATATCCACGCATTCCTGGCATCGAAGCCTTTAGAGTTTAGCTGTGTTTAATCACTAAGAGTGTAGGCCCATCCACCATGCAGCCTGAAGTGAAGGGAGGCTGGGACCTCAGCAAGAACTGGGCGTTGTCAGCTGACTCATTAATTTTTTTCCTTGTCTGGTTTACAGCGAGTTCTTTTCGGAGCTTTGATTTGCACTTCGGTTCTCCAATTGCTTTGATTTCACCTATGCATGCAGTCAATATTAATTTGCTGTCCCATAGTCACAACAAAAGTGCAAAAACAAAGAGAAAATCCTGTCTTCCCGTGTGGTTTGCACAGGACCATGTGAAGGGGAAACTGGAGGAGCCTGAGGTGGCCAGATAGCTTGCTGTTCAGGGCCCAGGTCACCTCGATTTGTTCCTTGGCTCTCTCCTTGATTCTTCTCTGGGTGGGGAGGTGGGTGGGTTGGGGGAGAGGTAGCCTGAAGAGGAGGTAGCACTTTCTAAAAGCAAAATAATTCACAAGCTCAGATATTGGTAAAGTAACCTAAGGGATCTATATCGCATTTAGAATACCCACTAGAGATGGCATTCCACCTCTAGCAGAGAGAGGCTAATTGTTTCCATAGCAAAAAGCCTGCATTTATTTCTCATGAAGGCTCCATGTTCAGCAGACTTGCTTTGATCGGGCAGATAACATTGGGGGCCAAGGTTGATCTTTTATGCATCCTTATGACCCTGCAGATGAAAACTGTGCCTCATGACAGTGTTCTTTTTTAACATTGGATTTTTATTTACTGGGGGTGGGGAGGACAAAAGCATCATGCTTTGTATTGATACACGATCACATTTGTCACCGAGAGGCTCGGGTATTCGGGCACCTAGCCTCCCCACCTTCCCACTGCCTCATCATGTTCTTCACAGCTAAAGTCCATCTGGATTGTCGTCTTTCCTAGCTGACAGGGAGAGAGCCAATGAAATGCCTTTTCCTGTTGCTGGGTGACTGCGAATATTTTGAAAACATGTCCCGTAAATGCAGCAGCTTAAAAGCCTGCCATTGGCTGGTTGAGCATTCTGTGCATGGTGACGCGTGAGGCTGACATGAGTGACAGGTGGGAACAGCTATGCAAATATATCACTGGCCTGATGTTCCACTGGAGAGGAAAACTATTTCAAGGCTGAGTGACAACTATAACATACCCTGTGGAAGAAAAATAAATCTCCCTGAGTCTACATTTAGGCATCTGAAGAACAGTTACGGGAAGAAAAGAAAAAAAAAAACCCTCAAGGTTGTCTTACCCTCAATATCCTGCTTTTCATGGTCTGATGAGCAGATCTACCTAGAAATATATGTGCATTTCTCTGTATCTTTTGTAGTTGTGTGTTGATACATTTTAAAATCCAGACTTGTTTATTCAGGGGAATAATTTAAACACTGTCAGGAGGCCTTTAAAATTTTTCTTTGTCTCCTTGCCTCCAGCGCCCCTTCCTTCACCTTCCTCCCCTGACCTTCAAGTCCAAATATCCGGCAGCCACAGGATGTGGTCAGTGTGGGGATCAGCATGGACTGCATTTTATCCCTCTCTGTCCACTTAAAATATTTGCATCCTGGTGGGAGGACCAGCAAAGTCTTGTCTAAACAGCTTTGGGATTCTCTCTGCTGCCAGAGAGCTGTTTGGATACAAATAACTGCTTTTGCTAACACCGGGTTAACTGTTCATACACAAATCTGCCAAAGGGCCTCTAGGAAAGAATGTCCTTCTACTAATTGAATTCTAATGAGGCCAGGAAGTAGATTAGGAATTGAACTATTTTACTGTGAGTTTCAAACATCAGACATAGGGAGGTTAGACTTTGATCTGATTAATCATTCAGTAGGTCCTAATTGGAGAAGGCAATGGCAACCCACTCCAGTACTCCTGCCTGGACAATCCCATGGACAGAGGAGCCTGGTAGGCTGTAGTCCATGGGGTCGCTAGGAGTCAAACATGACTGAGTGACTTCACTTTCACTTTTCACTTTCCTGCATTGGAGAAGGAAATGGCAACCCACTCCAGTGTTCTTGCCTGGAGAATCCCAGGGACGGGGGAGCCTGGTGGGCTGCCGTCTATGGGGTCGCACAGAGTCGGACATGACTGAAGCGACTTAGCAGCAGCAGCAGCAGCAGGTCCTAATTAGTTCATGAAAAAACTATTCCAGAATGTATCTGTGGATTTTTGGTGGATCCTGTTGAAGGGGACTTTTCTGGTTATAGTATACATCAGAGCCTCCAGTGTCCACGTGCAATAGAAAGATGCTATTACGCTATGACCAGATTCTGAAGCAGTTGTTAAAGAATTCCTGGGCCAATTTAATTGGTACATATCTAGAAGATATATTTATTTGCCTTATCAGATTTAGGTGAGTTTGAGAGCCAAATCAGGGTGACCATCAGTGGGATTAGCTGTGGATACAGAAATGCTTTGAGGACATACTTTTTTTTTTTTTTAATAATGCGATTTAGACAAAGTCTCTTGAGAAACTTCAGCAAGTAGGTCACTGGCAGGGGTCACCCAGTGTCTGCAAAGTATGAATTGTGAGCACCTCCCCTTTGTGTCAGGGAATCTGAGAGTGCCATGCAGATACACTCCCGTGTGAAGGACAGCTGCAACACTGTCCACCCAGTACTGTTCTCCTCTCGGGGGCACTGGTCCTTCTTCCACTCATACCATGTTTGCATCTAGGAGCCAACATGTTCTTCAGTGACTATGCCCTGGCACAGTTGATTGGCCCCGGGATGGGCACTCGGCCCAAACCAGACCAAGTGGAAAAGTTCCCTACATTCTCCAAACTGGAACTTGGTAACTGTGCTTTCTAGAGGGAGCTGCTGAAAGATGAGACACTGAGGCACTGATAGAAGCCATGGTGACTCCTTTATAAAGCAAAGCCAGGCTGCAGTCAGCACAGCCAGGGGCTCAGTGCTGCTGTGATGTGGTCTGCCCATTTGGCTTGAGGACACATCCAGGTGCTTGCTGCTGCCCATTCCAGGAGCGGTCAGGTGGCTTCTCGAGTCTAATCTCAGGGGGCAGATCTTCCTGTACTCTTGTTTGGGGCTTCCCGGGTGGCTCAGTGATAAAGAATCTGCCTGAGAAGGCAGGAAGACGCAAGAGACGCAGGTTCCAACCCTGGGTCGGGAAGATTCCCTGGAGGAGGGCATGGCAACCCACTCCAGTATTCTTGCCTGGAGAATCCCATGGACAGAGGAGCCTGGTGGGCTACAGTCCAGAGGACTGCAAAGAACTGGTTGCAACTGAGCACGCATGAACACACATACCCCCGTTTGTAACGTTTCCCGGGAGGAACTCTGAGCTTACATATAGAGGAGTGTTTACCTGGGACCTCACACCCTAAGCAATCCTGCCTCCTCCTGAGAGAATTACGGTGCAGGCTCTCCCTGCACAAAGCTCCAGTGGAGGAGATGCTGAATGTTGCCCAGCAAACACAGAGATATCCCCCCAAAATATGACACGTGGACCTTTGGTGTTTAGGGGGGTTATCAAAATAACCAGCCTCTGCTCTCACACATAACTTCTCAGAGAACCAGAGGAAAGCTATTTTTAAGGAGGTCATGGATGATTTGAAAGATGTTTCAGGCAGGAGCATAAATTTCTCCATGGCTTTAAAGGGAGACAGATTCCCATGATTTTTCATTTTGGAGCAACGAACTCACAGAAAGCCTCTCTCCCTCTTGTCTTTCTTTTTTGGAGTTCTAGGGCTTTCCTCTGGACGGTGAGGGGAAGTATATAAAGTATCCTCCCTTAGGATCCAGCGTCAGTGCTTCATGGAGTCATTTGACAAACGTAAGCCCAGGGGTGAGGATGGCCACCTGTTGCTGCAGAAACCATCACCAAGCTTGGTTTTCATAGAACTCCCTTCCACCTCTGGAAAGGCCTAAGATGAATTACAGTGTATGTGAGGAAAATAAACCCAGGAGCGAGAGGAATGGGATCATTCAGCACAAGATATGTTTGGGATTTTCCCTTTGCGGGGAAAATTGCTTTTTGATCTCGCAGACCTCACCCTTGAAGTTGCTTTTTCAGAATGCTGAAGGCAGAGAAAGAGCCCTTGCTGAAACAGTAGGGCCGGGTAACCTCACAGACTATGTAAGCTTAAAAACCAACCAACCAATCCAAACAGCCGCATCAGAGACTATTGAAATTTGAACTCGTCTATTAAGGAACTAAGCCACGGTTACAGAAAGGTTCATAATCTGACTATAAGGACAGGGTCAAGCCAGGACCAGAAAAACTGAAAACAAACAGAGTTCCACATCATTTTGAAAGGGAATATAACAAATTCAGCGTGACAACTTATACCTTGTTTTTTTAAAAATCTGTACACTATAATTAATTGGGCATTTCTCTGTACCCCAGTTTCATCATCTAGAAAATATGAAAAATAATGCTGGGGTTTTCTGAGGATTAAATGAGCTACTATAGGTAAGGCACTGGAAACAGACCTGGCACATGGTAAAACATTCATGAAACCTTTGTTGTTTTCCAGATGACTGCCACACGGAGGGGACTGCACAGGTGCTGAGCAGGAGAGTCGAGGGGAAGGAACTCAGCAGTGAGAAGCCATGCCCCCCAAACTGGCAGTGAGCTGTCTCTCCCTCAGCCACCAAGGCTTCTTTAAAGGCCTGTTAACATTCAATGAAATAAGAGCTATGAAAGCCCTTGGGATCAGCAAGAATGCTACAGCTATAATAGCACTGCTTTGAGCGAACAGCAATCTCTAGAAAATGATTGGCATCAGGTTATCCTACAGTAAGCCTAGAAAATGTATTCTAAAGCCCATCCACCTGGAGATGCTTAACAGCAGAATAGTATATAAGCCTTTATCCCGGGATAGGTTGAAGAGAGCCTGCCCTTTGGTAAGTTCTCATCAGCCCTTCTCACCCTTTGTCCTTTCATGCGGGTATGGATTTGATTACAGTGAATCTAAAGAAGTACCCGTAGGAATCACTGTGTCACCTTCGAGGGCCAACTAGGAGGCCAGCTGCACAGTTCCCTACCTGGGGGAATGAGGCAAAATCTATCTTGACTTTGGACCCCATCCACAGTGTGATCTCACAGAAAGGATTCTAGGGTTTTCTCTGTTACAGTGTGACTGACCGATTTTCAATTTTTATTAAAATCCTTGTTCACACCCTAAATCCTTTTAATCCCAACCAAATGTTTGAGACCCTGGATGAAAACATCAGCCTTTCATTACATGACAGCCAGAGAATAGTCCCTGTGGCTATTCTTGATAATGCCAAGTTTAATTTCTTGGGTTTTCTGTATAGAAGTGTCTAATACAAAGATAGCAAAATCCTGCACCGATACTGTGTTATTGACTACGGGGGTTCTGAGGTGGTATCTGTATGAACTCCATGAATTGCTTCTAGGGAGACAAAAAGGACCAGAAATAGATTCACTATTTCACCATCGAGCAGCATTCCTAGGAAGGAGAGTGAGGAAAAGGTCCACCGGGTCTGGTCATGAAAGGGCTGCATCTGAGGGGACAGCAGAGTCCCACAGATGTCGAGGTTCAAGCCCTGTCATGGGCAGCGCTACACACAGCAGTAAAGATAATTAGTGGAGCGTCTGAGAGCTGACTCCCTGAGACCCACCGCACCCCCTCGCCATCATCACCACCTCACTGTCAGCTCCCTGCCACCCACTGGCTGGGACAGAGCTGGCGGACAGCTTGGACCAGGCTTTGCTGAAAAGGCTGAACTGAGATTCTTCCCACTTCTTTGGCCTCGCGCCTGGGCAAATGAATAAGCTGCCTGTGTCACTAACATATTCCAGGTCATGCACACACACAAACATTATTATATCTTGGAATTACTTTTAAATTGCTGTCTTTTGGGTTTTAACCATTTTCCTAGAAAGGCAGCTCAGCAAATCCTTGCGTGGAGCAAGGATGGCACCCAGTGGCCAAAGTGTTTCATCTCAGATCTTGCTTTCTTCAAGATTTTTCTGTAGGCTTTTCACTTTGGGAACAATGAAAGCCACAGGATCTTTATTCTAGAGCCAGAGTTGAAGCTCCAAATCACCTGACTATCTGTTTTAAGCTGAAGTGCACTCAAACGCACACACACACACACACAAGTTGGGGCAGTATTCAGAGATTAATTCAGAATAACTGCTAAAAAGCCTCAAAGTTTTACCATCAATGTCTTGGGTTAAAGTCATCACAGTGCACATATGCAGATCACCGCCCGTGATGTCCCTAATGTCATACATCACCCTAGGAAATACCATACAAACATCAGCCCAGCCTCACATTCTTTACTTCATATCTTCCCCAAATAGTCTCTAGCTCATGAGTTCTCATGCCTTAAACATAAGACTTTATCTCCTGACAAGTGCTTTATCATTAAACTGATGTTTGCAATCTCATATCCCTGTTATCTTTCTTATAAGGTACTTGGCAGGCCTGGAGAGCACAGGATAATAAAGTGGGTCTGCTCTTTTTTCCTTTGAGCTTTCCAGATGTCGAGAGATTTCTATACAGCTAGATAACCAATCAGACTGTAAAGAAGACAAGCAAGATGTCAGGATAATGGATCATACACCCTCTTGCTGAAATGATGCAATATCTTCATAACGTTTGCTATTTCCAATTTCCTTAGGTTTCTAAGCAGTGTGAAACCCTAGGGCAAGAAGTCACATGGATGGCACAACCACAATACAAAGAGACGCTTCTAATAAAATAGTTAATAACAAAATATATTGATTGCCCAAAGAATACCATGACAAGTCTCTTTCTAAATGCCTAAATTCAGCCAAAAAAATTCTTTTTTTTCTCAGACATCATCCCCCATTCATGCTTGTTTGGTACCCAGGCTGTTGAAATGCCCCAAAAGTTCCAAGATAAAAGTTAAATCAAGAGAAGTGACTTCAACATAAAATTCCATGATATTGTTTACATTTTCCTATTCAGCTACTTAAAAAGAAGAACTATCTTCCAAACCAAAACAAAACACTGGAGGGAAAAAATCAAAGCCAAGTACATGCATTGCTCTCTCCGGTGCTTTGGTGCTTGTTGGCTCACATGTAAAATGCAGCTGTAATAAAGCAGCCCTCACCAAGAGCTTATGAGACTCAGATGAGAGAAAAGGTTTTTCTACACTGCTAAGTCATTACTTAAGATATTACTACTTAAACATTTAGAGGTGGCACAAGTGTAAGTTTTTATTTGATGAGACTGAGATTCTTGTCTTCCCTAAAATAATCAATTATCATCTGCACAAGTATTGTTGTATACTATGCGTGCTAAGTCACTTTAGTCATGTGCAACTCTTTGCAACCCTATAGACTGTAGCCTGCCAGGCTCCTCTGTCCATGGGATTCTCCAGGCAAGAATACTGGAGTGAGCTGCCATTTCCTCCTCCAGCACATCTTCCCAGCCCAGGGACTGAACCCGCACCTCCTGTGTCTCCTGCACTGGCAGACGGATCCTTTACCAGCAGCGCGGCCTGTACTGGGATGTGCTGGGCTTAGTGGCTCAGTCATTCCGACTCTTTGCGACCCCATGGGCTGTAGTGCACCAGGCTCCTGTGTCCATGGGATTCTGAAGGCAAGAGTACTGGAGTGGGTTGCCATGCCCTCCTCCAGGGGATCTTCCTGACCCAGGGATCAAACCCATGTCTTCTGCGGCTCCTGCATTGCAGGCAGATTCTTTACTGCTAAGCCACTGCGGAAGACCCAGCTGTATACTATATTACCATTCAAATGTTAACAGAGCCATGGTGGGCTTAGGAACTCACTTATAATATATAATTACATCAAGTTGAGCCAAGTCTTCTACCAAATACTCACATTTTTAAATAGAGCTCATATTTAAAACTTTGGGTATTTAGAAACTCTAAAGACCCCAAAATGTTTTGTCAAGTTTATGTTGCTTTGCGTTTTATTTTCCCTTTCCTTCCTAGATATAAGTTTTACAAGCTCGTAAAGTGATAGCATGTTATGGCTGGAGATCGCTTTGTTTTTCAGATTGGAAATCTGAGGCCTGGAAATTTTAAATGAGCCAGGAGGTCTAGGGCTGCTTTGCCTGATTCCATCTTTGCTCCTTCTTATCTTACTGTGTCTGCAGCCTTATAAAGACGGTCTTAAAAGGGGAGCTCTGGCTACTAAGACTGTAGAAAACCCTTAGACCATTATACACCACTGTGTCTTTTTTCCTGTCTTGCATACAGGGTCGTCATTGCCATCTTTCTAAATTCCATATATATGTGTTAGTATACTGTATTGGTGGACTTTTGGACTCAGAGGGAGAGGGAGAGGGTGGGATGATTTGGGAGAATGGCATTCTATCATGTATACTATCATGTAAGAATTGAATCGCCAGTCTATGTCTGACGCAGGATACAGCATGCTTGGGGCTGGTGCATGGGGATGACCCACAGAGATGTTATGGGGAGGGAGGTGGGAGGGGGTTTCATGTTTGGGAACACATGTAAGAATTAAAGATTTTAAAATTAAATAAAAAAATTAATTAAAAAAATAAAAAAGAAGGAAAAAAAAATAATAAAAAAAAAGAAAACCCTTAGACCAGACAGTGTGTCCTGACTTCATGTTTCAGATGGTGCATTGGAACCAACACAATCATGATTTGTACATGCTTGTAAGATTTTGAATCGATCCATTTTCAACTGAGAGAAAACATACAGAATTATCAAAGTGGTACATAATATCAAAAATAGGTAGAAGGGACAGAATATAAAACCATACAAATTAAAGAGAATTAAAAATCTCAAGATTCAAGAAAATAACAGTCTTAAAGAATTTAGTCAGCAGAGTAGTGGTAACGGGACATATGAATAAAGAATCTCACTTCAGCAATTTCTATAATATTAAATTGCTGAATTAACCAAGAATTAATGGCAAGGGACGTTTGCCCTACTGTAGACGAGGGAAGGACAGATATCGTCATTACTGAATATTCAAAGAGAACATCTTAAGACAAAGAATCCTTTTATTTTCATATACTTAATGCTTCATGGGAAACCCAGGAAATTAAAAATCAAGAACTTAAAACAAGGGGCTGAGAGGATTTGCAGCCTTCTCATTGTCATAGAGCCCTGCTTCAGAATTCTACTCACATGTTGTAACTTCCTCTGCCATCAAAATTGCAAACAGATCAATGAATTGGTCAGTTGGTAGCGATTTCTTCAGCACTAGGAGCAAGGCTTGGCTTTAGGTGATTTAAGGGCTACATAAATGAATTAGACAAGGGTATTCTCACCTAAAAATTCTCCTAGTTTAACCAGACGACAGGTGCACAAAGATTTACATCACAAGGTAGACATGATAAGTACAATGAAAGAATGAGCAGATCACTTTTGCCTGAAGGACAGTAAGAACAACTTCATGGGGGAGGGCAATTGAGCAGGATCAGATGGATTGCAGAGGCTTTACGTATGCAGACAGAGGAATGGGGATGGGAACAAAGATAGGGAAGGGCAGAGTGTGCACTGGAAACATCAACTACAACTCCTGTGAAGGGTCGGTAAGTGGGAGCATGAGAAACAGGCTGGAAAAGTGAACTGGAGGTTAGAGCTCAGGGCACTTTTCATGCCCATTTAAAGAAAGTTGAAGTGATGGACTCTAAAGGCTTAAAGAAGATGCTAAGCTTTGTGAAAAGGAAACGGGCACCAACATAAGAGTGCTGCTGATCTGGCAGCCGTGTTCGGGACACATCTGGGGGTGGAGCGGGGAGCCCGGACAGGAGAGCGCTGCGTAGTGAACGTCTGCATGAGACGTCTGCATGAACTACAGTGACTGCGATGATCAGAGACGTTCCAAGTCAGAATGGAGGCGACAGCACATGGAAGCGGGGGGCATGAGGACTCAAAGATAACTGTACAGTCACATCCACAGCAGGCTTCTGAAGAGGAGGGTGAGGGGAGCATAAGCGTCAGGAGTTCACAGTTTCTGGGTAAAGTGAAGAGACCCCTGTGATGGCTGAGCCCCGCCCATATCATTGAAGTGCGCCTGTGCTTAGCGCTCAGTCATATCCGACTCTTTGCGACCCTTCAGACTATATCCCACCAGGCTCCTCTATCCATGGAATTCTCCAGGCAAGAACGCTGGAGCAGGTAGCCATTCCCTTCTCCAGGGATCTTCCTGACCCAGGGAATGAACCCGGGTCTCCTTCCTGCATTGCAGACAGGTTCTTTACTGTCTGAGCCACCAGGGAAGCCCCTTCTCCTGCTTGGCAGGCAGATTCTTTACTGTCTGAGCCACCAGGGAAGCCCCTCCTCCTGCTTGGCAGGCAGATTCTTTACCCGCTGAGCCATCGAGGAAGCCCATCTCTGAAATGAGGGGCTATCAATTCCTTAGTTCCGATTCCATCTCTGTAGTTGCTGATGGCTCTAACTAGAGAAAACCAGAAAGAAGGCAGAGTAATCCAGGCCCAGAGGCCCTAGTGTTCTGGACGCTTCTGACCCCTTTGGCCTTTACAGTTCCCTTCACTGTGTGGGGCTCTAACTGGCCTCCCTGTTGCCCTCCAAGCTGTCTTCCCTGGACGGGCAGGGCTGTCACTGCTCTGAAACGAAAACTGAACTGCCTTTGGTTACATCCCCTCAGACTCAGACTCCCTGGGTCCTCAAGTGAGGAATGCAATTGAACCCACTGTGTGAATAATAGGTGGAGGAGAGAAGATGGGAGAATCTTCTCCCAAGAAAAGCAGATACGCATAGTGTCCTCTGGGAGACAGTTTTCAAATGGAAAGAAGTGACAGACAGTGGCTATTTAAGGTGATCTGAGAGGAGGTCAGGGTCACCACAGGATGTACTTGACCAGGTGGGTCCTTGAAGAGCCCTCCAAGCAGAGCCGCTTAGTTCAGCAGGAGGAAAGGTCAGCCTGGACTTGCAGGCCTGCCTTCTCTTCCATGACCTCCCTCCCCCAATATTTTCAATACTCAAGAGTGACAAAGTATAGCCATCTTTTCTCTGATGTAGCACTGGATTAAGACACATTTCATAAAGAGAACCCCGTATGAACACACAGACATCTGACCACAAGGCACCCACATATTTATGGTCCTGTCCTAAGCATCGAGGCCATCAGCTCAGGCTGCTGCCTTAGGAGCAGGATGTGCCCTTTAAGGTGCTGACTCAGCCGTGTCCCCTACAGTCAATTTCCTGCTGAAGGTTCAATAACTTTCACTGACGATGAAAAAAAAAAAAAAAACTCAGATATTAAACTTGGCATAAATCCTATTTAAAGTCAAAACAACCCGCCTTGATTCAAGAGGTTGGGGGCTCAGAGAAGAGACAGAATAGGTTAGGTGTAGGATAATACCCAAATTCCATTCATAATGCTGTGTGGTCATCTATAAACAAGCTTAGAAATAAGCTGAGGTGAACTGGAAGGTCACTGCTGTTGAGATTCCCAAAGGTAGCCCGCCTGTGGAAGAGGAGCTGGATTGGGGTGGGGGACATGTGTCCCAGGCCCTGCCCCGCTCTCCCCTCCTCCCCCGCCGCATCACCTGGCACTGGGTAAATGTCAAGGTTCTAGGCCCTCTACACGGTGCATTTGTCCTCTACAACAAGTGGCTGTAAGGCTTGGGCTTTTCCACTCAAAGGAGATTGGAAAGGTAATGGCCAGCACATGTCCTGCCTTCCTGCAACTAGAAAAAGGTGCGCCCTCTGGAGGCTCAATTCCTAAACAGCATCCCATGCACCTGGCCAGCCAGGTGGGGGTCAGTCCCAATTACTGCCTCCTTTGTGCAGGCAGGGCTTCACCGGCGGCTCAGCGGTAAAGAATCTGCCAGCCAACCAGGAGATGAGGGTTCAGTCCCTGAGTTGGGATGATCCCCTGGAGAAGCAAATGGCAACCCACTCCAGTTTTCTTGCCTGGGAAATCCCATGGACAGGCTACAGTCTGCCTGGTAGGCTACAGTCCATGGGGCTGCAAAGAGTCAGACATGACTGGGCAACTGAGCATGCGCATTGCACAGGCAGGGACTCTAGCTCAAGGCCCATGACACACACATCTACCTGCATGACAGCAAGGACGGTTCTGAGGGCGGAAATTTCTTATTATAACATCAGACTATCTCATGGATCAAACGCATCTCCTGAAACTTGACTACTTAAAAAACAAAAGAAGAGGCTAGCACAGCCCTTCTCATTGCCCAGCCAGGCCCATGGCATTCTTTTCACAGAGGAAACATATTTTTGATGTAGCCATTCCTACTTTTGCAGGTAAAGTCCACAGGGTGTACCTATTCTCGGTACTTTATTTTACCAGGATATTAATCTGTGGCCTAGACAATAACATTGAAAACTTAAAATATGCAAGAGGTAGTCCAAACACAAATACCCAAGGTGAGTTATTGGTGTTTAATTACTGAGGCAGTTAAACAGTGCTGTAAATGAGTTTAGCTTTGATTGTAGCCATAACCCTTGCAGTTTGGAATTGAAAGAAGGGATGATAGAGGGTGGCAATATAACATGAGGATGACCATGAGTTGATTTTAATTGGTAAACTGACATATATAGTGATAACTATTTGGCCTGCATTGGAATCCTAGGAAAGTGCATAGAATTATGGGAGCATATAATTGGTGTACTAAACTCATTTTCTTATGTTATCACAGCTGGCATCTTCAGGTTATTAAAAGCCTTTAAACCAGTCCTCTTCAAGGAGATCTAATTGTCATTATGGTCTCTATGCACTATTCCTCTTTGCATAGAGCAGAACAGAAGTACACAGGCATTAGAATCTGCACAGATTTTTCTGGACACATCTTTCTTATTTCAAGTTCAAGAAAGATCAGTAATGTTCATGAGGATAAAAACCATTCTTTAGATCTTGGTTTCCTCATGCAATGCATAGGGTGACCAACCCTTAAACGATAAATTAATATTATAACCTGAATCAGACTCTTAAGAACTTAACTCATTAGTTCAAGGAAGTTCTGTAAACTTTTTTGTGCACAGGAGGCTCTACAGAAAGGACTGTTCCCCAAGGTATAAAAGATGTATCAGAAAGACAAAAAATGGGCTTAGGTTCTGACATTGTTGGATGAGCAATTATATGTTGTTTCACCTACGTATTTTGGTTAGACAATCTAGGGACACTTCTAGAAAGGTTTTCACTCTTTAACCCATCCCCTGCCCACCACCACACACCCACCCCCATGGAGACTTTTCCCTACCGGAGAAATAGGATTAAGAGAACAAAGCAGAAATGAAAACACTGCTCCCCACCTTATGGCATTCTAGAATAGGAAGAGAAATCCCCAACATGGAAGAGTATGAAATCAGAAGATCAGATACAAAGAAAAGTAAGGTGGTACCAGCCTAGCATGAACGCTTACTGAAGATTCACTGCAGGTTTATCACATAGAAAATCTGTGTTGCTTTAGGCCATATCACCTAGGAGTACGGATAACAGTGAATTGAAAGTGATTAATGGTATGTATCACACCCTCCAGGATTTTGGGCTCTCCATCTCTCAAGGTTCTTGTCCTTAAGATGTGACCCTTAGTCTCCACTGAGTCCCTCAGCCTCTGCTGGTCATACTGGTAGGCAGGTGCCTTGCCTCTGGTCATAGTAATGCTTCTTTCTACTGGGCTGCTGTATATCCTTTTGTGTGCTACTGACACTCTGGAATCCCTATGCTCTTGGGGGGCATTTAATTCACTGAAACTATACCAAGTCCGGAGAAGGCAATGGCAGCCCACTCCAGTACTCTTGCCTGGAAAATCCCATGGACGGAGGAGCCTGGTAGGCTGTAGTCCATGGGGTCACTAAGAGTTGGACACGACTGAGCAACTTCACTTTCACTTTTCACTTTCATGCATTGGAGAAGGAAATGGCAACCCACTCTAGTACTCTTGCCTGGAGAATCCCAGGGATGGGTGAGCCTGGTGGGCTGCCGTTTATGGGGTAGCACAGAGTAGGACACGACTGACGCGACTTAGCAGCAGCAGTGTATTAAGTTCATGCCTTTTGTGTCCACTCATGTCCTTAGCTGAGAACATGAACCCATGGTAGGCTGGAGTAAGAGACAAATCCAAGAGGCAGACTCCATGGTGAACTTGGAATTCTCCAGACACTGAAGCCCATGGCCTCAGCTCCCAATAGGAAGAATTCTTACTCAGAGGACTCTCATGTAAACAGACCACATCTCACTGGTCTTTAAGACATGTCTGAATCCCAGATGTGGTGAATCGTAGGCTGCAATTGGAGTCTGACCTGAGTATTTGACCTCCAGATCTGTTTAGCACTCGATGGTGAAACCATTTTCTCCCCAAATTCTGACCTAATCTCTGAATCACTGATCACTAACTTGGTCCCAACTGGGTATAACACAACACATTGAAACTCAGCCATTCTTCCACGTATGAAATCTCATGGATAACTCTGATTCTACATTTCAAATTTCTCCTTTCTCTCCCTCCTTTTCTCCATAACTATAGTTATGTGTGTATATATATATGCTAAGTCACTTCAGTCGGGTCCGACTCTGTGCGACCTCATAGACGGCAGCCTACCAGGCTCCCCTGTCCCTGGGATTCTCCAGGCAAGAACACTGGAGTGGGTTGCCATTTCCTTCTCCAATGCATGAAAGTGAAAAGTGAAAGTGGAGTCGCTCAGTCGTGTCCGACTCCTCACGACCCCATGGACTGCAGCCCACCAGGCTCCCCTGCCCATAATATATATATATATATATATATATATATATATATATATATATATATATGTATATGTATATATATACACATATACAGAGAGATACAGTCCAAAGGGTTGCAAATAGTCAGACATGACTGAAGCGACTTAGCATGCAGCTCCATTAAAAAAAAAGTATTGTAGTAGCCAGGTTATAATATTTTTACTATCTGCATAATTTATTTGTAAAACAAAGCACTTAATCACTGTTATTTAGCTACAATGTTAGGAAACTGCCGTTGCACATATTCTAGTGTGAAATTTCAGTAAATACTTTTCTATGTGCAGGATTATTTTAAGCTCACTACATTTTCATGTTATTGCTGCAATTATAAGATATCAGCTACCAATTATGATAATGTTGTATTTACTTTATATTTCAAGAAAGAAAAGCCACTAAGTTAAAATTATCTACTATATCTCAATTACATTCTAATAAAATATTCACTAATATCTTACAGGATAAAAATCTGGAATAAATCAGTTTAGTTAATAATCTGGATCATTTTAAGATGAAAGAATGCTTTTTTCCCCTCAAATTTAAATACTTCATATTTTTAGTATGTTTGTGAGCTAAAAATAAAAAAGCACAGCAAATTCCAAGATGATGTGTTTTCCTTATTCTAAGGAAAGAGTTAAGCCTGAACATAGGGCAGGACTTTTAGAAAGTAGACAGCTATTGATTTTGGCTGCTTCAGTACTAGACAAGTCACATCACATAGCTCTTGCCATCATATTTAGCCCATTATGAGCTTTGCTATTTTTCTCCCTGCTTGCCCCTTCCATCTTTTAGCAATGATGATAATTATAAAATAGTAAAAATATAAAACAGTAAAATATGTATATGGAATGTCTACATAACTAAATGTGATTAAAGTAAAAAAGCCTTAATATTTTTGATGGGCATGCTTATAAAACATATATAATATATATAAAATATAAAATATAACATAGCTGACTCACTTTTTTATATGGCAGAAACTAACTGTAATTATACTTCAATAATAAAGAAAAAACAACAAAATCTGTAAAAGTAAATATAAAAATAAATAAAGTATAATTATATATCACCATATTTTTAAACATTTTCTTAATGAATAACTGTTTTGAGTTATAGAACACTAAAGCTTTGGGGGTTGATTTAGTCATTCAATCATTCATTCATGCATTTGACAAGTATTTACTGAGTGCTGCTATGTTCTAAGAACTGTAAACAGTGGTAGAGATGGAACAGTGAACAAAGTATATGAAAAGCCCTGCCCTGCTGCTGCTCATACACGTAGGCTGTTGATCTCCACAGCAAGCAGACCTTGGCTGCTGTGGTTTCGGTTCCCCCGTCGTTTCCTCTGTTCTCTGCTGTCACCTCACTGGCACCGTGGCTGTCTTGATCTGGGTCCTCATGGCAGGTCTTTTCCTAAGCATCTCTCCAAGCCATGAGAAACCATATCCCTGAATGGAGTCCAAGCAGCTCACCTTTGTCTGCTGCCCACGTGTTGCTCCCTGACTTTCCTAGCCGTTCCCTCATCCCTGCTCTGAGTTTAGGGTCTTCCCTTGTTTTCTTTTTTTAAGCAGTGTGACTGAACCCTAATAATCTGATTCAATCCTGAGGCCCAAAGGTCTCCAGGCCATTTTTTCCTGGGAAGACAGAATGCGTTTACATTCAAATGACATGCTCAAGAGTAGCCACCATCAAGTGTTACTACAAATACATATGTTTTCTTATGATTGTAGTAACTGAGCTGATAATTCTCTGAAGTGAAGTGAAGTGAAAGAGGGCTCAGCCGTGTCTGATTCTTTGTGACACCATGGACTATAGAGTCCACGATATTCTCCAGGCCAGAATACTGGAGTGGGTAGCCTTTCCCTTCTCCAGGGCATCCTCCAAACCCAGGGATCGAACCCAGGTCTCCTACATTGTAGGTGGATTCTTTACCAGCTGTGCCACAAAGGAAGCCCGATAATTCTCCAAACCTCCGCAAAACTCTGAAAAAGACAGACACCTAAACTTCCCAAAGGAGGGAAAATCAGGTTGCCCATACTCCCCTGTCTTGACCACTCAGAAGGGCAGGGAGAGGAGCAAGAATCCTGACCTGCCTTGAAGGGAAGGGGGGTGACTAAAGGGAAAGGAACATCTGAGGCTCATGTCAGAGCTGGAAGGGGGTCCTGCTGGGTAGCAGTGTAGCACAGTGGTTAGGGGACTCCAGTTCTAAGCCCAGATTGCTTGGCTGTACCCCTTACAATCGTTTGACATTGGCCTGTCTGCTCAATATCTTTGTGCTTCAGTTCACTCATCTGTAAAATAGTACCTACTTCATAGGAGCATAGGACTCAGATTAATACAGATAGAATGCTTTGTATTGTACCTGGTCCATAGTAAGCAGTTGGTAAATGGTAGCGAGTATTCTCCTAATCTCTTTACTTATTTTTACAGATGAAGATATACACCCTAAGATTTTAACTGAACAGAAAGTTAGAAGTAAGACAAATGCCAAAATCAGGCATCCTGATTCTCATCATATTACACAGATTTTTTTCCCCTGATATCCTGCATACTTAAAAAAGGAAAGAAAGAAACACTGAATCACTTAAATGATTAGGAATGAGCCATTCAGTTATACATAAATTCATTTTCCCATCTAAAACTGAAATATGCAAATGGGCCTTACTCAGTTCTATTTCCCCAACATCCAGTGGGCAGGACTAGTTGTAGAGGCAAGAGACAAAGGGTCCAAAAGCCCTGGGAAGTTTAACTTGATACACTATTTGCTTCCTTACCTTAAACTTGTCAACTTCAGCTTTTGAACATGTTGCATGATAAGATAGCACCTGGTTCAGAAAAAAAGGAAAAAAAGAAAACTTCAAAAACTAGACATGACTTAATTTTCTGAAATTCTCCTGGCACAAAACTAAACTTTGTTCAAGTATACCACCTTGACATAATAGTGGGTTCCCTGGTGGCTCAGACAGTAAAGCGTCTGTCTACAATGCAGGAGACCCGGGTTCGATCCCTGGGTCGGGAAGATCCCCTGGAGAAGGAAATGGCAACCCCCTCCAGTACTATTGCCTGGAAAATCCCATGGATGGAGGAGCCTGGTGGGCTACAGTCCATGGGGTCGCAAAGAGTCGGACATGACTGAGCGACTTCACTTCACTTCACTTCACTTCAATGTATGATGAGAAATTCCCAGTAACCATCTGTGATACAGATTATCTTCTGTGCAACTACAGTGAAATCTATTACAATGAGGAATGGAATGACAGTCCATGTTAAAGGCTACGTGTTTTATACCAGGATGTTTATATAAGTAGTTACTTTACCCAAGGGACATGATGTGGCTCGAGACCACAGTTCCCAAGGTGTGAATATTTCTCCCATGAAACGCTTTGAAATGCAAATAAATCAAAAGGTATATGTATGTGTGTGCACATCTATGTATGTGCATATGTGTGTGTGTGTGTCTATGTGTGTGTCCTGTGGTAGACACTGTAACTTGCTGACTCAACTTCCATGTCTGGTCTATTCTCATTTGCCTGCTTTTGTTCTCTAGGAAAGGTATATTGTTATTCCCAATCATCTGCAATTTTCTTTTAAATTGGCCACACCTTGTTGAATGTGGGATCTTAGTTTCCTGACCAGGAATTGAACCCATGTCCCCTGCATAGGAAGGCAGATTCCTAACCACTGGACTATAAGGGAAGTCCCCTGCAATGTTTTTTGTAAGAGGATTATATTTACCTGTTTCATGGACATCAGCCTAAGTATATGATTTATGTTAGTCAATCGGTGGTGGAGGAAAGTGATGGTGCCACCTTTGAGAACAGCCTTTAAGAGCCATCATGTGGTTCTGCCATATTCTCTTCCCTCCACCATGCAAAGGGCATGGCCCTGAGAGGTGCTACCCCTCTCAGCCTGGGTCTCCAGGGGAAGAAGATGCATGGAGCTGAGCCATAGCCAACACACTGCTGATGCTGTGTCACATGAGCAAGAAATCAGCTTTTGTGCTTTATCATCGCATCTTAACTTACTGATAGAGTTTGAAAATCAAAAACCCAATTGGCAGACTCACTGCCACCAGGGGTGGTCATGTGGGGTGGCTGCGTGACATTCCTCTGATCGATGAAATATATGTGGGAGTGTTGGGTCTGCCTGTATCCTTTCTTTGTTTTCCCTGGAAAACAGCTGTAAGGCCTAGACATGCAGCAAAATCTGTTATCGCTGAGGTTATGGCCATAAGCGTAAACAGATGCCTTGTTATAGATCTAGAGCAGAGAGGGAAAGAGAAATGAAGCTGACCCTGGTCTGCCTTGTTCCAGACTTATTGTTCTGCAGAACAGATAAACTCTCATTTCCTTGAGTCAGTACTGGATGTTACGAGGCATATGCTCACACAAACACAATGCATGTAGTCTACAGATGCTACCAGTTCCATCCTTAATCTATACAAATATCAAATCAGTCTGAGAAAGGTTAAATCCCTCTTCAACTACAGCTTTAGAGAATCTCAGTGCACATTTTCCTCTGAAAAGGAAAGTCATACCTTTCTTCTGAAACTGACAGTCTCTTGTTGGTGAGCAGGGATGTATCATCAGCTAGTAAGAGTACCTTGTTCATGCAGGAGCAGGCCCTTTGGTAAACTGCAGTCTAGGAGGAGGCGACATTGTCCCCTCAGAGAATCCCTAGAAGGGCAACAAGCCAGCAAAGCAGATTCCTCAGGACAAGAGATCCTTGCGCCCTGCTAGAGAATGCTCTGATTTTATCCTTCCAAGCAGTTTCTGCAGTTTGGTCCTAAAGGGTTTCCTGGAATGCATCAGGAAGGTGATCGTGTGTCATTGTTGCAGTCACCCTCAGGATTTGCTTTACACACAGAGCACAGCAATGAGACCCTAGTAACATCTGTGCCCCTTTCACGTATACCATCGTTGTAGATACCACGCAACACTGACCAGACAGAAATACACAACAGTGACCTTGCTTAGCTCCTAGCTTCTTACTGTAGCAAAGCCTCCGATCAAAGGTGTCACTCTTCCTAATGGGCATCTACAAAGGCTGTGAGGACACATCAGACTTTCCCTCATCACCTGTGGTCAGGGATCACGTCCATTTACTCCTCAAACTGCATCAGCTTTGGCTGGTCCCTCATAATTTCACTGAAACAGCTTGTATCAGGGTTTTCAATTTCTTGCTATCAAATCTCTCTGCAAATGTATTTCGCAGCAACATTGAATGCAGGTGATTGCTCTTGCCGTTTTTGAAGAGGGTCCTCTTGGCACCACACTATTTTGGTTGTCATTCCACACTCCTGTCTGTTCTTTCTCTGTGTTCTCTTTTAGCCTCCCTCCTCTACTTGAACTCTAAACGGAGACACTTACTCAGTCTCTTCTTCAGTGATGTCACGCATGCTCATGACCTTATATATCATCTGTAGGTTGACAACTTTCAAATTTAGCCCTAATCTCTCCTTGAGCTTCAAACTCACATATCCTGCTGTTTACATCACTAACTTCCAACTTGGCTGACTCAGTAGCATCTCAAATTTAATATGCCTAAACATGCCCACTGATTTTCCCATCTTTAGTAGATAGAATGATGCTCCTCATCCCCTCATGATGGCCACACCCCAGTCCCTGAAACGTGCACATATTTATGTTACATGGCAAGGGGGAATTTAGGTGCCAGCGGATTTAAGGATGCTCATCAGCTAACCTGTAGATAGGAAGATGATCCTGGATTATCTAGGTGAACCTAATGTAGTCACAGGAGTCTTTATAAGTCAAAGAAGAAAGCAGGAGAGTCAGAATCAGTGATGTGACATGAGAAATATCGACTCTCCCATTGCTAACTCTAAAGACGGAAGGGAGACATGAGCCCACAAATGCAGGAAGCCTCTAGAAACTAGAAAAGGCAAGGAAACAGACTGTCCTCCAGAGCCTCCCCTAGAAGAAACACAGCCTACTCACACTTTGATTTTAGCTCAAGGAGAGCCATTTCAGTCTTCTGACGTCTAGAACTTCAAGATAATAAAGTTCTGTCTGTTGTTATAACCCACAAAGTTTGTGCTAACTCGTTACAGGAGCCATGGGAAATGGATGTCACTAATCTCTTTTTCTCCCAGTCTTCCCAGCAACATGATGAAACTTCATCCAATCAGTTATTTAGAGTAGAAAAACCTGAGGGTGATCCTTGATTTTCCCCTCCCTCTTTCGCTCACACTGAATCCAGGGGAACAACATGCCATTTCCACTTCTGTATCCTGACTCTTTCCGGTTTCACCACCACTACCCAGATCCAGTCCACCATCCTCTCCTACCTGGGTCCTGACAATAATCTTTCTACCCTGACCCCTCCTGATCTCTTTGGCATACATCAGCCAGAGTGATACCCAAGAAATATAAATCAGATCTTGCCATCCTCCAGCTGAAAACTCATCAGTCATCAGCGACTCCGGTTGCACTTAGAATAACATCGCGATGTGGCCCCCGGCGGCCTCTCAAATCACACCGCATGTGCTGCATTCTCTGGACATGCTCACCTCCTTTTGGGTTTTCTATATACCACATTCTTTTCCATCTTAGAGCCTTATATGCCCTTATCTCCTGGTTGATATTTTCATCCTTCTGAAATTAGGCTAAATGTTACCTCTTCAATGAGGTCTTCAGTCAGTGCCTTAAGAAACCAGCTCACTCACCATTACTCTCTGTGTTCCCAGGCTGTTTCCATCACACCACTTATCACAGTTGGAGTTATGTGTTAGCTTGTTCGTCCCCTGCCTCCCCCTCTAGACTGCAAGCACCATGAAGGCAAGGATCAAATCTGGTTTTGGTTGCCAAAGGATATCCTGTCGCTAGGAGAATGTCTGATACTTAGTTGGCACTCAGCAAATATTTAATGAATCATGCAATAGAAAATAATCTCAAAAGAAAATAATCTATTTCTCATATGCTTCTCTGCTTGTATTATTAGTGGCCTTAATTTATGTCTTTTCCTCAACAAAATCATAATATGTCTTAGTGCATAAACTGAACAGTGTAGGTAGGGTTGCCAGTTTTAACAAATAAAAATACAGGACACCCCATCAAATTTGAATTTCAGATAAATCACTAATGTCTGCAGTATTTGAGACATAGTTATACTGAGAATATTATTTGTTATTGATCTAAAGTTCAAATTTAACTGGGCGTCTTTCTGTTTTTACCCAGTAACCTTACTTCTCCTCTCTCCAAATTAAAAAGGCTGGAAAAAAAATATGAAAAACTTTAAGCCACATTCCAAATTTTTTCATGTGCCTCACTCAAGCCCTCCCAGTGAATTTTTTTCCCCAGTATTTTTTCTGGCAAACCTACCAAATATCTCAAGTCTAGAGTATTTTCAGCAAAGTCAAATAACCTCACTAATCTAAGATCTGAGACTAATCTATGGATGCCATTGGAGGAAATATAATCAGATCAAAGTAATTCCTAATTACTTATAGCATAACTAATATTCCAAAGAGAATCTGTGTGTGTGTGTGTGTGTGTGTGTGTGTGTGCACATGCCGGTGTGACCACATGGCACAGCTGATGACTAAAAATCATGCAAGTTTCTGTGGTGGAGAATAAAAAAACAAGTTAAAGAATTTATTTTTTAAGCTACTATTGTTGTTAAACCCTTTTGGATAAGTTAAAGTTTCCTCCATGTTTCTAGAGCACATTGACTTTAAAAGAATCCCTTAAGCTATATATTTCATACCAAGGAGCTGCTGCTGCTACTGCTGCTGCTAAGTCGCTTCAGTCGTGTCCAACTCTGTGCGACCCCGTAGATGGCAGCCCACCAGGCTCCCCCATCCCTGGGATTTTCCAGGCAAGAACACTGGAGTGGGTTGCCATTTCCTTCTCCAATGCATGAAAGTGAAAAGTGAAAGTGAAGTCGCTCAGTCGTGCCTGACTCTTAGCAACTCCACGGACTGCAGCTTACCAGGCTCCTCCATCCATGGGATTTTCCAGGCAAGAGTACTGGAGTGGGGTGCCATTGCCTTCTCCGATCAAGGAGCTAGAGATACTATTTATTTCTGAGTAAATGGCAACCCACTCCAGTGTTCTTGCCTGGAGAATCCCAGGGACGGAGAGGCCTGGTGGGCTGCAGTCTATGGGGCTGCACAGAGTTGGACACGACTGAAGCAACTTAGCAGCAGCAATAATATATTTGATAGAATACAAAAGATTTAAATGAATTTATTGTAATGGTTTTGAAAAAAAGATGCATTTGCAAATCTTATATATACACTTTCTCTGTGAAGAACATTGTTAGTTTATGAGAGTTTAGCCATTACATACACACTCACAAGATTTTTTTGATAGCTAAACAGAATTTGTATAAAGTTTACTTACAAAAGTAAGCAGCTGACCCACAAAGCACTTAACAAACATTAAACTTTCACAAGAAAATGTCTATTTCAGATAGCTTTATCTTTGTAGCTGTATTCATTTTGAAAATATTTTAAAGTAAAATCTAGTGACTCAGTTTCATTGGTGAGCTCTGACTGAAGAAATCTCTATAGTTCCAAAAATAAATCACTATTTGCAAAACCCTGCCAACTTTAATTATCTTTTGGATTGAACTTGCTCCTAGCAAAACAAAGAAACAGAGGCAAGAAAATGTAAAAGAAAGCAACTGCTAGGCCCATGCACAACAGACGAAAGAAGTCATGTTTTTGTGTCGTGTTTCCACAGCAGGAAAAGACAATTAACTACATTTCAAAAGGAAAACATTGAGCAGAGCTATGAAATAGGACCACGGTAGCAAGCCTTGCCCTCTGCCGTATGCGGTTCGACACCAGAGCCAAATGCTTGCCTTGCAATCCCAGGAACTGCCCCTAAGTAGCAGAGGGCAAACCTCTGACAAGAGAGTACCGAATGTTAATTTATTGCGGACCTAGGAAGCCATTTGCTCCTGGAATGAGAAATGAACCATTGCAAATGCTGGCTGCCAGAAGTACAAACATAAAGAACCAGTGAACAGGGAGAAAGAATGCAGACCTTGCTGAGGACCCAGACAAGTTGTCTCGGGAGGCCTGAATATTTACTGATGTGTTTACAGCTCAGGGGGCAAAGCGGCACTTGGTGGCACTTGGAAGAAACTGGTATCAGAGTCAAGGTGGTCTGCAGTAAAATTGCGAATACTTTATTCTGACAAGCTCGGAAGACATCAGCAGCAGGCCTCTGCCAAAGGTGGCAAAACACAAGGAATGAAAAGCCAATTTACTTGGGATGACTTAATAGAAGGGCTATCTGAGTGAAGAGCCATTCTCTAGGATTTCTTAACAAGAGGGTGATAGGCTTCAAAGACACTGCAACTGAATGAATGCAGGGAGACTGAGAAGTCATCAGTTTCCACTGTTAAATATTTAAGAAAGTGTCTGCTGTTTAATGGAATAAAATGTTCAGAAAGATGACTTCAAATAACTGTGTCTGCCTGAGTGACCTGTTATCACAGCCTTTGGGCTATATCTGTCATAAAACATATTTTTAATATTCTAAAAAAAATCTTTTGGAATTTTAAGTAGAATAAAAGATTCCTGCAGAATCTAGGGTAATAAAACAGTCAATTGTCAGACGACATCAGTTCAGCTGCCTTTTAACTACTACCTGCAGGAAAGAAGGGCCACACTCATAGTTCGCCTCAGCATATATGTATTGTGTACCTACTATGTGTAAATCATCATGATAGATATTTTGGTCTTCTTTTTCCTATCCTGGCAAATACATTTTATTGGTGGTGGTTTTGTCACCAAATTGTGTCTGACTCTTGTGACCCCATGGACTGTAGCCTGCCAGGTTCCTCTGTCCATAGGATTCTCCAGGCAAGAACACTGGAGTGGGTTGCCATTTCCTTCTCCAGGGGATCTTCCTGACCCAGGAATCAAACCTGGGTCTCCTGCACTGCAGGCAGATTCTTTCCCAACTGAGCTACAAGGAAATTGGAGGCCTCAGTTTTATTTGATTGCTGGTAGTTATATGAAGCACTGTGCTTCATACAGTGCTTTGTTGAGGTTTAAGATGACTCAGATGGTAAAGAATCTGCCTGCAATGCAAGAGACCCGGGTTCAATCCCTGGGTCCGGAAGATCCCTTGGAGAAGGGAATGGCTACTCACTCCAGTATTCTTGCCTGGAGAACCCCATGGACAGAGGAGCCTGGTAGGCTACAGTCCATGGAGTTGCAAAGAGTTGGACATGACTGAGCGACTAACACTTTCATTTCATTTTCAAGGAAGAGCTCAGCAGGAGTTCTATGCAGAGTACATCATGCTAAGTATCCAGCTGGATGAATCACAAGCTGGAATCAAGATTGCAGGGAGAAATATCAACAACCTCAGATATGCAGATGATACCACTCTAATGGCAGAGAGTGAAGAGGAAGGAACTAAAGAGACTTTTGATGAGGGTGAAAGAGGAGAGTGAAAAAGCTGGCTTAAACTCAACATTCCAAAACTAAGATCATGGCATGTGGTCCCATCACTTCATGGCAAATAGATGGGTCAAAAGCAGAAACAGTGACAGATTTTATTTTCTTGAGCTCCAAAATCACTGTGGACAGTGATTGCAGCCACAAAATTAAAAGACACTTGCTCCTTGGCAGAAAAGCTATGACAAAGTTATACAGCACATTACAAAAGTAGAGATGTCACTGCCAACAGAGGTCTATAAAGTTGTGTATGGATATAAGAGTTGGACCATAAAGAAAGCTGAGCACTAAAGAATTGATGCTTTTGAACTGTGGTGCTAGAGAAGACTCCTGAGAGTCCCTAGAATAGCAAGGAGATCAAATTAGTCAATCCTAAAGGAAATCAACCCTGAAACAACCCTGAATATTCATTGGAAGGACTGAAGCTGAAGCTCCAATAGTTTGGCCACCTAATGCGAAGAGCTGACTCATTTGGAAAGACCCTGATGCTAGAAAAGATTGAGGGCAGGCAGAGAAGGGGGCGGCAGCAGATGAGATGGTTGGATGGCATCACTGACTCAATGGACATGAGTTTGAGCAAACTCAGGGAGCTAGTGAAGGACAGGGAAGCAGGGCGTGCTGCAGTCCATGGGATTACAGAGAGTCTGCCACGACTTAGCAACTGAACAACAACAACAGCAGGCACTCTCTCCAATATAACCTTGCTTTTCACCTTTTCTCCCCTATTTCTCCATTTCAAATGTAAAGTAACAGAATTCTATTGCTTTCTCATAGAGAATGGTTTTCCATACCCTCTGGTTGTTGGAGGCAGTCAAAATTTATTTCCTCATATGTTTACTATCCTGGGAGGGCTTGTCAAGAATCTTCCCATGGAATCCCATTGCCAAAGTTAGATAATTTTTCGCCTACATTCTTACACTTCAGAAATTCTCATATACCTCTTAAGTCATTCATTAGCTCAGTGGGTCACAAACGTTAACATGCATCAGAACAGAGATGTCTGCCTTGAGAATTCCTGGTTCAGTGCAGCTAAGGTGGGACCTTAACAGCTGCATTTCTAACAAGTTCCCAGGTGAGGTTGATGCTGGTTGTCTGGGAGCCACACTGTAAGAACCACTGTTCTGATTCCCATCGATGTATTCTAGGTTTAAAATGTCTAGATTAGAGGGGAGGAGTGAGCAGAAATGAAAGAAATAAAGTGGTTTGGGTCTTCTCCCAAATCCCAGTATGATTTGAATAGCTTTATTTTTAAGAGGCTTAGAAATATTTCTTTAGTTTTACTCTGCTAGTTAGCTTTCATGACTATATTTCTTTACACTTCTGAATTTCATTGACAATGGAGATAAAAACGCTGTGAAATTAGTTTCATTGGATTTATTTAGAACACTTTGGCTTATGCAAGCAATTTGGTAAAGAGCCTGTTTAAAATTGTGTCATCATGTAAGTCAACTCTTTGACATTTCTGGGCCCAGAAATCAGAATTTATCCCCTGTATTGCACTGGTTTACAGAATGACTTCATTTTCTCCCTGTCTATAGGGGTCAGTAGTAGTACTTGATTTTGCTTGTGTAGATTAATTGCTCTATGGATTTTCTACAGCATTCTTAGAGCAGGTCATTTTTTTCCATTCAGTTTTGTCTTCTTACTTTGTGGTCACTTAGTACACCAGCATTGGGAAGCAGTATAGTTTGTTGGTTGAACACAGGGATGCTGGAATTAGATGGCCTGGGCTCATGATCCTGGTCCACTAGCCCTTAATTATCTAAACTCACTGAGTCTCAGTTTACCTGAGAGGCAGGGAATATTTGAATTTTGCACTCACATTTTACTAGCTGGAGAAAGTCCCATGGCTCTATTTAACTTAAAGGGAGTGGAAGGTATAACCCTACAGCAGGCTCAGCAGGTGATGGGCTCTAAAGATTACCACAATGGTTCGGTAGTCAGACAGCAGGTAGAACTAGAATTGTTTTGGAAATCAGGGCAAATGAATCTAATATATGAACCACAGCATATGCGTTTTATGGTGCTTTTCAATTTTTGCTTCTTTCCTGATTCTCTTCTGTATTCAAAGAGTTGTGTGTGGTACACAGGATCTTCAAATAAGTGAGATTATAGTATAACCTTATTACCTTCTTTATATTTAACATATGTAGTACATGTAGTATATGGTCATTAAACACTACTGATTTGACTAAACACATTGTGATACCCATAGAAGAAAATTATTACAACTGAAAGGTTATTATTGGGTTAATGCAGTTCCATAGCTTTTAAGAACTGCTTAGCTACCACATTTCAATCACTTCAATGTCCTTAGGGTGAAAGAAATAGCCTATTTTTTTTCCAGAAAGTTGCATGTGGCAATAATTCTAATTTTTAAAAAGTTTTTAGTTGTCGCTCATAAAAGATCTCAGCCATTGACACTTAAATTCAAAAGTCTTTTTTGGATTAATTCTTACTGTAATTTAATATAGCTCTATACATATGCATATTACACTATAATTTATAACTGTTTCAAAATAAATGTTCCTTCCTCACAATTGCATAACTCCCCACGTTATGTGTGAAAGTGAGGCTGTTTTTTTAATCATGTAGGTTATTAAGAGTATTAATATTTCACCAGTGTTTTTCTAATGAACTCATTGCTTACTTGTTTTCTTATTTGTTAATAGCAAAAGAAGAGAATATAGCATTCTTTCAGACTAATTGAACAACTTGGATTGGTTTTTTCTGCTTCTAAAACAACTATAATATGTGTCAAGGCTTTTTCAAATCTATAATTTAAATATTTGGAACTGACATTTCTTAATGCCAATCTGATTTCACTTAATGCCGTATTTCAAAGTAGCTTGTTATTGAATATATGTTTATTTTCTGTACCTCTCCCCTCATGTTTTTTGCATAATCAACAAGACCACCATGGTTGGTGATCTGGGAAGAAATACCTTGATTATCTGCATTGATTGTGCAGGAACACCATAGAGAACTTTATGTCTGAAGCAGTGTGGTATTGCTGGGAGCTACCCCTAGAGCAAAAGGGGTAAGAAGGGACGAGGCCTAGTTTGGGTCACTGTCAAACTGACTGGGGCCACAAAGGCAAACAGATGTCATGGAGGAAAGAGAAGTCCAAAAGTAAAAGTGAAAAAGGGCAGCTTTTAAGCTTTCTGGGCAAGGTTGGTGGCTACAGAGATAAGATTAGATCTGAGGGAGTAAGTCAGGGAACAGTATACAAGCAGTTGAGTATCTAGATCATGAGCCATTCATTCAAGATGTATCTATTAAAGACTTGCAAAACAGTCTCTGGCATAAATGCTACCAACATTTTCTTAGATCAGTCTCCCAAAGCAATAGAAATAAAAACAAAAATAAACAAATGTTTGACCTAATCAAAGTTATAAGCTTTTGCACAGCAAAGAAAACCATAAACAAAACAAAAAGACTGGGAGAAAATATCTGCAAATTATGTGACCGACAGGGCTTAATTTTCAAAATATACAAACAGCTCATACAACTCAATAACAAAAATCCCAAATAACCGGATCAAAAAAATGGGCAGAAGACCTAAGTAGACATTTTTCTAAGGAAGACATAGCATGGCCAAAATGCACTTGAAAAGATGCTCATCATCACTAATTAGTTCAGTTCAATTCAGCCACTCAGTTGTGTCTGACTCATGGTGACCCCATGAACTGCAGCACGCCAGGCCTCCCTGTCCATCACCACCTCCCGGAGTTCACTCAAACTCATGTCCATTGAGTTGGTGATCCCATCCGACCATCTCATCCTCTGTCGCCCCCTTCCCCTCCTGCCCTCAATCTTTCCCAGCATCAGGGTCTTTTCAAATGAGTCAGTTCTTTGTATCAGGTGGCCAAAGTATTGGAGTTTCAGCTTCAACATCAGTCCTTCCAATGAACACCCAGGACTGATCTCCTTTAGGATGGACTGGTTGGATCTTCTTGCAGTCCAAGGGACTCTCAAGGGTCTTCTCCAACACCACAGTTCAAAAGCATCAATTCTTCAACACACAGCTTTCTTTATAGTCCAACTCTCATATCCATACATGACTACTGGAAAAACCATAGCCTTGACTAGATGGTCTTTGTTGGCAAAGTAATGTCTCTGCTTTTAAATATGCTGTCTAGGTTGGTCATAACTCCTTCCAAGGAGTAAGAGTCTTTTAATTTCATGGCTGCAGTCACCATACGCAGTGATTTTGAAGTCCCCCCGCCCCCCGCCGGCAAAAAAAATCAGCCACTGTTCCCACTGTTTCCCCATCTATTTGCCATGAAGTGATGGGACTGGATGTCATGATATTAGTTTTCTGAATATTGAGATTTAAGCCAACCTTTTTCCTCTCCTCTTTCATTTTCATCAAGAGGCTTTTTAGTTCTTCTTCACTTTCTGCCATAAGGGTGATTTCATCTGCGTATCTGAGGTTATTGATATTTCTCCCGACAATCTTGATTCCATTTTGTGCTTCATCCAGCCCAGTATTTCTCATGATGTACTCTGCATAGAAGTTAAATTAGCAGGGTGACAATATTCAGCCTTGATGTACTCCTTTCCCGATTTGGAACCAGATGGTGTGATCACTCACCTAGAGCCAGACATCCTGGAATGTAAAGTCAAGTGGGCCTTAGGAAGCATCACTACAAACAAAGCTAGTGGAGGTGATGGAATTCCAGTTGAGCCATTTCAAATCCTAAAAGATGATGCTGTGAAAGCACTGCACTCAATATGTCAGCAAATTTGGAAAACTCAGCAGTGGTCACAGGACTGGAAAAGGTCAGTTTTTATTCCAATTCCAAAGAAAGGCAATGCCAAAGAATGCCCAAACTACGGCACAATTGCACTCATCTCACATGCTAGTAAAGTAATGCTCAAAATTCTCCAAGCCAGGCTTCAGCAATACGTGAACCGTGAACTCCCTGATGTTCAAGCTGGGTTTAGAAAAGGCAGAAGAACCAGAGATCAAATTGCCAACATCCGCTGGATCATCGAAAAAGCAAGAGAATTCCAGAAAAACTTCTATGTCTGCTTTATTGACTATGCCAAAGCCTTTGACTGTGTGGATCACAATAAACTGTGGAAAATTCTGAAAGAGATGGGAATACCAGACCACCTGATCTGCCTCTTGAGAAACCTATATGCAGGTCAGGAAGCAACAGTTAGAACTGGACATGGAACAACAGACTGGTTCCAAATTGGGAAAGGAGTACGTCCAGACTGTATATTGTCACCCGGTTTATTTAACTTAAATGCAGAGTACATCACTAATTAGTAGAGAAATATAAATCAAAACCACCATGAGGTATCCCTTCACACCAGTCATATCGGCTGTCATAATAAAAAAAATTCTATAAATAATAAATACTGGAGAGGGTATGGAGAACGGAACCATCCTACACTATTGATGGGAGTGTAAATTGTTGCAGCCACTGTGGAAAACAGCATAGAGTTTCCTTCAAAAACCCACAAAACAAGGGTTGCTATATGATCCAGCAATCTCACTCCTGGGCATGTATCCACAAAAAACCCAATAATTCAAAAAGATACATGCATCTTTACACTCTTCATAGCACTATTCATAATAGCCAAGACATGGAAACACACTAAATGTCCATAAGCTGGTAAATGGATAAAGTAGATGTGGTATATATGTACAATGGGATACTCAGTTATAAAAATGAATGAAATAATGCTATTATCATATTAATACTAAGTGAAGTAAGTCAGAAAGAGACAGACAAATACCATATAATATCGCTTAATAGGTGGAATCTAAAATATGAACCAAATGGAATGTATCTACAAAAACAGATACACAGACACAGAGAACAGACTTGTGGTTCCGAGGGGGAAGGAGGGTGCGGGAAGGACGGACTCGGTGTTTGGGATTAGCAGATGTCAACCGTTATATATGGAATGTTTGGAGTTGACGGCAGCACACGAGATGGGTGATCCTAAGACGGTGTCTCATTCAGAGCAGCTTCATTAATTTCTGTCTACCTCAATTGTCTGTGGATCCTTTTTTCCTTTTTTTCCCCTTTAAGGGTAAGAAGTGGTCAGAGGGAGGAGGAAGGGAGCACGTGCCCTCAAGACTAAAAATCTTCCTCAGCTGTGGCCTCATGTTGCCTACTCATGATCCCATCCCTCGGATAAACAGAAAGGTCCTACTGCATAACAAAAGGGACTATATTCAACATCCTGTAATAAACCACAGTGGAAAAGAATATAAAAAAGAATATGCATGTGTGTGTATAACTGAATCACTGCTGTACAGCAGAAATTAACACAACATTGTAAATCAACTATATTTCAATAAGATACATTTTAAAAAATCTATTGAGTTGATTTGCACCAAGCACTGTGTACATGGTTCCTGTCTTAATGGAACTTCTGCTTTAGCAGTAGAGATATACACTAAACAGGCAAACATGAACATTGAAATAATGTCTATAAAGTCAACTAGCAAAATGCTGAAAGAGACAACGGGGGGGTGGGGGTGGGCAGAGTGTGGGAAGGTGGCAGGAAAGTGGGTTAGGGGCGCCTTGTCTGAGATGGTAACTTTAAGCCAAACCCGGAAAATATTAAGGAACTAGCCAGGGCAGGAGGCAGAGGCAAGGTACTTGGGTGGAAGGTGAAGTTGCCTGGAGGGCAATGTGGGTGAGGCAGGGGAGACCTGAGGTGAGGAGGGAGGGCTGGGTAGAGGCCAGGCCCTCCAGAGCTTTCCAAGTTAATAAAGGATTTTTATTGTCCTCAGTGGGAAGACAGGGAGGAGTCTGGGGCAAGAGATTGACTGTGACCTGGGCAGCCCCTTATGCACTCTTCTTCAATGATACTCCACTCCAGATGTGGCCACCACCCCTACTTTCAAGGCATTTTCCCCCTAGGTATATTACATAGTTTTGCCTATTCCTAAACTAAGAAAAGCAGATTCCCATTACATGTAGAACATGATCCCAGTTGCTATACACGATGGACTGGAGGTAGACGAGAGTGGACGGGAGAGAGAGAACAGCAGCTGGGCCAGGACAGTAGAAGTGGGGATCAAGGTCTGTGGAATCTGGAAAAGAGAGCTCTACCCGAGGAGAAAGGACCAGAACCGTGGGAGTGCCCAGGCTTTGTCTTCCTCTTTGTGACACTTAGACAACGGTACTGCTCGAGACCCTGGCCATCCCAGTCTGGACTATGCAGTGAAGGGCTCAGCTCTGGCGTTCCTGGGCTGTGGTCCACCCTCCTGGGGAGAAAAGTCCCTGGGGTCCAGGGGACAGGTCCATCCAGACTATGTAGCAGGTACTTGGCATCACCCAGACTAAACTCCAGGCACCCCAGAATTTCCCCCAGGCACCCCGCAGGCCCCAGCCCATTGCCAGGGCCTGCGTGAGCTTCTTCCCCAGGTTTGGCGTCCCCTGAGTGCACCTCTGGGGGGGGGCTATTTGCCAGGCTGTGGACAGAGGCTGGACCATGCGGGCTGGGAGGCTCACATGTTTGTACACACTGAGCACAGTGCAGGGAGTTGGCGGGCTGAGGGGAGGAGGGAGGCTTTGTGGGCTTGGAGCCAGCGGGTGGTTCCTGGGTGTGATTTGCCGCCTTTTGAAAGCGGCAGCCTCTTTCTGCTCCCTGTACTACAGCACTGTCAAGACACTCAGCACCCAGATCCTGAGTGAGAGCCTGAGTGAAGGTCAGTTGCTTACTCAGCTTGGTTTCACAGGCCAGCATGCCACTAGAGAAGCAGGCCCTAGGGCAGGGCTGCTCCTCTGCAGAACGCAGTTCTCCCACTGAGGCGTACCCGTGCCAACTGACCCGGCCCTTAAAGACGGTGTTGCTGGTGCTCAGCACAGACCCTGCACTGTAGGACAGAAAGGAACAGTTTCCCTACTGATAAATAAAGGTCCTAACTTTCAGTGAAGCAGAAAAGGAGGAGGACAATTCATTCCCAAGGTGCTTTATTCAACTTGAGCTTGTAGATCAACTGGCTCTTCTTCATCATGTGTTCCTTAACCCGTGAAAAGGCCCTTTACTCCGACTCTCTTCCCACCCGCATCGCGCAGGTCAAAAGCTCCAGTGGTCAATGCAGTCCTGCAGTTGACAGGGCAGTCCCTAAAGGACACCTGGAGGCACAATCTGCACAGTGCAGCCCCTTGAAACAGACTTGAGCTTGAACCCTGGCTCCACTTCCAGTTGTGCAAAGCAAGCCATAAAACTTCTCTCAGCAAGATTCTAAATCTTCCTGAACCCCAGTTTGCTCATTTTCCAAATAGTAATGATATTGTCTGAGCTTCCCTGGTGACACAGTGGTAAAGAATCTACCTGCCAATGCAGGAGATTCAGGTTCGATCCCTGAGTGGGAAAGACTCCTTACAGGAGGAAATGGCAATTTCCACTCCAGTATTCTTGCCTGGAAAATTCCATGGACAGAGGAGTCTGGCTTGCTATAGTCCATGGGGTCACAAAAAAGTCGGACATGACTGTGTACGCACACAATGGTATTGTCTCCTTCATACTGCTTTGATGAAGGTTAACTGAGATGAGTATTTGGTCAAGGCTGTATATTGTCACCCTGCTTGTTTAACTTCTATGCAGAGTACATCATGAGAAATGCTGGGCTGGAAGAAGCACAAGCTGGAATCAAGATTGCTGGGAGAAATATCAATAACCTCAGATACGCAGATGAAATCACCCTTATGGCAGAAAGTGAAGAGGAACTAAAAAGCCTCTTGATGAAAGTGAAAGAGGAGAGTGGAAAAAGTTGGCTTAAAGCTCAACATTCAGAAAACTAAGATTATGGCATCTGATCCCAACACTTCATGGGAAATAGATGGGGAAATGGTGGAAACAGTGTCAGACTTTATTTTTGGGGTCTCCAAAATCACTGCAGATGGTGACTGCAGCCATGAAATTAAAAGACGCTTACTCCTTGGAAGGAAAGTTATGACCAACCTAGATAGCATATTGAAAAGCAGAGATATTACTTTGCCAACAAAGTTCCGTCTCGTCAAGGCTATGGTTTTTCCTGTGGTCATGTATGGATGTGAGAGTTGGACTGTGAAGAAAGCTGAGTGCCGAAGAATTGATGCTTTTTAACTGTGGTGTTGGAGAAGACTCTGGAGAGTCCCTTGGACTGCAAGGAGATGCAACCAGTCCATCCTAAAGGAGATCAGCCTTGGGTGTTCTTTGGAAGGAATGATGCTAAAGCTGAAACTCCAGTACTTTGGCCACCTCATGCAAAGAGTTGACTCATTGGAAAAGACCCTGATGCTGGGAGGGATTGGGGGCAGGAGGAGAAGGGGACGACAGAGGATGAGATGGCTGGATGGCATCACTGACTCGATGGACGTGAATCTGAGTGAACTCCGGGAGTTGGTGATGGACAGGGAGGCCTGGCGTGCTGCAATTCATGGGGTTGCAAAGAGTTGGATACAACTGAATGACTGAACTGAACTGAACTGAAATGAAATACACATATAACTTAATAGAGTGCCTGACATTTGGCATTTAATGCAGGTAGCATTATAAAAAGTACCAAAGAATAACAACCAAAGGAGGAGAAAGAGTAAGAATGTAAATTAATGAGAGAAAAAGTGTTTAAGCAAATAAGCCGGAAGGGGTTACCATGCATGGGGACTATGCAAACCTCCTGCTGTGTCTGGGAGCCCTTGTCCAGGATTCCAAAGCACGCTCCTGAGACAACAGAGATGGCAAATCATTTGAGCATGGATTTGATTTTGGAAAACCACCAAATATCACTGGATAGAAAATAAAATGAAAACATGGTCAACTTTCCATTAAAAAACAAGGTACGATGACTATGAAGTACTGAGATGAATTTTCTCTTGCAGATGCCAGAATGATCCCTCTGAAATGTCAAGCTGATCATGTTTCTCTCTCGCTGAAACTCCTCCAACGATTCTCCACAGCCTTCACAATCAAGTTCCAGTTCCTTCCAGCAACACAGGCATCTTGGTGATCCGATCCCTGCTACTTCTGCAGCCTCAGGCCCTGCCTCTGACCAGGTGTGCACTGAGACAGCCTGCACAGCACCCCCTCAGCCCTCCCTGCTTCTGCCACAGGCCTCCTTCTGCCTGGAGTGCTCCTGCGAGTTGTCTTTCAAAACTGTAGAGCTCCTTGACACCTGTCACTCAGAAGTTACCTTCTCTGCAAAGCAGCAACAACTGAACTCTCTGCCTTAGAAATGCCCCCTCCGTGCTTTTCAGCCTCGGCTGGGCTCATCACCCTGTACGACAACCACTCTGCACCTGTCCCTATCCTCTACTACACTGAAATTACTTGAAGTATTGTCCCACGGCTTATGAAATTCACATGTTGTCTAGGCCGTGTTGTTTTCATGAGTCATTAAACAGTATGTACTGTATGAGATATGGATGTATATACCTCAGGGTTAAGTGAGTTCTTGGCTGCGGTTGCTGCTGCTAAGTCACTTCAGTCGTGTCCGACTCTGTGAAACCCCAGAGACGGCAGCCCACCAGGCTCCCGTCCCTGGAATTCTCCAGGCAAGAACACTGGAGTGGGTTGCCATTTCCTTCTCCAATGCATGAAAGTGAAAAGTGAAAGTGAAGTTGCTCAGTTGTGTCTGACTCTTAGTGACCCCATGGACTGCAGCCTACCAGGCTCCTCCACCCATGGGATTTTCCAGGCAAGAGTACTGGAGTGGGGTGCCATTGCCATCTCCAGAGTTCTTGGCACGTAACAGGTAATCCACTCATTATAACAATGATTACTTCTTGCAAATTTGAGTTCCCTCACAGTTCCCATTAAAGTATTTCAGTTCAGTTCAGTCACTCAGTCGTGTCTGACTCTTGGTGACCCCATGAACCACAGCATGCCAGGCCTCCCTGTCCATCACCAACTCCCGGAGTTCACCCAAACCCATGCCCTTTGAGTTGGTGATGCCATCTAACCATCTCATCCTCTGTTGTCCCCTTCTCCTTCTGCCCTCAATCTTTCCCAGCATTAGGGTCTTTTCCAATGAGTCAGCTCTTTGTATCAGGTGGCCAAAGGATTGGAGATTCAGATTCATCATCAGTCCTTCCAGTGAACAGCCAGGACTGATCTCCTTTAGGATGGACTGGTTCGATCTCCTTGCAGTCTAATGGACTCTCAAGAGTCTTCTCCAACACCATAGTTCAAAAGCATCAATTCTTTGGTACTCAACTTTGTTTATAGTCCAACTATCACATTCATACATGACTACTGGAAAAACAATAACCTTGACTAGACGGACCTTTGTTGTCAAAGTAATGTCTCTGCTTTTTAATACGCTGTCTGGGTTGATCATAACTTTCCTTCCAAGGAGTAAGTGTCTTTTCATTTCATGGCTGCAGTCACCATCTGCAGTGATTTTGGAGCCCAAAAAATAAAGTCAGCCACTGTTTCCGCTGTTTCCCCATCTATCTGCCATGAAGTGATGGGATTGGATGCCATGATCTTAGTTTTCTGAATGTTGAGCTTTAAGCCAACTTTTTCACTCTCCTCTTTCACTTTCATCAAGAGCCTCTTTAGTTCCTCTTCACTTTCTGCCATAATGGTGGTGTCATCTGCATATCTGAGGTTATTGATATTTCTCCTGGCAATCTTGGTTCCAGCTTGTGCTTCTTCCAGCCCAGTGTTTCTCATGATGTACTCTGCATGTAAGTTAAATAAGCAGGATGACAATATACAGCCTTGACGTACTCCTTTTCCTATTTGGAACCAGTCTGTTGTTCTGTGTCCAGTTCTAACTGTTGCTTCCTCTCCTGCACACAGGTTCCTAAAGAGGCAGGTCAGGGTCTGATATTCCCTTCTCTTTCAGAATTTTCCATGGTTTCTTGTGATCCACACAGTCAAAGGCTTGGCGTAGTCAATAAAGCAGAAATAGATGTTTCTCTGAAACTCTCTTGCTTTTTCGATGATCCAGAGGATGTTGGTAATTTGATCTCTGGTTCCTCTGCCTTTTCTAAAGGGTTTCAGAAATAGTTAAATGATGATAGGGTTACTGGGAGAAGCCCACAGACTTCCCAGTTGACTATTTTTGCAGAAAAGTATCACTTTTTTATACCCATGAATTCTTTGTCGTTGTTAAGAAGTTCCATGACTAGATTCTGGTATAAAATATATCCGATAAATAAAGTAGTAGTTTATTTATTATGATATTATAACCCAAACTATAAAACAAATATCCTTGTGTCCATACTTAGATGAATAAATAATTGAATAAATAAGTGGGTAGATGAGACAAACATCCTGTATGGAACAATTCAAAATAATGTATGTAGCTACTTCTTCCTCAAGGAGGTCAAGCATAACTCCCCACTCCTTAGGTGTGACTATGTACAGTGACTTCCTTCCAAGATCTCAGTATGGAGAGGTGGGGGGGAGAGAAAGTGCACCATGGAGAGACCTGACAAGCACCATCCCAGCCAAGTGATCAAGGTCCACATGAACATTTTGAAAGTATGTAACCTTGCCATGACCTCTTACAATAACAACATAGGGACATTTTCACAAAATACCTGATCGGTATTTATCAAAATTATCAAAGTCATCAAAAAAGGAAAAAGTGTCACCCGAGAGGAGCCTGAGACATGGTAACTAAATGTAATAGGTTTTTCTGAATGGGATCCTAGAAAAGAAAAAGGATATTAGGTAAAGGCTAAGTAAATATGAAGACAATATGGGCTGCAGTTAACAGTTATGTAGTAATACCAGTTCATTAACTGTAAGAAATATACTACATTGATATGAGATGCTGATAACTGAGGAAACTCAGTGCAGCATATGTAGAAATTCCCTGTACTATCTTCCCAGTTTTCCAGTCAATCTAAAACTGTCCTAAAAACAGAGTTTATATTTTTTAAATGCTACCTGGCTGATTTTCCATGTAGGGTCTCCCACTTTGCACAAAATGCCTAAATGAATATCCAGATATCATCACTAAAACTGACAACCCACTGCTAGATTACGGGAAGGATTTCCCCCATTTACAAGGCAGAGGCAGCTGAACTGAGGAAAATACCTGGCAGCATAACCATGTTTCACTCCCGAAATAGAGCATTCCCTGCCTGAAAGAAGCTGGAGGGGGGGCATTGCCCATCCCTGCTGTCAGAGCTCTCACTCAGAGACCCAGTGTCTGCTCTAACCAGAAAATTAATCAGGTGACCTACTGAATGGCAGCTGATTCTTTAAGTATTAGCCTTCATCTTGGGGGATGGAATCACTGCAAATAAAACAGTATGATGAGAGGATGTTATAACATAAGTAACAGTTATTATTGATCTTTTATTAGCACTGCGCTGAAGATTTCACTTGCATTATAGCCTTTCTTCTTCATTATGATCCAACAAGGTTGAGAAGTGAGAAAAGCAAAGCGCAAGAAGTTAAGTAACTTGCCAAGAGACACACAGAAGAGATAAGAAAGACTTCCTCAGTGATCACTGCAAAGAAATAGAGGAAAACAACAGAATGGGAAAGACTAGAGATCTCTTCAAGAAAATTAGAGATACCAAGGGAACATTTCATGCAAAGATGGGCTCAATAAAGGACAGAAATGGTCTGGACCTAACAGAAGCAGAAGATATTAAGAGGTGGCAAGAATACACAGAAGAACTGTACAAAAAAGATCTTCACGACCCAGATAATCATGATGGTGTGATCACTCACCTAGAGCCAGACATCCTGGAATGTAAAGTCAAGTGGGCCTTAGGAAGCATCACTATGAACAAAGCTAAGTAATGGAATTCCAGTTGAGCTATTTCAAATCCTGAAAGATGATGCTGTGAAATTGCTGCACTCAATACGCCCACAAATTTGGAAAACTCAGCAGTGGCCACAGGACTGGAAAAGATCCGTTTTCATTCCAATCCCAAAGAAAGGCAATGCCAAAGAATGCTCAAACTACCGCACAATTGCACTCATTTCACATGCTAGTAAAGTAATGCTCAAAATTCTCCAAGCCAGGCTTCAGCAATACATGAACCGTGAACTTCCAGATGTTCAAGTTGGTTAGAGAAAAGGCAGAGGAACCAGAGATCAAATTGCCAACATCCACTGGATCATCGAAAAAGCAAGAGAGTTCCAGAAAAACATCTATTTCTGCTTTATTGACTATGCCAAAGCCTTTGACTGTGTGGATCACAATAAACTGTGGAAAATTCTGAAAGAGATGGGAATACCAGACCACCTGACCTGCCTCTTGAGAAACCTGTATGCAGGTCAGGAAGCAACAGTTAAAATTGGACATGGAACAACAGACTGGTTCCAAATAGGAAAAGGAGTATGTCAAGGCTGTATATTGTCACCCAGCTTACTTAAATTATATGCAGAGGACATCATGAGAAATGCTGGGCTGGAAAAAGCACAAGCTGGAATTAAGATTATCAGGAGAAATATCAGTAACCTCAGATATGCAGAGGTTTTCACCCTTACGGCAGAAAATGAAGAAGAACTAAAGAGGCTCTTGATGAAAGTGAAAGAGGAGAGTGAAAACATTGGCTTAAAGTTCAACATTCAGAAAACTAAGATCATGGCATCTGGTCCCATCACTTCATGGCAAATAGATGGGAAAACAGTGGAAACAGTGTCAGACTTTATTTTGGGGGACTCCAAAATCATTGCAGATGGTGACTGCAGCCATGAAATCAAAAGACACTTATTCCTTGGAAGGAAAGTTATGAACCTATACAGCATATTGAAAAGCAGTGACATTACTTTGTCAATCTAGGTCCGTGTAGTCAAGGCTATAGTTTTTCCAGTGGTCATGTATGGATGTAACAGTTGTACTATAAAGAAAGCTGAGCACCAAAGAATTGATGCTTTTGAACTGTGGTGTTGGAGAAGACTCTTGAGAGTCCCTTGGACTGCAAGGAGATCGAACCAGTCCATCCTAAAGGAGATCAGTCCTGGGTGTTCATTGGAAGGACTGATGCTGAAGCTGAAACTTCAATCGTTTGGCCACCTGATGCGAAGAGCTGACTCATTGGAAAAGACTCTGATGCTGGGAGAGATTGAGGGCAGGAGGAAAAGGGGACGAGAGAGGTTGAGACGGTTAGATGGCGTCACCGACTCAATGGACGTGGGTTTGCGTGGACTCCAGCAGTTGGTGATGGACATGGAGACCTGGCGTGCTGCGGTTCATGTGGTCACCAAGAGTCAGAGACGGCCAAGTGACTACGAACTGAACTGAACTGAACACAGAAAGTGGTTAGAATGAAAATTCTAACATCTGATTCTAAAGCCCACACTTTTAACCATTCTATTGTACTTCATAAAAATCCTACTAGCAGTGTATACTGAGGATTGATTGAGATTCTTACTGTGCTTTAACTGTGATCTTTACTTGTACTTTCCTGGATTCATTCAGCAAATATTTTTTGCCTGTCTACCATGGGCCAGGGATTGTGCTGTCACTGGACACACACAAGTGAACCAGACACACAGACAAAGAAAGATGCCTTTTCAGGGTTTCCCTGGTGGTTCAGTGGTAAAGAATCTGCCTTGCAATGCAGTGTGATCCCGGGTTTGGGGTGGTCCCATATGCTGCAGAACAACTAAGCCTATGCAGCAAACGACTGAGCGTACACGCTGCCTCTACTGAAGCCCGCGCGCCTAGAGCCCATGCTCTGCAACGGGAAGCCACTGCAATGAGACCCAAGACACGGCGACGTAGAGCGGCACTGCCACCCCATTTGCCGCAACTAGACTGAGCCTGCGTATCCCCACAAGACCCACCAGAGCCAGAAAAAAGAAAATGAAGAAACCCTTTTTTTAAAAGACACGTTTCAGAAAATGAATAGGCAAGGTACAGATTTTGAGAACATATTCACAATACATATATCTGATCAAACACTGGTATCTAGGACATATAAAGAACTCTTACTGCTCAATAACAGAAAGACAAATAGTCCAATTAAATGTGGCAAAAAATTTGGAGTGTTCACAAGAGGGGATAAACAAATTGCAAATAAGTACATGAAGAAGTATATAACATTATTAGTCATCACAGAAATGAAAATGAAAACCACAATAAAATACTATTACAGACCTACTAGAAAGGCTAAAATTCAAAACAATGATGGCACCAAATATTGGTGAGACTGTGAAACAACTGAAACTTTAATAGTTACTTAGTAGGAAACTACAATGGTACAATTGCTCTGAAAAAGAACCTTAAAATTTCTTGTAAAACTAAATGTACACTGGGAGTTCCCGGGCAGTCCAGTGGTTAGGATTCCTTACTTCCATTTCTGGAATCCCTGTCAGGGAACTAAGATCCCACAAGCTGTATGGCACAGCCAAATAAATAAATTAATTAAATAATTTTTTAAAAAAGATACTCTTTAGGTAGATGTTGAGAATTAAAAAAACAAACAAAAAAACTAAATATACACTGACCTTTTGACCAGTAATTCTAATACTATGTATCAGCTCAAGAGAAATAAAAGGATATGTCACAAAAAATATGTATACAAAAATGTTCACAGCAATAATTCATATAGCCCCAATCTGGAAGCACTGATGTATCAATCAACAGGAGAATGGATAAAAGAATCCTGTGGTATAATCCCACAATGGAATACTATTTAGCAATTAAGAGGAAAAACTTACATACCCAATATGAGTAAATCTCAAATGCATTATGCTGGTTGAGAGAAGCCTTATACAAAAGAGAACATATTGTATAGTTTCATTTATATGAAATTCTAAACAGATAAAACTAATCCCTGGTGGAAAAATTAGAACTGTAATTGTCTCTGGTGGGGGGTGTGTCTCTTGGAAGATGCACAGGGGAACTTTTTGGGGTGATGACATATAAAGATGTATTTTCAACTGAGAAATAACCAAACTGTCATTTTAAGCTAACAAGTTTGGGGTGGTTTGACAGGTAAGATTAGATTACCAAACAAAATCATGTTCAAATTAATATTAGAAATACAGTTACATTAATATGAATAAATATAAGTGGTGTTGCTTGGGAAAATAATGCATTTTGTAAGCTCAATAATTTATTATTTATAATGTAACTAAAATCCTTTAATACATGAACAAAAACAAGCAAACTGCAGGTAAGCACATACTCAATTCATTTTCCTACATAGCGGGGAATTAGAAGATATTGTTTTAGTTTTGTCTTTATTAATTAGAGATATAGTGATTAAAGAATGCTTTTGTCAAAGGAGCATGATAACTTTCACTTCACTGATGTAAACAAATAAAGCAAAATATAATACATATAGTAACTCAGAAAATGAAAAACATAGTAAAAATTCAGAAAGATAAGATGATAGACATAAAAACAAACCCCTTGTTTTTTAAAAAAAAGATTCTCAGAATGGAGTAAAAAGTTAAATTCAGATGTATGCAGTTTATAAGAAATATGCCTAAAACAAAATTACCTAGAAGTAATAAAAGAATAAGTAAAGAAGTGTCAATGTAAACATACATCCCTTATAGAAGACTTATCTAAAACCCATTTATGTCCCATGCTAGATTTTCTTATGACATCCTGTATTTTTTCCACATAGAATTTAGCACAACTGATTAGCTTCTGTCTTGCATGACGTTTTCTGTTGTTGTTTACTTCACATGCTAAGCTCTGTAAGGAAAGGCCTCAGGTCTGCTTTGCTCGTTGCTTTATCTCCAGTGAACAGAAAAGTACTTGGAACGTAGGAAATATTCATTGAATAGATGTATTCTTAAAAATACAATAAACAAAAAAATAGGAGCACAGATGACATTAATTCAAACTAAGTTGCTTTCAAAGTGAAAAGCGATAGAATAAAAAAAGTAATTTCAAATCTGCAAAAGAAACAATTCTCAGTTGTGAATCTATTTTTGCAAGAAATATGAAATAAAAATTATAGAACGCAAGAAATATTAACAATTCAAGTAGAAGATTGATGATACACACTATAAAAATATTCAGCTCCCTTCCTGACAAAATACTATGAAATTACAAAAAAAAGTTAATATTGAATAGATTGATATCAATTATGGAAAGTAAAAAGAACTGGCCAGACGTTTTCACTTCCTAATAGGACAAAGAATATCTTAAAATATTGCTACCCCCTCTATAGTAATAAGAACAAAAGATAAAATAAAATTCACACTTCATTTTAAAGCTGTCAGTGAGTGGTGGACACAGAGAAATCCAAATGAACTACATTCCAGTCAAGAGATGTCCTTTATAAATGGATGGAAAGGAGTGGCTGCTTCCATAGCTGGGATCAAAGCTTCCAGCAGGAGGATGAGCCTATGCTCAGTAGAGGGACTGTTGAAAGGAAGAGAGCTAGCCAAGTTTTTAATAACAGTGTGGGCTGGCATAACATACAAGTATCTGGAAGAGCCACGGATGTAAATTGTCAGCTTGAAATTTCTCCTCCATGGGAAGTTTCCTGTGAAAGTGATGGTGAGTGCAGAGCTGGAAAATAGAAGTCTTATACTCCTATTAGGTTTCAGGCCAGTTGAACCCAGAAGTGAACTGAAATGAACTTATGCTGCAACTCAAACTCCTTCAACTCGGATCCTAAGTGTGGCCACCCACTCAGTGTCGGAGAAGGCAATGGCACCCCACTCCAGTACTCTTGCCTGGAAAATCCCATGGACAGACGAGCCTGGTGGGCTGCTGTCTATAGGGTCGCGAAGAGTTGGACACGACTGAAGCGACTTAGCAGCAGCACTCAGTGTAGCCTGAGCAGTTGGGGTTGGGTTGAAGGGAAAAAGGAGATCTCCACAGTCTCTTTGGAAATCAGAAATAAACTGAAACTAATACAAACTTCACCCATTTTCAGCTGAGCACTACAGATGGCTGAATTTGGATGATCAGCTCCTCATGCTAGCTGTCAGATCTCTAAGCAATCTTTACGTCAGATCTCTCTGACATAAGGAGATCACATATCCTCTCATATCCTGTCTGGAAAAACAGAACACAATAAAAAATATTTAGCTCAAACAGTATCTACCAAAAACTTCATCTACTTTTGTTCTTCTATACAAGATGTATGATATGCAATAAATATTTACAAAGACAGGCAAAGAAACAGAAAAATATGATTCCTAACTGAGAAAAGAAGCAATCAATTGAGGCAGACTCATGGATACCCTCCAGTTAGAAAAAAAGATGAGAAATACAAAATAACTTGTGAAGAACTGTATGTTAAAAGTTTAAAGGAAAAGTTAGACATAATAATGGTTGGGATATTTCAAGCAGAGAAATTAAAGTGTATAAAAGAACCAAGTCAAAATGTCTAGAATTGAAACATATAATATTAATACAACATAGTACCATAAAATATCAGAAATGGATGGACTTTATAGAATACTAGAAAGAAAAAAGAATCGGCAAACTCTGAGAAAATTGAATGGAAAACTCCCAAACTGAAGCACAGAGGGGAAAGAAAAAAAGAAAAAATTACGTGCCAGAGATCTGTAGGCCAATATTACATGATTCACCATGCATGTAACTGGGCCCAGAAGGAGAGAGAATAAAGAAAAATAAATATTTGAAGAGATATTAGCCAAATATTTTCTAAAATTTATGAAAGCTATTAACCCTTTGAGCCAAGAAACTCAGTGAACCCCAAGCAAAAGAAATACAAACAAAAACACACCTAGATACATCACAATCAAATGACTATAAAGCAAAAATTAAAAAGAAAATGTTAACAGAAATGAGAAATAAAGACACATCACATTTACAAAAATAAGGGCAGAGTTTTCATTAGTAACAGTAGAATCTGTAAGAGAGTGACATCTTAAAAAGGCTGAAAGAAAAAAAAAAGAAAGAAAAATCATCAACCCAAATGAAAAGGTAGTAAAGTCTAGCCATGGGTTACCACTGATTTGATTTCTTCTAAAGACTTTTTATATCCCTATAATGATAAATTATTTAAACTTAAAAACATTTTAAAAGATAAGAAATAATTATAGCCTATATGGGTCATACTTAGTATAGAAGAATCAATTTGACTAATCTTTATCTTTATTACCAAATATCTAAGTGGTAAGCACTATGTTTTTATCAGTCTTTGCAAAATATTTCTATTTGAAGATCAACCAACATAGCAGAGATTTCATGCGACAACAGTGTTTTAAATAAAGCCTCATAGAGATTAAAGGAAAGGAACAATCACATCTACTGGGGACACAACAGGAAACATTAAAATAAAAGGTGAAATTTGAGGTCTGTTAAAAGGTTTTTTTAAGCAGATGCAGAAAGGACCCAGAGTGGGAATCTCAAGATATTTTTGAGAAACACATAATAATAGAGATTTTTTTTCCTAGATGGAGACAATGAAAACTAAGGTTAAAAAATATTGTCATCAATAGTGGAGGATCTTGAAAGCCCTAATTTGTATGCAATGGGAAGTCACTATTTTTTTTTTTTTTTACAGCAGATACAACCGGTATTATGATTTAGGAAGACAAATCGAAATATTGTGAGGATTATGCACAGGGAAAATAAGAAACTTGAGCCAGGATTGTCAGCTTGAGTAAGCAGCATCAATACAGGAAAGAGGAAATAAAGACCTGCACTACAGAGATAGCAGCGAAAAAGGAGATGGTGCAGGAACCAAATGACAGCCTGGCAAATGGCTAGATGTGGAAAGCCAGGGAGAAGTTAATGATAAACCACTGTGAATGAAACCATCATGTCACTGTTCTGTCTTTTTCGATGGCAGGACTGTATTTCTTTATTATTTAATACTTTTATGTATCTATTTACTTCTGGCTGTGCTGGGTCCTCACTGCTGCTCGGGCTTTTCTCTAGTGGCAAGCAGGCGCTTCTTTCTAGTTGCCCTGTGTGGGTTTCTTGCTGCGGTGGCTTGTTGCAGGTGCCCTGGCTCTGAGGTGCACCTGCTTCAGGAGCTGTGGCTCCTGGGCTCTAGAGCACAGCTCAGTAGCTGTGGTGCACAGGCTTAGTAGCATGTGGTATCTTCCCTGATCAGGGACTGAACCTGTGTCTCTTGCATGGGCAGGTGGATTCTTTACCACTGAGCCACCAGGAAAGCCCTACTTATTTATGTTAAATGTGTATGTATGTGACTGCACTCCACAGCATGCAGAGCTTGGTTCCCTGACCAGGGATCAAACCCTCACCCCCTGAATTGAAAGCAAGGAATCTTAAATACTGGACTGCCAGGGAAGTGCCTCAATTTCTATTAATCACATATATATATATATATGTATATATATATATATATTTAAAAAGAATATATGTATATTCTTTTTTTAATGGGGATTGTAACTGTTAAATATGTTAAGTCTGAAATTTTGGAGGTACAAACAAGAGCTAAGAGTTAGCAGGATATAAAAGTCTGAAGCTTCAGGGAGAGAGAAAGAGTGAACTAGGAATACATATTGGGAGTCATCTCAGTTAAAGCCAAGTGAGTAGCTGAAATTGCTTAGGGAAAAAGTGTATAGAGAGAAAATAGGAGCAAATAGGTCACATGTCAACCTCGAAGAGTATTCAGAAGAGGGCTGAAGAGATTTAATAACGAAAGAATCACTTAAGTAGAGTCACAGAAGCAACGGAGGGTATGGTAGAAAACATAGAAAGCAGAAAAATTGCTGGAGTTATGATTGATCTGCCTCCAAACAAGAAGATTTTAAAAAATACTTTGTGACCCTAATTATCTACAGCAGATATTATTGAGACAAAAGGAACAAAACATATATACTTCCTCATTGCTAGCTCAAGGAATGGCCCACAGATCCAGCTTCACAGAATTTGTGGACTTTATCTGCAAAGTTATAAACTGGCAATCACACTTTTCATAGATATTTCACTAGACTGTGTCCTAAATTTGCAAAAACAGGTGCTTACAGAAGCTGTTAGCAAGTCACAAAATGCTTCAGATACCATTAGGTATAAGATTAGTTATGAAATTATGTTCATTATTATGTTCAAGTATTAATACTTGACATATAGTAGATATAAGTATTTGCTTAATGTTATCATTTATTTCTTTGTTTATGAATGAACATAATTTCATACCTAATCTTATACCTGATGGTAACTCAAGTATTAATACTATTCTAGGCATTGTAATTGGAGAAGGCAATGGCACCCCACTCCAGTACTCTTGCCTGGAAAATGCCATGGGCAGACGAGCCTGGTAGGCTGTAGTCCATGGGGTCGTTAAGAGTTGGACACGACTGAGCGACTTCACTTTCACTTTTCACTTTCATGCATTGGAGAAGGAAATGGCAACCCACTCCAGTATTCTTGCCTGGAGAATCCCAGGGACAGGGGAGCCTGGTGGGCTGCTGTCTCTGGGGTCACACAGAGTCGGACATGACTGAAGCGACTTAGCAGCAGCAGCAGGCATTGGAATAGAAATTGTTTCTCCTTTTACTAAAGAAAATTTTAAAATTATAAAATTCTAATAAATTGCACAATGAGCCTTGTAATACTAAAATCGTTGCGCTGTTTCTTGGTTTTAAGGTGCATCTATCTTTGCTCTGGATCCTATGACCATGAAATAAACTAGTCATTTGCAGGTTAATTACCATAGTAGACTGGTTATTTTCTTTTCTGTGACTGGGGGAAAAGAGTCAGCAGCATGAACAGGTAAGAGAAGTTAAGAACTGAGAATGGGAACTGAACACAGGTGTTCACTGATAGCCTTCCAGATGATACCTCCAAAGAGAGGTGAGGATGGAACCCATTAGAAGGAGTCAAAGAATAAACGGGTATTCAGAGCAGGGAGGAAACAGCACCCTTTAACCTCACTTCAATTCACCTATTGTCTTCAATCTAATTTTTCAACAAATATTTATAAAGGAAGTACTAATATCCTATGGTTGCCTTTTGTGAAAGAAAGTATTGGAGAAATTATCACACAAATATCAATAGATCACTCTATACCAATGCTTCTCACTTTGTACCATGCATCAGAATCACATGGAGAATTTTTTGTAGATTCATATGCTTAGTCTCCACTCTCAGAGATTTCTGATTCAGTCAGTTTAGAAAAGGGTCCAAGCACCAATATTTTTTTAAAACACCCCTGTTTATTATAATGCATGGGCTATGCTAGAATATCCCCAAAGTTCAATCAGCGTGTCATTGTGAGACCTTTCTTTGGGCAACAGAAAGCAGCAAATGAAAATTTGAAGCTCACACTATCTGTTTAGTTCATCTTTACTGTGCTATCAAAGAAGTTCAAGAAATTTAGCATGATTATTTTCTTAGGGATTTTTTAAAAGTCACAATTTGGGTTCTCAGGTGGCACTGTTGGTAAAAAATTCATCTGCCAGAAGGAAAGAAATCATAAAGATCAGAGGAGAAATAAATGAAAAAGAAATGAAGGAAATACTAGCAAAGATTAATGAAACTAAACGGTGGTTCTTTGGGAAGATAAACAAAATTGATAAGCCACTAGCCAGACTCATCATGAAAAAAAGGGAGAAAACTCAAATCAACAAAATTAGAAATGAAAAAGGAGAGGTTACAACTGACAGAAATACAAAGGATCATAAGAGAATATTATGAGCAACTATATGCTAATAAAATGGACAACCTAGAGGAAATGAACAGATTCTTAGAAAAGTTCAACCTTGCAAGACTGAAACAGGAAGAAACAGAAATTATGAACAAGCCAATTATAAACAATGAAATCGAACTGTAATCATAATAATAAAAATCTCCCAAAAAACAAAAGCCCAGGGCCAGAGGGCTTCACAGAGGAATTCTATCAAACATTTAGAGAAGAGCTAATGCCTATTCTTCTGAAACTCTTCCAAAAAATTGCAGAGGAAGGAACATTTCCAAACTCATCCTATGAGGCCACAGTCATCCTGATACCAAAAGCAGGCAAAGACAACACACAAAAAGAAAATTATAGGCCGATATCACTGATGAACATAGATGCAAAAATCCTCAACAAAATTCTAGCTAACAGAATTCAGCAACACATTAAAAACCTCATACACCATGATCAAGTCTGGTTTATTCCAGGGATGCAAGGATTCTTCAATATATGTAAATCAATCAATGTGATACTCCATATTAACAAATTGAAAGGTAAAAACCACATGTTAATCTGAATAGATACAGAAAAAGCCTTCAACAAAATTCAGCACCCACTTATGGTAAAAACACTTCAAAAAATGAGCATAAAGGAACCTACCTCAACATGCTGCTGCTACTGCTGCTAAGTTGCTTCAGTCGTGTCCAACTCTGTGCGACCCCATAGACGGCAGCCCACCAGGCTCCCCCATCCCTGGGATTCTCCAGGCAAGAACACTGGAGTGGGTTGCCATTTCCTTCTCCAATGCATGAAAGCGAAAAGTGAAACTGAAGTCGTTCAGTCCTGTTCGACTCTTAGCGACCCCATGGACTGTGACCCACCAGGCTCCTCCATCCATGGGATTTTCCAAGCAACAGTGCTGCAGTGGGGTGCCATTGCCTTCTCCATACCTTAACATAGTGAAGGCCATATGTGATAAGCCCACAGCAAACATTATTCTCAATGGTGAAAAACTAAAAGCATTCCCTCTAAGATCAGGAACAAGACAAGGGTGTCCACTCTCACCACTATTATTCAACATAGTCCTAGCCACAGCAGTTACAGAAGAAAAAGTAATAAAAGGAAATTAGATCAGAAAAGAAGAAGTAACTCTCACTGTTCACAGATGACATGATACATACATAGAAAACCCAAAAGAAGCTATCAGAAAATTACTAGAGCTAATCACTGAATTCAGCAAAGTCATGGGATACAAGGTCAATACACAGAAATCATTTGCATTCCTATACACTAACTATGAAATATCAGAAAGAGAAATTAAGGAATCAATCCCATTCATCACTGCAACAAAAAGAATAAAATATCTAGGAATAAACCTACCTAAGGAGACAAAAGAACTGTATACAGAAAATTATAAGATACTGAGGAAAGAAATCAAAGATGACATAAACAGATGGAGAGATATTCCATGTACCTGGGTAGGAAATGACCATACTACCAAATGCAATCTACAGATTCAATGCAATCCTTATCAAATTACCAATGGCATTTTCCACAAAACTAGAACAAAAAAAATCACAGTTCATATGGAAACACAAAAGACCTGAAGCCAAAGCAGTCTTGAGAAAGAAGGGAGATGGAGGAATCAACCTTTCTGACTTCAGACTATACTACAAAGTTACAGTCATCAAGACAGTATGGCACTGGCACAAAAACAGAAATATAGACCTATTGAACAAGATAGACAGCCCGGAGATAAACCCACGCACCTATGGGTACCTAATTTTTGACAAAGGAGGCAAGAATATACAGTGGGGCAAAGACAGCCTCTTCAATAAGTGGTGCTGGGAAAACTGGACAGCTACATGCAAAAGAATGAAATTAGAACACTTCCTAACACCTTACACAGAGATAAACTCAAAATGGATTAAAGACCAAAATCTAAGACCAGAAACTGTAAAACTCTTAGAGGAAAACATAGGTAGAACACTCAATGACATAAATCAAAGCAAGATCTTCTATGACCCACTGCCTAGAATAATGGAAATAAAAACAAAAATAAACAAGTGGGACCTAATTAAACTTAAAAGCTTTTGCATAGCAAAAGGAAACCACAAAAAAAGATGAAAAGACAAGCAGAATGGGAGAAAATAATAGCAAAGGAAACAACTGACAAAGAATTAATTTCCAAAATATACAAGTAGCTCATACAACTCAATACCAAAAAAAAAAAAAAGCCCAAAATAAATAACCCAATCAAAAAGTGCAAAAAAGACCTAAACAAACATTTCTCCAAAAAAGACATACAGACAGCTAACAAACACATGAAAAGATGCTCAACATCGCTCATTATTAGAGAAATACAAATCAAAACTACAGTGCGATACCATCTCACACCAGTCAGAATGGCCATCATCAAAAAGTCTACAATGAATGCTGGGAGAGGGTGTGGAGGAAAGGGAACTCTCTTGCATTGTTGGTGGAAATGTAAATTGATACAGCTACTGTGGAATATGGTACGGAGATTTCTTAAAAAACTAGGAATAAAACCACCATATGACCCAGCAAAAAACTCCTAGGTATATACCCTGAGGAAACCAAAATTGAAAAAGACGCATGCACCCCAATGTTCACTGCAGCACTAATTACAATTAGTGCTTGGAAGCACCTAGACGTCCATTGACAGATGAATGGATAAAGAAGCTGTGGCACACATTTACAATGGAATATTACTCAGCCACAAAAAGGAACCCATCGGAGCCAGTTCTAACGAGGTGGATGAACCTAGAACCTACTATACAGAGTGAAGTGAGCCAGAAAGAGAAGTATAAATATCATATAGTGAAGCATATATATGGAATCTAGGAAGACAGTACTGATGAATTTATTTGCAGGGCACCAGTGGAGAAACAGACATAGAGAACAGACCCATGGACACGGCGGGAGGAGAGGAGGGAGAGGGAGAGATGCATGGAGAGAGTGACGTGGAAACTTACAATACCATATGTAGAATAGATAGCCAATGGGAATTTGCTGTATGACTCAGGGAACTCTAACAGGGTCTCTGTGACAATCTCTGGGATGGGGAGGGAGATGGGACTCAGGGTGAGGAGGGGGGTTTGGGACGGAGAGGACATGGGAGTGCCTATGGCTAATTCTAGCTGATGTTTGACAGAAAACCACAAAATTCTGTAAAGCAATTATCCTTCAATTAATAAATAAAGTAGGGGGGAAAAATAATTTGCTTGTCAATGCAGGAGACACAGGAGACAAAATTTCAATCCTTGGGTCTGGAAGATCCCCTGGAGAAGGGCATGGCAACCCACTCCAGTATTCTTGTCCTGGAGAATTCCATGGACAGAGAAGAGAGGCAGGCTATAGTCTATGGGGTCACAAAGAGTAGCACATGGCTGAGCACACATGCACGATCATAAATTTATATTAATGAACCAACTCAAAAAGACCCTGGAATTTTCAGAGAGAACAGCTTCCAAATCTTTTTTTTTTTTTTTAAAGGTAACTTACAATGTGAAAGTGCTGCACTCAATATGTCAGCAAATTTGGAAAACTCAGCAGTGGCCACAGGACTGGAAAAGGTCAGTTTTCATTCCAATCCCAAAGAAAGGCAATGCCAAAGAATGCTCAAGCTACTACACAATTGCACTCATCTTGCTGCTGCTGCTACTACTGCTAAGTCGCTTCAGTCATGTCTGACTCTCTGAAACCCCATAGACGGCAGCCCATGAGGCTCCCCCATCCCTGGGATTCTCCAGGCAAGAACACTGGAGTGGGTTGCCACTTCCTTCTTCATCTTACAGGCTAGCAAAGTAATGCTCAAAATTCTACAAGTGAGGCTTCAATAGTACATGAACCATGAACTTCCAGGTGTTCAAGCTGGATTTAGGAAAGGCAGAGGAACCAGAGATCAAATTGCAAACATCAGCTGGATCATCAAAAAAGCAAGAGAGTTCCAGAAAAACATCTACTTCTGCTTCATTGACTATGCTGAAGCCTTTGACTCTGTGTGTCACAACAAACTGCGGAAAATTCTGAAAGAGATGGGAATACCAGACCACGTTACCTGCCTCCTGTGAAACCTGTATGCAGGTCAAGAAGCAACAGTTAGAACCAGACATGGAACAATGGACTGGTTCAAAATTGGGAAAGGAGTACATCAAGGCAGTATACTGTCACCCTGCTTATTTAACTTATGTGCAGCATATATCATGAAAATGCCAGGCTGAATGAAGCACAAGCTGGAATCAAGATTGCTGGGAGAAATATCAACAACCTCAGATATGCAGATAAGATCACCCCTATGGCAGAAAGCAAAGAGGAACTAAAGAGCCTCTTGATGAAGGTGAAAGAGAAGAGTGAAAAAGCTGGCTTAAAACTAAACATTCTGAGTTTATTTTTGTGTGCGGTGTTAGAAAGTGATCTAGTTTCATTCTTTTACAAGTGGTTGACCAGTTTTCCCAGCACCACTTGTTAAAGAGATTGTCTTTACTCCATTGTATATTCTTTGCCTCCTTTGTCAAAGATAAGGTGTCCATATGTGTGTGGATTTATCTCTGGGCTTTCTATTTTGTTCCATTGATCTATATGTCTGTCTTTGTGCCAGTACCATACTGTCTTGATGACTGTGGCTTTGTAGTAGAGCCTGAAGTCAGGCAAGTTGATTCCTCCAGTTCCATTCTTCTTTCTCAAGATTGCTTTGGCTATTCGAGGTTTTTTTGTATTTCCATACAAATTGTGAAATTATTTGTTCTAGTTCTGTGAAAAATATGGCTGGTAGCTTGATAGGGATTGCATTGAATTTGTAAATTGCTTTGGGTAGTATACTCAAAATGGATTAAAGATCTAAATGTAAGACCAGAAACTATAAAACTCCTAGAGGAGAACATAGGCAAAACACTCTCAGACATAAATCACAGCAGGATCCTCTATGATCCACCTCCCAGAATTCTGGAAATAAAAGCAAAAATAAACAAATTGGATCTAATTAAAATTAAAAGCTTCTGCACAACAAAGGAAGATATAAGCAAGGTGAAAAGACAGCCTTCTGAATGGGAGAAAATAATAGCAAATGAAGCAACTGACAAACAACTAATCTCAAAAATATGCAAGCAACTCATGCAGCTCAATTCCAGAAAAATAAACGACCCAATCAAAAAATGGGCCAAAGAACTAAATAGACATTTCTCCAAAGAAGACGTACGGATGGCTAACAAACACATGAAAAGATGCTCAACATCACTCATTATTAGAGAAATGCAAATCAAAACCACAATGAGGTACCACTTCACACCAGTCAGAATGGCTGCGATCCAAAAATCTGCAAGCAATAAATGCTGGAGAGGGAGTGGAGAAAAGAGAACCCTCCTACACGGTTGGTGGGAATGCAAACTAGTACAGCCACTATGGAAAACAGTGTGGAGATTCCTTAAAAAATTGCAAATAGAACTACCTTATGACCCAGCAATCCCACTGCTGGGCATACACACCAAGGAAACCAGAATTGAAAGAGACACATGTACCCCAATGTTCATCGCAGCACTGTTTATAATAGCCAGGACATGGAAACAACCTAGATGTCCATCAGCAGATGAATGGATAAGAAAGCTGTGGTACATATACACAATGGAGTATTACTCAGCCATTAGAAAGAATTCATTTGAATCAGTTCTGATGAGATGGATGAAACTGGAGCCCATTATACAGAGTGAAGTAAGCCAGAAAGAAAAACACCAATACAGTATACTAACACATATATATGGAATTTAGAAAGATGGCAATGACGACCCTGTATGCAGGACAGCAAAGGAGACACAGATGTATATAACGGACTTTTGGACTCAGAGGGAGAGGGAGAGGGTGGGATGATTTGGGAGAATGGCATTGTAACAGGTATACTATCATGTAAGAATCGAATCGCTAGTCTATGTCCAACGCAGGATACAGCATGCTTGGGGCTGGTGCACGGTGATGACCCAGAGAGATGTTATGGGGAGGGAGGTGGGAGGGGGGTTCAAGTTTGGGAACGCATGTACACCCGTGGTGGATTCATGTCAATGTAAGGCAAAACCAATACAGTATTGTAAAGTAAAATAAAGTAAAAATAAATATTAAAAAAAAAAAAGAATCTTTCTAGGAGAAAGGAAAATATCCAAGTCGAAATCTGCAGGGTGTTGACACATTTATCATCATTAATGATCAAAGCAATGCAAAATAAAATAGTAATAATAAAAAAAAAACTAAACATTCAAAAACTAAGATCATGGCATCTGGTCCCATCACTTCATGGCAAACAGATGGGGAAACGGTGAGAGACTTGATTTTGGGGGGCTCAAAAACCACTGCGGAGAAGGCAATGGCACCCCACTCCAGTACTCTTGCCTGGAAAATCCCAGGGATGGAGGAGCCTGGAAGGCTGTAGTCAATGGGGTCGCTGAGGGTCAGACACGACTGAGCGACTTCACTTTCACTTTTCACTTTAATGCATTGGAGAAGGGAATGGCAACCCACTCCAGTGTTCTTGCCTGGAGAATCCCAGGGATGGGGGAGCCTGGTGGGCTGCCGTCTATGGGGTCGCACAGAGTTGGACACGACTGAAGCGACTTAGCAGCAGCAGCAGCCACTGCAGATGGTGACTCCAGGCATGAAATTAAAAGACACTTGCTTCTTGGAGGAAAAGCTATGACAAACCTAGACAACATTAAAAAGCAGAGACATTACTTTGCTGACAAAGGTCCATATAGTCAAAGCTATGGTTTTTCCAGTAGTTACGTATGGATGTGATAGTTGGACCATAAAGAAGGCTGAGCACTGAAGAATTGATGCTTTTGAACTGTGGTGTTGGAGAAGACTCTTGGGAGTCCCTTGGACTGCAAGGAGATCAAACCAGTCAATCCTAAAGGAATCAACACTGAATATTCATTGAAGGACTGAGGCTGAAACTAAAGCTCCAATACTTTGGCCACCTGATGCAAAGGCCAACTCATTTGAAAAGACCCTGATGCCGGGAAAGATTGAAAGCAGGAGGAGAATGGGATGACAGAGGATGAGATGGTTGGATGTCATCAGTGATTCAATGGACATGAGTTTGACAAGCTCTGGGATATGGTGAAGGACAGGGAAGCCTGGTGTGCTGCAGTCCATGGGGTTGCAAAAAATCAGACGTGACTGAGCCACTGAACAACAAATGGTGTAGTAGTGGCCACAACAGGGAATTAATTAGTACAAAACCATTTGAACAGAGTAATTTGTGTTTCCTTTTTTCTTTTCTCCAAAAGAAGTGTTTACATAATCCAACATATTGTCAGTTAAAAAGAATTTCCAAGTGGGAATAATTCCATTTCTGCTGATGCATTGCATTTGGCTTTGTAATTGCAAACTTGTATCCATTGTACCTACAGATAAACACGGGTCTTTCCAGGGTTGATACCATTTGGGCAGTCATTGGATTGTGGTCTGACAGTAACTTGGTCTAGAAAAAACTATTTTGGTAGACAAAATAGGATGTTTAAATGAGACTCTTTCTGCCTGAGTTTATAGTTGCGACCAATAGGTACTACATTCTAAAGGGAGTGTCAGGCCATCTAGGCCTTTTATGTAGGCCTTGGAAAGAAGGTGCCCCAAACTAGTTCTCCTGCCTCCAAGTTGAGGTGCTTGTTTCCCACTCTGCATTGTGTAAAAAGGATAACAGTTTATGAGAGCCCCATACTGAGGAGATGGGATTGCCTGATGACTCAGTGGTAAAGAATCCATCTGCCAATGAGGGAGACACAGGTTCCATTCCTGGGTCAGGAAGATCCCCTGGAGGAGGGCATGGCAGCCCACTCCAGTATTCTTGCCTGAAGAATCCCATGGACAGAGGAGCCTGGTGACCTACAGTCCAAAGGGTCGCAGAGTCAGACGCCACTGAGCAACCGAGTATGCGTATTGAGGATATCTTAGGGTTTCTTGAGAGTTCCTTCCAGACAATCATTTGGGGGACCTACTGTGTCTTTCACCTTAGTGTAGTGTGGGAACAGAGACTGGTACCTGATTCACACCTAAAGCCTACAGAAGTTAGTGAGCATAAAGAGAGAGGTGTTTTGAGGAGGACTTGCACTTCAATCTAATGGTTGAAAACATGCGATTTTTCCCATAGATCAAATGGATCTATGAAAGATATCCAGGTTTAAAAGGACTTTGACCTGAAAGCAACCCAAGTGTTTATCAACAGATGAGTGAACACATGTAATAGATGCATATAATGGAATATTAATCAGTCTTAAAAGGAAGAAAATTTGGACACATGCTTCAACATAGATGACTCTTGAAAATATTATGCTAAGTGAAATAAGCCAGTTGCATATGGACAATTAAGATTTTGCTATATGAGGCACCCTGAGTAGAGAAATACATAGATGAAAAGGAGAATGGTGGTTGCCATGGGCTGCATGCAAGGAAAAATGAGGAGTTAGTGTTTAATGGGCACAGAATTTCACTTTGGGAAGATGAAAAAGTTCTGGCGATGGATGATGGTGACGGTCACATCACAATGTGAAAGTACTTAATGTCACTAAACTGTATAATTAAAAATAGTAAGTTTTATGCTGTGTCTATTTTACCACAGTTAAAAATAAGAAACAAAAATGGGCCTTGACCAAGAGGAATTCCTGGAAGAGTGAGATGATCCCCATGAAGAAGGGTGTGGATGGGCCCCTGGAAGCCAGGGGCTGAGGGGGGATTATAACCAGTCATCAGGAGAGGCACACCCATATCAGGCACTGCCATCAAGAGGTTGCTAGTCCTAAAGACTTGCTAGTCCTCTGAAGAATTCATAAAAGCAACTCATGATAAAAACAGAATGTTGGTGTTTGATACAGAGGGCCCTGAAACCACATTAGGGCAGCATCTGTCAAGTAAGGCTTTGCCCTCTCATCTGACCTCCCTGCACCTGTCTCGGGGGAGGAAGTGAGCTGAGGAAGAGTAACAAGTCTCACTATGACCCTCTCCGTGTCCAACTCAATAGACTCAATGGACATGAGTTTGAGCAAACTCCGGGAGATGGTGAGGGACAGGGAACCTGTCGTGCTACAGTCCATGAGGTCGCAAAGAGTCAGACACGACTTAGTGACTGAACAAGTGACCCTCTCCTGGCCACAGGCTTCTTATCCCAAACAAGGGGAAAAGCTCAGGGGCTGTATAACTCCTGAGTATGTCAGAAGAGCCGTAGAATCTATAAGAGTTCACCCTGGAGTGGGGAAGACTGATTTAGCAGAGTAAGTTTAAAGGAAGAGGGGTGAGAAAGAATCAAATGGCATTTTGCTGGCATCTTAGGAGTCTAACGTTTTCAATCACCCAGTTAGAGAGAAATCTCCTCTTGGAGCTTAGGAGATTTCTCATGGAGAAATTCATGGCCGCACACCTTCATTTATTCAATATACTTGTATTGAGTACCATTATATTTATATAAAGCATCAAATGGAATAAAAGGTGGCTAAGACATGATCATATGCTTTGATGGACACATATTCTAACAGAGGAAAACACAGACTCGCCATTAACTGCAATAGGGCAAACAGGAGCATATAGTCATGAGATCAGAAGCTTTACACACAGATTACATGTAAATCGAGCTTTGAATGATGGGACAATTTTGAGGGGAGATGGCATAACTGCAACAGAATATAGTGGAGAGGATGTTAGAACAAAAATCAGAGGGCAGAGAAGCAGGTGGTTGATTTGTAGACCATGATGTAGCTGAGTTTTGTAATTAGCACAGAATACTAAGAGAAATGAGGGCCAGAGGCAGGAAGACTGTTTGGTATGTGATTTCCAGGGACCTCAAAGGCCAGAAGTTTGTACTTTGATAGGTAATGGGGGAATAATTTAAGCTTTGTAAGTGGGTGAATGATGCAATCTAAAATATGGTTTAGGAAGAACAAAAAGAAGGCTATTACATTTGCTCAGTCAGGAGGCAATGAGGCCTTTAAGTAGGAAGACTGCTATAGCAATCGGAAAGGAGGAAATGGATGGAAGAGGCCTTTGCGAGGGAGAATCAATGGGGCTTGGGGCCTGATTGCATACGCCCTTTTCACACTTCCTGTTTGACCTTCATTCCTTTCCTCTTCTGATCATAAAGGTGTATGCTGCCGCTGGTGCTTAGTTGCTGCAGTCGTGTCTGACTCTGTGTGACCCTATGGACTGCAGCACCCCCAGGCTCTTCTGTCTGTGGGATTCTCTAGGCAGGAGTACTGGAGTGGGTTGCCTTGCCCTCTTTCAGGAGATCTTCCCAACCCAGGGCTCAAACCCCGGGTCTCCTGCATTGCAGGCAGATTCTTTATCACTGAGCCACCAGGGAAGCCCTATGTGTATAAGGTGTCCCTAATATCCTGATTTAATATTTCTTGGAAAATTTCTCATCAGTGTTAGAAATTTCTCATCTCTTCATTTGCAGTCTCTATGAAAGACACTCCAAAGGACAATTGATGTTCAAAATGAAAAAGTAATATCCTATATCTACAGTTGTGTTGTATTTTCTCTGTATTACTTATAGACTTAGAGGTAAAGTTTTCCCACTCTTATCATAGGATCTTCACTGTCAGAAAATGTAAACACACATCAGTACATTTCTTGTGAAATTTCTGCTGCTCATGCAAAATGGAAATCAAGCTCACAGAAGTAAAGTTATTAAACATGATAGGAAATTCCTCTTTTTGTTCTGTTATTTAGCTTTAAGAGCACTTCTGTTCTCTAAAAGCCTCAGAGTATATTTAATAACAAAAGAATTTAACAACTAGAACTACATAACTACATAACTAAATTATGAACAATTAGGAAAAGCAATCAGAAAAGTAATTTATAATTTACCTGTTTATAAAGTTTATAAACAAAGTTTCTAATTCACCTGTTAAGCAAAATCCAGATAATGTGTTAGTCACTTCATTTTTAAAGGCCAGAAAAGTAGAAAATATTTTGTATGTTTATAGTTCTATTTTTCACCATTTGTGAAGTAAGCTAAAATGAGCTGAAACTGTCAGCATGGCAAGTCTTTTGGGAGAGGCTTTGCCCTTGGACATGTGCAACTTTTGATGACTTACATGCTGTTTTTGACACGGGGAATTCTGTCAAGGAATCAGGAAATGAGTAATGTGTTTTCAGCTCACACTTCAAGCTGGAAATGATCTTTGTAATAAAAGAGTCAAAAAATTACAGCTCTTGCCCAGCCCCTCAGTCAGCAGTTTTACAGCAAATCTTGGGCTGAGCAGACTCAGAACTCAGCGCTGATTAGGGAGAGTGAGTGCTCTAGGTAATAGAATGGCTAACTGTAACTAAAGGTTCTCTCTGAACACTTCCCTCCATTATTTAACTGAGAGTAAGTGAGAGGGCGTGCAAGCCAGGGGCACGGAACCAATGCAGCTATCCTTGTGTCATCTCCCCTAGGACCTGGGCTCACCCCCTCCCTTTATCCTATCATGGCCAACAAAGGTTCCCCACTCAAATAGGGACCATTCTTCTGGTGTTGTCTCATATTTGCTTATTTTCTCCAGCTTTTATCCTACTCGATTTAACTGTCAAAGCAACTTTCTTAGAATATCCATTTAACATATGAAAAAAACTAAGACTGAGAGGGTAAGTAGCTTGTCCAAGATCAACAGCTACTAAACCAGGATTCAATCCTAACCAGACTAACCAGACTAATGCCAAAGACAAGGCTTTAAATCTTCTCCCTGTACGGCCTTTCCCTGGGATAAAGCCCGAAGCCGCCTTCTGCAGGGGAAAATGGATGGGAGTGGGGGCCCTGCCTTAAAAGTGTACCTCTAGTGAGCTCTGAACATTTCTGGGAGCACCTGTGAGGATTAGCCTTCCCAGAGAACTTATTTGGAGGTTTACTTCCTGAGGATGTACCGAAAGGGTATTTTTATTTAAAGTGCCCGGTGAAAGACTTTTTGAAAGAAATAAGAGAACGTTGTGCCTTCTCTCCAGTCTTAAGGGCAGCAGGAAGGCATGTAGTCACAGGACCTCTCTAGGCCAGGAGCTCTGGCGCCTCCCTCTGGGGAGGAGACGGGTTAGGGGGTGGGAGGTGAGCTAGGGGTGGGGATACTGTCACTGGGGGCTGGGACCTAGATTATTTCCTTCCACTCTCATTACAAACTGAAAAAAAAAAAAAGACACTGCAGTAAGATTAGGGGAAGGAGAAAGCCACACTTAGACACAGATCTTGGGACAAGAATAAAAGCTGGAGAGAATAAGCAAATATGGGACGACACAAGAGGAACCTGTCCCAATCCAAGCGGGGAACCTCTGCTTGGCTACGATGGGATAAGGGGAGTGGATGAGCCCAGGTCCTGTCCTGGGCAAGATGATACAAGGAGGGCACTGCTGTTCTGTCCCCAGCAGGGTTCTGTCCCCCTGGCTTACATGGCCTCTCACTTGCCCTCATGTTCTGCCTCTCTCTCTTTTACTCTTCCCTGTTATTGCTATTATTGTTGCTGTTGCTATTTCACCCTTAAAAAGGCTTGCTAAGTTTTCCTGCAAAGTACTTTACATCCCTCATTGAACTACACTGACAAAAGTACATAGATATAGACACATAATTCTCTTAAATATTTATGTAAATATTACACTATTCATATTCATGTATAATATTTATAAATACATAATTTTAAACTACAGATCCATTCAGAAGCTAATGTATATGTACATATGTAAGCATATGTAGATCTCATTCCACAGTTTCGTTTAGTTGCTCTCAAAGTATCATACCGTCTTCATACAGTTCTGAGATAAGAAATCCTTCCAGATAGTCTTGCATATGGATTCCTGGGCTAGGGAGGGTGGTGGATACCCCTTGATTATTACAGAGTTTGGTGACTGGTGGGGTGGAGGTTGAGTGGAGGTAAAGAGACAAAACCAAGAGGGCAACACCAGAATCCTGCCTGGGAATGCTACTTTTGACTTTGGCACAAAAAAAGCACAAGGGACATACAAGTCCACACAAATAAATCCGCCTCTAAAAGGTGAGATTGTTTACAAGGCTCGGAGTTGGGCTGAAAATTTGGGAGTGTCAGGAGTAATTTTCGTGTCTAAGGACAAGAGGTATCTGAGTCACACAGACAAGAGGCTGCTGACTATGAACTCAAATGGTCAATTAGTGGGTAAGGAGACCACGATATTAGCACTTTCTAGGTAATGGGAGTCGTGGGGTTCCCTAGGTCGGGTAGGTAGATAATTAAGAAGTGGTACCAATGAAAACGAGGTAAGTCAGATAGATCTTTTTCCTCCAGGACCTTTGTCACCCCAAAATGTGCGGTTTCTGGTCAGTCTGGATGTTCCTGTTTTCCTTTGTCTGCCCACAGAGCCCCGTTGTTCACAAGATGTATGGTTTCCTGCCATTTGGCCTGTGCCCCCATTTCTCTGCTCATATCTAGCTGCTTGCCTATTCTAACAGTATTATATCACTTTTATGTGGAATCATTTAAAAATGATACAAATGAATTTATTTACAAAACAGAAATAGACTCGCAGATACAGAAAACAAACGTAGGGTTACCAAAGGGGAAAGGGTGGGGGAGCAATAGAGACACGCTACCATGTATATAATACAGATGAAGAACAAGGCCCTACTGTATGGCACGGAGAGCTATATTCAATAAGTTACGATAACCTATAATGAAAAAGAATCTGAAAAAGATTATCTAAATAACTGAATCATTTTGCTGTATACCAGAACTAACACAACATTATAAATCAACTACATATCAATTTTTAAAAAGCAGTGGAACCAGTGAGAATGCTGACTTTCATTGGTAAATGGCCATTCATGCTTCAACCCACTTATCTGAGCCCTCTTCAGCCCTCCACTAGGAGGTAGGCAAGGAGTGAGAAAATGAGATGTTCCGTGTGTCTGTGTGTCTGTGTGTGTGTGTGTGTGAGAGAGAGAGAGAGAGAGAGAGAGAGAGAGAGGGAGAAAGAGAGAGAAGATTCCATCATAGCAATATGAAGTAGGGTTTAAGTGGGGCTAATTTATAGTGTGTTATCCTTTATATAGTTTCAGAAATTCTCAAACAATGGATGAAGTAACTCTCTAGAGATCTGAATTCAATGAGAGTGAAGGAGGCATGACTCAACATTTGCTGTTCCAAATTCCTGTCTTCTGCTCTTTCTTCCAACTCATGATAATTTCTCACTATAAAAATACAATTATAAGTAATAAAGTGACAGTTTTATTGACCACATCCTAAAATCTTCACATGTATCATCTCATTTATTGAGGCAGGTGACAGAGCCAGCATTGAACAACAGTTCTGCACACAGACCTTAATGTTCTACTAGTGATTCTTATTCGCTGGCTGCATGTTTAAAGTTCACCTGTATAATGAACTCAACCTGTAGATATTTGTGTTTATTTCTTACTAAAGAGATGTTACATATAAACAAAGCAGGACTATCTCAGAGGGAGAGCAAAAAATCCCTTCCTTCCGTTCTTTCCTCCCTCCTTTTTCTCCTTCAACTATTCATCCAAAACCATTCAATAAATACCAAAGTACCCTGCTAGACTCTGGGAATATGGTTGCAAAAAAAAAAAAAAGACACAGATCCTTGTTGCTTCCAGACATCATGGTCTGGTTAGGAAGGGGAAAAGTATACAGATGGTTATGCTAAGCTTAGTATTCAACTCTTTGCGACTCCACGGTTTGTAGCCTGCCAGGCTCCTCTGTCCATGGGTATTCTCTAGGCAGGAATACTGGAGTGGGTAGCCTATCGCTTCTCTAGCGGATCTTCCTGACCCGGGTATTGACCTGGGGGTCTCCTGCTTTACCAGCTGAGATACTAGGGAAGCCCCACATAGATGGTTGGCTGTTAATTTTAAGTCTTCTAAACCTTCAACCAGAATTCTGCAGGTACCACTGACTCTATTTACCCTCTTCCTTGGTTTTCTCTTCCTAACAATGTCTCACTTGATACACTGAATATTTTGAAGCCTGTACATGTCTTATATCGTATTGTACCATATAATGTTATCTAGACATTGACATTTAATCTGCTCTGCTTATTTCATGTGGGTGAGTCGCTCAGTCATATTTGACTCTTGACATCCCAGGACTGTAGTCAACCAGTCTCCTCTGTCCATGGAATTCTCCAGGAAAGAATTTTCGAGTGGGTTGCCATTTCCTTCTCCAGGGGATCTGCCCAACTTAGAGATCGAATCTGGGTCTCCCACATTGCAAGCATATTCTTTACTATATGAGCCACCAGGGAAGCCAAACTTATTTTATAGATATAAATAAAATCTTTGCTAATAGAAGTTGGGAAAAAAAATAGGTATTGGGTCTAAACAAGCTGGGATTCAGGGGAGACTAGAGCTATACTTTTAGAACTTAGTGGGTCTGAGGGGAGATGGAATACAGGCCTGGGAAACAGGGCCGAGTTCTCAGTGGGATGCTCATGTCTGTGGTGGGGAAGGGTGGGGGGCTTGCATGGTGACAAGATCAGCTTCCCCCATCTGCATCACACATTATCACAGTGGAGCTTTTTTCTTACAGTAATAAAAGTTGTGAATTTCCAGATTATCTATACATATTCAAAATACATTCATAATATATTTTAAATCCTGACAAATTAATTTGGGATCATCCCTTTTAATAAACCTAAAATTTTAAATCTGTACTTATAATAACCGTACACAGGTGGTACAATGGTAAAGAATAGGTAAAAAGTAGGAAATGGCAATGAACTCCAGTATTCTAACCTGCAAAATTCTACGGACAGAGGAGCTTGGTGAGCTACAGTCTATGGGGTTGCCAAGGGCCAGACACAACTGAGCACTCATGCATTATGCAACATATACGGCTGGGCTGCAGGGGATCTGTGATCATCCCTGAATTATAATCCTTGAAATTATATGTGAAACTATGTGCACATGTGTATTTTTCTAGAGAGGGTCTGTAACTTTCATCAAATTCAAATCCTTGACACTAAAATTTGACCCCATAAATAAATAATTAAAAATTGAAAAGCTAAACTCCATAACAAGGACTTTTCCCCCTCAAAGATTAGAGCTTTTAGCATAAGTTCTGACATAAATATATTGCACTTACATCAAGAGCCACAGACTGCTTGGCCCATGACTTCTTCACTTGATCATACATTATGGTATTGTTGATGCCAAGGCCACAAAAGATGACAAAAGCCTAGGAAAGAGAGAGTTCACTAATTAAAAATTGCAATAACTCATTGGCATAATCTAATATAAAAGCAGACAGGCATCAGGAATGGGCCAGAAAATATAATTTTATTGTACACAGAGGTAGGCGTTAGGGAAATATGTACATTAAAATTCTTAATTACTATTGTCATGTAACAGCTTTATCGCTCACACTGCACAAGAGAAAAATTATTAATTTAATGTTATTGTGAAGAAATAACTTTATACATTTAGAAACATATAGTCCATTTAAATGTGTTCTTACTTTATTTAGGTTGTGAACCTATTTTAGTCATTTCATTCCATTTAACCAAAAGCAACCTCTTTCAAAAGCTAGGGTATAAAAGAGTTTGGTAAATAAACCAAGCGATTGTATCCATAAGGTAAATGTTAAGGGGACGGAGGATTTAGATTTTGAACCAGTCAGTAAAGAAGCTCTGATGTACTCTCAGCTAGAGAAAAATAATCCAGGGGCTTTCATGTTGGCTACTGGTGCAAAGTCTACCAGGAAGCCTGTTCAAGGTGAACCTCTCCAGCTGAGGGCAGACAGGGGTAAATACATGGAAGCTTAGAAACAGAAGAGAGGGGATGGCAGTGCCCCTGGCAGAGCTGGTTAGAGGTCTCAAGGCTGAACGCACATGAACAAGAAAAAGATAAGACGATTTACACTTCAGAGAGAAGAAGGCAATTCAGTCCCATGGAAAGCAATCAATTAGGATAAAAAAAAACCTGATTCATGAAAAACAGAATCAAATCTTACCTAAACACTGATACATTCTTTAAATCTTCCTTTAAATTTCATCACGCTGCCAAAGTATAATGATTAAAAATTGTCAATTAATAATTACTTATCCTTCCTAATGTGGGCAAGCTATAACCAGGAGACTACTACTGACTCAGCTATAACCCCTGGTTCAGACATTTATTTTCTTACCTCGAAAAGTCGTTGATCAGCATCATCGAAAGGTTTCCCATCGAGTCTATTTAACACTTGAGCCACTCCTGTGAGAAGAGGTTGGGAGATGTGGTCATTTTTGACACTGGACATCGTATTCCTACAGTACAGTAAGATGACTCCAGCCTCCTTTAAGTGCAGACACTCAGCTTAATCCCAGGTTGCTCTAACACCTGCTGCCTGTGTGAGAGCAGATGTGAGGTGTACAGGGATGCACCCCATTTTCCAGCTCTGATATCCAGACCAGGTCTCAGTGAAGCCTGGAATTCTACCAGGTATTAACCAGATTCCCCAAAAATGGTTTTCAAGATGACTATGTACAGTAATTGATATATCATGGTGTACACATTTATACAGTTACATGCATATATATATACACGTATGTATGTGTGTGTTCTCAGTAGTGTCTGACTCTTTGTGACCCCATGGACTGTAGCCTGCCAGACTCCTTTGTCTATGGAATTTTCCAAGCAAGAATACTGGAGTGAGTTGCCATTTCCTTCTCCAGGGGACCTTCCTGACCCAGGGGTCAAACCGACATCTCTTGTACCTCCTGCATTGGCAGGCAGATTCTTCACCACTGTGAGACCTCCTGGGAAGCCATATATAACTACAAAAATTAAATTATACAAATTAAAAATATATATAATTAAAATGTTTTCAATTCTCTGAAGCATAGTGCTTGAATGAGGCAGCATGTCATAGTGATTAACAACACAGGCTCTGGAGCTAAACAGCCTTGGTTTGAATTTCAGCTCCATTGATAGTAGTGTTACTGTGAGCACATTACTTAACACTGAATTTCTTCATTTGTAAAATTAGGATTAAAATGTTAACTATCTCAGTGGGTTATAAAGATTAAATAAGATAACATTTGAATAATATTTGTAAAGCATATTGCTCCACATGGACAGAACATTCAAGAAATGTTAAGAATTATGATACAGTTAACCTTCAAAGGAAGGCTAGTTTTGTTGCCTGCTACCAGTGGGGCTAAACTAGTTTTACAAAATTTAACTTATGTGGGTCTTCTTTCCAAAGTTCATGTCCAACATTATACTAGATGTTTTGGGCATGACCCAGGGATCATGGCACTATCAAAGCACACAAGTTTAACTAGAAAAATTCAACAATCTTGAAAACATTCCCTTGTGTCCCTATATATATATATACACTAAATATACAAGACAAGAGAATACTCTACACATGGACATCACCAGATGGTCAACACTGAAATCAGACTGATAATATTCTTTGCAGCCAAAGATGGAGACGCTCTATACAGTTAGCAAAAACAAGACTGGGAGCTGACTGTGACTCAGATCATGAACTCCTTATTGCCAAATTCAGATTTAAATTGAAGAAAGTGGAGAAAACAATTAGACCATTCAGGTATGACCTAAATCAAACAGTGGAAGTGAGAAATAGATTTAAGGGATTAGATCTGATAGATAGAGTGCCTGATAAACTATGGACGGAGGTTTGTGACATTGTACAGGAGACAGGGATCAAGACCATCCCCAAGAAAAGGAAATGCAAAAAAGCAAAATGGCTGCTTGAGGAGGCCTTACAAATAGCTGTGAAAAGAAGGGAAGTGAAAAGCAAAGGAGAAAAGGAAAGACATACCCATCTGAATGCAGCGCTCCAAAGAATGGCAAGGAGAGATAAGAAAGCTTTCCTTGGTGATCAATGCAAAGAAATAGAGGAAAACAACAGAATAGGAAAGACTAGAGATCTCTTCAAGAAAATTAGAGATACCAAGGAAAAATTTCATGCAAAGATGGGCTCAATAAAGGACAGAAGTGGTAGGGACCTAACAGAAGCAGAAGATATTAAGAAGAGGTGGCAAGAATACAGAGAAGAACTGTACAAAAAAGATCTTCATGACCCAGATAATCATGATGGTGTGATCACTCACCTAGAGCCAGACATCCTGGAATGCGAAGTCAAGTGGGTCTTAGGAAGCATCACTACGAACAAAGCTAGTGGAGGTGATGGAATTCCAGTTGAGCTGTTTCAAATCCTGAAAGATGATGCTGTGAAAGTGCTACACTCAATATGCCAGCAAATTTGGAAAACTCAGCAGTGGCCACAGGACTGGAAAAGGTCAGTTTTCATTCCAATTCCAAAGAAAGGCCAAAGAATGCACAAACTACCACACAATTGCACTCACCTCACATGCTAGTAAGGTAATGCTCAAAATTCTCCAAGCCAGGCTTCAGCAATACGTGAACCGTGACCTTCCTGATGTTCAGGCTGGTTTTAGAAAAGGCAGAGGAACCAGAGATCAAATTGCCAACATCTGCTGGATCATCAAAAAAGCAAGAAAGTTCCAGAAAAACATCTATTTCTGCTTTATTGACTATGCCAAAGCCTTTGACTGTGTGGATCACAACAAACTGTGGAAAATTCTTCCAGAGATGGGAATACCAGACCACCTGACCTGCCTCTTGAGAAATCCGTATACAGGTCAGGAAGCAACAGTTAGAACTGTACACGGAACAACAGACTGGTTCCAAATAGGAAAAGGAGTACGTCAAGGCTGTATATTGTCACCCTGCTTATTTAACTTATATGCAGAGTACATCATGAGAAACGCTGAGCTGGAGGAAGCACAAGCTGGAATCAGGATTGCCGGGAAAAATATCAACAACCTCAGATATGCAGATGACACCACCCTTATGGCAGAAAGTAAAGAACTAAAGAAGAACCCTCTTGATGCAAGTGAAAGAGGAGAGTGAAAACGTTGGCTTAAAACTCAACATTCAGAAAACTAAGATCATGGCATCTGGTCCCATCACTTCATGGGAAACAGATGGGGAAACAGTGGAAACAGTGGCTGACTTTATTTTTTTGGGCTCCAAAATCACTGCAGATGATGATTGCAGCCATGAAATTAAAAGACGCTTACTCCTTGGAAGGAAAGTTATGACCAACCTAGACAACATATTAAAAAGCAGAGTCATTATTTTATCAACAAAGGTCCGTCTCGTTAAGGCTATGGTTTTTCCAGTGTTCATGTATGGATGTGAGAGTTGGACTATAAAGAAAGCTGAGCACTGAAGAATTGATGCTTTTGAACTGTGGTGTTGGAGAAGACTCTTGAGAGTCCCTTGGACTGCAAGGAGATCCAACCAGTCCATCCTAAAGGAGATCAGTCCTGGGTGTTCATTGGTAGGACTGGTGTTGAAACTGAAATTCCAATCCTTTGGCCACCTGATGTGAAGAGCTGACTCATTTGAAAAGACCCTGATGCTGGGAAGGATTGAGGGCAGGAGGAGAAGGGGACAACAGAGGATGAGATGGTTGGATGGCATCACCGACTCAAAGGGCATGGGTTTGGGTGAACTCCGGGAGTTGGTGATGGACAGGGAGGCCTGGCGTGCTGCGGTTCATGGAGTCGAAAGAGTCGGACATGACTGAGCGACTGAACTGAACATATATATATATATATATTTAAAACTGTAATTCTAAGTGCTTTGATTTTTAAAAAACACCTAACTTCCCATCAGGGAGCTATGTCATCATATGGTAGAAGACATGTATAATAAAATACAAAGCTTTTAGTGTGTTACAAGCAAACTACAGTCTTATTTGTGAAAGAAAATAGATGTTTATACTTAGAAATAAATTTAAGACTGCATGTGAGACTGCCATTGGACATCTACAGATAATGCAGGCTGTTTCTCATGGACTTTCTCTTCTCATTAAACTTAAATATATTCTGGGACTTCCCAAGGTGGTCCAGTGGTTAGGATTCCATGCTTCCTCTGCTGAGGGAAGAGGGTCCTTCATAGGGGAACTAAGATCCAGCACAGCCAAAACAAACAAGCAAACCTTAAATATGTTTAAAACTTGACACGTGATGTAATTTAAGGCTTTGTACTAGAGATTCAATTTCTCAAATCTTAGAATCTTCTTTATGTTCAAAAATACTAATATTTTCTGCAAATTAAGAAAACTGATGAAAAAATTCTCTTAGAATTAAGTGTTAATATTTATAGAAAACTAAATCCTTTGGTAAGTCCACTATCTTAGAGTTTAAGAGGAAGCCTTAGGGTGAAGCAAAGAGATAAATTTATATTAGTTCCCAAATGTATTAGCTGCCTTATGTCTGTTAGAAGAAAGATACATTTTCCTTATGTTTAAACAACTACTGTCTCCCCCCTTCTTGACTTTAACTACTGACCACTTCTTGCTTAACTTTAGGTTTGAGATTTTCCTGAATGAAGTTTTGAGGGAAAGGAAAGGTGCAGGGAGGGAGAGAAAAATTGGCAACTGCTCTGGCCCACAATTTCCATATTCAGGGGAAAGTATTACCTATATTGGAACCATCGAGGCAGAAACCATACATTTCAGTGTATGTCTTTGAATTTATCCCATGTGTAAAAGCATAGATGTAAACACAGAGATGTACTAGGATTAAAAAGCCTGAGTTCTATTTGGGACTCTGCTAATAACTCCACTTTGTGACCTTATTCAAATCTTTTCTCTCTCTTTGTGCCTCAATTTCCACAGAGTAAGATAAAAGAGTTCAGTTAGCTGCTTTCTGAAATCCCCACCAACTTCAAAATGATCGGTTCTTATTTAAAGGAATAAATATTTGTGCATTGTCCTGCTTAATGTTGATTCATCAGGAGTCTTCACTTGTGAGATTACACAAGAGTATGAAACATAAGTTGATAAGGACATGAAAAGGGGGTACATTTAAAAAACAGATAGATATACTTTAAAGTAAATTGCATTTTTGTTTTAATATAAGAAGTTTGATAATTTGGGTAATGTCTTACCAATTATTTGGTGGTTGCTATTCCAAATAGGTACGCACAGAACCGATCTTATGTGAAAACCAGATATCTGGTCAGCCTAGGACATAAGAAAGTAATTAATTAAAATTAAATATTATCTACCCATTTCTGATACATGGCTTACCACTCTTCATAACAAGTGTTTAAAAGTAACTTTTAAAAAGACATAATTTTAATGCATATACTTGCCTGTCTCTTTTCAGTTAAAACATCACAACAATGTACATCCCAAAGAAATCAAGCCATAGCATTATTTATACTAATGATGTACCAGAAATAACCTGAACATTACACTGGAGGAAGTTGGTTAAGTAAATCACAGCACAGTGGAATATTATCCATCTAATCAAAATCATGCTGTAGAAGGATATTTATAAACAGGGAAAATTTTAGTATATTAAGTGCTACTAGTTGGGGCTTCCCTGATAGCTCAGTTGGTTAAGAATCCGCCTGCAATGCAGGAAACCCTGGTTCGATTCCTGGGTTGGGAAGATCTCCTGGAGAAGGAAATGGCAACCCACTCCAGTACTCTTGCCTGGAGAATCCCATGGGCGGAGGAGCCTGGTGGGCTACAGTCCATGGGATCGCAAAGCGTCAGACACGACTGAGCAACTTCATTTTCACTTTCACTAGCCTTAGTGCCTGTGGGTGTACAAATACATATTATGCACATTGGAAAATCGTGGAAAAATTATAAGCATAATAGTTCCCCTTGAATTGTTTGTCCACGGAAGTGTTTGTTTCTTTGCTTTTAAAATAGACTTTATTTAAAAAAAAACAAATAGGTTCATAACTAATGAGACCAAATACAGAGTTCCCAAATACCTTCCACCACCACACATACACACAGTGACACACCCTTCACTATCAACATCCCTCACCAGAGTGGTCCATTTGTTGCAACTGATGAACCCACACTGATTCATCATTATTATTCAAATTCCATGGTTTACATTAGGATTCATGATCGATGCTATACATTCTGTGGGTTTTAACAACTTTATAATGTCACATATCTACCATTATAGTATCACACAGTGTAGCTGCTCTGCCCTAAAAGTCCTCGGTATGCCACCTACTCATCTACCCATCCCTCTGGCAATCACTGATCCTTTTTTCTTCCAGCTCTATTGAGGTATAATTGACAAAACTGTAACTTATTTAAAGTGTACAACATGATGATTTAATATATGTATATGCCGTGAGAGAACCCTGCCTATGGGAGTTTTTTTTAAACTCCTGTTTCTATATTCTAAATTTTAGATAATTAATTACCTGTATACAAGAGAAAAGGTTATTTTCTAAACAGAGCTAAAGGGGAACAATGGTGTTCAATGGTGCAGAACAGTCAAATAGGATAAGTGCTGAAAATGGGCTACTGGCTTTAGTAACACAGGATCAGTTCACTTCAGTTCAGTCAGTCACTCAGTCGTGTCCAACTCTTTGCAACCCCATGAATCGCAGCACGCCGGGCCTCCCTGTCCATCACCAACTCCCAGAATTCACTCAAACTCATGTGCATCGAGTCGGTGAAGCCATCCAGCCACCTCATCCTCTGTTGTCCCCTTCTCCTCTTGCCCCCAATCCCTCCCAGCATCAGGGTCTTTTCCAATGAGTCAACTCTTTGCATCGGGTGGCCAAAGTATTGGAGTTTCAGCCTCAGCATCAGTCCTTCCAATGAACACCCAGGACTGGTCTCCTTTAGGATGGACTGGTTGGAGATAGCTGAATGCAAAGACAGTCAAGGAAAGAAGGAATGGGATCAGGAACAGAAGTTAAGCGGTTAGTTCTGGAGGAGAGGAAGGCCACAATGAGTGAGCAGAGCTAGAGCCCCGCATGGGCTGAGCCCAGGAGGCAGGGAGAGGTGACTGAGAACGCTGAGAATGTTCCTAAGTCGTTCCCACTGTGGCTGAAGGAGAGAAGTGAGGCAGCACTAACTGGCTATGAGAACAGGGAAGAGGGGGAGGTGACAAATTGCTTGCTGATGAGCCCAACAAGATGGGAGAGAGGAAGAGAAAAGGACGACAGAGTGTGATGAGAGTGAATTTTCTGGTTTTAAGATCATTAAAGCAATTCTCTGGTTGTCTGTTTGTGGCTATGGCCGTTGTTTCTGGAAAGTTAAGCTAATTTAGGTTAGTGTATATGACTACAGCTCTGGGAGTGGGTGGTGGACAGGGAACCCTGGCATGCTGCATGCAGTCCATGGGGTTGCAAAGAGTCGGACACGACTAAGTGACTGAACTGAACTGAACTGTTATGACTATATGAGACAGCAAGGCCTGGGAGTGCCTGGTGATCCCTCTGTAGGGATTGAAAGAGAAGGAGACGGGAGATGAAGCCCACTGTAGAAGCACAAGACCTTGAAAAATGAATGCCAAGCAGGGCAAGGAGGAAGAAGAAAGTATGGAGGAGTCATCTCTGTGCACCAGGAAACCCAAGTCTGCAGATGGCCTCAGTCAATGAGCTCAAAAATAGCTGTTGGCCTCTCGGTCCCAACCAAGTCCCCAAACTCTTCATGCCTCAGTTTTGTCATCAATGTTTATCTCTTGCACACCAAACTATTAACACTGGTTATCTCCAGATGTTGGCATTAGAGCACCTTCTCATCATTTCTTCTTTCTGCTTTTTCTTATTTTCCAGGTCATTTTATGAGACTATGTGTGTGAAAGGGCTTCAGACTGTGTAAGATGTTTTGTCATCCAAACAATATTACTAGTCAATATTACTAGTATTAAAAGAAAACACCTTTCCAGGAATATTTGCTCCATTGTTCCACAGGTTCCCTGCTCCATCATTCTTAGATTAAAATTTACACCATTAGAATCTCAAATGTTAGGCCATGTGAGAATAAGTAGCCTTTCCAGGAGGCTATCATTAAAATAAATATATTATCTAGGGGTGCCTAGTTCTTTCCAATTAAAGATGTATATACTAACAATTTTGCTTAGTCTCTGTCCTCACTGGGTCTTTCCAGTTAATGGACATAATTTAAGACTGTTTACCTCATGGAGCCATCAAAATATACTGTCATATTTTCCAGACTCTCAAAGGCACTCAAAGGCAATGTTAAAAGAATTGGTGATAACATAATATTATTCATTACCATTCAATGTGTTTTCTTTCCCTAGAACGATATGTGCAACTTTAATAGTAATCTAAGGTAATATTTTATCCCTCAAATGCCAATCTACCAGTGGGAAATTCTGGCTCTAGGACAAGGGAGGGAGATATTCTGAGTCAGTCCCCTGACTTCCCTGAAACAAAGGGACATTTCTTTATGCCAATCGCATCTGCACGTAGGCTTCTAGAACACTGCCAACAAATGATTTCTTAGATTCCTGACAAAAGCACTCTTCAAAAATAACCAACCTTTGGGCTTAAAGCAGAGGCATCATACCCACCACTGAGGCAGCAAAGTCGGTTTGACTTAGAACTATGGGACGTCATATTGCAGCTTCCCCATTGGATACCTTATTCAAGTCTCAGTAACTCTGCTGACTCTGCTTGCCCTCCTGGGCATCTGGAAATCCAGTATCCATTGTCCAGTCTTCCCTACCAAACCCTACTCTCTGGAAAGGCTCTCGAACTGGTTTATACTAAGTGCCAGCGACTGAGAGATTACCGGGAGCAAATTACACCTTGGCAGATTCACACAGCCCTGTCTCTTAATGGTTCCATTTCTGCACATTTCCTTTTGTAACAGAAGCATAACTGATAGACCAGAAGGCATTATAAAGAATGAAAAAGGAGCTGTCCTGCCAGGCTAGCACTCAGCATCCCGGATTGCAGCAGCGCTTTGCTGTGAAGATCTGGCAGGTGAAAGGAGCTTTAATGCTCTAAGTCAAAGGATCTCAGAGCCTGAAGCCCCATTATCCTTAAGTGCTACATGGCAAGGGGAAGAACTATTGACTTCTCTATAACAGGCTTTAATAAAAAAGAAAGAAAGAACTTTACAGGGAAGAACTGCATAAGACTGAAGAGTGAGAGACTCAATATTCTGACACCTCAGATTTAACTGTAACTCTGGCGATCAGCTCCCCATGGCACAGGAGAGCTGGTGCTGACGGATTTCCCACCACTCCTGAATCTGTAACACACAGACCACCAAACCATCCATGCATAAGACTCACCCTACTTCTTAGTTACTTTCTGCCTTTCCCCTTGCTGAATGCTTTTCTTGTTTAAATGTTGGGTTCAATTGTTCATTTTTCTTGCAGGCAGAAAACAAATTCTTCATGAAATGGCTCGGAAAACTCTTTACCCATAACTATACAAATGGAGGGAAATATTAAATTAAGCAACAGAGTAGTATACCTTATATTGACTAAATAATAGCTGGCTGTGCATTAGTGTACTTGTTTTAAGGTGTTCTTTTGATCTACTATTTAAAAAAAAGGGCAGAAAGCTGCACAGATGATGTGCTACAGTGCAACTAATTATTGGGAGTTGAGTTCACAAGCACAATGCCTTCTAAAGGCAAGGCCAGAATAAATGTTTCATGGTGAAGGCATTTATAAATAGAAAATGTGCTTCAAGAAGCCACCTGATACAGGACAGGTCATCTGCAAATGGTTTATATATATGCTGCTGGGAGAGCCTCAGACAAGGATCTTGGCATAAAATCCAACCAAAACTGTGCTGGCAAGGGCAATAGAAAATAATCCATCTGAATGCCTCAAAGATACAACGAGGCAAGTTAGTGTACTTAGATCTTGCATTATCTAAATTCTGGTTTTGAGTGGCAGTTTATAGTTTTTAGAAGACTCATAATAGCCTGATTAAATATAATTTCACAGAAAGATATAAAAAGTCTAACACTTTTAAACATCTTTATAATTTTGCATGATTATAAAAATAATATATACATGTGTGAAATTGTTAAAATCAAAAGCTATAATCTTGCCATCTCTAGAAATGGCAACTATTAACCATTTGGGATAAGTTCTGGATCTTTTCCTGAAAATATCTAATATGTTACATATCTATTTATAACATATTCAATAGAAATGGCAACTATTAACCATTTGGGATAAGTTCTGGATCTTTTCCTGAAAATATCTAATATGTTACATATCTATTTATAACATATTCAATAATACATAATTATTAATAAATAACAGATAATATGTTTAACAATACTGAACAATATTCAACAATAATGCCTATTAGTTTTTAGGGATACCTCAGTGAGTAAAACCGACAAAATTATTACCTTTTCTGAGCTCACATTCTAGTGAGAGAAGACAGATGGTAAACAATAGAAAAAAACATATAAATAAATTCTATGTAAGAAGGTATTAAAATTATGGGGAAAAAGTAGAGCAGGATAAAAGGGATTAGAAATACAAGGACGTCAGACCTTACTAACAGATAATATTTGAATAATGACCATAAAAACTAAAGATGTGATCCATACAGATATTGAAGGAAGAGTATTTCAGCAGAGGAGTAGTCAGTCCAAAAGCCCTGAGGTCACTGTGTGGGTGGTATGTTCTAGAACTAACAAGGAGACCAGTGTGGCTGGAGAAGTGTGAATGAGGTCTGGGGATAGATAATGAAGCAACATGTTGTGTAAGGCATTGTAAGGCTCTGAAAGAACTGTGAATTTGGATTTTACTCTAGTGAAATGAGACCGTGAAGAGTTTGTGAGCAGAGTTGTGATACAACATACTTAAAAACTTTAAACCTCTGGCTATCTTCCCTGGTGCCTCAGAGGTTAAAGCATCTGCCTCCAGTGCAGGAGACCGGGTTTGATCCCTGGGTTGGGAAGATCCCCTGGAGAAGGAAATGGCAATCCACCCCAGTATTCTTGCCTGGAGAATCCCATGGATGGAGAAGCCTCGTAGGTTACAGTCCACGGGGTCGCAAAGAGTTGGACATGACTGAGCGACTTCACCTCACCTAATGTATCAAGAACAGGGTGTGGAAGGAAAGAGTGGGAGCCAAGCAGTAGATTATGAAGTTATATCCATGAAATAGTCCAGAGATGATGGTGGCCTGGATCTGGGTGGCAGCAGCTGAGTGTTGAGAAGTGGTCAGACTTTGGATAAATTTTACAGGTAGAGCCAGTTGCACTTCCTAATGAGTTAGATGTGCAACATAGGAGAATCATGACTATAACATTTTCGGCTTGCACCAGGAAGGACTGCTGCTGCTGCTGGTGCTAAATCACTTCAGTCGTGTCCGACTCTGTGTGACCCCATAGACGGCAGCCCACCAGGCTCCCCCCTCCCTGGGATTCTCCAGGCAAGAACACTGGAGTAGGTTGCCATTTCCTTCTCCAATGCATGGAAGTGAAAAGTGAAAGTGAAGTTGCTCAGTCATGTCCGGCTCTTTGCAACCCCATGGACTGCAGCCCACCAGGCTCCTCCATCCCTGGGATTTTCCAGGCAAGAGTACTGGAGTGGGGTGCCATCACGCAGTTGCCTTAATAAAGATAGGGAAACAGAAAAACAAGCTTGGCAGAAAAAAGATTGTGAGTTCTGTTCTGGACATGTTAGGTTTGAGGTGTCTTTTAGAAAATATACCCACATATATTATTCTAAATATACTTTTAAACATTATTCTAAACTTACTTCTCTATGTTTGCTTTAATTCTTGTGGACATTTTTCCATATCAGGACATACCGATTATTTCATGGGATACTTTGTATAGACTCAAGTTTAGTCTTTATTATGCCGTGGTAGGCAGGATCCTAAAGATGGTTGCTAAGATTCACACGTGCCCACTCTCCATTTTGTACAGATCTGGTATAATCCCCATTCCTCAAGTATGGGTGGGCAGGACCTGTGAATATGAGAGGACTGTCACTTCCCAGATTAGGTCATGTTATAAGGCGAAGGTGATGGCACAGCCATCTCTGAGAGTACATTGTCACTCCTGACATTATGTGAGCCTCTGTGAGAGCCAAATGGAGCTCTTCCTCCTGGCTTTGAAGAAGTAAACTGCCATATTGTGAGAGGGCCATGTGGCTTATACCTGAGGGCAAGCTCAGGGAGCTATGAGAGACTTTCCGTCAGCAGTCAGTAAGAAAATGGGAACCTCAGTCTGCAACTGTAAGGAACCCAATTCTGCCAACAACCTGAACAGGCTTTGAAAAGAATGCCAAGACCAAGTGAGAATGCCACTGGCCAGCTCCTGCTTTCTACGCCATGAGACCCTAGCAGAGAAACCAGTGATGCCATGCCAGAAACTGTGAGATAATAAACAGATGTTTGCCTTAAGCTTCTACATTTGTAGTAATTTGTTACACGGCAAAAGAAAATTAACATACATGATATTCCTGTCAATGTCTTTAGAAAGCCAAGCATGAATACCCCCACCGTGGAGCAAATGACTGATTAGACTACAAAACCCACTAGCATAATATCCCATGAAAATGAGTGTTTCTTGAGTCACTATAAGTAAATATAATCCGTTATACTTAATAGATTTTTTTCTGTTTTTCGAGAATTGCAGAACCTTGTAATAGAACAAACATACAGTAATCTTCATAAGACTACAGAATTTAAAAGCCAGAAATTTGATTCTGGCTTGATAACTATCTTATATAACCATTCTGTCATAATTTTCCACACATAAATAAAAGAATTTGGCCTTAAAACCAAGCTCGCTATCAAGCCCAGCAGGCACCACTCTTAGGAGTCAACTCAAATAGGCAGGCAGGAGGCAAGTAATCACTGTGCCTTGGTGGCTAAGCCGCTCTGTTCACCACAAGGAGGGGACTCCATTAAATATTTAAAACAATCACAAAGAGAACACGCAGCAGGTGGACAACGATGATTACTTGCCCACAGCCCTCACAGCAAGTGCCTGACAGCACCTGGGAGGAGGTTAACATCACATTAATGACATCCCTTTGTAGATTCTATCAAAATGAGGACTGATAGTTTCACAACTGAGATTTCAAAATAGTGAAGACAAAGAGGGCTTCCCAAGTGGCACTAGTGGTGAAGAATCCACTTGCCAAGAAGGAGACCTGGGTTCGATCCCTGGCTTGGGAAGACGCCCTGGAGGAGGGCATGGCAACCCACTCCAGTGTTCTGGCCTGGAGAATGCCATGGACAGAGGAGCCTGGCAGGCTACAGTCCGTGGGGTTGCAAAGAGTCAGACGCGACTAAAGCAACCTACCACATACACAGGGAAGGCAAAGAAGTTAGAAATACAGTTTCTACTTCAACAGCACAGCTAAGGCAAACCTTGATGGAATAAATTCTCTGATAAGTCACTGGATTTTTGTTGTATGTTTTAAAGATTGGTGGGTTGCTTGGACCTGGACAGTAGCCAGCTCTCCAAATCTGAGCATCTCTTATGTGCATAGGTGGGCTTCCCTGGTTGCTCCATGGTAAAGAATCTGCCTGCAGTGCAGGAGATGCAGGTTTGTTCCCTGGGTCGGGAGGATCTCCTGGAGAAGGAAATGGGAGCCCACTCCAATATTCTTGCCTGGGGAATCCCATGGACAGAGGAGCCTGGAAGGCTACAGACCATGGGGTCACAAAAGAGTCAGACATGATTTAGCAACTAAACAACAACGTGCATAGGTAGCCTGGCCCCTGGATAACTGGCCGGCCACTCTTGTGAAGAGCCAGGGTCACACATGGCTGGTCCCTACGTGGGAGGATATGGTGAACATCCCCGCACAGAACATGTGTCCAGCTTCATACATCTTTGTAGCTAACACATGCTATTGTTCTTCTCTGGCCAGGCAGGTTAAAGACCTGGCTTTCTTGAAGACCTACAAGTCATCAGATTATTGCCACCATCTCTTCTTTACTGCCCATGAACAATCATGCTTTATTCCTTTCTTTAGCTAGAGACTTTCCTCTTCTTCCCCACTGTCTCTGGAGGAAGAGGACATCACGTTGGTTTGTCCATGATTAAGATCTACTCATCTGTGGTTGCATGTAAAGATGTTCTCATTTAGAGAAAGCACCTGTCTCCAGCACTCCCTCAGAACCAAAAACTTAGTCCTCAACCAGATTAAAATCTTTACCTGACATTTAAATATTTATATAGTTATAGGAGTATAACCATAAGCATGATTTACAAAACATTTATATAGAATTTTATATGCTACAATATGTATAAAAGTAGTATGCCTAAGGCTACCCAGCTGGTGACTGGGGAAGGTGGGACAAAAAGGTTGGTCTGCTGGCCACAAGTTCACATCTCTGTGGAGAGAGACATGACAGTGGCAACCCTGCTTTCCAGGCAGCCCCTGAGTAGCTGGTCCCCCTGAGAGGCCACTTAGGGAGAGAGGAGGGAACTAGGTACCACAAGGTCCACAGGCTGTTCTGCGCCCTGTCTCAAGGAAGCTGTATGGCCTCAGGCAAGTGACTTCAGCTCTCTGAGCCTCTGCTTCTTCACTTGTAAATTAAAGAAATCTCTAATATTTATATTAACTGCAAGCTGATGTATCTACAGTCTGAAACAGCAGAAATAAGGCCAATCCACTAGGGGAGCTCTATTCCAGTTCACTACTAATGATTGGAGTCCTTATTCATGTTCAGTGAAGAGAATCCAAATGGCCAGGATTACCCAGTAAGCCACTGAGAAAAGTAGGATAGATACCAGTGCTCAGAATAGACTTATGTTGAGAAAATCTATAAGAAAAAAATAGGAAATGCTTTGAAAAGGATTCCCCATGAAACTCCTCTGCAAATTATGATTTTTGTTAACCAGCTTCAAATTATTTGGGGAAGTCAGTAATGTAGAGAATATAAAAGCACATGCTTTCTCCAATGGAGATACCTACTGGAGATAATCCATTAATCCTATATTTAGAAAATGATTTCCTCATATTCTACCACCAATAAACAATGATTTATTGTAATTATTGGGAAAAACTATGGACCTATGTACCAGACTTAAGAAGAGAGGACTCAAACCTTTGCAAGAAGAGAGCACAGTTCTAAAAGGTACCCTCTACCTCTAAGATAATCCTAGAATTACCTTTAGTGAAAGGGTGAAACAATTCCATTTTGCCTGAGTATTTTTTTACCTTGGGGAAAATACTATGTTAACGAAAGAAATTATCTGAATTGATGGTCTTTATGTTATGATCTATACCATCTTACATCAGGCTTTGAAAGGAGAAGGCTCATGCCTCTCAGCCTCTTGGGGGAGAGCACTGTGGCTCTGTTTCATTCATCATTAACACAAGCAGTTGACACTGATCAGTGAAACAAAATATTCTTGAAAAGGGAGGAAGCCTAAGCAGATAAATAATTCTTTTTTCCTGGTATGATACTTAACACATACACCATAACACACATACATTTGTAGGACAAATCTATCTAGGCAGAATTCGCACTCTCTTTCACCTCTATCCGCATTGATTAATTCTTTTCCAATTTTCTTCCTCTGCATGAGAAAGGAAACATAAGGAATTTTAAATTTCAGCACCACTCAAAGAGAACATGTAGAAATCATGACATATTGCCAGATCTGCATTTAAAATTGGTATTAGTTGTGCGGCAGCTCGAAAGCCTTTTAGGGGGAAGGCCAAGAAAAAATGGTGGTCTAGATACTTGCTTTATTTTACCATAGGGAAGAAAGTGATTTCACAAAATGGTCACTACTTAACCTACCACAGTTTACTGTCTTCAGACATCATTGCCTCTAACTACTGGATCAGAGCATGAATTTTTAATGTTCAATCCCATAGAACTAACTGTTGCATTTCTGCTCAAGAGCCCAAATTGTTCTTTTTTGTAAATGAGTGAGCAGGCTGTCTTATATTGGAATGGGCTGTAAGTGTGGAGAAAAATGTAAATTGACTGTAAATCACCAATCAGGAAGAGATGTGATAAGAGTCTGCCCGTAGACATAAGGATATGGGATATTCAGGCTCACTATATTGTATTAGCAAGAAGCATTCTTGAGATACTAATTATTTTTTGCTACATAAGCTATTTTTCAAAAGGAAAAAGGGCAATGATTGGGCAAGAACTTTTTATTCTCCTGTTAAAGGTGGAGATACTTGTAGCCTGAGACTGAGCAGGTCACTCTCCTAGGTACAGATGCTGGAAGAGCTCTTGCACGTGTGTACCTGGAGGTATGGACAGGAATGGCCAAGAAGGTAGTTATGCATGTAACATCATGCAAATGTCCACCAGCACTATAGTGGATGGAGCGACACATTCGTACAGTGGAACACTTACCAGCACTGAAAACAAATGAACAAACTACAAGGGCTCTTGATTCAGGAATTTATACTGAATTTGAAAAAGCAAGCCACAGAAGAAGACATACAGCATAATTCAATTCGTATAAAGTTCAGAGATGTGCAAAACATGTAATAACATGTAAAAAATGTAATATATAAAACCTACATGATGAAACTATTGTTGTTTAGTTGCTAAGTCGTGTCCAGCTCTTTTGCAGCCCCATGGACTGTAGCCTGCCAAGCTCCTCTGTCCATGGGATTTCCCAGGCACGAATACTGGAGTGGGTTGCCATTTCCTTCTCCAGGGGATCTTCCCAACCCAGAGATCGAACTCATGTCTCCTGCATTGGCAGGCAGATTTTTATCACAAAGCCACTGGGAAGCCCCAGTGAAACTATACATAAAAGCAAAAAATTGTTAAATTCAAATTAGGATAATGGTTTACCTCTGTGTGGGAAATAAAGGAGACTGAACTAAGGAAGATCAATACAAGGATTCAGAAGCAGTGATCGAGTTCTTTCTCTTAAATTGGGTGGTGGGCATTGACTCTATCATGTTTTATTGGGAAGCTTCATCATGTTTTATTATACTTTTGCATATGCCTTATGAACCAACTTTTAAAATGGTGTAAATACGTTGACTCTTTTTGCTTCCCCAGAATTTGACTTTTGGTCCAAAGCTAAGAGCAGAATAATAGCAATCCATACCAAACCTGGCACTATAATTTGGGGTAAGAATCAACCATCATCTCTTAACTATCTAATATAATATGTTGACTTTGTAACGAATGGGCAATTAACTGTTTTTTTTTCCTATAGTGAGCCTTTCAGTTTGTTCAGTACTACTAATGTTAATAATAGAATACTGAGACAATTTCTTCCTAAAACTGTGTGTTTACAAATCTGTTGTTCAGCATTCTGAAATCAAGAAGGAAAGAAGCATAGCAAAAGGCAAAACTTTATAACATCAGTCCTAACCCAATCATAATGTTAACACATATATTGACACCTATAAATCATTTCTGCTTTGCTAGTTACAGAACCAAGGTTGGTGGTGTTTTTCCTTACAGGACGAGACCTAAAGAAATTCTGGATTGTCTACTCTCCCAAGGAAGGTATTTCAAAGCTCAGAAATAATGTATCAGAAACTGAAGCTAGCCAGAGTGTGGTTAGCATTGGGGTAGCTAAGGGAGCACACTGGAGACACCCAACCCAGACAGGGAGCTCACGAAAGGATGTCCAAGATACAGGCATCGCAGCTAGATGCTGGAGAATAAATAGAAAATACATAGTAGATGTGACCTGGGGGAAGAGAATTCTGGGCAGCTACAGAAGCATAAATTTCAGGAATTTAAACTTTCCATGCCATGTTCAGTCACTCAGTCATACCCGACTCATTGTGACCCCATGGACTGTAGCCTGTCAGGCTTCTCTGTCCATGGGATATCCAGGCAAAAAGACTGGAGTGGGTTACCAGGGATCGAACCTGCATCTGCTGCTCCTGCGTTGGTAGGCGGATTCTTTACCACCGTGCCACCTGGGAAGCCCATGAAGAGATCTGCAAAGATCTGAATGAAGTTATCAATTTGACCTGGAGTCCAACCTCCCCACCATTGTTGCATCCCACCCTAGACCCTGGAGACAGTACAGGGCAGGATTCAGAGGCTGGGCTTTGGAGTCTGAGCTGCTGCTGCTGCTGCTGCTGCTAAGTCGCGTCAGTCGTGTCCAACTCTGTGCGACCCCATAGACGGCAGCCCACCAGGCTCCGCCGTCCCTGGGATTCTCCAGGCAAGAACACTGGAGTGGGTTGCCATTTCCTTCTCCAATGCATGGAAGTGAAAAGTGAAAGTGGAGTCTGAGAAACCAGGACTAACTCTCACTTCCAATTAAATGTTCAGTTATCATTACTGATCTAGTCTCTGTTCTGCAGCCAGTGTGATCTTTTCAAAGTATAACTCCTTCTTCTCCCTCATTGATAACTTGACTACTGATTCCCCTTGCCCATGATAAATACTCAAACTTCTTAACACATCTTTCAAAGCCTCTGGATGATCTGGCCCCTGCTTTCTCCTCCAGCCTCATCTACCCAGCCCTCCAGCTATGTTAACTCATCTCTGTTCCCAGACTCCTCATGTTCTCAGTCTTGCCTGGAACACATATCTCATCACCATTGTCATCATAACACTCCTGCTACTATTCAGACCTTAGCTTGGTAACCTAGTAATTTAATCTCCTAATTTATTGAATACACACCACACACACACAGAGGCATTTTATGAGTTCATGTAAATTTATCTATATGATACCCTATACTACCTTAGAATTAAACTTCTGCCAAGTCAGAATCTACATTGTCTTAATATATTTTGCACATCAGCACAATGCATGCCTACATAATTAACATTAAACAGTAACAGAAGCCAACGTACCATTCCTTGGGAGCAATCTTTTAAAATATGGTAGCTGTTCTAATATCTATTGGGAAATAATTATGTTACATACACATTTTTATTACTAACCATTTCATCGTTTAACATAAACTGTTTAATATAAAATGTGCCTGAATATATTTAATTGCATGGGTTTAACTACATGTTTAATATAAAATGTTCCTCATAGTAAAAAAGAGCACCAGGCTAGAGAGTTAAGAGTGTCTTTGCAGTTATGTGCGTTAACATGAAACACTGAATCCGAATGTCCATCAACACCATAATCGATTTAAAAAATGATGCTGAGTCATACAGTGGAATACTTTGCAGCAGTGAAAATAAATGAATGAATTACACACGCATGTGACTCAGGAACATAAACTGAATGAAAAAGCAAGACACAGAAGAATACATACAGTATAATTCAATTATATAAAGTTCAGAGGTGTGTAAAATGGAACAATGTAAGTGGCAGGGTCAAATATATGCAGTGAAACTATATAGCCATTTTGCCACAAATCAGGGTAGAGAAAGGAAGATGTCCTGTCAAACACAGCATTTATACTCAGTTGTGTCCGACTCTTTGCAACCCCATTGATTTTACAGCCCATGGAATTCTCCAGACCAGAATATTAGAATGGGTAGCCTTTCCCTTCTCCAGGAGATCTTCCCCACCCAGGAATCAAACCAGGGTCTCCTGCATTGCAGGTGGATTCTTTACCAGCTAAGCCACAAGGGAAGTCCAAGAATACTGGAGTGGGTATCATATCCCTTCTCCAGCAGATCTTCCCAATCCAGGAATCGAACCAGGGTCTCCTGCACTGCAGGGGGATTCTGTACCAAGTGAGCTATGAGGGAAGCCTGTCAGTCAGCAGTAGGCGATGCGGAAAGTCAGATCACAGGGGAAAGATTCAGAAGAACCGCCAGTCAGCTCAGCAGTTGCTGTGGATTTGCATGGTGTTCCTTTGGGGCTCTGGCCAGCAATGCATCCACAGGGTGACAAGAGAACCTGAAAACTGCAACCAGAGGCCTCCTCTTACCTCGGCATCAAAGCGGGGATCCTGGTAGGCATCACTGATGTTCACTGGAAGGCCCGTGGAAGCCACCAGCTCGGCAACACTGTTATTTATTAGCCAGTCAGAGTACGATGATTTCTCCATGCTTTCTTTGAAACTATCAGAACACCAAGGCAGGCAGAAAGAAAAGAGAAAAACATCAGTTTACCCGAAAGCTAACCTGTAAAAGTACTCCCGTAGCAGGACTATCCATCCTCATTAAGAAGGGGCATGTGACCTTAGCCACAGAACCATAGCAAGGTAATTAGCAGCAGCTACGTCAAAATGACTTACCTGCTATCTTGTAAAATAATCAGCTCCATGGGTAGAAATGATAGATGTTTTAAGATCCAGAGGACAACTCTAGGTTTTATTTAGTCCCCAAAGCAGGCAGAGGTAGAACAGATAATCCGGAAATGACCAAAATTGACAATAAGATGCCAATGCCACGGCATAATAAATTACACTCACCCTCCTAAGCCCACACCTCTTAACAGAGCAGACTAGATGCTTGATACTAGGGAAAATGAAACCCAAGAGTGAGGAAGAATTCAGAAACAAATTGAAAATTTACAAAAGTTTAAGTGTAGCAAAAGAGCATGTCTAGACTCCATCTTAGTATTCTGTAGCCATTTTTTGTAGTGTCAGAGTATATTTCTTAACAAAAATACATTTCCTACTTACAAAGTCTTACTGAGAAATGTTTTAACCCTACCCTTGACATTAATAATTTAAAATATATCCATGTATGATTTTAACAAGGAATTTTATGTTAAATGATTTTGTTAACTTTCCTCTGTGCCCCTTTCACTACAAAGGTCAAATTTATACAAATGCCATAAGAATTAGTAAGATTCCCCACTTCATCCCTCCCTTCCATCATTTCTTCCTCCTGTACCTACTGAGCACTGCCAGGAGCTGCAGAAATACAAACTGGAGTACTGTTCAAATTAGCAACATCAAGGAAGATTTCCTGGAGGATGTTAGGTTTATGGCGTGGCCAGTAATAATTGAAATTACGTAAATGAATGTAACTGTACAGGGCAATGCTTTTCAAACTACACACATTCTGTGGAACCCTGGGTTCCTGAAGATGTTAATGAATGTACTATAGTAAGAATAATAACTCTGTTGACTTTTTAATCTAAGCTGCAGTGTACATAAGAAAAACACTAAATTCTGTACATAGAAAGTGAAAGTGAAGTCGCTCAGTCGTGTCTGACTCTTTGTGACCCCATGGCCTGTAGCCTACCAGGCTCCTCTGTCCATGGGATTTTCCAGGCAAGAGTACTGGAGTGGGTTGCCATTTCCTTCTCCAGGAGATCTTCCTGACCCAGGGATTGAAGCTGGGTCTCCTGCATTGTAGGGAGACGCTTTACCATCTGAGCCAGTCATTGTTATTATGCAATAATGTGTCTGTGTGGAATTTGTGCTGTACTGGGAATGCCAGGAACTGGCATGGAGCGTCCACTGGGTACGTGAATGAGAGGGAAGCACAGACATTATTTACCACCATTAATACATCTCATCTGTAATGACCGTTGGTCTGCGTCTGATAAGTTCAACATGGATTTGTGATGCTTGTTATTCAGTCTTTATTGCATATTAAATGTTACTTGTACATAAACTTATTCCTTATGGATCTCCAGCTGAAAATGAAAGCATTAATAAAAAACACAGGTGAATTTCTCTGGTGGTGGCTAAATTAAAGAGGCAAAAAGACTGAGAACTTCAAAGAGAAGACAAGCTCTTTATTTTCTCAAACAAGCAAAAGAACAACAAAAAAAGTCCCTATTTTATTTTGTTTATTATGCCCATGAGAAGTGAAATTTCACATTGTGCTGCAATGAAAGCAAAAAACAGGAAGAAACATGAAAATGGACCTGATATAAGGATCCAATTTAATGAAGTCATTTGTCAGTTTATAAAAGGGTGTGACTGAATGCTGATCATTTCTTGCAGAGATTCATCGATCAGTTGATTCATTCTGTGCTGCTGGTGTACCATAATTATTTTTTACATCTTCTGTGATGAAACAGTGTAGAAAGTGCTGACCTACAGTGTGGTGAGAACAGCTGTGGTGGGACCTTGGGGATGAGCTAGGGAAGGAAATGAGAAAGATATGTAGGGGTTGGGGGAGGCTAAGCATGGATCTGAGAACTGAGGAAGGTCATTTGGGGCCATAATCAATCTAAGGGCTTCCCTGATGGTTCAGATGGTAAAGAATCTGCCTGCAAAGCAAGAGTGAAAGTGAAACTGTCGGTCACTCAGTCGTGTCTGATTCTTTGCAACCCCATGGACTGTAGCCCACCAGGCTCCTCTGTCCATGAAATTCTCCAGGCAGGAATATTGGAGTGGGTTGCCATTTCCTTCTCCAGGGGATCTTCCCAACCCAGGGGTTGAACCTGTGTCTCCTGCATTGCAGGATGACTCTTTCCCATCTGAGCCACCAGGGAGTCCAGCAATGCAAGGGACTGGGGTTTGATCCTTGGTGGGTCACAAACAGTTGGACATGACTAAGCCACTAACACTTTCACAATGAATCTAAGGGGACTCACTGCAGTTTGGAAACACATCAAAAATTTGATTCCTCCATAGGCTGTGAATGCAGATGAGATTGTGGTAGCTCAGTGGATTTCAGTTGCCATGTGCATAACTGCAAAATAACCAGTTAGGTTATTTTAACTCTTTAAAGAGTTAAGATTAAGATTAGTTTAAAGTAACAAGAAAATAGTAAAGAAATCCTTTAGCTTGTATTATACTAGGACTAGGTGCATAGGAAGCTTGGGTTTTTAAGTGAGTTTCCTGTAAAGAGCTACAGTTTGATTCCTCTTCCTCAGTGGTATCTTGATTCCAAGTATGAGACTCACACTCACTCAAAGAGAACTTCATGAACTTAAACATACTGACTGTGGAGGGATAAAAGAGAATTGTCTTATTGCACAGAACACATAATTCCTGAAATGTGGCTGTCCCTGAAAGGAGGCCCAGTGAGTAAATATAAACATCAAGGTCGACAAGGTGCCAAGCAGCGTAGGAGAGAAATCGATACAAGTAAAACTAATCAGACAAATAAAATACCCCAGGACGAGGAACTTCACCAAGTTTAATTGTCTGAAAAACCTCTCTCAGCTAAAGGTTCAAACATAGAAAACTGTATGAAAATAAATATGACTATTTTTTAGAATTAATTCTCAAGATGAGTCTCTAAATTAGAAGACAAAATATCTGAATAAAATGATGTTAATCATTAGACTGTGTCTGTATTGATGGTTTTGTTCTCAAAATCAGAGAGACTGATTTCCTTTAGGATTGACTGGTTTGATCTCCCCGCAGTCCAAGAGACTCTCAAGAGTCTTCTGCAGCACAATTCAAAGGCATCAATTCTTCTGCGCTCAGCTTTCTTTACAATCCAACTCTCACATCTGTACATGACTACTAGAAAAACCATAGCTTTGACTATATGGACCTTTATCAGTAAAGTAATGTCTCTGCTTTTTAATACACTGTCTAGGTTTGTCATAGCTTTTCTTCCAAGGAGCAAGCGTCTTTTAATTTCATGGCTGCAGTTACTGTCCACAGAGATTTTGGAGCCCAAGAAATGAAAATCTGACACTGTTTCCACTTTTCCCCCTTCTATTAGCCATGAAGTGATGGGACTTGTTTTTCCTAGAGACTCCTGATACTTCACTCTTTCAAGAATGACTATTAGTTGGGCTGCTGCTAAATGCTGGAAAGTCATAAGTGAATCTTGAATGAAATGATCTATAAGGGTCTTTTCTTTTTTTCCGACAAAAGGGAATTGATACATGGGAACCCATCTATATACATATGGTCTCCTCAGCTCCTCCCCCTACCTGTACAGAAGGAGATATAGACAGAAACTAAAGAGGCCCCACCTTCAGGAAGCTCACAAGCAATGACAATGGATTGTGATGCCCTAAATGAAGATGTAAAGACATTATGGGAACAGAGAAAAGAAGGATCAGTTCTGTCTAGGCTGGGAATGATATTTGAGAACTACTTCACAAAGGAAGTTAATAGAAGCTGATCTTATAAGGAGGATAAGTAAGAGTCATCTGGCAGAGAAAGAAGGAAAAAGCAATTCAGACAAAACCACAACAGAACTCAAGCTTTAGAAGTGTGAGGTTTTCTGTACTGGTGTAACGAATGGTAGAGCTAAAACTTAGACTAAATGGCAGAAGTGATGACTACGGGTCTAATAGAAGAGGCAGCCTCTATATTGCGTGGTTCCATGCACAAACACAACCACATTTATACTTATGGTTCCCACACACATGTCAGCAGTGCATTGAGTCCTAAGTTCCCTACGTATGCATCTAAGCACTTTCTGGACATTTCCTCCTGGTTATCCACAGACATCTCAAATTTAACATTTGCAAGATTGAACTAACACACTCTCCTTGATGTGTTAACAATCATTAAAATAAACAACTGTGACCATTAACTAAAAATAGATCATTGGGTAAGGAATAGAAGTTTCAACATAGACACAATCTGTTTTCTTATTTTCGGGTCATGATTGATTATCAGTCGCCCTCTGATAGGCTGAGTATTATACAGTGGGGGTAGGATTCAGAGAGACGAAGAATCAGGAACACCAAGAACTCTTCCAGACAGAAATTTCTTTTTTATGCTTTGTAAACAAAAACTGATTTTTCATCTACACCTTGTACCTGGTACTGGTTTCCATCTTGCTCCATTGACCAGAGGTCAGTCTGAACTTTTGGTTCACAAAGAGAAATGCCTTTATTTTTTCTTCTCAAGTAAGCCCGTCTATCTCTGGGTCCTTCCTGAAGCTTCGAGCTGTGCAACATTATTTGAAGTTGTCTTTTAATTAGGAGATTAAGGAACTAAGTCAATATCAGTTGAACTCAAAGCTAGGACCCCAGCAGGGGAATCTCAAATGCCTAGATCTAGGACATTAATAATTTCCTACTGCCCTCAGTATATCTTTGAAGGTTACCAAATAAGTCTTAGACATGAAAGGTAATGGGAGAGAACTTAATTAGCAAGTGGAGCCAGCCTGTCAGTTGCTATACTGTGGTGGGAGAGGAAGATGCTCTAAGTTGCAGACCTTCCTGAATCTTATCATGACCTGAACTTGTTAATTATGGTCTATCTTGAGGATACTTCATTAGACTTGTATTTCTCACTTTAGGCATTGTGTTATCAGAAATTAAGACATGGAAACCAAATAACACATTTTCTGCCCTTCATTTCCTCAAGTTGTACAATGGGAATGATGAGATTTATCACTCCAAGGAGTTGGTGTCATTTTGGGAAGCGTCTTGCACCTCTCAGCTGGGTGTCAGACGGCATTACTGTGAGTAGTTGGCGTTTACAATTTAGTATCAGGTAGTGACAACTGCTTGGTTTCATAGGTGAGCGAATCTGGGTTTGGGGGGTTTGTTTCTGTTTTTTGTTTTTCTTGTATCTTGGCCCAACATTTCCTTGCTATGAGACTACAGATCAAATTTTAATAACTCTGACTGTTAGTTTCCATAACAGAAATTAGGGGAAATACAACCCATTTTACAGGGTTGTCTTGAGGATACCATAATATAATGTTGAATAATGCATAACACATAGAAAGCTCTCACTATTAGTTTCTTGTAGCCCAAAGATTCTTCATTTATTAAAAACACTAGGTGAGGTGTAGTCTGTTTATCTACTGGGACAGGAAAGATATGACTGTTTTTTGGCTGTGGCATTGTTGCCAGATTTGGAGGGGTGCTGAAGTAAAAATGTGCTAGCTGGTAAAACTGTTGACAATAAAGGATAAGGTTAAAATTCTATCCATCTAGAAGTGTCAAGTAGCCTTATCACATCTCTCTTTGGGGCTCCTGTGGGCACCTCCACCCATCTGCTCTGGATTGAGAGCATATCTTCCCACAAGTCCTATGCATATGTCTACACAGCAAGAAAGAAGTGGACTCAATACATTAAAATATTAACTAAGGCATGTTGAATGAGAGACCTAAAAAAATGAGAGAGTAAAGCACAAAAAAACAAACATTAAGGCTTTCAAGTTGCCATGATTCTGTTTACTGTGTGGCATCAACATAGGGGACAGCTGACCTGCACAGGCTACTATTTTATGTCTGATCTCAGTACTTCTTCATGTGCCTTGTTTTCTTGGAATGTTTCTATAGCTTTTATCCTTCTCTGTGACAGTCTTACTAAAGTGATAAGACCACTGATCTAAAATACATAGGGTAATGAGAAGGTTTGTCTTTCATTTAGTCTTCATATTCTAAGTCAGGAAAGAGAAAAAAAATAACTAAAATATATTTGAGAAGTGAAAGCTAGATGTTTGGGAAATGTCTCCTTGAGTTTCCTACGATTTTTGGAAGACACAAAAGTTTATTAGAAATATTGCCTCTCCCTCACTGATGTTTGATTATTATAATTAGCGTTATGCAAATGGGGTATAGACACATACATTACTACCGCCATGGAGGTTATTTATAAAATAGGGTTATATTTGGGGAGGGGGATTTGGGGCCATATAAGCCCAGAAATATCAAAGTGATATTATCCCTGCACAGTTCAGTTGCTCAGTCATGTCCAATTCTTTGTGACCCCATGAACTGCAGCACACCAGGCCTCCCTATCCATTGCCAACTCCTGGAGTTTACTCAAACTCATGTCCTTTGAGTCAGTAATGACATCCAACCATCTCATCCTCTGTTGTCCCCTTCTCCTCCTGCCTTCAATTTTTCCCAGCATCAGGGTCTTTTCAAATGAGTCAGCTTTTTGCATCAGGTGGCCAAAGCATTGGAGTTTCAGCCTCAATATCAGTCCTTCCAGTGAACACCCAGGACTGATCTCCTTTAGGATGGACTGACTGGATTTCCTTGCAGTCCAAGGGACTCTCAAGAATCTTCTTCAACACCACAGTTCAAAAGCATCAGGTCAGGCATAAATTGTTCCAGTGTCAACACCCCATCCATATAACATTCTCTATATTTTGTGGGAAAAGGAGGTTGGATATAACTAGATGACTCTAACAATGGAGCTTCCTGATAAAGAAGTGGCCTTGGCACCAAGTGGAAGCCTCAGAGCTCAGTTGCTGGTACCTGGAAGACTGATCTACTGATCCACTTCCTTGTTAAACAATCAAAAGGGAGGTGGGCCATCTGGATCTTTTACTTTTCAACTAGCAACATTAAATATTGGCATAATAAGTTTCAGCAGCCCTGAATTTTTCAGATGATAGACAATCAAAAAGAACAGACTTTTAGACTCTGTGGGAGAGGGAGGGGGTGGGATGATTTGGGAGAATGGCATTGAAACATGTATACTATCAGGTAAGAAACGAATCGCCAGTCTATGTTCGATACAGGATACAGGATGCTTGGGGCTGGTGCATGGGGATGATCCAGAGAGATGATATGGGGTGGGAGGTGGGAGGGGGGTTCAGGATTGGGAACTCATGTACACCCATGGCTGATTCATGTCAATGTATGGCAAAACCAATACAGTATTGTAAAGCAAAATAAAGTAAAAATAAAAATTAAAAAAAAAGAATGTCCTAAGGTTCTCATTTATAGGAAGTTATACAACAACACAAATCTTACATTTCAAAGATGACTGGTTATGATGGTGATGATGCTATTTTAATGTTTAATATTTTAAAGATTTTCTTCATTCCTTGAAAATAGAATAAGTATCACATTTTTATTCCTACAAAACACCCATCACATGCTTCCTAGCAGAGGTGCAGTTAAAGAGAGAAGATCCATGAACAAGAAAGTAAAAGAGAATATATTCATGATGTACTATAGAAGTAGTCTGTCTTACATCAGTGTGTAAGTTTGTCTAACCTACTACTCTAGGTAATCGAGAAATTTCAAAGAAGGTAAGTAGAACAGAGAGACTTTCCAAATTGGTAAAGCCCACAAAAATTTGTCCCCCCATAAAAGAATGAGAATACTAGCAAAAAATGGTCAAAATCAACTTTTTTTGAGGAAATTAAAGAGAGGCTTACAAAAATCCAGAGTGTTCATTCAAGAAAAACAGTTGAATCTCTATAAGGACAGCAAGTTGTGTGTTATTTTAACTTACCTTATTCTCATCTCCCTATCTCAAGCTCTGGGGTAGTGGTGAAAACCAGCAGACTCATAATCATGCTAGCTGTGAAAACCAGTTGCCAAGTAGCCACTGGCAGAGGAACAATGGGTTTGGAGTGCCCCAAAAGTCACACCCCTAGAGAATTGTTATTGTTTGACCTATTTGGCAGCTCCATGGAAACCTCCACTCATAAAGCTTTTCTTTATTTGACCTGACTTTGAGCTTGCTCAGTAAGAACACCCTTTATCCCAAAGCATTTGTCGGGGGGAAAATGGCAGCAGCTGTTTAATATCACAACTGCTTTTGGCAGAGAAACACTTACAGCTAACAAGAAGCTGACCAGAAAACCTAAAAGAAGAAGTATGGGAATAAGATATTACTAGGGAGATTTGCAAAGTTCTGAGACATTCCTGGAAATATAGAGTTGAATGTATGCTCAGAAAAGACCAGAGAAGGTCCTAAACTCCTACCTCTGGTTGACCTTGAAGTTCTATGAAAGCAGAAAGTGAAAGCTAAGTAAACTTCCTGTAACAGAATTGAAGGTACCCCACACATGCACACAGATCCCCTCAGCAAGGCTGGAAGACTTATTGGTTCTTTTTTTTTTTTTTAAGGAAACCTCAACCCAGTCATTAGCTGACAACTGAGCTAACTAGGGAGAGAATTCAGTTGCCACACACAACAAAGATAGTTCATGAAAGCCAGTAAACAACAAATAGCGGAAACAACAATAACAGAAACAAATATAAACAACAGCAAAGCCTGGATGGAATGAGTCAGGAGTGGATATTATTTCCAGTATTCATTTAAATTATTCCGTTTTAAACTGAGAGAGAGAAATAAAAAAATAAACAGGAAAAAAAGCAATCAACAGAAACTGCCCCGAGTAAGCCCAGATGTTGGACTTACCAGACAAAGACTTTAAATTGGCTGATATAAATGTGTTCAAAATACTAAAGGAAACCATACTCCAACCTGCCCCCCAAAAAAAGAGCCTAAAGAAAAACATGAGGAAAATGTCTCACCAAATAGATAATATCAGTAAAGAGATGAAAATCATAAAAGGAAACCAAATAAAAAATTCTGGAATTGAAAATTATAATAATTGAAATAAAAATTCACTAAGAGGGATGAACAGGAGGTATGAGAAGCCAAAAGAACCATTTAACTTGAAGATAAGTTAATTGAAGATAGAGAGTATCTGGTCTGAGGAACAGAAAGAAAAAAGAATGAAAGAAAAGAGTCTTAGCAACTTTTAGGCACATAAACATATGCATAATGGAAGTCTCAGACAGAGAGAAGACAAGAAAAGGAGAAGAAAAGATATTTGAAGAAACATAGGAGAAAATATCACATATTTGACTAAAATAAACATTCAGTCAGTTCAGTTCAGTTGCTCAGTTGTGTCTGACTCTTTGTGACCCCATGGACTGCAGCATGCCAGGCCTCCCTATCCATTCCCAACTCTTGGAGTTTACTCAAACTCATCTCCTTTGAGTCAGTAATGCCATCCAACCATCTCATCCTCTGTCGTCCCCTTCTCCCCCTGCCCTCAATCTTTCCCAGCATCAGGGTCTTTTCAAATGGGTCAGTTCTTCGTATCAGGTGACCAAAGGATTGGAGTTTCAGCTTCAGCATCATTCCTTCCCATGCACACCCAGGACTGATCTCCTTTAGGATGGATCTCCTTGCAGTCCAAGGGACTCTCAAGAGTCTTCTCCAACACCACAGTTCAAAAACATCAATTCTTCGGTCCTCAGCTCTGTTTATAGTCCAATTCTCAATCCATACATGACTACTGGAAAAACCATAGCTTTGACTAGATGGACCTTAGTTGGCAAAGTAATGTCTCTGCTTTTTAATATGCTGTCTAGGTTGGTCATAACTCCTTCCAAGGAGTAAGAGTCTTTTAATTTCATGGCTGCAGTCACCATCTGCAGTGATTTTGGAGCCCCCCAAAATAAAGTCTGACACTGTTTCCACTGTTTCCCCATCTATTTCCCATGAAGTGATGGGACCACATGTCATAATCTTAGTTTTCTGAATGTTGAGTTTTAAGCCAAATTTTTCACTCTCCTCTTTCACTTTCATCAGGAGCCTCTTTAGTTCTTCACTTTCTGCCATAAGGGTGGTATCATCTGCATATTTGAGGCTATTACTATTTCTCCCAACAATCTTGATTCCAGCTTGTGCTTCATCTATCCTGGCATTTCTCATGATGTACTCTGCATAGAAGTTAAATAAGCAGGGTGACAATATACAGCCTTGACATACTCCTTTCCCTATTTGGAACCAGTCCATTGTTCGATGTACGGTTCTAACTGTTGCTTCCTGACCTGCATACGGATTTCTCAAAAGGCAGGTCAGGTGGTCTGGTATTCCCATCTCTTTCAGAATTTTCCACAGTTTGTTGTGATCCACACAGCCAAAGGCTTTGGCATAGTTAATAAAGCAGAAGTAGATGTTTTCCTGGAACTCTCTTGCTTTTTCCATGATCCAGTGGATGTTGGCAATTTGATCTCTGGTTCCTCTGCCTTTTCTAAATTTACCTTGAAGTTCACGGTTCACATACTGTTGAAGCCTGGCTTGGAGAATTTTGAGCATTACTTTGCTAGCGTGTGAGATGAGTGCAATTGTGCGGTAGTTTGAGCATTCTTTGGCATTCTTTCTTTGGGTTGGAAAGAAAATTGATCTTTTCCAACCCTGTGGCCACTGCTGAGTTTTCCAAATTTGCTGGCATATTGAGTGCAGTACTTTCACAGAATCATCTTTTAGGATTTCAAATAGCTCAACTAAAATTCCATCACCTCTAATAGCTTCGTTTGTAGTGATGCTTCCTAAGCCCCACTTGACTTCACATTCCAGGATGTCTGGCTCTATATTAGTGATCACATCATCATGATTACCTGAGTTGTGAAGATCTTTTTTGTATAGTTCTTCTGTGTATTCTTGCCACCTCTTCTTAATATCTGCTGCTTCTGTTAGGTCCATACCATTTCTGTCCTTTATCGAGCCCATCTTTGCTTGAAATGTTCCCTTGGTATCTCTAATTTTCTTGAAGAGATCTCTAGTCTTTCCCATTCTATTGCTTTCTTCTATTTCTTTGCACTGATTGCTGAGGAAGGCTTTCTTATCTCTCCTTGCTATTCTTTGGAACTCCGTATTCAAATGGGTATATTTTTCCTTTTCTCCTTTGTCTTTCACTTCTCTTCTATTCCCAGCTATTTGTAAGGCCTCATGAGACAACCATTTTGCCTTTTTGCATTTCTTTTCCTTAGGGATGGTCTTGATTCCTGCCTCCTGTACAGTGTCATGAACCTCCATCCATAGTTCTTCAGGCACTCTATCAGATCTAATCTCTTGAATCTATCACTTCCACTGTACAATCGCAAGGGCTTTGATTTAGGTCATACATGAACAGTTTAGTGGTTTTCCCTAATTTCTTTAATTTAAGTCTGCATTTGGCAATAAGTTCATGATCTGAGCCATAGTCAGCTCCCGGTCTTGTTTTTGCTGACTGTATAGAACTTCTCCTTCTTTGGCTGTGAAGAATATATTCAACCTGATTTCGGTATTGACCAAAATAAACATTAATCTATACATTTAAGGATCTCAACAAAATCCAAGTAAGATAAACTCACAAGGATCCACACCCAGACATAACATTAACAGACTATTGAAAACTAATGGAAGCCAGAATGCAGCTGAATGACACAGTCAACGTGCTCAAAGAGAAAGACCATTAAGGAAGAACTGTATGTCCAGCAAAATTATACTTTAAAAATAAAGGAGAGGTTGAGACATTTTCAAATAAACAAGAACTGAGAAGATTCATTACCAGCAGACATGCCCTAGAAGAAATACTAAAGGTTGTCATTCAGGCTGAAATTAAAGAACACGTGAGATGAAGATCATGGCATCCAGTCCCATCACTCCATGGGAAATAGATGGAGAAACAGTGGAAACAGTGTCAGACTTTATTTTTTGGGCTCCAAAATCACTGCAGATGGTGACTGCAGCCATGAAATTAAAAGACGCTTACTCCTTGGAAGAAAAGTTATGAGCAATCTAGATAGCATATTCAAAAGCAGAGATATTACTTTGCTGACTAAGGTCCGTCTAGTCAAGGCTATGGTTTTTCCTGTGGTCATGTATGGATGTGAGAGTTGGACTGTGAAGAAGGCTGAGCACCAAAGACTTGATGCTTTTGAACTGTGGTGTTGGAGAAGACTCTTGAGAGTCCCTTAGACTGCAAGGAGATCCAACCAGTCCAGTCTGAAGGAGATCAGCCCTGGGATTTCTTTGGAAGGAATGATGCTAAAGCTGAAACTCCAGTACTTTGGCCACCTCATGTGAAGAGTTGACTCATTGGAAAAGACTCTGATGCTGGGAGGGATTGGGGGCAGGAGGAGAAGGGGACAACCGAGGATGAGATGGCTGGATGGCATCACTGACTCGATGGACGTGAATCTGAGTGAACTCTGGGAGTTGGTAATGGACAGGGAGGCCTGGCGTGCTGCGATTCATGGGGTCGCAAAGAGTCGGACACGACTGAGCGACTGAACTGAACTGAGAGAGTAATCTAAACCCACATGAAGAAGTAAAGAGCACTGAAAAAGGTAACTCTATAGTAAACACAAAAGATAGCATAGGTGTATTTTTTGTAACCTTCCCCCCACTCCTATCTCATTTAAAAGACAACTGCATAATGATTATTTATGGGGTTATAATGTAAAAAATACAATTTGTAAGACAACAATAACACAAGGGTGGGAACTGTATGAGTAATTTTTCTTGCGCTACAATATTAAGTTGGTATTAATCCAAATTAGACTGTTACAAGTTAAGATGTTAATTGTAATCCCCAGGGCAATCACTAAGGAAATCATTGAAAAAATAATAAAAGAAATGACAAGATAATTTAAATGGCCCATTAAAAGCTGATACTACAAAAGAAGGCAGAAATGAAGAAACAGAAGGACAAAAGACATGTAGAAAACAAATAACAAAAAAGGTAGATGTAAATTCTACTTTATAAGTGATCATTTTAAATATAAATGAATTAAACAACCCAAACAAAAGGCAAAGATTGGCAGAACAGATACAATAACATGAGCCCATATAACAACTATATGCTGTTTATTAGAGACATACTTTAGGTTCAAAGACACAAACAGGTTAAAAGTAAAAAGATGAAAATGTATCTACCTCAAACAAATCCTCCCCAAGGTGCCTAATTCGAAGTACAATATGTTTTTGAGTGAAAAAGCTGACTTAAACCTCTACATTAAAAAAACTAAGATCATGGCATCTGGTCTCATCACTTCATGGCAAATAGAAGGTCAAAAGCATAGAAGCAGTGACAGATTTTATTTTCTTGGGCTCCAAAATCACTGCGAACAGTGACTGTAGCCATGGAATTGAAAGACATTTACTCCTTGGAAGGAAAGCTATGACAAACCTAGACAGCATATTGAAAAGAAAAGACATCACTTTGTTGACAAAGGTCCATATAGTCAAAGCTTTTTCTCTAGTAGTTTTTGGCTTTCCAGTAGTCACATACAGATGGTTTTTCTAGTAGTCATGTACAGATGTGAAAATTGGACCATAAAGAAGGCTGGGCACCGAGGAATTGATGCTTTTGAATTGTGCTGGAAAGTATTCTTGAGTCCCTTGGACAGCAAGGAGATCAAACCAGTCAACCCTAAAGGAAATCAGTCCTGAATATTCATTGGAAGGACAGATGCGGAAGCTGAAGCTCCAATACTTTGCCCACCAGATACAAAGAGCTGACTCACTGGAAAGACCCTGATGCAGGGAAAGATTGAAGGCAAGAGGAGAAGGGAGCAGCAGAGGATGAGATGGTTAGAGAGTATCACCAGCTCACTGGACATGAATTTCAGCAAACTCTGGGGGACAGTGAAGGACAGGGAAGCCTGGCGTTCTGCAGTCCACGGGATTGCAAAGAGTCGGGCACGACTTAGTGACTGAACAACAACAACAAAATGTATTTGAGTGAAGAAGTTCTGAAATGTTTGGGAAAATCAGTTTCACACAACACTTATATTTTAAAATAACCAGCATAGGCACTGATTGAGGCCACACACACTGCAAGTGTTAATCAAAAATGTCTTAAATGTCTAAAGTTGTGTTGTGGGTCACAACAATATAATGGATGATGAAATTAATTCTGTGGGTTCAGACAGCAGGTGAGTTTTTTTTTAAAAGAATAGACTAAATCAGAAGTTACATAAATAATAAAGGTAAGTACAGTTTCAAGAAACATGTTTTAGATATATGTGTGTATGCATTTGTGTATATCTTTGTATACATTAACTAGGTTTGGATATAACCTTTCGCTGTAGGTTGCAATAAGAAAGGTTGAAATTCACAAGCTAGGGGATACACAGTGAAATTGGCACAGTTAGGATTTATGGTAAAGATATTAGCAACATTGTCCGTGGCAGGAGCAGAATTCTTAATTCCCCAGAGCATCATCAGGATGGCGTGCTTTTCGGTGGTAATGTCCCAGCAGGGATGAGTCACAACACACTTCCTGGAAGCACAAGCCCCAAATCATATTCATAATCTAGACAACTGCTGGAGATCACCTCACCTGGGCCAGGTTCATGAGTTATAAAATGTACACTATGACTGTAAGACACAATCACAGTAAATTGTGATAAATAAAATCCTCATCATACATAGTCTCTCCTGGCTAACACAGTCTATTCCAAGTTTATTCCTGAGAATGTCACTGCTGCTGGACAAAAACAAAGCACATCTCAAGGAGTCTTGTTTAGAAATTCTTGACCCAAGGCTAGAGCTCATCCTATAGTTTTGTCTCATTATAGTCACATCTCATGGAAGTCAGTTCCTTCTCGCCTCTCAAAAGATCAGATTTGGGATGGAAGCCTAAAACAATAAGTTACAAAGAAGTGAGGAGTGCTAGGAGGAAAAAAATTTATTTATAACACTAGATTCCACATAAAATTGAAAAGGAAAAGAAAAAAAAATCAATAAGGCATTGAAACTTGAGTTTCAGTATTTTGACCCCAAAAATGCAATGCAGAAAACTAATGTTGAGAAGAATCATAGGGCTATCCAATCTGAGAAATGAAATAAACCCTGAAAGTCTCCAAGATGCTTCTTAAAGTTGAGTTGTACCCTCAGGGGGTAGATGTAGATAAGTTAAGGGATAGAAAAGCCACAAGAAAAACATGTGAAGGGGCCATACTATTTCATTGAATCTGCAATAAATCAATTGTAAAATGCACTGTTATTTTTGAACCACTGAAGGAAGACAAAAAAATGCTGCAATGAGTCAATGCATTCTTTTCACTTAAAATATTAATATTTTCATCTTATTTTAGAGATATTTTAGATTAGACATAAATTTTATCATATGCCACTCTTGAAGGAAAATTTTAACTATGTAAGTTGATTATATGTAGAAGGAAAACTTACAAGCAAAGAAATTGACCAAGGCATTTCTAAAACTGCTTCAAATTCAGTGTCACTCTTCTGAATCACTTTTCAATACAGAGTCTTCGATGTTCACAGATACGAGCTTTGAGTCACCAGGATGCAGCCTTTTTTATTTTTTTTGTCCCATTTTTTTTAATTTTAATTTTAATTTATTTATTTATTTTTAATTTTTTTATTTTTTTTAATTTTAAAATCTTTAATTCTTACATGTGTTCCCAAACATGAACCCCCCTCCTCTCCCTCCCCATAACATCTCAGTGGGTCATCCCCATGCACCCACCCCAAGCAAGCTGTATCCTGCGTCAGACATGTACTGGCGATTCGATTCTTACATGATAGTATACCTGTTACAATGCCATTCTCCCAAATCATCCCACCCTCTCCCTCTCCCTCTGAGTCCAAAAGTCCGTTATACACATCTGTGTCTCCTTTGCTGTCCTGCATACAGGGTCGTCATTGCCATCTTTCTAAATTCCATATATATGTGTTAGTATACTGTATTGGTGTTTTTCTTTCTGGCTTACTTCACTCTGTATAATGGGCTCCAGTTTCATCCATCTCATCAGAACTGATTCAAATGAATTCTTTTTAATGGCTGAGTAATACTCCATTGTGTATATGTACCACAGCTTTCTTATCCATTCATCTGCTGATGGACATCTAGGTTGTTTCCATGTCCTGGCTATTATAAACAGTGCTGCGATGCAGCCTTTTTTTAGAAGAGTGCTCCACTATCACCTTTAGGACGCTCTTCCGAGCTGCCAACCCCACCCCCACCCCCCCCCGCAAGTTTCAGTGCTGCCATTCTACTGAACTTGGTAAGAGGGCTCATTGGCAGGTTTTTAGATAACGACCAGACTCACCTTCCTTCCTCAAGTATTCTTTACTTGGCGTGTTGACAGAAATTGTAAGGGTTTGCTGCTGTCCAGCCACGCCACCAGCAATTCTTTTATTAGACTGTGCAGATACATGTTTGAAAACTGTGTCAAGACCTAACATAATTGGAAGTTCATGCAGGGTTCCTGGCCATGTGTTCCACGGGGCAGAAAAGATGTGCACACACATACACACACACAGCAACATCGAGTTCAATCTTATTCTTACATGATATGGGGTTCAGACTTATACACTAACACTGCATTCATTTCCTATTTCTGCATCACAAACTATTACAGAATTAGCAGCTTAAAACAACACTCTTTTGTTATCGCACAATTCTTGGAGATCAGAAACTTATGGCGTTTGTCAGCTGGATTTACTGCTTAGGATCTCACAAGACCAAAATCATGGTGCTGACAGAACTTCATTCCCTTCGGGAGATTCTGGGGAAGAATCAAGCTCATTCAGGTTGTGGGAAGAGTTCAATCTGCTGTAGCTGTAGCGTGGCGGTCCTGATCTCCTTGACATGTGGTCCTGTGTATATTTAAGCCAGCAATATGTGTTGAATTCTGCTCATACTTCAGATTTCTCTGATTTCCACCTATCTAACTTCCTTTTTAATCCTCAACTGGGAGAAAGCTCTGTATTTAAGAGTTTGTGATTACACTGTATCCACCTAGCTAATCCTGGAATAATCTCCCTATTTTAGCATCAATTGATTAACCACCTTAGTTACATCTGCACAGTCTCTTTGGCTATATAATGTAACATATTCATGAATATGACAGAGCGGGTGAAGGTCATGGGGACCCAAATTCTGTCTACCACCTTTAGTTTGACTTTGTTATTTAAAATTAAACATGGCGGCAAGTTTTAACCATCTGATGTTATGCATGGCCTCATGCTGAAATGCTGCACTTTGATTACACTGGACCCATCCAGATAATTCAGGATAATCCCCCCATCTCAAGATTCTTAATCACATCTGCAAAGTCCCTTTTGCCAAGTAACATTCACAGATTCCACATATTCAGATCTGGATATCTTTGAGGGGGGCATTACTCTGCCTACCGTACATACACCTTTGTCTTTTCAAAGAATGCTTTAGCTCTCCACCCTCCAGGCTGACCTGCATGCTGGCAGGCTCATTAAACAGAAAGCCTTGCCTTTTAACTGCTCTGAGATTTCTAGTTTTATTTTCCTCTTCCCCTTCCAGTTGTACTAAATGAAAAATATAGCAAGAAGATTAAATTTTCTTTAAAAAAGATTGCTTCCCATTGAAGTAAATTTTTTTCCCTTCAACTGCCTTACTCCCCAAATGCTGAAGTTGTTACAAAACTTGGGCTTTAAATAATAATTATTTCCACTATATTCTATTAAATGATTAAGTGAAAATATCCTTTTAGTCGGCTGTTAACTTCTAGAAATTACAGACATTTAACTTTTTTAAAAAAATTCTTCAAGTAGCAGTGCTGAGAAAGTGCAATTTCCAAAGTGTCCATATTTATACTTAAGTGACACATCAGTAAAATCTGGCCAAATATATTTTATACTAAATAAAAATTTCTAATTCTTAAGATGTTCATGTCTGTTTATTCCTACTTTCAGGTACATATGATAATTCAGACTACCTATTTCCATTGAGCGCGGAAAGAGGTTCATTAAAGCTTGAGTAAGAGATTCAAGAAAGTTTATTCAGCCGATTCACTAAATATTATTAAGTCAGGCTTCACAGGAGAGGTCCTAAAGTGACATCTGAGGAGGGGGAGCGTCAAATAGATCAGAAAAGATCTTAATTTTTTTGTAAAGTCAGTATTGAAAGTTAGTATTCATAAACACAGAAGGTTGGAATAATAAATGCATCAACAATATTACATTCTGTAAAAGAGAGGCACATGTCCTTTCTAATTTGTTATGATTCTGAAAAAAACAGAAAACTGTGTTCCACTCTTAAATACCAGAATAAGAAGGACTCAAGCAAGCTGGGGCATATCCATAGGAAAGTAAAAAAAGTGGCAAAGAGTCTGGGACCATGAAATATGAAAATAGTCTAAAAATAGCAGTTGCTGACCTGGAAAAGGTAAGTACAGTGGATCTGTGCAGTCTTTCAGGACTGAACCACTGCCATGTGGGAAAGGCACTAGATTTAATCCTTGGCGGCTTTAGCTTGCCATTCTCTGGTCCTTCCATACTGTTGCCCAGAGGATTTTTCAAGACAAATCTTAATATGTCACTCACTACCTGCTTACTCTCCCATGAGTAACCAGGCATGTAGTCAGGCTCCAGGACAATTAAGAGGGTCTGAGCAGCTAAGAAGGACTGGGTAGTTCCCAAATCCCCATCAGATGGCATTCTGGGGAGCTGGATACCTTCAGGAGGAGCAAAGGGCCATCACCATCAATTACAATGACCCTCGTGACAACAGATCATAGCATTAAAGATCCTGAAACACACCACATTTTCTCCATCACCTAATTAAAGATCCTGAAACATGCCATGTTTTCTCTCCCACTTCTCTGCTTCTGTTTACAATGTTTCCTTTCCCTGGGAGGTTGCGGTGTCACCAACTTCCCATCATCTTACAGGGCCTAAGTAAAGTTCCACCATGTCTGAAAGCTCTTCCTGAAGATCACCTTCCAGTTTTCCCCAGATGAGTTGGGTGTCCCTTCCTCTGTATTAAAATGTCAACTAGAACAATAAATTAATTTTTATTGGAGTATAGTTGCTTTAGAATGTTGTGTTAGTTTCTGCTGTACAACAAAGTAAATCAGTTATACATATGAAAAAAGTCAAAGTGTTAGTCATTCAGTTGTGTCTGACTCTTTGTGACCCCATGGTCTGTAGCCCGCCAGGCTCATCTGTCACTCACTCAGATGACATTTATCTACACTCATCTGTCACCCTGCTCATGGGATTTCCCAAGCAGGAATACTAGAGTGGGTAGCCTTTCCCTTCTCCAGGAGATCTTCCCAACCCAGGGACTGAAGCCAGGTCTCCAGCATTGCAGGAAGATTCTTTACTGTCTGAGCTACCAGGCAAGCCCCAGTTATACATACACATAATTTTTGCAGAAAATATTGAATTGCTTTACCATCATGATTTACTTGATAGCAGGACATATGAGCTTAATCTGGGACACACCTCTACATGAGGGGGGCATTTATCTGTACAAATTGATGTGCATGGAAGGAAAGGGCCTTCCTGGGAGGAAGAGGTCTTGAGCCTCTGAGCCTGGTGGCAGAGATGGAAGAAAGGTGGGGAAATCAAAAGAACTTAGTGGCTGGCCCTCAGTTTGGGGACTCGGCCCTAAGCCTGATCCCATGGACTTGGTCCAAGTCCTATAGAGAAAGAAGCGCAGCAGATAAAAGCTTTAAGAACCAAAATATTGGTTAAAAAAAAAAAAATATATATATATATAGTACACGCAAGACTGATTGAGGGTCAGAGAGCAAACTGTAACATATGGCAGGGAAAGTGACCCTTCTTCCTACTCGTACACTGATTACCCAGCCTTGTCTGGATCCGGAAAGGCCACCAGTGCATGTGAGACATGCTGGGGAGCTGTGGTATAGCACTGGTGAGGGGTCCAGTGAGGTCTATGGGAATCTGGAGTGGGCCAGGAAGTCCATGCCAACAGGTTCCACTCTGTCATGCTTAGAAGAAGAGGACTTAGGGACACTTCAAGAAATGATGAGTGAGCAACGAAAATTTTTAAAAACCTTGGGGATTCCCAGAGCTACTTCATGAATGGCATTTGCAAAGGGCTTGGGTTCTTATTCTACAAGGGAGAAATGACCAAGCAGTCAAGTATAAATTATCACTGTTACTGTGACTTTACTTATAGCCATGGTCGAGAGGGCAGGTGAAATCTGGTTATGGTTATATTACATTCTCAACCTACTCCTACCCCCTTTATTGGCTTTGACATCCATTGAGGGCAGAGACTGCTGACTTTAAAATAAATTCTCAGTAGCCCCATTACCTATTGGAGAATACTCACCATATGGCTGTTGAATGAAATGATAAAATTAATGAAGGGATTTAGTTCAGTTCAGTTCAGTTGCTCAGTCGTGTCTGACTCTTTGCAACCCCATGAATCGCAACACGCCAGGCCTCCCTGTCCATCACCATCTCCCAGAGTTCACTGAGACTCACGTCCATTGAGTCAGTGATGCCATCCAGCCATCTCATCCTCTGTCGTCCCCTTCTCCTCCTGCCCCCAATCCCTCCCAGCACCAGAGTCTTTTCCAATGAGTCAACTCTTCACATGAGGTGGGCAAAGTACTGGAGTTTCAGCTTTAGCATCATTCCTTCCAAAGAGATCCCAGGGTTGATCTCCTTCAGACTGGACTGGTTGGATCTCCTTGCAGTCCAAGGGACTCTCAAGAGTCTTCTCCAACACCACAGTTCAAAAGCATCAATTCTTCGGTGCTCAGCCTTCTTCACAGTCCAACCCTCCCATCCATACATGACCACAGGAAAAACCATAGCCTTGACTAGATGGACCTTAGTCGGCAAAGTAATGTCTCTGCTTTTGAATATGCTATCTAGGTTGGTCATAACTTTTCTTCCAAGGAGTAAGCGTCTTTTAATTTCATGGCTGCAATCATCATCTGCAGTGATTTTGGAGCCCCAAAAAATAAAGTCAGCCACTGTTTCTACTGTTTCCCCATCTATTTCCCATGAAGTGATGCGACTGGATGCCATGATCTTTGTTTTCTGAATGTTGAGCTTTAAGCCTACTTTTTCACTCTCCTCTTTCACTTTCATCAAGAGGCTTCTTAGCTCCTCTTCACTTTCTGCCATAAGGGTGGTATCATCTGCATATCTGAGGTTATTGATATTTCTCCCAGCAATCTTGATTCCAGCTTGCGTTTCTTCCAGTCCAGTGTTTCTCATGATGTACTCTGCATATAAGTTAAATAAGCAGGGTGACATTATACAGCCTTGATGTAATCCTTTTCCTATTTGGAACCAGTCTGTTGTTCCATGTCCAATTTTAACTGTTGCTTCCTGACCTGCATACAGATTTCTCAAGAGGCAGGTCAGGTGGTCTGGTTTTCCCATCTGTTTCAGAATTTTCCACAGTTTATTGTGATCCACACAGTCAAAGGCTTTGGCATAGTCAAGAAAGCAGAAAAAGATGTTTTTCTGGAACTCTCTTGCTTTTTCGATGATCCAGTGGATGTTGGCAATTTGATCTCTGGCTTCTCTGCCTTTTCTAAAACCAGCTTGAACATCAGGGAGTTCACGGTTCACGTATTGCTCAAGTCTGGCTTGGAGAATTTTGAGCATTGCTTTACTAGCATGTGAGATGAGTGCAATTGTACGGTAGTTTGAGCATTCTTTGGCATTGCCTTTCTTTGGAATTGGAATGAAAACTGACCTTTTCCAGTCCTGTGGCCACTGCTGAGTTTTCCAAATTTGCTGGCATATTGAGTGTAGCACTTTCACAGCATCATCTTTCAGGATTTGAAACAGATCAACTGGAATTCCATCACCTCCACTAGCTTTGTTCGTATGATGCTTCCTAAGACCCACTTGACTTCACATTCCAAGATGTCTGGCTCTATATTAGTGATCACATCATCATGATTATCTGGGGCATGAAGATCTTTTTTGTACAGTTCTTCTGTGTATTCTTACCACCTCTTCTTAATATCTTCTGCTTCTGTTAGGTCCCTACCATTTCTGTCCTTTATCGAGCCCATGTTTGCATGAAATGTTCCCTTGGTATCTCTAATTTTCTTGAAGAGATCTCTAGTCTTTCCCATTCTGTTGTTTTCCTCTATTTCTTTGCATTGATCACTGAAGAAGGCTTTGTTATCTCTTCTTGCTATTCTTTGGAACTCTGCATTCAGATGCTTCTATCTTTTCTTTCCTCCTTTGCTTTTCGCCTCTCTTCTTTTCACAGCTATTTGTAAGGCCTCCCCAGACAGTCATTTTGCTTTTTTGCATTTCTTTTCCATGGGGATGGTCTTGATCCCTGTCTCCTGTACAATGTCACGAACCTCATTCCATAGTTCATCAGGCACTCTATCTATCAGATCTAAGCCTTTAAATCTATTTCTCACTTCCACTGTATAATCATAAGGGATTTGATTTAGGTCATACCTGAATGGTCTAGCGGTTTTCCTTACTTTCTTCAATTTGAGTCTGAATATGGTAGAATGCGGTCCACTGGAGAAGAGAATGGCAAACCACTTCAGTATTCTTGCCTTGAGAACCCCATGAACAGTATGAAAAGGCAAAATGATAGGATACCAAAAGAGGAACTCCCCAGGTCATTAGGTGCCCAATATGCTACTGGAGATCAGTGGAGAAATAACTCCAGAAAGAATGAAAGGATGGAGCCAAATCAAAAACAATACCCAGTTGTGGATGTGACTGGTGATAGAAGCAAGGTCCGATGCTGTAAAGAGCAATATTGCATAGGAACCTGGAATGTCAGGTCCATGAATCAAGGCAAATTGGAAGTGGTCAAACAAGAGATGGCAAGGGTTAACGTCGACATTCTAGGAATCAGCAAACTGAGATGACCATTATATCTACTACTGTGGGCAGGAATCCCTCAGAAGAAATGGAGCCATCATGGTCAACAATAGAGTCTGAAGTGCAGTAGTTGGATGCAATCTCAAAAACAACAGAATGATCTCTGTTCATCTCCAAGGCAAACCATTCAATATCACAGTTATCCAAGTCTATGCCCCAAACAGTAACGCTGAAGAAAGTGAAGTTGAACGGTTTTATGAAGACCTACAAGACCTTTTAGAACTAACGCCCAAAAAAGATGTCCTTTTCATTATAGGGGACTGGAATGCAAAAGTAGGAAGTCAACAAACACCTGGGGTAACAGGCAAATTTGGCCTTGGAATGCGGAATGAAGCAGGGCAAAGACTAATAGAGTTTTGCCAAGAAAATGCACTGGTCATAGCAAACACCCTCTTCCAACAACACAAGAGAAGACTCTACACATGGACATCACCAGATGGTCAACACCAAAATCAGATTGATTATATTCTTTGCAGCCAAAGATGGAGAAGCTGTATACAGTCAACAAAAACAAGACCAGGAGCTGACTGTAGCTCAGATCATTAACTCCTTATTACCAAATGAAGGGATAACTATCTCCAAAGGACAAATAGGTTGAAGTCACAGAAATCTGATTCAATATAAAAAGGCTTTCTGACAACTAGAACTCCCTATCACTGGAAAAAGCCCACCATGACAAAGTTAGAAGAGTCATCAAGAATGTCTTAAAAGAGATACACATGGAGAGAGATGGATCAATCATTTCCAGCTCTCAAACTGCTTGGTATTAATTACATGAAGACCAAGAGGAGTCTGATCAAAACCAAAGAGTTATCCACATAAGACAGTAGGCAGAAATGATGAGTCAGCAACAGAACTGGTTTTTAAAAAAGTCTTCAAGGACTGTCTATAAAAATCAGCAAGCTTTAAATAGGAGAATAAAATTAATTTAAATTAAATTAATTTATCAGAATTAAAATAGTGTGCTGAAACATTGCTGAATGAAGCCCTAGACATTACCTTCAAGAGCTATCCTATCATAACTCTGAATGATGTCCAGAGGACTAAGCTATCTAATGAACGTTATCTATAGTGAAGATGTTAAGTGATAAAAGGTTAAAGAAAAGATTTACAACACGTTGAGAGCAAGCTGTGATCTGTGGACTCATAACCTGTTTCAATGGCTTTTCCATAGCCATTGGCAAAGTAAATGCTAGAGCCACTTGTCTTTATTCCTTTAACTTTCAATAAATGACCAAAGGATCCCACATCCACCAGAGGACAATTACTGGACAATGCAGGAAAGGTCTTCTGAGATGAATGGATATTCTACATAAAGGCCACAAATAGAATGATGGAGAATACTATCTCATAATGCCAAAGTTCAAAGGCACTTTTCAAATGTCTCTTTAAAAGAAAATCTGACCTTTCTTTCTTTCTTTTTTTATTATCAGAAGTTTGCCGAGGGCAGTCTAGGCCTTGGGTCATTTTATTTTGACATAGAAGTACTCTCAGCAGTAAAAATAATGAAATACTTAACTCTGTAGTGACCATGAGGGCATATTTAGTATTTTTTTAAAAGAACAATATTAAAGTATTAGAATTTCAAAGGAAATCTTTCCCCTTCACATATGAGAGAGAGAACCTGTATGAACTGGTACTTAGCCAAAGGAGTAAGTATGAGTAGAACATTTACATTTCTGTAAAATGTTACAGAAAAACCCAAACATTTTGGCCAACCCAAGGTTTCATGCTACTTTGCATGAAATTTTTAGGAAAATGAATACATCACTAGTAACTTTATGTCTAAATCTTTTTTAGGTATAGATTAGCTGACATTAAATATGGATGTGAACATATATTTTCCTGAAAACAAAAAACCTCTTCCAGAAGGTCTTTTGCTTCCCATTTTAAGGTATAATTTATAAACAGTAAAATTTATGCTTTTTAAGTGCATAGTACTGCAAGTTTTTGCAAATGCAGCTATACAACTGCCACCACAAGCAAGACATAGAATGGTTCCTTCACAACCCCAAATTTCCCTGTACCCCTTCGTAGTAAACCCTTCTCTCCACCTCCATACCCTGGCAACTACTGATCTGCTTTCTGCTCCTATAATTCTGCTTTTTCAAAAATGCTCTATAGGTATTTCTCTGGCAGGGCAGTAGTTAAGACACCATGCTTCCACCCATGGGGCACGGGTTTGATCCCTTGTGGGTCAGGAAACTAAGATCCTGCATGCCTTGAGATGTGGCCAAAAATAGGAAAAAAAGAACGTAAATGGAATTATAAATGGACTCTTTTATTAAATTTCATACATTTGATAAAAGTGAAGCAGCTGAAGTGCTCATTTTAATGTACTGAGTTCTATTTTCTGAATTAAAGGCAATAATAGATATATAAAATCAAATTACCCATAATAATTACATCTTGAAACAGGTATTACCTAGGGAACCTTTTGAATATGTAGATGGATCTTTAGGGATTCACTTTCAGCATATCAAATCAAAATTGTTCATGTGGGTCTCGATATTTTAGTTTTTATTCAGTTCTCCAGGTTTGATTCTCGTTGATCCAGCCAGATTTGGGCAACATTAATCCAGCAGACATTCACTCTATATAGACCATGTGTGGAAGTGGGATCAAAATTCAGAGGTTGAGAGGGTCTTAGATGCTCTTGTTCTGAGGTATAACTACCGTTTACTGGCTGCAGGACCTTCAACAAGTCATGTAAATGCATTGAACCTTGGTTTTCTCCTCTGTCATGCATGAGGAATGATGCCTGCTTCATCATGTTGTTTGGCAGGATTTGACGTTTATAAAGTATTTAGAATAGTACCTGGCACACTCAGCCCTGAATAAATGGAAATAGCTTATCTAGCTAATATTACCATCACTGGTATTGTCATCATTATCATTAGCATGCTTTATTTGTCTTTCTCCATATTTTTGCATTTTGGTCAATTTCACTATTTTTTTTTTTCTTTTTAGCACTTCTAGAGCTGACCAAAATAAAAAGAATCAATATTTTTTGTAGCAGCTAAATATTATTGAGGGTAATGCAAAGCTAACAGAAAGCTCACTGTCCCCAACCCTTACTTTTACCTTGCTAGAGCCTCAGATACCAACCGGGACAAAACATGAATTACTGGAAGCTCTTACTCTTTTTCCTGGGGCTTTATGGTCAAACACAAGCGGAAAAAAAAGGAGAAAGATAAACAAAGGATCTAAATAAGGCAAAAAAAAAGTTATCTGTGCAGTTAGGGAATATCTAAAATCTACTTTATTCATTAGTAGTTTTAGATATATATATATATATATACACACATGTATTTTTTATGTGTTCAGTTCAGTTCAGCTGCTCAGCTGTGCCTGACTCTTTGCAACCCCATTAATCGCAGCACACCAGGCCTCTCTGTCCATCACCAACTCCCGGAGTTCACCCAAACCCATGTCTATCAAGTTGGTGATGCCATCCATCCATCTCATCTTCTGTTGTCCCCTTCTCCTCCTGCCCTCAGTCTTTCCCAGTATCAAGGTCTTTTCAAATGAGTCAGCTCTTCACATCAGGTGGCCAAAGTATTGGAGTTTCAGCTTCAACATCAGTCCTTCAAATGAACACCCAGGACTGATCTCCTTTAGGATGGACTGGTTGGATCTCCTTGCAGTCCAAGGGACTCTCAGGAGTCTTCTCCAACACCACAGTTCAAAAGCATCAATTCTTCGGCGCTCAGCCTTCTTCACAGCCCAACTCTCACATCCATACATGACCACTGGAAAAACCATAGCCTTGACTAGACGGACCTTTGTTGACAAAGTTAATGTCTCTGCTTTTTAATATGCTGTCTAGGTTAGTCATAACTTTCCTTTCAAGGAGTAAGTGTCTTTTAATTTCATGGCTGCAATCACCATCTGCAATGATTTTGGAGCCCAGAAAAACAAAATCAGCCACTGTTTCCACTGTTTCCCCATCGATTTTTATGTGTAGTTTTTATTTAAACTCTGAAATACAGAAAAGCGGTGATATTTGGCTTCACCTGCTGATCTGAAGAAAGAACAACTCCTGTCCTCAGAAATTAGGCAGTGCTGTCAACACCAAGGATCGAAGATGAGGATTAAAGACAAAACTGAAACTCATGAGCCTACCTGTTCTCAGCATCAGCACTGCACTTTGGGGACATCAATTCGAAGGATTTGGTAAACTTCACCACCTGCCGCACAGAAAGACAATAAATGTCAGTCAATTAAAGCTTTCTCACAGTTTAAAATAATCCAATAAACATTTTTCATCTCTATAATGACTATTACAATAATTGGAGATTAAAGACAGATTTTAAGTGGAGAAATCCTGAGGGACAAGAGAAAATCCTATCCTACATTTTGTAACTTATTTCTTATATGGCACATATTTCTGAAGTCTAAATATATTTCTAAATGTGCATATATTAATACAATTACAATAAAGTGTAAAAATCCTGTGGTGGTCAGGCAAAGGGACATCTTGTTTGAAATAATTTTTTTCCTGCCCTTTTAGCAACCCAGTTCACCATCCATGGAGAATCTGGACAAAATATCCTTCAAAAGGTTGCCCTCCATAAACTCCAGGCTCCTAAAGTTGCCGTCCCTGCTTGTTCTCAGGTGAATTTTATTTTGCCACCTGCAAAAGGTAACTTTAAAAAAGACACTTTCTTCAAAGATCATCCCTAGTGTGGATAATTCCTCCCTCCTCTGTCTAGTGAAACCGGCATGATTGGTGCAAGAGCCTGATTAAGACCTATTACACTGACAGGGAATTTATGAGCACAGAAAATGCAGAGGCAGTGTTTCTTATCTTTAGCTACTACTGAGTTTTTCCTATAAACCGGGCCCTACATCAGAAAGTTCTTTGATTACTTAAGTTCCCTGTTACAAACTCATCATTAGCCATTATTAAGTCCTTCCTATAAACTAGGCCCTACATCAGAAGATTCTTTGATTATTTAATTTCCCTGTTACCACTCTATAAAATGGGGATTTTTACCTTCAGTATATAGATGAGGAAACTAACCCACAATTTTTGAGAAACTTGCACTGTTTCACACAACTAAATGAGGCAACTGGGATTAAAGCAGGTCTGTATGCCTCTAGTGGAGAAGGCGATGGCAGCCCACTCCAGTACTCTTGCCTGGAAAATCCCATGGGCGGAGGAGCCTGGTGGGCTGCAGTCCATGGGGTCTCGAAGAGTCAGACACGACTGAGTGACTTCACTTTCGCTTTTCACTTTCATGCATTGGAGAAGGAAATGGCAACCCACTCCAGTGTTCTTGCCTGGAGAATCCCAGGGACAGGGGAGCCTGGTGGGCTGCCGTTTATGGGGCTGCACAGAGTTGGACACGACTGAAGCGACTTAGCAGCAGCAGCAGCAGTATGCCTCTAGGGTGCCATTTTTTTTCAACAACACTAAAAATATGGAGTGGGAAAGGCACGATTTCTGGCCCTCTTTTGACAAGATAGACCACGTGACAGAAAAAGAGCCCCTGTACTGAAAGGGGTCATCTGAATGTCACTGGATGCTTCCAAGGTTGACATTTAGATTTGCCTTAGCCAGATGCAGTCATGCTTCAAAGGCCATTTAAATTAACCACTTATAAGGAATTGATGGGCACTTGAGAAAATGATTTTGGAACTGGGAATAGATTAAATATTAAAACAGCTTTATCAGTGAGGTAATGAACCCAAACTAAGAAAATGTAACATTAGGAAAAAGATGAAAGAAAAGCCCATCACAAAGAAAATTGCGTGTGACTAGCTAAATGCAGGGCAGTGACAGTAGCTCAGCGAAAAGGAAATACCCTTCACAACTATAGGACATAGTTCATTTCATATTCTAATGTGAAATAAGCCTCTGCAAAATCACTCACTGTGACAAACTGTATTTTCCAAAGATGGTCACAGCAATCTCTCCTATTCCACATTCTTCTCTACAATGTGACCCTGCCACCCTCCTACCAAGTGGTAGGGTCTATGTTTCCTCCCCTTGAATCTAGGCGGGCTTCAGACCCCTGCAACAAATAGAATATATAGAAGAGATATTAAATGTGCTTTCTGAGGTTGTCATAAAAGGCACTGCAGCTCTGTGTCATCTGAATGGAATACTTGTGCCTGGAGTCCTGAGACACCTTGTAAGAAGGCCAGCTACCCTCAGGACACTATGCTAAAAGGGAGGCCACCATCCAGAGCAGTCACAGGTAGATGCTCTGGTCAGCAGCTCCAGTTTTTAAGCCCTTCCAGCCCAGGTGCTAGACATATAAGCAAACAAACCTTCAGATGATTCTAGTTCCCAGCCATTAAGTTTCCCATGATCTCTAAATTTTTCTAAGTGTGGTCCCAGATATCCTAGAAAGAGGGAAACCATCCTGGCTATTCCCTCTCCAAATGCACAGGATCCATAGGCGTAAGTAATTTGGGGCTTATTTATTACCCAGCAAAAACTACCAGGGAAGAGTAGAAGGCAATTACTCACAGTTCTAGAAAGAATGAAGCAGTAGGGCTAAAGTGGAAACAACGCTCAATTGTGAATATATCTTGTGGCGAAAGTAAAGTCCAATGCTGTAAAGAACAATATTGCATAGGAACCTGGAATGTTAGGTCCATGAATCAAGGTAAATCGTTCGTGGTCAAGCAGGAGATGGCAAGAGTGAACATTGACATCTTAGGAAACAGTGAACTAAAATGGACGGGAATGGGCAAGTTTAATTCAGATAACTATTAAATCTACTACTGTGGGCAAGAATCTCTTAGCAGAAACAGAGCAGCCCTCATAGTCAACAAGAGTACAAAATGTAGAACTTGGGTGTAATCTCAAAAATGACAGTATGGTCTCGGTTTGTTTCCAAGGCAAGCCATTCAACGTCACAGGAATCCAAGTATATGCCCCAACCACTAACGCTGAAGAAGTTGAAGCCGATTGGTTTTATGAAGACCTACAACACTTTCTAGAACTAACACCAAAATGAAAGATGTCCTTTTTATCATAGGGGATTAGGATGCAAAAGCAGGAAGCCAAGAGATATCTGGATTAAACAGGCAAATTTGGCCTTGGAGCACAAAATGAAGCAGAGCAAAGCCTAACAGAGATTTGCCAAGAGAGCACAGTGGTCATAGGAAACAGCTTTTTCTAACAATACATGGGATGACTCTACACATGGATGTCACCAAATGATCAACACCTAAATCAGATTAATTATATTCATTTCTGATGAAAATGGAGAAGCTCTATACAGTCAGCAAAAACAAGACCAGAAGCTGACTGTGGTTTCGATCATCAACTCCTTATTACAAAATTCAGGCTTAAATTGAAGAAAGTAGGGAAAACCACTAGGCCATTCAGATATAACCTAAATCAAGTCCCTTATGATTATATAGTGGAGGTGATGAACAGATTCAAGGGATTAGATCTTGTAGGCAGAGTGTTTGAAGAACTATGAATGGAGGTTTGTGACACTGTACAGGAGCCAGTGACCAAAACAATCCCAAAGAAAAAGAAATGTAAGAAGGCAAAGTGGTTGTCTGAGGAGGCTTTACAAATAGCTAAGGAAGGAAGAGAAGTGAAAGGCAAGGGAGAAAGAGAAAGATATACCCAACTGAATGCAGAATTGCAGAGAGAGCAAGGAGAGATAAGAAAGCCTTCTTAAGTGAACAATACAAAGAAATAGAGGAAAATAACAGAATAGGAAAGACTAGAAATCTCCTCAAGAAGGTTGGAAATAAGGATGATACAAGGATTGTGCAAGGATGGGCACAATAAAGGACAGAAAGAGTAATGACTTAACAGAAGCAGAAGAGATTAGGTAGAAGTGGCAAGAATCATTGTTCACTTAAGAAGGCTTTCTTATCTCTCCTTGCTCTCTCGGCAATTCTGCATTCAGTTGGGTATATCTTTCTCTTTCTCCCTTACCTTTCACTTCTCTTCTTTCCTCAGCTATTTGTAAAGCCTCCTCAGACAATCACTATGCCTTCTCACATTTCTTTTTCTTTGGGATGGTTTTGCCTCCTGTACAGGGTCACAAATCTCCATCCATAGTTCTTCAGGCACTCTATCAGATCTAATCTCTTGAATCTATTTGTTACTTTCACTGTATAATCATAACAGATTTGATTTAGGTCATACCTGAACTTTACTTGGCTTAATTTTTACTACTGATTAGAATACAATTCTGAAAGGATAGAGGTTAATTTCTGAAAAACTGATATCAACTGGATTGTAAATGGGGGGAGGGGTTAGTCCCCTTTGCGGGGTGTTTGAGGCTCACCCTAAACATGGCTACAGAAATTGCACTCAGAAAGGCATGTGAAACTAAATAATTTATCATACAGGTCCTAGAGAGGAGGGCACAGCATGCCCAAAAAACCTCAGAAAGCCACCCGAAGCTCAAAGCTTGGTCACTACAGGTCACAAAAGGAAGAGAGCAGACCAAGGACCCCTGTAAGGGCTTTTATTGAGGATCATACAGAGGGTAACTTGTAGCACTCAGGAAGCTTGCCCCTTGTAATCTGAATGTGACTGGTCTACATGGAAAGGAGATAAGGAGTAAACACAGGGAAGTCATCATGAGGCTTGTGGTTTGAACACATATGCTGAGGATGGGTACCCAGTAATAACCGGGCAATAACTGAAGATCAAAACGAGGAGGGTGAATGCTGTCACTCAGGAAGTCACTGGGGCAAGAAAGAATATCTTGACATTATGAAAATGGTTTGTGTCCTGTAGCAATGCAAATGAATTTTATTCAAGTAGAAATGGGAATGGCTTCTGTGCAGAAGAAAAGATAAGCCCATAATTTAAAATTTTATTGTCCTGGAAGACAGTGAAAGTGTTAGTTATGTCTGACTCTTTGCAACCCCATGGACTATAGTCCGCCAGGCTCCTCTATCCATGGGATTCTCCAGGCAAGAATTCTGGAGAGTGTATAACCATTCCCTCTTCCAGGGGATCTTCCTGATCTAGGAATTGAACTCTGGTCTCCTGCAATACAGGCAGATTCTTTACCATCTAAACCACCGGGGAAGCCCCGGAAGATACAGGTGGTAAAGAACCTGCCTGCCAATGCAGGAGAAGTAATAGATGTGGGTTTGATCCCTGGCTGAGGAAAATCCCCCAGAGGAGGGCATTGCAACCCACCCCAGTATTCTTGCCTGGAGAATCCCATGGACAGAGGAGCCTGGCAGGTCACAAACGGCCAATAAACCAGCCCATGGTGTCCTGGTCAATATCAGATATTGGATTCATTAACCATGGTGTTGACCTTGTGTGTTGGAAAGAAGTAAGCTTACCCAAAGAAAGGTCTGACCTTTGCTCTTGTCTCCTGGGAGGTAACCTCTAAGCCCTTGGAATGTGCAGCCTTGATAAAAGTGTCTTTGCTTACTTGGGTGCCCTGGGCCAGCCAGACAATAACAACGTAACTTAGCATAGTGGCTTTGAGCCACATCAACAATGTGATTGAGGGTGGAGGCTTTGGGTCACATGATATCAGTTGACCTCCAGAGGGCATGGAGACAGAGGGCAGCCATTTGGGTGGCCAAATAGGTTTTAGTGACCAAGCCCCAGCTAAGACTCTGGATGCCAAGGCTCGAGTGACCTTCCCTGGCTGGCAATATTTCACACATGTTGTCTCACATCACTGCTGGGAAGTTAATGTTCTCCATGACTCCATGGAGAGATGACAAATGGAAGCACCACTTTTGGACTTTTCTGGGCTCTGCCTATGCGTCTCTCCCTTGGTTGACTTCAATTTGTATTTTTTTCCTCATAATAAACCATGACCATATGTGTAACAGCTTCCAGTGAATTCTGTGAGCCCTTCTAGCAAATTATGGAGTTTGAGCATGGTCTTGAGAATTCCTGAGCTTGTAATTGGTATCAGAAGTGAGGGCAGTATTATAGATTATGTTCCCTAACGTCACATCTTTTATAATTTTAGGTTATCTTGTCTTTAGAAGAAAAAATGAGGATAATACTAATTTTGATGCATCTTTGGCTAAATATTGATTGTCCAATGTGTAACATACCAAAGATGGAGAGATATAAAATAAGGACTCTAAACTTAAAAGAACTAATTTCTTAAAAACATCTGGCAGTGCCATATGGCTTACGGGATCTTAGTTTCCTAATCAGGGATGGAACCATGACCCTCAGCAATGACAGCATGCAGCTCTGACCACTGGACAGCCAGGGAATTCCCAAGAATTAATATTTTAAAGAGGAAAAAAATTAAACTTAAGAGTGAAAATTAGACTGTAAGATAGAGAAAGCAAATGTTTTCAGAACTCACAATGGTGACTCGGGATCAGACACTCTGAAACCTAATTCTGAAAAACAGCAGAGGAAAACTTCTTGATGTGTTCCTTTTACTTAGCCAAAGGAATTATAAAATCTATTCATTTTTACTGCTTACTTTGGCTTTTGAGAAGCTCAGAAAAAATCCCTAGGTTCAAAGTTATATCCTCTCTTGCAGCACAATACAATTTGGTTTGCAGTTTGTTGACTTGGTTTCGTTTTACTTACATCTACTTTCTCTTTCTTCCTTTTGATTTGAAAGTTCGCCTTTCATTCTGGTATGTGTTTGGCATACAGTAAGCACTCAGAAAATATTTGTTCACTATGAATTTTTGTATTTTTGCTGAAGGTTGCCTTAAATGCTTTTAGCAATTAATTGAGTAAAACTATAAGCAAAAAGGAGATGAAGTACTTACATACTTGGAAAATGTAGGAAGTATATAAAAATACTTTTACACATGATATAACATAAATTTGCTTATGTAAAATTAACTACAGCTGAGCAAAGCTATTATGGGCCATTGTGTGCGTGTGCATGCTCAGTCCACCAACTCTTTGCCACCCCATGGACTGTAGCCCACCAGGCTCCTCTGTCTATGGAATTTTACAGGCAAGAATATTGGAGCTGGTTGCCACTTCCTACTCCAGAGGATCTTCTGACCCCAGGGATCGAACCTGAGTCTCTTGTGCATTGGCAGGCAGATTCTTTACCACTGAGCCAACTGGGAACCCCCAATAATTTGTGTAAAGAGTATATTTTTCAGAGGTATAGATGGGAATCTGAAATAGTGGGTAAGAGAAACACAACAATTAGCTGATAGCAAACAATGCAAGAATAAAAGAGAAGAATAAAAGAGAAGTCTTGAGTTCCATCCAGAGAGTAATAAAATATACGCAGAGCAATGAAGCTTTGAAGACAAACCCACTGTTGACTGTCAGCCACATTTGATCAAGGATGTGGCAAAAACACCATCCTTGACTCCATCAGGTGCATAAGGTTAGTCAGGCTCCAAACCATCAGTCCACGAAGGGCTTCAAAAACATTCTGGAGTAAATCTCAAGATTGTCACAGAAATCTTAGTCTAAATCACATATTCAAGAACACAACATTGCCAGTGGAATTCCCTCACAAATTTTCTGAATTTAGGGCAATCTGAGATTAATCTTATAATCTCAAAGTTACCAGAATATTGAGCCCTTAAGGCAACATACACATGGGCCTTGGCCTTGAGGACAGCAAGATAAATGGCAAAGACGTTTTATAGTTCTGTATATATACAGTTTTATATAGCTATAAACTCATCTGCTTGCTTCCCATTCCTCCAGAGCCGCAGTAGGCAAAAAAACACTGTAAGCCAAATCTGGTCCCTATCTGTTTTTAAAAATAGAGTTTTATTTTAATGGAGCCCACTCATTAGTTTAAATATTACCTATGGCTGCTTTTTGCTATGACAGTAGGGTTGAGCAGAGACTCCATGGGCCACAAAGTCGACAATATTTACCAGCTGGCTCTTTACAGAAAAAAAAATTGCTTATTTCTGGTCCAGAGTGATCTCTGAAACAAGTTAGCTAGTTATTTTCTGCCAAGCTGTTAATGGCTAATGATAGATTAATGTATCTGTGTTCCCATGTAATTTATCTATAGTTCAGAAAGAAGATTCCTGGAGTAAAAATCTTTTCATTTGAAACAACACTGTAATGATAGAAATTTTAGGCACCAGGATGAGTGTTGGGGCGTATAACTGAGGGCACGCATATGTCCCAGTTGTCATGGGACCATTCCACTCTAATTGAACTTGTTGTCATGGGACAATTATTAAAAGTAGCCCCTTTTACTTTCAAAAATATCTTTGTTTGAAAGCAAAACTCTAGGCAGCCATGGCTCAAACAACTTATATTTTTAAGAGGAATTTGTTAAAAATGTAATGTGTCCAAGTTGAAAATTATTTATAGTCAGACACCTGGGTTAAAAAACTGAAACAGAAAAAACAGCTAAAATTTTTGATACCATCTAATGGGATATGTAGTGTCACCACGGAGGTTATGACCAATAAAAAAATAGATGAAAGCACAAACAAATGAGAATAAAGTACATGTTTTATTCTTGACTTGGACAATTCGAATGGTTCTTAGTTTCTAAATTTTAAAAATCTATTCTCTAATTCCAATTTTGATTTTTATTATAGATGCACTAAATGAATGCAGATTAAACAAATATATAAATGCACACATACACTAAGTAAAAAGGGAATCTTACAAGAGAAACATCAGAAGTGGCTTATAGGTCAATGAAATTGAACAAACAATTCCAAGTTCCTCTGGCTGTTGGTCAGCCCTAGGCATTACACCCCCCTGGGGAAGGCATTACACATGCAATAGGGAAGTAAACAAAATATCCCCAAGCATCTCTGACTGTTCTTTGGAAAAGCTCCATGGACAGAAGTCTTTTTGATTTGCATATTTATCAAGCACTAGTTGGCCTGGTTTCTCTGTTTTCTTTTTTTTAATTTAAAAACAACTTTTAAAAAATGCTAGGCTCAAATAGATATTCCTGCTACCAAAAAGAAAATACAACTGATCTAACAAGCTGGAATCAAGATTGCTGGGAGAAATATCAATAACACCAGATATGCCGATGACACCACCCTTATGGCAGAAAGTGAAGAGGAACTAAAAAGCCTCTTGATGAAAGTGAAAGAGGAGAGTGAAAAAGTTGGCTTAAAGCTCAACATTCAGAAAATGAAGATCATGGCATCCGGTCCCATCACTTCATGGGAAATAGATGGGGAAACAGTGGAAACAGTGTCAGACTTTATTTTGGGGGGCTCCAAAATCATTGCAGATGGTGATTGCAGCCATGAAATTAAAAGACGCTTATTCCTTGGAAGAAAAGTTATGACCAACCTAGATAGCATATTCAAAAGCAAAGACATTACTTTGCCGACTAAGGTCTGTCTAGTCAAGGCTATGGTTTTTCCTGTGGTCATGTATGGATGTGAGAGTTGGACTGTGAAGAAGGCTGAGCGCTGAAGAACTGATGCTTTTGAACTGTGGTGTTGGAGAAGACTCTTGAGAGTCCCTTGGACTGCAAGGAGATCCAACCAGTCCATTCTGAAGGAGATCAGCCCTGGGATTTCTTTGGAAGGAATGATGCTAAAGCTAAACTCCAGTACTTTGGCCACCTCATGCGAAGAGTTGACACATTGGAAAAGACTCTGATGCTGGGAGGGATTGGGGGCAGGAGGAGAAGGGGACGACCGAGGATGAGATGGCTGGATGGCATCACTGACTCGATGGACGTGAGTCTGAGTGAACTCTGGGAGTTGGTGATGGACAGGGAGGCCTGGTGTGCTGTGATTCATGGGGTTGCAAAGAGTCGGACACGACTGAGCGACTGAACTGAACTGAACTGAAGTGAGTATATACATATGTATATACGTACATATATACAAAACAATGATTGTTGGGGTAATAACCAGAATTCTTTTAGATGCCTTTCATTTTGCACTCTAGAAAAAAGAACTGGGAACAAAAATCAAATAAGCTTTAAGTTGGTTTCCTTATAGGGAGAAGGAAAGCTAAAGAAAGCAAGATGGGGAAATGGAAAAGAAAGTGAAACAGAAAGGAAAGCCTGAAGCAATTTTTACCATCCACTTTGAGGCTGTTTCAGAACTATCAAATGACCATTACTACTTTCATCTCTTCCTCTCAAGTGCTGGATTCAGGAAGATCACCTAATTCAATGGCTTAATTGTATGTGTATTCACATAAGAAGCAAGAAGTTAAGGAACACATTAGAAAACAAGTGGAGCTTGTGCTTCATGGTTTAGAAAATAAGCCAGCCTCATACTGATAAGCTCAGCTATAAAGTACTTCATGGTGTTCTGAACACGAAATAGCTGCCAGCCATTGGGATAATCCATGAAACAAGAACACACGGAAACACCAGTGCTGAGACAGTGCCTCAGGACAGAAGATTAAAACGTCTACATTCTTGCTTTCCTCGACTAAGCACACCAAGAAATAGAGATAATAGTAAGTATATGGGCTTGAAAAGAAAAGAACCAAGGGAAGCGATAGGAATTGCTTAGACAGGTTCATGGAATGGAATAACATTAAGCAGGGAATATTCAGCTCATAGGACTAGGTAGTTCCTAATGTTGACAGCAGCTAGCTATGGAACAATCTTATTTTTTCAGTCTAGTGGAAAATGCCATTGACAAAGTCACTTAAGGTTGATTGACTAAAACACTAAAGAAAAGCAAAGGAGGGTAAAATATTAACTTTGGCAGGAGAGATGGGCTAATAAGGCATTCCTCGTTCCTATTTTTGCCATCCACTGAGTAAACCAGTCAGTTTATACCTGACTGCCCAGTTTGAAGAGGACAACTGCAGGCTTAACAGTGAGTTAAGAGCTTGACAAATCAGAGTTTCTACAAACTAAATTTAAATGTTGTTTTTCGCTCTTCCTCTCAATAACCAGCCTTTAAGAGTATTCAAATCACACAGTCAAAAAAAAAAAAAACAAACAGAAGGTTTTGTTTCCAGAAATGATTCTAATAAAATAGAGAAGAGCAAAAGTTATATTCAGAGGACAGAAACTGAGGAGATTCTTTTTTCCCTAAAATGATACTTTTTTTCTGATTGTAAAAAGTAGTGTATGAAATGCCAGTAGAGACGGTGCTATAAGTTCATGCTATGATTCTTCTGCTCTCTTCCAAAAACAAAGATTAATAAAATACAGAAAGTCAGAAAGACATATAGAAATTTAAAGGCAGAGAAAAGATAAGGGGAGAATAGGAGAGAGAAAAAATATCTCTAAGGTCACAAACATGAAGATTCAGACCTACTGTGCTCCAAGTCCAGAAACAGGCAGGCATCTACTACTGGGCTTTGGGAACTGAAAGTACCTACTTGAGACAGGTGGCCTAGTTTCACCCCCAGAGACTGAACCATCCTTTTCTAGCGTAATGTAATATTACCACACAGCAGGAGATCCAAGCCACCAGTATAAATAAGGACCTGGTTCTTGATTAGGGGCTAAGGACCTGTGCAAACTATTAGACAGGGAGGGAAGAGCACAAGAGAGAATGAAAGAAACCAATGGTATAAACAAAACACCCTCCCATTAAATTGAGCTCCAATCCCAAATGAAAAAACAAACAATTAGTATTAATATAGCTAACTGAATCAACAACCGAAAGAACTGGATAAGACGACAGTGATAAATCAGTTACACTGAAGATTTGAACATACTTCTATCAGAGAATGATAGATGGATAACAAAAAATACTAAGAATATAAATGATTTGAACATCTTGTTCTTGATTATGGGTCTGGAGGAAAAGTCAACTAGAAAAAATTCTTTTGGAAAAGACTTTCCTCCTTGAGGAAAAGAAGAATATGCAAAAAGAAGTTTCCCTTCTTCTCCTGGAATACATTTATAGGATCAGTACCAGGTTCCTGGACCCTGAAGATGGAAGCCAGCTAGGGAAGGCTTAGTGAAGACAGGAAAATGGAGAGTCTGGGTCATTGATTACATCATCTGCTGCTGTTCAATTCCCAGAACCTTCTTATCATGTAAGATACAAATGTTCTTATTGTTCAAACCATTTTCCCTTGTGGATTCAGTTATTTGCAGAAATCTCTTAAACTGATCTATAGATTAAAGCCATTTTAATCAAAATCTGCAGTTATTCATGAAACTGGAGAAGCTGCTCTTAAAATTTATATGAAAGAGCAACAGGTCAAGAATAGGCAAGCCAATTTTAAGGAAGAACAACACTGAGGACTTGTCCTATCAAATATCAAAGAGGGTGATAAAATTATAGAAACTGAGAAAGTGTGATACTGGTGCAGAAATAGAGCAGTGGGACAAAATAGTGAGCTCAGAAACACACACAGTTATATATGGAAACCTGATATGATACAGAAGGGGTGGTGGTTCTGAGATAACTGGTTATACTTACACAGATTTTCACTATACACAAAAATAAATTCTAGATGGACATAAAAGCCCGTAAATATCAGATAGATTAAAGAGAATGGCATTATAGCATGGAGGTAGGTCAAGAATTTTAAGAAACAAAACCTGTACATCCCAAATCAAAAAGGAAGTTTATTAATTTGATACATTAAAATTAAAAGTGTCCATGCAACTAAGATACCTGTTGGAAGAGGAATAGCACTGACTGCAATCTTGGCTGTGTACGCCAAGCCCATAACGTCCTACTTTCTGTCCGGTTCATTTCTCAGGATTATGTTTACCAGGAACATCTGAGCAATGAGGTATCATCTCCCCCTAGACAAACAGCAGGCTAGATACCACTCAATGTAAAAGGGGTCTGTTCTCCAAGTACAATGTTCCTCTATAAGGATAATATACACCCACAGCTTTTTAGCCTTAGCTCTATGTATTCAGTACTCAATACTATGCTTATGTCTTCTCCATCGCTTGCTTGGCTTGATTTCAACCTGTCATATTTTTCAGGAAGGGCTTCTGGGAACTAAGTTTCCCATACTCTCCTTTGCATATTTAAAATGTCTATCTGTGGCTTATATAATTGAATATGAATTTGGCTGGGTTTTAAATTAAAGAGTCATATTTTCTTTCCCTGAGGACTTGATATCTGTTCCTATACAGTGTTCTTGCACTGGAGAGTGCTACCAGGAGGACTAACACCAGAATGAACTTCCCTTCAACAGGTAACTCGATGTTGTCTAGGTGCCTACAGAAATTTTTCATTATCTTTGAAGTCCATAAGCACTGGATGTGTTTCAATACTAAGCAGTGAGCATCAGCTTTTCCTGAAATGATGTGCTCTTTCAGTCTGTATATTCAAGTTTGCTTTCATTTCAGTAAAATGTCCTATTTTTACTATTGTTGGTCAGTCACTCAGTCATGTCCGACTCTTTGTGACCCCATGGACTGCAGCATGCCAGGCTTCCCCATCCTTCATTGTCTCCTGGAGTTTGCTTGAACTCATATCCATTGAGTTGGTGATGCCATCCAACCAGCTCATTCTCTGTCGTCCTCTTCTCCTCCTGCTCTCGATCTTAACCAGCATCAGGGTCTTTTCCAATGAATCGGTTCTTCATATCAGGTGGCCAAAGTATTGGAGCTTCAGAGGCAACATCAGTCCTTTCAGTGAGTATTCAGGGTTGATTTTCTTTAGGATTGACAGGTTTGATCTCCTTGCCATCCAAGAAATTCTTGAGTCTTCTCCAGTACCATAGTGCGAAAGCATCACTTCTTCGGTGCTCAGTTTTCTTTATGGTCCAACTCTCACATCTGTACGTGACTACCAGAAAGACCATCGCTTTGATTATACAGATCTTTGTCAGCAAAGTAATGTCTCTGCTTTTTAATATGCTGTCTAGATTTGTCATAGCTTTTCTTCCAAGGAGGAAGTGTCTTTTAATTTCATGGCTGCAGTCACCATTAGCAGTAATTTTGGAACCCCCTCAAAATAAAGTCTGTCACTGTTTCCATTTTTTTCCCATCTATTTGCCATGAAGTGATGGAACTGGATGCCATTATCTTATTTTTTTGAATGTTGAGTTTTAGGCCAGCTTTTCCACTCTCCTCTTTCACCTTCATCAAGAGGCTTTTTAGTTCCTCTTCACTTTCTGCCATAAGGGTGGTGTCATCTGCATATCTGAGGTTATTGACATTTCTCCCAGCAATCTTGATTCCAGCTTGTGCTTCTTCCAGCCCAGCATTTCTCATGCTGTACTCTGCATATTAGTTAAATAAGCAGGGTGACAATATACAGCCTTGATGTACTCCTTTTTCAATTTTGAACCGGTCTGTTGTTCCATGTCTGGTTCTAATCACATACAGTTTTCTTCTTTTTTTTTCTCCTGTCTCATTTCTCATGTTCTCTTCAGAGATACCAAGTTTCCTTATTTCGGACTTTCTTTTTACTCCATATTTATCATTCTATCTTATCTTTTTATACTGTATTATTTTCCATTTCACTTCTAATTTTATCCTCCATGCCTCTGAAAATGTTAGAAATTCTTTCTTCTGTTTTTAATGTAATGTTCATTGCTGTATGGTTACATATTTTCTTCTCTTTCTTTCTAAGCTCTGCCAACTCAGTTTTCTTATCTGTTTACTGTTTATCTTTTATTCCTTGAGTCCTTGTATCTCTTCTTTGAACACTTTCTTCCCCTGAGAGATTACACTCTCTTGAATTTCATTTCATGGAGAATTGTTAGCAATTTTTCTGGTGTGTGTTTCTCAACTGGTGTTTGTTTTTACATTATTTTCTTCCTTTTTTTCTTTTGATACTTTTGCATAAGCTCCAGGCTGGTGGCTTTCTGTTTTGGCTGATACAGTGGTAAAGAATCCACCTGCCAATGCAGGAGATGCAGTTTCTATCCCTAGGTCAGGAAGATCCCATGGAGACGGAAATGGCAACCTACTCCAGTATCCTTGCCTGGAAAACTCCATGGACAGAGGAGCGTGGTGGGTTACAGTCCATGTGGTCACAAAAGAGTTGGACACTGAGCACCCACACACACCACATCTTTAAGTAAATAATGGAGAAGGGGTGACATCGGGACAATGGGTAAGGATGACTGCACTTGAATTTTGGTCTATTGTCTTTGAGTGCTTTTTCAACAACACACTCTTCCAGGCAACTCCTGCCTAACACAGACCACCCTTGCTTACTATGAAGTCCTATACAACATAGATATTTTTGTGTGATGAAAGCCTTAAATGCTCTCCAGGAGACCAAGATTAGCAGCTGCAGGGTGACTTGCCAGTCACATTGTCAACCCTCCTGACAGCCTTGTTTCCAAGACAGCTTGTCTGAAATTTTCTTGTTCCACCCCACCTCTCCCGCCACTCTATGGCAGCAAGGAGGACTCAAGAAACATTCTGAGCCTGCTCAGGCACCCATCCATACTGCTCCACGCAGGTGAGCTATGCTCTCCTTGTTGTGATGAACACTGTACTCCATCCAAGAAGGCTGGATGCAGGCAGCCGCAGTCAGCTTTCTACTGTACCCCGCCCAATTTTCACTATGCTATGTGAGCCGTGTGTGGGGTGATGATTGGAGCAGAGTTATGAACGCTTTTTCTTTTGTGAATTATAGTTTTATTTCTTGTCCTTGGTGTTTTTAGGTTGGTCCTTAACTAGCAGAAGGTAATAAAACTCCATTTAGCAGATCCTCTCTCATGACACCTAGACTTTCAAGTTCACTCTCTCACTGCCAGGTCCAGTACCTGCCCCCTTTTTCCATGAGATTATAAATTCTAACTCTGCTTGGGAGGATAAGATGCAAGATAACATAACTCCAAGGGAGAAAATTAAGAATTTAATACTGTGAAAATATGATCTCATTTATGTACCCATATTTTGATAAAATCACTTCCTTTTACATTTTTTCCTCCTTTATTACTTACTTAAAAATATATCAAGGATACTGTTCCTGTACATATAGATCAACATCATTATTTTACAGGATATATATATAGCATTTCATTGTATAAAACTTCTGTTGCTATTTGATTTATATTCTTACAACTATAAATACTGCAGTAAAACTTCTTATATACTGATTTTGCTCTCTTACTCTTCTCCATCTCTTTCACTATGTTAAATTTTAAGAAGAGAAATTGCTGAATGCAAAGGCTATGCTCTTTTAAAACTGAAGCATATTTTACCAAGCGCATATCCATAAAGGCTACCCCAGTTTAAAATCTCATCATCAGTAATAAGAATGTCCATTATCTTATACCCACACTCATACTTGCTATTATAATTCCCTTAAATCTTTACCAGTCCGATGGCTAAAAAATCATAGAAGTGTTTTAATGTGCTTATATTCTCTAAGGAATTGTGTGACTGTTTTAGAAAACCTTTCCCCACCGAATGACTATAAAACAATTCTCACCAGTATTTTTAAGTTCTTTTTTTACACAAATCTTTGCTCCATCTGAAATTTATACTGACGTCACAGAAACAAGACAAAAAAGTGGGCAGCTCATTTTTCAGTGTCATAAGAAAGTAAAGGCCACCCAAGGATTATCTAGGTTGCAGATCTGAAAACTACTGCCTGCAACCAAATCTGGCCCACCACCTACTTTTATAAATAATGCTTTACTGGAACACAGCCATACTGAGATTGCTTTCATGCTACCATGAGTAGCTGCAAGAGAGATCATGTGACTTGCAAAGCCTAAAAAATTTACTACCAATCCATCCATTCTGAGGTGAGGAAGTCTCAGCCAGAGAACTTCATCTCGGCAGGATTTTCTGTTTGTTGAAACCTCTGTGCCAGCATTAGCTTTTGCCGCCTGGTGTCCTGTTCAGCTGGCTTCTCCTCTTATACATGGTGTGACTGTATATGGTTTCCTTTCCATCCTTTCTACCTGACAATCAGGGTAGTGCACAGAACAGCGATCAGTCCCCTTAAGTCTCAAGTTTCAAGAAACTTTTGGTGAGAGGCATGTTAAAGGAAAGCAGGGCATTATGACTTTTCCACGTGGTGATGCCACATATATAAGCCAGCCCCCATTGCCGCCCCACCCCCACACTCAGCTCCCCCACCACCTGCCTAGCAACCTTGATAAAAATTCTTTATAGCTTCTCAAATGGTACCAAACAGTCTCAAATGGTACCAAATGGTCTCCTCTTTTTGCACACAGTTCGCTTTTACCCCTGACCTTGCCCTTCTGGATTGAAGGAGTTCATTCTCACTCTGAGAGGGAGGGGATGGGCAAAAAGAAGAAATGATAGACTGGCCCCAGGTTTGCTGCCCTGACTCTGCCATTCCGGAAAATCTTAGAATGTTCAGCTGTGATAGAGAAAAGGTCTTTTCAACCTTCATGACTACACCAACACCTTTACCGCATGTTACCATCTAGTCTGGCTTCCCCAGTGGCTTAGCAGATAAAGAATTCACCTGCAATGCAGGAGACCCAGGAGACAAAGGTTTGATCCCTGGGTGGGGAAGATCCCCTGGAGAAGGAAATGTCAACCCACTCCAGTATTCTTGCCCAAAAAGTCCCTGAGACAGAAAAACCTGGTGGGCTATAGTCCAAAGGGTCGCAAAGAGTTGGACATGACTGAGCGACTGAACACACACAAGCCATCTAGTCTAGGGGGTGGTTTCCGACCCCCTCCCTACTTTATATCCTGAAGTTCTTACTGTCACTGTTTTCCTCTCCGGCTCTGCCCCCACTTTCCATATTATCTTCTGTCATCTGTACTTTTCCATCTCACTTGCCAAAGAGCAAGACTACAGGGTAAAAGTTAGTCCATGTTAGAAGACTTGCGAAAAACTGATCACCCTAAGCCAGTTTAAATTACTTCCATGCCTGTTAACTGACCAAGCAAACAGTGAATCTGCCCCTGTTCAGATTCCACCTGGCCCCCCAGCCACCTGCCCTCATGGGGACCTGGGAGTGGCTTGCAAACCCTGGAAACAAGCCCCAACAGTTTCCCTTTCCTGCCTTTGCTCAAGCGGAGCCCACAGCCAGCCAGGCACCCACTAGCATCCCACCTCTTCCCACTCCTTTCAGAGGCTTCCCTGTCAGGTGGTGGGGAATACTCTTGCAGGTCAGTTGACTCTTGGAGCCTGAATTCCTCATCAATGAATGAGGATGATAATACTATTTACCTCATAAGATGCAGTAAATATTAAATGAGCCAAAATGCTTCATGAAACATCCAGAAGCACTTCACATATATGGGCTATGTATGTGTGTGTGTTCTCCCAAGGATCTATTGTGCTGTGTGTGCTAAGTCGCTTCAGTTGTGTCGGACTCTTTGAGACCCTATGGACTGTATCCCTCCAGGCTCTTCTGTACATGGGATTCTCCAGGCAAGAATACTAGAGTGGGCTGCCATGCCCTCCTCCAGGGCATCTTCCTGACTCAGGGTTCGAACCTGTGTCTCTTATGTGTCCTGCATTGGCAGACAGGTTCTTTACCACTAGTACCATCTGGGAAACCCAGGATCTACTGAGTTTTACACAACCACAGGATAATTGCAAGGCTATTGTTTGTTTAAACCACATTTGTTGAGTAAAAATAACACCAAACTCTAGAGTTGGACTATAAAGAAAGCTGAGCGCAGAAGAATGGATGATTTTGAACTGTAGTGTTGGAGAAGACTCTTGAGAGTCCCTTGGACTGCAAGGAGATCCAACCAGTCCATCCTAAAGGAGATTAGTCCTGATTGTTCATTGGAAGGACTGATGTTGAAGCTGAAACTCCAATCCTTTGGCCACCTGACGCGAAGAGCTGACTCATTTGAAAAGACCCTGATGCTGGGAAAGATTGAGGGCAGGAGGAGAAGGGGACAACAGAAGATGAGATGGTTAGATGGCATCACCAACTCAATGGAAATCAGTTTGGGTAAACTCCAGGAGTTGATGATGGACAGGGAAGTGTGCTGCAGTCCATGGGGTCACAAAGAATCAGACATGACTGAACAACTGAACTGAACTGAACTGCTAAGATATGGGGAAATACTCCTCAACATTTTAAACATATATAGATTTTTGAAAGCTTAATGCTAAATAGATAACCAACAAGGTCCTATAGTATAGTATAGGGAACTATACTCAGTATCTTGTAATAACCTATAATGGAAAAGAATTCCAAAAAGGATATATATATATATAACTGAATCACTTTGCTGAACACCTGAAACTAACACAACATTGTAAATCAACTATCAACAAAATGTTTTTAAAAACTTAAAATATTTTATGTTCTACAATATTTATTATTAAATCTCCAAAATTTACCCAAGGTTCTTGTTTTTTGGGGAACTCAAACCTAAAGGCAAAGACAATAACCTTTCTAAGTAACTACAGTAAAACATCATTCTCTGGGGTATTAAAATGGCACTTCATTGCTAGACAATTCCTGGTCTTTGAAAAGAGTTTACGGCAAAGATATTAAACTGCTGCTGAGGGTGTAGACATTTAGCTTTCAAGAAGTTAGATGGATGATGGTCATTATTTTCAATATTGCTGTGTATGTACCCAGCAGACTTCCCACAAAGAGCCAGAGGACCTAAAAGACCCTGAAAGCCAAGATGAGGCAGGCCCGAGGCCGCGGCCAATGGCTACTCACCCCTGAGGTGAGAGAAAGTAGCCCCTGCATGAGGAGGGAAGGAGCCTCCGCCTCCTGACTGGCGCTCACTGAGTTAGAGTCCACAGGCCTGAGGCAGCAGCAGAAGAAGGCGGAAACGTGGGAAGCAACAGAACAAACCTCTGCTGGAGAGTGCCGCCCCACTGAGGCTGGGGTGACTCCACTGAGCGCAAGCGCAGAGAGCCCTGCTTCCCACTCCCCGACCCGCAGCCCCAGAAGAGGGCTGTGGAGTATTGTGTGGACTGCAGTCCATGCCCTCACGTGCTGAGGGCCTTCCCTTGCTGTGTGGGTTCAATGGGAGGCTGGCAGCCTAGCTCCTCTTCCCTTCAGCTGTGTGAGTCTGGGCAACCCCTTCCATCCCTTGGGCTTCCCTGGAGGCTCAGCTGGTGAAGAATCCGCCTGCAATGCAGGTGACCTGGGTTCCATCCCTGGGTTGGGAAGATGCCCTGGAGAAGGGAAAGGCTACCCACTCCAGTATTCTGGCCTGGAGAATTCCATGGACTGTAGAGTCTGTGGGGTTGCAAAGAGTCTGACAGTACTGAGCGACTTTCACTTTCCCATCCCTTAGCTGCCTCTTCTGTGTACACAGAGCTCCGCTAGACCTCAAGGTCGTCAGAGTTTCTCAGATGACAGCAGATCAAGACTGAACAAACACATACAGGAAATAAAAACTACTTTTATAAAAAGTCACCTCATGTTAGAAGAGTCACAAAAGAGTGGTTCCAGTCGCAATTTCACGAACTTAGTTACAACTAAACTAAACTTTACTTCCTCAACACAGATGACAGATGAAAGATGACTTACTGGTGATTCGATGTCCTCCAGGAGTAAAACAGAACAGCGTTCACATTTCAACAGCGTTTGGGCTCGATGCATTATTTTCTTGACAATTTTCTCCAGGTCAGTCTGTTCTTCAAAGAGGTCATTAACCACCTCTAGCAAAGCCTAGGAAAGAGAAAATGGATGTATTTAGGTGGCTAAGGGACTGAATTAAAATTTGTCTCTCAAAAATTCCATTTCATCTTTGCTATAAAAATATAAATATTTTTGTGTGGCTAAATTTTAAAGTGTTTATGGTTGTTTTGACATATTTCCATAGTTTCATTTCATAACACAATATTGAATTATAAAATGTAATTTGAGAATAGTGCCAGTCCATGTGTGTGTGTGTGCTTAGTTGCTCAGTCATGTCCAACTCTTTATGATCCCATGGACAGTAGCCCACCAGTCCATATAATCCCACATAAATTCCTCATATAGCTATATGACTATATTCCATACAGTTAATGACTACATGATCTCATATAATCATTACTGACAGGCTTTTCTGCTCCTACAGTAGTTTTTCTGCAATGTTTTAAGAAACATGACTGGGTTTAAAAATCAACATTTTATGAATACCAAATACTTGATTCTCTCCAAGGCCCATTTATTTCAGAAAATTACAAAGCATCTCTTCCTCACCATCTGGAAGAAACAGCTTCATGGTCAGACTCAAGACTTATTTTCATGAATATATATCTCTCACAGAACTATTAAAGAATTATAGTAGTGGATGCTAGTTAAGTTTCAAAACCTTCAAATACATATATATATAAAACCCCTATTAATCCCTCTACACAAGAAATTTGTCCAGGAGAACATTTAAATGCCATTATACATCTCAAAAAGAAAACATTATTAAAAATTTATCGAAGAAATAAAATAAAAAGCATAAAAATTAAAGAAAAAACTTAAATTCTAACTTGAAAACTGTATACTTGTTTAAAACTGAAATTGTGATAACATGTCATTTTTATCCAGCTAAGATAGCTTGCAATTTATACACTGAAATAATATTTCTTTAGAGTTTTTAATTACATGGATACGTCCAGAGATTGAAGAACAGTGAGCCATTTACAGGTAGTAGATATTTTCCCTCTATCAGAGCGCAATCAGAAAATTACACAGCCAGTGGATGCTTTGTTCAATAAAATTTAATATGATGTTGCCAGTCTGACCTGTCACAAAAGGATTTCATGGGTATTCAAATTCACATCTCTTCTGATAGGTGGTGTTGACTAATTTTCAACTTTGGTAATGCATTTGATTTGTCCTGAAACCATTTGAAACATGAGAATTTCTTTGAGTCTACTGAGGTAGAAAAATATTTGAATGAGTTAAGGGATCCATGAAATGAGTCTAAAGCTGGACAGCATTTTCTCTAAAGAGAGCTTGTGACTGTGGCTAAGGGCTATGCATTGCTCTATGATTCCAAAGCAAAGAGAAACACTACGAGTTGAAAAAAGTTTTAAGTGTATTCTGTCCGTTTGGCATTTGGACAGCAAATCGCTGTAAGAGGTCAATGTGTGGTAATTTCATGTGCAAATATAATATTAAAAATGAGGCAACTGTCTACATAATTACCAACAAAATCCCCTGTTATTAAGGGAGGGGACATTATTTCCTTAATCATCCAGACTAGTTCTTCAGATGGATCATATTAACTGAACAAATATTTAACTTTTCAATTTGTTGTGACTGCATGGATGGGGCCTCTGGGACCTGTATACGGGAACATTTATCTCAGAGGAAAAACTAATTGTGCCTTGAGTTTTGTACTGACAAATCGCATTATAGTAATTTTATTGTTTCTAATTAAAAATTGCTGCTTTACTAACAAGTGATAAAAGTTTCACAAATAACAAGCAGACAGACTCCAAAACAGGAGAAAAAAAAAGAGAAGAAAATCTAGGATGACATGCAATGCGACAGACATGGAAGCTTTGCACACAGTTGAACACTCCCTGTTTCTCGATGTCATTTGCATGTCCCCAGCTCCTTCTTCTTCAGACCTTCTTTTGCTCCTGGACTCATCCTTGGACCTTTTCCCTTCTCTTATCCATATATTTTTCCCACCTGTACCCTAGTTTTAAATACCATCTATATGCTGATGGTTCCCAAATAGTAATCTCGACTCTAGACTCCCATATCCAACTGTTTATTTGCCACCTGCACAAGCCTAAAGTCATTTTCATTCATTTCCCGTATCAGTAGGCCTTCTATATTTCACTGCTAAATTTTTTGGAGAATCTCTCACTTCTCACTGTTCAGCTACATTATTGCTCCCCACCCCCAGCTTTATTGAGATATAATTGACATAAAACTTTGTGTGAGTTTAAGGTATACAATGTGATGATTTAATATACCAATATATTGCAAAATGATTACTACACTAAGGTTAGTTAACACATCCATCACCTTACATCACTACATTTTTTCTGTGGTAAGAACATTAAGATTTGTTTTCTCAGCAATATTCAAGTACATAATGCAGTATCATTAATTATAGTCATCACACTGAACACTAGATCTCCAGAACTTACTCATCTTATAACTAGAAGTCTGTATACTTTGACCAACATCTCCCCCTTTCCTGGACACTCCAGCTCCTGGAAACCACCATACTACCTTCTGCTTCTTTGAGTTCCGCTTTCACAGATTCAATATATATGTGAAATAACACAGGCTGGATCATCGAAAAACCAAGAGAGTTCCAGAAAAACATCTATTTCTGCTTGTTTGACTATGCCAAAGCCTTTGACTGTGTGTGTCACAATAAACTGTGGAAAATTCTGAAAGAGATGGGAATATCAGACCACCTGACCTGTCTTTTGAGAAACCTGTATGCAGGTCAGGAAGCAACAGTTAGAACTGGACATGGAACAACAGACTGGTTCCAAATAGGAAAAGGTGTATGTCAAGGCTGTATATTGTCACCTTGCTTATTTAACTTCTATGCAGAGTACATCATGAGAAACGCTGGGCTGGAGGAAGCACAAGCTGGAATCAAGATTGCCGGGAGAAATATCAATAACCTCAGATATGCAGATGATACCACCCTTATGGCAGAAAGTGAAGAAGAACTAAAGTGCTTCTAGATGAAAGTGAAAGAGGAGAGTGAAAAAGTTGGCTTAAAGCTCAACATTCAGAAAACTAAGATCATGGCATCTGGTCCCATCACTTCATGGCAAATAGATGGGGAAATAGTGGCTGACTATATTTTTCTGAGCTCCAAAATCACTGCAGATGGTAAGTGCAGCCATGAAATTAAGACGCTTACTCTTTGGAAGGAAAGTTATGACCAACCTAGACAGCTTATTAAAAGGCAAAGACATTACTTTGTCAACAAAGGTCTGTCTAGTCAAGGCTATGGTTTTTCCAGTAGTCATGTATGGATGTAAGAGTTGGACTATAAAGAAAGCTGAGCACAGAAGAATTGATGCTTTTGAAGTGTGGTGTTGGAGAAGACTCTTGAGAGTCCCTTAAACTGCAAGGAGATCCAACCAGTCCATCCTAGAGGAGATCAGTCCTGGGTGTTCTTTGAAAGGACTGATGTTGAAGCTGAAACTCCAATACTTTGGCCACCTGATGCAAAGAGCTGACTCATTTGAAAAAACCCTGATTCTGAGAAAGATTGAAGGCAAGAGGAGAAGAGGACGACAGAGGATGAGATGGTTGGATGGCATCACTGATTCAGTGAACATGAGGTTGGGTGAACTCTAGGAGTTGGTGACGGACAGAGAGGGCTGGTGTGTTGTGGTTCATGGGGTTGCAAAGAGTCGGACACAATTGAGCAACTGAACTGAACTGATTTCACTTAACACAGTGCCCTCAAGTTTCATCCATTTTGTCACAAATGGCAGGATTTTCTTCTGTCTTATGGCTAAATAATGCTCCATTGTGTGTGTCCATGAGTGTATCACAATTTCTTTATCCATTCATCTATTAATGGACACTTAGGTTGTTTCCATATCTTGGCTATTGTAAATAATATTGCAATGAATATGGGAGTGCAGATATCTTTTTGAGCTAGCAATTTAATTTCCTTTGGATATATACTCAGAAGTGAAGCTGCTGGATCATATGGTAGTTCTATTTTTAATTTTTTGAGGAACCTCCATATTGTTTTCCATAGTAGTTGCACCAATTTATATTCCCATCAACAGTGTACAAAGGGTTCCCTTTTCTCCACATCCTTACCAACACTTGTTATCTCTTATTTTTTTGATAACAGCCATTCTAAGAGATAGGAGGTGATATCTCATCAGAGTTTTAATTTGCATTTCCCTGATGATGTTGAGCATCTTTTCATGTGTCTATTGGCCATTTGTATGTCTTCTTTGGAAAAATGTCTTTTCAAATCCTCTATTTTTTAATTGGATGATGGGGGGGTTTGTTTGTTTTTTGCTATTGAGTTGTATGAGTTCCTTATATATTTTGAAGATTAACCCCTTATCAATACAGATGATGTGCAAATATTTTCTGCCATTCCATAGTTTACTTCTGAATTTTTTGATTGTTTCTTTTGCTGTGAAGTTTTTTGTTTGAGGTAGTCTCACTTGTTTATTCTTGCTTTTGTTGCTTGAGCTTTTATATCAGACCCCCCAAAAAATCACTGGAGTTTTCACCCATATTTTCTTCTAGGAGTTTTACAGTTTCAGGTCTCAAGTTTAAGCTTTTAATCTATTTCAAGTTAATTTTTGTGAGTGATGTAAGATAGAGGTCTAATCTAATCTCATTATTTTGCATGTGAATATCCAGTTTTCCCAAACCATTTATTGAAAAAAACTACTTTTTCCCCATTGAGTATTCTTGGCTCCCTAGTCAAATAGACATTGACTCTATATGTATGGGTATATTTCTGGGCTCTTAATTCTATTCCAGGAATTAACCTGGTGGCTCAGACAGTTAAGCATCTGCTTGCAATGCAAGAGACCTGGGTTCGATCCCTGGCTTCAGAAGATCCCCTGGAGAAAGAAATGGCAACCCACTCCAGTACTCATGCATGGAAAATTCCATGGACAGAGGAGCCTTGTAGGCTACAATCCATGGGGTCGCAAAGAGTTGGACACGACTGAGCAGCTTCACTTCACTTCAATTCTACTCCATTGGTCTGTATGTCTCTTTTTAATACCAGTACAATACTATTTTGATTACTATAGCTTTGAAAAATAGTTTTAAATGAAGAAGTGTGATGCCCCCAGCTTTGTTCTTCTTCCTTAGGATTGTTTTGGCTATCTGAGGTCTTTCCTATCTGCTCTTTAGACACATGGACCAAAGCTTCTCCTACCACTGGGCCTTTGCACTTGATATTTCCACTGCTTGGAATCTTCTTCCTAGATCTTTGTGCAGCTTTGCGCCTTCATTTCATTTAGCTCTCTGCTCAGATATTACCTCTTCATAGAGATCTTCTTGATCACCTTCTGAAATAAACATCATCCTAAACTACCCTTCAGCAACCAGTCTGTATTCCATTATCTCACTTTGTTCTTTTTTTACAGCACTTACCACCACCTGATACTATATTATTTTTTATTCGCTTGTTTGTCTATAATCTATTGTTTCATCTAAATGATAAAGTTCTAAGGCAGGGATTTTGATGGACAGTGTCTGAAGAGGACCACAAAGTAAATATTTGTTGAGTGAGTAAATTAATACATGAGGATGCAAAGATTCATAATGCATGAAGTGTTCCTTAAGGAATTCAAAATGTAGTTTGAGAGGAGGGCCATTGATAAGTATTATACAGTGGGATAAGTGTCCACAGTAAAACAATGGCAATAAATATAAGACAAAATAATAAGTAAAGAAGGAAAGATTAAGTGGAACACTGAGCTGGGTCTTCAGGGAAATGCAAGGCAAAAGCAGTGGGAGAAAAAGGTGGACATTGAGGCATTGAAAGCAGAGGGAGAAATATTACTAAGAGAATGAGAAAGTGAAACAGACTGTTTTCTGGAAATTGGGGCCTATACTGCTGGAGTGCCCAATTGTCAGGAAGCTTTTAACAGGAGGCTTCCTGTGTGCTGTTTTGGATCTGTCAGGAATTCTCTGTTCCTTATTAATTTCTGAATATTCATGAATTAAGAGGAGAGGCAAGCCTCTCCCGGGGGCTGAGGAATCCAGGCATTTCCTTTGTTCGTTTTTCTATACGGTGATAAGTACCCTCTTCCTTTTTATGAACCATATGGTAAAAGTGATTATTTACAACCGTCTCTCTTTCATATGGATGACCTCATGTTTCCTTGATAACTTGTAAGTTTTGATTTTATCTCTGCTGAATATAGCTATCTTGTAAGAGTATAAATACCTACACAATGTTGAATAAAACACCTTTGCTCCATCAGAGCTTTGGTCCCGTGTCTTGCTTTCTCTCTCTCTCTCCTCTCTCTCTTTTTCAGGCTAATCTCCTGGAGCGCAGAGGCTCTCTGAGTTCACTTTCCTGCCTGGGCTTCTAAGACCCTCTCAAGAAGGCGCTCTGTGCCTTCACCCCATCGAGAGGGTGCCTGAGGCCTCCGTGAACAGAGCAAGCCCCGTGTCAGGGACTTTATTGGCTTTCTGCGTAAACCAAGGAATATCAGCCTCTTTATCTCTCCTTTACTTTCTTATCGGTCAACTCCAGACCACCAGATTCCAGTCCATTAAAGGACCTCAACACCCAATGAAAGGAGGAGAATGGTAAGACATGCGGCTAAAGATGAAAACAGGATCCAAATCAGAGAAAAGGGGTTGCATGCTGTGCTAAAGAAGATGGCTGTAGTTGTAAATTGGTTCCTGTGAAATATTCATAAATCATAATGCTTAGTAAATGAAACTTTTATCAATTTGATTACTAATCAACTGAGGGTTTCCAACCTTTCTGAACATCTTCTTGTTAAATATATTTCTAAATTGTGACAGTAATGTCCCTATATTTAAAAATAGAGTGAGTCTAATATATTTAACCTCTAACTTAATTGTTTAGCAATTTTTTGAGTACCAGTCTTTGTTTTGGTTTTGTTTTTTACTATTTAGCCCTACAACTGGTGAAGGTATATGACAGTAATCCCTATATTTATGTTTCTTTATAGTCCTATAAGCTGGTGTTGGCAGCATTATCATCCTCTTCCAGGAAAACTTTCAATTCACAAACATAATTTGTGAGTTGGGGTGAAATCATCTATAACATACCTTGCTTCTTAAAGGAACTAAATTGTAAAAAGATCACTAATCTGTGTTATTGTTTCAAAACTATAAGTAAGCTAGAATATATCTCTTGCCTTGTAGTATAGATGTGAAATTAATTTCCTTTTTAAAAGAAGCTATTTTCCCCACACAACAACAGAGGATTTATATCCATTTCTATTTGGGTTTATTGCTTAAAGGGGATCATCAACCACAGACCTGAAGGATTATACAGATTAAAAAAAAATGTTTCTGTACTATTCAAAGATCATCTACTGTTTTTAAAAGACATAATGACTCACAGACACTTGAAAGGCAAAGAGCTCTGAGGGTTGTCAGCAGTGCTTCTTTCTACTCACCCTGCTTCTTTCATATTCTTTCCTTGAGGCAGCAAAGAGCTGAGCGTTAGATATGGCAATTCCACAAAATGGAAGATACATCTGCATGACCTGGGGGCGAAGAGAGTGTTAAAAACATTAAATCATAAAAATACGGAGCCAAATTCCACATTTCCTTCATATGCCTGATTTTAACACTGTTTTGCCAACCACAGAGGCTGAATATAGTGTTGTTGATGCTAATATCTTAACTTCAGAAAGAACATTCTTCAGAGTTAACTATAGTGTAGTCTCAGGTTTTAACTAGGGACAGTCGCATCTATGAAGACATAAAATGAGAAACAGACTGGGATGGCTATGATCCAGGAACTGTGTATAAAAGGCATCTTGTATGCCTTCCTTGATCAATGAAAAATGAGTAAACGGAGGAAGTCTGATATATTTAAAATTTAAGGCAAGGCATATACTCACACTTGGAAGTAGGCAGGATATAAGCCAACTTCTTTGTACATATGTATCAGTAGCAGGGATCTCAGCTTGACCCTAGAACCCTGCCAGCTTCTGGCTTGAGTATGACTGTTAGGATGGGCCCGGTAGGAACAGAGGAGCCAGGGGGCCAAGGAGCCTCACATAGAAGAGTTCAAATTGAACCCACTGTTCTGTTGACATAACTAGACATGAATGCAAATCAGTGGGCTGGTGCTACAGAAGCTGGTTTGAGGAGAGGCTGGGGATCCTTTAGGTGAGCATTCTTCCTATGGGAACAAACAGCCACATGCGACAGGCCTGATCCTAACAAAAATTTTCTTATTACAGGGGGTCTAGGTCTCATGATTTCCAGTACTTCCTGGCACTCTCATTCAAATTCATCTCCAGAATCTCTGATTCTATGAGAGAGGAAATGTCTCAAGTAAAAGACTAAATAATTATTTCCCTAAACTCTTTACAATGTAGGGCACTGTACAAGAGACAATGCTTTGGGACTTCTCTGATGTAGAGTCAAAAGGGCATATGGGCATGTTTTATATGACAGTCAGTCTCCTCTGTCTCTGTCTCTGTCTCTGTCTCTGTCTCTCTCTCTCACACACACACACACACACACACACACACACATGATGCCATATCAAGAGGTACAGAGCAGCAGCAAAACCGAGCAGCTCCTTCCATGCCCAGAAGAGGGCAGTGCAGAGCTCCCTGAGGGTGAGGGATGAAAACAGCAAGGGAGGATCCACCCAGCAGCAGGTGTGAGACACTCATGGTGTTAGTAGAAATTGGTTAAGGTTGCCTCCAATATGCTAGGCCTTATTCTTTTAAGCCCACTAAGCCATTATCTCCGAAATGTTTCTCTTGCTTAATTACATTTTGAAAACAATTACTTTCTAATCAGAGCTCTACAGTGGATGTGGTGTTTGCTTCTCTGAGGAAGCACTAACACTCCCTTCTTTTGTGAGAATTCTTTATTCCAGAAAAAAAGTCAAGATGTGATACCCTCAAGGACTGCTGGAACCCTCCCAAAACCTCCTGACCCCGACTTTGACCACATAAAGGCTTTCCAACAGGAAGGAAGCAAGCAAGCTTGCATCTGCCCTACTTCTTATCTGCAGCACTCCCTTCCCCTCCTGAACTCTAAGATCCCTTCCTATTTTTCCCAAGGGAGGGCACAGTCTTGAGGGTGCTAGCCTACTGTGGCCTCTTTTGCCTGGCAAAGCAATAAAAGCTACTCTTTCCACTTCACCCAAAACGCTGTCTCTGTGTTTCAGTTTGGCACCTGAGAACAGAGCCCAGGATTTCGGCAACACTGGGACACCCAGAATGAAACTACTTGGAGAGGGAGGTGCTTTTATAGAGGGCTGGAGGTGGTCTAAAGATGAAGGGAACTTCACAATTCCTATCATTTCTTTGCTATTAAAATCTTGCTTTGGCTACTTGGGCATCCTCAACTCTGACAGAGTGTCCCTAAAAGTATTAATAATTCAGAAGGCTGTAGAAGCTAATGCTGAGACCCCGATTGCTTTTACTGAGATATAGTTGATGTAGAGTATTATATGTTTCAGATATACAACATAGTCATTCACAATTTATTAGAGAAAACAAAGAATTCAATAACACACTCACATCTTATTAAAAAATAGTCATTTATAATAGTAGCTTATATTGACAAAGTCCTTGGATATGATGTTAAGCATTTTATATGAACTGTATCATTTGATCCAAACAACTACATACTCACACTATCCATTCTACTTTTCAGATGAGAAAACTGAGCCTTCACAAATTTATCAAGATTGTTGGGAAATATTCTCCATGTATTTCTCACATTTCTGCACATCTTGCAAACAAAGGCAATGGCTCATCTTTCCAGAGTGTTTATATAGTTAACAGTCTTGTAAAATAGAACAAAGAGCAGAAATGCTTACTATGCAGTATAATGAAGATAATGCCTCTCTCTGAAGCAGAGGTCAGGCAGGTTTACTGTCTATTATAAAAGATTTTGGATCCCTACATTTCAGGTTCTCCTCCTGTGATGCATGCCTCTGTAATCTGTATAATGTTGTTATTAAACATCTTATCCCAAGCCAGAACCACCTGTTCACATATCACTACTTTTTTTTTTCATTTTCCCTGTAGGTGTGCGTGTGTGTGTGTGTGTGTGTGTGTGTGTAGGAAGTTCACACATAGTTACTTAGTATATGTCATGTTAAGGCAAGAGATTCACAAATAATTACTAAAGTCAATATTAAATTTCCTTACTCTCTTCTTTACTGAGTCAGTTGCTACTGATTTTATTTCCTCATTCCATTGATTCTCCCCTTTACTACATTACACTTTCTTTATTTAAGAGAAATTTTATGTACACACTTGATAAAATCTAAATGTAACATCTTTAGTCTCCTCACAAATAAGGTAAGGACTTTGGAATGCTTTAACTCTCAATACTACTTTCTGATATACCTTTTTTTCCTGTTACCTTTTTTTCCTAGTTCTATCTTGATTTGCTACTACAAACAGTACTACTACTACTACTAACATTATTTTGTTATTGTTATTAGGCAGTGCTTATTTTGATTTGTCCACATGTTTACCGATTTTTCCCTGTTCATTTCTTCCAGTATCTCCTTCTTCCCCTCTAGGATAATTTTCTTTCCTTGTGAAGACAATCCTTTAGAACACTCTTCAGCATTGGTAGTAAATGCTTTGTTTTGTATTAAAATGTTTTTATTTTATGAACTTAAAAGTTAATTGATTTGAGCCTACAATTCTAAGTTGACAGCTGTTTTCTCTCAGTACTTAGAAGATATTCCCCCATCATGTGCGTTTAATGCTGTTGAAAAGTCAACTGTCAATCTAATTCTTGGTAAATTATTCATCTCTGTCTTTTTAAAAAAAAATAATCTTTTTATGTCTTTTTGTACTTTTGCATCCTCAGTAAAATGCTTTTAATTGAATTATATAGAACTCATACATATGTGTATATATAGATGGTTAGATAGCATCACCAACTCAATGGACATGAATTTGAGCAAACTCTGGGAGACAGTGAAGGGCAGGGAAGCCTCCTGCCCTGCAGCCCATGGGGTTGCAAACAGTCAGACATGATTTAGCCACTGAACAACAGTGACATATATATATAATTCTGTATATTATATATGTAAAGAGTACTATGGATGGAGGCAATGCCACACCTTCATGAAACACTATAAACTCAAAGGGGATCTTTACTTACAAAGGGAACGATCTACACTGTGCCATTTGCTGGCGCAACAATTCAGCACTTTCTGGGGTCAGACTTAGCTCCATTGCTGTTGCTCAGTCACGTCCAACTCTTTGTGACCCCATAGACAGCAGAATGCCAGGCCTCCCTGTCCCCCCCCACATCTACCACCCCCAACACCACCACCATCCCTATACGACAATGTATAGAATTTCTTAATACTATGCAAGAGAAACAGTCAAATACAATTTGAAAGAAGGGAGTTAAGAAGGAGCTGAAGCATTATGGAAATAGGAGATGATAAAAAAATTTTTATATCCTTTTTCAGTTCCAGTGCAAAACATGTCTTTTTTTAGAAAAAGACATACTGTTCTATTCTGCTCTTTCTGAAGTCCCCCTCCTCCAAGGAAAAAAATACTAATTTGGTCTTCACCATCTAGTTTCTGAAGGCCAAAAGGTCTAAAAAGCCTTAATGACTAAGAAGCTAATGAGTCTGTACACCCTTGTGCAGCACTTTTCAGCTTGAAAGCACTTTATGAACACTGGCTAATTAATCTTTACAACATCCCACTCAGAAAGGGAGTTAAACTGAAAATCATTAAACAGTGTGAAAAAGTCACTTTAGCCCTGGAAACTCATGAAAAGTATCAGTAATAAACATAAAATCTGAGCACTGGGACCGTCCATCAGTGTCCTAAAGAAAGACAGTAGGTACTGAGCCCTTTGACTGCAGAGAAAGGCCATTCAAGCCCCATGGTCTGGTCTGGCCCAATTACACATCATTAAAGAACACTGGGGGTCTACACTGGATGCTTGGAGTGAGAGGCCTGGGGCCATCCCCTTTATGAACCCCACTCCTGGAGGCAACACAGCTGGAGGTGTCCCATCACTGTCAGCCAAATTAATGGGCGGGGGGGTGGGGCGGGTAGGTTTTCCGACCTACACCTTGCTTTTCTGTGCAGATCCTGAGATCTGCCTTGAGGCACTAACTATAAGGCACTTCACTGATTCAAGCCCTGCTGATTTGGAACTGGGGGTGTTCTAACTGTTGTAATTCAAAAGCTAAATAAACTCTTCAAATAGAGTAATTTAGAAAATTAAGCATCAAAATAGGAACCAGTCACAGGATTTTCACACAATGAAACACTTTCCACATCTTTTAGAAATAGAATACTTGAAATAGTGAAAAATTAGTTTGAAGTTTTCTGGAAGTTCCAGAAAAAAATCCTGCTTCCAGAGGCATAGTTTTTAGTTCACTGTAATCTTTCTATGCAAATTCAGTAGCTACAATAGGTCGAGTTTTTATTTCAAGAATCAGAACAATACATGTATCTTATCAGGTCAAACTAAAGTATAAACTTTTGGCTGAAGTGTGCCTTTTCCTCTCAGAGCTGTGCCCTCTGTGAAGAAAAGTCTCCAAAAAATACACAGAGGCATAAGGTGCAAGTTTGTTTAAATAAAACACTGGCATCTGGAATAGATGATCCAATTACATACTTTTTGAAACTGCCCACTTTAAGAACGAGAATGGGTTGAATGAGAAGTTTACTCACAAAAGATGAGAGAGAACAAGACGGCAAATAAGGAAGGAGAAGGTCACTATTCCTCCACTTCCCCTTCTTAGCAGAGGGGGGATGTTAGAGATTCTGCCTCTGCCCTGGGTATTAAGGCTGGGCCCCCAGAAGAATTGGAGTGAGGACCCTTCCACTATTCTCAGCTCTCTCCTTGAAGCTAGTATTGGCTAAAATATTCCAAAGAGTACGGATATTCCAAGCTTTTCCATGATAGACAGGCTGAGTTCAATTCCTGGCAAGTTGCAGTTCAGTATCAAATACCTAATCTCTTGGACTTTTTAGAGGCTCTAGTCTGCTGAGCATTTGAATTTTGCAGGTACCAGTCACATTAACCAACAGCCTTATCTCTCTGCTGAGCTGTGCATGACTTAGTTGCTTAGTCATGTCCAACTGTTTGCGACCCCTTGGACTATAGCCCACCAGGCTCCTCTGTCCATGGGGATTCTCCAGGCAAGAATACTGGAGTGGGTTGCCATGCCCTCCTCCAGGGGATCTTCCCAACTAAGGGACGGAATCCAGGTCTTCCGCATTGCAGGTGGATTCTTTACCATCTGAGCCACCAGGGAAGCCCTTATCTCTATGTGACCCCATTCCCCACCCTCCAGACTTTGGAAAAATAATCCTCTTGTGGCATTTCTACATTTCCACCCTCTCACAGACACTGAAGGGAAAACCCTGAAAGATCCCATTTTGGGAGCCATGTCCATTCTAAGATAATTTGGATTGTCACAATATTTCAACAGAAAATAAAAGTACTCATATTTCCACCACTCAGAGGTAACCACTATTAACATTTTAGAAACCATCATTCAAGTTTTCTCTCTCTCTCTTCACATAAACTAAAATAGGCCTATTATATAATAATAAAAATCCCACATGTAATATCTGCATTTCTTTACTTTTTATAACCAGCTATAACTTATTATAACCAACTTTTATTAATGCAAAATATTCCATTGTTTAGTCTGGAAAAAGAAAATGTATAGAGAAAAAAAGTAGATTAGTGGTTGCCTTGCAATTAAATCTTTGCACATCCCATGATTATTTTCTTAAAATAGAGCCCTAAAGGCAATGGCACCCCACTCCAGTACTCTTGCCTGGAGAATCCCATGGATGGAGGAGCCTGGTGGCTGCAGTCCACAGAATTGCGAAGAGTCGGACATGACTGAGCGACTTCACTTTCACTTTTCACTTTTATGCATTGGAAAAGGAAATGGCAACCCACTCCAGTGTTCTTGCCTGGAGAATCCCAGGGACGGGGAAGCCTGGTGGGGTGCCGTCTATGGGGTCGCACAGAGTCGGACACGACTGAAGCAACTTAGCAGCAGCAGCAGCAACAATATTTGAATGCATTTAACTTAACACACATTTAATGGCATCAATACTTCCTCTGTACCCGGCAATATTCTAAATGATTTGTAATATTAATACTAGTATTAGTATTCATTCATTGACATGTGTACACTTGTAAATAACTCCTAACAAGAAGCAAATTTTTAGCTTTTGTTCAAAAAAATCCAACAGTATAGCAGCGCATACAATAAAATAACCACAGATCCCCTTTCATTTCTTGTCTTGCCACCCTCTCCTCTCCCAAGGAGAAACCCCTGTTAGCATTTGCAGTGTATTCTTCTGGATCCCTTTTTATGAACCACATACATATATCACTTAGTTTTAGGAGTGGTGGTAAACACAAGAGGGATCCGACTGCAAGTTATGTTCTACACCTTCTTATTACTTGGCAATACATCTTGGAAATCATTAATGTCAGTTCCAAAGATATCTGCTTAATTCTTTTTAATCTTTGCCAAATATTCTAGGGGGTAGATGTGCCTATTAGTAGACATTCACATTGTTTCCATTTTTTCCCTATTACAAATAACACTGCCATGAACTTTCTTACAAATATATCTTTGTGCACCTGGACAATACTTCTGTTGGACAGATTCCTAGAATTAAAATTTTAAGGTTGCAGTATATGTGCATTTAAAAGAAAGTTACTAGTTACTGCCAAATCAGCCTCCAAAAGAGTACTATCAATTTATACACCACTAACAGTAATGCCCTACTCACAGAACACTGGATATTATCATTCTTTTAAAATTATGTCTATATTGTTGATTAAATCAATACTCATTTTTGCATTAACTTATATTTATTAGATTATTAATGATATTGAACAATTTTCATAACTTGTTGGCTATCTATATTTTTATTTGTGGCCTATTTATCTTCCTTTTTTATTGGAAATTTATCTATTTTTATTGCTTCCTAAGGACTCTTTATATTCTAAGAATATTAACCATCTTTGACTTTTGAAAATCATGACTCTTCTTGATAATTAGCAACTGTCATCTATGCGATATAGTCCAATGGGTCTACAAGATATGATTACTTTGTCTGAGATGAATAGATAATATGGCTCAGTAAGTCTGGCCAACTCCCTCTCACTGTGTGAAGAAATTTTACAATAATATCCACCTATGTAACTCCATCAAGGTTATTTTTGTAAGTAGGTTGACCTACATACCTCAGCCTTCCCAGTTTCTCTGTTCATTTTTCTAACTCAAAAGCTCCTATAAGAAATCAGTTTGAGCTACAGTTTGATCCAGGCATTCTTGAGTCTTAGCTATTAACATCGTTATGATCTTTTCACTTACCATGGAAAGGTATAAATGCAGGAAGCTATACTACACAGTAATTTAGTCATGGTTTCAACATCCTGATGCTCGAAAAATTCTATTGTATTGCAATCAATGTATGAACAGAAAAATTCCTTTTAGGTTATTTTCTGATAAGAAATATGTATTTTTTTATATTTGAAACATATTCACATGATTTCTTCACATTAGTAGCACCATCCTTTGTCAAGCACAAATTGGCACTTGCCAGTCAATTGTGAATTGGCACTTGCCAAGAGCATTTGCCAGCAACTGAACAACAGCAGCAAGGGCATCTGCCATCTGCCTCTGCGGAAACTGAGCCCTGAGCTGCTGCAACTGCTGACCTTCAACGTCCCCTGAGGGGAATTCCGGGTGGAGGGTGAGGCACTCTGTTCCACACTGGTGGAAAGGATCTTTAGAAATATATTTTCAGGAACTGATTTCACGATCCCAATCTTTGCATCTCTTCATATGTAGAAAAGCACTAAAATCCCTTCATGGTGACTAACACAAAGGAGCTAACAGAGTTAGCGCCTCACGTAAATGCTCGATTGCAATGAACTCCTCCTTCACCAAAACCTTATATACTGACTTTTCCCTACTGCCTTTTTGGAGCAGTCTCTCAGAGCTATCTCAGGTGCTGTCTCCTGGGCCGCAGTCCTCATTCTACCCCCGATAAAACTTAACTCACAGCTCTCACGTTGTGCGTCTTTTTAGTTGACACCTTCCTTTTACCATCTCATTTATCTAGCACCCTTTTTTTTAAAAAAAAAAAAACCTCATGGTTATTAACGCAGCGCACATTTCATATAAATGGAATCATGAGCACTTGGCCTTTTGTGTCTGGCTGACTGATTTCATGTAGTATTCTGTTAAAAAGCTTCATCCATGTTATAACATGCATCAGTACTTAATCCCTGTAAAAATTGTTTTAATTAACAGACTTTATTTTTAGAGCAGTTTTCAGTTCAGTTCAGTTGCTCAGTCGTGTCCAACTCTTTGTGACCCCATGAACCACAGCACACCAGGCCTCCCTGACCATCACCAACTGCCAGAGTGTACCCAAACCCATGTCCATTGAGTAGGTGATGCCATCCAACCATCTCATCCTCTGTCGTCCCCTTCTCCTGCCTTCAATCTTTCCCAGCATCAGAGTCTTTTCCAAAGAGTTAGTTCTTCCCGTCAGGTGGCCAAATGATTGGAGTTTCAGCTTCAATATCAGTCCTACCAATGAACACCTAGGACTGTTTTCCTTTAGAATGGACTGGTTGGATCTCCTTGCAGTCCAAGGGACTCTCAAGAGTCTTCTCCAACACCACACTTCAAAAGCATCAATTCTTCGGTGCTCAGCTTTCTTCATAGTCCAACTGTCATTATCCATACATGACCACTGGAAAACCATAGCCTTAACTAGATTAACCTTTGTTGGCAAAGGTATGTCTCTGGTTTTGAATATGCTGTCTCGATTGGTCATAACTTTCCTTCCAAGGAGTAAGCGTCTTTTAATTTCATGGCTGCAGTCACCATCTGCAGTGATTGTGGAGCCCAGAAAAATAAAGTCAGCCACTGTTTCCCCATCTATTTGTCATGAAGTGATGGGACCAGATGCCATGATCTTAGTTTTCTGAATGTTGAGCTTTAAGCCAACTTTTTCACTCTCCTCTTTCACTTTCGTTAAGAGGCTCTTTAGTTCTTCTTCAGTTTCCGCCATAAGGGTGGTGTCATCTGCATATCTGAGGTTACTGATATTTCTCCTGGCAATCTTGATTCCAGCTTGTGTTTCCTCCAGCCCAGCGTTTCTCATGATGTACTCTGCATATAAGTTAAATAAGCAGGGTGACAAGATACAGCCTTGACGTACTCCTTTTCCTATTTGGAACCAGTCTGTTGTTCCATGTCCAGTTCTAACTGTTATTCACAGTTATATCACAGGTTATTTTTGTATAGAGCTTAATCAGATTTTTTTTGTTTGTATTCTGATTCCAGATAAATTTAGGCTTAATACAAAGTTTTAACATATTTTCTCATCTACTGTCAACCTTATCTCAGTATTTCAAGTCCACCCAAGACGATCTCCTTTTTTCTAGGCCTAAGGGAAAATGCATGGCTTGTCTATGGAGACAAGGCATTTGGCGGAGTTCTTCATTCTGTCCTTTCTGAAGAATCTTCCTCTCTATCATCATCATTTCTGTCTCCTGTGTCCAGCTGCTCTCCTCTCCCTTCAAAGAGGAACGTATCCCCCTCGCCTGGCATTGCTGTTTCCATCTTTACTATGTGACCTACATCTGCTCGTCTTCAAATCTTCACATTCTACCACCCAGCTTACAATCTTCAGTCTTGTCTATAACTTTCTAATCACCAGATCACAAGATCCATCAGTTATTCTAAGTCCTCTTTGAAGCCTTTAACACTCAAACACCAGCAAGATATTAAATCTTGGTTTCCCTGCCCTATAAACTCCTATTTCTATTTCTGTGTTTCTGATTCCCCATTTAAGTTGTAATTCTGGATGCGGTCTTTGCCCTTCTAATTCTCTTTTTTTACCATCTCCCTCTAAGGATTGACTTTCTCTTACAATGTAAGAGTCCTACAAAATAAGGTGGGTTGGCCACGCAAGGATTAACCTTTGACCAAGAGTCAGTGAGAAAAGACGGTGAACTTGATGCAGCCAGATATTGAAGGTAGCTGAGAAACTTCCTTCTGCTCACTTGCTTTTCCTGCCTCACTCCTGTTCTTTGGTCTGTTGTTAATTTATTTTGCCTCTGACTTCACTCTCCGATTTTCCCACCCCTTTTCTTCTCAGCCCTCCTCTGCTGTTTTTCAGATTTAGGCTTCAGAGTTTCTGATCCCAGTTCACCAGTGTGAGTTCTGAAAACCTTTGCTTCCTCTGTCTTACAGTCTAATTTTAGCATTCCTGGTCCTAGGCTGAACTCAACCCTGAATTCACCCATATTAACTAAACAGGTGCCAAAGTCTCTTTCTCTTGTGTGTGTCTCAGTGGTAACTTCTGGGACGATACTCAGAGTTGGCACTCTGGTGCTGACCTTTCTCTGTGCTCTAGCTCTTCATCACCAGTTGCCTATAAGACATTTCATCCTGGAAGTCTGTTTACTGCCTTAAACTCAGCATTTCAAAACCAAGCTTGTCATTTCAGTCCCCCTGTCCTCCTGAAGAAAAAGTTTCCTCCTCTAAAAGGCCCTACGTGCCAAAAGAATCATTAACGACTTAATCACCCAGTTCCAAAACCTTGAAGTCCTCTTCAATTGTTGTCCATAAATAGCCATAAGCACATCACAGCAAGTCAGCAGTTTTTGAAGCCTCTATCACCATGTCATTGAGCTTCTCTGGCTCAGCACTGCCATCCATCACCATCTCTGGATTTTTTAACAGCAGCCAAGACCCCTTCACCCTTATAATGTGTCAAGAACTTATGAAACTCAGGTTTCCCATTCAGAAAAGTCATGAGTTTAAACACACTGACTGTTCATCCCCATGTGCACGGTTGTCATAAGTAAAAACTATAAGAAACTATATAAATGCCTACACATGGTAAAAACTATGTCTTTTTAAAACTACTTTTGTGTGAGCATTTTTATACCACATACACTATTTTTTTTTTAAATCTCATTAGAAGGTCTTCAGAAAGTATCTCCAATTTTTAAAACTATGGCTAGGTATTTTATAGATGCTTATGGAAGATATGCAATAATCTCTGGACACACAGTGAGGAAATATAAAATTGCTATTCAGAGAAATAGCATGAGACCCAGAGGGGATTCTTCTACTGATCTATCTTTTTTTTTCATTTTCCAAAAATAATTTATCATCAAAATGTAACACCAATGACATGAATAATAAACCACACTATTTTTTACTCCAGCAATATTCTCCAGTAGAGAAGATACAGAGAAGGCTATGAAAAATATGCTTAGAGCATTAATATTTAATTAACATAATAAGACCCTAAAATGAACATTATAAATGTAAGAGCCTTGATCACATCCGTGAGTTGTGTCTATGCAACTAAAACACAGAGTTGGTACATAGTAAATTCAGGACATTCTTAACAGATAACACTGAACACAGAGAGAGCTTAAAGTTTGACCTAACAACAAAGAGAACTTTGTGAAGGGCTAATCATTTATTACCAGAGTGGTATATCAACCCAAAGAGGCAAAGGGGAAGCTTTGGATGTGGTTCACTGGTAGTTCAGCTAAGGTCTCTCATTCTGTACCTTACAACAGTCTAGCTGACAAGCCAAGATGCCATCTTGAAAAGCAAAATGTCTCACTTTCCCCATCCCACCCACACTTTCTACTTCCGCCCAGGTTCAGTCTGTCAGCAACAGGGTTTCACTGCTTCCTGTAGGTCCTGTTTCTCTTTATAATTCAGCGATTTATTTTCAGGGCTAAATTTCATACAAGTAAACAAAAATACAAATGCAAAGAAACAGGAAGAAGGAATTAATAAAAATAAAAACTGAAAATTAGTCAGAAAACAATCCACAAAACTGATAAAATTATCCCAGGAAAGATTCTTGTAAGGAAAATCAATAAAACATATAAATCACCAGCTAGTTTAAACAGGTGGAAAGCCCACAAATATACTAAAACAAAAATGATAAAGCAAATATAATAACAGCTGAAGGAGAGAAATAAAAGAATTATAATAGACTCTGCATATAATCCTAATATGTAATGTATATTTGAAAACCTAATGGAAAGTTGTGAATTTTAAGGAAAATATAAATTAATAAAATTGAATCAAGAAGAATGAGAAAAATGGAGTAAAACAATTACCGAGGAAATAAAGAATGGAGAGAGTTGTAATGTAGTCACTCTTAGAAAATGTGCCAGGGTAGTTTTATAGGCAAATTCTTTCAAACCTTCAAGAACAAAGCAATTCCTATGCTATTTGAACTATTCTAGAATCCAGAGGAATAAAGAAAATCCTCAAATATTTTTTGAAGATACAATAGTTCTGACACAATATTCCAATAAAAATAGCACAAAACATTAAGCTTAGAAAATAAGTCCCTTATGAAAACAGATGGGGCCCTTGGAACCAATCCCCCACAAGTACTGAAGGATGACTGTATACATATTTGTATATCAAGAAACTGAATTTACCCAAATATTAAAAAATAATGGACATGACCAAGAATCTCTAGTCACTGAACTTATGGTTCAATACTGCAAAATCAATTAATATAAACTATATTAACTTGTAAAGAAAAAATAGAATAACTTTAATATTCTAAGAAGTCACTTGATAAGAATCATTTGCTATGAAATTTTTAATAAGCTAGAAAGGATATTAAAGAAGATATTTAAATGGAGAAACATGCCATATTTCTAAATGAAAAAGCTCAATATTAAAAACAAATAAATTTTCCCTCCAAATTAACCTATAAATTTTATTCTAGTGAAAATTGCAATGATATGGTTAGAATTTGAAAAGTTAAGTAATTTTAAAATTTAAATGGAATGAAACATGTACAATAACCAACATTAAAAGAAATAAGATAAATAAGAAGTAAGTAAGCATATGATGATCAAAATAGAGTAGTATTAGGGACATAATGGTAGCTGGTAGCTCAGCTGATAAAGAATCTATCTGCAATGCAGGAGACCCAGGTTCGATTCCTGGGTCAGGAAGATCCCCTGGAGAAGGGATAAGCTACCCACTCCAGTATTCTTGCCTGGAGAATCCTCATGGACAGAGGAGCCTGGTGGGCTACAGTCAATCCATGGGGTCGCAAAGAGTCAGACATGACTGACCAACTAAGTACAGCACAACACAGGGACATAATGATCACATAACATAATGGAACAGAAGTCCAGAACAGTGCATACAGCACGTTGGTATGTGGCAAAGGTGGCATTTAAGATTGAGGAGAAAAGGATGGATTTAGTCACATGTTGAGATAAACAGTTCACTATTTGGGGGGAAAAAATTAGAAAAACTTTAAAAACAATTCCAGAGAGATTAAAGAGGATAAAAAATAAAAATACAGGATTTTTTAATATAGTTTATAGGATAAACTATAAAAATCATAGGAAAATGTTGTGAATATTTACATAGTCTTTAATTGTGAAAGTCCTTTCCAGCTATAACACAAAATGTGGAAATTCTATGAGAGACTTTGGATACATTTGCAAATGAAAACATATATATCAAAACATATAAAATAATATTAAAAGGCAAAATGAGAAAAATGATTTGCAATGTTTATGATAATTGTGAATACCCTAAATAGGAAAAGAATTCTCTCAAACCAATCTGAAAAAACGAACTTATAAAAATGATCAAAAGATTAAACAAGAAATTCACACAAAAAAGAAGCAACTGAAAAATATATGAAAAAATCTTCAGTACATTAATTAGAACCGAACTAATTATCAAAGAAATATAAATTAAGTTAGCAATGTATCACATTTCTCCTATTTATTGACAAATATTATAATTAAAACTAATATGCAGAAGTAATAATAATGTGGAAACAAATATCTCTTGAGGGAGATGAATTGGTGTAGCATTTCTGAAGAACAATTTTGCAAAATGTGTCAAATGCCCTTGAAAAGAACAGGCCTAACTAATAAAGGTGATCTTTCTCCCCATTCTCTCTTTCAAAAAAAAAAAAAAAAAGAACAGGTCTTTTTGTCCTTAAAATTCTACTCTTAGAAATTTATCTCAAGAAAATAACCTGACAGGATCATTCAAAAGTGCTCATGTCTTTACCAGGGGTAAGTTCACATTTTGTAAATCCTGAAGCTTATACATTTGGGAAGGGAGCTCCTTAAAAAAAATACAAAATTATGAAGCCAAAATTAGTTATAAAATGAATATTTACTTAGAATAAGGTAAGAAACCACAATATAGTACACATTTTTATAAGCTGACAAATACCACATTACATCATCTGAAAAAAAGCATGATGCTTATATTAATTTCCCCACATTTTTGACTGTGTTTCTTGACTGCCTTTCTATGTGATAATTTTTTAATACTGTTTTGTATAGATACACAAAAAAATAATTTAGTCTAGCATGATCACTCAAAACTTATTTTATATATTGAGGGTTTGGATGCATAACACACACGACTTCACCCAGGGATATATTTCCTATTTTTAGTACTAGTACAGGTTTGTGTCCTACAGATGCAGGAATCCTGATAAATTATATTTCCAATAATCCCCACCTAACAGTAATAAGCATGTAGTAAACATGGTATGTTTATCGTTGTATGTGCTGCATTATTGAGTATGCCTCTGACAGGAGAGAACTTCTGCTTTGACTAGGCATCTATGAGAAACAAATTTTACAAAACTAACGAATGGAAGAATTTTCCACGGACCAGCTTCTGGCTTCATACACTGCAAATCTCGTTTCTCCCCCACTGTGTCTACTTCCAGGGCCACATACCACAGAAGATACTCATATCACAATGTGACCTCTGACCCTGACTATCCACATCGAGGTCTTGAGTGAACTCGGGAGAGTAGGTGGAAGGCGTGTTCAAGGAAGCCATTCCTACAATGTAACCCAAGCAACAATTTTACACAAAAGGGACTGAAAACCAGATACACATATGTTACTAAACTCAACCTAAATATTCCCAACTTGACTTCCTCCCTCAGTTCAGTTCAGCCGCTCAGTCGTGTCCGACTCTTTGCGACCCCATGAATCGCAGCACACCAGGCCTCCCTGTCCATCACCAAGTCCCGGAGTTCACTCAAATTTACATCCATCAAGTCGGTGATGCCATCAAGCCATCTCATCCTCTGTTGTCCCCTTCTCCTCCTGCCCACAATCCCTCCAAGCATCAGAGTCTTTTCCAATGAGTCAACTCTTCGCATGAGGTGGCCAAAGTACTGGAGTTTCAGCTTCAGCATCAGTCCTTCCAAAGAAGTCCCAGGGCTGATCTCCTTCAGAATGGACTGGTTGGATCTCCTTGCAGTCCAGGGGACCCTCAAGAGTCTTCTCCAACACCACAGTTCAAAAGCATCAATTCTTCGGCGCTCAGCTTTCTTCACAGTCCAACTCTCACATCCATACATGACCACTGGAAAAACCATAGCCTTGACTAGACAGACCTTTGTTGGCAAAGTAATGTCTCTGCTTTTCTATCTAGTTTGGTCATAATTTTCCTTCCAAGGAGTAAGCATCTTTTAATTTCATGGCTGCAATCACCATCTGCAGTGATTTTGGAGCCCCCAAAAATAAAGTCTTACACTGTTTCCACTGTTTCCCCTTCTATTTCCCATGAACTGATGGGACCAGATGCCATGATCTTCATTTTCTGAATGTTGAGCTTTAAGCCAATTTTTTCATTCTCCTCTTTTACTTTCACCAAGAGACTTTTTAGTTCCTCTTCACTTTCTGCCATAAGGGTGGTGTCATCTGCATATCTGAGGTTATTGATATTTCTCCTGGCAATCTTGATTCCAGCTTGTGCTTCTTCCAGCCCAGCGTTTCTCATGATGTACTCTGCATATAAGTTAAATAAGCAAGGTGACAATATACAACCTTGACGTACTCCTTTTCCTATTTGGAACCAGTCTGTTGTTCCATGTCCAGTTCTAACTGTTACTAAACTCAACCTAAATATCCCCAACTTGACTTCTTCCCTAACTGGTCCCAAAAATGTCTGTGGGCCCTCCAACAACAAGGAAGTGTGAAGGATAGGAAGTTGGAATTGAAAATGAAAGTTGTCTCAGGTGAATCTGTTAAAATATATATTTATTTGTCCACAAAATAACAAGTACAGGTGTAGGTGTTGGATCAGAGCTCAAATGAGTTCATAAAATGTTGCCCCAACTCACCTCTTATCTCAGCTCCCCTTCTGTGAGTTTTATTTTCAAACACACACAGTCACTCTAGATACCATTCAATGTAAAACTGTAACAGTGTAGGATGAACTTCTTTGCCCTGGCTATTGGCACAAGACTGCTGGGCCTTGGACCTTGCCTTCACTGGCCCAAGTTGGGTTACATTATCATTGCTGAACCAGTCCTTGAAGCCAAAGAAAAGCAATCCTCTGATAGGCCAGAACTGAACCATAAGCCCACCACTGAGCTTCGGATGGGAACAAGGACTGAAAATGGAGGATAGGGTAGCTCTTCAGAGGAAAGTGAAGGCCCAGCTACCAAGATGCTGAGCACCCAAAATAATAGAAAGTGTGCACAGGTATGTTATAAAATCATTGGGGAAAATTATCACTAACTTTCCTGTCAGACAGTATTTTCACTGCTACTTCACAGATTTGATACTTCATAAATGTGAAATCTATTCCCGAGTATATTCTTGAGTTCTTAAGAGCATTAAGTTCACATTTCGGAACCTCCAGTCTAATACCTAGTACATAGTGGTTGCTCAAGGAATATATTTTTAACAGATAAGAGAATGATTTAATAATGGGGTTTCCCAATCTATAGAATAATGGGGCTTCCCAGGTGGCACAGTGGTAAAGAATCTGTCTGCCACTACAGAAGATGGAGAGACATGGGTTCAATCCCTGGGTTGGGAAGATCCTATGGAGTCGGAAATGGCAACCCGCTCCAGTATTCTCTGCCTTAAAGTATAACCTGCCACTTCTGGTACTAGAGTCAAATTAGCAAGTACTTCTTAAATAACCAGTCTCCAGCATTGATTGGTTCTGTAGAAACATTAAGAGGATGAAAATGTGCCTCTTAACTGTTGAGATCATAGACGGGAACAACCCCTCACCCTCCAGGCTACTAGCCTGTGGGCTCTCACACTGTCAAAGGCAAAACTGCTCGATAGGTGGCTGGTAATAACAGCGCCAAGGCACATGATTAGACAGAGGAGCTCTGTTATAGAAAAACACATTTCCCATATTCTCATAAGTGCTTTGCTGAAAATATATCAGGTCATTGGTAAAATAGAACAATAAAATAACTATTTCAGTATCTCAATCTTTGCATTAGTCTCTCTGCTTCTGAAAGAGAAATACCAATAGTAACTACTTTCCTAAAGTAAAGGAATGTCTCAAAGAGCTAGAGTTATGCTATGATTTAAAATGCTACCGTTGTTCACAATACATTATTACAGTAGATTTCATTTAAATGAGTATTAGTACTCTCACCATAGGATCCAGCAATCACACTCCTTACCCATATGAACCCAAACTTATGTCCACACAAAACTTGCACCCAGATGTTTAAAGCAACTTTATTCATAATAGCCAAAACTTAGAAGCAACCAAGATATCCTTCAGTCTGTGAATGGATGAATAAACTGTGGCACATCCAGATAATGGGATGTTATTCTGACAAAAAGAAATGAGCTATCAAGTCACGAGATGCCATGGAGGAACCTTATACATATATTACTAAGTGAAAGAAGTCAAGCTGAAACGGCTGTGTTTTATATGATTCTAACTATACTGTGGTCTGGAAAAGGCAAAACTGTAGAGACAATAAAAAGATCAGGGGCTTGGAGGGAAGGAGGGATGAATAGACAGAACACAGAGAATATTAAGGGCAGTAAAACTTTCTGTATGACACTGCGATGGTGGATCCATGCCCTTATAACCTCTGTCAAAATCCATAGACTCTTCCACACTCAACCATGAACTCTGGGTGATAATGACCTGTCAATGCATGTTCACAGATTGTAGCAAATGTACCTCTCTGGTGCAGGATGTTGAGAATGTGGGACAATGCACATGTGGGGACGGGGGTACATGGGAACCCCTTGTATTTTCCACTGAATTTTGCTGTGAATCTCAAAGTGCTCTAAAAATTGAAGTTGATCAGTTTTTAAAGGAACAGAAGATAGAGAAAATGCCATTTAATAAATCTCATCTAATAAATACTTATAAAGCTACATGACAATCACTTGACAGTTGTGAAGATTTTATTTCTTTGAGTTTAAGAATAAATCATAGAAATTATAATACAGATTCAGCATCTCCAGTTACTGTGTAAGAACTAATTCCGATTGAAACAGAAGAATTCACTTTATTCAAAACAATAGAATAGTCTATAAAGCTTGAAGTTATGTTTTCAATTTTTATGTTTCTCAAAATAAAGGCATTTGAGAACTTTGAATACCTAAGCTGTGTTCCTTTAGGTCAAAGTGGAGGGACGAGTAAGGAGGGAAAAGCTTATAGAAAAATGGAATCTTTTTCCTTTATGAGACTTGCCAGAGTTTTCAGAGAAATCTGAGTGTTGGAGGTGAGGAAAGTGAAGGCTAAGGTGATCCAACCACTTTCTGTCGGTGTCACCAGCCTGGGCCTGGACTCTCTACCCCTCCCCTCCACTGCCCAGAGCAGTGAGTGCCTGCCCACGGGGTCTCAGCTCCAAACCCTGTGTTCTTCCTTGCCCTCCACAAGGAGGAGACATTCTCTGGGGTTTGGAGAGCATATCTAAGAGTCATTCTTTTTTAGTTTTTAATTGGAGGAAGACTGTTTTGGAACGCTGTGTTGGTTTCTGCCATACAACTCCAATCAGCCATAATTATATGTATATCCCTTCCCTCTTGAGCCTCCCTCTCCTGCCTGTGAGCCACCCCTCTAGGTCACTGCAGAGCTCTGAGCTGGGCTCCCGGTGTTACACAGCAACCTCCCACCAGCTGTCTGTTTCACACATGATGGTGTTCATGTGCCGATGCTTCTTTTCCCATTCGTCCCCCCCTCCCTCCCCCACTGGGTCCACAAGTTCATTCTCTACATCTGTGAAAGAGCCCATTCTTTAGTTCCCTGAGAATCTTGGTCTGCTGCACTAAATGTTTAGAAACACTGATGAGATGTCAGTGAGATCAAAACTAAATGAATATTTAGCAATGCATTAACTGTGAGAAATGAAGACTACCATACTTGAATAAATAACCTTATCTTAAAGCAGTATTTTAAAGACTCCATCAGTTTGACATACTTTCTATGCATGTTTTTCAAATATTCTGCAAATATATTTTCATATTCATGGATATCTATGAAAATATAAAATTTCATTCTATATGTTTTAATATGTGCTTAAATTTACAATAATATGTAAAAATTACATAAATGTTATAAATCTAAAACAAAAAACACACATAAAGACTGTATTAGTATTGAAAAGCCTGGGGGGATGAAATTGAAACTTCATCCATACAAGGACAAGACTTGTTTCAGCTCATGACTCCTATGAGGCAGCTTCTGTGGTTTTCTTTCTCTTTCTTTTCATATTTGTACACTTCATATTTGGGGGGGATTCTTTTACATTTAATCTCAATTACATACTTCAAGAGGCTGTGTGTGGGTGAATGTGTGGGTGTGGGGAGGGAGAGTTAATTTTGCAGTTGGATAAATTCTGTTTAGAATTTTATAAATCTCCCTCTCTCCTCAGTCTCACATTAAACCCTCAGCACAGAAACTGCAGTGCACAGTGTTGCTTTTCTTCCAGCCTCCTTCTAAGCAGGGATCTAAAGACAGCAATAAAATTCCTAAATAAGTAACTGCTCTTTGAACAATAATCCCACTTTTGTACAAGTTATATACTCAATAAACCAAAGTTCCAGGATAAATATGATTATAATAAACAAAATGCACTCCCTGAGAAGAAATGGGGGTGAATCATCATTATAAGTTTGATAGAATAAGAGTGGGCTGTTCACTTTGTCAGCATACGTATGTGATTTGGCAGTTAATACTTTAGATTTCTCATTGCTCAATTTGAAGCTCATTCTTTGAGGTTTAAATTGATCAATTGATTATGTTCAATTCAACAGCTATTTTACAACATCATTTTATATTTCTGTTGCTTGTTATAAAATGACTAGTGTTTGTGAAGCTAATTTTTCTAATAAATTAAAGAAGATGTGTTAGAGGCAAACTGACTCCTTAAACAACTTGCTCAGTGCATGCAGTAGACAGCCCATATATACTTCTAGAGGACTGCACTAACAGTTGCAGAATGCCAGCCTTGCAGGTAGGTAATCAAGAGCCATATCCAATGCCTGGGGAAGTTGTCGATGAACTGAGACCAGATCAGGAAAAACAAAAAATACAACCTGGGCCTGAGTTGCAGTATTGATCCTAGGGAAGCCCAGGTCAAAGGCAGAAGTGGCAACTAGTGTTGAAAGTAAAATGCTGAATAACCACCAAGCCCTGGGGCCTGAACCTTACTCTACATGGAAACGCAGTGCAGAGCAGAGTAGAATGGGTAGGATACTCATGCCACAAGTATCCAAAGGGAAGCTACTACTGATATATAAGCATCGACTAATACGAGACCCAGAGTCACTTTGGGAACCCTGAACAAAACCCAGATGGTGGTTTCTCTTCTTACAGTATCCTGGATCAAAGAGGATCCATGAACCAACTGGGACCTTTAAGGATCCATAGAGGACTGGATAGTTAATTGGCCTCTGAACCTTAACTGGAAAAGCTCTAGACTTTGCACGTCAAGGAGAGTCCTGCCCTTGGGCTTCTTAGCCAGCCCTACCTCTCCTTGGGACTCAGTTAGTCACAGGCTAATCCACTGATTCCTGTGCTTTTCACTAGGGAGGACATCTTTTGCAATTTTTTCCCTTATGGGTCCCATCTTCTAAAAGCATCTTTCTCTAAATTTAATATTATAAATCATTGGTTTCTCATCATTTAATTCATTATAGACATATATAAATGCCAATCAGGACTTCTGATAATATTGATAAAATTCCTACCAAAAGGCATTTTAAAATCTTGTTTTATTTAATCTATGTAGACTTGTCCTGGTTAGGCATTTTGTCTTTGTTAGTCTTTTTTTTCTTTTTTGGCCGCTCTGAGTCTTAGTTTGAGCACCCAAGATCTTGTTCCCTGACCAGGGATCAAAGCCAGGCCTCTTGTGTTGGGAGCACAGAGACTTAACCACTGGATTACCAGGCAAGTCCCTCTGTTAATCTTTTTGAATTGCTTAAATTATTCATGGTTCCCACATCTTACCAAGCACTAATCAGCATCCCCCGCTCTTCCCACCACTCCTGCCTTCTTGGACTGCTAGGGGAGAGGAGTTCCTATGCTGGGAATCACTGAGCTAAAATAGCTACAAATTTGCAAGGTAAGGGTCAGACACAACTGAGCAACTTCACTTTCACTTTTCACTTTCATGCACTGGAGAAGGCAATGGCAGCCCACTCTAGTGTTCTTGCCTGGAGAATCCCAGGGATGGTGGAGCCTGGTGGGCTGCCGTCTATAGGGTCGCACAGAGTCGGACACGACTGAAGTGACTTAGCAGCAGCAGCAGAAAACCAAAGTAGTTCAACTATAGTGAATGTCACAGGGAGATGTGAATTTTCTGTGTTGATCTAGGTATAAAATTTTCAAGATAGTGCTTTTGTTTTGATGTGAATATTGATCAACTCAGAGGCCTGACACATAGCAAACTGCAAGTAATACCCAAAAGACTTTACAAACCAAACCAATTCCTTCCATAATCAAGGTGGAGGGGAGGCAGGGGTGCTGCCTCATCCTTACCAGCCTGGGGCAGCATCTCAGGATCCTGCGGGAAGAGAAACCAGAGGTAGATGTATCCAGAACTGCTGCTCAAAGCACATCGATAGAGTAAGCTTGAGACTTGGGGCCAGAAGATCCGAGTTTGAGTCCTGGCCCTGACCATAACACCCACCAGAAGTGTGACACTGAGAAAGACAACTAACATCAGACAGCAGTTAGTAATAAGGCTCTCAGTGATAAGCCTCTCTATCTCAAGCACAGGACAGAAAAGTCAGAATACCTAATCAGCTCTCAACCTGCGCCGTTTCGTGGCTTGTAAAATCACCTGTCTACATACTTTGTCTCACTAGTATTTTTAATTTTGCTTTATTTTCTCCTGGCACTCTTTTGGGCAATTCAGTAGATATCCATGGATTTATCTTAATATACTGTCCTAGGGAACCATGGGAAAAAACGAGTAGGATGTCCTTTGAGGAATAAGAGGTACTGACAGAGAGAAAAAAGGCAAGTGCCTGTTTTACTAGACAGACTGTAAGTCTGAAAAATGTTAATGAGTCTTGAACCATAGTAACGAATGCTCTTTTACGGTTTTTTTTTTTCCCTTGCTCTCCCAGAGCACAATAATAATGTTTTCTGTGCCTGATCTATTCTGAGTTCGGTTGTATTTCAGCATTTGTGTGACAATGTCAGAGTTACAGTCACAGCCTGTCATTTCACATTCTGCTAGTGACACCTGGATCTATTTTTTCATTCACTTTCTAGAAAAAGCTGTCACTCTACTTCCATGCTTTGAGGCCATGGACAGAAAGCCATCCCTGTGCCCTTAGCACAGTTTAAACAAAACATCTTGTAAACTCCTAATTGCGTCTCCACTGCTCACTGATCTTCCCTGATATGAAAACCTGCTGAGAAGGACTGGATACTGAAGATGCCCCATCACAGATGCTCTGTGGACAAATGAATGTTTGAAAAGTGCCTTGGATCAGAAATTTACTTATTCCCAGGGTTTTAAAAATCGAGGAATACTTTTATGCAATTCTTTTGTATTATTATTTTGAAGATCCCACTGATATTCCTTGGGCTTCCCTGGTGGCCCAGTTGATGAAGAATCTGCCTGAAATGCAGGACACCCAGGTTCGATCCCTGGGCTGGGGAGATCCCCTGAGAAGGAAACGGCAACCCACTGATACTCCTGATATCACTGATATTATCACTGATATCACTGATATTCCTGGGAGCTACAGTTATTTGAGAATTTGGACTTGCAGGGGAACCATTAGGACTAATTGCGCATTCAACTCTTTGCGACCCTATGGACTGTACCCCACCAGGCTCCTCTGTCCATGGGATTCTCCAGGCAAGAATACTAGAGCAGGTTGCCATGCCCTCCTCCAGGGGATCTTCCCAACGCAGAGATGGAACCCAGGTCTCATGTGGTTCCTGCATTACAGGCAGGTTCTTTACCACTGAGCTCTAGGACTAATTACCATGTCCCTAAAATATTTGCTCGGCAGCCCTTTATACACTTCTACACAGGAAACTTACGGATGCCTTTCCACATTTTAATTGGAGTGACCACATATCACAATAGGCTGGGAGATCTGGCTTATGCTTGTCGACCCATTTCCTTTCATTTTCAGAACTGCGCTCTGATTTGAATGACAAATTATGGTCACCCTACCTCTAATACACTTAGTTACATAAGTCAACCCTGAAAGAGACATGAATGACAATTTACTAAACACAGAAATTTAATAACAAGAGTGAAACCTTTATTGTCAAGACAGTATGGCTCTTTTCTTGTGAAATCTACTTAGGAAGATGACCTAAAGTTGCTTTCTAGCTTTTCTGTGCAAAAAGCTACCATGGGATGAGCAAGAAGAACATTTTAACTTTGCCTTGAGCTCCAAGGTGAAGAGAAAATCCTGTTTACCCAGACAAGCAGATTCACCTCTTACCCAGTACAAAGGCTGCTTCCAAGAATAGAGGGTATGACTACAGATTTTGTTTTCTGAGGATGATGGATGCGTGTATGCTCAATTGTGTCCGACTCTTTGTGACCCCATGGACTGTAGGCCGCCAGGCTTCTCCGTCCATGGAATTTTCCAGGCAAGAATACTGCAGTGGGTTGCCATTTCTTACCCCAAGGGATCTTCCTGACCCAGGGATCGAACCCACATCTCCCGGGGGTCCTGCATTGGTAGGCAGATTCTTTGCCACTGCTCTTCCTGGGAAGCTCTTTGTTTTCTGAAGAGCATCCCAACCACCCAAGGATACTGGCATAATCACGAGGTGCAATGAAAAAGAAAATATATATATATATATATATATATATATGAAGACAGGCAAAATTCCTAATTGTTAGTATTCACAACATTTTTCTTCAGCCTGGGGAAAATAGGAGATAAGGAGTTTCTAGGAGAAGTTGGAAAGTAAGAGTGGACAGGGGGGATAATCACTAATAGGAAGGAAAGGGGAGGTCTGAAGGAGAGGGAAGGAGGGAAGCATAGCGCAGCTGGGTTTGGGGCTGTTGAAGGTATGGAGAGTTTAGGGATATACTGCTTAGGACGCATCTGAAAACAGCAACAGAAATCTAAGCTCCACAGTCCCTTCCAGGACTGTACCCCAGTGCTCTGCCATCCAGGTCCATTTGAGTGTTTTGTCAGCCAGTCAGCTCAGCCTGCTCCCCTTGTGTTTCAGCAGAAGCAGCTCCATTTCTTCCGTGTGTCATCTTTTTACTAAGTGAGTAAAATAATTTTCAGAAGATTCCCGGGAGACTGTCACATCTCATTGGCCAGAACTGCATATTATTCCCATATTTAAACCATTTCTGAGCAAGGAGAATAGGACCACCATATGGCTTAGATCAACCATAATTCACCCTCCTGGGGCTCAGAATGAGGCTCTGAAGCCTACAGTAATGAAGCATAGGGTGGTTTCCTATTAGAACAGAGGAGGAGGAATAAGGAGTAGTTTGTGCTATGGAATGAATTGTGTCCTCCCAAAATTTATATGTCCTCCCAGTACCTCCAAATATAACCACAGTTAGTCTTTAAAGAGGTCATTAACATAAGATGAGGTCATATGGGTGGGCTCTGATCCAGTATGACTGGTGTCCTGAGAAGATGAGGACACAGATCCATACAGAAGGAAGGCTATATGAAAATGCAGGAGGAAGACAGTCACTAACACACCACAGAGAGCAACCAAGAAACGACGTACCTGCATCTTGGGATTCTAACCTCCAGAACTGACAGAACTCATTTCTGTTGCTTAATCCATTTGGTCTACAGCATTTTGTTATGGCAGCCTGGGCTGACCAGTAACACACGCAACTGGGAACATTTGCAATGCAGGAAGAATTAAGAGCTGGGAAAGCATTTTTAAGATGTTTTGCTAATCTAGACATTGTTTATCAACAACTGTTAACATCACAAAAAGAGAGAGCACCAGCCATTGTGTACCTCCCAACGGAAGTGTAAACACTGTAACCAATAAGGCAACCTTGCCTCCCAAAAAGAAGGAAAAATTGAACCTGAATTCAACCAAGACATTAGTCTACAAATTTACAGAAATAGACAGAGGAACGTGTTTGCCACAGGGATGCAATCAGTCAAATCCATATTGTGAGATACTGTAGGACAAACTTCTTGGACTGAAGGATTTTCCAAGATATGGGACTTCCAACGCTAACATAGGGAAAGTCATGGGCAAACCAGAACAAGATGGTCATCCCAGCCATCTCTTCATCAAAGAAACTGCAAGAGAAGAGAAGAAATGGAGAGGGAATCTACACATTAAAATATTTAAAAACTTATATTCCAATCATAATATGTGGACCTTATTCTGAACAAATTAATGAACTAGTAAAAAATGTTATGAGGCAAGGAAGTATTTTTAATTTTTCAGAGTGATAATAGTATTACTATGTCTTGTAAAAGAGTGAATCCTTTTCTTTTAGAGATATACAAATTAAATATTTATAGAAAAATTGAGTAATGTTTGATATTTTAGAATAAGATGGGAGAAGGGGAGGGGGGGCAGTGAGGCAGAATGGGTCCAGAGTAGATGGTTGTATAACTGGGTGATGGGCTTATTATATTGATACTATTCTGTTTAATCTGTACAAGTTTGAAATTTTCCATAATAAAGAGGTTTCTTTTAAAAAAGATTTTTCTATACATTAAGAATATTCTCTCCAATTTAGTGTCTTCTTCAGAGACAGAATATCTGAAGTAACTCAAGCCACCTATTTCTTGTTGGGCTGTTTCTTCAAAGGTATTTGGACCAAAAGGCAGCCCTGATAATATTGGAACTATATTTGAACAAGTACATGAAATGATAATTAGGAAAGAATGGGGTCTTGAGAATTTATGCTATTTTAGTTATTCCAGAAAAGCTTAACAAAAGAGGTGAGATTTCAGCAGCTGCTTGAATGAAGGATGCAAGTCCTATTTATAATCACTTGCCTTCCTATTAGCCCGCTGTGCTCCTAGCTAGTGCCATTATCAATTTCATTTTGAAAACATTGATACATAAAACAATTATTATTTAAATATTAGCAATTCTCTTTGCAAACAGTAAGGAACCACAACAATCAAGAAATTACTCAAAAATTTAACTTGCGTGATATTAATAAGAGTTCTGTCAAATAAGTTTAGGAATCACTGAATCAAACAGAATGCTGAGCAGTACTTATCATACCTTGCTCTGGTGAGTATTCCCCAGAACTTTGCATACTTCCTAGAGCTTCACAGCTCTGCACAGTGTAGCCTCTACTCCACAGATCCTAAAGGAAATAGTATTTTATGATACATACTAACATTTCCAAGTTTATACACTTCTTAATCAAAGTCAAAACTAGCTTAGAGTGACCCTATTTTGGACCAGATCAATCTGAAAGACATATTGGAAAGGGGGTAGGTAGTAAAAATTAGCACCAGCCAAGACGTTTAGGGCTCTTAATCTTCACAACCCCAAGACTGACCTCCAGGTAACGAGAGTTACTTTCTCACCTCTCCTGCTGGCACTTGTCCAGTGCCTGCTCCAAGCTAGATCCTGTGCTAAGCATTTTGAAGAGATACCTCATTTAATCCTCACAAAGATCCTCTGAGTTGAGTATCATTAACTCATTTTAACAGACCAGGAAGCCATGCCTTGAAGACACCAAGCAGCGTTCCCTAAACTTTCTACCTAGTTAGTGGCCAAGCTGAGATTTTACCAGATCCAGCCCCACACTTTCTTCTAATTCTCCTAATTCTTCTAAATTCTCCCACCAGTTAAATACCCAAATCCCTAAAATCCTGCTTTCCTGATGCAAATGTTTTATTTAGCAGCAGGGCAACTTTTTCCTGTAACATTCCAGGTGTAGAGACTCAGATTTTTTCCAAAACACTGATTGCTCTGAATCATATTATGATTGTATATTATGACTACCATTGACCATGGTAATTGAAAAATCACCCTAAAGCATACACATCTAAACCATTTACCACTGAAACCATTTTTAGGTGTACGGTTCAGTACTGTTAAGTATGTTCACTTTGTTGTGAAACAGATCTCCAGAATTTTTTCATCCTGCAAAACTGAAGTTCGTTACCCATCAAACAACTCCTCTTTTCCTCCTTCCGCAACCCTACAACCCCCATTCTACTTTCTGTTTCTATGAATCTGACTGTTCCAGGTATCTCCCATAAGTTTTCATATGGTGTTTGTGACTTGCTTATTTCATTAGCATAATGTCTTCAAGGTTCATCACACTGTAGCATGTAATAGGATTTTCCTTCGTTTTTCAGGCTGGATAATATTCCACTATATGTATATAGCGTGTTTTATTTTCTGTTCATCTGTTGGTGACATTTAAATTGCGTCTACTTCTTGGCTATTCCGAATAATGCTACTATAAACGTGGGTGTGCAAATATCCCTTCAAAACTCTGCTTCCAATTCTTTTGGATACATAGCCAGCAGTGGAAATGCTAGATCATACAGTAGTCCTATTTTTAATTTTTTTGAAGAACCACCATAATGTTTTTCATAATCACTGCACCATTTACAATCCTACCAATAGTACACATGGGTTCCGATTTCTGCATATCTTCGGTAATACTTGTTAGCACCTGTTTTCTTTGTAATAGCTAAAACTGTAGCCTCCACCAAGAAAAAAGATTTCTGATACTAAGGCCCATCAGAAAGAAGAGTACTATTACCACAAAGCCTCCAGTTGAGGTTCCTAAAATTAAGCAATCTTATGTAAAGATTAAAAGCATAAATATAATTTAATACATTCTTCATTTCAAACATAAAATCACTTTGTTTATATACATTTACTAGGAGACAAGTGAGCAATCCCTTAGCTAGAAGGAGGTTAAGAAAAGTATATATCATACAAGTTACATGATATCCTTCTGAATGTTTACAGAGAACACTAAAGCATTAATACCAAGAAAGTAATCAGTTCCAATTTTTTTCATTAATATTGAGTACAAGCTGCTACTTCAAAAATATCTTCATCAGATTTGAATTATTCTATAATTCCATTCCCCGTTTCCCACCCCGTCTCATGATCTTGAAGGAAACTGCGATTAAATGAACCCTTGGTGAATCCATCCCAGAGGTGAACATGAATTGAGCATAAATCCCACTAATTCTCATGAAAATTCCCAAAAGAGTGAGAAGGCGAGTACTCAGACTGCCAGAAATCTCCTTTAGAAAAGGATAATACACAAATAAACTCTTAGGTAATTTTTCAGAGGACTGGCTACAAAATCTAATAATGCTAGAAATGCTTAGGGTACAAAATAGAAAAATGTGAATATGTAAAATTCCACATGAATCTGTGAATGCGTCTTAGGGGCAATCTTCTAAATGGGAACTCTATCATAGAAGTTCACTTCCTTTATTTAATGAGAGACATTACTAGTGACTGTGAATAACTGCCAGTCTATATGCTCTTTCCAGTTCTCTTTGAAATCCTGAATCCTACAGATCCTTATGTGTTCTTAGACATAAAATGCCAGCAGTTGTTCATTTCATAAGTACAATATTAGCCAAGTACTCCTACATGGAGGAAAAAAGTTACTTATAATTAAATTATTTAGTTGTAGCACAATTACTCATTTTCAACATTCCTTATAGCATATCAAGTATTCTCCACAAAGAAGCTTAGGAGAGGACCCTTTCAGATTTACTGTATTTGAAAAGTCACTCATAATATAAAAATCAGGGAGCTTTTCTGAGATGGGCTGATAATTAGATCAGCAGATGAAACATACAATAGTTCTTAGAATCAGTTCCAGGTTTGAACAACTTCTTTGTATATAGCCTCCAGGGACATGAAGGAAGGCAGCACTGCAGGGCATGTATTTATTTAACAATATTCCAGTAGAAAAAGGAACTTCACTGTCCAGAGGAAACAGAATCAGTGTTTCTTAGATACGAAAGATGCACTATTCACCAAGGAAGCCATTCTGGAATTCATTTAACACATTGCTCTGTGCAAACAGTTCATAACCTGGTTACACTTTAAAATCACCCAAGGAGAATTAAAACAAAACCCAGTGAGCCTGGTCCTCACTCCAGAGATTCTAAGATTTTGATTCAATTCATCTGGCATGGGATGAATCTAATATTCAGCCAAGGCTGAAGAGCACTGTCCTTAGAAATAATAATAATCAAAAAGATAAAGGACCCAAACTCATATCATGGGGAAGTTAATTTCCTTTAACTATTCTAATGTATGCAGGACCTATGGGAACTGAACAGGCAATTTTCTCCTAACGTAAACACATCAGGAACAGTGCAGTGGACTTCAGCTTGGGGGAACTAGAAAGTTGTTTCCAAAAGCTCCTCGTCTCTATGATCAACTCTCTGGTCAGTTTGCTTTTTTAATTAAAACACTAGAACAGACTCATTGATGTTTTCTCCTGGATTTTTCCTAGGCAAGGGAAATAATTCTGTAATTACAAGCGTTATTCTAGTCCATCTTTTGAGGCATAACATAATATCTATCCTTTTTCAGTCTGGAATAGGTAACCTTTGTGCGGCTGCATGAGAATCTAACGAAGGATGAGTAAGCATATGGACACATAATTTTACGTAGAATTTCAATGGGTTCACTAACTACTACCTACAATTCTTTAAAAGTCCATAGACCCTAGCTTAGAATTCCTATTTTATGGACTTTTCCACCAGAGGTTGGAGAGAAGGAAAAGGAGAAAGGGCAGTAAATGAAGCAAGTAGGACCTGGAAATTCCCCAAATATACTAGGACTATGCCTCTTAATTCATGTGCATAAGAATTGCCTAAAGCATCCAATGTACAGAAAAACAAAATTAAACAAATGGAACCTAATCAAACTTAGGAGCATCTGTACAGTAAAAGAAACCATAAACAAAACAAAAAGACAACTTATACACTGGGAGGAAATATCTGTAAATGGTGCAGCTGACAAGGACTTAATTTCCAAAATATGCAAACAACTCACAGAACTCAATAACAACAAAAACAACCCAACTGAAAAATTTAGGCAGAAGACCTAAATAGACATTTCTCCAAAGAAGACATACAAATAGCCAACAGGCACATGTAAAGATGCTCGACATCACTAATTATTAGAGAAATACAAATCAAAACTGTTGAGGATGGCCATTATTAAGAAGTCTACAAATAACAAATGCTGGTTAGGATGGGGAGGAAAGGGAACCAACCACTCTGCACTGCTGGAATATAAATTGGTGTAGCCCCTATGGAAACTAGTGTGCAAGTTCTTCAAAAAAACTAAAAATAGAGTTGCCATCTGTTGCAGCAATCCCACTCCTAGCCATACATCCAGAAAACAAAATAATTCAGGAGGACACATGCACTCCCATGTCCACATAGAAACACTATTTACAATAGCCAAGACATGGAAGCAAGGCAAATGTCCATCTACAGATGAATGGACAAAGAAGATATGGTACCACATGATTATTGTTTATACGTGGAATCCAAAACATGACCTGCCAAACAGAAACAGACTCACAGACACAGGAAACTGACAAGATGAAGGGGTGGAAGAGGGATGGATCGGGAGTCTGGGATTAGCAGATGCGAACATTATGTATTGAATGGATAAACAACAAGGTCCTAGTCCTACAGGAGAGCACAGAGAACTATATTAATATCCTGTAATAAACCATAATGGAAAAGAATATGAAAAAGAATGTGTATATATATACGTGTATATATGTATAATTGAATCACTCTGCTGTACAGTCCGGAGAAGGCAATAGCACCCCACTCCAGCACTCTTGCCTGGAAAATCCCATGGATGGAGGAGCCTGGTGGGCTGCAGTCCATGGGGTCGCTAAGAGTCGGACAGGACTGAGAGACTTTACTTTCACTTTTTACTTTCATGCATTGGAGAAGGAAATGGCAACCCACTCCAGTGTTCTTGCCTGGAGACCCCCAGGGACGGGAGAGCCTGGTGGGCTGCCATCTATGGGGTCGCACAGAGTCGGACATGACTGAAGTGACTTAGCAGCAGCAGCAGCTGTACAGTAGAAATTAACACAACACTATAAATCAGCTAGACTTCAATAGGGACTAACCTGGTGGTCCAGTGGTTAAGACTCTGAGTTTTCAATGCAGGCGACATGGGTTCGATCCCTGGTAGAGGAACTAAGATCCCACATTGCTGCAGGACATGGCCAAAATAAAAAATACTATATTTCAATAAAATAAACTAAAAAAAAAAAAAAAGAATCACCTAAGAACCTCAGATTCTGGTTCAGTTCAGTAGGTATACAGAGGGCCCAAGGGTCTGTAGTTCTAATCAGCTGCTTCATACATCAGATTTAGAATGGCAAGGTACTGGAAGCATGTCTCAACATTACTGGCTTTCCTATGTGCCAAAGACCATAAATGTACAAGTATTTCTACCTTTCTTGAAAATCTAATATTGTGTATAACACATGCTATTTCTTTCAACAAAAAGTGATAAAGAAGGTGGAAAACTTAATTCTTTATTTTCAAAGGTCTAGGGACTCCAATTGTTAGAACTGTTAAATTCAATAGTGTTTCTTTTCATGGAACCAAACATTATCAATTCAGTGGAAGCAATTTTTTTTTTTAACTCCTAAAAACAACAACAAAACCAAAAAATTCCCCTGGGTGATATTGTTCAGGAAGAAATGAAATAACAATGAGATTTTTTAAACCAGTTTTTGTCTGGAAAAGAATTATACTTCAAACCGATTGTGAACCCAAAACCAGCTTCTCTGAACCAGAAGTAACACAGGAGCCCACTGAGCTACATGATCTTCCAGGTTATTAGACCAGTCTTGGAAGTTCAGTGACAGTCACACAGAAAGGTTCTAGAGCTCACAGCTCACAGCCTACCTGAGGATTTTAGTGCCAATAATTCTCTCTTTTAGAGTATTCTTTTTTCTGATAATAAGAATAATAAAGTAATACATGCTATTATTTTTAAGTTTATAAAATATTAAAAGATATTAAAAAATCCATCATTCTAAAACTATATATTGAGGACCTATATACTATGTCTTCCCTGCCTCTGTTTCTTCAATGCACTTTCAACATAATTAGAACCCAAGAGTACATAAAATATCACATCATGCTTTCTTCCCTTCAGTACTTGCAAGGGCATAGCAGAGTTTGATTAAATGGCCTGCAGAGAGGACTAGGGGTAGGCAGTACAATCACATCCCAAGAACAAAACCCAGCCCTTCGAAGAAGAAACCACTATCATTCTATCCCTACTTTAAACTTTTGTGCAATTTTACCTACTTGTTGGATAATTATATTTTATTTTGAATGTGGAAAGAGAAAACTCAGACTAACAAATCTCTATCTAGAAAGTAAAATAAGATAAAGTTGAGAGGGTAAATTATTCCCTTGCAATTTTAAAGAGGTAATCATGGAATATTACTATTGCACACACTGGGAATAATTAATTCCCCTCTTTTGGTTTCTGCCTCATGAAGGAAGTAGAAAGAACAGCTATCAAAGGGGAAATGCTAAATTCTCTGCTGAAATTCAACAGATTCAAGTCATAAGGAAAAGACATAATTCGCTAAACTGAGCAACTTTCAGAGCTGGGTTAAGAAGCAGGTGCTATATTTTTCCTGTCTCTTCATATAATTTCACTTGAGAGTTAGCAACTGTTATAACAGTAAGGGCACACAGAATTTGAGAGAAAAAAATAAAGGTTTCTCTCTTTAAATTCACTAAATAAAATGAAGAGAAAATAATGAATCCATAAACTGGCTAATTGAACAAAATTTATTGAGCCCCTGTTATGTTCCAGGCACTGTGCTATTTAGTGGGACTAAGTGGTTCTCATGAAGATAAGGTTGCTATTCTCGTGTGGTTTACATTCTAGAATAGGGAGGAAGAGAGACAGACAATAAACAAACAAATAGGAAATGCAGGCGATAATTTTCCTGCTTTGTAAAAAGAGTGACTTGAGGACAGAGGGACTAATTTAGGAAAGGTCTCCCCATGGAGACTTTGAAAGAGCATTTAAGTGACAAGAAGAGCTGATCTGAGGACCATGAGTTCCAAAAATAGGGATGAAGAGGTTAACAGACTCAAGACTATAATGAGCTTGGCAAGTACCAGGAACAGAAAAACCTGTGGCTGGGGAGTACCAAACATGGAAGGAAGCAGTAGCAGAAGAGTCTCAAAGGAAGACTGGGCCCAGATTGTGTAGGACCTTGTAACCAAGGCTGAGAATTTAGATAGAGTGAGAAGGAAGGGATAGGTTTGAACCAGAAAGGTGCCATGATCTGGTATACATTTTAAAAAGACCTTTCTGGCTACCATATGGAGAAAACAGATTGTTATGGAGCTTTAGTAATCAGAAGGACCCAGTAGAACACTACCTCAAGAGTCTAGGCAAGAAATGATGGAAGCTAGGATCATGTCCAGGTTGGTAGCTGTAAAGATGGAGAGAAAGGAGAGATTGGGGTGTATTTTTAGCCAGCAGAACTTGCCTATGGGTTGTTTTGATTTGAGCAGTGAGAAAAAGGTTTGGGCATTGAGTAACTGTGTAGATGGTGGGGTGATTTTTTGAAATAAGGAAGACTTGGGGCAAAACAGGTTACATGGAGGATACAAAATTTTGGTTTGGACCATATTACATTTGATATATCAATTAGATATCCAAAAGTCAAATCAAGTAGATATCTGGATAGGTAGGTAAGAATACATACACAAATTTATCAAGTAGTATTAGTGAGGAGGTTAGATATATATTTTTTATTTCTCTAAATTAAATACTGGTTGATGTTTACAATTAGAATAAATCTTTACAGCATACTTTTAACAGACTGAGTAAAAACACACTCTTCTTTTTCTAAGTAGTCCAGCCTTGATCATAGTCATGGCCTTGTTTATTAATATATCAGAAAAGGCTTAGTAATTATCCAATCACCTCCTGGCAGGGGTAATGGGAAATCACTGTCATAATTGTTTTGACCTCTGGACCCCTTGGAGAAGTACCTTATGAATTAGAGTTTTATTTTTTTTATCTTTATTTTAGAGTTTCAAAGTGTCTTTAGAGGACAGTATAAAAAATAAATTAAAGCAGACTTGCTGTGGTTGAAGTAGTGATCAGGACCCAAAGTCTTCCTTCTCACCCACTGTAGAGAACAGAACACAACTTGAAATAGTACCACTTTGATATCATTAGGTTATCAAGAAGCTAAAGGTACCATTTTGGAACTCATTTGGAATGAATAGGTGTCGACTGAATAGCAAAATTAGTAATTTTTAAATTTTTAAATAAAACACCAGAGTCATCTCATGTTTATTTTTTTCAAGTAAAATTTTTATTTAAGCACACTTGAGAATAAACTTAGGGGAACACCCAGGTTGCTGAAAATTAACTCCCAGGTTGTTCCAAAGTAACATCACATGAGAGAACTAGGGCAAAGTGTGTTTGTAAAGGAACTTGAGACTTGCCATAGCCATGTATAATTGTCTAAAACAGAAAAGCTGCTGCGTCTAAAAGAAAATAGGAAATGCATTATAACGCTATGACAAATCCAATAACACAGTAGTGGAATTCTTGTCTGTGTACCATATTGCTGTATGGAGAAGACAGGTCAGCCCCAGGTAAAATTACTGAGAAAAAGTAACCTTGGGTTCCCTACCATCCCATGCTTTGAAGCAATTCTAGCACTGCTCTACACATCCCCTGTTTAAACGGACCCATATCCAGTGCTGCCTTCTGACTTGCTAACCTTTCAAGTTACTAACTGCTACAGAACCATGTGCTATTAAGTCACTTCAGTTGTGTCCAACTCTTTGTGACCCCATGGACTGTAGCCCACCAGGCTCCTCTGTCCATTTGATCCTCCAGGCAAGAATACTGGGGTGGGCTGCCATGCCCTCCTCCAGGGGATCTTCTTGACTCAGGATCAAACCCACATCTCTTACGTCTCCTACACTGGCAGGCAGGTTCTTTACCACATTTCAGTCATTCAGTCACATCCTACTCTTTTTAGACCCCATGGACTGCAGCACAGAAGGCTTCCCTGTCCTTCACCAATTCCCGGAGCTTGCTCAAACTCATGTCCTTTGAGTCAGTAATGACATCCAACCATCTCATCCTCTGTTGTCCCCTTCTCTGGCCTTCAATCTTTCCCAGCATCAGAGTCTTTTCTAACGAGTCAGCTCTTCACATCAGGTGGCCTAAGTACTAGAGCTTCAGCTTCAGCATCAGTCCTTCCAATGAATATTCAGGACTGATTTCCTTTAAAATTGACAGGTTGGATCTCCTTGTAATCCAAGGGACTCTCAAGAGTCTCCTCCAACACCAGAGTTCACCACAGTGTGGCACGCAGCCTTCTTTATGGGTTCACTCTCACATCCATACATGACTACTGGAAAAACCATAGCTTTGACTAGACAGACCTTTGTCAGCAGAGTAATGTCTCTGTTTTTTAATATATGCTGTCTAGGTTTGTGCACATAGTCAGTGGTAAAGGTGATATTAATCCCAGATAGCAAATCCTTCAGTACTGACAATGGTGAGAATCTCCTGATGGAAAACGTACATGATGCAAAAAGCTTTTCAGATTTTCCCAATCATTCCTCTTGGAGGCTGGAAGTAGAATAAAACACTTCCTCTTATAAAGCACAGGAAGAGTCCAGATTTCTCAGCATAACATCAATGCCCTCGACCATTTTCCCCTTTCAGCCTACATTTTCAGTCTCCCTTCCCATCCTCGTTTACACAGCCCTTCCACTCTAAACGCGCTCCCTGCCCCTTGTTGTTGTTTAATTGCAAGTCATGTCCGACTCTTTTGCAGTCTCCAGACTGTAGCCTGCCAGCTCCTCTATCCCTGGGACTTACCAGGCAAGAATACTCGAGTGGGTTGCCACTTCCTTCTGCAGGGGATCTTCCTGACCCAGAGATGGAGCCCACATCTCCTGAATTGGCAGGTGGATTCTTTACCACTGAGCCACCAGGGAATCCCCCTCCCTGCCCCTCTGCTTTTGTTCAGTTGCCCAGTCGTGTCCAACACTTTGAGACCCCATAGATTGCAGCATGCCAGGCCTCCCTGTCCCTCACCATCTCCTGAAGTTTGCCGAAGTTCATGTTCATTTCATCAGTGATGCCATCCAGCCATCTCATCCTCTGACACCCTCTTCACCTTCTGTCCTCAATCTTTTCCAGCATCAGGGACTTTTCCAATGAGTCAGCTGTTCACATCAGGTGACCAAAATACTGGAGCTTCAGACTCAGCATCAATCCTTCCAATGAGTATTCAGGGTTGATTTCCCTTAAGATTGACTGGTTTGATCTCCTTGCTGTCCAAGGGACTCTCAGGAGTCTTCTCCAGCACCACAGTTTGAAGATACCAATTTTTTGGTGCTCTGCCTTCTTTACAGTCCAGCTCTCACCACCATACGTGACCACTGGGAAGACCATAGCCTTGACTATATGGACCTCTGTCAGCAGAGTAATGCCTCTGCTTTTCAACACACTGTCTAGGTTTGTCACTGCTTTTCTGCTGAGAAGCAACCGTCTTCTGATTTCATGGCTGCAGTCACCATCCACAGTGATTTTGGAGCCCAAGAAGAGGAAATCTGTCACTACTTCTAACTTTCCCCCTATTTGTGATGAAGTAATGGGGCCAGGTGTGATGATCTTAGTTTTTTGGGTGTTTTTTCTTTTTTTCAATATTTAGTTTTAAGCCGGTTCTATCACTCTCCTCCTTCACCCTCATCAAGAGGCTCTTTTTCCCTCTTTGCTTTCTGCCATTAGAGTGGTATCATCCACATATCTGAGCTTGCTGATGTTTCTCCCACCTATCTTGAATCTAGCTTCTAACTCATCCAGCCTGGCATTTCTTATGGTGTGCTCAGCATATAGGTTAAATAAACAGGGTGACAGCAGACAGCCCTACCGTACTCCTTTTTCAATCTGGAACCCATCAGTTGTTCCATATAGAGTTCTAACTGTTGCTTCTTGACCTGCACAGAGGTTTCTCAGGAGACAGGTAAGATGGTCTGGTATTCCCATCTCTCTAAGAGCTTTCCACAGTTTGTCATGATCCACACAGTCAAAAGCTTTAGTCAATAAAGGGTAGTTGATAAAGCAGAAGTAGGTTTTTCTGGAATTCCCTTGTTTTTCTCTATGATCCAGCAAATGTTGGCAGTTTGATCCCTGATTCCTCTGCCTTTTCTAAAACCAGTTTGGACATCTGGAAGTTCTTGGTTCCATAATGCTGAAGCCTAGCATGCAACATTTTAAGCATGACCTTACTAGCATGGGAGATGAGCTCAATTGTCTGATGGTTAGCACATTCTTTAGTACTACTTTTCCTGGGAATTGGGATGAGGGCTGACCTTTTCCAGTCCTGTGGCCACTACTGGGCCTTCCAGATTTGCTGACATATTGAGTGCAGCACTTGATAGCATCATCCTTTAGAGTTTTGAATAGCTCTACTGGAATTCCATCACATCCACTAGCTTTATTAACAGCAGAGCTTCTTAAGGCCCACTTGCCCGTTAATATAAAGTAAATTCTGGCCTCTAGGTGCTTCTATCACTGTGAGAACCACACCCTTGACACCCTCCCTCCTCTCCATCCATCTTAAGTCCATTCTTCTCCATGGAAGATGCCTGCCCCTCCAGCCTGCCAGGACCTTTCCCTCCAGCTAGCACATAGCATTGATGGCACACAGCGCCTTGTTACCAGATCATTTGCTTCATCAGTCTCTCAAATCTCAGTATTCACATATCCTTCCACTGCCTTTTTCATATTCACATATTACCTATTATGTTTTCATCTTTAACATTTTCTTAAAACCAATTCCCATATTTTAAATTAAGTACATTTAATTTGATAGGAAATTTTAGATTGTAATCATAATGGAAAGCCAACAGTACTTTACACAGATATTGAGGGCAATTGTAAATATATATACAGCATTGTGTGTGTGTGTGTGTGTGTCACTCAGTTGTGTCTGATTCTTTGCAACCCCGTGGACTGTAGCCAGGCTCCTCTGTCCATGCAGTTCTCCAGGCAAGAATACTGGAGTGGGTTGCCATTCCCTTCTCAAATATACTGCATTATATAAATGTACATATAACCATTAATTAAAAAAAAGTTTCTTCATGTCTGCTACCTAAAATTATCTCACATACCACAATTTGAGAGACGTTACTTTATGTTGTTGTCTAATATTGCAATTTTCCTTATATCATGTAACTGTTTATGTGCTTATATCTTGTTTCCCCTAATAAACTGCAAGTCTCTAAGGGAGATCATATACTATACTTTATATTTCCCAGTGTTTTTAGCCTAGTGCTTGGCACATGGTGCATATTAAATAAATGTTTGGTTCAGTTAATAAATGACCACAAATATATCAATATTCCTAGTCATAATCTGCAGTTATATAATCAGTAAAATGAAGATACTTTTTTTTTTTTTTTTTTTTTTACAAATTGAAGGCAACTCTATTGAGATAAATACTGGACATCAGTTGTATGAATCTTTAAGGCATAACTGCAGACATTCTTCAGACATTCTTCAAATTCATAGAATGACAACAAAGTATGGCTATGTACAATCCATTCGGTTTTATAAACCACTCATGAATAACCTCACAAGCCATTGAAAACCAGACGTCAATTTCAAATGTCATTTTCAATATTGAATAGCTTTGATCTACAAACAAGGCTGTAAGACAGAAAGTTAAAATCGAAATACATGAAGTAAATCCTCAATAGACAGGAAAACATCCCATAGTAGTGAAGTCAATTAACATTACTTATTAGGGCTTTCACGCACAGACTCATCTCCGATTGATGTGATCTCAATTCATATTTGGCAAAAAATACGAAAGCTGATCTTAACAGTCATATTATTTTTCTTTGTACCCCTAAAAAGAAAAACGAACATGGAAAACTAAATCTAACTTGGAGACTCACATTTCCCAATCGGTATACAAAGCAACGGCATGTCAAACTTTCTAATTCACATATGCATTTAAATGAAATTGGATGAAATACCCCTAAATTAACACATACTTCTACGCTCAATGTTTCACAAGGCAGATAACTTTCAATGAATGAAACTGAGGGTAACAGCCAGGAAGGCCAGGGGTCTCCAAAGGGAGCAAATGGGGTGCGAGTGTCAGACAGTTGTTATCTGTCACTTCCGAGGCAGGAGGAAACAAGCTGTTCTCTTTCTTCCCCTTCTCGATACAAATTTAAAAAGAGGTTTTCTCTTACAATTCTGTGTTGCTATAATGACACCTGGTTCCACCTGAACTTCACTTTTCTCATACTTTGAGCTGACCAAGGCATTTTTCTTATGGAAAGGTTTGCCTTAAGCTATGTGAATGTACTATGTATTTACCCTAGACTCTATCTGCAAGTAGGTTCTGCCTAAAGGCTCAGAACTGATTTGACAAACCAATATGCGTTACTCATACATGGTTCTCCTGATCTATGTGATTGAAGCTATCTATTTGCTCATATCAATCGTTTTATGGCCCAGGATGACTCACCTGGTGCCACGGTCATCTCCATATATCTTGTGGGTGAGGGGTCTGCTGCCATTCCTTTCTCTAATGAGTAGACTGCTAGTAGCTAGATAACATCCAGCTAAAGATGAGTAGGGGGGCACTCTTTCTGCCCCCTTCTGATGTCTATGTCAGAAGCTTTCTCTCTTTTATACTTTCATAAAACGTTGCGACACAAAAGCTCTGAGTGATCAAGCCTCATCACTGGCCCCGGGTTGAATTCTTCCTCTAAGGAGCCCAAGAATTCAACCATCTTTCATGGTTAGACGACAACCTTTAAAAACAGTGGTCTTTTCAAGAAAAAATGATGATAAGTGATGAGTATGCATATGTCTATGAATGAAATGGGACCCATATGTCAAACCACATAAAAATATATCTTCCCTCAACATACATATCAGGCCTTCATATGCATTGATTCTCCAACTATGAAGTCATACAAATATGGATGTAAAATATCACAATACATTCCAAAGTGATGGATATTGACTTTTGCCCACTGGCACTTCTTTTTATGTCATCTCCATTATATTAGCTATGACAATGAAGCATGTGCTGTGCTAAGTCACTTACATTGTGTCCAACTCTTTCGGATCACATGGACTAGGCCCCACCAGGCTCCTCTCTCCATGAGATTCTCTAGGCAAGGATACTGGAGTGGGTTGCCATCCTCTCCATCAGGAGATCTTCCTGCCCCAGGGATCGAATCCATATCTCCTATGTCTCCTGCATGGGTATGTTCCGCATGTTCTTTACCACTAGAACCACCGGGGAAGCCCCACTGGGCATATACAGAAACATTCCTCCAACAAAACTGAAGAATGACTTTAAAATCTCAAACGAAACATGAGTATATGTGTTCACAAACTTCATGGAGCAAGGGTTTCTTCGATCTGAAAACTGGCTTCGATGAAGGACTGTGTGAAGAATACTTCAAAGTCTATTTGGCAAACACAGCCTAAGTTGGCTATATTTAGTCCTCAGACGAATGAGAATGTCATGAGTACTGGTCGTTTCAAATAAGTAGCATGTGAAGCTGTTTACACTTATTGGGACGCGTGGTATACCACATTCACACATTTCAGTAGCATTGGTGCAAAAACGATACATTTCTCAGGGGAAGCTTCTACATGGACTCTTGGGATCAGAGCTCTAACTCATACACACATACTTTTCCTTTTAAAATGATCCTGCAAGATCAGCAAACAAAACTGGATGAACACCTAGACGGTGAGCTCTGTACTAAATGATTAGGGTTATTTTCTTAATAAACATTGTATGATTTCTGCACAGCTTTGTTACTGGCATGAATAGAATATCTACAATAGTAACTTATCACATTAAAATGGATTCACATTCGATATCGATTCACATCTATAAGTGATGTCATAGCTATTTGATACTATTGCTTGAATGAATGCAACTTATGTGACTTCACAAACTACAAACACGACTAACATAATAGCTATTAAAAAACCTTGAGTGACATGACTGTGAAGACGTAGTAGAGTTGCTCTCAAGAATAACGATACTATTATTCACTCCAGCCATAGTACTGGAATCTGTACATTGACACCCCCAGACGAAGTTCAAGGGAAGCTGCGATGCTCACTGCCCTTGAAGGAGTCCACGTGCAATGAAGAAGTACTGTGGGAAGTCTATTAGTAACCACCATGTCTTGGGTCCTCTGGATGACCTAAACAGGAGGTCCTGGGAAGGAACAAGGAACGAACAAGCTACCACCAAGCAGAATTCTGGAGAGGTCAGGTGATGGGAGGCTCCAGTTCAGAGGTCCTACCAACCTCCCAGGATCCACTTCGCTGGAATCCATCTCGGCTGAGTGATGTGTGTGCCCCCAAGAAGGATCCCAATTCAGAATGCCGATGCAGGGAACACGGGTTCAATCCCTGTGTAGAAGAGTCCATACGCCCACGGACAACGAAGCCTTTGAACAACTCTTGAAGTTTGCATGCTCCAGAGCCCAAGTTCTGTGGTCCACAGCCCTCCGCTCTGCTCGCTGGCTGCCGATCGACGGGGACCCAGGAGCCCACGAAACGAGCATTCCCAGCTGCGATGGCGAGCCCTGAGAACCCCTGGCCCCCACGCGCCGCCATAAAATGAAGATACTTAATCCTTCAGTTAAACTTAATAAGACCATTTAATTATATACTGAGTTTATACATATAGTACTATCTTGGATATAAAATACATTGTAAATAAGAAAAACTCTATATTGCTGTGAGCAGTAACAGTGCTAACCACAGGAGATTCTGGATTTAAAGATTTCAAAGTGATAGCTCTAGATTTTATGAGAGTAATAAACAGGAATAGATCCAAAGATTAACTGACGTGCTTCGATTTAGACAAACCTAATAGATTAAAATTCAAGCATCTATCAAAGATAAATTAAGGTCAAATAACTTACACTGCAAATAAATTTACAGTAGAAGCAATTTAGATAGCAAATCCTTACTACATTTTAAATCTGATCTGATTTCCTATTTTGAGAACATATTTATTAGCTAAATTAAGGTGTGTTTTATCCTTAAAATGAACACAAATTCAAGGGGAGAGGAAAGGCTTTAAAAAAAAATCCCAGGAATTTTTGGATTTGAACTGGAGATTTAGTTATAATAATATTATATCCAAATATTTTGTTTAAGTTTGGAATTGTTACTTCCCAAGGTCAAAGTTTTCATTTTCAATTTTAAAAGTTGCCTACAAGAAATTAAATAGGGAAACTCTTTGAGGTGGTGGGACTTATTCCAGCTCCCTATGATTTGTACTGGAAAAATAAATAAAACAGTCAATGAACTTTCTCTATTTGTCCTTTTATTATCTTAGCAAATATCTTCTGCTCTATTTTTGAGGGTCCCTGCTCAATTGCATCAGTCATTCCCTGGCCACACCAGTATTCCTGTATCTTCCAGACGAGCTCTCCAAGGATGCTTAAGGGAATCACTGACAAGGATGGTGCATGAGCTTGTGCTGGCGTAACCTTGTGTTCCACACACCCACAAAGATGTATGACTCTACAGGGACCCACCTTCAGCATGGTGAATCAGAAAATGTGCAGAAAGCAATCTCAACAACCCTCAAGTATCACTCCTTCAAGTATCAAAAATGATCCCAAAGAAAAGAAGTTTTTTTGCCTGATTCTGCAGATGAGGGCCAGTCAAGTGACATTAACAGGCCCCCTTGAGCCGCAGTTAGCTACCTCAGTGTCCTTCTCTACTTGTCCACCGAAAAGGTAAGAGAGCAGGTCCATTGAGACATCCAACTCATTCTTGCCCTATTCCTCTCTCCAGATCTGTTTTCAGAGATACAACATCTACACCAGCTCTTACCTTAAAGCACAAGTTCAGGGTGACTGTCAAGAGAGGATCTCACCAGGCACAAATACAATTTGGTGGCTGGGCAGGGCTGCTGGATGGAAGCTGGAGCCTCTCTGTACCTGAAGCTGTGCTGTCTCCACGGGTCTCCATCTCCCAGCCCTGTTCCTTCAGACCGCGTTAGGTGCTGTGGAGTCTCTGTGCTTTATGATAGTATCTTCTCCGCTTACCTTTCATAGTTAGTGAGTGCATTCTAGTGTGAAGGCCCTGCACCTTATGTATCTTTTTATCTCCAGTGCCCAGCAGAACACCTATTGTGAAGAAAATCCTCAATACAGGCTTTTTGAAGGAATGAATGAGCTTATTCCCAGTATCTGCCTCATATGGTTGCTGTAAGCTTTAAAGCACCTGGTACAGAGTTTGACAAATAGTAAGTACTCAAAAAACCTCAGCCTCTACAACCCTAACATACCCTGACCCCACCCTGCCCCCTCCCTAGGCCACACATGCTCCCAAACCCTCTCCAGGAAGCCTGTCAAGCCAGACCACTCACTTCCCTAAGCTTAGTGAGTGTGCTAGGAGCTGGACTTGTGCTAAGCAGTTTACCTACACTACATCAGCTAACTCCAAACAACCATGCATGGTAGGTACTAATACTGACTTAGTAGAGGCAAATTCTATGAGAGCCAAGATTGTTGCCTGTTGTCATATGAAAAAGGATCAAATTGCCAACATCATTTAGATCATCAAAAAAGCAAGAGAGTTCGAGAAAAACATCTACTGCAACTTCATTGACTATGCCAAAGCCTTTGACTGTGTGGATCACAATAAACTGCGGAAAATTCTTAAAAAGATGAGAATACCAGACCACCTGACATGCCTCCTGAGAAATCTGTATGCAGGTCAGGAAGCAACAGTTAGAACCGGACATGGAACAACAGACTGGTTCCAAATAGGAAAAGGAGTACGTCAAGGCTGTATATTGTCACCCTGCTTATTTAACTTCTATGCAGAGTACATAGTGAGAAACACTGGGCTGGAAGAAGCACAAGCTGGAATCAAGATTGCTGGGAGAAATAGCAATAACCTCAGATATGCAGATGACACCACCCTTATGGCAGAAAGTGAAGAGGAACTAAAGAGCCTAGTGATGAAAGTGAAAGAGGAGAGTGAAAAAGTTGGCTTAAAGCTCAACATTCAGAAACTAAGATCATGGTATCTGGTCCCATCACTTCACGGCAAACAGATGGGGAAACAATGGAAACAGTGAGAGGCTTTATTTTGGGGGGCTCCAAAATCATTGCAGATGGTGAGTGCAGTCGTGAAATTAAAAGATGCTTGCTCCTTAGAAAAAAAGCAATGACCAACCAAGACAGCATATTAAATGGCAGAGACATTACTTTGCCAACAAAAGTCTATCTAGTCAAAGCTATGGTTTTTCCAGTAGTCATGTATGGATGTTAGAGTTGGACTATAAAGAAAGCTGAGGACTGAAGAATTCATGCTTTTGAACTGTGGTGTTGGAGGAGAGTCTTGAGAGTCCCTTGACTGTAAGGAGATCCCACCAGTCCATCCTAAAGGAAATCAGTCCTGAATATTCACTGGAAGGACTCATGCTGAAGCTGAAACTCCATCCTTTGGCCATCTGATGTGAAGAACTGATTCATTGGAAAAGACCCTGATGCTAGGAAAGATTGAAGGCAGGAGGAAAAGGGGATGACAGAAGATGAGATGGTTGGACTAACCATCACTAACTCTACGGACATGAGTCTGAGTAAGTTCCTGGAGTTGGTGATGTACAGGCAAGCCTGGTGTCCTGTAGTCCATGGGATCTCAGAGTCAGACACAACTGAGAGACTGAACTGAACTGAACTGATATGAAAAGATGGTCAGCATCACTAATCATCAGAGAAATGCAAATCAAAACCACAGTGAGATACCAACTCACACCTGTAAGAATGGCTATCAACAAAAAGAACACAAATAAGAAATGTTGGTGAGGATGCAGCGGAGAGGTAGACTTCACACACTGTTGGTGGGAATGTAAACTGGCACAGCCTCTGTGGAAAAGAGTATGGCAGTTTCTCAAAAAAACTAAAAATAGAACTATCATATGACCCAGCAATTCCACTCCTGGATATATACCAAAAAAAAAAAAAGCAAAAATACTAATTTGAAAAGGTATACGTACCCCAATGTTCATAGTAGCATTATTTACAATAGCCAAGATATGGGATGAGCCTGTGTCCATTAACAGATGAATGGATAAAGAAGATGTGTGTGTGTCTGTGTGTCTGTGTGTGTGTGTGTGTGTGTCTGTGTGTATATCGGTTCAGTTCAGTTCAGTCACTCAGTTGTGTCCAACTCTTTGCGACCCCATGAATCGCAGCATGACAGGCCTCTCTGTCCATCACCAACTCTACGAGTTCACCTAAACTCATGTGCATCGAGTCAGTGATGCCATCCAGCCATCTCATCCTCTGTCGTCCCCTTCTCTTCCTGCCCCCAATCCCTCCCAGCATCAGAGTCTTTTCCAGTGAGTCAACTCTTCTCATGAGGTGGCCAAAGTACTGGAGTTTCAGCCTCAGCATCAGTCCTTCCAATGAACACCCAGGACTGATCTCCTTCAGAATGGACTGGTTGGATCTCCTTGCAGTCCAAGGGACTCTCAAGAGTCTTCTCCAGCACCACAGTTCAAAAGCATCAATTCTTTGGCACTCAGCTTTCTTTATAGTCCAACTCTCACATCCATACATGACTACTGGAAAAACCATAGCCTTGACTAGATAGACCTTTGTTGGCAAAGCAATGTCTCTGTTTTTAAATATGCTGTCTAAGTTGGTCATAACTTTCCTTCCAAGGAGTACGTGTCTTTTAATTTCATGGCTGCACTCACCATCTGCAGTGATTTTGGAGTCCCCAAAAATAAAGTCTGACCCTGTTTCCACTGTTTCCCCATCTATTTCCCATGAACTGATGGGACCAGATGCTATGATTTTCGTTTTCTGAATGTTGAGCTTTCAGCCAACTTTTTCACTCTCCTCTTTCACTTGCATCAACAGGCTTTTTAGTTCCTCTTCACTTTCTGCCATAAGGGTGGTGTCATCTGCATATCTGAGCTTATTGATATTTCTCCCAGCAATCTTGATTCCAGCTTATATTTATTCCAGTCCAGCGTTTCTCATGATGTACTCTGCATAGAAGTTAAATAAGCAGGGTGACAATATACAGCCTTCATGTAATCCTTTTCCTTTTGTAACTAGTCTGTTGTTCTATGTCCAGTTCTAACTGTTGCTTCCTGACCTGCATATAGGTTTCTCAAGAGGCAGGTCAGGTGGTCTGGGATTCCCATCTCTTTCAGAATTTTTCACAGTTTCTTGTGATCCATACTGTCAAAGGCTTTGGCATAGTCAATAAAGCAGAAATAGATGTTTTTCTGGAACTCTCTTGCTTTTTCCATGATCCAGTAGATGTTGGCAATTTGATCTCTGGTTCCTCTGCCTTTCCTAAAACCAGCTTGAACATCTGGAAGTTCACGGTTCACGTATTGCTGAAGTCTGGCTTGGAGAATTTTGAGCATTACCTTACTAGCATGTGAGATGAGTGCAATTGTGCAGTAGTTGGAGTATTCTTTGGCATTGCCTTTCTTTGGGATTGGAATGAAAACTAACCTTTTCCAGTCCTGTGGCCACTGCTGAGTTTTCCAAATTTGTGGGCATATTGAGTGCAGCACTTTCACAGCATCATCTTTCAGGATTTGAAATAGCTCAACTGGAATTCCATCACTTCCACTAGCTTTGTTCGTAGTGATGCTTCCTAAGACCCATTTGACTTCACATTCCAGGATGTTTGGCTCTAGGTGAGTGATCACACCATCATGATTATCTGTGTCATGTAGATCTTTTTTGTACAGTTCTTCTGTGTATTCTTGCCACCTCTTCTTAATATCTTCTGCTTCTGTTAGGTCCCTACCATTTCTGTCCCTTATCGAGCCCATCTTTGCTTGAAATCTTCCCTTGGTATCTCTAATTTTCTTGAAGGGATCTCTAGTCTTTCCCATTCTGTTGTTTTCCTCTATTTCTTTGCATTGATCACTGAGGAAGGATTTATCTTTCCTTGCTATTCTTTGGAGCTCTGCATTCAGATGCTTCTATCTTTCCTTTTCTCCTTTGCTTTTCACTTCTCTTCTTTTCACAGCTATTTGTAAGGCCTCCCCAGACAGCCATTTTGCTTTTTTGCTTTTCTTTTCCATGGGGATGTTCTTGATCCCTGTCTCCTGTACAATGTCAAGAACCTCCGTCCATAGTTCATCAGGCACTCTGTCTCTCAGATCTAGTCCCTTAAATCTACTTCTCACTTCCACTGTATAATCAGAAGGGATTTGATTTAGGTCATAGGAAACAGTGGCAGACTTTATTTTGGGGGGCTACAAAATCACTGCAGATGGTGATTACAGCCATGAAATTAAAAGACACTTACTCCTTGGAAGGAAAGTTATGACCAACCTAGATAGCATATTCAAAAGCAGAGACATTACTTTGCCAACAAAGGTCCATCTAGTCAAGGCTATGGTTTTTCCAGTAGTCATGTATGGATGTGAGAGTTGGACTGTGAAGAAAGCTGAGCACCAAAGAATTGACGCTTTTGAACTGTGGTGCTGGAGAAGACTCTTGAGAGTCCCTTGGACTGCAAGAAGATCCAACCAGTCCATCCTAAAGTAGATCAGTCCTGGGTTTTCTTTGGATGGAAGATGCTAAAGCTGAAACTCCAGTACTTTGGCTACCTCATGCAAAGTGTGGACTGATTGGAAAAGACTCTGATGCTGGGAGGGATTGGGGGCAGGAGGAGAAGGGGATGACAGGGAATGAGATGGCTGGATGGCATCACCGACTCTATGGACGTGAGTCTGAGTGGACTCCCGGTGTTGGTGATGGACAGGGAGGCCTGTCATGCTGCAATTCATGGGGTCGCAAAGAGTCGGACACAACTGAGCGACTGAACTGAACTGAACTGAACCACACTGAATGGTCTAGTGAATTTCCCTACTTTCTTCAATTTAAGTCTGAATTTGGCAATAAGGAGTTCATGTTAGATGCAATCTCAAAAAGGACAGAATGATCTCTGTTCGTTTCCAAGGCAAACCATTCAATATCACGGCGATCCAAGCCTATGCCCCAACCAGGAACACTGAATAAGCTGAAGCTGAACGGTTCTATGAAACCTACAAGACCTTTAAGAACTAATACCCAAAAAAGATGTCCTTTTCATTATAGGGAACTGGAATGCAAAAGTAGGAAGTCAAGAAACACTTGGGATAACAGGCAAATTTGGCCTTGGAATACAGAATGAAGCAGGGCAAAGGCTAATAGCGTTCTGCCAAGAGAACGCACTGGTCATAGCAAACACCCTCTTCCAACAACACAAGAGGAGACTCTACACATGGACATCACCAGATGGTCAACACCGAAATCAGATTGATTATATTCTTTGCAGCCAAAGATGGAGAAGCTCTATATAGTCAGCAAAAACAAGACCGGGAGCTGACTGTGGCTCAGATCACGAACTCCTTATTGAGTATATATACATGCAATCAAATACTACTCAGTAATAAAAAAGAAAGAAATTTTTCCATTTGCAGCAACATGAATGAATTCAGAGAGTATCATGCTAAGTGAAATAAGTCAAACAGAGAAGGACAAATACTGTATGATATCATTTATATTCAGATTCTAAAAAATACAAACTAGTGAATATAACAGAAAAGAAGCAGACACACAGACACAGAGAACAAACTACTGGCTACCAGTGGGGAGAAGCAAGTGGATAAGAGCAAGATAGGAGTAGGGGACTAAGTGTTACAAGCTACTGTTATAAATAAATAAGCTACAAGGATATATTGTACAGTACAGGGAATATAGCCAATATTTTATAATAATTATAAATGGAGTATAGCTTTTAATAATTGTGAATTGCTATATTATACACCTGTAATTTATATTATAGCATACTTCAAGTATAATTCAATTTTAAAAAATAATTTTTCCTGTTGTGTTCACTGTTGCTACCCAGATTCCTTTAACAGAACTTGGCACATCATAGTTGCTCCACAAATATTTATTGAATAACTAAATGAACAAGTGAATGGATGAATACCTGTTTTACAGATGAGGAAATTGAAGCTGAGAGAGACCAAGTCATTTGCCCAACATCATCCTGTTACTAAATGGTGATGGTAGAATTCCAGACACGGTCTGCCTGATGCCAGTGCCCAGTCTGAAGCGCTCTCCACCCTTCTCAAAGGGGAGCGTGGTAATTTAGGCAGACAAAGTGCTCATTTTGACCACAGACTGAAAAGACACAGAGGCCATTTTTATTCTAACCTTTAATTGTAAGAGATCATTTTGTCTCCTAAAAAAAAAAAACAAACAAGGTTTATCAATGTATACATTTACTTTTATACCAACACCAATGAATCAAGGTTCTCACAATAATAAAATAATGCACTTAGGGAGCCTGACAGGCTACAGCCCATGGGGTTGCAAGAGGTTGGACATGACTGAGCACCTGTCAGCAACAGCAACAAACTTAGTTAAGAAAAAAAATATTTCTCTGACTTGGTAGATCTTCTTTGATTGACTCTGATTTAATCTGTATCATAGAATTATCCTAAGGAAGAAATTGTTTTTTCTGTAGTAAACTAAAAATGATTTTGAGTTCTGGTGCTCTCCCAATCAATACTGACTGGTTGAAAGGATAAAAAGAATTACTGTATATAAGCTCAATAAACTGAAGCTTAGGAATATAACTGTTTCAAAAAATAAACTTCCAGAACAAAATATTCTATTCATACACAGCCAAGTGAATTCCTATAGGATGAACCAACTTTTCAGTTACTAAAACTCTCCAGTGTTTGCAACATAGCCATAATTTCATTGTTAATTATGGTACATATTTAAACACCCAATGTTTCATATTGGAAGGCTTTGCTACCAGAAAGCAGGGAACAGATATTTCACCTGAAATATTCTATGATACTGAAACCCGAGGGTCCTATACATGTAAGATTTCATGTAGAGAAAAGTTGTAAGCAAGCTCTTTACTACAAATATTCATTACTATCCACATCAGATCTTAGGGACTAAAAGAGTGATTTGCAACTATTTATGTCAGTACCAATCTTGTACTCCTCCAGTGAATAACAATTCATGCTGGTGGGTAGTAAAGAATGTGTATTTTATATCTTTAACTGGTTATTTTACTACATTGCCCTTCTTAGGGAAAACATGGGTATTAAAAACACATATAACCATGCAGATCAGTAATTCTTCAGCTTTTGTCTCCAAGTAAATATTTCTTGAGTATCTACTATCCATCTCTGTTAACTGCTAGAAATACAAAGATGAAAAAGATTTGATCTCTGATATTTATGTTTAGGAGAGAGGCTAATCATTATATTTCAATCCAACAAAAATTTATTGAGTAGTACTACAGGAAACTTTTAATAAAATTGAATGATATTAACTGAACTCTGGGCAGAAGGAATTGAATACGCAAAAATCAGGAGTAGAAAAGACACATTTGTGTCCTTGTCAATGGTAAGAATCTCAACATGACTTAAGTGTGAACAAAGTATGGGCAGTGCGTCTAGAAGCAAGAGTCAAAGAGTAGTTGAGACTCGATCCTGAAGTGATTCAAGTGCCATCGTCCGGGTTTTATGCTGGAAACAGTAGAGAACTGTGAGATTTCCAGGGAGTGGCAAGGTCAGATCAGGACTGTAAAAACAGAACTCTGGCAACAGGACTCTAGATGAGAAAGAGCAAGAATCAAGAGTGAGACAGAAACCCCCTCTTCTAAAAGCGATGGAACCAAGAGTCTTTTGTGAGTAAAACTGATGGAATTTGACAACCAATTAAGATATTGGACACGAGATTCAAAGAAGGAGTAGAATCAAGGATGATGGCTACATCTCTAGCCGGGTGGCTAAAAGAAGGATGATACTATGGAGTAACGCAGAAAACTCCAGAGGAAGACTACAGTCGGGGCACCCGTGCAGAAAGGCAGTGAAATAGATGGTTTGGGATTTGTAGCATGGGGGAGAGAGCAGAAGATTAAAGGAAGAAGGATCTGTGGAACCCTTGGAGACTCAGAAGTGAAATAAGCTGACTGACCTACATTTAGCACGAGAATGCCAGCTGTGCTTGCACCCACTTGGGAGACTCCTGAGGGACAGAGTGGAGGATAGGAGAGAAAGCAGACGATAGCACCTTTGGAGCGGCCACCACTTCAAGTCCAGGTGAAGCAAATGAAGCAGAGGAGGTACAACAGGGGAAACAGAGGCCGGAGGTGAACCGGAGCAGTGCAGCAGGCAGTCGGGAGGCCTGAGGAAGAGCTCAGGGAGGAGGGACGGTAGACACTGGCAGCTGCTTCAGAGGTATCGAAAGGATGGCCAACAGCGCTCCATACTTAGGGGGCGGGTACTTATTGAAGCAAATGTGTTTGCTCTTGTTCAATCAAATGGTCATCTAGGGAATATTGGGGCAGGCATGAGTAATAAAGCTGCCAGAGGAATAAAAATCACTGGATTTGATGAGATTGTAAAGCTGAACAGCAAGAAAATCTGCCTGCCTGGTAGGTGTCCCATGCTCCAACAATCATTGCTGTAGAGACAAGCCATCCATTAGCAAGGGCTCAGGGAACTCACAAAACAGCAGTCATGCGTGCTGGATATCAGGCCGGCTATCTGAAACAACACAAAAATAGTCAGCAACCCTCTACAGGACATTTACTTTTTATTTTCAAAGTATATTGCTTTTCTTTTCTCTAACACATTGTTTATAAACTAGAAAGGAGAAGTTAGCAGTTTTACGTATTTGGAGATTAGAACTCATGAAGATTAAATGACATCTCAAGGCCCCACACTCAGTTGGTAACTGGCTGCTCATAGAAAGCATCTGGCGGAAGCTCCAACCTCTAATCTCCTAACTTAGCCTCTATCCCAGGAATGTCCTCCTTCTACCTGGAGCCAAGCCCATCGCATCCATACTGGACCCTGGGCCCACCCACTCTTCCCAAAGCTTGCTTTCTCAGCTCTCCCTTCTCCTTCTCCTTGAACTCATCCCCTTGCGTCATTCTCCCTCTTTATAAAATATCCTTTCAATTCAACTTCCCTTCAGAGACAAACTTCTTAAAAGATGGTTTTACTCTGATGTGACCACTCCACTCCTTTCCATTTATTCTCTGCCTGAGTTTTATTAGGCTTTCTCCCCGTCATTCACTGAAAGCTTTCACCAAGATTATGTATTATTTGATTTGAGCATGTTGCGTGTATGTGAGTCACTCAGTTGTGTCCAACTCTTTGTGACCCCAAGGACTGGGGCCCACCAGGCTTCTCTGTCCATGGGATTCTCCAGGCATGAATACTGGAGTGGTTGCTATTTCCTTCTCCAGGGGATCTTCCTGATCCGGAGATCAAACCCGGGTCTCCTGCATTGCAGGAAAATTTGAATACCAAATCCCAAGGCATACTTTGAATTATCAGAGGTCAAAGCATTTGCCTGCAAGGTGGGAGACCCAGGTTCAATCCCTGGGTCGGGAAGATCCCCTGGAGAAGGAAATGGCAACCCACTCCAGTATCCTTGCCTGGAAAATTCCATGGACGGAGGAGCCTGGTAGGTTACAGTCCACGGGGGTCACAAAGAGTTGGACACGACTGAGCGACTTCACTCACTCACTTGATCTGGAGGCCATAATAGATACAGCTTTGACTCTTTCTGCCCTCCTCTCACTGTTGTCTTCTGGTCTCTAGATCATCTCTTCTCTGCCTCTCTTTTTTTGTTTGTTTTTTGTTTTTTGTGTTTTTTTTTGCCTATTCTTCAGTATTAGGATTCTTTACATAATTCTCTTCTAGTCTTGGTCTACAAGTATTTTTTTGAAAAGTGATCTTTTCCATTCCCATGGCATCGCCTATCACTTTTACCTTAAAATTCCTAAATCTCTCTTTGTAGCTCTGATAAGTTATTATAGAAACCTAGTTTTGATCGCTTTAGCTTTTATATCTATAGCTAATACTGCTTTTATCTAAGTTAGAAAGACAGGCAAAAAAGTCTTACTTTTTTGTTACTTACTTTCCTGTGAGAATCTCACTGACATCTAGATGGTTCTAGTTCCAACAGTCCAGACGATAAGTCACTACTCAATAGTAACATCCCCTCTTACTTATATAACTGCTTTTTTCCCCCTGATTTTCTTAGAGGTTCCTATCTTTTAGAATTTTCTCATTGAATTTTCTTAGTGTTACCCACTAGTTCTGAATTAAGATGAAAGACTATACAGTTGTCCTTTTTCTTCATTTTATTAATGGGTAGGAATAGAAATACCCTGGTGGACTTAAGCAATGAGACTTTATCCTCTTCATGACCAATCAATAAAAGGGGTCCCTACCTGACATTCTTCAAGTCAGGACAAATCTGTGCTTCCGTCATTAGGTTTAATTTAGCGTAGCTTACTTAGTGTAGTCAGGCAAGGTAGAAGGGTTGAGGTCCAGGGTTTTGTGAAAAGCCTCGGAAAGCAGAAAAGATCAGCAGGGGCCGGACCATTGCTGGTGGCTTCTGAGCTTCCCCGGCCTCAGTATAGCTACCTGTTGGGCCCTGAGATAGTCGTTGAACCTTCATGCGTTCTAATCTCCAAATACATAAACTGCTAACTTTTCTACTTTACAAACAATGTGGTACAGAAAAGAAAAACAAAACAATTTGAAAAGTAAAAGGAAATGTGCCGTAGACGGTTGCGGACTACTTTTGTGTTGTTATAAGATAGCTGGCCCAATATCCAGCACGCATGACTGCTGTTCTGTGAGTTCCCTGAGGCCTTGCTAATGGATGGCTTGTCTCTACAGCAGTGTTTGTTGGAGCATGGGACACCTACCAGGCAGGCAGATTTTCTTCCTGTTTGGCTTCACAATCTTATCAAATCCAGTGACTTTTACTCCTCTGGCAGCTTTATTACTCATGCCTTCCCCGATATTCCCTAGATGACTGTTTGATCGAACAAGAGCAAACACATTTGCTTCAATAAATACTGATCTCCCAATTATGGAGCACTGTTAGTCATCCTTTCAATCCCCCTGAAGCAGCTGACAGTGTTTACCATCCCTCCTCCCTGGACTCCTCTCCTGACTATGGGTTGTAGGCAAAAAAGTTGGAAAGCTACCACTTCAGTGTAGAGCACTAAGCAGAAGGTGACATGCTAAATCAAGATCAAGAATACAGATAAGGGGACGTTTCAGGGGTTAGCAATCAAAGATACCTGAGATTCCTAATTCTCTTTGTTTCTCTAATGAGCAAATAGAAATCTCGTTTGATGGCTTGAGCTGCTAAAGTCCATGTACAATCAACTGTTTTGTCTAATTATTGGTTTAAGTAGAATTTCTTTTTTAAACTGCTTCAACACATGGCCCTTTATAAACTAATTTCTTGATTTTTTTTTTGCTCAGTTAGCAGAGTTAAACTGAAATGCAGAAATAATCTGTTATATAGAAAAAAAAAATTACGCTCTGAGAATGAAGTTTCAGTAATAAAACCCTGAGTTTTAAGTGTTAGCCTAGTTTTTAGTATCTCTGATATCTACACAGTTCAAAGCAGATTTTTAAAAGAAATTCTTTTGAAGCAGAAAATTGACTCAATGTAGTTTTTTTCACTCTGTTACACATATTAAACTTTGACTTGGGTGATGGAAAGAGGTGGAAAGAAATGGAGAGGTGTGGGGGGAGAGGCCAATAAGGTTATAAATTTTGAATTACAAAGAGACCAGAGAATATTGTCAGAGAAATGAAGAGTCATTCATGCCCTTGAAGATGAAGAATGGAGTTGCCAGTTAACGCCAAGAGCAATTCTCCTCTGAAATGGAGGTGAGTGGTTCTAGATGAGACATGAGGGTATGACAGTGGCTGCAACACACACACACACACACACACACACACACACACACACACATAGGAGAGTCTAGGATTAAACCAGCCTGGGTTCAAATCCCAGCTCACTCACTTACTAATTGTGATCTTGGGCAAATCATTTAACCTCAGTAAGTTAGTAACTTCATCTGATGGTATCTTGGAAAGATAATAATAGACTGCTCAAGGTTGTTATTAGGTGGGAATAAGACAATTCCTGTAATGCGCTCACAGGGCAATGTGGTCAGTATTATTTCAACATTATGATTCCATTTATTTCCTAGGACTGCCATAGCAAAGTAGCACAATTTGAGTGGTTTCAAACAACAGAAGTGTTTTATCTTAGCAAGGTATTTGAGAGACCTTGTGTGCTGTGTGCCGAGTCGCTCAGTCGTGTCCACCTCTTGGCGACCTCATGAACTGTGTAGCCCGCCAGGCTCCTCTGTCCATGGGGATTCCCCAGGCAAGAATACTGGAGTGGGTTGCCATGCTCTCCCCCAGGGGATCCCCTCAACCCAGGGATCGAATCCAGGTCTCCCGCATTGCAGGCGGATTCTTTGCCTGCTGAGCCAGCAGGGAGGGCCCTAACCCCTCTGACCTGCTGGGGAAGGACTCTTCCTCCTCCGGCTTCCCGTAGCCCTGCCTTGCCTGGCTTGTGACCGCAAAGCTCCTTCTCTCACATGGTGCTCTCCCCGCGTCTCTCCACATGGTCTTTCCTCTGAGCAGGTCTGTCTCTGTAACCAAACTTCCCCTTTTAATAAGGACCTCAGTCATATGGGATCAGGGCCCACCTGATGACCTCACTTGGGTGGGGGAGGGCACCCCACCTGTAGCAAGTGGGATCTTAGTTCCCTGATCAAGGATTGAATTCACCCACCGCCTGTAGTGGAAGCACAGAGTCTAAATTACTGGGCTGCTAGGGAAGACCCCCCTTATCCCTACTCCCGCCCAATGACCTCATTTTTAATTGAGTACCTGTGTAAATACTCTATTTCCAAATAAGATCACATTTGAAGTCCTGGGGGTTTCGGCTGCAGCCTATCTTTTTGAAGGGAACACAATTTGACTAATAATGACTCACTAAATTGTCTTGCTAGAGATATTTTGCAAGAGATAAGTTAGTAGAGGACATTAAAACTGTAGAATATCCGTCTCTAGTGAATCATGAAAAATAACACCAAAACACTACACATTCATTTCTGGTTTATATGCTTTACAAAACGACATATATTTTTGCCCAAAAAACTGGACCCTGCTGTGAAGGTTTGATCTCTTAACACTGCAACCATGGGTACACATATCAAAGCCTTCACATTAACATAACAAATAAAAGTAGGAGTATCTGAGGACTAAATTCAGTAGTGAATCCTGCACCTTTTATTTTTTGTTCAGGGCTGCTTTGATCCACCTTCACTCAAATATGATCTTCTCTAACAGAACCCTTAATTATAGTTTACATTTACCTCAGTTTTATCAAGTAGTTAATAATCTGAAAATGAATACACTCAGGATAATGTATGAAAATGTATGCACTTGGGATACATTTCTTTTAAAAACTGCTAATTTCAGATCTGACTCCAGTTGAGGGTCGGCTTCATTGCTATCAGCAGTAGTACTAGATCAGGGCCACCAGGTGGCACTATAAGCAATGGGCTACTGGTGCTTATTTTAATCGGCACCTATTCTAAAAAGAGGAGCCAGTCCAAGTGGTTCTAGAGAAAACTGGAAAACTCTTAAGACTACAGCGAAGAATGGAGACAAGAAAAGATTACACAAATAGAATAAACTGACTATAATTGTCATATCAAAAACACAATCCAGTTCTACTACACATAAGAAGCTATTCAAAAGACTGCTCTTATTCAGTATAATGAATTAGTTACTTAAAACATGAAACAGAAATTCATGAGGGTTTTGTTACTTGATGGACTGAAGGAAACTTTTTCATATGTTATGGGTTTCTTGATTATTTTATTTTGAAAAACATGACACCAGTGAATTTATAGTTGACTTGGAAGACAGACTGAAAACTGAGAATTAATAGTTCACTAGTTATAGCCATAATGGAAACAAGTTTGGTCATCAAGTCTGTATAATATGATTATTTCAGTCAAGTAAGCAAGGCAACTGGCATTGACAAGTTAGAAAGGTGATCTTCCAGATCAAGAATGTTGAAGGTGATGATGGGCTGTTATTTGGGAGTATATGACAAACTCAACTCCCAAAGTTGCACCAATTAATAATACCAATCAGCAACATATCTTTTCTTTAATGCAATGGTACTCATATTTCATTATATGAAATTCTCACTTCTACTTAACCTATCAATGACACCAAAATGACTGTCTCTTGTTGTATAACTGTTGCAGGGCTTAGGAAAAGAAGTGATTTACATAAAAATTTGAAATTTGTCAATTACTGAAAAAGATCTACTTAATACTATGTCTTAATTCTGTGTTGACTTTAGATTGGTGCTGAATGGAAGAGCTAAAAATAATGCATAGCAAAAAGTGCATGAAATTGCTTGCTCATCTAAAACAGAGTGTTATCAGCAGGGCAAATGAAAAGTTAGTCCACATAAAAAAATCTAGAATTTTTCTCATGAAATCAATAGCATATTGCTGAAGGTATGTATGATTGACATAAGTACACTTTTTAAAAATTTAGATATAGTTGATGTATAACATTATATTAGCTTTAGGTGTACAACAGAGTGATTCAATACTTATCTATATAGTGCATGTACACTTTTTAGAAACGTGAGATATATATGTACAATATGATATGAGTTACAGGTGAACAACATAGTGGTTCACAATTTTAAAGGTTATATTCCATTTACAGTTATTATAAAACACTGGCTGTGTTCTGTGTGGATAATATACCCTTGTAGCTTATTTTACCCATGATAGTTTGTACTTCTCAGCCCTTCACCCCTATCTTGCCCCTCCCTACTGGTAACCACCAGTTTGTTCTTTACATCTGTGAGTCTGTTTCCTTTATATTCTATTCACTGGATTATTGTTTTTTAGATTTCACATATGAGTGATTCATTACAGTATTTGTCTTCCTCTGTCTGACTTATTTAAATTAACATAATACCCTCCAAGTCCATCTGTGTTACTGCAAATGGAAAATTTGCATGGACACTTTTATCTGAGTCAAAGTAAACCCAGAAAGGAGGTAAATGTTGTTTATACCACTGCCTCCACTGAACACTTTCAAATTATGGGGTTTCATTTCTTAGGCTTTTATTCTTAATTCTGCATTAATTTGCACCTACTTATATTTTCGGTCCCCAATTAAATCAAAAGTTCCTTGGACTCAGTAAAATACCTCTTAATTTTTAAGTCCCCCACAGTCATAACAACAATAATATAATAAAGACTGCCATTGGTTAAGGTCTTATTAGATGCTAGGTATTGTGGTAAGCAGGTATCACCTCACATAAACCTCACCAAAAAAATCCCAGGAGGTTAGTCCTAATGCCCTGCCTGTTAACAAAGGGGAGACAAAGGTATAAGTTAATTCGCCAAGTTTCCACAACTCCTGAGTAGCAGAGCCCAGTTTCAAAAAAAAAAAAAAAAAGACTTTATGCCAAAACCCTTTGCTCACCTCGTAGTGGGGAAGCAGAGGCACAGTGGTTATGGGCACATGGCCTGAAGTCTCTCTGGCTCACAGGCTGACTGGCTTTATGGTCTTGGAACATTACTCAGGCATTCTGTGTCCCGATTTAGTTATTATACCAGCCAGCAGTTCATAAGGTAGAAATTCAAAATCTCTTACTAAGAACCTTCTAGTTTCTCTCAGGTACCTCCAAACAAATAAATCCTTTTGTGAAACATCCTCCAGCTGCTTTAATAGACTAATAAATCAATCAACTGGCATCTGATAGAACTGAAATAAGGTGGGTAGCTGATTTCCAGTAGCGGTCCTTGGGAGCTTCTAACAGGTGACACTGTGCTGTGACTACTAGCATTTCAGGATATTGTAGTTAAAACAGTGTTTGCTTTCTCCAACAAATCTAATACATGTCTACATGCCAAGCAGGGTTGGCAACGGAAATGAATAATGTAGATGAACAGTAAACCTTTGGAAAAACTATAATTTGGAGTACTACTGAGTCTGAACGTTACTAAATCGTATTGAGGGATTACCACAATTTTACCTTGTTTAATTTAATCTGTATGTGGCTTTCATTTTCCAAATATCCATACTTTGGGGGGAGTACTGGGAAACCTGTGATTTGAGCTAAAGTGGCATAAATCAGGGAATATAGAAGCTTAAGAGAGGTTCCTATAATTTTCTGGTGATTCATTTAAACCAAACAATCAGTAAGGAATAATACTCTCTTCTTACTTTCAAAGGCATTTGGGGCATTCAGCCACCATATACAGAGCAATTCATTAATCCATTCATCAGTGGCATAGGAGGCAACACAAAGTAGCAGAAAGACCTCTGAACTCAATGCTGAGAAATGTTGAGTTAATCCAAGCTCTGCTACTAACCAGTCATGTCTCATTAGGCAAATCACTTCTTCTATCTGACTCAGTTTCCTGCTCTGTAAGACAATCTCTGTTCTTTTTTTTAGTGAAATCAGTAAAGTATTTATTAGGAGGAAAAAAGAGTACAGTATGTGTTGACAAACACTTGGGCAGACTCAGAGAGTCCCTAAGTTGCCGATATCTGTTCTTGAACTTTAAAGTTTTAAGATCTGCTATAGCGTAAAAACAAAAATATTTATTTATGTGGGAACCCAGGAGTTAAATTCGTGGGTTCTCTTCGTTCTTTACATGAAGAGCCGGAAGAATGTCCAGGGCTTATATTTGCTTCTTTAAAGTTGACACATTGAGACATTGCTTAGGGAAAGATCCAATAAATCCTTCCTTCTCCCACAAAAAAAAAAGTTGAGACATTATGTTGGAAAAAGGAGTAGTTATCTAAAAAAAAATAAGCCAAATGATCTTAGATTAAAAACCTTTTGTTCTAGTACAAGTTCTCAAACAAGAGACTGCCAAACTATTTCAATTAGCAAGAAAAATATAAAAAGGGAAAAAGAGACTCTAACTTTCAGAGTCGTCATTTTTTTTGTCCAAAACTAGAGTAAGATTAACCCCACCCTGTTGCATGCAACTACAGACACAGAAAGGAATGAAAGAATAATAGCACTGCACTATCATGTCCCTGTGGAGAAGGCAGTGGCAGCCCACTCCAGTACTCTTGCCTGGAGAATCCCATGGACGGAGGGGCTGCAGTCCATGGGGTCGCTGAGGCTCAGACACGACTGAGCGACTTCACTTTCACTTTTCACTTCCATGCATTGGAGAAGGAAATGGCACCCCACTCCACTGTTCTTGCCTGGAGAATCCCAGGGACGGGGGAGCCTAGTGGGCTGCCGTCTATGGGGTCGCACAGAGTTGAACACGACTGAAGTGACTTAGCCATCATGTCCCTGGGAATGGGAACACCTGTCATCCTCTTCCATGTTGAGACATTCAGGGAAGGGAAATCCTAGCACCTACCATCAGGCCAATACACTCTCTTTTTTCCTTCCAACTGATTTATTTATTTATTTGGCTGCGTGGGGTCTTGGTTTCAGCATGTGGGCTCTAGTTCCCTGACCAGGGATCGAACCCAGGCCCCCTGCATTGGAAGCTTAGGATTTCAGGCTAATACACCCTTGACTCCCTTCCCTTATTCCTCAGCTATGTCTTTTCCTCTTGCTGCAGTGTCAGCCTAGGGGAGCCATGTACTTGGATAGAGAAGAGGACAAGCAGGAGCATCCCTCGCAGTGGATCAGAGCCTTTTCACAGCCCACTTGGGCTTGCTCTGCCCACGACAGACCCTGTTTCATGAATGGGGTGGATGCTCTGCATTCTCTCTTAGAAAAACATGAGGAGAGTTAAGGAGCTGGTTCCAGTCCCAACTCACTGCTTACCAGTTGTATGTCTTACTCTCTGGGCCTTGGTTTCCTCTTCTTGAAAATGGGGATTTTAATACCTCACTAGATTATCCTACCGTGGTACCACAACTTCCGCAATTAACAGAAGAAAAAATGGAGAACTGATATCATAGGGACTCTTGAGAAATGTCTGAGCTGTGGGCCCATGTCTGCACTATGTCTGGCAGCCTGGACTTGCTGGGAGTCTTGTATTAGACATGGAGAAGTCTCCTGGGAAATAAGCTTATCTGGTGGCTCAGTGGATAGAAAATCAACCCAGGTTTGATACCTGAGTTGGGAAGATCCCCTGGAAAAGGGAATGGCAACCCACTCCAGTATTCTTGCTTGGAGAATTCCATAGGCAGAGGAGCCTGGCGGGCTATAGTCCATGGGGTCGAAGAGTCGGACATGACTTAGCGACTAAACCAAGGGAAGAGAAGGGCAGGCCCACACCTCAGCCCTATAACAATGCCTCAGTTGTTGGTGGAAGCAAGTGACTAGTAGGATATCCTGTTTGTTGACAGTCATAATTGTGGCTGACCTTGCCTCCATATACTTATGTTTGATTTCCAACAAAGACATGAATAGAACATGTAAACAGCTTGTTATGTTAGGGGATGAAAGTTCTTCATTCCCAGGGTAACGGTAGTTTCCAGCCATGATGAAGTGTCTGGTAGGAGGCAGCCCAGTTTTTGTCAACTAAGGGATGCTGCCTTCATGAGGCTTAGACCAACAGATGCCCACAATGTTTAAGGAAAATAAAAAGACTTGTTTATGAATGCATGTCAGACATCACTCTGGGGCTTCCCAGAAGTAGATAGAAAGGCCTGAAGAACTGAAGAACCATAGTATCAAAAGTGGTTGAAAAGTAGAAAAATATAATATGACCACAGCAGAAGCTCTATTAATGACTTCGACTTCTACCTGCAGCTTAAATTGATGACCTCTGTAAAACACAGCGATATATCTATAGCATGCTGAAAGGTTTAACTAGGAGACCAATGCTCACGCATACACCCAGCCCTACTAGCTGAGAGTGTTTGTTTACCAAGTGTTAACTGTATCTGTTCCCAAGCCTGTTTATGTCCATTGTGCTTATTATTGTAAGTTCAGGTACAAATATATTTTTATTACATAAACTGAACAACATAAAAAAAGAAAATTTGTTCTTTTTCTAGGAAAATTAAGTTGAAATACAGAGAGTTTGATAAAATTATGTCATCAAAAGAAAAAGCTCTCAAATTAGACATAGGTAAGAAAATCATAAAAAATTGGAGAAAAATCATAAAAGTCTAGAAGGATTCTAGATTTTTTTCACAAGTGCCTTTTAACCTAGCTCCATTTTTAAATCAAACTAAACTATCAACCATAGATAAATCATTATGGGTGTCATTTATATAAAGAAAACAGCGATTCTCTAGTTAATGGATCCTTGATTAAAGGGAACACTTGCCTGACAATAACAAATGGTCTGATGGATGTACATTAACATTTTTAATTAAAATGTTTAAGATGTATACGTATTGCTTTTAAGTAATTCGTGATTTTAATGAATTTGGGGCTATGTGGGGGCGTGCTTAGTTGGTCAACGTGTCCAACTCTTTGCAACGCCATGGACTGCAGGCCACCATGCTCCTCTGTCCATGGAATTTTCCAGGCAAGAATACTGGAGTGAGTGGCAATTTCCTCCTCCAGGGGATCTTCCCAACACAAAGATTGAATCCAGGCCTCTTCCATCTCCTGCAATGGCAGGTGGATTCTTTACCACTGTACCATCTACCCAACCAAGACCTAATCATATCAGATAAGAAGCCTTCTCTTATTATTGTGATCCTATTTCAACCTAACTTAGGATGTCTTTCAGATTTTACAGAGCACAGAGTAACTCTAAAACTAAATCTGTTTTACTCAAAAAGCTGTATTTAGATAACTGAGCCAAATCTTGGAAATTGAAATGCTAACTCTAAAGACTGACTATAATACTGAGTGTCCAGTGTTCTCCAGCAAACGCTCCTGACTACATTTCTCTGGGTATTTTTGGGAACAGAAGCAGATCCAGCCACTGATGTCTCGCTTACATAGCAAAACTTTACAGTAAAATTTCAGGGATTCCATGAAGACTCTCTGTCCTTCAAGTATACCCCCACCAGCCTGCAGATGTCTACAAGGATACAGATGATACTGTTTTCCTTATTGCTTTTTGACAGCAGCTTTTCCTACTGTCAGAACTCAGGGCCAGAAGAAACCTCTAAACCTCATGGGGAAGAAGAGGGGAAAAAGCAAACAGCAAAGGAATACCAATTATATAGTCCAAGTCTCCTAACCTTCTCAAATGCTTGATAACATCACGTATTTTCTCAAGCATTTGACTATTGTGGGACAACTATTAATTGACATCCTATAGAAGCACATTGTTAGTGAAATGTTTGCTTTTTGAGCCACATCTTCCAAATCTCTAAGTGGTAATCACATAAACTAAGGATGCTACGTACGAAGGTGCCTAATACAGTCAGTGAAGTGAAGTGAAGTGACAGTCACTCAGTTGTGTCCAACTCCTTGTGACCCCATGGACTACACAGTTCATGGAATTCTCTAAGCCAGGATACTGGAGTGGGTAGCCATTCCCTTCTCCAGGGGATCTTCCCAACCCAGGGATTGAACCTGGGTCTCCCATATTGCAGGCAGATTCTTTACCAGCTGATTCACAAGGGAAGACCCTAATATAGTAAGCCATTCCACGAATGTTGGTTTCATGTCCCTGCATGTGTTATTTTTTTTCTCATCAGAAATAGATGTTTTATTAAACGTCTTGATGAGTAAGATGTTGTCTCTAAGAATGATTTTGTTTAGAAACAAATATTTATATGTGACTACTGCATTAACAATATGACATCTACTCTTTTCTTGTGGATTTAAATACCAAAGAAATTTCTCTGTTATGTTTTGATTTTTGTCATCTAGTAAAATTTGTTTATGTTTTGCTTAATACTTCATGTTATAACAAAGAGAACCAAGCAATAGTCTCCTACTAGTTTTCCAATGGCTCTGAAACATTCCTGAGAGTTACTGCTTCCTCCTCCATCATTACAGTCCATCCAGTAAAAGCTGACCAGCTGTGTAAACCGAGAATCAGTGAGAAGAGTGGCTATAAACACACGGTGAGTTAAGTGCAAGAAGTCACCGGATGCCATCACTGCCACACACAAAGCCTTGTAGGCAATGCTTTCCTGTTTCTTCTAAGTTTTGTGAGAACTGCCACTCTATGTACAGAATGAAAGCTACCCAGGTCTGGTCCACAAACAAAACATTCACCATCAGCCTTCTGTGATTATCCCAGGAATTCAAGAATGTCAACTATACCCAGACTGAGCCTTTGGGGGTCACCACTCGACCCTGTGTGGCTCTACCTGAACCTGTGGCTGCCACAAATATAGAAACTCTCAGATCCACCCCGTGCAGCTTCTCCAAGAAGGCGTTTGCTTCTTTTGCATAGAAGGAGTGGCTGCCAACTTCCACCTGGGAACTACAGCAGTTTCCATAAATTTAATATTGCGCGATTCCATAAACAAAATTTACCCATTCTGTTATTGCTTTCTAAACTGCGCAGATTTAAGCAAATCCTTCTCAACCTTTATATTTCCAGACCAAAGAGCTGGGCCAGCTTCCTGGCATGTGACCTGTGCAGTCACATAGAGCCCTGTGCTTCAAAGGGGCCTGAGCCTGCTTTAATGCCCGACTGTCACAGGCTTAAAATTCTTAATAAGTTTTGGACAAGGAACCCAGCATTTTCATTTTGCACTGGACCCTACAAATTATGTAGCCAGTCCTTCCACAGAGTCTGAATTGTCTAGGTGAAAATCCATTTTTCTCTTCACTGCTGTGCCTCCGGGATCAAGCCAAGAATTAATTCTTTAAGTCAAAAGGACAAGTGGAACCAAGATCCACAGACAGAAGCTGTGGAAAGCCTGTTCCCACAACTAGCGTACTGGCCATAACAGATACACACTGAAATTAGAGTCTCTGAAACTTTCTTGGCATTTTTTGTAGCCACCGTATTTTTTCCTTGCCCAAAACTAACAAGAATCTTCCAGGTACACCAATGTTATGTGTGTTACACATAAAAATGTATCACTTCTGCTTACTTCTGAGAGATACCCTGGCAAAATCAGCAAAAGAGGTTAGTCTATTAACTGTGCTCAAAGCCCCCTGCACATGATAAACTTTCTGATGAGCTCAGGGTCTGATTCCATTGTTTTGCACAGCGTTCTTTTAAGTGGTCCTCAAAATCTGTCATACAGCCTCAAACAATTAATAGCTTTAGTGTCTCTCTTATGTCAAGGCTTCCCTGGTGGCTCAGATGGTAAGGAATCTTACTGCAATGCAGGAGACCCAGGTTCGATCCTTGGATCGGGAAGATCCCCGGGAGAAGGGAATGGCAACTCACTCCACTATTCTTGCCTGGAGAATTCCATGGACAGAGGAGCCTGGTGGGCTGAAGTTCATGGCGTTGCAAAGAGTCAGACAGACTAAGCAACTAACACTTTCACTTATGTCAGAAAATACATAAGAATGACAATGCAAGCAATTCACTCTGCTTTAAGAAAGATAAGCAATTCACTAGAGACATGGACAGCTTTCATTCCCATCCCAGAGAAGGGCAATGCCAAAGAGTGTTCAAACTACCACGAACTGCACTCATTTCACATGCTAGCAAGGTTACACTCAAAATCCTTCAAGCTAGGCTTCAACAGTATGTGAAAAGAGAACTTCCAGATGTACAAGCTGGATGTAGAAAGGGCAGAGGAACCAGAGATCAAATTGTCAACATTCATTGGAGCACAGAAAAAGTAAGCGAATTTCAGAAAAACATCTACTTCTGCTTCATGAACTATGCTAAAGCCTTTGACTGTGTGGATCACAACAAACTGTGGAAAATTCTGAAAGAGATGGGAATACCAGACCACCTTACCTGCCTGTTGAGAAATCTGCATGCAGGTCAGGAATCAACAGGTAGAACTGGACATGGAATAATGGATTGGTTCAAAACTGGGAAAGGAGTATATCAAAGCTGTATATTGTCACCCTGCTAATCTAACTTCTATGCAGAGTACATAGTGAGAAATACCAGGCTAGATTCATCACAATCTGGAATCAAGACTTCTGCGAGAAATATCAATAAACTCAGATATGCAGATGACACCACCATAATAGCAGAAAGAGAAGAGCTAAAGAGCCTCTTGATGAAGATGAAAGAGGAAAGTGAAAAAGTTAGCTTAAAACTCAACATTCAAAAAATTAACATGTTTTGATCATGGCATCCAGTCCCATCACACTATGGCAAATAGAAGGGTAAATAATGGAAACAATGACAGACTTTATTTTCTTGGCCTCCAACGTCACTGTGGATGGTGACTATAGCCAAGAAATTAAAATACATTGCTCCTTAGAAGAAAAGCTATGACCAACCTAGACAGCGTATTAAAAAGCAGAGATATCACTTTGCCAACAAGGTCTGAATAGTCAAAGGTATGGTTTTTCTAGTAGTCATGTATGGATGTGAGAGTTGGGCCATAAAGAAGGCTGAGCACCAAAGAACTGATGCTTTCAAACTGTGGTGCTAGAGAAGATCTTGAGAGTCCAAGGGACAGCAAGGAGATCAAACCAGTCAATCCTAAAGGAAATCAACCCTGAATATACATTGAAAGGGCTGATGCTGAAGCTGAAGGTCCAATACTTTGGCCACCTGATGCAAAGAGCCGACTCATTGGAAAAGTCCCTGATGCTGGGAAAGACTGAAAGCAGGAGGATAAGGGGATGACAGAAGATGAAATTGTTGGATGACGTCTTCAACTCAATGGACATGAGTTTGAGCAAACTCTGGGAGATGGTGGAGGACAGGGAAGACTGGTGTGCTGCAGTCCATGGGGTTCTCAAAGGGTCGGACATGCCCGATTGTCTGAACAACCAAAGAGACATGGAATGCTCTTTTCTAAAGCAGTATCATTTTTTTTATGTGGTTATAAGGAAAAGCTATTAGTCGCCCTTTTTGTTTTGTCTTGTCTGGAGGATATGTGTCCAGCTATGGCTCCTGGATCTAAGGGAGGAAGGAGCAGCCTAAGATGGCAGAGGAATAGGATGGGGAGACCACTTTCCTCCCTACAAATTCATCAAAAGAACATTTAAACGCTGAGTAAATTCCACAAAACAACTTCTGAATGTCGGCAGAGGACATCAGGCACCCAGAAAAGCAGCCCATTGTCTTCAAAAGGAGGTAGGAAAATATAAAAGACAAGAAAAGAGACAAAAGAGGTAGGGATGGAGCTCCATCCCGGGAAGGGAGTCTTAAAAAGAGAGAAGTTTCCAAACACCAGGAAACACTCTCACTGCCGAGTCTGTGGTGAGCCTTGGAAGCACAGAGGGCAACATAACAGGGAGGAAAAATAAATAAATAATTAAAACCCACAGATTACGAGCCCAACAGTAACTCCCCCAGCAGAGAAGCAGTGCCGACGCCTGCACCCGCCACTAGCAAGCAGGGGCTGGGCAGGGAGGCACGGGCTGCATTGCTTAGAGTAAGGATCTGGCCTGAATGCCCTGAGGGCAATCTGAGCGAACTAACTTGGGCTAGCAAACCAGACTGTGGGATAGCTACCACGAGAAAAGTCCTAAGACACCGCCAGGCCCGCGCACAGAACAAAGGACTGAACAGAACTAGCCGGCTGCAGACCATCCCTCTCCAGTGACAGGCAGCCAGAGCCGGAAGAGGGCAATCGCAGCCCCAGAGAGACACTATCTACCAAACTGCAAGCAGGCTTCTTTGCTAACTAAGATTTCTTGGGGTTCTGGACAGTAACATCCATCTGAGAAAGTGCGCCAGTTGTACACCCAGAAAACCGAGTGGTAGGGACAGGGGAGGCGATAAGTCGCAGTGACTGAGCTCGCCAAACACCTCATCACCTGAGCTGCTCGGACCTGGGAAGGGCACAAAATGCAGGCCCAACGGAGTCTGCACCTCTGAGGACTACCCGAGTGCCTGAACCTGAGCGGCTTAGACCTGGGAGGTGCATGCAGCCCAGGGCCGGCCTCGGACGGTTCCCTGCGGAGCAACCTAGAGCCTGAGCAGTGTAGGCAGGGAGGGTACACGCACCATGAACTTGGGCAGGCCCAGTGTTGCTGAGACACTGTGTGCACACGCCAATGTTATTTGTTTGCAGCATCCCTCCCTCTCCACAGCGCGACTGAACAAGTGAGCCTAAAAAAAGTGTCCACCACTGCCCCCTTTGTGTCAGGGAAGAAGTCAGACACTGAAAAGACCAGCAAACAGAAGAAGCTAAAACAGAGGGGAACCGGCTTGGAAGTGACAGGTGCAATAGATTAAAACTCTGTTGTTAGTAACAACTTCATAGGAAGGGGCCTATAGACCTTGAGAAATATAAGCCAGACCAAGGAAATATCCAAAAATGAACTGACCCCACAATGCCCACAACAACAGCAGAGAAAGTCATAGATACATTTTTACTATTTTTACGATCATTCTTTTTTTTAATTTTTAAGTCCTCTATTACTCCTTTAATTTTCACTTTTATAACCTACTATTACTTTGCAAAAAAAACACCCTAATTTTTAAAAGCAAACTTCATATATATATATTTAATAATTTGTGTGACTTTGTTTTTTTTTCCTCTCTTTTTTTTCCTTCTTTTCTTTAATATTGTATTTTTGAAATTCCAAACTCTACTCTAGATTTTTAATTTTTGCTTTTTGGTATTTATTATCAATCTAGTACCTTTAAGAACCCAATCTTCAGTACCCATTTTTACTTGGGAGTGAGATTACTGGCTTGACTGCTCTCTCCCCCTTTGGACTCTCCTTTTTCTCCACCAGGTTGCCTGTGTCTCCTCCCTATCCCCTCTCTTCTCTACCCAACTCTGTGAATCTCTGTGTGTTCCAGACGGTGGAGAACACTTAAGGAACTGATTACTGGCTGGATCTGTCTCTCTCTTTTTGATTCCTCCCTCTTATCCTCCTGGCCACTTCTGTCTCCTTCCTCCTTCTCTTCTCTGTATAACTCCACAAACATCTCTGAGTGGTCCAGTTGTGGAGCGCACATAAGGAAGTGATTACTGGCTAGCTTGCTCTCTCCTCTATTGATTCCACCTCATCTCATTCAGGTCACCTCTAACTCCCTCCTCCCTCTTCTCTTCTCCATGTAGCTCTGTGAATCTCTCTGGGTGTCCCTCACTATGGAGAAACTTTTCATCTTTAACCTAGATGTTTTATCAACAGTGTTGTATAGAAGGAGAAGTCTTGAGACTACTGTAAAAATAAGACTGAAAACCAGAAGCAGGAGGCTTAAGTCCAAATCCTGAGAACACCAGAGAACTCCTGACTCCAGGGAATATTAATTGACAGGAGCTCATCAAATGCCTCCATACCTACACTGAAACCAAGCACCACCCAAGGGCCAACAAGTTCCAGAGCAAGACATACCACACAAATTCTCCAGCAACACAGGAACACAGCCCTGAGCTCCAATATATAGGCTGCCCAAAGTTACTCCAAAACCATTGACATCTCATAACTCATTACTGGACACTTCATTGCACTCCAGAGAGAAGAAATCCAGCTCCACCCACCAGAACACCGACACAAGCTTCCCTAACCAGGAAACCTTGAGAAGCCACCTGTACAACCCCAGCCACAGCGAGGAAACTCCACAATAAAGAGAACTCCACAAACTGCCAGAATACAGAAAGGACACCCCAAACTCAGCAATATAAACAAGATGAAGAGACAGAGGAATACTCAGCAGGTAAAGGAACAGGAGAGTTGCCCACCAAACCAAACAAAAGAGGAAGAGATAGGGAATCTACCTGATAAAGAATTCCAAATAATGATAGTGAAAATGATCAAAATCTTGAAATCAAAATGGAATCACAGATAAATAGCCTGGAGACAAGGACTGAGAAGATGCAAGAAAGGTTTAACAAGGACCTAGAAGAAATAAAAAAGAGTCAATATATAATGAATAATGCAATAAATGAGATCAGAAACACTCTGGAGGCAACAAATAGTAGAATAACGGAGGCAGAAGATAGGATTAGTGAAGTAGAAGATAGAATGGTAGAAATAAATGAATCAGAGAGGAAAAAAGAAAAACGAATTAAAAGAAATGAGGACAATCTCAGAGACTTCCAGTACAGTGTTAAATGCCCCAATATTTGAATCATAGGAGTTCCAGAAGAAGACAAAAAGAAAGACCATGAGAAAATCCTTGAGGAGATAATAGTTGAAAACTTCCCTAAAATGGGGAAGGAAATAATCACCCAAGTCCAAGAAACACAGAGAGTCCCAAACAGGATAAACCCAAGGCGAAACACCCCAAGACACATATTAATCAAATTAACAAAGATCAAACATAAAGAACAAATATTAAAAGCAGCAAGGGAAAAACAACAAATAACACACAAGGGGATTCCCATAAGGATAACAGCTGATCTTTCAATAGAAACTCTTCAGGCCAGGAGGGAATGGCAAGACACACTTAAAGTGATGAAAGAAAATAACCTACAGCCCAGATTCCTGTACCCAGTAAGGATCTCATTCAAATATGAAGGAGAAATCAAAAGCTTTACAGACAAGCAAAAGCTGAGAGAATTCAGCACCACCAAACCAGCTCTCCAACAAATGCTAAAGGATGTTCTCTAGACAGGAAACACAAAAAGGGTGTGTAAACCAGAACCCAAAACAATAAAGGAAATGGCAACGGGATCATATTTATCAGTAATTACCTTTAATGTAAATGGGTTGAATGCCCCAACCAAAAGACAAAGACTGGCTGAATGGATACAGAAACAAGACCCCTATATATGTTTTCTACAAGAGACCCACCTCAAAACAGGGGACACATACAGACTGAAAGTGAAGAGCTGGAAAAAGATATTCCATGCAAATATAGACCAAAAGAAAGCAGGAGTAGCAATACTCATATCAGATAAAACAGACTTTAAAACAAAGGCTGTGAAAAGAGACAAAGAAGGACACTACATAATGATCAAAGGATCAATCCAAGAAGAACATATAACAATTATAAATATATATGCATCCAATATAGGAGCACTGGAATATGTAAGACAAATGCTAACAAGTATGAAAGGGGAAATTAACAATAACACAATAATAGTGGGAGACTTTAATACCCCACTCACACCTATGGATAGATCAACCAAACAGAAAATTAACAAGGAAACACAAACTTTAAATGATACAACAGACCAGTTAGACCTAATTGATATCTATAGGACATTTCACCCCAAAACAATGAATTTCACCTTTTTCTCAAGTGCACACGGAACCTTCTCTAGGATAAATCACATCCTGGGCCATAAATCTAGCCTTCATAAATTCAAAAAAACTGAAATCATTCCAAGCATCTTTTCTGACCACAATGCAGTAAGATTAGATCTCAATTACAGGGGAAAAACTATTAAAAATTCCAACATATGGAGGCTGAACAACACGCTGCTGAATAACCAACAAATCACAGAAGAAATCAAAAAAGAAATCAAAATATGCATAGAAATGAATGAAAATGAAAACACAACAACCCAAAACCTGTGGGACACTGTAAAAGCAGTGCTAAGGGGAAAGTTCATAGCAATACAGGCATACCTCAAGAAACAAGAAAAAAGTGAAATAAATAACCTAACTCTACACCTAAAGCAACTAGAAAAGGAAGAAATGAAGAACCCCAGGGTTAGTAGAAGGAAAGAAATCTTTAAAAATTAGGGCAGAAATATATGCAAAAGAAACAAAAGAGACCATAGCAAAAATCAACAAAGCCAAAAGCTGGTTCTTTGAAAGGATAAATAAAATTGACAAACCATTAGCCAGACTCATCAAGAAACAAAGGGAGAAAAATAAAATCAATAAAATTAGAAATGAAAATGGAGAGATCACAACAGACAACATAGAAATACAAAGGATCATAAGAGACTACTCTCAGCAATTATATGCCAATAAAATGGACAACATGGAAGAAATGGACAAATTCTTAGAAAAGTACAACTTTCCAAAACAACCAGGGAGAAATAGAAAATCTTAACAGACCCATCACAAGCACGGAAATTCAAACTGTAATCAGAAATCTTCCAGCAAACAAAAGCCCTGGTCCAGACGGCTTCATAGCTGAATTCTACCAAAAATTTACAGAAAAGCTAACACCTATCCTAGTCAAACTCTTCCAGAAAATTGAAGAGGAAGGTAAACTTCCAAACTCATTCTATGAGGCCACCATCACCCTAACACCAAAACCTGACAAAGATGCCACAAAAAGAGAAAACTACAGGCCAATATCACTGATGAACATAGATGCAAAAATCCTTAACAAAATTCTAGCAATCAGAATCCAACAACACATTAAAAAGATCATATATCATGACAAAGTGGGCTTTATCCCAGGGATGCAAGGATTCTTCAATATCTGCAAATCAATCAATATAATACACCACATTAACAAATTGAAAAGTAAAAGCCATATGACTATCTCAATAGATGCAGAGAAAGCCTTTGACAACATTCAACATCCATTTATGATAAAAACTCTCCAGAAAGCAGGAATAGAGGGAACATACCTCAACATAATAAAAGCTATATATGACAAACCCACAGCAAACATTATCTTCAGTGGTGAAAAACTGAAAACATTTCCCCTAAAGTCCGGAACAAGACAAGGGTACCCACTTTCACCACTACTATTCAACATAGTTTTGGAAGTTTTCGACACAGCAATCAGAGCAGAAAAAGAAATAAAAGGAAATTATTGGAAAAGAAGAAATAAAACTTTCACTGTTTGCAGATGACATGATCCTCTACATAGAAAACCCTAAAGACTCCACCAGAAAACTACTAGAGCTAATCAATGAATATAGTAAAGTTGCAGGATAGAAAATCAACACACAGAAATCCCTTGCATTCCTATACACTAATAATGAGAAAATAGAAAGAGAAATTAAGGAAACAATTCCATTCACCATTGCAACGAAAAGAATAAAATACTTAGCAATATATCTACCTAAAGAAACTATATATAGAAAACTATAAAACACTGGTGAAAGAAATCAAAAAGGATATTAACAGATGGAGAAATATGCCATGTTCATGGATCGAAAGAATCAATATAGTGAAAATGAGTATGCTACCCAAAGCAATCTGTAGATTCAATGCAATCCCTGTCAAGCTATCAATGGTATTTTTCACAGAGCTAGAACAAATAATTTCACAATTTGTATGGAAATACAAAAAAAACTCAAATAGCCAAAGCAATCTTGAGAAAGAAGAATGGAACTGGAGGAATCAACTTGCCTGACTTCAGGCTCTACTACAAAGCCACAGTCATCAAGACAGTATGGTACTGGTACAAAGACAGATATATAGATCAATGGAACAAAATAGAAAGCCCAGAGATAAATCCACACACCTATGGACACCTTATCTTTGACAAAGGTGGCAAGAATATACAATGTATTAAAGACAATCTCTTTAACAAGTGGTGCTGGGAACACTGGTCAACTACTTGTAAAAGAATGAAACTAGAACAATTTCTAACACCATACACAAAAATAAACTCAAAATGGATTAAAGATCTCAACATAAGACCAGAAACTATAAAACTCCTAGAGGAGAACATAGGCAAAACACTCTCAGACATAAATCACAGCAGGATCCTCTATGACCCACCTCCCAGAATAATGGAAATAAAAGCAAAAATAAATAAATGGGACCTAATTAAACTTGAAAGCTTCTGCACAACAAAGGAAACTATAAGCAAGGTGAAAAGACAGCCTTCAGAATGGGAGAAAATATTAGCAAATGAAGCAACTGACAAACAACTAATCTCAAAAATATACAAGCAACTCCTGCAGGTCAATTCCAGAAAAATAAACGACCCAATCAAAAAATGGGCCAAAGAACTAAATAGACATTTCTCCAAAGAAGACATACAGATGGCTAACAAACACATGAAAAGATGCTCAACATCACTCATTATCAGAGAAATGCAAATCAAAACCACAGTGAGATACCATTTCACACCAGTCAGAATGGCTGCGATCCAAAAGTCTACAAGCAATAAATGCTGGAGAGGGTGTGGAGAAAAGGGAACCCTCTTACACTGTTGGTGGGAATGCAAACTAGTACAGCCACTATGGAGAACAGTGTGAAGATTCCTTAAAATACTGGAAATAGAACTGCCTTATGACCCAGCAATCCCACTGCTGGGCATACACACCGAGGAAACCAGAATTGAAAGAGAAACATGTACCCCAGTGTTCATCGCAGCACTGTTTATAATAGCCAGGACATGGAAGCAACCTAGATGTCCATCAGCAGATGAATGGATAAGGAAACTGTGGTACATATACACAATGATTAAAAATAATACATTTGAATCAGTTCTAACGAGGTGGATGAAACTGGAGCCTATTATACAGAGTGAAGTAAGCCAGAAAGAAAAACACCAATACAGTATACTAATGCATATATATGGAATTTAGAAAGATGGTAAGGATAACCCTGTATGCAAGACAGCAAAAGAGACACAGATGTATAGAATAGTCTTTTAGACTCTGTGGGAGAGGGAGAGGGTGGGATGATTTGGGAGAATGGCATTGAAACATGTATAATATCATATAAGAAACAAATCACCAGTCCCAGTTTGATGCATGATACTGGCTGCTTGGGGCTGGTGCACTGAGACGACCCAGAGGGATGGTACAGGGAGGGAGAAGGGAGGGGGGGTTCAGGATGGGGAACACGTGTATACCTGTGGAGATTCATGTTGATGTATGGCAAAAACAATACAATATTGTAAAGTAATTAACCTCCAATTAAAATAAATAAATTTATATTTTAAAAAATAAATAAAAGGATTGTAAAAAAATGTAAACATATTTCAGATGTTTACAAAAATATAGACAATGAGCAAAGCAAAAAAAGAAAAAAAGAAAAGCTATTAGTCACAGAACAGAATGAATGAAGTTCAGAGGAATATTCTACCCAGGCTCAAATCTTCCTAACACACCTTGAGGTAAGCCCTAAATAAAAAAAGAAATGAAGATGCATTTCCTCTGTAAAACAGAGGATATTCTTTCTGTGAATTTCTTTACGCACAAACTTGCAGGGGCGGGGGGCAGGTATGCCGTTTACACAGTGGGGAAATGAATCCACAAACTGATCCACTGGGGCCAGAATCTTAACGGTTATACTTGTACATTGGCAAGATTCTTCATTATAGCTGATGCATTTCTCCACTTTGAGAGACAGCAGTGTTCCTAGTTGGCAGGTCACAAACTGTTCTAGCTCCCTGAATAGTGTTATTTGTTCTGTAAATTCTCAGTGAGTCACTGCCCCTGGTCCAAATTCCTCTGACCTGAGATTTGGGAGCACCTATCTAAATACCAGGAGTCCACTGGAATCCTCCAGCCTTCCCCCCATGCCAGAGAGACAGGGTGGATCAATGACACATTCTGATTAAGACCGAATGTACCCAGATCACCATCACATCCTAGCAGCTAGAGATTCTTGTATTTCCCAAAATCTACATTCAAAACAAAAACCTTTGAGAATTCCCAGCTTGTCGCCTCATTCTGGCCATGAGACTTTTATACATATCACAATATTTCCCATCAGTTATCTCAAATCCTTTAAGGAATGAAATGGAGAAAAGAGGGAGGATAGGAGGATAGAGAGAGGGAATTTTGATTCAACCTAAAACATACACTGGGCCTCGCTGGTGGCTCAGTGGTAAAGAATCCGTCTGCCAATGCAGGAGTTGTGGACTTGATCCCTAGGATGGGAAGATTCCCTGGAGAAGGAAATGGCAACCCACTCCAGTATTCTCACCTGGGGAATCCCGTGGACAGAGAAACCTGGCAGACTAAAGTCCATGGGGTGACAAAGAGTCAGACACAACTTAGTGACGATAGTGACAACAAAACATCCACTGCTACACTTTCAGCTTTAAAATATACATAGTATATATTTGTATCAAATAATATATATAGTATACATATGTGATACATATATGTATTAAATAACGGAGTTCCCCAGTGGCTCAGAAGTCAAGAATTCACCTGCAAAGCAGAAGACTTAGGAGACTCGGGTTCAATCCTGGGTCGGGAAGATCCCCTGGAGGAGAGCATGTCCACCCACTCTGATATTCTTCCCTGGAGACTCTCATGGACAGAGGAGCCTGGCAGGCTTCAGTCCATAGGGTTGCAAAGAGCCAGACACAATGGGAGCAACTAAGCATACACGCACGTATTAAATCATAGGCAAAAACTGACATTCTTTCTCTGGTAAACCTCACCCCAGCACCAAAGAAATAGGTGGGGATGGGAGTAGCCTTAACCCAGTGTTAGTGAAAGCTCAGCCTGTCTGTACGCCGTTGCCGAATTGGGGTGAAGCAGGAAAGGATAGCTTTATTTGTTTTGCCAGGTAAAGGGAGACACACTGACTCAGCTTCTGCCTCAAAAACTATGTCTCTCAACTCCAGTGAACTTGATGAAAGTTTTTATAACAGTGGGTCAAAGTTGAGATCTCTGGCAAGACTCGGGTGTGAGCAAGGCTTGCGCTCCCTTAGGTTCATCTCAGGTCCCCTAACCTTGATGAACTTCTCTGGTCCCTTTAATCTTGCCTCAAGTGATTTCTTGACTGCTCCTCCATTAATAAGCAACTGTTCCAATCACCCCTTGGAACTCATGGAAGGTTATAATGGCTGGAGTCTTGCCTACAAGAAATGGAAGGCAGAAAGTCTTCCATGCTGACTCGGTTTCACTTGCACAAGCTACATATGGTTAGAACTCATGCACACACCTCAGAAGGAAACATCAATTCTTCCAATCAAATAACTGCTTCGACAACAAGAATTCACTTGTATCTTGAATTTTCTGCATCCCAGACACTGAATTCCACCTTTAGTGTCACAATTGTGACATTCAATTTACGTTTGCCTTTTAAATAATGATGTTGATCAATAACAGAATTTGTTCTTTTTATTTTAAAAATTTGCAGCAGAAAGTTTCAGTTATAAGTTCCTGGGGGAATAGTTTGAAAAAATGTTCAAAATACAGGTTTATATTTGGAAATGGACATATCAGTTAATGTTTCTATAAAACAAACTTTCTTGTAAATGCTTATGAAGTCTTGAGTTTTTAAATGCTGCAAGACATCTATCTAAAGCAAAAGTGTTACCTTCTCCCTGTAAGTATCCTGTGTTTCTTTTTTAATTTGGTATATACTGGGGGCCACGGGGAAGGGAGGATACTTGGACCATAATGAAATCTCTTATTCTCAGCTTCAGATTGCATGAGACCTTAATTAAATTTCTAACTCTTCTCTAAATAACATATTTACACTTATAATAAAACTCATCTATAGAAATGCTTTAGGGGGAGTATCTGATACCCTTTGGAGGCTTTCCAATTATAGTAGACTAAACAATATTTACTGCTTTTTTCTTAATTCCAAAATAATATGCCTAACATTATCTCAATAAAACTAGTAGAGAAAAAGTTAGAGCTCAATCTCATTTACCAAGTGTCAACTGAATCCAGCAATATAACAAAACTCTAATACACAACCAAATGGGATTCAAACCAGAAATAAAAGCAATATAAACCTGAAGCTTAAAAGCTTCCAAACAACAAATAAATTAATGAAGTGGAAAGTAAAAATTTCCCAGAATTAGGAAGGGGATTAAGGTAGAACTAGATGCCAGGGTGTCTGCTGGCTATAATTCTGTCAAAATGCCTGCATCAAAAACACCTGAATTGAAATGCTCTGTATAGACAGCTGATAAAGAGAAATTACTAAAATATTCCTATCATTCATACTATTTGCCTCTTCAATAAAAATTTGCCTCCTACTTACTCTTAACCTATTTCTACCAAAATTTTTACTTCACATGGTTCTTAAGAGTACATTTGTACAGAGCTTGATTCCAATCTTGTCAGCATCTCTGCATGCTCAGTCATGTCGTATTTCTGTAACCCTTTGGACTGTAGCCCACCAGGTTCCTCTGTCCATGGGCCTTTTCAGGCAAGAATCCTGGAGTGGGTTGCCATTTCCTCCTCTAGGAGATCTTCCCCACCCAGAGATCTAACCTGCATCTCTTACACTACAGGATTCTTTACCTGCTGAGTCATCAGGGAAGCCCACTTTATTCCAATGGTTCATTTTATTCTTAAATACATTGTGTTAACCATCAAAAATCTACAGTCACCAGTAGACAATTAAATAGTTGTAGCTCTGTTTCAAACTTTTTGAGGCAAGCAAGCTATGATTCCCATAACAGTTTTTCAAGAATTCTCGGTTTGACATGATCCAACCTTGATCTATCAAAATATCAGCTTAAAAACATCAGAAATATGCCAACCTAGAATCTCCCCTGAACATTTTGACATAATTTCAGCAAGACTGACTCATAGAACATGACAATATGTAATTTACTTCAACATTGACTACAGAATAGAGATTTCTTTTGTTAGTTTCTTCTTTTCATTCTCAACCTCTGTGGCTGAAATACAGATTCTTCACAAACTCTTTTTATTGTGGAAGCAGAAACACTGTAGGCTCCAACATCTGTGAGAAGACAGGCACGGAAGCACTTGGGAGACATACTGTGTGTACATTTGTGCATGCCTGCGTGCTCAGCCACTCAGTCATGTCTGACTTTTTGAGACTGTATCCCACCAGGATCCTCTGTCCATGGAAATCTCCAGGCAAGAATACTGGAGTGGGTTGCCATGCCCACCTTCAGGGGATTTTCCTGACCCTGGAATGGAACCCACATCTCCTGCGTCTCCAGCATTGGCAGGCAAATTCTTTACCACTGAGCCACCTCCACTGACTTGCTAATTGTTGCTCCAGACACTTTTCAACCAGGATTTTCCTACCTATAAAAATGGGGCTACACCATGGGATGTTGCTGACCAAAGAAACACAGAGTTGAATGCGAACACCACTGTTGTCTGACCCTTTGCCCATAGGCAGCTGAACACTTGCAAGGTACAGAGTAAGGCCCAGGAACACTGGAGTTTCAAGACAGAGTCAGCTCCCAGCTCTACTGTTTTCAGTTGTGTGATCTGGGCAAATCATTTCAAATTTCTCACGTTTTCTAAGTTGTAAAATAAGAGTTCAAACAAAAACAATTTCTGAGGTATCTTTACTTTCTGTGATTTTCATACACTCAGAGCAGATGGTTCTTAACTATTTTCCAGTAAGAATGCACCAGGGAAGATTCTTATGTCATCTTTATCTTTTTAACAAGCTCATTGCACATCTTACGTGAAAAACTGATTTCATTGTTATGATATCTCTTTCCTACTGATTGGTAAGTGGTATATTCTGGCATATGAAATGGCACCACTGCTACAATTAACCCATTTGTACTCTTTGCTTTGAGTTCTCCTCTTAGTAGTGGTGATGGTGGTTTAGTGTCTAAATTGTGTCTGACTCTTGCAACCTCACGGACTATAGCCTGCCAGGCTCCTCTATCCATGGGATTCTCTAGGCAAGAACACTGGAGTAGTTTGCCATTTCCTTCTCCAGGGGATCTTCCCAACCCAGGAATTGAACCCAGGTTTCCTGCACTGCAGGCAGATTCTTTACCGACTGAGCTATGAGGGAAGCCCTTTCTTAGTAGTAGGAATACTCAATTTGCTGTTTACAAAAAAATGACAAGCCAGGCAAAAGGTGAGGAAAGAACAATGACCTCCCAATTCCACTATTAACTTCTTACTAGACAAGACAGGCTTCAGTTACCTCAACTATAATAAAAAGTTTCACAGTAACCTTACTTATCTCACAAGAATACTGACAGAATCATATGAGTTAATACATGGGTGAAGATTAAAGTTTCTGTAAATATAAATTTTGATATTATTATAATGACTGATGCTTTCTAAGATAGTAAATGTAACAAACTATATACCTGGCATGTATTCTACCATCTTCCAGTTGATGACTATCTTTCTAAATATAGCACCAGACACACAGGTCTGTCTGTTGGATAAGCTCCTGCCTTTAGAGCCCATAACAAGTGCAGTACAAACATTTTATATCATTGAACCATGAAGGGCAGAGAGTATTTCTCCAAAGTATTTTTCTGGGAATATCTGTGAAGGATCATCTTCCAAGTGAATGGCTGTGACCTTGTACTTCCAGCACAAATGGAACTGTGTTTTACATACTGATCCTAGAGAAGATGTAATTTCAAGAAGGAGAATGACTTATTGCTTTGTGTATGGCAGGGGGAAAAATAATCCTTGTTTAACCCAATGATCTGTGCATAATTTTCCCCCTGGCAACAATCTGAAGGCAAGAAAGAAATAAGTAGTTTAGTTTCCAGTTTTCTTTTACTTAAGAAATTCATGCATAGATCATAAGTTTGCCATGATTTGTACAGTCTTCTTGTTCATAACTGGATGGGTCCTTAATTTGTAAAACAATGGAAACATCTATGGTAACAAGTCATAAACATTGGGATCAAATCTTAAAACAACTGGCATTTTGGATCTACAGCAAAATGAATTTGCCTTCAGGCTTAAGAAGACAATAATTCCTGTCACCCTGTCTCACAGGTTAAGAGAATAGGAACTGCAAACCCTCCATCATGTTCCATGATTACCCAACGTATGAGGGTATCATGTCAAACTACTAAACTGAGACTTTAAAATACATTTAATTAAACATTGAAAAGAAGCAATGGACACTTACAGGCTCCTCAAGGGTTGTGATTCTCTGACTTCATGATGGGGGAGAATAATTCAAGGCTTATTTTGAAGCCTCATCCTGTATTTGAAAGTAGAAATGTGTACAAAATACCTAAAAGAAACTTCAATTATATTAAACAAACAAACAAACAAAAAAAACCACTGGGAAATTGTGACAAAATTGAGCCAGTATGAAAGGATCTGTAAAATTACTCAGAAACACTCTTTTTTTTTTTAAGAGACAGAAAAAAAAAAAACAGATATGGATATGTTTTTGGAAATGAAATTAACCAAATCACCAAGCACTGAAAATGGAGTTAAGACTTCTCAGATGCTATGGGGTGTACAATTACAGACTGTTATTAAACCCTGGGTGGCACCTTTGAAAGAAAAGGTATTGATTTCCCAGTCACTCAGTAAACGCTACAGACAAGTAAGTCTTCCAAAACACCAAACACATTTTTCAGACAGACAAAGCATGTTTTGGCCTTTTGATGGTGTCAATTAATTCTATTGAGGAATCATTTTAAATTCTCTCTGGTGAGAGAGTTTCATTATTGCATTTTAGTTCATTTAAACCCCTTTTCGAGAACTGTGTCTAATAGACCTTCAGAGCATCTCTGGGCAGCTCTAACTTATATAACCTCATTTTTCAAAATTGTTCATTACCTTCCCCCGCTCTTAACATGCTCTCACTCCTACCTGGGGCCTCCCAGGGGGTACTTTGCTGCCTGCTTTTGTAATACAGCAGTGCTTACCTTTGAGATTTTTTTCTCATTTCTAAACGGAGTATGCAGAATATGAAGGGGGTGGGGGCAATGCTCCTTAACGTTGTTGATTGGCAATGGAATCAGAATCTGCCAGGGAAAATAGCCTGCAATCATATCTAGCCAGGATATTATCCAGGGTGCATGTGGGAGAAATAAAAGGAAATAATGGAAAATGACAAAAAGAAATGGCTTCATTCCCACCTCCAATACAGAAAAGAAGAAAAAGAAAAAAATAAACAGCCAGGTATATTTTTAAAATCAAAATACACTGTTAAAAACCATGGAGTATGCTACAAAGTCATTTTCTATTTGAAATTTTCCAACAAGGAATACAACATAGCTTCTTTAAACAGAATATTCCATAATTTTGTTAACCATAGAAAAAACCCTCTAAAGTAGGCTGCAGGGTAATTTACTCTGGAACACCTCACTTCTCTGCTCACTGAAACTGAACACTACTGTATTTGCAAATTCTGGCTTGAAGTACAACATTTTTTTAAAGCATGAGAACTGATCCTCAGCTCATTTTCATCCTTGGGGTGGGGGAGAAATACATTAAAACCCTTAACCTTAAAATGTTTTGTTATTTGTCAGTGAAAACATAAAAATGGGATAAAAGGAAAATATTATCTACTTCAGAGTTGAATGTATTCAAAGTAATCATTAAAATAATAATAATAATTCTTATAACTCTTAGCTTGTTAGTTTTCTATATTTCTTACAGACATAAAGCTCAAACTTTGTTTCAGGTATTCATGAAAAGCTAAAATGCCACAAGGCAATGTAATTTAGAATGTTTCACTCAATAACACACTCTCCTCCAAGTGTATTAAGTATGCAGAATCTCAAATTTATTAAACATCCCTACACATGCATCAGATATAGCACAATCTGTGTGTTTATTCTCTGAAGTGAAGACGACACACTAAGAAAACAACGACCGCCCACCAAGAATCTCCACATGCCATGTGGACATGCACTCAAGTCAGGTGATCCTGGACACATTATTAAAATCTCTCACAGTCAGTTTTCCCATCCATAAAAAGTGGAAGTGAAAGTCACATCCAACTCTTTGCAACCCCATGGACTATATAGTCCATGGAATTGTCAGGCCAGAGTACTGGAGTGGGTAGCCTTTCCCTTCTTCAGGGGATCTTCCCAACCCAGGGATCAAACCCAGGTCTCCCACATTGTAGGTGGATTCTTTACCATCTGAGCCACAAGGGAAGCCCAAGAATACTGGAGTGGGTAGCCTACCCCTTCTCCAGCAGATCTTCCTGACTTAGGAATCGAACAGGGGTCTCCTGCATTGCAGGCAGATTCTTTGCCAACTGAGCTATCAGGGAAGCCGTCCATAAAATGACAGTAATAATAATTACCCAAAGGTTTGCTGCAGATTAAATGAGATAGTGAATGCAAACCATATATCACAGAGTAGGCACTTAATAAATAGTTTCTGTTATTGTCTTCTTTAAGAAAACCAAACACTGAGAGACAATGCATGCTCTTTTAAGGACTATAATTTGCCTTAAGTTCTTTAGCAAAGATACTGTGAAACTATGTGTGCATGTAGAGCAGACTAGGTTTAAAATGCTATGAGACAGTTGCCCTTTCAAGAATTTACGCTTCAGGAATAATCAGAAAACCATAACCAAATGTGGTTACCAAAAGTGCTCCAGAGATCTCTGTTGTTGTTGTTTAGTTGCTAAGTTATTTCTGACTCTTTTGTGAGCCCATGGACTGTAGCCTGCCAAGCTCCTCTGTCCATGACATTTCCCCAGCAAGTATACTGGAGTGGGTGGCCATTTCCTTCTCCAGGGGATCTTCCTGATTGATTCACGGACCCGTGTCTCCTGCATTGGCTGGCGGATTCCTCACCACTGAGCCATCAGGGAAGCCCCTCCAGAGATCTTTACCTACCATCAATAGTGCGGGTGGGATGAACTGAGGGAATAGCATTGAAACATGTATATTACCATATGTGAAACAGATCGCCAGTCCAGGTTCGACGCTTGAGACAGGGCGCTCAGGGCCGGTGCACTAGGATGACCCTGAGGGATGGGATGGGGAGGGAGGTGGAAGGGAGGGTCAGGATGGGGGACACATGTACGCTCATGGCTGATTCATGTGAATGTATGGCAAAACCCCCTAAAATACTGTAAAGTAATTAGCCTCCAATTAAAATAAATAAATTAATTTACAAAACAAAACAAAAATAGTGCAGGTCTTTTACCAGCATTAGAAATGGACTTTCACTGGTGAAATTAGTAGCTTGTTAATCAGCACAATGGATATTAGATATAGACTCTAATTATGAAACTAGCAGTATTCAAGATATGTATATTGGTAACAATATTCTAGAGACCCCTCAACACTTGTATTAATAAGATGTAAAAATCTAGCAAATTCCAAAGGTGATGTATCCTTAGGGACAGACTCTGAGGCTGTCCAATCCTGCCACTGGGTTAAAGGGTCTGGCTGCCTGATGCCCACCACCAGAGCCACCAGATTCTGCTTCTGACACAGTGCCAGTGGTATTTAGATCACCTAAAACAAAGAGAGCTTGGATTTCATGAAACTTACTAAATAGGGTATAGGCAATATTTGACCCAACTTGCCAATACATTTTGTTAGATAAATGTCTTTCTGTGTAGCAGATTTTGGTCTGAGACCTGCTTTCATTAAAAACAAGTAGCAGAGTTGTAGGAAAGCAGTCATCTTCTATCAACTGCAAGCTTTTGGGCAGCTGTTATGATGTATTTAAAAGCTATTAAAAATAAACTAGTAGTTGTGTGTGATCAAATTGGCTTAGGTCAGTTTGCTTTATGATAGTCTTTCTTTTAGTTAAAGAAACATGTTCACTTAGACCAATGGCTAATTAAGTCTTGTGAAATACGTGCACACACAGAATAAATCAAAGAAGTGGAAATAAAGTGAAATCAGAAATCAAAGGAATGCAATTTTTAAAAATTATAATATTGAAGCTGGTGAAGTTTCAGTGAGTTGATATACTGCTATTGGCATTATATATTAATACAATTTTCTGGGGGAAAATGGGTGAAATTTATCAAGAATATTAAAAAAAAATGTTCTACAAACGAGCACATGAAAAGATCCTCAACATCAGCCATCAGGACAAGGTAAATCAAAACCACAATGAAACACTAGTTCATACCCAGTGAAATGACTAAAATCAAAATGACAGGTGCTAGAAAACTGGTCAACCACATATAAAAGAATGAAACTCGAACACTTTCTAATACCATACACAAAAATAAACTCAAAATGGATTAAAGACCTAAATGTAAGATCAGAAACTATAAAACTCTTAGAGGAAAACATAGGCAGAACACTCTGACATAAATCACAGCAAGATCCTCTGTGACCCACCTCCCAGAGTAATGGAAATAAAAATGAAAATAAACAAATGGGATCTAATTAAACTCAAAAGCTTTTGCAAAATGAAGGAAACTATAAGCAAGTTGAAAAGGCAACCTTCAGAATGGGAGAAAATAATAGCACACGAAAAAACTGACAAAGAGTCAATCTCCAAAATATACAAGCAGCTCATGCAGCTCAATACCAGAAAAATGAACAACCCAATCAAAAAGTGGGCAAAAGAACCAGACATTTCTCCAAAGAAGACATACAGATGGCTAATAAACACATGAAAAGATGCTCAACATCACTCATTATTAGAGAAATGCAAATAAAAAAAATAATGAGTTCCATCTCACGCTGTTCAGAATGGCCACCATCAAAAAGTATCAGTTCAGTTCAGTTCAGTCACTCAGTCATGTCCGACTCTTTGCGACCCCAGGAATCGCAGCACTCCAGGCATCCCTGTCCATCACCAACTCCCGGAGTTCACTCAGACTCATGTCCATCGAGTCAGGGATGCCATCCAGCCATCCCATCATCGGTCGTCCCCTTCTCCTACTGCCCCCAATCCCTCCCAGCATCAGAGTCTTTTCCAATGAGTCAACTCTTCGCATGAGGTGGCCAAAGTACTGGAGTTTCAGCTTCAGCATCATTCCCTCCAAAGAAATCCCAGGGTTGATCTCCTTCAGAATGGACTGGTTGGATCTCCTTGCAGTCCAAGGACTCTCAAGAGTCTTCTCCAACACCACAGTTCAAAAGCATCAATTCTTCAGCACTCAGCCTTCTTCACAGTCCAACTCTCACATTCATACATGACCACAGGAAAAACCATAGCCTTGACTAGACAGACCTTAGTCGGCAAAGTAATGTCTCTGCTTTTGAATATGCTATCTAGGTTGGTCATAACTTTTCTTCCAAGGAGTAAGCGTCTTTTAATTTCATGGCTGCAGTCACCATCTGTGGTGATTTTGGAGCTCAAAAAAAATAAAGTCTGACACTGTTTCCACTGTTTCCCCATCTATTTCCCATGAAGTGATGGGACCAGATGCCATGATCTTCATTTTCTGAATGTTGAGCTTTAAGCCAACTTTTTCACTCTCCACTTTCATTTTCATCAAGAGGCTTAAACAATAAATGCTGGAGAGGGTGTGGAAAAAAGGGAACTCTCTTACACTGTTGTTGGGAATACAAACTGGTACAGCCACTATGGAGAACACTGTGGAAATTCCTTTAAAAACTGGGAATAGAACTGCCATACAACCCAGAAATCCCACTCCTGGGCATACACACCAAAAAAAACAGAACTGAAAGAGACATAGGTACCCCATGGTTCATTGCAGCACTATTTACAATAGCTAGGACATGGAAGCAACCTAGATGTCCACTGGCAGATGAATGGATAAGGAAGTTGTGGTACATATACACAATGGAATATCACTCAGCTATTAAAAGGGACACATTTGAGTCAGTTCTAATGAGGCAGATGAAAATGGAGCCTATTATACAATGACTGAAGTGAGTTATAAAGAGAAACACAAATACTGTATATTAATGTATATATATGGAATTTAGAAAGATGGTAACAATGATCCTATATGCAAGGCAGCAAGAGACATAGACATAAAGAACAGACTTTTGGACTCTGTGGGAGAAGATGAGGGTGGGATGAATTAAGAGATTAGCATTGAAACATGTATATTCAGTTCAGTTCAGTTCAGTTCAGTCACTCAGTCATATGCAACTCTGTGACCCCATGAATCGCAGCACACCAGGCCTCTGTGTCCATCACCAACTCCTGGAGCTCACTCAGACTCACGTCCATCGAGTCCGTGATGCCATCAAGCCATCTCATCCTCTATTGTCCCCGTCTCCTCCTGCCCCCAATCCCTCCCAGCATCAGAGTCTTTCCAAAGTGTCAACTCTTCGCATAAGGTGGCCAAAGTACTGGAGTTTCAACTTTAGCATCATTCCTTCCAAAGAAATCCCAGGGTTGATCTCCTCTAGAATGGACTAGTTGGATTTCCTTGCAGTCCAAGAGACTCTCAAGAGTCTTCTCCAACACCCAGTTCAAAAGCATCAATTCTTTGGTGCTCAGCCTTCTTCACAGTCCAACTCTCACATTCATACATGACCACAGGAAAAACCATAGCCTTGACTAGACGGACCTTAGTCGGCAGAGTAATGTCTCTGCTTTTGAATATGCTATCTAGGTTAGTCATAACTTTCCTTCCAAGGAGTAAGTGTCTTTTAATTTCATGGCTGCAGTCACCATCTGCAGTGGTTTTGGAGCTCAAAAAAATAAAGTCTGACACTGTTTCCACTGTTTCCCCATCTATTTCCCATGAACTGATGGGACCAGATGCCATGATCTTCGTTTTCTGAATGTTGAGCTTTCAGCCAACTTTTTCACTCTCTTCTTTCACTCTCATCAAGAGGCATTTTAGTTCCTCTTCACTTTCTGCCATAAGGGTGGTGTCATCTGCATATCTGAGGTTATTGATATTTCTCCTGGCAGTCTTGATTCCAGCTTCTGCTTCTTCCAGCCCAGCATTTCTCATGATGTACTCTGCATATAAGTTAAATAAGCAGGGTGACAATATACAGCCTTGACGTACTCCTTTTCCTATTTGGAACCAGTCTGTTGTTCCACGTCCAGTTCTAACTGTTGCTTCCTGACCTGCATATAGGTTTCTCAAGAGGCAGGTCAGGTGGTCTGGGATTCCCATCTCTTTCAGAATTTTGCACAGTTTATTGTGGTCCATAGAGTCAAAGGCTTTGGCATATTCAATAAAGCAGAAATAGATGTTTTTCTGGAACTCTCTTGCTTTTTCCATGATCCAGCAGATATTGGCAATTTGACCTCTGGTTCCCCTGCCTATTCTAAAAACATCTTGAACATCTGGTAGTTCACGGTTCACATATTGCTGAAGCCTGGCTTGGAGAATTTTGAACATTAATTTACTAGCATGTGAGATGAGTACAATTGTGCGGTAGTTTGAGCATTCTTTGGCATTGCCTTTCTTTGGGATTAGAATGAAAACTGACCTTTTCCAGTCCTGTGGCCACTGCTGAGTTTTCCAAATTTGTGGGTATATTGAGTGCAGCACTTTCACAGCATCATTTCTCAGGATTTGAAATAGCTCAATTGGAATTCCATCACCTCCACTAGCTTTGTTCGTAGTGATGCTTTCTAAGGCCCACTTGACTTCACATTCCACGATGTCTGGCTCTAGGTGAGTGATCATACCATCATGATTATCTCTGTCATAAAGATCTTTTTTGTACAGTTCTTCTGTGTATTCTTGCCACCTCTTCTTAATATCTTCTGCTTCTGTTAGGTCCAGACCATTTCTGTCCTTTATTGAGCCCATCTTTGCATGAAATGTTCCCTTGGTATCTCTAATTTTCTTGAAGAGATCTCTAGTCTTTCCATTCTGTTGATTTCCTCTATTTCTTTGCATTGATCACTGAGGAAGGCTTTCTTATCTCTTCTTGCTATTCTTTGGAACTCTGCATTCAGATGCTTGTATCTTTCCTTTTCTCCTTGGCTTTTCGCTTCTCTTCTTTTCACAGCTATTTGTCAGGCCTCCCCAGACAGCCGTTTTGCTTTTTTGCATTTCTTTTCCATGGGGATGGTTTTGATCCCTGTCTCCTGTACAATGTCAGGAACCTCAGTCCATAGCTCATCAGGCACTCTATCTATCAGATCTAGTCCCTTAAATCTATTTCTCACTTTCACTGTATAATCATACAGGATTTGATTTCGGTCATATCTGAATGGTCTAGTGGTTTTCCCTATTTTCTTCAATTTAAGTCTGAATTTGGCAATAAGGAGTTCATGATCTGAGCCACAGTCAGCTCCCAGTCTTGTTTTTGTTGACTGTATAGAGCTTCTCCATCTTTGGCTGCAAAGAAAATCATCAATCTGATTTCGGTGTTGACCATCTGGTGATGTCCATGTGTAGAGTCATATCTTATGTTGTTGGAAGAAGGTGTTTGCTATGACCAGTACGTTCTCTTGGCAAAACTCTATTTTCCTTTGCCCTGCTTCATTCCGCATTCCAAGGCCAAATTTGCCTGTTACTCCAGGTGTTTCTTGACTTCCTACTTTTGCATTCCAGTCCCCTATAATGAAAAGGACATCTTTTTTGGGTGTTAGTTCTAAATGGTCTTGTAGGTCTTCATAGAACCGTTCAACTTCAGCTTCTTCAGTGTTACTGGTTGGGGCACAGACTTGGATTACTGTGATACTGAATGGTTTGCCTTGGAGACGAACAGAGATCATTCTATCATTTTTGAGATTGCATCCAAGTACTGCATTCGGACTCTTTTGTTGACCATGATGGCTACTCCACTTCTTCTAACGGATTCCTGCCCGCAGTAGTAGATATAACCATATATAAAATAAAATAGACGCGCAGTGCAAGTTCAATGCATGAAGCAGGGCACTCAAAATCGTTGCTCGGAGACAACCCAGAGGGATGGGGTGAGTGGAAGGTGGAAGCAGGGTTCAGGTTCACAGTGCACCTGTGCCTAATTCATGTCGATGTATGGCAAAAACAATCACAACATGTAAAGTAATTGTCCTCCAATTAAAATAAATTAATTTATTTTGAGTATTGCCAAGGATCTGGAGAAATTGGAATACTCATACATTGCTGGTGGAAATGTAAAATAATGCTGCCAGTTTGGGAAAGTGTCTGGTAATTCCTCAGAAGGTTAAACATTAGGGTTACCATATGGCCCAGCAATTCTCTTCCTAGATTCGTCTCCAAGAAAAATGAAAACATATGTTCACACAAAAACTTGTATGTGAGTGTTCACAGCAGCATTATTCATAACAGTCAAGAAGTGGAAACAACTCAAACATTCATCAACTGATGAATGGACAAATAAAATGTGGTATGTTCATACAATGGAGCATTATTTCAGCACAAAAAGAAATACTAATAGTACAGATAAATGCTACAACATGGATGAATCTTGATATCATTACGCTAAGTGAATGAAACCAGCCAAAAAGGACCACACATTGCGTGGTTCAATTTACATAAATTGCCCCAAATTGGCAAACCCATAGAAACAGAAAGTAGACTGTCAGTAGCCTAAGACTAAAAGAGCTGGGAGCAAATGGAAAGTGACCATTAATGGACATGGGGTTGCTTTTGGGGTGATTAAGGCATCCTAAATTTGAATGTGGTGATAGTCACAGATCTCTGCAAATATACTAAAAGCCATTGAATTGAGCACTTTAAATCGGTGAATTGTGTGGTATATGAATTACATCTCAATAAGGTTTTTATTAAAAATTAATGTTCAAAAGAAACAAAGGCAAAAGACAAATGTGACCTATTTAAAATTTAAAAGTTTTTGCACAGCAAAGAAAACCATCAACAAAATGAAAAAGAAAAACTACTGAATGGAAGGAAATATTTGCGAATGATATGACTGACAACGGGTTAATATCCAAGTATACAAACAGCTCACACAACTCTATATCAAAAAAAAAAAAAAAAACCTGATTTATTAATAAAAATGGGTAGAAGACCTGAAAAGAAAATTTTCCAAAGAAGACATACAAATGGCCTACAAGTACATGAAAAAATGCTCAACATCATTAATCATCAGAGAAATGCAAGATACTACCCACATCTGTCAGAATGGTCATCACTAGAAAGACCACAAATAACAAATAACAAATGTTGGTTGGGATGTAGAGAAAAGGAAAGCCCAGTACACTGTTGGTAGGACTATAAACTAGGGCAGCCACTGTGGAACACTATGAAGTTTCCTCCTCAAAAAAACTATAGAACTACTGTATGACCCAGCAATTCTACTGCTTGATATGTACACAAAGAAAATGAAAACAATAATTCAAAAGATACATGCACTCAAATGTTCATAGGAGCAGTATTTATAATAGCCAAGATATGAAAACAAGCTAACTGTTCATCAACAGATAAATGGATAAAGAAGATGCAGTACATTAGCCATAAAAAAGAATGAAATTCTGCCATTTGCAACAATATGGATGGACCTAGAGGGAATTATTCTTAGTGAAATAAGCAGACAAAGAAATACAAATACTCTATATATCACTAATTTATGAAATCCAAAAAATAAAATAGTGAAAGTGAAAGTGAAGTTGCTCAGTCGTGTCCGACTCTTTGCGACCCCGTGGACTGTAACCCATCAGGCTCCTCCGTCCATGGGACTCTCCAGGCAAGAATACTGGAGTGGGTTGCCATTTCCTTCTCCTGGGGATCTTCCCAACCCAGGGATCGAACCGAGGTCTCCCGCATTGCAGGGAGACACTTTAACCTCTGAGCCACAAGGGAAGCTAAAAACAGAAACCAAGTTACAGATATAGAGAACTAGTGATTGCCAGAAGGAAGAGGAAGGGGGAAGGGGCAAGACAGGGGCTTGAGACTGAGAGATACAAACTACCATTATAAAATAAATAAGCAACAAGGATATATTGTACAGCACAGGGAAATATAGCCATTATTTTTGTAATAACTTTAAATGGAGTATCATCTATTAAAAACACATTGAATCACTATGATGTACACCTGAAACTAACATATTATAGATAAAATATGCTTCAATTAAAAAAAAACTCACACTTAAAAAAGAAAAACAAAAAACTACCTGAACCAGTAATCCTAAATTTGAACCGTAGGAAACTGTAAATGTTTTTGACCTACAAAATAGCAATTTAATGTAGCTATCCTATGATGAAGTCCTAGATTTATTTATAAAAAGTTCATTAATTATAATTTTATTATAACATGATTTTGGAAAAAACTTAAATGCTGAGGGATGATTAATAAATCATTGCATAATCACATGATAGAAGATAATGCACATGTAGGAATTGTGCCTTGAAAAACCAAAGCATGATAAAATGTCATGCATACTTTATAATGCTTTATTTGTAAGTAAAAATAAAGAAATATAAGGAAATACATCAAGAATATTAACAATATTCTCTCTGCAAATTAGGATGACAAGTGATTTTATTTTTTTCATTTTTTTTATTTAAAAATGTAATAAGTTTGTATTATTTTTATAATTAGAAAATAATATTATCATGAAAGGAAAGGGAAATAAATCAAGAAAGATAAATATGCTCAGATCAAAGGTAGTCATTTGGAATTATATTCTACTTTTAATTAAAAAGAATTTGACTTAATTTTTCAAATTCCAATTTAAGTATTTCATCATTCTAAGGTGAAAAAAGTAACCTTGTTCTTTTATTCAGACAACAAAACACTACTTATTCAAAGAAGATATTATCTGTCTTAATTTGAAATCTTCAGTAAACAAGAATCCACAATACCCTGTTCTAGTTCTTTAATAATCATTCTTCTTTCCAACAAGTGCTTATTTATTCCCAATCTGTGATTGCATACCACTCTCCCTTATCTAAGCCCTGTATAAATCTGAGATACAGTTTATGAGACAGTTTTTTTTGTTGTCATTTTGCACTTTCAGAAGTGACTTCACTATAAGACTGTTTCATAACCTGCCAAATATTAAAACCCATGGACATACTGGTCTCTGAAAATCAGAATACCCTGAACTCCTCTCAGCCCTCCACCTTTTCCTCCCATATGCCCCAGAGTCATGTCTGTCCAGCACTATATGTCAGCAGCCTGACCATGTCAGGTCAAGATCATCACGTCTTGTTAACTTCTCCAATTCAGGTGATGGTAAACTGACACTGTGCTTATGGCTCAATACCCATGAGAAGATGCAGTACCAAGATATCTGAGGTGAACATAATGGACCACACTTTTTTGTACTTCAAGTGCTTAAGGCAGCCTAGAGGGACACAGATCTTGTGTGAACTTCTGAAATTTAGAGGGAAAGACATTCAGTTGAGGAGTCCATCACAGTTTAACATAGGTACTGAAGAGAAAGCTTTGGCTCAAATCTTGCTCCAGCCTAGTGAAAGATCCTATTGTACTGCAAACATTTTAATCTTACCTAAACTTAATTAAGCACAGTTGTGTGAATAAAAGTTACAGAAATAAATGGTTGAATTACCTAAATTATAAGAATTATATTTCTAATCACTACTTGAAGTTATAGACTCACATATTTACTGCGTTTATTGCCTGTCTGCACTCATCTCAGATGCTAGTAAAGTAATGCTCAAAATTCTCCAAGCCAGACCAGCAATATGTGAACCGTGAACTCCCTGATGTTCAAGCTGGTTTTAGAAAAGGCAGAGGAACCAGAGATCAAATTGCTAACATCTGCTGGATCATGGAAAAAGCAAGAGAGTTCCAGAAAAACATCTATTTCTGCTTTATTGACTATGCCAAAGCCTTTGACTGTGTGGATCACAATAAACTGTGGAAAATTCTTCAAGAGATGGGAATACCAGACCACCTGACCTGCCTCTTGAGAAATCTGTATGCAGGTCAGGAAGCAACAGTTAGAACTGGACATGGAACAACAGACTGGTTCCAAATAGGAAAAGGAGTACGTCAAGGCTGTATATTGTCAACCTGCTTATTTAACTTCTATGCAGAGTACATCATGAGAAACGCTGGACTGGAAGAAACAAGAGCTGGAATCAAGATTGCCGGGAGAAATATCAATAACCTCAGATATGCAGATGACACCACTCTTATGGCAGAAAGTGAAGTGGAGCTAAAAAGCCTCTTGATGAGAGTGAAAGGGGAGAGTGAAAAAGTTGGCTTAAAGCTCAACATTCAGAAAATGAAGATCATGGCATCCGGTCCCATCAGTTTATGGGAAATAGATGGGGAAACAGTGGAAACAGTGTCAGACTTTATTTTGGGGGGCTCCAAAATCACTACAGATGGTGACTGCAGCCATGAAATTAAAAGACGCTTACTCCTTGGAAGAAAAGTTATGAACAACCTAGACAGCATATTGAAAAGTAGAGACATTACTTTGCCAACTAAGGTCCATCTAGATAAGACTATGGTTTTTCCAGTGGTCATGTATGGATGTGAGAGTTGGACTGTGAAGAAAGCTGAGCGCCGAAGAATTGATGCTTTTGAACTGTGGTGTTGGAGAAGACTCTTGAGAGTCCCTTGGACTGCAAGGAGATCCAACCAGTCCATTCTGAAGGAGATCAGCCCTGGGTGTTCTTTGGAAGGAGTGATGCTAAAGCTGAAACTCCAGTACTTTGGCCACCTCATGCGAAGAGTTGACTCATTGGAAAAGACTCTGATGCTGGGAGGGATTGGAGGCAGGAGGAGAAGGGGATGACAGAGGATTAGATGGCTGGATGGCATCACGGACTCGATGGACGTGAGTCTGAGTGAACTCCGGGAGGCCTGGACAGGGAGTGGACAGGGAGGCCTGGCGTGCTGCGATTCATGAGGTCGCAAAGAGTTGGACACGATTGAGCGACCGAACTGAACTCCCATTCTTGGAATAGTGCCTCACACATAGTAGTATTTACTAAGTAGAGACTCAATAAGTAGTGAATGAATGCATAGCTCTTTGACAATGAAACATCATTTGGCCATTAAAAATGATTTTCGGATTAATGACCATTCAAAATCCCTCTGATTCTGCATTTTAACAGTTACAGCCTGTAACTTACTTAGTTCATTTATTTATACCTTGCTCGATCAGGTCCCTGCTAAGTGCAAACTACCAAACAAGGTTCTGCAAAGTATATGGAAACAAACAGAAAGGGCAAGCACTTATCATCTCCTTGGTAACTCTTAGAAATAGAAAAAGAGAAGCTCAAAAAGCAGGAAGTTATAAAAGCCAACATAAGACACTGTAATTTTTGCAAGGGACATGTATATCTGCCAACATACCAAACATTATTTGCATCTGAAATACAAAATACACTATGTAGGTATTTGCCTTTCATTTTGTCAACCGGTGTGTCCTTGATTTTCTTAGTTCCTAAATATTTAGTCATTATATCTTTGCTCAATGAATGGTTAGTTAAAATCCAACTGCAATCATTGGGGTCATCTGAAAAAAATGTTAAACTATGAAACATTAGGGACTACTATTAAAATAGGAAAAATAATAATCGCTTTTGGAATAGTGTCTACTTAAGGTGACAGGATTTGACTTAAACCTTGAAAGAGGATGAAGAAGAGAAGAATTTCGTGCAGTCAGATAAGAATACAAGTAAAGGTATAGGAGTAGGAAGCACATGACCAAACTGGGGCAGAGTGACCAGTTTTTTAGAGCAATAACCCTTAACCTGGGCCCTGGCAGGCGGACTCCCGTTCTTACCCCACCATTAGATCCTGCCTAAGGACGAGGCAGAGAATAGTGCTGAAAGTCTGAGATGGTTCTCCAATAGGAAAAAACTTCCTGAAATTTAACCAGAGTTCTGACAGGTACTCTATTAGTAATAGTTTTTTCTTGTAAATCTTGCTTATTTCTGAAATTCTCAGTCAGATTTAGTCCAGGGAATACACAGAACATAAAACAGGTCTCTGAAGCTCTGTAGCTTCACAGGGATCGCATAGGACCTGGATAATAGACATTGAAAGGCAAATAGTACAGTGACTAACAGGTTGAATGTGGATAAGACATTACGATTAACAAGTTACAATATTCAATCCAAATTTTTCCAGGACGGAAATCTTATTAATGAAATATAATTTGAAATAAAGAGCTGTATTCTAAAACTTCTTAAACCTTTTGTTAAACACTGATTTTTTTATTTCTAATTTTATTGCAACAGTTTTGAAAATCTATCTTAATTGGAACATAGACAGGAAAGAGGGGGAAATGAGATGAGGACCAAAAGGCCACATGTTCAAATTAGTTTGTTTGAACTACTGCTCGTTTAGTATTTGGGTATCTAAATGATAGCACAGTATTACAAGAAAACACATAAACCTGCCTAGCAGAGTTATGGAAAAGGCAATGGCACCCCACTCCAGTACTCTTGCCTGGAAAATCCCATGGACGGAGGAGCCTGGTAGGCTGCAGTCCATGGGGTCAGGAAGAGTCGGACACAACTGAGTGACTTCACTTTCACTTTTCACTTTCATGCATTGGAGAAGGAAATGGCAACTTACTCCAGTGTTCTTGCCTGGAGAATCCCAGGGACAGAGCCTGGTGGGCTGCCGTCTATGGGGTCGCACAGAGTCAGACACAACTGAAGCGATTTAACAGCAGCAGCAGCAGCAGCAGCAGAGTTATAATACCACTAGCCACACATGTAACAATATTTTTTAAACATAACGATTTGAAAAGCACTTCTGAAAAGTACCTTCATAGAGAAATTAACTCTTCATAAGATGACAGAAGAAACCTGTCCATCTTTACTTCCTTAAGTTGATTTGATTAAACTGACTAGTAATTTGGGGATTGTCTATTATGGCAGAATTGGAGCTTACAGGCACATCTAAAGGCTTTCTGGAAAAAAAAAATTAATTCTATACCAGACCAACTCCATGCAAGACAAACATCTGTGAGCTGCCTCCACTCTTCTGGGACCACCAATTTGTTACCCCATCAGCATGATGTATCAACATTCTTCTGCCCCACTAACATGAACTTTAGTACCTTTAGAACCCTTGATATCTCACCAGGATCCTAAACATTAGCCTTCATAAAACCAGGAACAATTTAAAAATATAAGACCAAGAGCTTATGAAATCCTCACTTTGTCTGACTGTGGCTATCTCAGGCCTGTTGCAAATAACAAAACTCCAGCTTCTGCAAGACTCATTAGCATCATCCATGCACCATCCTCAACACCAGTTGGCAGGGCAGCATCACCCGTAACAAGTTCTTGGAATGTGGCCAGTCCCAGCGCAGCCTACCTCGGTTGGCTGCATCCCAGCTCTGCAGGGTGTCTGAACATGCCGGCACAAAGAAGAGCAGCAGGGTAGCTGAACACTCCAAACTACAAGCTGGAGAGATGTGATCACAGGCTAAAGAAACCCTGAGATAAGCCAGAGAGGAACTTCTTATAAGATGGTTGTTGGAAAGTAACTGCAGTGGACATATTCCTCACTCCACAATGCCATCATAAACAGCTCCTTTGGGGCTCAGGTAATGACAAGCTAGGAAGGGCAGATAAGAGCCCATGCTTATTTCCATATTCCAGGTTTCCTCTGCTATGCCCATACATCTTGAGAGATCCCAAATATTTGCTCCCATCCAGGTCTCGTTATTTTATTTTGCAAGGTAACAACACCTCCTTTTACTCACTCAGGAATAATGCAGTGATCAATTAATTGGATGCAAGGCGTCTAATCATACCACCTCAATCAGCTAGTAAATATGTATCACAGACAAACAGGAACATATGCTGGAAATCATGAGGTGAACCAGGAAACTCTGATCATTTCTTGGGTATGATTCACCTTCAAGTGCACTAGCAACATGAAGTGCCAAACTAGTAATTTGTCATTATGTAATTTAAATTATTAAATTATGTGCATGTGGTAGATTATAGTTCATACAAACCCTGACCATAACTGAACAAATTATTGCCAATTATGCAAGAACTTTAAATAACATGATGATTTAAAATAATTGAAAGGGAAGTTTTTAGGCAGAGCCAGGATAACCATCTGTCAGGTAGATTCCTGCATTGGATGAGGACAGGGATTGTAGGAAAAGGACTTGATGACCTTTCTGGGGGCCACCATCAAATATTACATGATACGGCACAGTCACTGAAACATACGCATGTATAGAGTTTTTAAGAAACACAATAGGATCCTATGCACGATTATGTTAGAGATGTAAATAGGCTAGAAATGAATGTACCACATTTAATTTTTAATTTATCCCAGGCAAATAACTTACCAATTCTCATATGGCAAAATGTGTTGGAATCACACCAAACATAACACAGCTGATAGTCTCCAGAAGTTGACATTTTAAGATATGAGGATATACAAATCACATTATGCTAAATGTGCAATAAATTTACCACTATGCATATGAATGATGACATAGCAGTTATATGTATAAACTAAAATAACAAAATAGTTCAAATTTTATTCATTTGGATTGGAGTAGATGGTGAGATTTCAGCTCATTATTGATAAGAGCTTTATATCTATCATCTACTTAACTCCTCACAACAACCCCAGGAGGTCCTGAGGCAAGGAGGAATTGACCTTAGCAGAAGGTCATCCTGCTAATCCATACCAGGCAAAGACTTGAACAAGCCTGGAAGGCTGTCTGATCTGGTGCCCCTCATCCACACTGAACACTGCACTTACACTTCCCTTCCTTGTCTCCTTACTTGTAGGCAGCGATGAAAATTCTGTTGCTGGAGTTGCTACTGGTAAATGTGGGAGGAGGTTCTCTGAAGCCTGCCTGGCAGACTAAGGAAAACTAATTTGAGTTTTCAAATGTGAATTGAACAAAGTTGGCAGGTCTCTGTGAGGAGAGGTATGGGTATGCTGCTACCATTATAAATGGGCTCAGTATTTCTGAAAGCTATTTGATAACTTGGAATAAGAGCTATAAAACTTTTCTTGCTCTTTGACTCAGTAATTTCAGTCTCTGGAATACACCCCAAGGAAATAACACAAAAGAAAACGGTAATTTGTTCAAGATGTTCATTCAGGAGTTATTTGTATTAGTGAAAAACTAGAAACAACCCAAATTTCCAGTAATAAGACAAGGATTAAGCAAGCTAGATTATACAAAGAAGAAAATTTATAATCCCTAAAAATGGCAAATGAAGGCTACATTTGTATGTGGACACATATGTAAGAAATAACTTTAAACTAGAAAGTAGAATACAAATTGGTGTAAGTATAATCTTGTACAATCAAGTAAAACAGTATGTGTATAAACAATCATACAAGAAAATTGTAAATTTATAAAGAAGTATAGCCCTCATTTTGTTGTTGAAATTCAGACAGTGGAACTGGAACATAGATTGTGCTTGATAAAAACTTACAGACTTATGTTATACAAAGGTGATCCTTTAACTGAGACCTGACTGTATCCCACATAGATTAACATTGCTTCAGTAAAAGCTAATCTTTTGTGAAGACTTACCAAGTGCTAGGTGCTCTTCCAAGTTCTTTCCTTGTATTTCCTCATTTAATTCCCCTATTGTCTTAGCAGATAAGTATTTTTATTATATTCTCTCCTAAAAGGAGGAAATTGGAGCACAGAGAAGCTAAGTAACTTGCCCAAAGTTACACAGGCTATGGCAGAGTTGGAATTTAAACCCAAGGACATTCATCCCCTGGAGGAGGAAACGGCAACCCACTCCAGTATTCTTGCCTGGGAAATCCCATGAACAGAGGAGCCTGGTGGGCTACAGTCCATGGCATCGCAAAGAGTTGGACGCAACTGAACACCCAAATCACTGCCACACTCCCTGTCTGGCCTGTATGACCCATTGGGGGGCCACAATGTTTTCTCTTACATGAAAAAAAAAAGTATCTAGATCTTATTCTTTCCTGTTAATCATTTCTAGAATGTGTTTTCTGCTTTTCTTCCTCCCCACTCCTGTTTGGTTTACTCTAGAATTCTTGCAGTAAAGAACAATCACCAGATACAGCATTTGAGATAAAAAATACTCTCCATCCAGTTGTCACCTGTAATAATATAACCTATGTGCCCTAGGTGATAGAGGTTTCTTTCCAAGAAGTAAGACTAGGGTAAGGTTTTTCAATCAGGTGAGGAAACTGTGGAACCTGGAAAATAAAATGCTACTTACATTTAAATGTCTTTAAATTTAGTAAATTTCTTACATTTAAGTGTAAGAAATAAGTTGCCTGGGAATTAGTGACAAATATAGAGGAACACTTTGAAACTGTTTGGGAAAAGGTTAGTTTTTTTAAACATTATGTTTATATTTGCCTAGTTTCTTACACTTTGCGAAGTATTTGCTAGTGATAACCTTATTAAGCTCTCATGCTGTGGAATGGTAGACAGTCTAGTTGACCAAACAGGAAACTGAATGTCAGAGTTTAAGTGGCTCACCCAAAGCAGGCTACTTGTCCTTAGCCAAGCTGAAGCTTGGGCCTAGCCCTCATTCTCAGCAGAGCTAAGCACTGGTGCTGTTCTAGACAGGAACAAGGCCCTCTGCAGACCTTCCCTTTCAATCATCCAGAGTTTATGAAGTCCTAGATTCTAAGTACAAATCCACTGAGAAAAGTCCAGAAAATAAATCTACCATAAATGGAATCAGAGATGAGAATTAAATATATAATGGAATTCTCTTAAATGAAGGAGATAGAGTCAAAGCAAGACTAATATCTGTATATGGTGGTGGTTTAGACACTAAGTTGTGTCCGACTCTTTGCGACCCCATGAACTGTAGCCCACCAGGGTTCCTCTGTCCATGGGATTTTCCAGGCAAGAATACTGGAGTGGATTGCCATTTCCTTCTCCAGAGGATCTTCCCAACCCAGGAATCGAACCCAGGTCTCCTGCATTGCAGGCAGATTCTTTACCGACAAGCTATGTTGATAATATCTGTATATAAACTCAACTATTTGGGAGATGCTATTACGTTTGGAAAAACCAAACTCAAATCCTTCTATAAGTCCTTATTATGTCCCTGTGAAAGTTGCTCAGTTGTGTCTGATTTTTTGTGACCCCACAGACTGTAGCCCGCCAAGCCCCTCTATCCATGGAATTCTCCAGGCGAGGACTCTGGAGTGGGTAGCCATTCCCTTCTCCACTGTATGTTCCCATCCCAGGGACTGAACCTGTGTCTCTTGCTTTGCAGGCAGATTCTTTAACATCCAAGCCATCAGCAAAGCCCGTAAGTCCTGATAGAAGGTATATTATTATAAGACTGTCATCTTTGGACAAAAGGAGCAAAATAAAATGTTTGTTCTCTCTGCACATTCCATGGAAATATATGCATAGTGAATGAGGTAGACTACGTTTTACGTGTTCCTAAACAGCATCACCTTCTCACCAAGCTTTGTCTTAAAAAGGCTTTCTTCAGAGGTCTGATCAGAGGTCATCTCCTCCAAGAAGCCACAGAGTCTTCGAGAGGGCCTCGTTCGCCCTTTCCTAGGCACTCACAGCAGTCCTAGAATATCTAATTGCTGACCTCCCCTTCTTCCCCGTGCAGACCACACAGCATAGCACATCTGGAATTTACCTTTGTTTCTCATGGCCACAACCTAAGTACCTTGCACACTGTAGCCGATTATTGGATGGGTAAGATCTTGCCTGAGGTCCTATCGCACAGTAAGAGTTTATCAGCCTTTTCTGGGATTTGGGCTGTGTAAATCTGACTAGAGAAATGACCTCTCAATAAAAGACTCTTAAAAATCTTTTTCCTTATAATCATATTCTATGTTACCTTTTATATCAGAACATTTGTATTAATTTAATGCGTTAGTAATCAGCACTGGCAAACAGCAATCTCACAGCCAGAAGGTTAAATTATAAAGTGCTTTTTAGAATCAAACAGGAATATGGCAATCATAAACCTAAACAAATTAACTTGAGGTTTGCTTTTACCACAGATTGTATAAATATTCCACCAGGTTCTATTCAACATGAATGGAAAGAGATTCGAAGCCAGAACTTCAGCTCTTTGACGCTCTCTCTCTTAAAATGAGCTGGTGGATAAAATACTGGTGAGAAAATTCAACATTTCAGAGCAAAGAGTACATCATTTCTACCAAGGTCAAATGCTCTTCAGGGACGAAAATAATGTCCTTTTTATTAGCAATTTGGATTAACAATTAAATAACATTCATTTTATTGAGATTTTTATAGAAGAACTGAGAAAATAATTCTTCACAGTGGTTATAAAAATATAAGAAAAGGGCTGAGTTTCTGAAACACAGTAATCTTTTTATCTGCCCTATCTTCCCTTGGGCTGTGTGTGCTGGTGTTATGATCCTCAATTAAAAAGCTTATTTATAAGGAATATAAAGATTAGGGAATAACAAGAAAACTATTGGGGATTGCAATGAAAAGCAAGTTAAGGTGAAGATGAAGTAATTATTTTCAACTATACTACATTCTGTGATATGGCAAAAAAAAAAAAAGCTCCCATTATATTACATATAATAGGAGAAAAAGTTATTTGATCCATGAATGGTCTAATCCAACAGCTATTCACATAATTCCTGTCCTTTTCAGAGAGAATAGCAATCAGTGATCAAGAAGAAAAGTACAAATCACAAAATGCACGCAGTCTTACTTTTTCATCATCTTCAGTAAATGGAGCACCCTCAGGAATCTTATTGATCGCTTGGGCCACGCCGATGATCTCACCGTCACTGCTTCGGATAGGCATGCACAGCAATGACTTTGTCTTGTACCCAGTTAGCTTGTCGATTTCATCATTGAATCTTCGATCCTAAAAATAAGACAAGAGAGGGCATTAATTGTATGTGCCTTGTTGTCAAGAAGGAGAGAGAAGTGTATTTTTGTCTATTTCTGTGTATAAGAACTTATCATTGGGAACCTCACCTCACTGATTTTTAATAATAAGAACAGATTTGATTGCATGTTGAATTCACCAAAGGAGTATAAATGAAAACAAATCACCCCTATAGTTGTTAACCATGGTAAACGAAAAGAGAAACTTTAAACCCCACCACAGCAACATACCAAAACTGGGGGAGTGGGAAGTGTTTTTTATAGAACTTCACACTATGCTATTTACTAAAATATGTTATTTCACATAGACAACTGGCTACAAAGTATTATATAAGAAAAATACATAATAAATATATTAAGTATTATTTTAAAAATGCAGAAAAGCACTACTTTTCTTCCAGTCAAATGATCCTGTAGGAAAAAAATAGAATGTATGAGCCCATACTGATACTTTTTAAATACTTTTAAAAATGTTTTTAATGTAATGGGGAGGAAGTAAGTAACAGGTTTCTTTACAGAATGTTAGCTAAAAACATAGAAGAAATGATAAAATTATATGATACCTATTTTGCAACTACCAATGCAATAATGGATACAAGCAAAAATCATTAATCAATGATGCCAATCAAGATGCCAATACCATTAGGTTGAAAAATTACTGTTAAACAAGTTATTCACTTAGTCTCAAAGTGCTATCCCACAGATTCCTCGTTAAATTCAAAGAGGAAAAGATGTCTTTTTATTAAAAGATCTGATGGATGTAAGATTGAAAAAATGATCAAAATTAGCATCACCATTAATGAGACAAAATAGCACCATATGCCTCCCTGATGTGGTGCTATAAGAAGGACACAGCATTATCAAGGATGTGGAATGCTTTTGTCCAACCTCTGAATCTGATCATTCAGGAAAAGAAAATTAGGAAGAATGCAGATCATCAGTCGTTCTATCAGAAGCCTGACCTAGACGCTTCAAAAATGTCAGTATCATGAGAGATGAGATAAGGCCATGGGAGCTGTGCTGGCTTAAAGAAGACTGAAGGGATCTGAAACCTAAATGACACTGAAACGTGTTGCGCAGTTTAGGGGGAAGATGACTAGGGAAAGTTGAGCAAGAACTTTATATATTACATAATATCATGTGTCAATATATAATTTCTTGGGTGTGATAGTGATATGGTAATGATGTAGGAGAATGTTCTTATCTTTAGGATATGCATGCTAGAGTATCTTGAGATGAAATGTCATAATACCTTCAATTTACTTTCAAATGGAAAGCAAGAAAAAGGAAGGAATGAAAGAAGAGAAAAAGGAAGGGAGGGAGGGTGGGAGGAAAGAGAAGGAAGGAAGGAGAGAGTGAGAGAGAAAGAGAGAGCAAAGACTGGCTCCTGACAGGGTAATGGGGGCTAAAAACATTCCAAGGAAGAAGATGAACTGGATCCAGGCTCACTGTTTCAAGCTAGGGGCTGAACTGAGGCTTCTCCCAGTGCTCTTGACATTTCCTTGTTGAAAGAGGCTTAAAAATAAGAAGCAAAGCACTGTCATCTACCACCATCTAGAACTATGAATTTTATCTGCCTGAGGGCCTAGGGAGGCTGGCTGTGGACAAGGTGAGAGCCCCCAGGGCAAACACTGTTGGCCTTCTACGAGTGTTGTGCTATCCCCATAATCAAAAGGACTGGAGCCCTCTTCTACGAAGGCCTGATTCTGGTCCAGGACTTCTGGAGGCCATTCTAAACCCTGAGTTAGGAAGAGTGGAGCCCTAAAGGAGAGACAGAAATCAAAAGCCAAGCAAAACCAAATTGTCTGCTCAAAATGAGCCTGCAACCAAACTTTCAGAAAAACACTAAGTTGCATTATTACTTTTGTGTTTGTCATCCACTTAGGAGCCACCATGTATCAGGCTGTGAGCATCATCCCAGCCATCACGGCACATGCAGTCTAGCAGCTGAGGCAGGGGACAGGCATACAAATCTATACCATATATTGTGGGAACTGATACTGAGTAAAAGAGCAAGGTGCCATGAGACAGACTCGAAAGAAGGCATCTATTTTTCTGGGGATCAAAGAAGGTCTCTCTGAAGACAGGACAAGTATGCTCAGACTAGATCCCCGAGGAATAATTTGTCAGTCAAAGAATGGTGGGGAAAACTTTCCGGGAAGCTGAAACATTGCCCATGTGACGGTCCAGAAGCAAGAGAGAGCTTAGCAGTTTCCCCAGACTCGAAGGTCAAAGGCAAGAGAACAGGAAGCCAAAGGGAGAATGGAAGAGGAAGGCAGGAGCCAGGGAGTGCCAAGTCTTAACAGGACCAGGCAGGAGCTACATCATTCCTAACGGAAAATCACCGAAGATCTTGAAGCAGAAGGATGCTGTGATTCATTTCAGCACTCAGTATTCTCTGAAAGCATCATCTTAGCTTATTTGTTCTCCGCCACTGGTATATAAGATCTAAGACAGAAAAGCTTTTGTCTCTCATTTACTGCCTCATGCTGGCATACTAGAGGTGCTCCACAACATTTTTCCTGAGTAATAGAACTTAAAAAAAAAAAAAACTATATTGCAATTATGCAAAATATTAGAAGGTTAAAAAGGCCCTGGGACCTCACATTTCACTTCTTGGCATATATTTAGAGATACTATTATACATGTACCATAGAGAGATGTACAAATGTTCACTGCAACATCAATTATGAAAAGGAAAAACCTGGAAGTCAGTTGACTGGTCAACAGAAAGATACATTATGATGTCTTGTTTTGATATACACTACAACAATTTAAATGAATAAACTAAAGCTTCTTGTATTGACATGAACAAATATCAAAAACATGTTAAATGAAGCAAAGTGCTACAATCTGATACCATCTATATAATGCCACCAATATTTAAAAACAATGCTAAATATTATGTAGCAAAGTACACTGCATGTATGAGAATAATCAACTCTAAACTAATATGCATGGTTGGTTAGCTCCAGGGAGGAAGAGAGGAGATGGCATGAGGGAGAGGGAGGGTGAGCCTTCAGCTCTTAACAACCGATTTTTCCTCACTAAAAAACAAACAAACAACAACAAATACTTTGAAGCAAATATAGTACAGTGTTTAGACTCTATAAACCTTGATCGCCTATTCTTATCTAAAAGTTTGAAATATTTTGCAATAAAAGTTTAAGACTATTTTTAAAAAGTTAAGAACTTTGTGGAAGATGAGATTGGGTTGGAATAGGAGAAACCAGTTAGGAAATGTCAGTGGTCCAGGTAAGGCAAGATGATGTTCTGGGTTAAAAGAAAGCGATGGAGGTAAGGAGAAATGGATGGATATGTTGAGTTCACAGTACTTCCTGACGCACTGGTTGGGGATGGGGGACAAAAGAAAGATGAAGAATCTCAGGTTTTAATTTGAGAAACTGTATAGATGGAAGCACCATTTACTGGGATGGGGAACGGTGAGATGAAGGTGAAAGTTTACATATAAAGAAAGTCAAGAAGGTTGATAAAAACATTTAAAAATAAAAAAAAAAAAAGGAAGGTTCATAAATCAGTGAGTGTGTCCTGTGACCTAAATCAGTGGTTTTTTACTCTGGCTGCAGGTGAGAATTACCTGAGAAGGTTGAATCAATCAGTATGAAGCTTTGGTTTTTACTTGGTTTTAAATGTTCATAAATGATTCTCATATGAGACCAATCGTCCAAAATGATGAAGAGCTTAGTCACTAGTAAGATCAATAAAGTTCATTAATGAGAAAAAAGCCTTAAAATGGGAAGGAAGAAAGGTGATGTCATGGCATGTATTTTGGTGGTTATATATTAGTGATGTGGACCCTGTGAGACTGGACTTGAAAATCTACTCTGGAATAGGCAAGCCTTTCTGCTCTTACCTTTGTGATGGTCTGTGTCTCTGGAGAAGGGCCTCATCCACCACAGTTCAACTCTGAGTTAATCAACCACCAAGACTATGGGGTATTCATTGCCAAAATAGCCAAAGCCACATGAAGACCACAGACATAGGGGTGCCTAGCCATGACCAAGGGGAGCAAAAATATAGTATACCCTCTTCACCCTCTTCTCAACTCTCCACATTCACCTGATCAACTTGTAACTAGAGGAGAAAAAGATAATTATATTGATATATGTGGCAAGTGTTAATCTTCCAATTTAAAAGCTGAGAAGAATGACTCATTTCATTAAGTCTTAATGGTTTTTTAAATATAATGCATGGTAAAACATACTTTGTCCATGTCTTCATCACACTATTTATGGGAATATTCTCCCAAATTAACTCAAAAGTGGATATAATTCATCTCATGAGAGGTCAGAAGAGTTGATACAATTGCATACTTCCCTAATTATATTAATCCTCTAGATTAATTTCCAATTTAAGAAAATTAAGAAGGCTGAGCCGAAAATTGAGGTATAAATTAATGGCAGGAGATGAAGAGAACTAAGGATAACTAGATAAAGGGACATATTACTCTGATATTGTAGAAAGAATGAAAGCTTAAAAATGGAAGATAGCAAAAAATAGATCTTGCTAGCCAAGCAATGATCACAAGTGAGTATAGTAGTAAGAGAAACTTAGGGCACTCTGGAACACACAGCATGGGGCCAGGTGGGGTGGGGGTGGATCTCTCAAGGAAAGTGAAATTTTTAAGCTGCCAGCCAAAGGATCAGTGTCCCAGGAAGAGGGAAGAGTATTTAAGACTCCGAGGCAATAGAAAGCCGATGAATCTGAGGAAATGAAAGAAGTTGAAGATGGTGCTCTAGCGAAGAGTCAGAGATGGAACAAAACCAGCAGCTGGAGGCTGACAAAAGGGTGCTTAGTAACCAGGGTTTTGAATTGTAAATTTACCATGGTGGTGGGGGGCAAGCGGGGGAGTCACTAGAGGGTTTAAGAAGGTAGGAGGGAGTAATGTGACTGAGTCCTCATTTTAGAAAGAGTTCTTATAGCTTAAATGTAAAGAATGAGCAGGAAATAAGAGATCCAGGTGAGAGAGATACCATCTCTAGACTGGGATGGTGGCTACTGGTGGGAGGGGTGATGGAAAGGACTGAGGTGAAAGATATTTAGGAGGTAGAATCAATAGGACTTGCTGATTAATTTGAGGTAAGGTTGCTCATGCTATTTAATGTAAAAAACTAACTCCATGTGTCCAGTGCAGAGATTCACTGAGTGATGAACTGAGGAAGGGGACAAGCGCTGAGCGGGAAATAAGCCTTCCCTTGTGGCTGTTCTGCGGTTTAACCATGGGCCATTCACAGGGTGGTGGCGCTGCCCTGTTTGAGACAGAGATAGGTAGGTAGGAAAGTGTTCTAATTTCAGGAAATGGACTTGCAATGCAAACAGCAGACTAATTTTCTTTCTTTCTTTCTTCCTTTTTTTGGCCACTCAGCATGTGGGATCAAACCCATGCCTCCTGTTGTGGAAGCTTGGAGTCTTAACCACTGGACCACCAGGGAAATTCCCAAGAAAGGAGTACTTAGGTAAGAATGAAGGACTCTGCTCAATAACTTTACCAGAGGTCTTCAGGAGTTCCCCACACACACCAGCAGAGCTTCACAGAAGGCCAGGTAAGGAGGAGACAGGGGAAGTAAGTAGAGAAAAACACTGGGCCTATTTATTGCTGGAGACGTAAACTTAAATAGGAAATTAACAAATGCCTCCAGGTCGATAATGAAATACCACATAGAGAATGGTGTCCAATTTGTATTCATCTCCCTGAGGATAAAAAAAAACAAGAAATGATCTACAACAGGAGAGATTTCTAATAAATTAAAGTAAGAGCTTCTTTAATAAGGTTGTTAAAATCTGGAATGAGTTTCTTATGATTGTGGCAGACTCTTCTTGCTTCGAGTGTTTTTATTATGTCATAATATTTTTCCTACCACAGATATCTTAAATATAACTGTTCTTGAGAAGTGCAGGGATCCCAGTGCCTTCTGTGCAGAACTACCTTTTGCATTTGACACCTAGCTATGATTTTTAATATTTAAAAAGATCAAGACATAAGGCCAAAACCAATTTTGTCTTTTTAGCAATGGAGAAGGAAATGGCAACCCACTCCAGTGTTCTTGCCTGGAGAATCCCAGGGATGGGGGTGCCTGGTGGGCTGCCGTCTTTGGGGTTGCACAGAGTCGGACACAACTGAAGCGACTTAGCAGCAGCAGCAGCAATGGAACTGACCTGTGCCCGCTACAGAGAGAACCATAGATAGATATACTTCTGAGCCAGGATCTTGGGCTTGCAGCCTCCTCTGCACATTCCTGGGTTGAACGTGATGCCACAGAACACACCCAGAAAGCAGGTCCCACCCACAAGGTCCCCTTAGGCTATAGACAGAACTAACTTCTTCAGTCTGAGCCTTCAGGTCCTTGAAAGAAAGAGCTATGTTCATTGCACTCGACAAACCTGGCCTGCCCCAGGGAGACATATTTCAGAGGCATGTAAGAAGCCTCAAAGCAAAAGGGAATCTATCCTGTCTTCTTTTCACTTTCTCAAAGAAACCACTCAAGGCTCCCCAAGGCAGGAGCCAGAGCTACAAATCTCATTCAGTTCTCAGAATCACAGCAAGGGTGCATCACACGAATCTCTTTTACCCTCTCTGTGTTTAAGAGCTCTCTCCCGAACACTTTAGAGTAAGATTATCCAGCACTTGCGATTTAGCCAAGAACTAGTCTTGACCACCTATAAGGGTGATTGTTTTAACCACAATCTCAACTCTACCCTGAGCCCTTCATAGCCAAGGTCATAGCTAAGGTTATTAAACTCTTCAAGTTTGAAAATGTCCACATGATGGGACATAGATGAGAAAGCATGTAAATACAAAAAAAGCTTCTATTAACTCCATGAAACATTTAATGAATTTGTATCTGAGTTATTCTTTCCATAGATTACAAAGGAAAAGTAACACATGACATGTGTATATATACAGTAATACTTCAGTCTACAGATGTTGTTAGGTGTTCATAAGAACAGAGCAGTTGCTAGCAACTGTTCCTGACACTGGGATCATTTGCAGGGCTTTAGGTAACTACTCATGCCCTAGCCCCACCCTGACCAATTAAATCATAAGTGGTGGGAGGAGGGGTTGAGCAAGGGATCTGATTTCTAACTGTTGTTCAGGGTTAAGAAGCACAGAATTACAGGTCCTTTAATAAGTCCAAGGCTGCCAGGGGTCTGAGGGGCCTTGTGAACTACTACTTTAGAGTTTTCAGAACATTTGTTTGTTAGCTTTGGTTTGGTTAGGTTGGTTATGTTTTCCACCAACTTTCCTCATAGGCTTAGTGCACTGGCCTGCATATCTTACCCAGAACCCCACTGCCCTTCTCCCAACAACAGAAGGTTTGAAGACCAAGTTCAGTCCCACATCTCATCTACATCCTCTTTCAAATGGCTTATGGAGCTGCAAATGAGGAGAAGTTACTGGAAATACAAAATATAAAATGAATAAGTCATTGAAATGCAAACCAATAGATTGACCAACTGTCTGAAGCTTAAAAGTGCTTTTATTGGTACATCAGTTAGTAACATCCATTTAATTCCAATTCATAGAAGCATCTCCTCACATTTATGACTGATCATAAACAGCACTTATTTTCCCAAAATTGCTTGGAAAGCTAAGCTTTCAAAAATTTTGATTAGTCTTTAACAATTTGAAATGTACTATTCTGCTTTTCTCCATACAAAGAAGTATAATTAATTGTTCTGAATTGATGGAAGGCTTAAGAATACACTGCACAAAAACAAAGACATGGCATATGGTAACTAGAGAGCTAATGCTTTGAGCATCCTAATTTGATACTAGCTGAGAAAAAGTGCAAAATTATCACTGTTGTTCTTAATATGTATTCACAGAATGTCATTGCTCAACAGCTAACAAAAATCTTCCCTCTGAATTCTTTTACACACACACACACACAAACAAAATGCATAGAGTTTTAAATTCTACAAAATATTCCCCAAAATATGTATGTTTTTGAAGTGTTACTTTTTTAGGACCTGAAGCAGTGTGGTAGGTGGTTCAGTTCAGTTCAATCCCTTGGTCATGTCCGACTCTTTGCGACCCCATGAATCACAGCAAGCCAGGCCTCCCTGACCATCACCAACTCCTGGAGTTCACTGAAACTCACGTCCAGCGAGTCAGTGATGCCATCCAGCCATCTGTCATCCCTTTCTGTCCCCTTCTTCTCCTGCCCCCAATACCTCCCAGCATCAGAGTCTTTTCCAATGAGTCAACTCTTCGCATGAGGTAACCAAAGTATTGGAGTTTAAGCTTCAGCATCAGTCCTTCCAATGAACACCCAGGACTGATCTCCTTTAGAATGGACTGGTTGGATCTCCTTGCAGTCCAAGGGACTCTCAAGAGTCTTCTCCAACACCACAGTTCAAAAGCATCAATTCTTCGGCATTCAGCTTTCTTCACAGTCCAACTCTCACATCCATACATGACCACTGGAAAAACCATAGCCTTGACTAAATGGACCTTTGCTGGCAAAGTAATATCTCTGCTTTTCAATATGCTGTCTAGGTTGGTCATAACTTTTCTTCCAAGGAGTAAGCATCTTTTAATTTCATGGCTGCAGTCACCATCTGCAGTGATTTTGGAGCCCAAAAAAATAAAAGTCTGACACTGTTTCTACTGTTTCCCCATCTATTTCCCATGAAGTGATGGGACTGGATGCCATGATCTTCGCTTTCTGAATATTGAGCTTTAAGCCAACTTTTTCACTCTCCACTTTCATTCTCATCAAGAGGCTTATTCGTTCCTTTTCACTTTCTCCCATAAGGGTGGTATCATCTGCATATCTGAGGTTATTGATATTTCTCCCGGCAATCTTGATTCCAGCTTGTGTTTCTGCCAGCCCAGCGTTTCTCATGATTGTACTCTGCATATAAGTTAAATCAGCAGGGTGACATTATACAGCCTTGATGTACTCCTTTTCCTATTTGGAACCAGTCTGTTGTTCCATGTCCAGTTCTAACTGTTGCTTCCTGACCTGCATATAGGTTTCTCAAGAGGCAGGTCAGGTGGTCTGGGATTCCCATCTCTTGAAGAATTTTCCACAGTTTATTGTGATCCACACAGTCAAAGGCTTTGGCATAGTCAATAAAGCAGAAATAGATGTTTTTCTGGAAGTCTCTTGCTTTTTCCATGATCCAGTGGATGTTGGCAATTTGATCTCTGGTTCCTCTGCCTTTTCTAAAACCAGCCTGAACATCAGGAAGGTCACAGTTCACGTATTGCTGAAGCTTGGCTTGGAGAATTTTTAACATTATTTTACTAGCATGTGAGATGAGTGCAATTGTGTGGTAGTTTAAGCATTCTTTTGCATTGCCTTTCTTTGGAATTAGAATGAAAACTGACCTTTTCCAGTCCTGTGGCCACTGCCGAGTCTTCCAAATTTGTGGGCATATTGAGTGCAGCACTTTCACAGCATCATCTTCCAGGATTTGAAACAGCTCAACTGGAATTCCATCACCTCCACTAGCTTTGTTCGTAGTGATGCTTCTTAAGACCCATTTGACTTCACATTCCAGATGTCTGGCTCTAGGTGAGTGATCACACCATCATGATTATCTGGGTCGTGAAGATCATTTTTGTACAGTTCTTCCGTGTATTCTTGCCACCTCTCTTAATATCTTCTGCTTCTTTTAGGTCCAAGGAGCGGTGGCTGCACGGGCACAGGAGGGCCTAGAGGAGCTATTCCATGTTGAAAGTCAGGAGGGGCAGCAGTGAGGAGATACTCATCATCCAAGGTAAGGAGCAGCGGCTGCACATTGCTGGAGCAGCCATGAAGAGATACCTGTGAAGAGATACCCGTGGGGGGTAAGAAACCCAAGTAAGATGGTAGATGTTGCAACAGGGCAACAGAGGGCAGACACACTGAAACCATAATCACAGAAAACTAGTCAATCTAATCACACTAGGACCACAGCCTTGTCTAACTCAATGAAACTAAGCCATGCCCATGAGGCCACCCAAGACGGGCGGGTCATGGTGGAGAGGTCTGACAGAATGTGGTCCACTAGAGAAGGCAATGGCAAACTACTTCAGTATCTTGCCTTGAGAACCCCATGAACAGTATAAAAAGGCAAAATGATAGGATACTGAAAGAGGAACTCCCCAGGTCAGTAGGTGCCCAATATGCTACTGGAGATTAGTAGAGAAATAACTCCAGAAAGAATGAAGGGATGGAGCCAAAGCAAAAACAATACCCAGTTGTGGATGTGACTGGTGATAGAAGCAAGGTCTGATGCTGTAAAGAGCAATATTACATAGGAACCTGGAATGTCAGGTCCATGAATCAAGGCAAATTGGAAGTGGTCAAACAAGAGATGGCAAGAGTGAATGATGACATTCTAGGAATCAGAGAACTAAAATGGACTGGAATGGGGAAATTTAACTCAGATGACCATTATATCTACTACTGTGGGCAGGAATCCCTTTGAAGAAATGGAGTAGCCATCTTGGTCAACAAAAGAGTCTGAAATGCAGTACTCGGATGCAATCTCAAAAACAACAGAATGATCTCTGTTCTTTTCCAAGGCAAACCATTCAATATCAGAGTAATCCAAGTCTATGCCCCAACCAGTAACACTGAAGAAGCTGAAGTTGAATGGTTCTATGAAGACCTACAAGACCTTTTAGAACTAACACCCAAAAAAGATGTCCTTTTCATTATAGGGGACTGGAATGCAAAAGTAGGAAGTCAGGAAACACCTGGAGTAACAGGCAAATTTGGCCTTGGAATATAGAATGAAGCAGGGCAAAGACTAATAGAGTTTTGCCAAGAAAATGCACTGGTCATAGCAAACACCCTCTTCCAACAACACAAGAGATGACTCTACACATGGACATCACCAGATGGTCAACACCGAAATCAGATTGATTATATTCTTTGCAGCCAAAGATGGAGAAGCTCTATACAGTCAACAAAAACAAGACCAGGAGCTGACTGTGTTTCAGAGGTTTAGAACCTTTGAACTTTTAAGAACTTTTGCTTTTGAAGTGTGGTGTTGGAGAAGACTCTTGAGAGTCCCTTGGACTGCAAGGAGATCCAACCAGTCCATTCTAAAGGAGATCAGTCCTGGGTGTTCTTTGGAAGGAATGATGCTAATACTGAAACTCCAGTACTTTGGCCACCTCATGCGAAGAGTTGCCTCGTTGGAAAAGACTCTGATGCTGGGAGGGATTGGGGGCAGGAGGAGAAGGGGATGACAGAGGATGAGATGGCTGGATGGCATCACTGACTCACTGGACATGAGTTTGAGTGAACTCCGGGAGTTGGTGATGGACAGGGAGGCCTGGCGTGCTGTGGTTCATGGGTTTGCAAAGAGTCGGACACGACTGAGCGACTGAACTGAACTGATGAGGTTAGAAACAGCCATTGTTATTAGCAAGTTACTTTTCTATTTGATCATTGTTATTACCAAGTTGGGCTTCCCCGGGGGCTCGGCAGTGAACAATTCGCCTGCCAGTGCAGCAGATCCTGGTTCAATCCCTGGGTCAGGAAGATGCCCTGGAGGAGGGCATGGCAACCTATTCTGGTGTTCTTGTCTAGGAAATCCCATGGACCAAGGTGCCTTGTGGGCTACAGTCCACAGGGTAACAGAGTCAGACATGACTGAAGTGACTTGGTATACACATATTACCAAGTTACTCTCCTTCAGCTGCGTTGCTAAAGCAAACTTGGTTTGCTAATCTTATTTCTCTTTTCTTCATTTCTCTTAGTTGGCACTTTTGTTTGGTCCTGTCTTATTGTTGTCATCATGGCTATTATTATTTATCTTTCTTATAAGAGATACAAGGATATCTCAAGACACAGGAAAATGGAAGAACCATAGCATAGCTGAAACCAAGTTGGTGAGTTGGTAGGGTATGAAACAAAATGATGAAATCTTAAATTTCTTTAATAGATGGGACAGGTAGCTATTAAAGATCCATTGTAAGTGTGCAGATAAATTGTATGTGGAGTTAAAATGCAACTCCATGCTCTATAAGATTTATTATGTATAATTAATATGTCTGAGCCAAACATCACCATATGAAGAGACAGCCATGGTAAGTCAGCATATAGAAGCACCTTTCTTCCTGGCACAGTGGAGCCATCTAAGGACTTTGGTGAATCAGGGAGGTGAGCCTACAGGTAGAACCAAGAAAGCCAAGAAGTCTGTGACTATGGACAAAGGACTGTCAACATGGGGTTGTAGTTCAGACACCAAACAGTCAGGAACCAGGGACTATAGGAAAAGCCAAGGTCAAAACCGCGATGCATGAGAAGCCAGGTCTAAATCAGGAGTCAAGATTAACAGAGACACACTAGAGATTTGGCCTCATTCCCTTGTTTACCAAGGACCGTAGGAGAAGAGATTAGATTTGTGGCGACCAGAGGTGGGAGGTGGGAGCAGAATTGGAGGAAGGTGGTCAAAAGGAACAAACTTCTAGTTTATTAGACAAGTAAGTGCTAGGAACGTAATGTACAACATAACAATTAACACTGCTGTATGTTACATATGAAAGTTGTTAAAAGAGTAAAGCCTGAGAGTTCTCATCACAAAGGAGAAGTTTTTCTCTATTTCTTTACTTCTGTATCTATACAAGATCATTTGCTGTCGTTCAGTCCCTCAGTCGTGTCTGACTTTCTGCGACCCCATGGACTGCAGCACACCAGGCTGCCCTGTCCTTCAGCACTTCCCAGAGGTTGCTCAAACTCATGTCCTCTGAGTCAGTGATGTTATCCAACCATCTCATTCTCTGTCATCCCCTTTTCCTCTTGCCTTCAATAAAAGATCATAGATGTTCATTAAACTTATTGTGGTAATCATCTTATGATGTATTTCAGTCAAATCATTATGCTGTACACCTTGAACTTATACAGTGCTGTATGTCGATTGTATCTGGATAAAACTGGAAAGAAAAGTAAGTAAAAGCTCTGGGTTTAAAAAAAAACAAAAACCAACAAGGATCACCTCCAACAGAAAGCCTTTTGTTCTTTCCACTCTGGGCAACAGAGACAACTGGAAAGTGGCCTCTAAATGTAAACAGCTGTATCAGTCAGAATCTGACTTTCCCACATTTATGAAAAATATAGAAATTTCTAGTATAAAGTGTAAATGTTATATTTTAATACATATTTTAATTAGGTTTTACTGTTACTAAGTGGAAGTGACTGTTTCTGTATGACAAAAGCTTAATGTTAAAAAGTAATTTTTAAATTTGCTTTTAAATGTTCTAAAAGTTCTAAAATATTTTAAACTCATTTAAAAATGTTTTAAAAAATATTTTAAATCATTCTTTCTTGTGAGAACATGATTATAAATACATGATTACTTAATATTAAAATATATCTTAAAGCTACAATAATTAAAAGTATGATACTGGTTCATAAAATTGATGAAAGAGAATAGAGAGTCAAATTTATATGTGTATATACACATATATATAGATGTGTGTGAATAAATGTATTTAATTAAGAGTATAATTTCAAATCAGTCAGAGAATAATAAGTTATTCAGTTAGTCACATATTTGGGGAAAGTAAGATTCTTTTCTCACATTATACATCAAAGTTAATTGCAAGCTGCATAAAGAGATAAATATACTCATCTTTTGATGAACTGCAAATGTGGGACAGATTACTCAAACCCTGCCAAGACACATTTCTTATTTTAACATAAAATACTATGAGAAAAAAGTGTCTGAATATTAATTATAATAGCCAATAATATGAGAATGCATAGATCCCACATATTATCAAATAAATCCTAAATTTTCACTCAAAAAGTCATCTACCTTATGTTCAAATGTTGGTCTTCTTTTCTACCAAAACTTTAACCAAAACAATCAGTAAAAGTAAGATCAATTCTATTTCTTTCAGTTGTTCATTTCAACTAACATTGTTTTCTCTTTCTGGCTAATATTCTTATCAGAAATACAAATGGTGAAAAGTTCCAGTACAAGAATGGATACTGACATAATAAATGAAATCATCATTTACTTTACTTGAGAATTATATTAACACATTTTTATAATTAAAAAAATTAAATGTCAAAAGTAAAATAATAAAAGAATTGAAGAAATATAATTGAAAATTTATCTCATCTCTTAAGGGGAAGTCTCTCAACCCATAATACCAAAAGAAGGAAGCATAAATGCTGAGAGATTTGACTAATAGAAATTAAAATTTTTAATCTCAAAAATAATGCAAAGAATTAAGAATAAAGTTGAAAAAATATAAACACATCTGGCTGACAAAAGAATTCTTACAAATTAATTAGGAAAAATGACCAATAAGTAGGAATTGGAAATTAACAAAAGAAAATACAGATAGGAAAAAAGTTTCATATTTCATATAAATATATGAAAACTGTCAAGTTACAACAGTTATAGTTTTTCTATAAAATTGGCAAAGATTTAAAATTTAAAGTGTCAAGATACCTAACTTAATCAAAAGTTTCTGTGGAAATACTTTTGTATACTACATTGCTAGTGAGAATACAGATTAGTGCGATATACATGGAGGACAATAAGCATGGGCTTCCCTCATGGCTCAGCAGATGAAGAATCCACCTGCAAGGTAGGAGACACAGGAAACGGGTTCAATCCCTGGGTCAGGAAGATCCCCTGGAGGAGGAAATGGTAACCCACTATAGTATTCTTCCCTGAAAGATCCCATGGACAAAGGAGCCTGGTGGGCTATAGTCCATGGGGTCACAAAGAGTCAGACACGACTGAAGGACTGAAACATGTGTGCACATAGCAATAAGTAATAAAAACCTTTAAAATTTTCATACTTTTCAATACAGTAGTTTTATTCTAGAAATTCATATGTAAAAAATGAAAATATCTAAATATTCAACAGAAAATTTATTGTTATGGTATATATCACTACTATAAAAATATTATAGGTTATTATTATACATGCTATATATAATTTTATTCTGACATGGGAAAGAGACAAAGGAAAAAAAGTTTAAAAAGTTCCTTCAAAGTGATGGGATTACTATTTGGGACAGCACTATGGTTTCAAAAGTATCCCTGAAAAAAAACAGAAGTCATTATACTATTGGGTTGCAAGTAAAATAGATAGGTAAGATATAACAAATAACAACTCTCAAGATGGGAGTGCATCAATCTTCATAAAGAATAAATTATGTGAAAAGTGGCATAGCACCCTGTTATTTTTTAAAGTCATTATCATCCTGGCTGTAAAGCTCTTTGCCATAAAAATTAAGCCAAATTGAATTGCTACACAGAATATCAAAGGAATTTGATATTTTCTGAAAATCACAGAGAACTAAGAACAAAAAGACTGCCAAGATACTATAGCTGAGCAGTGTTCTAATATGTGAAATGGATGGATCTTTCAACTCTCTCAGACTCTGACCCTCTCCACATTTAACTGGTAAACATCACAACATCTTAACGTGGCACAGCATATACAGTATAATGATGGAAAACATTGGATTTACAAAAAGGATGAATACTAGAAATCAAAAACCAGTACCCTCATATTGGTTTCTAAAACAAAGTTCTCACCAAACTATTAAACCAGTAGATGTAAGTTTGGAAGAAAATGATAGGAACAAATCTTCTAGACACAAGAGTGTGTTCAACCACTGAAAACCCAGTTTAGAAAAAGCCGCATCACTCACTGCACAAAGGACTTGGGAGCAGCATGTCACCACTCCCCTCTGATCTTCTAGGTTAGTCCCCGGGCCTGGCTGGTTCCATACACATTCCCATCCCCACTGTCAGCCACTGTGCCCCTGAAGCCTTTGTTTCCTGTTCCCATGGCAGGCTTTATTTCCCTGGTGCTCACCCTAGCTTGGCTGCAAACAAGCAGCTGTGCTGAGAATACTCAGATTCCCTCCAGAAGGTATATGGCCATGTGCTCCACCAAACACCGGGGGCATGCATCTCTAGCCCTCAAATTTGAGAGGAAGAGTAATGGACCAAACTGAAGGTGTCAACACATGCTTTGTTTCTGCCAGAGGACTGTTTTCATCAGCAGGACTCATTCAGAAACAGTCGAGAGAGACACAGGAGTGGACTCAGCACCCACGGTGCCTTTTCCTGGATAAAGTGTCAGGATACTCTCTAAAACATGCTTGCAAGTAGGAGTCTTCTAGACAGACACACACTCTCTAAAACATGCTTGCAAGTAGGAGTCTTCTAGACAGACACACTGGCTGGAGAACTGAGTCAGCCTGATTTTTGGCAGCCTTGTCTAAGTTACTCCACGCTGGACAGAGTTGGTTAGTGCCTCCTAGACCTTGTCTCCTGCCTACTGCCTTGTTCCAAATATTTCCTAGACCAGCTGGCAGAATGCTACACTGGTGTTTTTATGAACTAGATCAAGCCCTTAGCAGAGCCAGTCAGTTATACGGCTCATCATATTTTGCAGGTCTGGGTTCTAATGGGTTAGAAAGATTGGGCATATTGGCTAGCACTCACTTTTACAGGAGAAACAGAATCAGGGATCATTCTATGAATCATAATTTACTTCTGAAATGCTTCAATAAAATGAGCAATCAATTAATCCAACTACAATTCTTCCTTGGTTTAGGAACTGCATAGGATGGAATAACAAAAGCAGAAACCACAACAAATCCTTGGTTGCTCAGATCTATAAGCCCTAGACATGCTCCCTTAGACAGAGCAATAATACACTTCCGATATCTATGGAAACTTCAACTTTAAAACTTATTAGTGAGTCCCTCTGTCTAAGTAAGTCCCTCCATCTTACTTAAAAAGAAAGATTAGCAATGGGCATCATCGGGTATTATGTTCCTCACCATAACCACCCACTCATATGCTCATATATAAGTACATCTGATACATCTGGAGACACACTAAACCCCACAACAGGACACGTCATATAAGCGGGCAAGTTGACATTGAACATTGGTGAAAACTGACTAGGAGCTAGGTAATAAAGCTGGCCAATTTGAAATAGTTATGTGAAATAATTGGTATCACGCAGAATAATCATTTCACCCCAATGCACTTTATTTAAAAAACATGTAAATAGAGGAAAAATATTTTAAAATTTAAAATACATTTCTAAACTATCAATCAAAAAATAAATAAAATGGAAATTATAACTAAATATTATGTACCAAAATGGTAGGACATAATTAAAGAGGTTAAAGTTTCATCTTAGATGCTTCCATTAAAAAGCAAAGCACAACTTATTGAAGTGATCAACTGACCATAAGGAATTAGAAAAAAGAACAGCAAAATAAACTCAAGAAAATGTGAGAAAATAATAAAAATAACAGCAGAAGTTAATGAAAAAGAAAATAAACATATAATGAAGAGGATCAACAGAGGTCAGAAAAGTAACAAAACATAAAAATCTCTGGAGAAAATAATCAAAGGGGAAAAAGAGATATAAAATTTTTAAAATCAGTAATAAAAAGGGCAAAGCTATAGTTGCTACAGAGATTAAACAGATAAGACATTATGAACATGTTTGTGTCTATAAACTTGAAAACTTATGAAATAAACAATATATACAGTTTAAAAAAAAACAACTCATAAAAAAATAGAGAACATTAAGAGTCCTACAAGCTTTAAAGAAATTGAATTAGCAGTTCAAAATAGTTCTACTACACACACACACACACACACACACACACACACACAGGAACCAGACAGATTTCCAGGAAATTCTACAAGACATTTGAGCACTGGGAAATTCTAATCTTATGCAAGCTATTCCACAGTGGAAAAAAATCATTTGTGATATAGATTTGCTTTCAAAACCAAATGAGGATATTATAAGCAAAGAAAAATATAGACCAATCTCACTAATTAATGAATACAGATTCAAAGCCTCTAAAAATAAACATTTTTACAAAACAAATCAGACAGTGAATTAAAAGGTAATTTGTTATGACCAAGTTGGTATTTCCTAGGAATCCTAGATTGGTTTATCATGAGAAGATCAACTAAAGTAGCTCACCACATTAACATGTTAAGGTGAAAAATATTGTATCTTAATAAAGGTAGGAAAACTGGGTAAAATTTTACATCTGTCTAGTGGTTCTGCAATACGGAAGATCTGGGTTCAATCCCCGGGCTGGGAAGATCCCCGGGAGAAGGGAACAGCTACCCATTCCAGTGTTCTTGTCTGGAGAATTCCACGAACTGTATGGTCCACAGGGTTGCAAAGAGTCAGACACGACTGAGCAACTTTCACTTTCACTTTCTTCATGATGTGAAAAATAACAGCAACAACCTCCTTAGCAAACTGGGAATAGAAGGCATGTTCTCAGCCTGATAAAGGGCATTTCAAAAAACCCACAGACATCTCATAACTAACAATGAAACTCTAACCACATCCTTGGTAAGATCAGGTTCAATATAAGGATGCCTGTTTTCATCAATCGTATTCTACACTGTTCTGGAGGTCCTTGCACAGTAAATCAAGAAAAAGGAAAGTTAAAGGACTGGGAAAAAGGAAACAAAAACTTTCATTATTTTGCAGATGATACGACCCCTTACATAGAAAATCTCGAAAGACAAAGCTTAACACATCAGGGTTATTTAATAAATGTTGAGAAAAATAAGCAATAAAATAGTTGTGAGGATTAAGTGAAATAACCTATGTTGACTATTTGGCGCATAGTAGTAATTTTGTTAATACTAATTTCCTTCCCCCTAAAATTTACTTTTAGGTATCAATGTCATTTAGGAAAAAAATTTTTAAAGAGCAAAAATTTCACCCCAATGTTCATAGCAGCATTAATTACAATTGCCAAGATATGGAAGCAACCTAAATGTCCATCAACAAATGAAAGGATAAAGAAGATGTGTCTGTGTAAGCGGTAAATGTGCGTGTGTGTGTGTGTGTGTGTGTGTGTGCACATGGAATACTGCTGCTGCTGCTGCTGCTAAGTCACTTCAGTCGTGTCCAACTCTGTGCAACTCCATAGATGGCAGCCCACTAGGCTCCCTCGTCCCTGGGATTCTCCAGGCAAGAACACTGGAGTGGGTTGCCATTTCCTTCTCCAGTGCATGAAAGTGAAAAGTGAAAGTGAAGTCATTCAATCGTGTCTGACTCTTCGCGACCCCGTGGACTGCAGCCTACCAGGCTCCTCTGCCCATGGGATTTTCCAGGCACGAGTACTGGTGTGGGTTGCCATTGCCTTCTCTGACATGGAATACTACTCAGCCATAAAAGGAAGGAAATTTGCAACAATGTGGATGAATTTAAATGGTAATACACTACACACAAATATACAGTTGATGGAATTCTCCAGGCCAGAATACTGGAGTGAGTAGCCTTTCCCTTCTCCAGGGGATCTTCCCAACCCAGGGATCAAACCCAGGACTCATGTATTGAAGGCAGATTCTTTACCAGCTGAGCCACACGAGAAGCCCAAGAATACTGGAGTGGGTAGCCTATCCCTTCTCCAGTGGACCTTCCCAACCCTGGAATCTCCTTCATTGCAGGCAGATTCTTTACTAACTGAGATACCAGAGAAGTCCCCTGGTTCAATCCCTGGGTTGGGAAGATCCCCTGGAAAAGGAAATAGCAACCCACTCCAGTTTTCCTGCCTGGAGAATCTCATGGACAAAGAAGCCTAGCAGGCTATAGTCCATGGGGTCGCCAAGTTGGACACAACTGAGCAACTAACACACTTTCATAACCAGTAAGGGCGGTGGTGTTTGAAAGATCTATGCATATATACATATATGAAGAACTCCTACAAATCAATAAGAAAAAGGATTACTTAGTAGAAAAAATAGGCAACTGACATGGACAAGTATTCAAACAAAAGGAAACACAAAACCACAAATATATGAAAAGATGATTCAAGGGGATATTCACAGGGTTCACTGTGGAGCATGCATATAGCTTGCTGCTTGCTGTAACTGGCTTCTTCTTTTCCTGGTTGTGAAGCGACTGAGGCCCTGAAACAGGTGGCTATGATGGGAGTGGACTCAGTAGGAAGCGCCAGAGTTTGCAACCTTCTGGTAGTGGTGGTGCTGGCCCAATGCTCATCCACCTTGAGGAGAAGACACAGTGGAAGATCAAGGTCTTGGAGATGAATGTTGGATAGCGAAGAAACGACTAATCAAGAGTCCACTGACGTTTTAAAAAATGATGCTAAAACTACAGAAACATTCAGCTCACACCAAGAATTCTACAAAGATAGAGGAAATTATCTGTGGTCTTGTCAAAGGAGAAGCTGTCATACTTCAGACACTACAGTCTTTGCTTTGACACTAAGTAAATACAAGGAAAAAGATGCCCAGGATGTCATAATATCACTGACAACTGTAAACTGGTTACAGATACATGTAAAAAAAAAAAAAAACCTCAACTGAAGGAAAGATATGCCCTTGAAGTTGATCAGTTCTTACCAGAGATGAGAAGCACCTTTCCATGGCTGAAGAGCATAAAAAGTGACTAATTTGTTTGCTGAACAAGCTTCCTCAAAAGCTAAATTTTAAAAAATTACGGAAGAATCTGAAGACATGTTCAAAAAAGGATATGAGAATTTATTTGATAAACTCCAACAGCACGAGATCCCTGCACTTTTGCACTGCACAGGTGATGTACTTATTTGTCAAACTAGTGTTATCCAAATGTCAAAGTGGTGTCCAGGAAATGGATTTTTATGAAAATGTAGCTTTCTTAAAGCACGTAAAGGGGAATAAATACACATATTTAACAAAAATAGAATATCTCAATCCACAATAAGACAACAGCAACATAATTCTGTTAAGACTCTCAAAGACACTTAATAATAGCAGTGCTATAACCAATATTGAACACATTCTGAAAACTAAATATCTAAATGATAGAATGGGTGAACTTTTAGAAAAGTACATGGGCTCTTATAATACTGGTTTAGTACAATCTAGTACTCACTGGAGGTAATCAACACTATCCTACAGGAGATTCTATAGACAGATATCTTTTAGGAACACAGCTCTTCCATAGGAGAAATTGATGCAAGAACTGCTCATCTCTTCATCTTGCTCTGAAGTTCTTCCTTTGTTACTTCTATGTTTTCAAATATGTCAGGTCCATCAACTGGAAACTCTTTTGTCTCTACTTTCTCAACACTTTTTATTCTTTAAATAGGTTGGAAAATAAGCTTAAAGCCAAAATTAGAAAATAACTCCCTACTTTTACAAAGTCAGTTCTTCAGTTTAATATTATCAAACTCTTTGTGAGGAGTCTTTTATACTGGGAAAGTTGATGTCATTTTGAAAAGAAGTTTCATGAAATGGAAATCATGTGCATGATTTTAAGTGTTGCTGTTTTTATAGTACAGACAAATCATGCTGATGGTATCACCATCTCCTGAAAAAAGGCAGGAGATGATTGATTGACATCTTTAATCACCAGGAAAAGGAAAACCACATGTTAAAACCACAATGAGATACAATTCTCAACATACCAGATCAGCAAAAACTTTAAAAAAAAAGTCTGAAAATATCAAATGTTAGCAAGAATGTGGAGCAACAGAAACCCATACATTGCTAGAGAGAATGCAGTTGGCCAACCCTGTTTCAGAAAATGTGCTATGTGCCAGGTCACTTCACTTGTGTCTGACTCTTTGTGACCCCGTGGACTGCAGCCCACCAGGCTCCTCTGTCCATGGGATTCTCCTGGCAAGAATACTGGAGTGCATTGCCATTTCCTACTCTAGGGGATCTTCCTGAGTCAAGGATTGAACCTTCTCCTCTGTCCATGGGATTTCCCAGGCAAGAATGCTAGAGTGGGTTACCACTTCCTCCCCCAGGGGATCTTTCTGACCCGGGGATCGAACCCACATCTGTTACTTCTCCTGCACTGGTAGGTGCATTCTTTACCACTAGAACCACCTGGAAAGCCCACAAAAAAATAGTTGGTCATTAATAGTACTTTTAACATGTGCATAAATTATGACCCCCTGAATTCTATTTCTAGGTATATGCTCTGAAGAAACCTCACTCACGTGTATTAGTTGTCAATGCTGCTGTAACAAATCAACACAAATTTAGTGGCTTAAAACAGTTTAAATTCATTCTCTTACATTTCAGGAGGTCAGAAATTCAAAAATTAGGGTCAGTAAGCCTGCATCCCTTCCAGAGGCTCTGAGGAGAATTCATTCCCTTACCTTTTCCAGCTTCTGTAGACTGCCTGCACTCCTTGGTTCACAGCCCAATTCTCCATTTTCAAATGAACTTCAAAGCAGTACAGCATCTTCCAAACATTGGCCCTCCTGACTCTCTATTATAAGGACCATTGTTACTACTCTGGACCCACCCAGATAATCCATAATAATCTCCCCATATCAAGATCCTTAACTGAATCACCTCTTCAAAGATTCTCTCATCTTATAAGGTAAGATATTCACAAATTCTGAAGATTAAGATGTGGACATCTTTGAGAAGCTATTACTCAACATACTACAAAAGTAAACTAGGGAACATGTACAAAATGCTTATAACAGCATTATTTATAAGAGAAAAAAACAACAAACCCTAGAAATAACTCAAAAGTTTATCCATTATAGAATAGGTAAATTGTGATATATTTATTCAGAGGGATATTATACATCAGTGGATATTGTGGCTATGCATTTGGGCAGAAAAAGCAAGAAACAGAAAAATGTACATAGAATGATTCCATTTATACAAAGTTCAAAGACAGAGAAAATAAAATTGCATATTTTATTTTAAAACATACATAGGTGGTGAAGCCATAACACAAAAAAAGCAAGGCAATAATTACAGGGTGGTGATAACAGGGGTAGGATTCAGGAGGGAGGGCAATAAAATTGTTATTGGGCAGCACATGACCTCAGGGGTAAGGGCAACATTTTATGTTTTAATCTTCATGGCAAATAGAGGGGAAACAGGGGAAACAGTGGCTGACTTTATTTTTCTGGGCCCCAAAATCACTGCAGATGGTGACTGCAGCCATGAAATTAAAAGATGCTTACTCCTTGGAAGGAAACTTATGACCAACCTAGACAGCACATTAAAAAGCAGAGACATTACTTTACCAACAAAGGTCCATCTAGTCAAGGCTATGGTTTTTCCAGTAGTCATGTATGGATGTGAGAGTTGGACTGTGAAGAAGGCTGAGCGCTGAAGAATTGATGCTTTTTAACTGTGGTGTTGGAGAAGACTCTGGAGAGTCCCTTGGACTGCAAGGAGATCCAACCAGTCCATCCTAAAGGAGATCAGTCCTGGGTGTTCGTTGTAAGGACTGATTTTGAAGTTGAAAGTCCAATACTTTGGCCACCTGATGTGAAGAGCTGACTCATTTGAAGAGACCCTGATGCTGGGAAAGATTGAGGACAGGAGGAGAAGGGACGACAGAGGATGAGACGGTTGGATGGCATCACTGACTCGATGCACATGGGTTTGGGTGGACTCTGAGTTGGTGATGGACAGGGAGGCCTGGTGTGCTGTGGTTTATGGGGTCGCAAAGAGTCGGACACCAGAGAAGGCAATGGCACCCCACTCCAGTACTCTTGCCTGGAAAATCCCATGGACGGAGGAGCCTGGTGGGCTGCAGTCCATGGGGTCGCTAAGAGTCGGATACGACTGAGCGACTTCACTTTCACTTTTCACTTTCATGCATTGGAGAAGGAAATGGCAACCCACTCCAGGGTTCTTGCCTGGAGAATCCCAGGGACGGGGGAGCCTGGTGGGCTGCCATCTATGGGGTGGCACAGAGTCAGACATGACTGAAGTGACTTAGCAGCAGCAAAGAGTCGGACACGACTGAGCGACTAAACTGAAGTAGGAAGGATGTCCAGTTTATAACTATTTTTCACTCTGTACATACATATTTTCTCCCCTCTGGATATGTGACACATTTCACAATTTTTAGGAAAAGCAATGGACAATAATGAAAACTGAAGATCCACAGCTCTTGTGTTTGCCAATATGTTCAGCACACATCTTGTTTTTACTTTCATTTACAGGGGTCCAGGGGGTATGCTTTAGCAATGTACATGAGCAGTTAACAACCCAACTCTCACTATGTTAATGGGAACACTGCAGCTAAACCACTAAACTAAAACTTTACTCCATGGAGTTATTGGCACTAAAATGGAATGTTTACTCAGAGAACTACACACCTCAATTTGTTCACTTTTCTCGTTCTTTCAGTGTGCTGACATTACCATATGTTACAGATAACCTATTAAACTGTTCATGTGGTTCTCAAGGCCAGAACACTGAAGTGGTTTGCCATTCCCTTCTCCAGTGGACCACATTTTGAATATTCATTGGAAAGACTGATGTGCAAGCTGAAAATCCAATACTTTGGTCACCTGATGAAGAGCTGACTCAGTGGAAAAGACCCAGATGCTGGGAAGGATCGAAGGCAGGAGGAGAAGGGGATGACAGAGGATGAGATGGTTGGATGGCATCACTGACTCGATGGACATGAGTTTGAGCAGGCTCCAGGAGTTGGTGATGGACAGGGAAGCCTGGCATGCTGCAGTCCATAGGGTCACAAAGAGTCAGACATGACTGAGAGACTGAACTGAATCTATTAAACAGAACTGCCTTCCTTCTCTATAGTTCTCTCCACATTGCTCTGTCCTGATAACTTTTATGACTTTAATACTACTGATATGTAATTTAAAGTTAATAATCTAATCAAAAATATAGATTGATAACAATGAGCAATCATAATTTTTTTTAACTATGTTATTTCTCCAACCTCTGGTTGGATAAAACCAACAATTAACTATTTTCACACACAAAGCAACCTTTTCTCAAAAGTGGCAGAACCCAATATTTTAGTCCACATGGCAATAGTTCTCCAGTTTCTCCATAATACTTTGAATGACAGATCTCACTGTCAAAGTACCAAAGCACTTAATTCCCCTTTTAGATCTACTAACTGTCCAATTTCACACCTGCCCTATATCCTCTTCTCTAAGAAAAGACAGTATTTCAAGCACTCCTCTCCTAGATCTTACAACAGAATTAGCTGAGCCAGCTTGGGAATTCAAAGACTCCCTTGAACTTAAGTTTCTTAAAAGACCCATATTTATCACCTGACAAAAACTTCAATGAACACACAAAAATAATTTTCCCACAAAAGAAGTTTTTGCTTTTATTCAAAAAAAATTTAAAGAAATGGTATCAATATTGCTATCCTCTTCTGTTTCTATAGGGATCCAAATGATGAGCATGCTTTCCTGTGTGAACAAAGGGGACAATTGGCAGAGGTGGTAGTTTTCTCACAGAGGCTCAGCTGGCTTCACATATAACATAAATATGCAATAATTCTAAAGATACATATAATTAAAATACATATTACTAATATATTCTATTTTACGTTATAAAAAGTCTAACAGAAATTTCTACAAATACAATTTTGAAGGGTAGATGGCTAATCAAAATAAGCAAACTTGTATGTGTATAGGAAGACACTGAAGTATAGGTAATCCATTTTAGACGATGTATCTTTCACTCTCCATAATGGGGCTCAGTATATGATTCTGCTAAGTAATATTCAGAATAGTAAAAATGATTTTAAAATCCTGAAATGATATAAGATATTCTGCTATGCAGTCTCTAAAATTATTATCAGATCACATAGAATTTTTTTTAAAACAACAGTTAGAGCAAGAAAACTGTAGCCAAGCCAGACACAGCTTTTTCCTGAAAAACTGCTCTGTATCAACCTTGTACTAAATCACCAAAGCAGGCAATGAGGGGTAAAAATATCCAAACAATTCACCAACATTGGACTCCAGAGCTTCCAAGCAGTCCTAACACCCGTCTCCATTTTGATGTTCAGAATACAAAAAAAATACACCCAAAACACCAATGACAGAAGACCCTGATGCCTTTAATGACTTTGCTATTGTCAGCTGGGAGGAATACCATCAGTGCCGTATGGCAGTGATTTTACATATACAGAAACTGAAGCAATAAGCAGTTAAGCCATGTAGCCAATGGTGCTGAGCCTGGATATAATAGAGGACCGCGTGATTTTCAAAATCCACTCTGTGGACTCAGATTTTATATGGCATGTGGTCTGAAGAGAAACTTGAACCAACTTTGGTACAGACCCACAGCAGCTAACAAAGACTTATAGTTGGAATAAAATTTTTCTGTTGTTTTCTGTCTTGTGCTCCTAAATTTAGTCTTGATGGAGGTCTTCAGGCCCTTAATAATTCATCCTGATTAATTCCAATCATAGGGCATAGAGTGACATATGAGGGACAGAAACCTGCCTAATCTCCTTGACCTGTCATCTCTAACCATCCACCCATGGGCATCCCTAATATTTGACACCATCTTTTCAGACTGGCCTCCTGCATGAAATAGGATCAGGACAGCTTATAAATTTCCTAGCCACAAATCCCTTAAATTCAACTGAGATAAAAGCAGATGAGAAATAATTATTACAGATCATATTCTTGCAAATAACTGATTTAAAGGTGTACTTCCTGCAGTAATAATCAGAGATAATTCAATCTCCTTAAAGCCATCATCACATAGAATAATCACTATTAAAATAATCTTCCATGGGTTGATCATGCAAAAATCAATGCCTCTTGGCCAAGGTTCCTTCATAAATTCCCAAGGAAAGGTAAGTGCTTTTGATGGTTCATGACAGGAAGTCTAAACTCTATCCCTACCTCCTCCAACAGTCCATTGAGGGCTCAGGACACTGGATTTGGACCTGTGTGGCACACAGCAGAAGTTTTAGTTCTGGGTGTTCATTGGAAGGACTGATGCTGAAGCTGAAACTCCAATACTTCGGCCACCTCATGCAAAGAGCTGACTCATTGGAAAAGACCTTGATGCTGGGAGGGATTGGGGGCAGGAGGAGAAGGGGATGACAGAGGATGAGACGGCTGGATGGACATGAGTTTGGGTAAACTCCGGGAGTTGGTGATGGACAGGGAGGCCTGGCATGCTGCGATTCATGGGGTCTCAAAGAGTTGGACACGACTAAGCGACTGAAATGAACTGAACTGAACTGAGGGAGGGGTATCATGTGCTTTCTTGAGATCAAAAGGTAGAAAAGGGTCATGAACAAGTATAGCAGTGGGAAAAAGAAGGCCAAATAAGAAACCTGAGAGGAGCGTGTGAAAGGCACTCAATCAGACAATCAGAGGGACAAGGAAAAGGGGAACAGTCTAGATACACTCGCAAAGAAGACTGGATTCACATCCACACATTCCCAACATATGGTGGGAGGCACAGAATAGTGGAAAGCAACTCCTGAAACAGTTCCCTGTGGTGAGAAACTGAGACACTGGTCCCCTTGGTGTGGGTGGTGAGGAACCCATTCATGACGCTGGAGAGAAAGATTTATAGTTTTTATTTTTCCTTTTACAGTATAAGTATGAATTATAAACTTTAGACAGATTCTAACTAATATTGTCATGCAGACAATTTCTGGTTGTGGTTCATGCAATGTGGCCTTATACTATTATAATCATACCTGGTGGACATTAGATATTCAGGGTGCATTTGTGAAGTGGGATTTAAGGAATGGCATCCCTTTGAGAGGAACTAATGCTATTTTCCTCACAAATAGTATCTTCGTGGGCAGATGATTCACATTGATGCCTTATCAATAGCATGAATTCCTTAGGAAATTTCTCCACAGGTCCCTCTCTTCACACTAAGTTCAAGATTTAGCCAAATCCAGTATATAAACACACACACACATGCACACACACACATATATTACGTATCTATCCATGTGTGTGTATATATATATACTTATCCATCCAGAAAAGACAAGTCAGGATTCTATTGACACTAAACTTGACTCAAGAGACAGCAGCTCTGCAAAGCAATCTGGTTTTGCAGTAGCAGGCTGTTTGTTACTCTGACTTTCAACCTTGGTCTTCTAAGCCATTAGACAAGCATACAGTAGACAGTGTCACACCAATTATTCCAGCATTGCATGTGCTAGGTTGCCCTTTAACAGAGCTGCTAAACAAGACTTGTGATCTATTTAAACTGTAAAGAAATTGAGGTAATTATGGAATTAATTGATTCTTCAGATAATAAAAATGATGAGCTTCTCATGGACCCAGTACCCGGACTAGGTGTTTCACATTCATATAATATTCACAACAGCAATGCCAAGTGAGTATGATTGGTCCCATTATACATTCAAGGAACCTGAGATGAAAACACAAATAACTTACGTCATGTAAGTAATTTACCAATAACTGAGCTCGAGTGCTAATACCTCAAGGATGCTTGAGTCGAAAGCTTGGACTCTTTTTACCATATTACGTTACCTTTAAGAGTTAGCCGTCTGTGTTTGGGGCCACTGCCCATGGTGTTAAGTGCAGCTCTAAAACCATAAAAAGATCTGTCAGTGGTAATAAACAATAGTTTATGTTCAACTTAATGTACTAGAACAGAGTCAGAATACTGTTTGTCTTTTTTCTTGCTGGCCAGTTCAATGCCACAGCCACATTTTTTCTAGTCTATAATTAAATATATTAGCAAAGTTTGACTTCTGCAGAAGGAAAACACAGAATAAATTAAGTATTCCTCTGTAAAGTTTGAAATTCTTGCTTCACAATAAGAAGGCACATCATAACTGCAAATATCTTTCCCCAGGTGAAGCCCATTTCATAGATATGATGAAATAACCAAAGAAAGTGGAGTTAGAATCCTTATTTTAATTATCCAAAACCAGAAGATTGATATGTAAGTACAATTGCCTGATATATCCCCCTGAGTTAAACCTCTGTCCATGCGATTTCCCAGGCAAGAATACTGGAGTGGGTAGCCATTCCCTTCTCCAGGGGATCTTCCCTATCCAGGGATTGAACTCTGGTCTCCTGCATTGCAGGCAGATTCTTCACCATCTGAGCCACAGAGAAGCTCTTGAAACTTCTCCTGACTGCAGTCATATAGGAAGTTCTCAGGAAGCGTGAAAAACGTTGGTGTGATGCCAGAAGTCCTGAATTCCCTAGCTGAGCTTTGGCTACTGTTTAGATCTAAACTTCTGGGCCATTTAATTTTCCTAAGCCTCCATTTCTTCACTTTTTAAATGGGGAAAATGACTCCTACCATCCACAGCAGTAAGGATGAACTGATATAGCATAGATTGAAGCATTTTATAAATCATAAATTCCACACAAATATACCCCCACATTCAGAATACAGAACAGGAATCCAAGTAGAAGCATTAGGAACTCTCCAATTCACGAATTTTGTCCCCATAAGGCTTGACTGACTTTCTGTCGTGAGTTCTGTGCGATTTCCTTAGATGTTATTTCTGGGGTGTTATCCTCACCCGACTTATTATTTCTGATTGCTTCAGTGGGTGTCTCTCTCCAGCAATAAAACAAACCCATGACTAAAGCAACAAATGCCTCAAAAGGATTTCCCTTCTAGTCAAACAGGAAAGAGCAGTTGGATCAATAAATCACTGTTATGGTTATAACACCAATGCCTTACTTACAATTCACCTATAGTTTCCAAGAAGTTTCACAGCAATTTATTCTAGGATAATTTCTTTGCTTATATACTCCAAAGTTCCAGCTCTTTTCTCAGAAACAAGTGTACATGTCTTACTCTACAATGAATATATGCAGTTTAAGATCTTCAGAGAATAATTATATCTCTGCTTTAAAATTATCAATATCACTCAAATATCATGGGAGATCTGTTAACAATTTCCTCCAGTTAAATCGTAATGATGTAAACAAATTTTCTCAGTAGGTTTTGGTACTGAGCAGTTGTGATGTTTTTTAAACCTTTCATCCTAAAGGAACTATTCATCTTGTACACTCACTACACACCTTCCAGAAATGCCAACTGTGTGGGCCATGTCAAAGTTGTCACAATTGGTAAAGAATCCCCCAGCCAATGCAGGAGACATGAGTTTGATCCCTTGGTTGACAAGATCCCCTGGAGAAGGAAATGACAACCCACTCCAGTATTCTTGCCTGGGAAATTCCATGGACAAAGGAGCCTGGTGGGCTATAGTCCGTGGGGTCCCAAAAGAGTCAGACACAACTTAGTGACTAAACAACAACAATTGTGAAAAGATGTTGAAGAGCTCATTACTTGTTGTTTACACCACAACAGGCTACAGATCATGGGTCTTAAGAACACAAATTGTGGCCCCAAGAAAACTGGGTTCAGATCTTGCCTCTCCAACTTATTAGCAGTGTGATCTTGGATGGTGACTTCTCTGTACCTCAGTTACTTCCACTGTGCAATGGACTGATAATAGATCTGTCCTACAAAATTGTTTTGTTGGCTATATAAAGTGCTTAAGATAATGCCTGGCACACAATAGGTATCGTATAAATGTTACCTCTTACTACTATTACTACTTTGCCTTCACAGACATTAATGGGTTCTATTGCAAGCAGTGAAATTTCCTGAGGCATCTTGTCACAAACTCTCCAAACATGATACAGTTTACAGGGATCTTTGCCTGTAAATAATCAACACCTCATGTCAATGAATGTGAACTTCTGGAAGGCATTCTAACACATTTTTGAACTTTTTATCCTATCAAAGAGCCTTCTTTCATGTATAGGACTATTATAACCTTGAATATGTGAGCAAAGCATGAGTATAATCCTAACTATCTCCCATAGTGGTAAAAGTATAGACTCCTGACAACATTAGATAACCTGGGTTTGCATCCTGGTTCTCCCATTTACTAGCTGTGAAAAGCTTGGTAACTTACTAAACCTCCCAAAGTCCAGTTTCTTCAGACATAAAATGTGGGAAGTAGTGGTATTTTTACTGACAAAAGGTCCATATAGTCAAAGCTATGGTTTTTTTAGTAGGCATGTACAGACGTGAAAGTTGGACCATATAGAAGGCTGAGCACCAAAAAACTGATGCTTCAAATTGTGGTGCTAGAGAAAACTCTTGAGAGTTTGGTCTCCTTGGACAGTAAGGAGACCAAGTCAGTCAATTCTAAAGGCAATCAACTCTGAATATTCACTGGAAGGACTGAGGCTGAAGCTGAAGCCACCTGATGTGAAGAGCCAACACATTGGAAAAGACCCTGATGCTGGGAAAGATTGGGGGCAGGAGGAGAAGGGGGCAGCAGAGGAAAAGATGGTTAGATAGCATCACTGACTCAATGGATGTGAATTTGAGGAAACTCTGGGAGATAGTGGAGGACAAAAGAGCCTGGTGTGCTGCAGTCCATGGGGTCACAAAGAGTCAGACACAACTAAATGACTGAGCAATAACAAAACAATATCTGTGTCACAGAGCTCTTGAGGAATAAATGAGAAAACGAAATCTTAGCACAATGCCTAGCATATGTTACATGCTATTGCTATTCTTTTTTTTGGGGGGGGGGATTCTGGCTAGTTCAGTTGAAAATTAGTTATTTGCCTGTGTACTAATCAAAAAATTCTATTAGCACCTGACACTTTAAGGATAAAATGCAAAGATGAAGTTTTACTAGCAGCAGTAACAGAAGTCTTTTCTTGTGCTGTTATAATGTCGGGTTTAGTTCACATGAAGAGGCATTCTTGGAAACTTTTATTATAAACTTTATAATATAGAACAATCCTGGAGAATTCATCTATGAAATATATAGAAATATGTTGAGAAGGTGGTTAATAGAATAGAATCATCCATGCTTCCTTTCTACTAATGCTTCTTGTTTGTCTTCATGATGTAAGAATTGGCTCCGAACTTCAGAATGATAGAATCATAGAGGGAGAAGCTCAGAGGATATCTCATCAGGGAAGGCTGGTAACTGCCTCACTCAAGTCAGGCAGACATGACTTAAACACGGTTTGTCTTCAGCAAAGCCGAGCTGGTCTGTCCAGTGTTGGTCCCTCGGTGACTTTCCTTGACTTTTCTCAATCTTCAAACCTATCCTGGTCCCATTATTCCTATCAAGTGGTCGATTTATTTTTGTTTGTGTTAACTATTAATCAACTTGTTCACAGCTGATGGGCTCTCAGATGTTTGGAGATTCTTACAGTTGGAAAAACCAGAAATTCTGAGGGAAATTAAGCAATAGTGGTAGAATTATAGGCTGCGAAGTTGTCAGTTTGGAGGAAGGATCATTGCCTGATATTTTTTTGCCCACTGTTCCTTTGTCTAGGCCCATCTTGCTCCTGTGGACTCACTAGTGTTCTTCAGTTCAGTCGCTCAGTTGTGTCTAACTCTTTGCAACCCCATAAACCGCAGCACGCCAGGCCTCCCTGTCCATCACCAACTCCCGGAGTCCACCCAAACCCATGTCCATTGAGTCAGTGATGTCATCCAACCATCTCATCCTCTGTCCTCCCCTTCTCCTCCTGCCCTCAATCTTTCCCAGCATCAGGGTTTTTTCCAATGAGTCAGCTCTTCGCATCAGGTGGCCAAAGGATTGGAGTTTCAGCCTCAACATCAGTCCTTCCAATAAACACCCAGGACTGGCCTCCTTTAGGATGGACTGATTGGATCTCCTTGCAGTCCAAGGGACTCTCAAGAGTCTTCTCCAACACCACAGTTCAAAAGCATCAATTCTTTGGCACTCAGCTTTCTTTATAGTCCAACTCTCACATCCATACATGACCACTGGAAAAACATAGCCTTGACTAGATGGACCTTTTTTGGCAAAGTAATCTCTGCTTTTTAATATGCTGTCTAGGTTGGTCCTAACTTTCCTTCCAAGAAGTAAGCGTCTTTTACTAGCGTTCTTAGAATGGAATAATTATACAGAAAAACTTTCTTTGATTTTGGACTTGGAGACAAAGAGACTCATTTCCTATTACATAATAGTTAGCTATATCCTCTATTGCAATTAATCGGAAGACCCAGAAAGCAACCCTGGAACTAAATCATTTCTTTCCTAAAGATATCAACCAGTGACAATACCAAGGAATGGATTCTCTCCAGCCTTACCAAAGATACATAGAGACAATGGGTAGCTGTGCAAACAGAACTTTATTACAGGCCCCCTAGACTATGCTGCCAGCCAGAGGGCAGCCCCGAGCCCCTATCCTGTAACATTCTGGAGCAGCCAACTGGTAACACGATGAGTGGCTCAGAAACGAGCATGTGTGTGTGTTCAGTCATGTCTGACTCTTTGCAGCCCCATGAACTGTAGCCCATCAGGCTCCTCTGTCCATGAGATTTCCCATGCAAGAATGTTGGAGCCTGTTGCCACTTCCTTCTCCAGGCTCAGACATGAGGTCCATTCAAAACTAAGCACATCTTGTTACAAACTATTAATTTTACAGCTCAGAAGCAGAACTGTTTTGTAAGGTTTCTGATCTTTGATCCATAATTAAGATGAAATGTTAGAGCTGGAAGAGTCTTGGAAATCATTTTCCTAGCTCCTCATCCCTCATGTTACATATGAAGGTTCTGAGGCTGGTGTGAAGGGACGGCGCCCCTCACAGAGAACAGGGCAAAACTGGCTGCTTATTTCATTTTTTGTCTTATTTCTCATCTCAGTCAGAAAGGGAGATGTTTACTGGATCTTCTCAAAGCCAGGAGTAGAAGAGACAGTGATACAGGAATGGAGAATCCTAAATCTAATCCTTATGGCCCTGTGGCCTAAAGGCCTCAGTGCTTGCTTCTTAACCTGTAAAAGGGAGAGCATAACAGCCAGTCTTCCTTTACCATCAGATTACTATGAAGATCATGCAAGATAATTCTGTAAAAATGCCAGGCTCAATTTAATATTCAGATATAGGAAACATTACTTTTAGTTCCAAAGGTGTTGACTAAGGACCTTAAAAATGGGATTTCTGCAATACACAGGAATGGACAAATTAATATTTACATTGTAATAATAATTATATACATATTATTACATATGTCTCCTTAAGCAATTAGCAGTTTACCAAAAGTGAAGCCATGTAGTTAAAAAAAAAAGAAAAAAAAGTCGTCTAATGCTTATTTATTCAAATTTCCTATTTCAAATATTGAAAACCTGTCCTATTCTCTAGCTTTGTACATTTATACAGCATTTGAGAATTAGAAACACATTCCTAATGAATGGATTCCTTTATCGAGGATGGGGAAAAATTCTTTCATAAAGCTAGAATGGCAATTAAGAGAATACACACACACACACTTACACACACAAGCCAGACATTACATTCTGCTAGAAATAATGAAGCAAGATGCAGATGTTGAGGTTCAGCGTGGCTTTCAGTCAAGAGAAAACATCAGCTCTAGGAAAGAGAGTCACACAGCTCACAAAGTTTGGTGGACTTTGCCTTTGATGGATTGTCACAGAAGGGCAGAGGCAAGTGCTGTGGCTGAATTTTACAAATGACTAAGCAAGTTCCAGAGCATTAATACACTGAGGGAGAAGCAATATAATAACAGAGGTGATTAAATCCCACATGCTTCCTGGTGGATTCAGGAGGATGGAAAATATTTCTTTTCAACTACAAAAGGGGGGCTGGTGGGGAAACAGCCCTACAGGGGACTTTCACCAGTAGGAATTTTAGGTTAACAGAGGCAAAACTGCAAATAATCCGTTGGCCTGAGAATTGCTGGCATGGTAACTTCTGTGTTGCTGTTGCTAAGAATTCCTGGTGGATACTAGGCTAAGAGATATGTCAAAAAAATAGTATTTATCATTGTTCTCACTCTAATAAAAGCCTAAATGTTATATAGCACGTATTTAAATACCAATTTTCCCGTCGCTTGTTCTACTTATAATGTACTTCAGAGGCAAGGTCTTTTACATTGCAAGGCATTGATCTGCAGGAACTAAATTATAATCAGGGGCCCATGGGATAGCGGTTTGAAATGTAATTAAAATCTGTGTGTCTTAACAGAAAGGCCAATATTTCATGTATCTGACTTTAAAATTCAAAAGAAAGATACTAATCACAGGTCACATGGAAGTAAAAAATGAAACAGTTGTTTTCTGAGGGAGGTCTATGAGATTTTAAATTTTGATTTGAAAATGATAACAAAAAACTATTTTCATGTTATATCTGTTTTATTTTAAAGTCAGTAATACCAGTGAGGACAAGAAGAAGACATGGAACAGGGAATAAAGAATCAGGAAAAAGAGACACAGGCAATATGAAGGATGGGGAGGGGAGGATAGGATAAGGAGGAGGAAAGTTGAGAGGGGGAAAAAGGGAAGCAGTCACACACAAAAAAGACAGGTATGGGGTGTCAGAAAAGAGGAAATGGGTAGCATAAGACAAGGAAACAAGAGAGGAAAGGAAACTGAGGAAAAGGAAAGAGGCTGGGGCAAGCCATTAGCTCAGAGGATTCTGAACTATGCTGTAAACACGCTTGTTGACAATATTGTTTCACTGAACTTTGAAGCAGTAACAACTGTGATCCCTGTCTTTGCGAATGTCATTAAACTACTTACCACAACTGGTCACAGATGACTTTAGAAGAATTACATACTTCTCCAAGGACTGACTCTTTTCTAAGGTAATGATAGATAATAATAATTTTAAAAAAATCTAGAGTCCGGAATAGAAGCTGACAATCTTGGAGGATGCTTCCTGGAAAGGAGTACAGGCTAAAGAAATATAAATATTTCTGGTTCTCAAGGGGAAGGTGCAAGCAATGGTGGCGCACTGCTCATACCCAGGGTGCTGGGCTCCCTACGCACATGGATGTGGTTTAAATTATCACCCTGAGAGATCCCTGCCTGACCCCACTTTCCCTAGCAAATGATCTGCCTTGCCCAAAAGACATCACTACTACCATTTAAAAAAATATTTACTATGTATTTATTTGACTCCACTGGGTCTTCACTACAGCATGTGGGATCCTTTTTTCTCTTTAGCTGCATCATATGGGATCTTAGTTACATGACCAGGGGTTGAACCTAGGCCCCCTGCTTTGGGAGCAGGGAGTCAGTCACTGGTCCACCAGTGAAGTCCACTACTGGCATTTAAATAAACATATGAAAAACAGACTATATCTCCTTTGCTTCAACACTGCCATTATTAACAACATAATCACTCTTTTCTCAAAGCCCCTGGACTACTATATTAGTCATAGTTGATTCTTTTTCTCTTGTATTTATCCTCCCAAATCGGCTAATTCCTTTTTTTTTTAATTGATAATAGATGCAGTTCTTGGTTCCCTGTGCCTTCATCTCTCTAATATTCATAGCCTGGACCACTAGAGTGTTGTGCCTGACCACTTGACCTGGGGACCCTAATCCTTCCCTCTGCTAAGATATGGTAGGCCCCTTGGCCTATACGTGGCCTACTTCAGTATTATTAGCTAAACCCCCAGTTGTAATTGACCTTGTAACCTGGTACTAGTACAATACCCAGGCGACTTGCCCTTGTAAACCACATTCTCAATTATATTGCTTTTCTTCATTTATTTATAGAACAAGTGTTTGGGGGTTATCTACTACCTGCTAGGCACTGTGCCACACACAGGGGCACTACAAAGCTATGGAAGTCATAGCATCTGCCCCCAAGGCACTCATAGTTTAATGGAGAGAAAGACAGGAGAGCCAAAATTGAAATTATCAAACATGGACTAAATAGCAAAAGTCATATGAGCAAAGCACCATGGAAGTAGGTAGGAAAAAAACTTCCATGGGGAGTTTGCCATCCTCATTATTTATTCTTTTTTTATATAGTTTTATTTAATTAGTTTTGGCTGTCCTGAGTCTTCATTGCTGCACAGGCTTTTGTTCTAGCTCCGGCAAGCAGGGGCAACGCTCCAGCTGGTGGTGTGCAGGCTTCTCGTTGCCGCGGCTGCTGTCATCGCTTCTCTTGCTGTGGAGCACACACGGGCTCTAGAGCGCACGGGCTTCAGTAGTTTCAGCTCCCAGGTTCTCAGTGTTAGTCATTCAGTCGTGTCTGACTGTTTGCAGCCCCATGGACTGTAGCCCACCAGGCTCCTCGGTCCACAGGATTCTCCAGGCAACAATACTGGTTGCCATGGCCTTCTCCAGGAGATCTTCCCAACCCAGGGATCAAACCTGGGCTCTGATGCAGAGGCTCAATAGTTGTGATGCCCAGGCTTAGTTGCCACACGTCATGTGGAATCTTCCCGGATCAGGAATCAAACCCCTGTCTCCTGCATTGACAGGCAGATTCTTTACCACTGAGCCACCAGGGAAGCCCCTCATTATTTATTCTTAAAGTCAAACTGTAGGTGCTGCTGCAAAATGGCTTTATGGGTATGATCCAATGAAGCCACAGGGCCCCATGTTGAGAATCCCCCCTTCCTGCCCCACCACTTGAAGCTGAAGCTGAACTTGAGTTTTGTAGGCGAAGTCTGATGGAGCATGCCCCACGGGCTTACACTGTCTGGCTTATCGGTAGATTCACAGTCTCCCACTCTCTGCCCGATGTCCTCTACTTCCTTCTACTCAGGACCACAACAGGATCTGGTTGCTGGGGATGTGTTGGGAGGGAAGGTGCCCACATTCTGGTGTTGCCTTCCATTCCCACTGAGGTCATGGGTATAGATACCAGGAGGGTCAAGGGCCCTGCAGTATCACAGGGTAGGGGCAAGGTGCTGGCTGTCCCCATCTCAGGCTGATAGCATCATGGTGCATTCAGTAAGCCTCTGTAGTGATCACTCACTCACCCATGACCCAGGTACAGAGAACATTCTAAAAGAGATTGCAATCTGGTGGCTTGGCTGGGGAGACAGACTTCCCTGACTTCTGCCAAGACCCCCATTTTAATTTTTCTCTGGGTCCCAGAAATTATGTAGCCAGGTCTGGCCCCACTCCTCGACCTTTTAACCCTCAGACCTTTGAGTTTAGAGGCAACAATCTCCTTGGCAAACTTCCTGCCTGTAGAGTCCTATTCTCAAATCCATTCTCAACAACATCAGATAAAACAGCAAAAATCTTATCCCCCGCAACTCTCCAGTCCCTTTGCCAAAGCCCAACTCATTTTCCCTCTCAGATCTTGCTGTGGACAATTAAGCATGCACATGAGTCCCAGCCTGTGAAAAATAGGAGCATCTGCTAGAAGAGACGGCTGCCCACTTGAAGGTCCTGCACGTGGAGCTGCCTGCCTGAGTTAGATGGGACCTGTGGCTGGGAGCCACACTGGGACAAGGACATGCTGTGCTTGCTAGCCTTCCTGCAGTTAGGTATGGCTACCTGCCTGAGTGCCAGAGCCTAGAAACTCAGTGAAATGGGAGCAGGAAGTGATGTAGGCCATCTCCAGACCTGACCCACTACATCCTCCCACTTCACTTGTCCACTTCCTTCTCCCCTCATCTGCCGCGTTGATGCTAAGGCCAGCCTTGGGAGTCCCATGCCGAAGGTGTGAAGACCTAGGAAGGAGGGAATCCTTGGAGGAGAGCCACCTATCAATAAGGAGGAGAGCTCAGGAAGAGTGGGAAATAAGCTTTTGTTGTGTTACCACAGTGACACTGAGCTTCGGAGGTGTATCTGTGAAAGCTGTAACAGTTTCGCTATTAATGAACACATATGCAAAACTTTGGGGAACATAAATAAAAGATACAAAAGAGAGGAGAAAAATAAGCCCACCACCCTGAGATCACTCTGTTCATATTTTGGCTTATTGTCTTCCAAATAACGCCTTCCTTTCTGTAGGTGCTATTCCAGTTTCTTTTCACTGAGTCCTCAAAAGGTAACAAACAGAATTCTAAGCACTTTATATATAATTTCATTTAATTCTGACAACCTTTTAAGACAGGAAGAAATATTCCCACATTAGGACTGCAGAAACTAACAACCAAAGAAGTAAAACAGGATGCAACTCTTAGTGGTAGGGCTGAGAATTGAATCCAATCTGTCTGATTCCAAACTCAACCCCTTTCCTCAGGCTTTGGTTGTTATTGTTAAGATAAGTGGGATGCTACTGTTCTCTAAGTATGCTCTGTTCACGTAATAGTTTGTGAGCAATTTCTCTGATTTAAATATTCCATTATATGATGTACCATAGTCTATTTATCCAACCCTCTAGTTGGATGTTTGAGTTGATCTTTTTACACTATTATAAATAAGACTGCAGTGAGTGTTCATATAAACAAATGTTTGCACATATCCATAAAAATTTCCTTAGGGCAATCTGGAATTGCTATATCAAAAGTTATAAATATTCCTAAGGAAGTACATGATTACTCCCAAATCATTCTACATCGGTGGTTTCTAAAAATGGGAGAAGTTGCCCCTGAGGGACATTTGCCAATATCTAGAGACATTATTAATTGTCAAGACCAAGCAAGCATCTAGCAGGTAGGGGCCAGAGTTAAACAGAGGATACTGTTAAACATCCTACTATACACAGGTGAGCCCCTCTTCTCCCTAACAAAGAATTATCCAGTCTAAAATGTCAATAGCATCACCCGAACTGACATAGTGGTCCCCTCAGTGCATGTCAACCTTAAGATTAAATAAAGATTGTACTAATGTCTCTTCCATTCATTCAAATATGATTTACAAAGAACCTACTATATTCCCTATGTGCCAGATGCTGTGGTAGGTGCTCAAGTAGCATTGAGGAGGAAGGTCAGATCAACACCCAGGAGCAGAGAGAAGTGGCCTGGAAGTCAATTTTGGCTTCACTTGCTAGAGAGAGAGCACATCTATTTCATTTTATACTTTCATATTTTTTCATATCATTTTGCATTAAATTATGTCCATATAATCCTGCATTAAATTATAAACACAAGGTCGCTACAAGAAATGATTACTATTGTTATATTACTACATACATGAATGCTCGATCCTAATTATTTTGGGGCAATCTCTAAAGAATAAAATTGGTTGTTTCTTTAACAGAAACCCAAGATCTTAAGTATAAAACATCCCTATGATGACAGTGGCTCCTCTTTGCTCAATTGATCTTTCCATTCTTTAATTTAACATAGTAGATCTCATTTTGATTAATTCAGAGGTGGAAAGATGTTTTCCTGCCCTTTCTATTTTAAATTAGTAGGTACTCCCTGAGTGCCGGTTCATTTCTGGCTATTCCATGAGACTCACAGCAGGCACGGTAACAAGGAGGGACCAAATCAGCAGAAGCTGTTCCTCTCATTTGCTCATTTAAGATGTGGATGACAAATGAGAGAAGGTAGAGATGCCTGGGCTTCCAGCTGCACCATCAGCCTCCTCTCCAGAGATTTTGCACTCCTCTGCCTGCCTGGTCAATGTCTGGCACACTCCTTGCCTCTGGCTCCTCTCCTCCTGGCATTGCTGCATGAGAGTCTCCAGGCTACAATAAAAGGTCTCCAGGCTGTGGCTGGCCTGGGCTTTCAAAGCCAGTGCTCCAAACAGAGGAAATAAGAGAAGAATAATCTGGCCCCAGACTCATCCTTGAAGGTGGAAAAAAGAAGTCAGCCTTGACCACGGCACAGAAGGCACACTCCATCACTGAGTGATCCTCTGAAAGCAAAAGGAGGAAGAGGCTAAGGGGGAAAGTGGCTACTCCATAAAGGTGGCCATTAGAGACAGGGTTATAGCTTCACTTTTCAAGAGGACTCTATGCAGAAAAGAATAGAAATCTAGATTGGTTTCCTTAGCAACCCTGGGATAATCTTTTCCACAAGGTCCCAAACCTACAGTTCTTAATTCCATCACAGCCGTTATTAAAACTTTAAATATGTAATCATGCACATTAAGTTGCCAAATACCCATAAAAACTATTAGCTCATTAAACTATGTGTAGTCATTTAAATGAAAAATGAGTACTATGTAACTTTTTTAATTGAAAAAAGGTTAAAACATTCTGATAATCTGACAAAGTAATATATGCAGCAAAAGTATAAAAAGGGTAATGCATAGCACTAAAATTAACACCAAGTCCAAACCAAAAAAACCACAAGATAAAGTCTATCTTTTATTTAGTGAATAGTCAACACATTTAAAATTATGTCACAGATTCTACCTAGCTTGATTACAAGAATTGAGATTTAATGTTCATCTACCCTTTAACGTCAGATGCTAGAGTTTATTTAGTTCACAAGCAGGAGCTTCCTAGGTGGCACTAAGAGATGTGGGTTTGACCCCTGGGTTGGGAAGATCCTCTGGAGGAGGGCATGGCACCCCACTCCAGTATTTTTGCCTGGAGAAACCCATGGACAGAGGAGCCTGGTGGGCTACAGTTCATGGGGTCACAAAGAGTCAGAGTAGCATGCACATATGTACAGTGGATTCAAATATTGTCAAATCCCTACGATTTTGAGAATAAAGCTACAAATGATCAATCTGGAGATTTCACATGAGAATTTATTGCCTAGAAATCCAGTGGATAACTTTGGCATAGGCAAAAGTAGAAAAATAAGCATACTGATCAATTGTGGAAAAAAAATTAACACAACTTTTTTATGGTTGTTAAATATAGAATATGTACTATGGTCAGTAAATCCTGACAGTCTAATATTCATTTAAAGCATTTGATTGCTTTATATTTTAAAGTAGTCATTACGTGTATATAAGGCATCATGTACTATGTGTGTTAAAATGTGCCCAGGATTCATCTTAATCAGGTATGGTAAGACATGCAGTTATAGAAATGACTGTCATGAATGAGGAGGGTTATACTCCTAGATCCCTAGAAATGGGAGACAGGCAGGGCCATGAGGATGGACCAGAGTCAGTCCAGAGCAGAAGGGGAGAGGGTAGGGCATGGTCCAGCATCTTTATTGATGTTCTCTCTGGAAGGAGTGGGCAAGGCAGGTTTAGGGGATGATTTGAGTAAGTCAACAGGCTCTGGACTATAGGGGTGGTCCCTAGGGTGGTTCCCAGTTGTCTAAGACCTGACACTGTCCTGCACTGTCTTAGGGTGGGCAATTATTGGTTTAATAGATTATTGGTGAGAGTTTGTAAAAGAGAGGAGGTGGGCTCTGGATTGGTTGCTTTGCATACGAAAGGTGCACTTAAAGGGAAGTCATTTGCTATGACCAGGTATTAGCTAACCCTCGGAGGGGCAGTCTCTCCAGGATTAATGTCCCAAATGCCAAGAATACCAATAATACAGAAAGAAAAAAAGCCTAAATATTCATCAACAGATGAATGGATAAAGAAGTTGTGGTACCGGGGATGATCCAGAAAGATGATATGGGGTGGGAGGTGGGAGTGGGGTTCAGGATTGGGAACTCATGTACACCCGTGTCTGATTCATGTCAATGTATGGCAAAACCAATGCAGTATTGTAAAGCAAAATAAAGTAAAAATAAAAATTAAAAAAAAAAAGTTGTGGTACATATATACAATGGAGTATTATTTATCCATAAAAAAGAATGCATCTGGGTCAGTTCTAATGAGGTAGATGAAACTAGAGCCTGTTATACAGACTGAAGTAAGTCAGAAAGAGAAAAGATATAATCTAGAAAAGTGGTATTGATGAATCTATTTGCAGGGAAGGAATGGAGATACAGAAATAGAGAATGGATTTGCAGACACGGTTGGGGAAGGAGAGTGGGATGAATGGAGAAAGTAGCATCGACATACATACTACTGTGTGTAAAACAGATAGCTGGTGAGAAGCTGCTATATAACCTAGGGAGCCCAGCCCGGTAGCTGTGATGACCCAGAAAGGTAGGATGAGGGAAGGGAGGGAGGGTCAGTAAGGAGGTGATATATGTATAATGGTGGCTGATTTACATTGTTGCACAGCACAAATCAAAACAACACTGTAAAGCAATTTTCCTCCCATTAAAAAATAAAATTTTAAAGTTTTTAAATTAAAAATAAGATGATGGGAGCAAATTAGAAATGAAAAAAAAAGAAAATACAGCAAATACAGATACTACCATGTTTTAAGTCAAAGTTCTCTTATGTGCAAGCTCCTTACAGAGTGAGGCCCTGTGAATACATGTTGCTAGACTCTGCAGTTAAAAATATTAATAAAGCCTTACATTTCTTACTTTCCCCTTTTGAATATGCTTTCCAATTACTATCTCATTAGAATCAAATGATTATATCCTCACAAAATACCATATGGGGTAGACATGTCTGAACATTTTATCCTTATGTTATAACTGAAAAAACTAAGGCAGAATTGAGAACAGAATCCAAGATTCCTGTCGCCAAGTCTAGAACATGTTCTCTTACACTCTGAGGTGGCTTACAGTTTAACAAAGCGATTAGTGATCTAAGAATTCAATTCTCAAACAAATGGGATTAATCAGGCATTGGAGGGAAGAGGTTCCATAAACTAGGCCAATGTCATCTCTTCCCTGAGAGTGTCTTTGGCCCAGGCTGCCTCCTCTAGGATTTCTTCTGGGACATAGGACATCAGGAGTAACCAGAACTGCTTGGAGAGAATAAGAGCGCCAAAGAGAACATTTCCAAACTTGTTTTCAACAGATTTCAATCTCTGTGCTCTAGACTCATGAAACTCAGTGTTCAATGAAGGCTATTCCTACCTGACTTGGTCTCCCTACACATTTACATCCCTGGTGAATAAACTAATATCCCTACTCTGGATAGTCCCCATTTGGTTCTCCAGATGCCCTTGCCACCTTTCACTGCCCTGTCCTGTGCCAGGAGGCTGACTCCTATGACCCACTGTACCGGGGCTCCCTTTGCCTCAACCAAGCCTGGGCTCAACCAGTGCGTGGCACTGGCAGGCCACAGAGGGTGTGAGAAGGGCAATCCTCCCTTGGCCCCTCTGGCCCGGGTCATGGTTCGCCAGTGGCTGAGCTCCTCTCCCAGTCCTGTGGGAAAGCACAGACAGAGCTCTGTAACTCTCGCAGGACTCTGGGAGTTGCACCCTCCTCTTCAGATCTAGAAGTAGCAGTTCATTTCTACAAAGCAAGTGTAGCTGTACTGTTTACCCTTAAATACCAGTAGGGCTGAGGAGGACGTGTAGCAAACAGCTAAATTTACTAGTGAGATAACTGGAAGGAACAGAAGGAAAAGAGATGGCTTCCACTTGGACATGCCCAGTGGACATCTAATAACTACATCTTGGGAAGAGTAGGATGTAAAATGCAATCATCTCAGAAGTTAAAATTTTTATGAGACCTGTTGAGTATATGAAACATAAGATATGCAATCAATAAACCTGAAAGTTCAATGTTCCTGAAAGGTTGGTCAATATAATAAAGAGCTCCATAAGCACATTATAAGTAGGTATAAAGTTGGTCAATATAATCCCCCATATCTGAAGATATTTTCAAAGAAAAAATCCTAATGTTTTCAAGACCTAATCCTGGAAGGGGTGTTTTATCTTCAATAAGTTATACTGTATGAATGAGGTCAGTCAGTTCAGATCAGTCACTCAGTCATGTCCAACTCTTTGCAACCCCATGGACTGCAGCATACCAGGCTTCTCTGTCCATCACCATCGCCCAGAGCTTGCTCAAACTCATGTCCATTGAGTCAGTGATGCCATCCAACCATCTCATCCTCTGTCATCCTCATTTCTTATGAATGAGGTAATCATAGAAAACTGCTGCTGCTGCTAAGTTGCTTCAGTTGTGTCCGACTCTGTGCGACCCCAGAGACGCCAGCCCACCAGGCTCCCCCATCCCTGGGATTCTCCAGGCAAGAACACTGGAGTGGGTTGCCATTTCCTTCTCCAATGAACGAAAGTGAAAAGTGAAAGTGAAGTCGCTCAGTCGTGTCTGACTCTTAGCGACCCTATGGACTGCAGCCTACCAGGCTCCTCCATCCATGGGATTTTCCAGGCAAGAGTACTGGAGTGGGGTGCCATTGCCTTCTCCAAATCAAAGAAAACAAGAAAGTTCAATTAGCTGAAACAATCATGCCCCAACCTGTTTTTGCTTTGAAGAAGCTGGCAGTAGGCTAGTTGTTATTTGGTCAGTGGCAGTCCACTTTCTATATAATATGGTCTCCACATGAAATGAAGTAAAAGGAAAACAAACAAACAGTGGAGGGGATGAAAAGATGGGTGGTGGTTCCAGTAATCAACGTAAAATCAATTAATGCAGAAAAGCAGTTCAGATAACTCACCAGTTATCTAGGCTTTATAAACTCCTATTTTCTTAATCTATAAAATAAGGTACAAATAATTAAAAGATGTGCCCAGAAATGAATTTCCTGGTTTAACTGTCCACATTCGCTGAATAATATTAGTTATATTGGCTGAATAGGCTAAAATTTCTGCTTAGAGGTGGTTGAACAACCATATAAAGAGGTGTCAGAGATAATTATTCAATTGAATAGAAAACCTTGTGTTAAGCCCTACACTGCTGAAAAAGTCATGATATTTAGTTCGCAGTCAAGTAGTCATTTACATACCCAAAAAAGAAGCATATTTAAAGCATTCAGTTCAGTTCAATCGCTCAGTTGTGTCCGACTCTTTGTAACCCCATGAACCACAGCACACCAGGCCTCCCTGTCCATCACCAACTCTCAGAGTCCACCCAAACCCAAGTCCATTGAGTCAGTGATGCCATCCAACCATCTCATCCTCTGTCCTCCCCTTCTCCTGCCCTCAATCTTTCCCAGCATCAGGGTCTTTTCCAATGAGTCAGCTCTTCGCATCAAGTGGCCAGAGGATTGGAGTTTCAGCTTCAACATCGGTCCTTCCAATGAACACCCAGGACTGGCCTCCTTTAGGATGGACTGGTTGGATCTCCTGACAGTCCTTGCAGGACTCTCAAGAGTCTTCTCCAACACCACAGTTCAAAAACATCAATTCTTTGGCGCTCAGCTTTCTTTATAGTCCAACTCTCACATCCATATGTGACCACTGGAAAAACCATAGCCTTGACTAGACGGACCTTTGTTGGCAAAGTAACGTCTCTGCTTTTTAATATGCTGTCTAGGTTGGTCCTAACTTTCCTTCCAAGGAGTAAGCGTCTTTTAATTTCATGGCTGCAGTCACCATCTGCAGTGATTTTGGAGCCCCCCCCAAAAAAGTCAGCCACTGTTTCCCTATCTATTTTCCACAAAGTGATGGGACGAAAGAATAGCAAGGAGAGAGAAGAAAGCCTTCCTCAGTGATCAGTGCAAAGAAATAGAGGAAAAGAACAGAACTGGAAAGACTAGAGATCTCTTCAAGAAAATTGGAGATACCAAGGGAACATTTCATGCAAAGATGGGCTTGATAGAGGACAGATGGTAGGGACCTAACAGAAGCAGAAGATATTAAGAAGAGGTGGCAAGAATACATAGAAGAACTGTACAAAAAAGGTCTTCACGATCCAGATTATCACGATGGTGTGATCACTCACATAGAGCCAACATTCTGGAATGTGAAGTCAAGTGGGCCTTAGAAAGCATCACTACGAACAAAGCTAGGGGAAGTGATGGAATTCCAGTTGAGCTATTTCAAATCCTGAAAGATGATGCAGTGAAAGTGCTGCACTCAATATGCCAGGAAATTTGGAAAACTCAGCAGTGGCCACAGGACTGGAAAAGGTCAGTTTTCATTCCAATCCCAAAGAAAGGCAATGCCAAAGAATGCCCAAACTACTGCATATTGCACTCATCTCACACGCTAGTAAAGTGATGCTTAAAATTCTCCAAGCCAGGCTTCAGCAATATGTGAACTATGAACTTCCAAATATTCAAGTTGGATTTAGAAAAGGCAGAGGAACCAGAGATCAAATTGCCAACATCCCCTGGATCATCGAAAAAGCATGAGAGTTCCAGAAAAACATCTATTTATTAACTATGCCATAACCTTTGACTGTGTGGATCACAATAAACTGTGGAAAATTCTGAAAGAGATGGGAATACCAGACTCTGACCTGCCTCTTGAGAAACCTGTATGCAGGTCAGGAAGCAACAGTTAGAACTGGACATGGAACAACAGACTGGTTCCAAATAAGAAAAGGAGTATGTCAAGGCTGTATATTGTCACCCTGCTTATTTAACTTCTATGCAGAGTACATCATGGGAAATGCTGGGCTGGATGAAGTACAAGCTGGAATCAAGATTGCCGGGAGAAATATCAATAACCTCAGATATGCAGATGATACCACCCTTATGGCAGAAAGTGAAGAAGAACTAAAGAGCTTCTTGATGAAAGTGAAAGAGGAGAGTGAAAAAGTTGGCTTAAAGCTTAACATTCAAAAAACGAAGATCATGGCATCTGGTCCCATCACTTCATGGTAAATAGATGGGGAAACAGTGGAAACAGTGGCTGACTTTTGGCGGGGGCCTCTAAAATCACTGCAGATGGTGATTGCAGCCATGAAATTAATAGATGCTTACTTTTGGAAGGAAAGCAATGACCAACCTAGACAGCATATTAAAAAGCAGAGACATTACTTTGCCAACAAAGGTCTGTCTAGTCAAGGCTATGGTTTTTCCAGTGGTCACATATGGATGTGAGAGTTGGACTATAAAGAAAGCTGAGCACCAAAGAATTGATGCTTTTGAACTGTGGTGTTGGAGAAGACTCTTGAGAGTCCTGCAAGGACTGCAAGGAGATCCAACCAGTCCACCCTAAAGGAGGCCAGTCCTGGGTGTTCATTGGAAGGACTGATGTTGAAGCCAAACTCCAATCCTTAGGCCACCTGATGCGAAGAGCTGACTCACTGGAAAAGACCCTGATGCTGGGAAAGATTGAGGGCAGGAGGAGAAGGGGAGGACAGAGGATGAGATGGTTGGATGGCATCACCAACCAATGGACATGGGTTTGGGTGGACTCTGAGAGTTGGTGATGGACAGGGAGGCCTGGTGTGCTGTGGTTCATGGGGTCACAAAGATTCAGACATGACTGAGTGACTGAACTGAACTGAACTGATGGGACCGGATGCCATGACCTTAGTTTTCTGAATGTTCATCTTTAAGCCAACTTTCTCACTCTCATCTTTCACTTTCATCAAGAGGCTCTTTAGTTCTTCTTCACTTTCTGCCATAACGGTGGTTTCATCTGCATATCTGCAGTTATTGATGTCTCTCCTGGCAATCTTGATTCCAGCTTATGCTTCCTCCAGCCCAGCATGATTTAAAGCATTCAGTTCAGTTCAGTTCAGTCACTCAGTCATGTCCGACTCTTTGCGACCCCATGAATCGCAGCACACCAGGTCTCCCTATTCATCACCAACTCCCAGAGCTCACTCAGACTCGCATCCATCGAGTCAGTGATGCCATCCAGCCATCTCATCCTCGGTCGTCCCCTTCTTCTCCTGCCCCCAATCCCTCCCAGCATTAAAGTCTTTTCCAATGAGTCAACTCTTTGCATGAGGTGGCCAAAGTACTGGAGTTTCAGCTTTAGCATCATTCCTTCCAAAGAAATCCCAGGGTTGATCTCCTTCAGAACGGACTGGTTGGATCTCCTTGCAGTACAAGGGACTCTCAAGAACCTTCTCCAACACCACAGTTCAAAAGCATCAATTCTTCAGGGCTCAGCCTTCTTCACAGTCCAACTCTCACACCCATACATGACCACAGGAAAAACCATAGCCTTGACTAGATGGACCTTAGCTGGCAAAGTAATGCCAGTTCAAAGGAGGAAGAGATTATACCCAGTTAAGGTGGAACTGCCAGGGTTCAGAAAGAGTTTCATGAAGATGGGCTTTCAAGGATGAGAGAATTTAAATGGGTGGAGAAAAAGAAAAGGCAAAGGGACAGACCGGAATATACGCACAGCAGTCAATGGTCAGTAGAGACCACACTAAGAGTGGCCTGGCATGAAGGTTTTACAGTCCCAAGACCTCACCTTGAATCCCAGCTCCCTCTCCTAACAGCTGAGCGACTTTCGGCAAATTTCTTAACCTCTCCAAGCTTTAGTTTCTTCTTCTATAAAATTGGAGTGGTAATAGCTACCTCTGGGGATTGTTGAGAGGATTAAAAGAGGTAATGCCTGTTCTATAGCTAATGCCAGGCTCTTAGTTAGTGCTCCATAAATAGAGTTCTTCTTAATCAACAGCAGAACTGCCATTTCCCTTCTATCATGTTTACGTTTTTTAAAAATTGATACCCTAAAAAGACATCTAAAAGGTTCCTCATTTTTTTTCACTCCGGTGGGAAAGATCTCTTCAACTAAATTTGCAACAGCCTAATACTATATTTTAGGAAAGGAAACAGAATTTATCATTAATGTATGAAACACTGTTCAGTCATTGAAACAACCAATTAATAGGAAACTCTTGGAGTTATAGAAAATAAACCCCTTTTTATGCCAGGAAAATTTCTTTACTATTTTAATCCTAAAAATAAATAAATAAACAAATAAATTTAGCCTGAATGCCTATGAATGACTGGAAACCAACGTTTCTCCCAAAATATTAGAAATCCAACCCACTATTTATGAGTAAACTACTTCTTTTATGATTCAAATTCCTCTTTCCAAAAGAATGTGGTTAAATGCAAACCATCCTTAAAATAAGTGACTAAAGTAGCAAGTAATGGACTCAAATATCTTGTTGACTTTCCTATGAAACAACTCAAAGCTTTTTTCAGTGGAAAGCTTCATATGACTCCTCAACACTATATTAAACATGAAACACTGACTTCCAAATTAAGCCAGCTTGTAAATAAACAGGTGACCTCAACCTTAGGAACCAAAATAAATTGGTCAGATTAGTAAACATTTAGCTTATGGGTTGGGAAAAAAAAATTAAGTTAGCCTTAAATAACTTCTCCATGATTCTGTACTTTTCTGTGACCTCTCCTCATGTTCAAAGCAGCAAATGCAATTTGTCACTGTGTTTATCATGATCATGTGTCTGTCAGGAAGAGCAGCTGAAATAGCAAATGTTTCCTGCTTCAAACACAAAATCAATTCTCGTTCTGGGCTAGTGAACATGGTTATCGGCTTGAGGGAATTTTAAAAACACCATGTAGAAAGCTGAAACAAGATTTCGTGAAACTCCTTTGTAATTCTAGTGTGGGGTGAGATGAACATCTGCCTTTTGAGCAAATCTCAGCAACTCAATCACAGGGCTGTAGACCCATGTTGGTCAGCACTGGCTTATCAGGAAATGAAGCATATTCACCACTGAATTTTCTATACACGTGAAATTGATCCCTCCTGAAACCAAACACTTTTAAATGTATTATTTCAATGAAAATTATTCTAAAATAAAGTGAACAATGAAATTCTGTGAAAAGGAGTTAATATATATCACTTTATTACTATTTTATATATGTTAATAATAGCAGTATAGTACAATGCATTCTTAAATATAACTTTCTGCATAATTTTTTTGTTTGGTTTTTTGCCTCTTCAGGGAGAAGCAATCAGCTCTCCTTTCTTATATCATGAGAAGGCAAAGCAAGACCTGAATGAGCAAAGATAGGGAAAGAGGCATCCTGGCAGAAAGGATGAAAAACACAGAAATAGAAAAGCACTATTCGGGCGTTCAAAACAGCACAGAATTTAATTAGGATGGAGCTGAGGCCATACAAAAGCAGTAAACACTAGACTGGAATAAAATTGAACTCTTCCACCTAAGACTCAGTGCGACTCAGAATCAGGGCTGGCCTCGTAATCATGTAACCAGTGCAATTGCACATGGGCTCCCTGCTTGAGGTTTAATGCTGTGGCTGTGTGAAATTCTCAATAATTTTATCTTTGAAGTCATGCTTTGTAAATGAAGTCCAATAGGACAATGGTGTATGAGTCCAGAGCTCACAGTCAGTCTCCCATCCCACTGCCTGCCTACGACTGGTTCTTGGCCACTGATTCTTACTGCCTGGCACTCCAAGCCCCACCCAGCATACCCTTTGTCAGCCCTGCCCTGAGACCAGAAGCCCCAAGCAGTTGGAGGTGAGGCCCAACTGATTGGCCATTGCCCTCTGCTCCTGGCTGGGGTCGGGGTGGGATGGGGCAAGGGTCAGGTGCATGCCCCACTCCATCATGAAGAGGAACAAGGCAGTGGTCATCCCCACCCAGAGCTGGCAGCTCTACGGCACATTCAGCAGGCAACTCACAGGGGCCTCTCGCTCACAGTCAAGGTACTGAGAATTTCTCAGCATGAAAGTTGAAACCACTTGAGGGTCACACATCTGCTGTGGGTTGGGGCAGCAGACCCTTGGGAAGGCAATATTGCCTTCTCCACCTCCAGCCAGGCTCCTGCTTAATCATTTTGTACTGAGCTCCACAAATTATGTAGCTGGCTCCACTTAAAAATCTCTACTCATTCAAGCTTCTCTTTCTATTGTTAATGACAGCATTACCCTTCTCCATATTTCCCAGGTGTAGAATCTGAGCCATCACTGACTTCCCTCTCTCCTTGCCCAAATTCACACCTGCAGGACATCCCCACATAATTCTGCTGTCTTTTCCTACTTTTCGTGCTTTAGTGCAGCAGTTCATCTGGCTCCACCATGCCGTCATAATAGATTCCAAATTATTTTCACAGTTTTGAGCCTCTCCTTGTTCAGTCCATTCAGCCACTGCCACCAGGTTACCCAAAACACCATTCTGACCATGCTAAAAAGTTCTCAAATGTTTCCTGTGGCTTACTCTTGTTGTCTTTGTTTAGTCACTAAGTCATGCCCAACTCTTTTGTGACCCCATGGACTATAGCCCACCAGGCTCCTCTGTCCATGGGATTTCCCAGACAAGACTGCTGGAGTGGGTTGCCATTTTCTTCTCCGGTTGGGGGGTTGGTGGCGGGGGGGGGGGTCTTTCCTTCTCCAGTCTTCCAAAAATACTGGAGTGGGTTGCCATTCCCTTCTCTAGGGATCACACCTATGTCTCCTGCTTAACAGGGGGATTCATTACCACTGAGCCATCTGGGAAGCCCCATGGCTTACTGTTAGGGAAGCCCAAATTCTTTAGTCAGGTACTCAAGAGTCTTTCTTTTGCCGTCACCCTACTTTTGCACACTCATCCTATAGCATATGCAATACTTTGGCCAAATTAAACCGCACGCTCTCCTCTATACACATTTTGGGTTGCCCGTTATTGTGTTTCTGCTGAGGTCATGTTGCTAGACCTGGATGCCTTTCCCTACTCCACAACTATCTCCAACAGTGAAATCTAACCCTTGTCCCAGTTTGAATGACACCTCCTCCATGAAGTCTTCTATAATGAGCCAAGTCACAGTGTGACTCCATTTCCCTCTGTAACTAATGCCATTCGGTTCGTGTCATTTATTTAGTACCGCTTGGCATTACTTGTTCATGAATAGTTCACAACCTTGTACTTGGAAGTACCTGGAAAGCACGAAGCAAGTCCTCTTACTTCTGTACACCCACAGGCCCCCTAGCTGGGGCTTAGGTATAATAGGCACTCAGTGCATGTTTGCTGGAACTGATGAATAAATGAATCTGTTGTGTAAACAGATCAGGTCTTCTGAAAGCCTGGCACACCTGTAACTCTTCTGCGTCATCCCCTTTACTCCTCTCAGCTCACCTAACAAAACATCCTGACTGTTTTTCAAACCCAAAGCCTATCAAACACCTGTAGCATCATTACCAACACTAACTAAAATATCATCTCACACTTTTTATTAATGTTTAAAGTGCTACACTCTGAATGCGTAGAATAACTTCAAAGAGAACACCTGTTATTTGAGTGCTCTTATTTTCAACCTCTTGAGGGCAATTTTTTCATTACTATATTAAAGTGGGTTGTTTAATAACTTATAGCTGACAGGGGAAAAGGTAGCTTGCAGTCACTGTGAGCTACACTGAATATGTAAAAGGAATTTTTTTTTTAATTTGCAATTCTTTGTCTCCTAATTTCAAGGTGAAATGAGGACTAATTGAGGAAAGTAATGAAAAATAATGAAATAAACTAAGGAGTATTTTTGCTTTCAAAACTTTTACTCAACTTTAATACCTCATTAGTCTACTCTTGACTTCAGGATGCTGTGCTTATTATCATAATGTCATAAGCATTTTCAGTGCCTTTCTCTCATCCACATACTGAACCTCTAAGGGGATCATCACTTTTATTAAATAATTAAATTTTCAAATTCCATGTGATATGTTCATCTCCTGAAGGAAAAAAGCACACTCATTGAACCTAAGCAAGAAATGCCTTACAAATATAGTTAATAAAAAATCAGAGAGGCTGGTTATATTTCCACATAGGAACTTCAAGATGTTTACATATATGATCAGAATTACAACAATATTTTGATAAGAGAACATGCATTTGGAAGGTTGTCAGTTTTCATTAAGAGAAATCTATAATAGCAGGAAATGGAAAGGATAAGGGAAAATACTATAACATGGGAAGGATGCGATATTAATACAACACTATAAAAAGTTTTAAATTGCATGAGCTCTAAAAGGAACAAAATGTAGAACTTTTGATAAGATAAGATATGGTCAAGAATTTTCAATCACATTTAGAGTAATCTTAAGCAGAGGGTGAAAGACTAGACATTTCCATATTCCTTGAATGAAAAGTTAGTTCTAAAATATTTAATTTAAGGGTGGAATATGACTTAAGGAAAGATAGGGGTGGTCAATATGTGCTGAGTTCATATCTCAGCCCCAGATAAGAAGAAAAACAATTAAAAATGAGAGAAAGAGGAAAAAGAAGAACACTAGTAAACCAGATATCACTGTTGTCATCATAAACTGTTACCATTTCCTAAATAACTGAAATGTGCCAGGTACTTCTGGGGGGGCTTTAATGCAGCATCTCACTTTATTTTCAAAACAAGTATCTTTACTGCTGCTACCGCTAAGTCACTTCAGTTGTGTCCGACTCTGTGCGACCCCATAGATGGCAGCCCACCAGGCTCCCCCATCCCTGGGATTCTCCAGGCAAGAACACTGGAGTGGTTTGTCATTTCCTTCTCCAGTGCATGAAAGTGAAAAGTGAAAGTAAAGTTGTTCAGTCGTGTGCAACTCTTAGCAACCCCATGGACTGCAGCCTACCAGGCTCCTCCGTCCACGGGATTTTCCAGGCAAGAGTACTGGAGGGGGGTGCCATTGCCATCTCCAGATCTTTACTACAGAGGTGTTATTATTCCCATTTCACATATGAGTAAATTGAGACTCAGAAATCAAGAAATTCTCCCAGAGTCACACTAATGGTGACTAGTGTACCACAGTAAAGAAAAAAAAGTAATTTTATCAAATAAAAGTAGTGAAATAAAAATGAAGAAAAACACACCAGGACAAAAAAATATATTTTGAAAGAAACCAATGGAGAAAGACAAGAGAAATTTCCTAAGCAGATCAAAATGAAGACAAGGAGTGGATCAAGATCTCAAACTCTATAATTTTTTAACTTTTTCCCTTCCTGTCTTTGGCCAGTTCTCCCACCAACCCAGTCTTTACAGCCATCATTACTACCTGGGAAAGGTAAAAAGAACTCTTCATTCTCAATGTCAGTTTCCAATATTAAAAGGTAACTCTGCTTTACCCTCTGTCTTCAGAACAAGAGTAGGGCCCAGAAGAAACATCAGCTTCTGAAAGCCTGATTTTCTATGCCTGTGATAACACCTCTAGCAAAATACTAGGCAGCAGAAAGACAAGTTAACTGCTGAGGAAGCTGAGAATTATGCTATTGAAGAGAAGACAGTATATATGAACAGTACTAAATAAAAGTTAGGAGCTAGCAGAAGGGAGTAAAAAATAAAGGCTACAGAAATGGGAGAAAATCAATTGGGGAAGAATAAGAAAAGTAAAAGCAATAGAGAGAAAAGGCTGCAATTCCAGGCTATAACAAGCATCATTCTACCAGGAAGGGATTTTTTTTTTTTTCACCCAAGCACACAATAAGGATGTGGAAATAATGAGAAAGAAAAGTTTGTGATTGTTCAACTTTTTACAGAATCTTCAACATTTCAATTATTAAATGTTTTTATTTCTTCCCATGGTTTTCTAGGGTTATAGAGAAATAGACACCTATTAAAGATCACCCATTGCTTGTCTGTCCTAAACTGATCAAAGTCTTTAAGAAGGATATAATGAATAATGAATCTAATCAGTAAATAAGTTAACAAAAATGGTATTGTGATAGGCATTCCTTAACATTAAAACATTATATTGATAGACATCCCACAAAAACAAGAAACTTGGTTTCAAGACAAGCTCCTCAGTTTTCTATGTAATATTACCAACTTTCAGATGAAACAGAAAAATATTTACTTTTAGTGTCCTTCCCACCACTTTTGCTATTCTGAGCAACAGCATCAAACTCAAGAGAAACCTGCAGCTTTATTAGACAACTAGAAGTGCTCATCAAATGACAACAAAACTTTCATGACCAAGGAATAGAGCTGTCCATTATTATGAACCCCAAAGAAGTCTCCTAGAAAGTGGCATCCGGGTTCATTATGTTCAGGGAAGTGATACTGAAGAAATTAGAATGGACTGACTTTCAGAACCATGATCTAATAGCAAGTTCAAATCACTGTGAAAATGAAAGGCTTAGAAACACCAGACAACAACATGATGGGCTTCCTTCTCTACCTGAATCCAGCACATTCACCGTGCTCACTGCCTTCAGAATTGCTAGACAATTATCCATTTTTCATTTGCTTCACAAACTAAAAACCTACTTGCTCGGTCAAGAGCCCACTGCAGATAATGCTGGATTCAAACCTAAATAACTCTTCAATTTGTCCAACTTCTCTCAACTCCACAACAGAAGCAGTTAGAATAGATGCTAAAAAAAAAAAAAAAAAAAGGCATAAATGGATCCGAGGCCCATTCTTCCCTTGACTTTCCTCCTCTTTTCTTCATCTTCCTTACCTTGGAACTCATGTAAGAGAAGGGGCTAAGGAAATTGCTAGGCACTTTGATCCCCTCCCAATCTGGAATGAGAATGAAATGCATTATGGTCCCCAAATGACAGCAGAGACACCAATATACCCATTTTCTTCAGACTAACACTGGAATTCTAGAGTAGACATCTTCTTCCAGCACCTAAAAAAAAAATGCATCCTAAAACCATACACTGATATTCTTAAAGACAAGGTCTCTTGACAAAGAAACACAAGGTATTACTGGATACAAAAATGTATCCTTGTGTGTTATATGAATTTTCCACAAGCCACTGTGTGTTAGTAAAAGACCATTCTATCAAAGAAGGTATAGTAACATTCAAACTAATCTAAACTCAGGAGGAATTTAAATAGCAAAATTCATACAGTAAAGAATCTAAGTTAATGTGTTTGTGGATGCCCATGGGTAACAGAAGGCTTGGCTCCCAGACCAATGGGGCTCTGGAAGGGGACAATGCAAAGTCCTACCTGGTAGGCATCAGGAATGTTGACCGTCTCTCCATGCTCCCCGACATAACCAATGATACCTTTGCCCCAGGGGACCTGCACCTCGTTTGAGTTTTCTGTGCTGCTGCAGGGCAGCAGTGGGGTTCCTGCATGCACGTCAAAGAATTTGGAGACCAGGCTCTTCTTGCCAGCAGCCGCCCCTTCCACCAGGAAGAGAGAGCAGCGGTCTGCGTCCACCATGAGGCAGACAAAGATGAGGATCTTGTAGCTCAGACTGGTAAGATCAAGGTCATTGGAGATATCCTTGACCAGTTCCAGGAAGAACTGTCGCTCGTTATGCTTTTTGAGGTGGCACTTGTAGTCCATGGCCGTAGGGGGATACTGAGGCAGATTCACCCGAGATTCCAGCAGGGCACTGAGAATGTGGGCGGTGGTGGGGGGCAGGGAGCTGGCCTTCCGGAGGAGCGCCCTCCGCCGCACACTGCTCAGGGGCTCCTGGGCCCGGGAGGTCACTTGTTCATCGTAGGTCCTGTTCACATGGATGGCCTTGGAGCGGGCAAAACTCTTCCTCAGCTCCTTCTGAGAAGCTCTCCGCTGCAGGCTCTCATCGCCCCGGCTGCCACTGGCCCAGCTGGGACCCATGGGGCCCCCCCTACACTCTCCGCCGCCCGGGGTGGGCTGGCTGCTGGCAGGGCCGTCGGGTCCAGGGCCACCGCTCGCGCTGGCGGCCGGGCTGGGCCTCGGGCCTACCGCCCCCTGACCCTGCCCGTGCCTCTGCATCCACTTCTCCACCATCTCCTGCTTCCCCTTCCGCATCAGGTAATCTTCCAACAACTCTGGGTGCCTGTCCAGGAAAGTTTCCACCTCCCCAAAGTCCAGGCGGGAGGCCGCCATGGTCCCAGACTCAGCTTTCCCTCTGCCTCTCTGCACTGGGACCAAACGAGCCTCTGCTCCGGCCTCTAGCTGGTCCTGCCCATGGCTACCCCACCAGGATGCCGGCCCCGAGCTTCTGCCACCAGCGGAATCCCAAGGGGCTGGGAGGCGCCCGTTCCTTCGGGCTCAGACGGCGGCTGGCAGGATCCCCACACCCTGGTCCTGCTACTCGTGCGCCGCACAGGTGCCCCCACGGCGCTGCTGCCGCGGCCACGGCTCGCGCTGAAAACCCGAGCGACCGCGGCTCTCGCTCCGCCTGCCGCCGCCGCCGCGGCCGCCTGTACCGGATGAGTGGACCACTGTGGACGCGAGGCAGGGCAGGACACGCCCCTGAGAGAGGCGCGGGTCCCCCGGGGAGGAGACGGGTGGGAGGAGGCAGACGCGAGCTCCAGCCCCGCCAGAGTCCCCGGCCGGGATGCCAGGCGGTTCCTGGAAGAGTCCCTGGCCGGCCGGAATCGGCGCCCGGGAACACGACCCGCAGACTCCTGACTGGGACAAGATTAGAGGCGAGGCGCACCTCGTTCCGCCCCCTCCGTCCTTCCTTACCTCCCCAGCGCTCCCTCTTCCCCGCGCCTCAGTCCTCCAGCGTTTCACGGAGGCCCCGCCGGAGCCCAGTGGGAGCCCAAGTACTAGGAAGTGTTTATGTTTTGCAAGGATCCGACCCAGACGCTGACTCCGAGGAAATGAGGATGCTCAGAGACAGGGGGATTATTTTTCTGGGATGTGACTGTGGATTCTTGGCTCCTAGGCTTCCTGGGACTGCCCACTAATACTGCCCAGCTCCTTGTGGGTGTTCAGTAAATAGGTGTGGAACTGGATTTACGGAAATTACTAAATGAATTTCCCCGTCTGAGCAATTCATGACTTTAACCAAATTCATGGACCCGGGGTTGGGAACAGGAGGGTGGCACACGGAAGGAGGCTGTAAAACACAGTCCCTTGGATTCGGAACCCTGCCGAGCGGGAGCACGCGGTAAAGTAGACTTACGGGCCTCGGGGCTTCCTTCCAAGTCAGTCCTGCACACAGAGTGCCTACTCTTCTTTTCCTGAACGACTTGCCATCTCCTTCTTTCTCCACTGAGTTTGGCAAAGAAGGCAAGGCTCCCTTTAGTTTCAGTATCCAAGGGCTGTGGGTAAAGGTTTCTCCTCTGTAGGAGGCTTTTCTTTCTCCAGCCCGATGGATTCTCCAGATCTGGCTAGTCTCCTCTAGTTAGGCTAAGAATGACACCAGGTTCCCCTTGGGCCTTTTCCAACCTACTTGCTAAGCTTGGGTAATTTCCTGGCAAAGAGACTCAGCCTGATGACCCCTTCTTGAAGCCCAAGGGTCTTCTCTTTTGTGAGAAACAAGAGCAGATGGAGAACCATCCAGTTCCCTGGGACAGCAGGACAATCTAGACAAGCTCTTACAGAATGCCAGCAACCAGGGTAATAGAAAAGCTGCAGAGGAAACAGGTAGTGACATTTTTATGGGGCTTCCACGTGGCGGGACACGCAGGTGACCTCCACAGAAATAAAGCTTACTCCAGATGATGTCCTTGCAGCGAAAACAACAAGCGTAGCGAACACTTCCTATGTTGATCACTTTAAACTAACATGTTAATCTTCACAATAAATTTATGATGTGAGGGCTCTTATTATCTTGTTCTAAAGATGGGAAACTCTGCGAAGTTGTGTAATGTACCCAGCACACAGAGTGAGGTGGTGCCAGAGCAGGGGTGCAAATCTACTGAGGTTGGCTCCAGAGTGAGGCACACTCTCAGCCACATCAGTGGGTTGTCTCCCACCTGTGTCAGAGGAAGCCTAGCTCTGCTGGTAACAAAGATGCAGGGGCTGGCGCAGAATGATCTCTAAGCATTCCTCTGACAGCCACGGGAGGAGCAGAGAGGGAGAAGAGAGGCACTTGTTCAAAAATTCCAAATATCCCAGCTTAGTGCTATGATTAAGGGCACAGCCTTGACACTGGGAATGCAACTGTGAACAAAGACCCTGCCTTCATGGAGCTTACATTATGCTGGGGAGGCAGCCAGTCAACAAATGAAATACATACAGTTGACCCTTGAACAGCAGGTCCACTAAAACCCGGTTATTTTCCAGCAGTAAATACTACAGTACTATACAGTCTGGGGTTGGTCGAATCCATGAGTGCAGAACCACTGATACAGGGAGCCAACTATAAGTTATAGGTAGATTTTCAACTGCACAGGAGCCAGCACCCCTAACCCCTACTTTGTCCAAGGGTCAGTTCAGTTCAGTCGCTCAGTCGTGTCTGACTTTTTGTGACCCCATGAACTGCAGCACACCAGGCCTCCCTGTCCATCACCAACTCCCGGAGCTCACCCAAACTGTCCATCAAGTCGGTGATGCCATCCAGCCATCTCATCCTCTGTCATCCCCTTCTCCTCCTGCCCCTGTCAACTGTATACAAAATCAGAATTTCAGTGATAGGTGCAATGAAGAAAAACAAAACTTGGCAAAGTATTACATAAAGCGATGAGGTGGTGAAAAGGTCTCTACCTGAGTAGAGATCTGGTAGAAATGAGGAAATGAGCTACGCTAATATCTGTGGAAAAGAGTGCATCAGGAAGTGTGCGGAAGTTGTGAGGTGTAATGTGTTGGGAGCATTTATGAAACAGCAGAGAGATAAGTTAGGAGACAGTGAAGCAAGCATAGAATATTGGTAGTTGGGAGCTGCAGACTGCTAAGGGGATGAGTTGTGGTCAAGAATTAAATGAGGTAAAGTTCTTAACACAGTGCCTGATATAAATAAAGTGCTCAATAAAGTCCCCTGTTGTATTACTTTTATTCTTAGCATTGTTATTCTCCTAAAATAATAATGGGGCTTCCCCGGTGGCTCAGCGGTAAAGACTCTGCCTGCAATGCAGGAGCCGCAGGAGATGTGATTCGATCCCTAGGTCAGTATTGGTGCCTGGAGAATCTGTGGACAGAGGAGCCTGGCTACAGTCCATCGGGTCACAAAGAGTCGGACATGACTGAAGTGACTGAGCGCACACACCCACAAAGTAATAGTGTATGGCCACGTCTCTGGTAACCTGAGTGACTCGTCAGTAGAGATGAGCAGAGTGGTACACTGGAGCTGGCTTGCAGGGGCTCACAAGAGCCTGCTTTAGCATCTCTCCAACTTCATGTTCAGTGACATCATGTAGCTTGCAATCAGCCATGATGGGAATATTTACACCATGAAATCAACAAATGCTATGAATCAGGACTTCCCCCCGCCCCTGCCCCCGATTGCTAGTTGTTAAATGCCCGCTAGAATTCAGAGGAAACAGTTCAATCGCCCACCAACTGATGAATGGATAAATAAAATGTGGTGTACCCATACAGTGGAAAAAATGTATATGTAACAAATGAAATACTAAAATATGCCACAACTTGAATGAAGCTTGAAAACCTTGTGCAAAGAGAAAGAAGCCACTTACAAATGACCACATACTGTATGACTGCATTTATATGAAGTGTCCAAAACAGGCAAATCCATAGATTAGTGGTTACCAAGGGATGTGGGCAAGGGAAGACGTAGGAAAGTTGGGGGCAGGGGTAACCACTAATGAGTATAAGGTTTTTGCAGGAGTAAACAAAATGTTCTGAAACTGAGTGTGGTGATGGTTTCACAGATCTGTGAATATACCGAAACCACTGACCTGTACACTTTAAAAGGGTGAAGAATTGTATGGAGTGTGAATTATATCTCATTAAAGCTGTTATTAAAACAACAACAAAAGCCATTTACCAGCACTCAACTGGTGAGAATAGAGTGGCACTGCTGTGCAAGGAGGCAAGCAAAGCAATGAGCTTCAATGAAGGGAGAGAAGCAGACCACCCCTGGGCTGCCTGGAAACAGAGCTTAATAAATGGACATTTCCTCGGTTCCATCTTCCATGTATTCATTATGTAAGCATTTGCTGAGCATGTGTTATGTTCCAGGCTCTGGGAACAAAAGACAACCAAGACGAAACCTCTGCCTCTGATTGAGAATCTCAGTCTCCTCCGCCAAGAGGAGTGGGTGTAGGATACTGGGAAGGGTAGGAGGGGAAACTGAGCATTTCGGGCTGGGTTTTGAATTGGCTGGAGCCTCATTCCCTGCTTGGCTCACGAAGTCACTAAAGGAGTCGGTTTGAGGAAGACAATGAAGAGGTGGCAGACAGCACGACTAAGATGGTCCGAGGCTGTGGTGGAGGGCGACACAGAAAGCTGTGTGGCGATACAGCCCATTGCCATTTCCTCGTCACGCTCCATTTGTAGAACAGCATATGCTCTGGTCAAGATTCCAGCGGGAAGCAGAGTGCACTCGAAGTAATTCTAAGAGGGTAAATTCACAAAGGGACTCATTACAAAGGGGAAGTATATAGGTAAGCCACAGCGACCGTGAAGGGACTGGGACTCACAGCCACAGGGAAGTCACCTCCCCTGTTGACCTGATGAGAGCAGGAAAGAGGCTTGCGGACTGACTAAGCCTGGAGAGAAGCAGTGGGAGCCGGTCAAATGACATGGACAGCTCAAGCTGACCTCAGAGGAGGGATATCAGGAATAAGTAACTTGATCTCCTTCTTCCCCGTCTCTCCTATCCTGACCAGAGCCAGCTAGAGGCTAGGAGCTTGTTGATGGAATCCAAATGTCATCCCACCTGGGCAGAGAGTAGAGCAGGAGTTGAGTACTATCTAGAGGGGCAAAGGAAAAATACTTGGCCCAATATGGAACCTTGAGGAAGTCTCTTTAGGAAATACTGGATGCTATAACTCCAAAGAATTTTCTGTATAATTCTGCCCTCTTCTGCTCCCTGCTAATTCCATCAGAACTGTCTATAATATACCCTACACCCACATTTGCAGTCAACAAAACCCTCTATGGTACTCACTCTGAAAAGATATGATATTGTGAAGAGAGATCAGTCATCTCAAGGGAGAAACTCTGCAGGCTCCTTCCCTATCTATACTCCACCAGACTAGAAATATCGACCAAGCAGCCCCTCACTGGACTAGATCAAGGGGTCTTCCCTTCCTATTCCTTTCAAGAATGACTCATTTTCAAGTATAACTTGATCATTACTTTATCACTGTCATTATCAATCAGCATTTACTGAGCAACGTGCAAAGTACTGGGTTACTTCCAAGGTAACTTTTGTTATTCAAAAGCACACCCATTAAATTTTAGTACTGCATGAAACCTTAGAGATCATCTAATACTCCACTTTCATTTCACACCTGTGGAAATTGAGATTCAGAGCAGATATCTAACTCTTCCAAAGTTACCAACCAAGTACAACCTCTGATCTGCCCTTGGTTCCACCCCACCTCTACATCCAGAACTCAACACCAACCTCTTGAAGCCAATGAACTTCTGTTGCCTAAACTTGTCTCCTAATCATTCCATCTCCTAAAACAGACTTTCATTTTGTGACCATTAGACATCATCAGATAGGTTGATCCAACCTTCAAAATGAAACCTTCACTTCAAAAGTAAAATTGGCATCATATTCTTTTAGGAAATAGGACTCCACAGGATCAAACAGAAGACAGGTTATTCCCCTTCCAAAAAAGATGAAAACTTCCACAGAGATGTTTATGGAAATTTCATAAGTGGTCATAGTCTATATCAAATCTATACCAAATCTATACATCATAAGTGGTCATAGCCTATACCAATCCAAAACCTGAGGTGCTGTATCACTCAGGGTTCTTCAGAGAAGCAGAACTAATAAGAATATGCCGTTCGGTTTGGTTTTAGTCACTAAGTCATGTCCAACTCTTTCACGACCCCGTGGACTGTAGCCCACCAGACTCCTCTGTCCATGGGATTTCCCAGTCAAGAATACTGGAGTAGGTCGCCATTTCCTATTCCAGAGTACCTTCCTGACCCAGGGATCAAACCTAAGTCTCCTGCTTGGCAGGCAGAGTCTTGGACCACTGAGCCACCTGGGAAGCCTATACAGAGAAAGAAAAGAGAGACAGAGACGTTGCTAGAGACAGAGATAAAGGTAAAGATTGATTTATTAGGGGCAATTGGCTCATATGATTAGGAGGCTGAGAAGTCCCACAATCCGCTGACCGCAAAGTAGAAATCCAGAAAAGCCAGCAGGGCGATTCAGTGTGAGTCTGAAGGCCTGAGAACAAGAGGAGAAAATGATGTAAATCCTAGTCAGAGGGCAGGAGAAGATGAGATTAAATGTCCCAGCTCAAGCAGTGAGGCAGAAGGAAAAGGGTGAATTCTCCTTCCTCCGCCTTTTCTTCTATTCAGTGTAACATCATTCCATTAATGAGGCCTTCAATGGAATGGACAGTGCCCACCCACACTGGGAAGAGCTACGTTGCTGAGTTCAAATGTTAGTCTCAACCAGAAATACTCTCCTAGGCACACCCAGAAACAATGTTTAATCTGGGTACCCAATGGCACACTCAAGTTGTCACATAAAATTAACCATTACAGGAACCTTCAGTTCAGTTCAGTTCAGTCGCTCAGTTGTGTCCAACTCTTTGCAACCCCATGAATCGCAGCACGCCAGGCCTCCCTGTCCATCACCAACTCCCGGTGTTCACTTAGACTCACGTCCATCGAGTCAGTGATGCCATCCAGCCATCTCAGCCTCTGTCGTCCCCTTCTCCTCCTGCCCCCAATCCCTCCCAGCATCAGAGTCTTTTCCAATGAGTCAACTCTTCACATGAGGTGGCCAAAGTACTGGAGTTTCAGCTTTAGCATCATTCCTTCCAAAGAAATCCCAGGGCTGATCTCCTTCAGAATGGACTGGTTGGATCTCCTTGCAGTCCAAGGGACTCTCAAAGTCTTCTCTGGTTTTAAAGTTTGCAAGTGCCTTTTCCCTATTCTATTTGTGTAGAATCTCTACATATGCCTGTTTAAATTGTCACTCTCTATTCTAGTAGTGATTTCACCTTAATCCATGAAACTTGATAACCCACAGTAACTCACAAGAGAATGCTAAGTATATAAAGTAACAGTGTGGGTTTATATACACCAGGCAGGGTAAATTACATTAGCACTGTCCAGCTAGGCATCTGGGAATGAAGTCTGTTCCTTTTACTGAAGAAGAAGTTGTGCATGTAAATTCTGAAGCATGTATTTACACACGAGTGTGCCAAGTCACTTTAGTCATGTCCGACTCTTTGTGATCCTATGGACTGTAGCCTGCCAGCTCCTCTGTCCATGGGATTTCCCAGGCAAGAATATTGGAGTGGGTTGCTACTTCCTCCTCCAGGGAATCTTCCCTACACAGGGATCAAACCCGTGTCCCTTATGTCTCCTGCATTGCCAGATGGGTTCTTTACCACTAGCGCCACCTGGGATTTACACAACACCTAGACAAATATGGCTTCCCTCATAGCTCAGTTGGTAAAGAATCCACCTGCGATGCAGGAGACCCTGGTTCGATTCCTGGGTTGGGAAGATCCACTGGAGAGGGGATAGGCTACCCACTCCAATATTCTTGGGCTTCCCTTGTGGCTCAACTGGTAAAGAATCTGCCTGCAATGTGAGAGACCTGGGTTGGGAAGATCCCCTGGAGAAGGGAAAGGCTACCCTCTCCAGCATTGTGGCCTGGAGAATTCCATGGACTAAGTCCATGGGGTTGCAAAGAGTCAGACATGACTGAGCGACTTTCACTTTCACTGGACAAATATAGCTGCATTTACGAAGTATAATTACCTAATTCCTAGTATCACTAATCAAATTAACAGGTTGCCCTCAATAGCTCTTATATTCTTAGCAATAATCAGAGACAGTATATTACAATGGTACACTTATTGTTTAAAATATTTTAATGTTAAATTTTCTTTCTTACTCCATTTCAATTGTTTTTTCCCTCTCCCTTCACTATTAACATTTTTAGCTATTTCTCCAAAACTTATCTTTGAACAAAATATTGCTCTCATATTTAACCTACAAGGACCTCAGTTTCCTTAGATTGAGTGCTCCTAACACTGTGCTATCCCACATAGTGCCCACCAGACACATGTGGCTAGCTAAATTTAAATGTTAATGAATTAATTAAAATTAAATAAAATTATAAAGTCAGTTCTTTAGGAAACTACTCACATTTCAAGTGCTCAATGGCCATAAGTGGCTAGTGGCTACCATGTTGGATTGCGTGTACTTTAAGAAAGTTCTGTTTGAGAGTGCTGCTCTAAGACCATCTGCAGTGCTAAGATTCTGCGTTTATTTACCAGTGTCATTCAATGGCCTCCCAACTGTCAGGTATAATGGCCCATTTTAATCTTCATACTAGTTTTACGATCATCCTCTGTTCATGAAACTTTCTCTCAACAGTACCATTTCCCAATTCTGTATTATTTGAATGGATTTGAATTACATTCTCTCAAAACAGTGACTAGCCATCATGTCTCAGTTTATTTCACCGGTTTTTACACTTCCTGTGGCCTTCCTTAATGGCTGCAATTACTCATTTAAGGTCCATCCCATAACTGTAGTTACCACCTCTTGTTTTCACAGTCCCCAGTCCCTATGTCATGTTACAAGATGATTCCGTTTTCTATCAGCAGATGCTATCTTACTTAGCTGGGCTCCCATAACAAGATATCATGGACTAAGTGTCTTAAGCAACAGAGATTCACTTTCTCACAGTTCTGGAGGCTGAACGTCTGAGGACAGGATACTGGCATGGTTGTATTCTAGTGAGAGCTTACTTCCTGGCTTGCAGATGGCCACCTTCTCTCTGTGTCTTCACATGGCAGAGAGAGCACGCTCTCTGCTGTCCCTTCTGATTAAGGCACTAGTCACTTCAAACCAGGGCCTCACTCCTAAGACCTCACCTAACCTTGATTACCTCCCAAAGGCCCCTCTTCTCAGTGCCATCTCATTGGAGGTGATGAATTTTGCAGGGACACAAACATTTAGTCCATAACACATTGTACAACAAACCACCTCTAAACTCAGGTGCTTAATACGAAGGATTTGTTTGTTTACTTATCACAGTTGTGTGGGTTAACCAGTGGTTCTTCTGTTCCACTTGGAATCAGCAGGAGTCAATCCTGTGGCTGCATTTAGCTGGCAGCTGTGCTGCACGGGAAAAGGCCTCTTGCACACATCCAGGACCTCAGTGCTGGGGCTACTCAGTTTTCCTCCAAGAGCTTCCCTCCACCTAGTGTCTCGTCCTCAGTTCTTCTTCATATGGCTTGTCTCTCAACAAGGTCAGCTTGTCCTTCCTTACTGTGTAGCCACTGGGTTCCAAGGAAGAGTATTTCCAGAGGGTAAGCCCAGTGTGCAAGAGCTTATTAAGTTTTGCGTCATACTTAATGTCTCATTGGCCAAAGCCAACCATATAGCCAAGCTAACTGCAGAGAAGGGACAAGAATGTGAATCTTTACTGGGGCAGTACCCTGGGAGCCACCAGTCAACCACACCAGCTCTCCCCAGAATCTCCTACCCACACTGCCAATTGCTGCAAAGACATTTGCTCCTAAATGTCTTACAGGCACTTCAAATTTATCATTCCCAACATCACTTTCACTCCTCCCCACCTTAAATCACTCAATTCCATATATTTCACTTTAGAAATTTCTCTTTGAAACCAGATTCTCTTCTTTTAACCTACTTGCCTTAATTCAAGCCTTCATTAACTGCATAATTCTCTGCTGAACAGTACTGTCTTATAACAAGTATGATAATGGCACAGCCTTGATTATAAGCTCTTTTATTTATAGACTTCTGCATTCATATATGTTAAGTCGCTTCAGTAATGTCTGACTCTTTGTGACCCCATGGGCTGTAGCCTGCCACGCTCCTCTGTCCACGAGATTCTCCAGGCAAGAATACTGGAGTGGGTTGCCATACCCTCCTCCAGGCGATCTTCCGCATCCAGGGATCGAACCCACATCTTGTATATCTCCTGCACTGGCAGACATGTTCTTTACCACTAGTACCACCTAAGAAGGATTTATACACTTAAGTGAAAGTGAAAGTGAAGTCGCTCAGTCATGTCCGGCTCTTTGTGAGCCCATGGACTGTAGCCTACCAGGCTCCTCGGTCCATGGGATTTTCCAGGCAAGAATACTGGAGTAGGTTGCCATTTCCTTCTCCAGGGGATCTTCCCAACCCAGGGATCGAACCCAGGTCTCCGGCATTGCAGACAGATGCTTTACCATCTGAACCACCAGGGAAGTCCAACTTGATAAATTTAAGTTTATAGACTTAAGTCCTTGTCAAAGCTAAGTCGGGGATTGAATGACAACCTTCCACAAGATATGCCATCTCAGAACCTGTGAACATGACCTTATTTGGAAAGAGGGTCTTTGCAGATATAATTAAGGATCTCAAGATAACAGCATCCTGGACTTGGGCCTAAATCCAGTGACACTTTTCCTTATAAGATAGAGAAGAGAAGATAGAGATATTAGAGAGAAGATATTGTGAAGACAGATAGAGATTGGAATGATACTTCTCTAGGCCAAGGAACATCAAGGATTGCTGACAGCCACCACAAGCTAGGAGAGAGGTGAGGGGTGGATTCTCCCTCAGAGCCTCCAAAAAAATAAACCAACACTTTCCCACACCTTGATTTTGGAGTTCTGGCTTTCAGCACTGTCAGAGAATAGTTTCTATAGTTTTAAGCAAGGAGATCCAACCAGTCCATTCTGAAGGAGATCAGCCCTGGGATTTCTTTGGAAGGAATGATGCTAAAGCTGAAACTCCAGTACTTTGGCCACCTCCTGCCAAGAGTTGACTCATTGGAAAAGACTCTGATGCTGGGAGGGATTGGGGCAGGAGGAGAAGGGGACGACCGAGGATGAGATGGCTGGATGGAATCACTGACTCGATGGACTTGAGTCTGAGTGAACTCCGGGAGATGGTGATGGACAGGGAGGCCTGGCGTGCTGCAATTCATGGGGTCGCAAAGAGTCGGACATGACTGAGCGACTGAACTGAACTGAACTGAAGCCACCAAGTATGGGGTAATTTGTTGTGACAGCCCTGGGAAATAAATATAAGACCTTCCATCACTGTATCTCTGTTTCATCTCTGTTCTCATCTTCTGCTACTTCCTACCGCATAGTCTCCAAGCAGATGCCTTCTGTCCTCTTGTCTTCTTCCTGAAAAGTCCTTCTCCCCTGCCTTGCCCTTTAACGTCTCTGTTCTGTGAAGACCTATATTTGAAATGTCACATCCTAAATGAGGTTTTACCTGTCTCCACAGTGAGAAGCAGTGTTCCATCTTCCTGTGTGGCCTGTCCTCCTGCTCTCATACATTCTGGTCATATGTCTACTATAAATCATTCAATAGTTGGTCTCTACTTAACACAACGTGATGCATTTAATTCTCCATTTTAAAAGGTTTTATATCAAAGCACATTTTATTATTCTTTCACTTCTCTTTTTTATTGTCAATTTAGAAATTGAAAAAACTCTAAGCAAAAAGTCCACCTGCATTCATAACTGTATTAAAGAGTAATAAGTACCTAGAAGATAAATTTTTTAAAAATGTAAAGATACCTAGGTGAACAATAGCGACCCATGAGAATAACAGAAAAATATGCAGAAAATAACAAAAATATTCCATATCACGCCATAAATATTTTCTATATTCTATTTTCTCCTCGTCTCCTTAATATCAACTGAGTATTTTATCTCAGAATAAAAATCAGAAATAATTGAAGTATCTTGCTGAAGAATGATTTGTTGATAAAATAAATTGACTGGCTTTTGACTGTCTCAAAGTATTTCCTGTGCATTTGGAGATTCAGACAGCAGATAATGGACAAATTCAATATTCTTAAAATTCCTTGAATCTTTACAAAGGTAATTTTGCTAAAAATATCTTAAGCAATCAAATGTTTAGTTAAACACTGAGAATATAAAACAGTCAAAGGATCATCCCTTTCTTCAAAGAACATTACCTATAATCTAGCTAGGGAGATAAGATATTTACATACTGAAAATCACTCAGTCATGTCTGCCTCTTTGTGACCCAGACCAGAATACTGGAGTGGGTAGCCATTCCCTTCTCCAGGGGATCTTCCCAACTCAGGGATTGAACCCAGGTCTCCTGCTGCAGGCAGATTCTTTACCAGCTGAGCCACCAGGGAAGCACAATTGACAATACTAGATACTACTGATGGAGTAGGAGAGACAAAGAGATCTATAAAAGTAACCAGAAGTATTCTTAAGTGTCATATGGTATTGTTTATATTTAATAATAATTCATAATTAGTATTAATATTGAAAGGATAGGGCTACTAATACCAGAACAAAGGAGGTAAAAATTGAAGGAAAATTCAACAATAGATGGTTTAGTTTTCATTTAGGGAATTAACATAAGAAGAAGGATAGAAATAAATATTAAATAATGATGACTTTCCTCTCTCTCTCTTTTTTTTTTTTTTTTTTTTGGCCTCTCAGGACAGCTTTCGGGATCTTTGTTCCTGACCAGGGATAGAACCCATGCCCCCTGCAGAAGCATGGACTCCTAACCACTGGGCGGCCAGGGAATTCCCCTGATGCCTTTTTTCTTAATTGCCATGCCTTCATTCACTAAATCAAAAGTAATCAATCATTCCAGTTATTGCTTTACATGTCTTATAGGAAGAACACTATAAGAACAGAATAAGGATGCCTTATCATTTAAAAGACAGTCTCCATTTGCCTCATACTGTTATTTATGGTTTGATTCAAGGATGAAATATTACTCCCCAGAGTACCTTTAACAGCAACTAACACAAAAACGCAAACATGTCAATTCTTAATTATTTTTTATTTTTTAAGTGATTATGATAAATGAGGGCAAGGCCAAGCTATAAGTTTCAAATAAACTTTTTTGAAAATATACCACATATTATCCATAAAACATAAATGTTTTAATGTAAGAATTCACCTTCCCCAAAATAAATGCATGAAGATTAAAGACAATTTGAACTTTGAGAAACTATGACTCTCCTGCCAAATTAATCTTCTTAATATAATGTGAGATAGCAGCTAATGTAATTAGTTATAATTCCAGAAATGAATTACATCACTGTTATGTGCTTTAAAGAACAGCTAATGAATGTAGCCTGGTGCATGCATGCATGCTAAGTCTCCAGTTTTTTCCAACTCTTTGCAACCCTGCTTGGGCTCCTCTGTCCATGGGATTCTCCAGGCAAGAATACTGGAGCAGGTTGCCATGCCTTCCTCCAGGGGATCTTCCTCACTCAGAGATCAAACCTGCATCTCCTGCATTGGCAGGCGGGTTCTTTACCACTCGCCCCACCTGGGAAGCTCAGCCTTGTGCCATCATGGAAACTTGTTAATCCAAGATAGAATCTCATGCTGGATATTTCCCCTGAAATTTAGTCTCTGAAAGATTTTCTCACTTGTGTATATTTTTTTTTCCAGCATAAAACCTGCATCTTAATGAAATTCTATGTGTAGGAAATTTCTTTACCAGTTATTTTACCACCAAGAAATAAGCCAATTTAAATGTCTTACCAGATAGCAACATAATAGATATTTTAAAGAAAAAACAAAAAATTGGCCAAATTACTAAATTCATGCCACAATATAATAATAAAATAAAGAATGAGGTTAATTTCAGTCTTTCATCCAAATACTCTTTGGAGCAAAGTAAAATGTGTCATTTTCACCCTGGCTGCTTTTTTTTTTTTTTGTACTCTTTCATCCGTCTGCTCATTGGCTTCTCCAATGGGCTTCTCCAATTTTCCCTATTAAATGAGCCTCCAAGGATACTCTGACAATGACCTTGGAGGGAATTTACATCAGTTTCTGTTAGTTTGTTTGCTTGTGATAGTAATTTCATTGTATTGCTTCTAACCTGATCCTTTTTTTCTAAAATTGCAAGCTCATGTCTTAACTACATGCTTGGTAGGCTGGTTCTTCTCGTTGAGCAGATTCCCTGGTGAAGTGAGGGTGGTGCTACCTGTCACCCTCATGGTCCCAGTGAAGGCCACTGTGGGGAGCACAAGACCCTCTCTGCCAGTGCCCTTTATGATTCTAGGTTGTCAGAATTTCTATTTTGCATATTTTTCTTAGTTCAAGGAAAATACGAACTTTCCTTCAAGCTAGGACAGGGCAATTTATTTCTCTATGCCTCAGGTTCCATATCTATAAAATGTGAATCATTTCCCTAACAGAATTGTCTAGAGGATGAAATGAGTTCATACATGTACAGCACCTAGAACAGTATTTGACACTTAGTAAGCTCTCAGCAAATGTTAGCTATTCTACTATTGTTGTGGTTATCATTATTTGAACCACCAATCCATATTCCTTAAAAAATATAATTTTTGAACACACTATTTTCAAAGAACATAAATGCTAACATTAATGATTATTTTTAAAACCATAGTTTCTGCTAGCTGGAAGTAATTGGAAAAAAAGTCACTGTAGAGAAAGAGAATTGAACAGAACTAAACACATGAAGGAGCACAATTGTGGCAGGAAATTGAACCAATTCAAGGAGCCAAAAAACAACAAACAAAAAATACTGCTTAGAAAGATGACACACTTGCTTTTCAAAAGAACTGGCTGTGCTGGTTTCCCACCTGTTCAGGGGAGCCTTGCAGATCAACACGATCAGCCCTCTTAGGAAGTATCTGCATTACTACTCCCTGCCACAGTAGCTGGGGAGCCTGGTGGGCTTCCGTCTATGGGGTCTCACAGAGTCGGACATGACTGGAGCAACTTAGCAGCAGCCACAGTAGCTACCATGCCTTCTGAGAGGTGGTATGGCTAACACCACGTTCCCAAAACACACACACAGTAAGCTTCCCGATGACTCACTATGCAAGGAAATGTTCTTCTAAATTTTTATAAACTTAAATTTGCTGACACACGAAAAGAATTTACAGATTTTACTGTTATATCTGTAACAGAATTTTAGTGCCTTTTGTTCTTTTTTATTAGAAAAATATATATTTGTAAAAACTTAAATATAACAAGATTATATAAAAGAAAAGTAAAAGCCTTCCATCCCTGTCCCCTAGAAACACACTTATCATATAGCATGTATCAAGTAGCTGTGTAGACACCTTTACATATACATACTTTTGTATGTGCACAGAAAAAAAACTGTGTATAAAATTGAACAAGTCTATAACATTAATCAGAAGTTTGCTTTCTTTACTCAACAGTGTATTAAAGATATCCTTCCAAATCAGAAAAAATAAAACCTTTCAAAAGAACAAAACTTCAAAAAAGGCTTTTATCTTTAAGCAAAATTAACACTCCAAGAAGGAAGACCATGTTTATTCTATCCAGAATTATAAGAGAAGTGATTGTCTCTTCCAAATCAGAATTTAACTTTTAATGATAAATTATCTTCTTGAGTGGTTCACTAATGTTCTCAGATATAATAGTGGAATAGAATCATCTAGTCCTAGCTACCAAAGTTAACTAATTTTTCATGCTTCAAGTAAAGTTGCTCAATAATTTGATAATGAGTATAGAGTTAATCTAAAATTGGAATTTTCAAAGGCGTTGTTTTTTTCTCTCTCTCGCATATCAGAATTGGAGAAGTAGTAGGAGAGCCAAGGCAGAGCAAAGCTGATGGTTTCACAAGCCAGAATGCAGAACTGAGCAAGCCTGAAATGGGAGCAAGCAAATGCAAACAAGCACAGAAGCTAGAAATGAGAATGCAGCGAAGCTGCCAGCAAAGGAGATCAGCGACAAAATGAAAGGCAGTATACGGAATATAAGAAAACTCTCCAAATCATCTACCTGATAGGGGGTTGATATCCAAAATATATGATGAACTCACTCAACAGGGGAAAAAAAGGAAAAAACACCCAATTTAAAAAGAGGCAAAGGAACTGAACAGACATTTTCCCAAGAAGACATAGAGATGGCCAACGGATACATGAAAAGGTGCTCATCACCACTAATCCTAAGGGCAATGCGAATCAAAACCATAATGAGACTATTACCTCATACATGATAAAATGACTATTATCAAGAGACAAGAAACAAAAAGTATTGGCAAAGATGTAGAGAAAATAAATGTTTTGTTGTTGCAAGCCCCTAAGATTTTGTTACTGGAGCAAAGGTGACTAATACAGAAATTGGTTCCTAGAAGTAGGGTGCTGCTCTGTGGCCGTACCTTCTGCACCAGATATCAGGTGGCGTGGAAACTGTTATTTGGAGCCAGAAAAATGGTGACTCGTGTTATGCAAGTATCAAAAATTTGGTGAAATTTTCACCTGCAATAATGTTAACAACAGGTAATAAACCTAATACATTTATGGCTTTGGGTGAAGAGAATGTAAAACAAAATGGTAATAGTGTACTTTGGTCACGCCTAGCTGTATTTACGGAGAAGGCAATGGCACCCCACTCCAGAACTCTTGCCTGGAAAATCCCATGGACGGAGGAGCCCGGTGGGCTGCAGTCCATGGGGTCGAAAAGAGTCGGAAACGACTGAGCGACTTCACTTTCACTTTTTACTTTCATGCATTGGAGAAGGAAATGGCAACCCACTCCCGTGTTCTTGCCTGGAGAATCCCAGGGATGGGGGAGTGTGGTGGGCTGCCATCTATGGGGTCACACAGAGTCGGACATGACTGAAGTAACTTAGCAGCAGCAGCAGCTATATTTAAAAAAATTCTACAAAAGAGATGAGCTCATGAAAAGAACAGGCCTATCTACAAGCAAGATGCAAGGGAAAATACAGGACCCAGAAATCCTACAGTTGCCATCCTGAGAGCTACAACTGTTTCTCACCTCAATTTCAAATGAAATTTGAAAATACTCTGCAACACAGGTCAAATAAGATAGTCTGGAGGCAAAGAAAGGACTCAGAAAAAGAATAAGACTCCATGAAAGCCCTGATAAGTACAATCAACAAAAAGAACAAATATCAAAGAGATGTTTGGAGATGGTTGTATTTTAAATAAGGACTGTGTTTTATTATTTACAGGGCAGCAATGGAGAAACAGACATAGAGAATAGACTTATGGACATGTGAGATGTTTGGAAAGAGTATCATGGAAACTTATATTACTGTATGCAAAATAGACAGCCAATGGGAATTTGCTTTATGGCTCAGGAAACTCAAACAGGGGCTCTGTATCAACCTAGAGGGGTGGGATGGGGAGGGAGACGGGAGGGAGGTTCAGAAGGGAGGGAATATATGTATACCTATGGCTGATTCATGCTGAGGTGCAACAGAAAGCAACAAAATTCTGTAAAGCAATTATCCTTCAATTAGAAAATAAATAAAAGAAAAAGGACTGTGTTTTAAAAGACAATGTTAAAAAGAACTGTGACTGTTAAACATAAGAACAGTAAACATAAAACAATCGTTGGGCAGCAGTCATCTGGGGGCTTGGCTGGACTAGATGGCTCACTCTGTGTGGCCACTTCACAGAGACATCTGAAGTCTCGGCTCAGTGGGACTCTGCAACAGCTGAATCTGTTGATTTTTCTCTCTCACTCCCCCAGTTCAATCAATCAATCCCTCTCCTTGTCTCTCTTTCTGTATTGTTTCAGGCCCTCTCATTCATCATAAAGTTTCTCCATGTGGTCTTTCCAGCAGGATGGCTAAACTTCTTACATGGTGGCTTAGATCTTCCAAAAATACAAAAGTGGAAGCTGCCAGGCTTCTTAAGACTTAAGACCAGAACTGGAATAGCATCACTTCTACCACGTTCTATTCATTAAAACGAATCAAGGTCAGCCCAGATTCAACATTTGAAGGAACTACACAAAGGCATGAACACCTGCAAGCCAGTTTATTGACAGCCGTGTTTGGAGATCGGCTGCCAAGATGCACAATAAATATTTATTAAGTAAGCTCATTTATTAATCGCCTTCCACTGTAGCAGAATACATTCTTATCGTGGACACCGAATGGTTTAAGATCATCACCCTTGTTTTCATTGTGTGCTTACTCAGTTGTGTCTGAATCTTTGCAACCCCATGGACTGTAGCCCACCAGGCTCCTTGGTCCATGGAATTTTCCAGGCAAGATATTGGAGTAGGTTGCCATTTCCTCCTCCACGGGATCTTCCTGATCCAGAAATCAAAACCACAGCTCCTGAGGCTCCTGCATTGGCAGACAGATTCTTTATCACTTAAGCCACCTGGGAAGCCCCTTATTTTCCTTATCAAACAGCATTTATATAGTTAAGATTTTCGCACTCTATTCCAAAAAAAGAAAATGAACCAAAAATAAAGCTCTTGGCAGGATTAATAAAGATTTTATTTCAGATATTTTGATTTCATATCATTGCTGTAGTTTAAGGAAAATTAAATGTGAGGAAGTATGTTTGATAACAGTAATTAAAAGTGTATGGACTTAGCCAGAATCCCACATGAAAATTTGAAAAATCAGTTATTTGGAAATTAGGACCCAGGTTCTAGCCCTAGTTTTTAATTTTTATTGGAGTATAGTTGATTTACAATGTCGTTTCCATTTCAGGTGTGCAGCAAAGTGTCTAGCTTTGAAGACTAACACTGACTGAATGTTTGATTTTGGAAGTCTCTCAACTTCAGTTTTCATAACTGTAAAATGAGATTATGAGGGCTAATAGTTTCCAAACATTTTCTAGCATTTATATCCTTTATTCAAAAGCAGTTGGAGGTAGGGAAAAAGGATATGGGGGAGGAGGGATGTGTCCAGCCCGTACTCAGTCAGAGTACTATTATTTTACATACTGAGCTTTCTTTGGAGGACTGCATTTAAACAAATGGTCCTGTAAATAAAATCTATTTGAAAATGAGAGCTCTGGCCCAAGTCCCCGATTTTATAGATGAGGAATTTTATAGATTTTGTCCCTTTGTCTTCTTCATGCCTGTCATCAGCTCTTGTTCCTTCAGACAACACCCCACCCTGACAGTGGCTCCTTATCCTCAGCTGCCCTACGACCATAGTATTCTGGGTTAAATGATGCCCAACTTTGTGGGGAATGAGGAATTCAAGATGAAGAACTGCATGGGATTGTGATGTCAAACTCACAAGTTGATGACAATGATCAGTGAGTGAAAAATACAAAGAAGAAACTCTAATTCTAAATTCCTACCCATGTTAATATTTTAGAAGTGATAATGAGAGAATAAGCCAATAAAATATTCTCAAAATCATGCTCTATTATATACGACATCTTGTAGGACACAAGCATTCAATTCAAAAAATTACTTAAGTAATAAATGGTACGTTGTTTCCCACAAGAACCCCTGACTAGAAGTTTACATCTAGGAAGTACTTCACTCGCTAGTGTAAAAAATGTTAAGAATGCAGGAACTAACAATGTTCCACTGTCTGATGAGTTCTCTCTGTTCCTTCTGAGACACACAAATAATTGCCAAGTTAAGTGATCTCACTTTTTCACTCTAATTAAGTAACACTTTATTCTTCCAAATCCTCAAGATATATCATAAAACTAAAACTCATAAATGCACATCTTATGTAATCATCCAACTGTCTACAATACTTTTCAAATATCTTTGTGTTGGAATGCAAACAGTATAACATTTCCTGGTCACTGAAGTCTCCTGGTTCCTGTTAATGGTGGTATAAAGCAAGGATACATACTTTCTCTTAGATTTCATAGTAACAAGAATGTGTTCTCTTATTAATGTGAACCCTTCTTTTTGATTGGAGACCTCATTAGATCACTGGAAAGGTAATTATTCTTTGCTAAAGGATCAAAGTTCCTAAGACCACAAAAGAGAGCCAAAGATGACGGGGGGTGACTGGCTCTGCATCTTGGTGACCGACCTGAAGCTGCTGTAGGCCAGCCCAACAGGTAGTTGGGAAACTGAGGACGGACCATGCAGAGCAAGGAAACACCTGTGACAAACCGGAGCCAGTGCTGCTTGCTTCTCACCGTTTCGCACCTTGAGTATGTGGGTGACCTGACCCAAGTCTTTCCCCTCGCAACAGCCCAGACCCTGGCCCCTGGCCCGGGACTCCAAAAAATTGAAAGGGATGTGGTAGGAGCTAGGGGAGCTCAGTGCCTGGCTGCTGCCCCCCACCTAAAGCCTGCTGTCAACAGAGTGGGACCCTGCCCTGACTATTCAAGTGTAAAGGCTTCCATCTAACTGCTGCTCTTCACATCTCAGGCAGACTTCTCATGTGACCAGTCCTAACCAGGAGTCATACAGAGAAGAAAGTTCTGGAAAACAGTTCCAACTTAGCTAGGTTGGCACAGTACCAAATTAACCGCAGTGCCCAGAAGTCCCTTCATGTAAACTCATCCTAAGATGGACTTAAGCGTCTCAAAGATGACGTATATTCATTCAGTAATAAAGCCTATGATAATACAGAATTTTAATTAATGTGTTTATTTGAAAATTTCCCTCAAAATGTTTTCCCTAATATTAGAAACATTGCTACCAGCAAAGAGATACTTATTTTGCTCTTACCTGGATACTCATAAATGTAAATCAACATTCAACAACTTATCACTAGCTGACAATTTTTGAAATGGAAAAGATCCACCTAATACGTCTCCATTTCCACCAAATGGCTTTTATCATTTCAGCTCTTCTCATACTATCATCTTTTTTACTACTCCTAGGTCAAAAAGTATTTAAACTCCAAACAGGAGGCCTTCATTCTCCTGTGCAACATGGCTTTTTCTCAGTACCACCAAGTTTATCTATCAGGACTGTATAAATCTGAACTATGATTATGAATATGAATTGAGTTCAAGCTCTTTCTCACAGAGCTCTATGTCTCATGCAGATCAGAACAGAGAGTATGTCACCCAGGTCTACATCACTGCAAACTCAAGTCAGCTCTGACACTGGTAATATAGCTTGAGAGTCCCTACAGATGTCTCTGACCTCATCAAAGAACTCCTCCAGGGAGAGAGTCACAAGGTCAGCTTTGCCTAAGACCCTCTCTTGGCCCCCAGGGACACACTCTCTGATTCAGCAGGGGCCCTGGGCTCCAGGAGGAGTACACCCTCTCCCACTTGCTAGAAGCATTAAGAGTCGTCCTAGGCACTTAAAGGATTTAATGGAACCTTCTGGAAATCACCATCTTTTCAACCATATTCCCCTTCTGACAGGAATATCTTCTTAGCAGTGGCATCTGTTAACGTTAGCTAACATATCCCTATGATACGGTGAAAAGTTATTGAGAATTGGAGTAGAAGATCCAAGTTTTGGTTCTGGCACCAGACCTAAGTCTCACTGTAGAAGGCAAACTTCACCTTATGGTGTATGTGTGTTAGGGGGCGGGGTGGGTGGTGGTGAGTGGAAATGAGATGGAAATTTCCATGTTGTGAAGTGCAAATGAGATAATGGCTATCTTATCTTCAACTATTATGAACCTAACCAGTCCATTATCCATGCCATCAACAAGGAAACAGCTTCTCCTTGTGTGGGGCCGTATCATTCGGGTGACAGTACTGGAGATGACACAGCTCATTTCACACCACGCAGAGCCACTGTTCCCTTCTATACAGGCCTGCTGTGGACCTGCCCCACCAGGCCTCACTCCCACTTACTGTGAGGTGGGAGGTCTTTCACGTTTAGGGTGAAGGTTGTTATTCTTTCTCCCTGTCTCTCAGGGTCCCTGCTATCCCTCCCTACAGTCCAGCCTTATATTACTCAGGGTTAGAAGGGCATTGTAATGCCGACAGATAAATGCAGAAAACATGTATGTTATGGATATAAATGTCTATTAACATGGAACATGCTTTTCTCCTTCTCTCTAGGTTTTATTTTATGTCACCTATGGTCAACAATTGCAATTTTTTCCCCAATAACATTCCTAGATAAGATCATATATTTGACTTCATTTTCCCTACTTTTTTTTCCTTGAAGTTATTTTAAGTATTGTTTATAAAGGCAAACATATAACCAAAACAACTTAATGAAAAATTAAACCTAATGTCTGCATATTTACATTTAAAATGCAGAGAAATAAGTATGTGGAAACTATTTCCATTATCTGCTAGATATATAAAATATTTTGTGCATGTACAGATGACTGAAGAATAGTAAGTTTCAGTTTCCTTGTCTCTCTTCCTCCACCCTGACCTTGCTCACATCCTTAGCAACCAGACAAAATCAACTTCAGACTCTGAAGGGTAGGTTATACACAATCAAAAATATCAACTTTTATTTTAAAATGTTAAACTTGCTACAGGCTGATCAAGAAAGATCAAGTATGAATTTTTTAAACATGTAGTATTTGAAATTGGAAAATTTTGGTTTATAACTAATAATTTTTAAGTTGCAAGAACATTTCATGAAGATGTTGCCTGTTTCAAATACTCAATAAGATCTTCTCTCTCACTCTTCTTTTTAAGACCAGCAAAGATCATTTTAGTTCCAGGAATATATTTCTTTGGGTTCTCCAAATATTCCATCAAAGTCTGCTCTCCCCAGATAATGCCTATAAAGGTGAAAATAAGTTTTAAGTTCGCATAATTACATTTATAAAATTTACTTACTGATGTGATCTACATTCGTGAACAAAACCTTACTTTTGGACTCAATAGGAATGCTATTATAACTGAAAATACTTACAGTTTCTGACCTACAAGAAAATTTCAAAATTATCCTTTGGTGATCTACTGTTTGGGTTTCTTATAGAAATCCAATGCTGTTTAAGATTATCTAAGGTACACCAATGAACCATCAACCCAGACATGTGCCTAAGCAGTATGCCATCCTCCTAGAGTCACAGAGTTCATCTAGAAAAGATCTTAGAGATCAACTGACCCAAATCCTCATTTTGCAGATAAGTAAATGATGACCCAAAGAGAGGGTAATAACTTACTTTAAGATGGCAAGGCTACACAGAGTCAAGAACCTGTGACTAGTAACTCATATTTCCATGTTTGAGGTGGGGGGTTGGTTGGTTGGTTTTCTACCAATCACAGCAAGCTGCCTCTGTCTAGATCTCTACCAAAAACTTATGACTTCAGGAATCCAGTTTTAAAACCAGAGAAAAAAGTTGCCTGTAACTTTTTTTCCTTTCTGAAACCAGTCAAAAAGAACATGAACAAAGAGAAATAGAAATGCTAATTCTACTTTTAATAAAATTCTTGAGGGAGTGCCTCTTATTACCAAAGTTGATACAATTAGAAAACTACCACGGACATAACACCTGGACCAGAGTGAGAGGACGCTTGTCACTAACTTCAAGACTAAAGTTCCCCAGAATAGGTGACAAATCCTAAGGGGGCAGAGTCATAACCCTTTGGCCCCCAAAGAGTACTGTATATGTCGACTGGCTTTGAAAGTCTAAATTTAATTTGATATCATGGAGGGCCAGGGGAGCCAGGATTAAAGAAGAAAATACATCTTTAAAAGAAAGATTCTACCTTGTTACAGGATAGAAGAGAAAGGTACTGCGTAACCCTGGAACTACCAGACTTGGTCAGCTGAAGAGCCAAATAACCCCTCAGCCAACATTCACACATACACATATCTCTAAAATATAACTGTGGGTAAGGAAGACTTCATAACCAACTGGAAAGCTCAGACCCTCACTCTTACTGACCTTCTGCAAATATCCATCCTGACGAATCGTCCTCATCAAAAGATGAGTAGTAATCAAAAAGGAATCAGCGTGAAAGAGTACTAAAAACACATACACACAACATGCACACACACAGCAGAAAGAAATGCAAAAAAGCCAAAAGATAAACGAAATGTACACATCAGAAATTATCAGAAATATCATGACCACACTCCCATGGATTCAGAAGAGATCTTTACAAAGCAAGGGTTTACAGCAGAGCTGCAAAGGGTCAAAGAGAAAATGATAAAAACAGAAAACATAAATGACAGCAAAAAAAAAAAAAATGAAAAAAATTAAAAGTTTAAAACAATCAAAGGAAAAATAAGTTACAGAAGATAAACAGACGAAAGATATCCCAAATATGTACAACTGATGGCCCAAGTAATATTTCTTTAAAAAACAAATGAGAAAGTATAAAATTTTTAAAACATGTAGTCAAGAAAACTTTCAAAAATAAAAGTTCTGAGTCTACCAACTGAAAGAACTATCCCAGGAAAGTCTGAAGCAGATGAATCAAGGCTTACACACAACCCAATAAGTTACTAAATTTTAATAAGAGTTTTATTGAAACTTAGGGGGGAAAGAATAAAATAAAAATAAAACCAATTAACTTATAATGGAAAACAATCAGGCTGGCTTCAGATTTCTTCAAAGAATAATCCAACACAAAGCATACAAAATCTTGAGGAACTGAAAGAATCATCCAATTATTTTATGTCTAGCCAAAATATTCAAGTGTAATGGGAATCCATGGATGCTTTCAAACATTAAGAACTAAGATAATATGGCCCCAGTAATTCTTTCTTAGCATAACTACTGATAGATAACCTTCTACCAACCAAAAGATAAATACAGACACTGTGGTAAAAGCTGGGAATAAGCACTAATCCAATCTCAATGTAGGACAAGTGTTAAAGCAACTATGGTAATTATAATTACATAGGACATAAATTATATATATCATGTCAGAGCAGAAATAAAAACGTAAGTAGCAAGAGTTAAGAGACAGTATGGAAAAAATGGGAGGTTGTATAACTGCTTTGATTTTCTCATCCTCCAGAGAGAAAAACAGACAGATATTAAGTAGTTAAAGAAAATAATAGAGGCATGTGATAGAACTTAAAGTATGAATATGACCACTAAAATTATGAAGATGATTCAGTTCAGTTCAGTTCAGTTGCTCAGTCGTGTCCGACTCTTTGTGATCCCATGAATCGCAGCACGCCAGGCCTCCCGGTCCATCACCAACTCCCGGAGTTCACTCAGATTCACGTCCATCGAGTCAGTGATGCCATCCAGCCATCTCATCCTCTGTCGTCCCCTTCTCCTCCTGCCCCCAATCCCTCCCAGCATCAGAGTCTTTTCCAATGAGTCAACTCTTCGCGCCAAAGAGTTGATGCTTTTGAACTGTGGTGTTGGAGAATTGATGCTTTTGAAGATGATTACCATATAGAATTAGTTGGTGAAGGGAAAGGAACAGGGGAGGACAGGGAGACATGAGCATCACTTATATGGTGAATATCCTCTGGAACCATTTGAATGTTCAGATAGTGTAAATGATTTCAAACTATTTATTAAATGATTAGTACATTAATGATTTTATGTGTCCTACTGTCTCTTTATGATAAAAGGAAAAAGATTAATCTCTAATAAGTTAGTTTAGCTAATATGTTAAACCCATGATATGACTTCATTAAAGGTCCAAGAAGAACTGAGTTTGAATCTGAGTTATATCACTTGATAGCACAGAATCCTGGGCAAATCATGAGTTACTTTATTTCTAAAATTTACTCAATTATCACTGCCCCCCAAAAATATTATTTTGACAATAATAATTCTTATCAAGTCTGTCTTTGATCAAGCTGTGCTAAAGTATTTTTCAAATCTTTATTTTATTCTAAATAACATTAAAACCCTGTTAATTTTTACCAGCTTTAGTGAGATATAATTGACATATAACATTCTCTAAGTTTAAGGTGTACAATATGTTGATTTGATACATTTATATATTGATTTTTCATTATCACCATAGCAAGAGCAAAAAACTCCATCCCATCACATAATTGCCATTGCTTTTTGTAGTAAGAACATTTAAGATATACTCTCTTATCAACTCTAAAGTATATAATACAGGATTATTAGCTATAATCACCATGTTATACATTAGATCCTCTGAACTTGTTAATCTTGTAGCTGGAAGTTTGTATCCTTTGACCAATATCTCTCCATTACCCTAACTCCCCACCCCAGTCACTACTATTCTACTCTCTATTTTCCTAAGCTTGGCTTTTTTAGATTCCACATGTAAGTGATATTATACAGGATTTGTCTTTCTCTGTCTGATTTATTTCACTTAGCATGATGTGCTCAAGATTCATCCAAGTTGTTGCAAATAGCAGGATTTCCCTCTTTCTCGTGGCTGCATAGTATTCTGTTGTGTATAAGTAGCATATCTTCTTCATTCTTTCATCCATTGATGGACTCTAGGTCATTTCAATCTCTTGGCTATTGTAAATAATGCTATAATGAACATGGTGGTATAGATACCTCTTCAAGGTTCTATTTTCATTTCCTTTGGATGTATACCCAGGAGTGGGATTGCTGGATCATATGGTAGTTATATTTTTAACTTTTTGAGGAAACTATATACTGTTTTCCACAGTGGCTGCATCAATTTACATTCCCACCAACAGTGCAAAGCATTCCCTTTTCTCCACATCCCTGCCAATAATTGTTATTTCCTGTCTTTTGATAACAGCCACTCTAAAGGTGTGAGGTGACAATCTCATTTGCATTACTGGGTTACTAGTGATGATGGCCACCTTTTCGTGTATCTGTTGGCCATCTGTGTATCTTCTTTGGAAAATATCTATTCCGTTCCTCTGTAAATTTTTTAATTTGGCTGTTTGGTTTTCTCTCTATTGAGTTGTATGAGCTCTTTATATATTTTGGATATTAACCCCTTATTAGATACATGATTTCTAAATACGTTCTCCCATTCAGTAGGGTGCCTTTTAATCTTGTTGATTGTCTCTTTTGATGTTCAGAAGCTTTTCAGTTTGATATGCTGTTCTGTGCTTAGTTGCTCAGTTGTGTCCAACTCTTTGCAACCCCATGGACTATAGCCCGCAAGGCTCCTCTGTCCATGGGGATTCTCCAGGCAAGAATATTGGAGTGGGTTACCATGCCTTCCTCCAGGGGCTCTTCCCAACCCAGGGATCAAACCCAGGTCTCCCACACTGCAGGCAGATTATTTACCAACTGAGCCACTAGAGAAGCCCAAGAATACTGGAGTGGGTAGCCTATCCCGTCTCCAGAGGATCTTCCCAAACCAGGAATCGAACCGTGGTCTCCTGCGTTGCAGTGGATTCCTTACCAGCTGAGCTACCAGGGAAGCCCTTAGTTTAATATAGTCTCATTTGTTTTTGCTCTTTTTGCTTGTGCCTTTGGTGTCATATCCAGAAAACCACTGTCATCCAATGTGGAAGAGTTTTCCCCTATGTTTTCTTCTAGGAGTTTTATAGTTTCCAGTCTTATGTTTAAATCTTTAATGCATTTCAAATTAATTTTTGTCAGTAATATATAATAGAGTCCAATTTCATTCTGCTACTTATCATTCTTATTTCATTAGTAAAACTAACAAATACTCATATTATATGCCCAAGTAAGTTACAAATACTACTTAAACAATCTCACTTAGGAAAATTTTATTTCTAATTGTTAAATAATGTTAAAGACAAGCCTTATAAGCCTTTTATCTTTGACAATAGCCTATATTAAAAGATATATTTGTGATAAGTTTTAATATGATTTCAAATCAATATTAATAAGCAAAGAAAATGTTAAAAAGAAAGAGTTTTAAAATGTTGGCAGGTAGAGGGACAATAACTGTTCTAAAAATCAGAACTTTAAAAATTGACTGTTCTTATAAGAGGATAATAAAATAAAGACACTATAGAAAAATATTACTTGAAAAGTTAAAGAGCCATATAAATGCAAACAATAAATGCGAGTTTAAGACTTACTGTAATAAGTGCAATTCAATTCTCATACTAACTGTGTAGAGTTAGCACAGACTCCAAAGTTTCCAACAAGACTGCCTCACTTTAGACTAGTTGCAAGTTCAGGGTACCCAGCCCATCCAAACTTTTAACCAATTGGCTATAAATTTAAGGGTTCCCAGGACCCAATTAGGTATGATAATTCAGTAAAACAAATCACAGAACTCAGGAAAGCACCACTTAAAAATCAGTTTTACTATAAAGGATACAAATCAGTACCTGCCAAGTGAAGAGACCCACATGGTGAGTTCTGGGAAAGTCACAAACATAGAGGGTCCTGGCCCTGTGGAATCAGGACTCATCACCCTTCTAGTACATGGATGTGCTTACCAACAGGAAGCTCAAGCAGAGCTTCCAATTTAAAGTGGTCAGAGTTTTTGACTGGGGTTTCATTACATAGACTTGACTGACTGCATCACTCACTGTGTGCCTGAACTCAATCTCCAGCCCCTACCCCCTATACCTGGCGATTAGACTGATATTACCTAGTCCAAAGTCCCAATTCTCTAATCAAAGAGTTGGTCTTTCCAGCTTGGCCAGTCCCAGCCCTATCAAGAGCCCTACCGAATTTTCTCATTAGCATAAATTCAGGCTGCAATCTCAAGGCCCAACATTGAACAACCAAGACACTTGTGTGTGTGTGTGTGTGTGTGTGTGTGTACATGTTAGTCTCTCAGTTGTGTCTGACTCCATGGACTATATATAACCTGGCAGGCTCCTCTATCCATGGAATTCTCCATACAAGAATACTGGAGTGGGCTGCCATTCCCTATTCCAGGGGATCTTCCTGACCCAGGGATCAAACCCAGATCTCCAGCACTGCAGGCAGACTTTTTTTTACCATTTGAGCCACCAGGGCAAACTGTCTTATCACTGGGAAATTCCACTGTTTTACAGATCCCTCCCAAGAACCTGAGATAAAGACCAGACAAATTCTTTATTAAAGAATATCTACTAACCAGCATTTCTACATATACTAAATACAATGATATTGTATTATAACAACTATGCTTCCCAGGTGGCACTAGTGGTAAAGAACCCACCTGCCAATGCAGGAGACCTAAGAAACACGGGCTCGATCCCTGGATTGGGAAGATCCCCTGGAGTAGGAAATGGCAACCCACTCCAGTATTCTTGCCTAGAGAATCCCTTGGACAGAGGCGCCCAGTAGGCTAGAGTCCATGGAGTCGAAAAAAGAGAAATGACTGAAGTGACTTAGCAGAATGTGAGTAATGTAACAACTACACAGATGTTTTAAAAAGGTGATAAACACCCCTGACTTGACAAAGATTAAACTTTATGTTGCTTTAATATAAGAATTTTTATCAATTGTCTATATATGTATTTTATATGTATGTGGCCATTTTTTGTTGGTGTCCCCTGAATAAAACTGTGTTGAGACCCCTAACCTCTGGTGCCTCAGAATGTGGCTTTGTTTGGAAATAAGGTCATTGCGGCTGTGATTAGCAATGATCACAACTGAAAAGTAAGACAGGCCATACTGAGGAGGACAGGTCTCCCAATCCAGTATTACTAGTATCCTTGCTAGAAGGCCATGTGAACGCAGACACAGGGGGACAATGTAACAATGAAGGCAGAGACAGGAGTCATGCAGCGGAAGGCCCCAAACTCCAAGTTTACTGGCAAACACCCAGAAGCTAGAAAGAAGCAAGGGAGGATTGTCCTCAGGCTTCAGAAACAGCATGGCCATGCCGACTTCCTGATTTACACTTCTAGCCTCCAGAGCTATGAACCCATAAATTTCCACTATTTTAAGCCACCTAAATTATGGTACTTGGTTACAGCAGCCCTAGGAAACTATTACCGCCCTCCAAGGCTAAGATGTAGCGGTAGTGCTCTAAAACAGACTTAGCATACACTTCCCGCCTCATCAGAGTTTGCCTGGGAACCCAAGTCTAGGAACAAATGGCTTTGCCACTTTTCCATCCTACTAAACAGCATTGCTCTCAAGGCTCTGAGAAAATGAAAAATATCTTATTTTCACATATGCACAGAAAGAGCTGGCAATCTAGATGTGTTAATTTTCTTTTACTCAAACCATTTGACTATCCATAAGGTCTCTTTCTCCAAAATTCCAGATAACAAAAATTTCACTACATCTTATCTATCTGTAGTATAAGTAACTCACAATTAATCTTTTTTATTGTAATATAAGTGCTGAACATTAAGCTTTCAATTGCTGAGGCAACTCTTTCAAATATATACATTTTGAATAAATGCACTACCAGCTACACAGAGTCCCTTGGACTGCAAGGAGATCAAACCAGTCAATCCTAGATGAAATCAATCCTGAATATTCACTGGAGGGACTGACGCTGAAGCTGAAGCTCCAATACTTTGGCCACCTGACTCTAAGAGCCAACTCACTGGAAAAGACCCTGATGTTGGGAAAGACTGAAGGCAGGAGAAGGAGGGGATGAGAGAGGACGATCTGGTTGGATGGCATCACCCGGCTAAATGGACATAAGTTTGAGCAAGTTCCGGGAGATGGTGAAGGACAGGAAAGCCTGGCGTGTTGCAGTCCGTGGGGTCATGGAGAGTCAGACATGGCTGAGCAACTGAGCAACAATTACCCAAGTAGATGGAGAGCCAGGTTGCCCACCCATGAAGTTCCCTTTCTTCAGAAAGTTCTGGTAGACCCACATACATATTTGACTGACCTTCTTGCTTTTCCCTTCCCATGCTTTAATTCGTGCTTTTATATTTTAAATTCACCAGTAAAGAGTGAACCCATAAAACCCTAGGCAATCCATCCTCAACCCCAATAAAAAGCAAAACTCCAAGCCTGTGCTCTCTCTCTCTCTACCTGCAACCACACTGTGTGGCCCCAGGCATGCTGTGTACCCTCAAGGATCTGTGAGTAATAAACTTTGGTTTTTTCCAGTTTCCTGATGTTGTTGCTAAAGTAAAGTGCACCTTGCAATCATATTAAGAAATCTAATAGGCTGAGACCAACCCCAAACACTATCTTACTAGAAACATTAATACAGGTTGAAATAAGCAGAATCCTTCTTTTGACAAAAAGCAAGCTATTACATGTGCACTCGAAAATAAAAAATAGTATACAAGATGCCAACTACCCATATTAAAGCCTTTCTCCCACAACATGGTCTGCAAAGCTCAATCAAGTAAGGTAGTTTAGTTTATGTTGTTGTTGTCATTTAGTCGCTAAGTCGTATCTGACTCTCTTGCAACCCCATGAACTGTAGACCGCCAGACTCCTCTGTCCATGGGATTTCGCAGGCAAAAATACTGGAGTGGGTGCCATTTCCTTCTCCAGGGGATCTTCCCAACCCAGAGACTGAACCTTCATCTCCTACACTGGTAGGCAGGTTCTTTACCACTGAGTCACCAGGGAAGCCCAATTTGGTCTATATAAGCAGTATAAAACCTACTAAGAAAAATTTTAGTACTAAATTCAAATCACTAATGAAAGGACTCATAGCTTCCAATAATCTATATTTAAAACTTCTTCAAACACCAAGTAAAGACATCACAAGAAAATGACAAACCAATTATCTCTCATGTAAAAATCTTCAACAAAGTACTAGCAAGTTTAATTCAACAGTACTGTTAAAAGAATTACACACTACAACCAATTGGGATTTATCCCAGGAATGCAAGAATAGTTCAACACAGGAAAATCAATATAGTACAAACATTAATAGAGCAAAAGGAAAAAAAAAGTGGTTATCTCAACAGACACAGAAAAAGCATTTCACAAAATCCAAAACCTTTTCATGATAAAAAACATTCAGCAAACTAGCAAGAGAAAGGACCTTGCCTAACGTGAAAAACAGAATTTATGGAAAACCCACAGCTAGCACCATATTCAAGGTAAAAAATGGAAACCTTTCCCTCTAAGATCAGGAACAAGATAAAGATTCTCACTTTTACCAGAGCTATTCAGAACTCTACCAGAAGTCTTAACCGGAGCAATTAGGAAAGAATAACAAATAAAAGCTACTCAGGTTGGAAAGGAAGTAAAACTATCTCTATTTACAGGTGACATAATTCTCTACATAGAAAATGCTAAAGAATCACAAAAAAATCTACTAGAGATAATAAATGAATTTAGCAAAGTTGCACAGTACAAGATCAACATGGCCTCTCAGGTGGTGCAGTGGTAAAAATCCACCTGCCAATGCAGGAGACACAAGAGACATGGGTTTCATCCCTGAATCAGGAAGATCTCCTGGGGTAGGGAATGGCAACCCACTCCAGTATTCTTGCCTGGAAAATTCCATAGACAGAGGAGCCTGATGGGATACAGTTCATGGAGTCACAGAGAGTCAGACGTGACTGATTGAGCACCCACGCCAAAAAATGGAAAGGCATCCCATGTTCATAGAATATAATGTTAATACCATTAAAATGGCAATACTCACCAAAGCAACTTACAGATATTATGCAAGTTCTATCAAAATTCTATAGGCCTTTTTTGCAGAAATGGAAAAATGATCTTCAAACTCAGGAAGTTACAAAGGGTCCTGAAAAGCCAAAATAAATACTGAAAAATAAAAACACTGTTGGAGGGCTCATCCTTTCGAATTTCAAAATTCATTAGGAAGCTACAATAACCAAAACAGTGTGGCACTAGTATAAGAACAGAAAGGCAATAGGCTGCATTGCTGTATGTCTGCAAGAACAGACATACAGACAAATGGAAGAGAACTGAAAGTCCAGAAGTAAACCTCAACTGATTTTCAACAAGCAAGTAAATTCCATTCAACTGTGAAAGAATGAATCTCTGCAACAAATGGTGCAAGGACAACTAAATAACTACATGCAAAAGAATAAAGTGGGACCACTACCTCACTCTATATAAAAAGTTAATGATAATTAATTAGAGGTAAGACAGTGACCTAAATGTAAGAACTAAAACTATTAGAAAAAAATATAGGGTAAACCTTTATGACCTTTGATACGGTGACAGATTCTTAGATTTAACATCCAAAACACAAGCAACATCAACAATAAAAATAAACAGACTTCATACAAATTAAAAACCACTGTTCATCAAAAGACATTATTTTCAAAACTAAAGACAATCTACAGAATAAGAGAAAAAACTGCAAGTCACTTATCTGATAAGAGTTTAATGTTCAGAATACATGGACACCTCTTGCAGTACAGTGCAGCACACATGTGCTCCGTCGTGTCCAACTCTTTGTGACCCCGTGAACTGTAGCCCATTAGGCTCCTCTGTCAATGGAACTTTCCAGGCAAGCATACTGGAGTCTTGCTGCCATTTCCTACTCCAGGGGATCTTCCCAACCCAGGGATCGACCCTATGTCTCTTGTGTCTCCTGCACTGGCAGATGGATTCCTCACCATTGCACCACCTGAAAAGAACTCTTAAAACCTGACAAAAAGTCAACTCAAATGAAAAATGGGTAGAGAATATAAACAGACATTTTTCCAAAGAAAATATACAAATGGCCAACAAGCACATGAAACAATGTTCAACACTATGGATCATTAAGGAAATACAAAGCAAAGCCACCAACGCTACTTCCTACCCACTGTTGCTGTTGTTTTTAGTTGCTAAGTTGTGACCAACTCTTTTGAGACCCATCAGCTGTAGCCTACCAGGCTTCTCTGTCCATGGGATTTCCCAGACAAGAATACTGAAGTGGGTTGCCATTTCCTTCTCCCAAGGATCTTCTCAACCCAGGGATCAAACCCGCATCTCCTGTATTGCAGGCAGATTCTTTACTGCTAAGCTACCCGGGAAGCACTCATATCCACTAAGATGGCAGTAAAAGAGAAGAAAAGGAGGAAATAACAAGTGTGGGTCAGTATACAGAGAAATAAGAATCCTCCTCCATTGCCGATGGAAAAGAAAAATGGTGTAACCACTGTGGAAAATAGTTTGACTTTTCCTCAAAAAGTTAAGTGTAGTTAACTGATCCAGCAATTTCACTCCCAGGTATAGATTTAAGGTAACTGAAAACAGGGACTCAAACAAACACTTTTTCACAAATGCTCACAGCAGTACTGTTTAAAATAGGTACAAGCTGGAAACAATACAAATGTCCATCAATTGATGAATGAATAAAAACAATTATATATATATATATATACACACAGACACACATATACATGCAATGGAATAGTACTCAGTAATAAAAAAAAGTAATAAAATACTGATACATGCTTCAATTTCAATAAAAATATGCTAAGCAAAAGAAGTCAAACACAAAAGATCATATATTATATGATTCCTTTCATATGAAATATTCAGAGTAGGCAAATCCATAGACACAGAAGATAGTTCAGTTCAGTTCAGTTCAGTCGCTCAGTCATGTCCGACTCTTTGCAACCCCATGAATCACAGCACGCCAGGCCTCCCTGTCCATCACCAACTCCCGGAGTTCATTCAGACTCACGTCCATTGAGTCCGTGATGCCATCCAGCCACCTCATCCTCTGTCATCCCCTTCTCCCCCTGCCCCCAATCCCTCCTAGCATCAGAGTCTTTTCCAATGAGTCAACTCTTTGCATGAGGTGGCCAAAGTACTGGAGCTTCAGCTTTAGCATCATTCCCTCCAAAGAAATCCCAGAGTTGATCTCCTTCAGAATGGACTGGTTGGATCTCCTCGCAGTCCAAGGGACTCTCAAGAGTCTTCTCCAATACCACAGTTCAAAAGCATCAATTCTTTGGCGCTCAGCTTTCTTCACAGCCCAACTCTCACACCCATACATGACCACAGGAAAACCATAGCCTTGACTAGACGGACCTTTGTTGGCAAAGTAATGTCTCTGCTTTTAAATATACTATCTAGGTTGGTCATAACTTTCCTTCTAAGAAGTAAGCGTCTTTTAATTTCATGGCTGCAGTCACCATCTGCAGTGATTTTGGAGCCCAAAAAAATAAAGTCTGACACTGTTTCCACTGTTTCCCCATCTATTTCCCATGAACTGATGGGACCAGATGCCATGATGTTAGTTTTCTGAATGTTGAGCTTTAAGCAAACTTTTTCACTCTCCTCTTTCACTTTCATCAAGAGGCTTTTTAATTCCTCTTCACTTTCTGCCATAAGGGTGGTGTCATCTGCATATCTGAGGTTATTGATACTTCTCCTGGTAATCTTGATTCCAGCTTGTGTTTCTTCCAGTCCAGCGTTTCTCATGATGTACTCTGCATATAAGTTAAATAAGCAGAGTGACAATATACAGCCTTGACGGACTCCTTTTCCTTTTTGGAACCAGTCTGTTGTTCCATGTCCACTTCTAACTGTTGCTTCCTGTCCTGCATACAGATTTCTCAAGAGGCAGGTCAGGTGGTCTGGTATTCCCATCTCTTTCATAATTTTCCAGTTTATTGTGATCCACACAGTCAAAGGCTTTGGCATAGTCAATAAAGCAGAAATAGATGTTTTTCTGGAACTCTCTTGGTTTTTTGATGATACTGCAGATGTTGGCAATTTGATCTCTGGTTCCTCTGCCTTTTCTAAAACCAGCTTGAACATCAGGGAGTTCATGGTTCACATATTGCTGAAGCCTGGCTTGGAGAATTTTGAGCATTACTTTACTAGAGTGTGAGATGAGCACAATTGTGCGGTAGTTTGAGCATTCTTTGGCATTGCCTTTCTTTGGAATTGGAATGAAAACAGACCTTTTCCAGTCCTGTGGCCACTGCTGAGTTTTCCAAATTTGCTGGCATACTGAGTGCAGCACTTTCACAGCATCATCTTTCAGGATTTGAAACAGCTCAACTGGAATTCCAGCACCTCCACTAGCTTTGTTCGTAGTGATGCTTTCTAAGGCCCACTTGACTTCACTTTCCAAGATGTCTGGCTCTAGATTAGTGATCACATCATCATGATTATCTGGGTCGTGAAGATCTTTTTTGTACAGTTCTTCTGTGTATTCTTGCCACCTCTTCTTAATATCTTCTGCTTCTGTTAGGTCCATACCATTTCTGTCCTTTATCAAGCCCATCTCTGCATGAAATGTTCCCTTGGTATCTCTAATTTTCTTGAAGAGATCTCTAGTCTTTCCCATTCTGTTCTTTTCCTCTATTTCTTTGCATTGATCGCTGAAGAAGGCTTTCTTATCTCTTCTTGCTATTCTTTGGAACTCTGCATTCAAATGCTTATATCTTTCCTTTTCTCCTTTGCTTTTGGCCTCTCTTCTTTTCACAGCTATTTGTAAGGCCTCCCCAGACACCCATTTTGCTTTTTTGCATTTCTTTTCCATGGGGATGGTTTTGATCCCTGTCTCCTGTACAATGTCACAAACCTCATTCCATAGTTCATCAGGCACTCTATCTATCAGATCTAGGCCCTTAAATCTATTTCTCACTTCCACTGCATAATCATAAGGGATTTGATTTAGGTCATACCTGAGTGGTCTAGCGGTTTTCCCTACTTTCTTCAATTTGAATCTGAATTTGGTAATAAGGAGTTAATGACCTGAGCCACAGTCAGCTCCTGGTCTTGTTTTTGTTGACTATATAGAGCTTCTCCATCTTTGGCCGCAAAGAATATAGTCAATCTGATTTCGGTGTTGACCATCTGGTGATATCCATGTGTAGAGTCTTCTCTTGTGTTGTTGGAAGAGGGTGTTTGCTATGACCAGTGCATTTTCTTGGCAAAACTCTATTAGTCTTTGCCCTGCTTCATTCCGCATTCCAAGGCCAAATTTGCCTGTTACTCCAGGTGTTTCTTGACTTCCTACTTTTGCATTCCAGTCCCCTATAATAAAAAGAACATCTTTTTTGGGCGTTAGTTCTAAAAGGTCTTGTAGGTCTTCATAGAATCATTCAACTTCAGTTTCTTCAGCGTTACTGGTTGGGGCATAGACTTGGATAACTGTGATATTGAATGGTTTGTCTTGGAGACGAACAGAGATCATTCTGTCGTTTTTGAGATTGCATCCAAGTACTGCATTTCGGACTCTTTTGTTGACCATGATGGCTACTGCATTTCTTCTGTGGGATTCCCTCCCACAGTAGTAGATATAATGGTCATCTGAGTTAAATTCACCCATTCCAACAGATAAGTGATTGCCAAAGGCTAGTAGTTAGATATGAGGAGTGATTATTTAATGGGTACAAGGATTTTTCTGGGATAACAGAAAAGCTTTGAAACTACAGAGGTGGTGATTGTACAACACTGTGGATACAGTAAATGTTTCTGAATTTTACACTTCAAAATGGCTAATCGTATTTATGTGAATTTCATCTATTAGAAAAATAAAAAGAAATATAAAATAAAGTAAAATAAAAATCTTTCCAAACAGTAGTATAGTAGTGATCTGAAATTTGGAAAAGACTTTGATGCTGGGAAGGATTGGGGGCAGGAGAAGAAGGGGACGACAGAGGATGAGATGGCTGGATGGCATCACTGACTCGACGAACGCGAGTCTGAGTGAACTCTGGGAGTTGGTGATGGACAGAGAGGCTTGGCGTGCTGCAATTCATGGGGTCGCAAAGAGTCGGACACGACTGAGCGACTGAACTGAACTGAACTGAACTGAAGAAATGCTCAGATCCCAAGAACAGTTCAAAACAGAGACGTACTTTATTTTTTAAGTGAATGCTAACTATATTTATAAATATATATAGATATCTCCAGGAGTAATAAATTGCTTTGCAAACATATTACAGTCTTTTGCAACTATTTAATTTCAACCTAAAATTCACTGCCATCTACATACCTTCTATCAACAAAGAAATGACTGACTATACTTTTTCAAGCTGAAATATAACTGAATATACTTTTTCAAACTGAATATACTATTTCACTCTGCTAAGAATCACTACCACAAATAGAAAATTACCATTATGCCATTAAAACATAATTTGATTTTTTAAATTTAGTTTATGCTTTTTCAAAATAAATGTATTGCAAAAAATGAAGTGCCTTGTATAGGCAAAAAATTAATGCTACAGATGATTGCTAATTTTGCTGATAGAAACATGACCAGTTATCCAAACACAGATCTTTTGATATACATTAATATTTCTGGAATATAAACATGTGGATTTTGTTTTTAATACTGCAAATTAGGAAATTATTATAATATCAAATCCTGTGCTTTGTTCTTTGCTACAAAGTTTCTGGTTCACTCCAACAACTGCCTAGCTTTTACCTTTGTTTTTGTTTGCCTTGGTATAAGAAAATCCTGGCGCTTGTCCTGTTTTTCTGCCAAAAAGGCCCCAGAGATTTGGACCAGTCTTGTGTTTTCCACCTTTCTCCACTGTGTGGCACTGAGCACATTTTTGAATAAAGATCTTCTTGCCTGCCTCAGCATCTGCCATTTTGTTCTGCAATGAAACATTAAAACCACAGACCAAAGAAAATATCAGATTTGCAAAGCTGGAGAAAAAGGAATTTCAACACTTTGACTGAAGTATTAATGATATTAAACCAAAATATAATTTAAACCATGTGCTTTGAATTCTGAGTGCTCAAAAACACAAACATAGCATTGAGTTTTATTAAGAATTATATCATTTTCAGATTTACTTTTAATTTCTAGCTATAGCTACTTTAGAAACTGCTGTTGGTAGAAGCCTGGTTTTATGTCGGCCTTCAGACAATTATAGGCTTCCCCGGTGGCTCAGATGGTAAAGCATCTGCCTGCAGTGTGGGAGACCTGGGTTCGATCCCTGGGTTGGGAAGATCCCCTGGAGAAGAAAATGGCAACCCACTCTAGTACTCTTGTGTGGAAAATTCCATGGACAGAGGAGCCTGGCAGGCTATAGTCCATGGTGTCACAAAGAGTCAGACACGACTGAGCAACTTCACTTCTTCACTTCTTCAGACAATTATAGTGATTTACATAAATCAATTATATTCTATTTTTCTTTTCACTTCCAAAAAGTATGTGTGTTAGAAATTATGTGAAGCATATGTCTAAATTGGTGCTTCCGTACTTAAAAATAAAGATAGAACAAGTTGGAAAGATGATTAAATACAATATTATTATAAGTACTTATATGCCTGCAATAATAGACAAAACAATAAAATACCATGAAGAATGAGGCTACATATGGAATGAGGCAAGATACATATAAGATATAATTTCATGTTTCCTTTACACTCTAAGCAGTAAACAAATCTACCAAGACTAAATCAAGCATTACCTGCAAATAATTAAATAACAATACTGAGTTCAGTCAGTATTAGTATACATAGCAGAAAATGTGTGGTCCTAAGTAGGAAAGATTTTATTTTACAGTGATAGACATACACAATAAATTCTCTACAAAGATATTTTTGTTAAGACTGCCAAAAACTCTCCTGTGTACCTAAATAAATGCCTCATCCATCTAAAATGATATAAAAACTAAAATAATTTGAACTTATTGAACAAATGTAGCTTAAAATGCTAATGGCTGCAGTACCCTGGTTTTGTTTTCCTGCAGTTTGTGTTCTTTGAAGAATGGGTGCTGGGGCAGTGGAAGTGGGGATGGATTCCAACATAAGAGTTACTGTTACAGACATCATGAAAATTCCTAATTCTTTGACAGGTTCTAGGCACATTTTTACCTTCATAGCTCAATTGAGAAATAGAAAATGTTTGTGGTATTCTGATAATATTGAAAAAACAACATTATTTAACTAAAGTAACTATTCTGGAGAAGGGCATGGCAACCCACTCCAGTATTTTCACCTAGAGAATCCCATGGACAGAGGAGCCTGGCGGGCTACAGTCCATGGGGACACAGCTGAAATGACTTAGCACTCAAAATAACTATTACTGTGAAGCTAGTATTTCATATCTATGTACCATGTGCATGCATGCATGCTAAGTAGCTTCAGTTGTGTCCACCTCTGTGGGACCCTATGGATTGCAGCTTGCCAGGATCCTCTGTCCATGGGATTCTCCAGGAAAGAATACTGGTGTCAGCTGCCATGCCCCACTCCAGGAGATCTTCCTGACCCAGGGATCGAACTTGTGCTCTCCACTGGCAAGAGATGTAGCTACTGCATTGGCAGGCAGATTCTTTACCACTACCAGCACTACTAAAAATACGACGACTATTTTTTTTTTAATCTATGTAGAAACCCAAATCAGTGTCAATAATCCACTTAAACGGAAGACAGAAGTTTTCTCTGGGCAGTATCCAAAACAATTCAACTGTTAATCAGTGCTTTAGGTCTAATACAAAGGTAAATAATAAAACATTTTATCCAAGAGAAGATTACTTTAAAATTCCAAACTTCAATCAGAATACTGCATTCAATTTCTAATTAGGTGAGTTCTATCAACTTTCTGTATAGGTACAGAATTCACTTAACCTTTGAATAGAGGACATAGAGAGGAAAACCTGAGTCACAAAAACAAACATAAGGCCTTTAGTAAAATGTATTCACTATACCAGTAAAGCTTATGTAATATAAAAACGCTAGGGAGGGGACATATGTATACTTATGGCTGGTTCATGCTGTTGTATGGCAGAAATCAACTCAACACTGTAAATCAATTATCCACCAATTAAAAATAAATTAAAAAAAAAAAGAATCTAAGAAAATCCAAATGTCATCTCAGTACTAAAGGAAACTTTCTTTCCAATTTTTATATAAAGCAGAAAGATCAGATTGATTTTTATACCAATTAAATTTTACCAGTAATTCAGGAAACTAGAGTTTTAAAAAAGGATAAAACAAAATATATTGCTTATTCACACAGATTTTACATGCAAGTCACTAAGAAAATATATACTGTCACTGTTCAAACTATCAGTATTTAACACAAAACACTGCTGCTGTCTTTAATCACTGCTGTGCAAGTATCTAAGACCCCTCTTCAAAGTGCATTAAAACCAGTAGATTCAGCAATGGCAGCAAGGGAGGACACAGGAAAACCAGGAAGGATCTCAAGGGAAGTCATTTTGTCTTATAATCATTTGGCACTCTACTAGTACTTAGTAATTAAGAAGAAATATCTCACTGAAATAGACAAAGATATGACATCTGGTATGAGAATGATCACTCATCCAAAAATGAATTCTAAAGCTAAATAGACCAAGATAAGAGTAGCAAGCAATTACAAATGCTTACTTAATGCCAGGCATATTCTAATGTGTAAGCCTGTACACATTATTTATGTATTTAATCTCCACGCCAGCCATGTGAGATAGATACTATTAATATCTCCATTTTTTATGGATGAGAAAAATGAAGCACATAGAGCTCGTTTCAAGTCATAAGCTGATGAAAAGTAGAGAGAGAGGGTGAAAGATGAGAGAATTACATCTATAATCCTAGATTTTTAATTTCAATGATTCCCTTCTAAGAGTGATTGAGGCAACCCTGTATTGAACATAATGTCTGACAGACTGCAGCTGCTAAACTGAGTGAAAATACTTAATGAGGAGTAAATGAAAAACTTTTTAATACTGGTACATACCACTGACATTTCTAATTTTTGCCCATAAAAAGAGGAATGTAGTAAGAACAATTAAGATACCATTAAAGTCTAAGAAGTCCATATAACCGAAGTGATGAAAGAGGAAAGAGAAGCTCACTAGAATATTTTAAGGATGAATACTACACTGACTTTAAAAAATTAAGTGGGATTATGCATGTTGGAGTGGGAAAAAACACTGGAGTGGAGTGTATCACAAAGATGTGACCCTGGGTAAATCGCTTCATGTCTATGAACCACATGCATAGGTGTTTCTATAGCCTTTCTCCTTTCTAATCTGCTATACTTGAACCTGTGAATTGGAACAAGAATCCAGCTTTCCAAACTCCTAATTGCCAAAGAAAGTTCAAAGTATCACACAATTGCACTCATCTCACATGCTAGCAAAGTAATGCTCAAAATTCTCCAAGCCAGGCTTCAGCAATATGTGAACCGTGAACTTCCAGATGTTCAAGCTGGGTTTAGAAAAGGCAGAGGAACCAGAGATCAAACTGCCAGCATCCACTGGATCATCGAAAAAGGAAGAGAGTTCCAGGAAAACATCTACTGCTGCTTTATTGACTATGCCAAAGCCTTTGACTGTGTGGATCACATCAAACTGGAAAATTCTGAAAGAGATGGGAATACCAGACCACCTGACCTGCCTCCTGAGAAATCTGTATGAATCTCAAGAAGCAACAGTTAGAAGTGGACATGGAACAACAGACTGGTTCCAAATCAGGAAAGGAGTAGTCAAGGTGGTATATTACCACCCTGCTTATTTAACTTATATGCAGAGTACATTATGCAAAATGCTGGGTTGGATGAAGCACAAGCTGGAATCAAGATTGCCGGGAGAAATATCAGTAACCTCAGATAAGCTTTTGAACTGCGGTGTTGGAGAAGACTCTTGAGAGTCCCTTGGACTGCAATAGAGATCCAACCCGTCCATCCTAAAGGAAATCAGTCCTGAATATTAATTGGAAGGACTGATGCTAAAGGTGAAAGTCCGATACTTTGGCCACCTGATGCGAAGAACTGACTCCTTGGAAAACACCCTGATGCTGGGAAAGATTGAAGGCGGGAGAAGGGGAGGACAAAGGATGAGACAGTTGGATGGCATCACGCACTCGATGGACGTGAGTTTGAGTAAGCTCTCGGAGTTGGTGATGGACAGGAAGGCTTGACGTGCTACAGTCCACGGGGTCGCAAATAGTCAGACACTGAGCGACTGAATTGAATCTCAGCATGCCACCACCTCCTTTTGGAGGCTGACTTCTGCTAAACATAGGCTGAAGGTTCGACTCAAAATCAGTCCCATCCAGAAATCAGAAAGGCTGCAGTGAGGCCCCTGGTAGAAACAGTCTTCTGTTGTACTTAGGACTACTCAGGCCCCACCTGGCTAGGGCTAAGGAAGAGCTTCTTACTACCCGGACGGTTGGGATACTCCTCTCTGAGTGAACCCAGGCCTAAACTGTATCGTGGTCCATAATGGTGCTCAGATCACATGAGGTCGCAGGTCACTCCCTCCTAGTTAGTCCTACTTACCTCAGGGCCAGCGGCTCCGTCCTCCGCCTCCCTGCAGAACCTATAGCGTCAACGTGCAGCTGCTGAGCCACAGTCTGTCCTGAGATCAACGCTGGCGATACCGCAGCAGCGCCTCGAAGACTGTACTGCGGGCCCAGCCCAGCATGTGCTTCCGGGACGACGCCAGCCAATGGAAGGCAGGGCTCCGTCGGCACTGCTGATTGGTCCTCCAATCCCACAGGAACGCAACTCTCGCAGGAGCAAAAAAACCTGGCGCTGCAGGGGTGTTACTGATTGAGTCTAAATGTGCCAAAATGTTTATTTCTTTAACTTTTACCTAACTTACGAGTTATCTATGTATATTCACAGTATATACCAGTTCTTGCTTGAGGTAGGAACTCAACATTTTATGAATGATTCATTAGTGTTTGACTGTGGGAGTCAAATCATGTCAAGAAAAGAATAAGGCAAGTGCTTACTGGGGGCAAGACGCTGTGCCAAGCAACTTGGAAGGAAAAACACTGAGGTTCCAATTTTCTATGAGGTATAATCCAGCTGGGGCAAGATTAAGGTACATTAAAAGTTAAGTCATTATAAATGAGCTACATAAAAGTGCAAAAAATAAGAACGGACAGCAAAGTTGCAAGCTGCCTGTTTAATCGCCAAAAGAACAGCAGACTAGAGTATAAATAGAAACAGAATGAGTCCTGGAGGAGCGAGGGAGGGAGATATAAGGGAGAGGACTGAGAAAGCTTTAAGAAGACGAGGGCACTGAAGGCAGACAGGTGAGAAAGCCAAAGCTGTGTTTAGGAAAACGTGAGAGGGAAAGTAGTTCACCTGTGGTTACACGATTAGCTCAGTGAGATGTGAGTGGTACAGGCTATAACAGAGAAATAAAAATATTAAAATAATTAGCTTATTAAATTTTGTGTTAGGTAAGTGCAAGATTTACCCATATTCTCTGGAGTGCTGTCCAATAGAACTTTCTACTATGATGGAAAATTCAGCGTGGACCCCATCTACTAGCCGCAAGTAACTCTGAGCACTTTGAGTGTGACTCATGTGACTAACTGAATTTTTTATTATTTTAGAGTTAACTTTAATTAATTTTAAATAGCCACAATTAACAGATGGTTGAATGAAACTAAGTGGTACCTATGTGTTCTGTCCTGTGAGCCACATATTTAAAAGATGTATGTCATCAAATTGAATCAAAAAGAGAAAAAAAATCTGGTTTTAAATATTATTCTCAAACTCAAAGACGACCAAAGTCAGGAAATAAAAGGAGACTACCATTTCTTGAGTGCATACCAATGCCAGGTTAGGCACTTGCATATGTTATCAGTAGCCTGTAGACTTACCGATGGGAAAATGGAGACTCTGGACCATATTCATGCAGAACAATCTGAAAGTTACTAATTGATCACCAGTATCAGGGAAAATATTTTAAAATCCAGTAAAAATTTGCAAATAAGGCAAAGCATTTTTACTTAATTAGATATAATGTATAATTATAATTATACATCCCTGGTGGTTCAGACAGTAAAGAATCTGCCTGCAATGCAGAAGACCCAGGTTCAATCCCTGGGTCAGGAAGATCCCATGGAGAAGAGCATGCCAACCCACTCCAGTATTCTTACCTGAATAATCCCAGGAACAGAGGAGCCTGCTCATATATGTGTGGTCATTACCACAGTCCATGGGTGAAAAGAGTCGGACATGACTAAAGCGACTTAGCACACAAAGACTAATATCAATAACCAATAAGCCTTACTGTAATTAGATCATAGTTTAGAGAAATTTTGGAAAGCAATGACAATAATTTATTGTTTTATCCTTGCATTTCAAAAATAAGTTACAATATCATCACTTTTAAAACAGATTAGTAAGAACTTATTAAAAATTTCAAGGCAAATCTGAATTTCATGTGAAATTCAGTGTCTATCATTCTAATAATTGTGCATTGTAGGCTACATGTTTTATTTCACTTGATCTGCAATGGCCTAGCATATCTTTTCTCTAATATAAGACAAATTAGTAATCATTCTTTCAAATCTCAGAATTTTCAACTGTTTTACTTCCATGTGATTCATGGTCAAATGTGACTTTATATGATTTGAAACATAAAAAAAATCTGTCATTATTAAGTGATGAAAATGTTCTACAACTGTGGAGATGGTTGCACAACTCTGTGAATACTAAAAAGCAATTAACTGAATTCTTTAAATGGGTGAATCATATATTTGAATTATATAGCAATAAATCTGTTTAAAATAGACAAGTCAAAGAAAAAATTATTCACTATAATTTATAATATAAGTAAATTTCTTATTTTCCTTGAATATGTGCTATTATTTCACATGATTAAACGGTAAAGAAATTTTGCTTTCTCAGCATCACCCAATATTTCTGACTCTGGCTTTGTTCTCTCCAATCTTTCATTCCTTCTAAAATAAAATTAACTACTCGAAAATTCTCAGGATACAAATCAGTAATCTCGTTTTACAAAGAAGAGAGATTTCCCAGAAAATGCTGTTTAAAAAAACTATACATTTTCCACTAGATGGCACTAGTGTTCAAATAGTATTGCTATTATACTGCACTTTTCTTTACATCAATAAAATTATTTTATTACGACATTGTTTTCATTCACTTTGACTGGTCTGGGCAAGACAAAGAGAAGTGGAAAGTTAAGATTTTTCCTTAACTTGTTAAGCTCCAGTGTAAACAGATCCCTCATTTTGCAGACGTGGGAAGTAATGCAAGGAAAAATTGTACCAATTTTGTGCTAAAGCCTGAGTGAGAACCCAGAATCCCTAACTCAGTTGCCATCATACAACTATACAATATTAAGAATGGAGGAGTGTACACCATAGACAAATGGAATAAGAAATTAAATTTCTATCGTACATTGTACACATATCTCATTTGATCACTAGGCTATTAGCCCAATATATCTTATCTCAAATAATCCTATCTCGAAAAGCCCAATCTATTAATTTCATAAAGTAAGGAGAGAATCATTTAACACGTATCACTCAATTATAGCACAGTGCCCAACACATAGCAGACCGTCAAAAACATTCCTGAGCTAATAGAATGGATGAATTAATTAAGCTTGCTTATGTGCTAAATTGCTTTAGTCATGTCTCACTCTTTCTGACCCTATGGACTATAGCCCACCAAGCTCCTCTGTACATGGGATTCTCCAGGCAATAATACTGAAGTGGGTTGCCATGCCCTCCTCCAGGGTATCCTCCCAACCCAAGGATCAAACCAGCATCTCTTGTCTTCTGCATTAGGCAGGCAGTTTCTTTACCACTAGCACCACTTGGGAAGCCCTAATTAAGCTCAACAACTATGCTATTTAGTAGGGTATATTATTTCTGCTTTACAGTTGAGGAAACTGAAGTTGAAAACTTGAAGTAATTTGCCCAAGCTCATATAATTCAGTGGCAAAACCATTTAACACAATCTGGTATTAGTTTGCACTATGTATTTTCTTACAAGACTTCCACAATAGAAAAGAAAATCTCTCTGAGAGCCAGCATCATGTCTTTCCTTTTCTCCATTGTATGTCCAGATCTTTACGCAGAGCCTGGATTATGGATGGTACACAATAAACAGTATTTATCTGTTGTCATTCATAGCAACCCAGGTCTTCAAGTTCCATTAACAACAAGCTTTAGAAGTCGACAGATTTCCCACTTTACCTGAACTGTAGGGCTTCCCTGGAAATGGTCAGTTTTCATTCCAATCCCAAGGAAAGGCAATGTCAAACAATGCTCAAACTACTGCACAATTGCACTCATCTCACACGCTAGTAAAGTAATGCTCAAAATTCTCCAAGCCAGGCTTCAGCAATATGTGAACCATGAACTTCCAGATGTTCAAGCTGGGTTTAGAAAAGGCAGAGGAACAAGAGATCAAATCGCCAACATGCGCTGGATCATTGAAAAACCAAGAAATTTCCAGAAAAACATCTATTTCTGCTTTACTAACTATGCCAAAGCCTTTGACTGTGTGGATCACAAGAAACTGTGGAAAATTATGAAAGAGGTGGGAACACCAGACCACCTGAACTGCCTCTTGAGAAATTTGTATGCAGGTCAGGAAGCAACAGTTACAACTGAACATGGAACAACAGACTGGTTCCAAATAGAAAAAAGAGTACGTCAAGGCTGTATATTGTCACCCTGCTAATTTAACTTCTAAGCAATGGAACTCCACTCCAGTACTCTTGCCTGGAAAATCCCATGGACAGAGGAGCCTGGAAGGCTGCAGTCCATGGGGTTGCTAAGGGTCGGACACAACTGAGTGACTTCACTTTTCCTTTTCACTTTCATGCATTGGAGAAGGAAATGGCAACCCACTCCACTGTTCTTGCCTGGAGAATCCCAGGGACGGGGGAGCCTGGTGGGCTGCCCTCTATGGGGCCACACAGAGTCGGACACGACTGAAGTGACTAAGCAGTAGCAGCTGCATGCAGAGTACATCGTGAGAAACGCTGGGCTGGAAGAAGCACAAGCTGGAATCAAGATTGCCGGGAGAAATATCAATAACCTAGATATGCAGATGACACCACTCTTATGGCAGAAAGTGGAGAGGAACTAAAAAGTCTCTTGATGAGAATGAAAGAGGAGAGTGAAAAAGTTGGCTTAAAGCTCAACATTCCGAAAACGAAGATCATGGCATCTGGTCCCATCAGTTCATGGGAAATAGATGGGGAAACAGTGGAAACAGTGTCACACTTTATTTTTCTGGGCTCCAAAATCACTGCAGATGGTGACTGCAGCCATGAAATTAAAAGACGCTTACTCCTTGAAAGGAAAGTTATGACCAACCTAGAGAGCATATTGAAAAGCAGAGACATTACTTTGCCAACAGAGGTCTGTCTAGTCAAGGCTATGGTTTTTCTATTGGTCATGTATGCACGCAAGAGTTGGACTGTGAAAAAAGTGGTGCACCAAAGAATTGATGCTTTTGAACTGTGGTGTTGGAGAAGACTCTTGAGAGTCCTGCAAGGAGATCCAACCAGTCCATCCTAAAGGAGGTCAGTCCTGAGTGTTCACTGGAAGGACTGATGTTGAAGCTGAAACTCCAGTACTGTGGCCACCTCGTGCAAAGAGTTGACTCACTGGAAAAGACTCTGATGCTGGGAGGGACTGGGGCAGGAGGAGAAGGGGACGACAGAGGATGAGATGGCTGGATGCCATTACCGACTCAATGGAAGTGAGTTTGAGTGAACTCCGGGAGTTGGTGATGGATAGGGAGGCCTGGCATGCTGCGATTCATGGGGTCGCAAAGAGTCGGACATGACTGAGCGACTAAACTGAACTGAACTGATGACTCAGAGGATAAAGAATCTTTCTACAATGCAGGAGATCCCTGTTGGAACCCTGGTTCAGGAAGATCCCCTGGAGAAGAGAATGGCAACCCACTCCAGTATTCATGCCTGGAGAACTGTATGGACAGGGGAGCCAAAGGGTAGCAAAGAGTCTGACAGGACTGAGCGACTAACACTTTCACTTTAGCTTTCACATTTCTCCTAGCTTCACAGTTGCATTCTTTTTGCCCTCAAGCCACGCATGGTTGCTTGTGGATATCAAGTACATCCCAGGTGGCTCTAATAGTAAAGAACCTGCCTGCCAATGCAAGAGACAAAAAAGACGTGGGTTTGATCCCTGGGACCTGAAGATCCCCTGGAGTAGGAAATGGTAACCCACTCCAGTATTCTTGACTGGAGAATCCCATGGACTGGGGAGCCTGGTGGGCTATAGTCCATAGCGTTGCAAAGAGTAGGACATGACTGAAGCAACTTAGCAACACAAAGATGGAGTTGTTTTCTGGTTAGGGCTCTGCTGTTTGTATTAATATTTCCATTGCTTTTTGTTATGCAATGGGCCCCAATTCTTCAACTCAATCTTCTCAACAATAAGACTGGAGTTAGATGATTGGCAGTAAAGGTGAACAGTTTTCAATTCAGTTCAGTCTCTCAGTCGTGTCCGATCTTTGCAACCCCATGAATCGCAGCATGCCAGGCCTCCCTATCCATCACCAACTCCCAGAGTTCACTCAGACTCACGTCCATCAAGTCAGTGATGTCATCCAGCCATCTCATCCTCTGTCGTCCCCTTCTCCTCCTGCCCCCAATCCCTCCCAGCATTAGAGTCTTTTCCAATGAGTCAACTCTTCGCATGGGGTGGCCAAAATACTGGGGTTTCAGCTTTAGCATCATTCCTTCCAAAGAACACCCAGGGCTGATCTCCTTCAGAATGGACTGGTTGGATCTCCTTGCAGTCAAAGGGACTCTCGAGAGTCTTCTCCAACACCATAGTTCAAAAGCATCAATTCTTTGGCGCTCAGCTTTCTTCACAGTCCAACTCTCTCATCCATACATGACCACAGGAAAAACCATAGCCTTGACTAGACAGACCTCTGTTGGCAAAGTAATGTCTCTGCTTTTCAATATTTTATGACCAACCTAGGTTGGTCATAACTTTCCTTCCAAGGAGTAAGTATCTTTTAATTTCATGGCTGTAGTCACCATCTGCAGTGATTTTGGAGCCCCCCAAAATAAAGTCTGACACTGTTTCCACTGTTTCCCCATCTATTTCCCATGAACTGATGGGACCAGATGCCATGATCTTCGTTTTCGGAATGTTGAGCTTTAAGCCAACTTTTTCACTCTCCTCTTTCATTCTCATCAAGAGGCTTTTTAGTTCCTCTTCACTTTCTGCCATAAGGGTGGTGTCATCTGCATATCTGAGGTTATTGATATTTCTCCTGGCAATCTTGATTCCAGCTTGTGCTTCTTCCAGCCCAGCGTTTCTCATGATGTACTCTGCATAGAAGTTAAATAAGCAGGGTGACAATATACAGCCTTGACGTACTCTTTTTCCTATTTGGAACCAGTGCGTTGTTCCATGTCCAGTTCTAACTGTTGCTTCCTGACCTGCATACAGATTTCTCAGGAGGCAGGTCAGGTGGTCTGGTATTCCCACCTCTTTCAGAATTTTCCACAGTTTCTTGTGATCCACACAGTCAAAGGCTTTGGCATAGTCAGTAAAGCAGAAATAGATGTTTTTCTGGAACTCTCTTGGTTTTTCGATGATCCAGCAGATGTTGGCAATTTGATCTCTTGTTCCTCTGCCTTTTCTAAACCCAGCTTGAACATCTGGAAGTTCACGGTTCACATATTGCTGAAGCCTGGCTTGGAGAATTTTGAGCATTACTTTACTAGCGTGTGAGATGAGTGCAATTGTGCAGTAGTTTGAGCATTGTTTGGCATTGCCTTTCTTTGGAATTGGAATGAAAACTGACCTTTTCCAGTCCTGTGACCACTGCTGAGTTTTTCAAATTTGCTGGCCTATTGAGTGCAGCACTTTCACTGCATCATCTTTCAGGATTTGAAATAGCTCAACTGGAATTTAGTCCTATGGAGCTATTCTAGTGGGCTTACAACCAAGATGGCAGGTTTGGTGGAAGAGTCCATGGGTTGTAGAGGAAGGGTAGAACCAGCAACAGGAAATCTCTCCCACCAGACAGGGCTCTTCTAGCAACAGGGAACCAGGATCGCACGCCTTATGTGTGGGCCTTGGTTCCACGCAATTGGGTGCCTGGACTGCGTCGGGCTCCCCCGGGCCGCTAGGGCGCGCTGCAGGCTGCCCACCACCCCTTACCCCGGAAGCCGTCTCACTGCGCGTCCGGCCTGCGCCGGGAGCCAAAGTTTTCAGTCTTCCGGAAACGGACCCCGGACCGGCAACGGCTGGGTGTGGTGCGACGGTCGTGGCTGGCACGGCTGGAGCTAGGAGGAGTAAAGGGGTGCGAGCCTGGATTCCGCCCCGGGTGGAGCACCATGGACGAAGCGGGCAGCTGTGCAAGCGGCGGAGGCTTCCGCCCGGGCGTGGACAACCTGGACGAGCCGCCCAACAGCCGCATCTTCCTGGTGATCAGCAAGTACACTTCCGAGTCGGTGCTGAGGGAGCGCTTCTCGCCCTTTGGGGAAATCCAGGACATCTGGGTGGTGCGCGACAAGCACACCAAGGAGTCCAAGGGCATCGCCTTCGTCAAGTTTGCCCGCAGCTCGCAGGCCTGTAGGGCCATGGAGGAGATGCATGGCCAGTGCCTCACCCCCAGCGACACCAAGCCCATCAAGGTGCGGGTGCCCGGGACCGGGTGTCCCGGGTGGGGGGCGGGGCGGATGGGAGCGGTTTCGGGGTGCGGTAAGGGCAGTGCGTTCGCTCGCGGGAAGCACCTGGCATTCCGGGGTGAGGCGGGGGGAGGCCCACGTTGCAGAGGATTTCCTAGGACCTCCCTGCACGAAAATCTGCTAGAGGGTGCGGGAGATACGGGATGCGGAGAGAACACCCGCTTCCGGGTCGGACCAGGTATCTGCGGCTACTCGGGCTGCAGAGCTGCGGTGGCTGGGCCTTCCCCCGCTCCCGCCGTCACTAATTCAGCTCCCAACTCCGACCGGATCTGCTATGAGAACTTTTCTTACCCTCCTCTCTCAGACGTCTTGGTTTACCACGTATAAAAGTAGTTAACTCTACTTTTCCCCACATCGGTAAAGTGCTTAAGAACTTGAGAAAAGTAGGTTTAATTGTGGCCCTCTGAAGTTAGGCATTTTCCCAGTACCAAACACAAGTATACATGTATATAATATTTAAGTGCAGGTAATTAAAACTACTACTATTGCCTATTTATCACACTTATGTAAAAATTTGTAATTTTTTTACAAATTATTATAAATAAACCCCTTTGTGAAGGTATTAATGTCATAGGTTTTGTTGTCACTTCTCTTTGAAAACAGACCAAAATAAACAGCCTCAAAAAGAGCCAAGTCAAAATAACAAATAAACAAAAGGAAAACGAGCCATATCATGGTGATGATAGTGTAAATTGTGTTATTATTATATGCTTCTTGGCATACTCCTAATTCATTTTGAAAGTGAAAGTGAAGTCGCTCAGTCGTGTCCGACTTTTTGCGACCCTGTGAACTGCAGCCCAAAAGGCTCCTCTGTCCATGGGATTCTCCAGGCAAGAATACTGGAGTGTGTTGCCATTTCCTTCTCCAGGGGATCTTCCCAACCGAGGGATCGAACCCAGGTCTCCCGCATTGCAGGCAGACACTTGAACCTCTGAGCCACCAGGGAAGCCCATAAATTCATTTTGGTGGTATTTATATTTAGTTTCCACATCTAATTTATCTGTAAAATTAATATATTGCCACATGGCAGGAAGGGTGATTTTGAGGGTTATCTGATTTAATCTATCCTTTTAGCACAGGGCCTGGTACAAGATAAGCCCTCTTGTGCCATGTTTGTCCATAGCAACAGTCTCTTCCCTATACTTCCTTTAGTAGAAAACAGAGGAGCCGGGAAATGCCAACAACACATTAGACAATAGGCATTCTGCCACCTCCCACCTTCTGAACCGTCTGAAATAAGTCAAAACAGATCATCAATGGAGTTAAGTTTAAGGACACAGCATGTAAAATCGAGGGGACAAACTTTCTATAAAGAGTCAACAAATATTTTAGGCTTTATGAGTCACATACAGTCTCTGTCATACATTCTTTTTGTTTTTTAACAACCCTCAAAAAATTTAAAAGCAGTTCTTAGATTATGGACTATAGAAAAACAGGAAGTTGAAGTTTGTTGACTCCTGCGCTAGTTTGATAATTTTCATCTTCTTTCAATTATGATCTTAGCAGAGAGAATTTCTGTACTTTGAACATAACCACAGAGGTCTCCTGGGAAACTTTGCTAAATGCCCCAAATTTGAAACATAATGACCCCCTCTTGCCCTGACTAAATTCCTACAAGAGAAGTAAAAGTCTGAACACTACAATGTATCCTTCCCTTTTAGCCACAGAGAAATTAAATGGTTTCCAGAGATAAAGTTTAAATTTTGTTTGTCATATTGTGCACTCAGTTTCAGCCAGCAGGTTTTTGGACTACAGTGCTTAGCTGGACAATCTTCACTCTTCACAGCATTCACTGTCTTCCACTGCATTGTAGTGGGTTTTTTTGTTTTTGTTTTTTTTTCTGTTTCTCAGTATTTCCAGTTAAATTAATTCAGCTTCAGTTTTCTTCATGTACTTTGCTTTTGTAAAGTTTCAAAAGTCCTACAAGATAAATAAGAAAATTTTAATAACAGGATTACAGCCAGAAAGGATTGTGCAAATGAGAATCCTGTAAGTGATCAACTATATTATCTTGAGGAAAAGGGTAAAATCTAGAAAGTGGAAGAGTAAAATCTTAGGAGAAATCATCAAGTAGGTGGTTAATTATTATACATATCTACTTAGATATTGTCTCCTCTATCAGAAATTTGAAATGCTCCAATCTTCTAAAATTTAGAAATTTGTGATCTGATGGCAACTCCAGTCACAGAGTACTCGAGACTTTTTTCTCCTGATGTCTTCTCGTATACTTAAAGTTTCCCTATTTGTATTTCCCTTCAGACTGTCCATTACTTAATATATCCCCTGGACTAACCTTCTAGTGGGCTATTTCTGTGTTATTCAGTACTCTCTGCTCAATACCTTATACAGTGTTGGGCATATGGTACATTTCCTGAAGGAATAACGTGGAAGTAGACGCTCTCTAGGGATGTCTCCAGCTATATCTTGTAAGCAAGGGTCTACATCTCTGTGACAGCTGCTTTCCAAGCACATATAATGACCCTCTTTTTCAGGATTTCTAAAATGTTTATAAATTCTTTGGTTTTTTAGTTACTGCCTCCTACGCTGGAATTTCATAGGTTCAGGTTTTCCCCACTGAGTGGTGTACAGCCCCTCTTCAAAGACAGAAGAAGAAGACAGAAAAAATTCAAGGGCCCTGTATTATGGTGGTTTACATTAATTCTATTACATTTCTTCAAGTTATGAAAAATAAACATAGCCATTATGCTTGTAGCTCTATAAACAAATCCATAACCGTAGTTAGCACATTCTTCTAGAATAATGTAAAACCAAAAAGCAATACCACAAAGCAAATTGCACTCCAAATAATAACCTAATGTCACGGATGATATTTCAGTACGACTAAATCACTAATAGAGAAATAGAGCCTCAGTTCATTGTGTGCATTTTCTTGCTCACACAGGTCATTCAAGTGGTCACTGAGATGATCCAGAATATAGCTGGGTTCTCTTTTTTAAGGATTAATATTAGAAAGCAAACAAAAATATGGCCATCTAGACTTAAATCCAACTATATCGATATTAAACATAAACTGGCTCCTATTAAAAGTCAGGGATTGTCAGGATTTTTTTTTAAAGGCCAAACTAAGTGCTGTGTACAAGAGATGCAGTTTAAGTATAAAGATACATAGTGGTTGAAAGTATTGAATAAACATATAGAAAAAGCTGGTAAAAGGATAAGGAAAGCTGGTATGGTATCAGACAAAAATGGTCTTCAACAGGAAGAGTATGAACAGAATAATTCCCTAAAAATAAAAATAGCAGTCAAAAAGTACAAAATAATTCCAAATGTTTATGCAGCCAATAATAGAACTTCAGAATACATGAAGCATTATTAATAGAACTAAAAGGAGAAAAGATAAATGCATAATCATATTTTTACACTCAGTCTCTGATAGGGAATGAAGTATGTGTGACATTTTAGTAACACTGTTCATCAGCTATGTAACTGACGTTTATTGAACACTGCCCAGCAATCACAGAGTATACATGCTCTCTCAGTGCACTGCCTCTTGCTCTTGGTGTATGTGTGTGTTAGTCGCTCAGTCGTGTAGTCATGTCCTATTCTTTAAGATCCTGTGAACTGTAACTCACCAGGCTCCTCTGTCCATGGAATTCTCTAGGCAAAAATACTGGAGAGGGTTGCCATTCCCTTCTCTAGGAGATCTTCTCAACCCAGGGATTGAACCCAGGTCTCCCGCATTGTGGACAGATTAAGTACAAAAGGAAAAAAATTTTTGAAAAAAACATAATGTGATGATTAGTGTTATCTCATAAAAGGTGACTGCAATAAAATTTGCTTTAAAATGTTGTTTGATGAGATCCTACCACATTGTATTTAACCTAACATCAATCTTACACTAATAATGCAGTAAGCATTCTTAAGAAACAGAAAAACAGTTGCCTGATATTTCTGCATTTTTCTTTGGGTTTTGTTTGTTTCTTAGGTTTTCATTGCTCAGTCCAGATCATCTGGAAGTCACCGAGATGTTGAAGATGAAGAACTTACGAGAATATTTGTTATGATACCAAAGTCCTACACAGAAGAAGATCTACGGGAAAAATTTAAGGTGCTTCTAATAGCTGATGTTTGTGATAATTTACAATCTTAAATTGGTTGTACAATTACTAAATCTTATGTTGTTTTAGTTCGATCATTAGATTGGTGGTGGAGAATTAAATAACTTTTTAAGCCACTTATTTTGATCTAGTTTATAAATATTAAAACTAAAATAATTTTTTTGAAAATATATAAAACCTGGAAAATATTAGTGATGGTGTTTCTCCCCCATTTAGCAAAAATACAGATTCAGGACATTGAAATGTAAAGCTCAAGAGTTTTAAGTAAGGTCACATATGTAATTATGTGGTGGGGCCATTATTCATGCCCAGGCTGTCTGAATCCAGAATCTGCTGTTGGTCTTGAAAATTTCAAAGCACCCTCTTAACATTGCTCTCCATTGCCTCTCACAGAGGTGCATCAGGCAAGCCTGAGTGTATGAACTGTCCTATCTCACATTTATTGCAAGCTTGTGACGTGTTGATGTACTTATTCACAGAAAGGCTTATCCTTTATAGTTTATGTTTTAAAATTAGGCCTTTGAAGGAGTTATATTGAAAGAAAAAAAATTACCTATAGCTCTCACTTTAGCTACTTTAGTCAGTGAAAGTTATTAGCTATTGTAGTCAGTGAAATTTGGAGACGACTTAAAGTCTCTTTTTAGCCATTGAATTTTATATCCAGTGATACACTTTCACAAAAACTATTTCAAAAGCAATTTTAAAATTGTCTTTTGAGTTGTAATTTTTTATTATTTTTCAGTACCTTCCCAAGTACTTGTGGGCAACAAGCAAGAAAGAAAACAAGTAATAAAAAGTAATTTTAAAACTTCCTCTGTCCTACCCAAATGAGGATTGAATAAAATACTTCAAAAATAGCAAATACTAAATATGTATACTCCATATTTTCTCCAATAGTAAGGAAAAAGTTCATACATTATAAACTTAACAAATTTTTATCCTTTTCTAAGTGAACACATGGCATTTTTATCTACATATAGTAAAGTTACAATTGATATCTATAAAATAAATAATAAACAGGATTTATATCCTGTATTTCTTCCAACATTAAAAGTAAACATTTACCACATATTTCTCACATAGAGTATTAACTTCTGAGTGAACCAGTATATTTTAAAGATGTACTTTGAGAAGCACTGCTTTAAAAGAATACATAATGATTTATTTATGTTTATGTTAAAAGGCAGATAAATAATTATAGATAATATTTACTGAGTGTCGACTATGTCCCAGACCCTGTATAGGCACTTTAGGTGTATTTGTTCTTCTAACCCTGAAAACAACCCTCTGGGTAGGTACAGCTATTAGCCCCATTTACCATGTAAGGAGACGGGCCAAGAGAGGGCAACTCAACTGCCCAGTATTTAAGTGGCTGAACCAAGATTTGAGTAAAGGCGATTCCAGTCCGGAGTCTCTGCTTAACCACCCCTGAGTAAGGCTTTGAAGCTATCCAGACCATGAACATATTCTTACTCTACCTCCTTGACTTCGGCAAGTAATTTGATTTCTCTAAGGCCCAGTGTCTGTGAGATAAGCAGTGTAACACATATATCCTTGAAGGACTGTTGTAGCAATAAAGTGATGTGTGTAAAGCAAATGTTCAGTAAATAAAAAGCATCATTATTTTGGTTATGTTATTATTTGGTTTTTATCATCATTAAGATTATTTTTCGAGCACCTTATTAGTTTGTGACATACTTATTCCATTGTTAAAAATAGCTGTAAATTCTATTTTCTTTTTTGAGCAAGCAAGAAGATCAGTAAACAAATTTTAAGTTAGTTCTGAAATCTGTTTCGTTTATTAATCTTGACTCCTCTAAGATCATTTCTTTTAACTCTCATAGGTGTTTGGAGATATCGAGTATTGCAGCATTATTAAGAATAAAGTAACTGGAGAAAGTAAAGGCTTGGGCTATGTTCGGTACTTAAAACCATCACAAGCTGCCCAAGCAATAGAAAACTGTGATCGAAGTAAGAATGTGTTCATTTACCATTGTTATTTGAGAAAGTTCTAATCTAATTATCTTAATAGTGGTTTGTGCTAATAGCCATATCTGCTAATTCAATCTCAGCAATGGTAATTTATATATAGTCTTAGGATGAAAAATATTTGGAGGTTATTATTAAGCGTTCATTGAGGCACTGTCTTGAAAAATATGAGCAATTGCATTAACTCATTAAGTGAAAATGCTGTTGTCCTAGTTTCATTAGTATTTCCATAGGGTTTTAGGGTTTTTTAAATTATTTTAGAATTTTAAGTATTAAAAACATTGACCAACCCTTTCAGGTTGGGGTTTTTTTTTTTTTTTTATATTTATTCTTTGTATTTTAAAGAAATTCAAGTAGTCTGTAATATTTGTTCATGTATGACTTAAACCCTAAATAGAAGTAAGTATACTAATAAACATAATTAATAAAGATAGGATTTTTAAGGTTTGCTAACTTTGGAAAGTAAATGCACATTGGGTTAATTTCAAGCTAGAGTGACATTACTGTTACTGGTGTACATTCTGAAGAATTAGAATTTTAGAGACCAAGGGAAATATTCTTTGTTGTCATACTTCTGATTATATTGAGCTTTAGAAATAAGATGTAGAATATTTATTTCAGTTAGTGGGTTTCAGGATATTATAAAATAAAGACATACTGGAAATGATTATTGTTAATCAGTAGAACGCTTAGATAATCTTAAGTTACACACCAAAATTTTCTCTCAGATCCTTCTAAATTTATCAGTCAGCCAGCATTAACTGAGTATCTGTGGTATATTCATCAATATAACTAGAGGGATGCAAGTGGAATTTATATAGCAACCCTGACATTTAAGGAATTTATAGCTATAAATTTAATAGCCATGAATTAAAATTTATAGCTGTAAATTATCTTGGATAGCCAAGATCTAATAGGCAAAAAATAGTTGAAGAGTTAATGGGATTTTTTTAAGCTCTTTGAAAGCAAGGTATATGTATGTCTTTACTTATCAGTTTCTGTCACCCTGAGTACCTAGTACTACTGTTAGTAGTACTCAGTATAGTGGTGAGCCCTCAGTTAAGACTTACTGAGATCTCTAGCAAAGATTTTGTCATTTAGAGTAGTCTCAATAAAAATATGCCAAATGAAAAAGTGTTCAAACGTGTGTGATATTGCCCATCAGTGGTGAAAACCAAGTGCACCGGTACAGCACGAAAACACATCCGGAGTAGGATTTGCACCTAGTGTAGAGGAGCCAGGGCAGATGATGAGAGCAACGTCAGTAAACACATGAAATATCTAGAAACGAATGTCTTTGCCTAATAGTGTGAAGGCAACAATCTGAGTAAACCTTATTATTCCTGTTGAGAAAGTAATCTAGGTACATTTGGACCGTATATGGGAGGTTATGAAAAGCTCAAGCTTTGTCCACATTAGAATTTCCCTTGAAGATTGCTTCAAGAGAAGAAAAATAGCAAAAACTATTTCAGGATCTTTGATCTAAACACTGTATCAAGAGTGAATTTCCAGAGAGAGAATTCAAAGAGGCTGGCTTTATCCTTTTTGGAACCACTGAATAATATGGTGAAAGCTGTGAACCTTCTCCCTTTGAAATACGCCACGTGCACATACACACAAAGCTCATTTTTGGACACCTAGTTAAAACTCTTAACCCAGAGACAAATAGATCAGTCAAAGGATTGTTGTAATTAATTGAAGAGAATGTAATTTTAAAACAGAGGCAGGGAAATTGGAGTAAAACGTAGCATCCTCTAAGTACATTTCAAAGGAAGAATGTTGATGGCATTTGGGTGTGCAGAAGCGCTGTTAGGTTTTGATGTTGAGAAGCCTGAGGGAATGATGATGTCATGTGTAGTAGGGATTGATTGATCAATGAATGAATGACTGTGATTGATATCATCTGTAGTGGGGATCGATCGATTGATTGGAAAGGATAGCATACAATCGCTGATCTTTCATGTCTCTATTGACCCATAATTTGGGATTCTTGCTGTTTCTCATTTACTCTTCGCTGTCTTTCCAAAATACGAAAAAATAGGTAGGTCTGGTGGAGATGGTTGTTGGTATAGATTTTTTTATACAATTATAAAACTAAATCAAGCAGTAGCAGTCGAGTATATTTATAAGTGTGCTAAATTTGCTATAAACTTTGAAATTCATAGATTGTCTTTTTCAGGTTATAGGGCAATCTTGGCTGAACCTAAAAATAAAGCATCTGAATCCTCAGAGCAAGATTATTATAGTAATATGAGGCAGGAGACTTTGGGACATGAACCTAGGGTAAATATGTTTTCATTTGGTAAGTAGGCTATCTTTACTTTAATGGTATGAGTAGTAAATATTCAGTCTGATTTGGAGGGTTTTTTTAATATTCTTTTATCAGCAGTCTAAATCTCACACAGTACATAAGAGAATTTATAGGGGTTTTTTAAAGTTGGTCATGATCCCTAATGTCCTTATTATTTAACGTTTCTTTTATTTCCAGTTAAGGTTTTTTATGGCTAGTTTTGCATTGCCTAAGTGTTAAACTATGTCACTGCCATTATGTGAGGGTGAGTTGCTGCTTATAAGTAGCTGATCAAGAAGTATGGAAAACATACATAGCTATCCCCTCAGTGTGAATCCTAAAATTTTATCCCTAAATTACTGATGCTTTAAAAGTAGGGTTAGAGAAAGGAGAGGAATGACAAAAGTAAACGTTAAAAAAGGGGGGGAAATGTACGATGATAGTAAGACCTGTAACTGTTACTTGGCATAAACTTCCTTTTAGGTGAAACACTTGCCATATTTTGCAGTTTTGCATAGTTCCTGTGAAATTAGACTACACATTTCTGCTTACATTTTTGAATAGAGGCGAGGAAATGGGGAGAGTTGTCTGTTTTCCTATCCTGTCTCTCCCGATAGTGCTGATGACCAGCATATTACAGAAAACAGTGCCTTTGATCAATGCAGAGCACTCAGTGACAGTTCATTTTATTTTCTAGTACTTAAAATGTTAAGTAAATCTTTGAATAGAAATGTAAAGATTTGCTTTTTTTTCTGTATTGCTGGAGAACAACAATCTGAATTTTCAAGTTTTGACAAGAATGACAACAGAGGCCAGGAAGCTATCTCCAAACGCCTGTCAGTTGTATCAAGAGTTCCTTTTACTGAAGAGCAGCTTTTCAGCATTTTTGATATAGTACCAGGCTTGGAATACTGTGAAGTCCAACGAGATCCTTATTCTAATTATGGTAAAATAATGTCTTTATTGTTTGTAAATGTACTGTAGTTTGTTAAAATGGCTTTTCTCCAGTAGCACTTTTTGAAATTTTTTATTGGAGTACAGTTGATTTACAATGTTGTATTAGATTTAGGTGTACAGTAAAGTGAATCAGTTATACATACACCTATATCCACCCTTTTTTTAGATTCTTTTCCCATATAGGTCACTATAATAGAGTACTGAGTAGAGTTCCCTGTGCTATACAGTAGGTCCTTAATAGCTATCTGTTTTATATATAGTAGTGTTATACGTCAATCCCAATCTCCCAGTTTATCCTCATCCCCCAAAAAAAGCTCCTCAAAAGAATGTGAAATATGTGAGTCTGATCTGAACCCTCTATTCCCATACATTTATCACTTTTTCTATCTATATCGTTTCAGCTGCCAAGATGACTGTATATTCTTTTCATATATCACTTCTCATTTCATTTCCTACTCAGTATGATAGGGAAAATTTTAGAATTTTGAAGTTTATTTCATAGAATTGAAATGTTAAGAAAAATTAGTTGGTTTTTAAGGTGTATCTCTGTCATACAGAAAAGCCAGTATCTTTAAATTCTTTGGACAGAACTTAAGCTAATGATTGTTTTTTTTAAAAAATACCATATTCATGTTTTTACGAAAATCTGGTCCATATTTTGCTTTATAGGAACACGACTGTTGAACACATGTATCAAATAATTTTGTTTTCTGACTGTTGAACACATGTATCAAATAATTTTGTTTTCTGATACATTTGATTATATATTATTAATGTTGTGATATTAGTGTCTTTCTATGTTGTTTTACTTTGTGACAGCACAGACTCTAGGTATTCAATCTGCTTTCTTTTTAATTCCCATATATTCTCTGCTTTGTTCTAGGTCATGGAGTGGTTCAGTATTTTAATGTAGCATCAGCTATTTACGCAAAATACAAGTTACATGGATTTCAGTACCCTCCTGGGAATCGGATAGGTGTCTCCTTCATTGATGATGGGAGCAATGCAACAGAGTAAGTACCATCCCAGGAGCTAGTCTGAAGCCAAGCTTTGGGTGTGCGTGCCATGACTGGGAGAATAAAAGTAGAAACAGTTTACCTCTCAGGTGAGGAAGTTACGCAAAGCAAGTTATTATTGAGAGACTTGAGTATTTCTCGTTTTCTGTAAGTTACCTGTTCTTATCTCCAGTCTCCTTAGAAAAATGGCAACGCAGATGGTAGCTGCACAGCTTGCATCAATGGTGTGGAATAACGCAAGCCAGCAGCAATTTCTGGTAAGTAGGTGAGAATTTAACCTTACAGTACACCATTAGGGTATAAAATAAATGTCGCCTCTGTTTATTACCTGTGTAAGAAAATGTTCAGAGATATAGTGAAAGACCACATAGGTGCCATGATAACACATCTGTTTTCAGCTCTTGACTTATTATAAAATCCCTAAAGTGCAGTTTTTTCTTTTTTCTCATTTTGAACCTAATTCTTGAACAGCAGTTTGGAGGAAGTTCTGGATCACAGCTGCCTCAAATCCAAACGGATGTCGCACTACCGTCATGCAAAAAAAAAGCTCCTCCTGACACTCCCGTGAAGGAAAGACTTTTTATTGTGTTTAATCCACATCCTTTGCCTCTAGATGTACTAGAGGATATATTCTGGTAAGATTTCAGTTCCATAGAGTTACATTTTATTTTATTTTACCTTACTATTTAAAACTTTAAAAAACTTTTTGGTTACGCAGCACATAGGATCTTAGTTCCCCAATGAAGGACCAAACCCACACCTTCATTGGAAGTGCAGAGTCATCCCAGGACTTCCCTGGTGGTCCACTGATTAAGACACTGTGCTGTATTGCAAGGCATGGAGGCTCGTTCCCTGGTGCGGAACTAAGATCCCATATGCTATGTGTAGAGCAGCCAAAAAAAATTTTTTTTTAATTTTAATAAATATTTTAAAATAAAATAATTTATTTAAACTAGACATTAAGCATTCTTGCAATCGGGAAATTTCCTGTGTCCAGTACCTCTCAGGTGGAGATGATTTGTTCTGTGGTTTTAAAAAGTCTGTGGTTTTATATCACCTTTAAAAATACATAGTTATCTCCTTTTCTCTATTATTTATATGTCTTAAGTCCCCACGCAGAATTTCCTTTTATTTTGTTTTGAAGACATAAAACATATAGTATTGTTTTGTAAATTACATACATAGAATGAACAAGTCATTTGTTTCTTGATAGAAAATACATGTGTATAGATCTGGCCAATAGAATTCTTTTCCTTTTCCTTTTCCTTTGCAGTTATAATTCAACTGAACAATGATTATTAAGCATCTTCTATTTTGTTAGCATGCTATTGGATCCTTAAGGATAATATAATTACATTGAGTAAAAAATTACTTGATTATAATGCTTGCTATTATATATAATAAGTACTCAAAAGGGGAAGACACTTGTTTCCAGTATAACTTCTTTAACCTTAACATTTTCTTTTTGATCTTTTCCTATTTGCCTTACAACATTAGTGAATTAAAAGATAGATAGAAAACTTGTTAGAGTTTCACAAAATATCAGCAATGTGGTTCAAGTGTTTTGATTTTTATTTAACTAATTTATTCTGTTTCTTTTTTGAACCTCTCTTCTGTACCTACTAAGTGCCAGAGACATTGTGTAAACATTATATCAATATTATGTAAACAAGACATAATAGTTCTTGTCCTCTTAGAACTGATCACATGTAAGAGACAGATAAGTGAATAGGAAATTACAACCTAGAGAGGTTAGTGTTGTGAAAAGGAATGTTCAGGCTATGAAATATATGGGAGGGGCAACAGCTATAGAAAGTCAGTGAATGCTTCTTGAAAGAAGAAAAGATTCTTTGGAGGATATAAATAATTTAGCCAAGGAAGAAACTTGGGCATGTGGGTGGTTATTCTGCCAGAGAGAACATGAATTATAGGATTTAAGAGACTGAGGAAAGATGAAGCAGGGAGAGTTCAAGGACCCAGGTCAAGAAAGGCCCACAAGCTGTTAGGGAGTTTATCCTTTCTCTGGAGGCATAAAGAGCTGCCAGAGGGACTGTGTGGGAGGAAATGATCCTATTTGTGTTTTAGAAAAATCACTTAGAAGACAGGGTAGAGGATGAGTTGGAGAGGGGTAAGCCCAGGATGCAGGGAAACTAGTGAAGAAGGTATCTGTTATTGTTTTTGTTCAGTTGCCCAGTCCGAATCTTTGCAGCCCCACGGACTGCCACACACCAGGCTTCCCAGTCCTTCACCATCTCCTGGAGCTTACTTATACTCATGTCCATTGAGTACGTGATGCTATCCAACCATCTCATCCTCTGTTGTCCCCTTCTCCTCTTGCCTTCTGTCTTTCCCAGCATCGAGGTCTTTAGAGTGAGTCAGCTCTTCGCATCAGGTGGGCAAAGTATTGGAGTTCCACTTCAGCATCAGTCCTTCCGATGAATATTCAGGACTGATTTCCTTTAGGATGGACTAGTTGGATCTCCTTGCTGTACAAAGGACTCAAGAGTCTTTTTAGCACCACAGTTCAAAAGCATCAATTCTTTGGTGCTCAGCTTTATGGTCCCACTCTCACATCCGTACATGACTACTGGAAAAACCATAGCTTTGACTATACAGACCTTTGTCGAAGAAGGTATTAGAATAAACTAAGAAAAAGATAATGATGCTCAGAGTGAGGAAAAAGACCTGAATAAGAGTGAAGAGAAATTAACTGATAGAGGAAATGTTTAACAAGAAAGATTGACACATACTAGAGATTGGATGTGGGGAAAGGAGTGGAAAAGGAGTCCAGAACGGATCCTAACTTTTAGACCTGGGCATATATGCTTATCAGTTTCAGTTGATCTCTCTCTCTTTTTTTTTTTTTTTTACTTTCAGTCGTTTTGGTAACCTGATTGAAGTTTACCTTGTGTCAGGAAAAAATGTGGGGTATGCCAAGTATGCTGATAGACTAAGTGCTAATGATGCCATTGCCACTTTACATGGCAAGATCCTGAATGGAGTCAGACTCAAAGTTATGTTGGCAGACTCCCCAAGAGAAGAATCTAACAAACGGCAAAGAACTTACTGATTCTTTAGGTAAGGTCTTTATCATATAAATTCTAAAACACATTGGCTAAATAGTATAATGAAAGAAATATATAGAGAATTTCTTTTTAAGGATTTAGAAGTTGTTGGTTAAAAACACTGTGACTTAAAAGTTTGCTGATAATTTTTACAATATATTTTTTAAACTTGGACTTTTTACACTTTAAAAAAAATGTCTTTTATGTATACAGGGAGAATGTTTTTGTCCTTCTGTGAAATAAAATCAGATTTCAGTTTAGAAAATTAAATAGTACTTGTGTATGTGTGTGAATGTCTTAGCTATTAAGAATTGGACTTCACGGTATGGTTACATAAACTTTAAAATTAGAAGACTTCTAAAGATTTTTTTAGCTAACATCTGAAGTTATCAATTAAGGTAATTTATGACAGTCTTGGAGAAGGGCATGACAAACCACTCTAATATTCTTGCCTGAAGAGACCCACAGACACAGGAGCCTGATGGGCTACAGTCCGTGGGATCATAGAGAGTCGGACATGATGAAGTGACTTAGCGTGCACATGACAGTCTTTATAAAGTATGTCTTGACAGGCATTAGTGAAATGCCTAAAAAGCAATATCTAATACAGTTGACCCTTGAACAACGCAAGTTTGAACTGCCTGGGTCCACTGTGGACATGTGGATGTTTTCAGTAGTAAGTAATACAATTTACTGAGGTTGGTTGGGTCCAGGGTTGGTTGAATTTGTGGACGTAGAACTGTGGGTATGAAATATGCACATTTATAAAAGGGTTCATGATAAATAATATGCAGATTTTCAACTGTGTAGAGGGTCACCACACCTAATGTCAACATTGTTCAAGAGTCAATTATAATGCATCTTTTTGGACCTAAATGGTATTTTTCTGGACTCATATTTGTGAATAAGTACATTAAAAGTACACATTCTGAAATAAGTGCATTAAAACTACACATTCATGTACATATGTGTATTTTCAAAAATAACCTTGATGTTTACCAAAAACTCTTGTCAATTATACATAATGCCACATACAACCTTATGAATGCCTTTTTTTTTTTTACTATTAAGAAGTCAAACCTAAATTTCTATATACAGGACAGTTCACATCTCCACAGTTTGGGGAAACATTGTTAAAAGTTACCATTGTTCAACTCTTTCACTTTTTTATTCTGAAAATGAATTTTGAGTTTCTGGGGAAGCTGAGTGCTTCCCTGTTCCCACACACACACACCTGCTTCCAAAGTCCACTGCTGGTCAAACTGCAGCAGGTGGTAAGCACATCCGATTCAGTTTGAAGTTACTGGCTCAAAAACAAGTTTTCTTTTCTAACCAATTATGAGAAATGGCGAGTATCAGAATGAATTGTCTCTGTCCTTACTGCAGATGACTTTTCCTTGGATGAAGCAAGTCACATGATTACTTCCTCCTTGCAGAAGGCACTTGTTGATAGGAAGTGCCCTCGGGCCATTATGAATATCTCAATTTAGAAATATTTTCAAATGTTACATAATCCACTCCCATTACTTCATACAGTGTAGAAATATTAAATTTGCCAGTGAAAAAGAATTAACAAGTCTTTCTTAAAGCAGTTTTTTGTCTTTACAAATAAAATGTTAAGAACTGAATTCGCTTTAGACGAGCTTCTAAAATAGCATGCAAACCTGCTTATTCATGTCTGTGAGTCTTTCAAAATATAGGTAGTAATTCTTGCTCTTATTCAAAGAATCTTTGTCCTTAAAAGAGGACAATACTAACTTCTTAATATGGGGAAAATATATAAATTACTCCTGTGAGTGAGCCTTTTATGAAATAATTATTTATATAGTATAGAGAATATTAGACTTAAAATCAGAAGATCTGGAATTGGGATTCCAGCTCTGACACTTAACAGTGATTTGGCAGTTATCTTTACCTTTCTGAGGCTGAGTTTCTCCACAGGATTATTGAGAGAAAATGAGTTGGCAAAATTCCTTATAAAACAAAATTTTTAAATACTTTGCAAATGTGAGCTAAAACTGATGCACTGATGACGTCATTGAAACTTTTTATGTCAGCTCATCAAAAATGGTCAGAAATTGAGTTTAATGGTACAAAACCACCTGGCTTTGAGAATGAAGCTTTAAAATAACATGTTTAAGTGTTATACTTCATCCAATTCCTTGATTAGAAGAAGTGTGTCTTCTTCAGCATGACTAGTCATGAAATACAAATCTGTCCTTTTTCCCTTTGTTGAGTGGTTATACGTATTCAGGGCAAAGATATGGTAGGGTCAGGTGAGTTGAAAATGGTAGGACATAATGAACTGTATTGGTTTTAAATGTCTTCTAGTTGCAACATGGCTTTTTAATTTATTTTTGCTTTGAATCCTCATTTACTGTGGATTTCATAATGAAATTAGTCTCTGAGAAATAAGCCTAAGATTAACTGAATTGTGCCTAGGAAATCGGAGAAGAAACTGGTCTAAGAATATCACTTTGAAAGTTGTTGAGTTCTATTTTGAGATAGATCTGATGTGCAAAATATGTTTCTCTTTCTATTTGAGGAAAACTCGAATTTTAGTATTCCTAGAGCATCCTGATCTGTGTGTATGTGTGTTTTTATAGGTCCATTTCCTTCTGTTTTTAATCATATAAAACAGTTTGTACAACTATTGCTTTTTTCACTTCCTCTGTTTTGTATCCTGACATACTGTTTTGAGGGAAATCCCTCTGAACTTTATCCTTGTTTCTCAGTTATGATTGAACAATTATGGTTAATTGAGTTCAGCCACCTAAAAGAACAAAATATTTTAGCATACATACTCTAGTTGGACTCATGGTTAAGAAGACAAATACAAGCACCCACTCAGTCAGCCTGGTGTGTAGGGATAAAACCCAAAGCTGTCATCCTCAAATCATACATGATTTTTGTATGCATTTTCCCTCCAAAAATTCAGTACCCACTTGCATCATCCTTCTCAGTAAGTTTGGTTTTGCTTATTTGGGGGCATCTGTGATTAAGTAAGCAGATAATATTGGGTGTATTGAAATAAGGGAACAACTAACATTGTAAGAATACTATATACAACAGCTCTTTCCTTTCAGGTGATGATTTTCATACTTGTGTTGTGTTCTTTCTGCAGAACAAAGACTAAATAATGACATAATCCTCAGCTGACTGACTGAAAATGTGACTGGACGCACTCCCTGTGGACAGTTGACGGCTTTTTTTTTCAAATACCTGATAGTTTGTACGCAGCGTTGTTTTGTCTGGGGAGTAAGATTGTTGACATGTGTTTTTCAACCACACATTAATGCTAAAACTAATATAGTAGTTGTTTCTTAGAGTAATATGTTGTTACGTGTGGCAGAAATAAAGTTTTCTTTGGTTAACTAAATCATGCCTTATTTATGTCAAAGATAAGAATGAGAAAAACTTAATAGGCAGTGTTTAGAAATTTGTTAAATGACATTTCATTGATTTTGAGATGCACATTTTTTCACATTTTTACACTTCTGAAATTGGAAATATTTTGATATCAATCAGTAAATAATTGACAGCCCTTTTTTTTTTTTCTTTCTCTCTTAGTGGAACATAAAGGTGCTTTCTTCAGTCAGTTGCATCTTAGATTCAATGAAATATGGTAATTGCTACTCACTCTATACATGTAGATTGGCTCCTTACACTTACTCTGAAGCAAGGGCTAAAAGACATATCATTAGAAATATTTTTATACTTTTTTTGTAGTTATACCAGAATACTTTGTTGGTAATGTTGTACAGATCTTTTAAGATTTTAGATTTTAAGATTTACAGCAGTTTAGGCGATAAGGAAAAATTTTAAGTTATTGTTGATAGTAAGTTTAAATAAATACCAGTGGCTTTGGTAAGTGGACATTTTTCCTCTATAAATATAAAATGTAATGGCTGCTCCAAAAATACGACCTATAAGCAATTTTCAGAACAAACTATGATAGGAAGAACAGTCGTTTCAAAAAAAGATTAAAAATTAGGAACTTATTCTGCTTCTATTTTGAAAATCCAAGAAAAAAATTTTATCTTCTCTTGAGATGAATGATACATATCATAAAGGTATAAAGTTGAGAGTTTGGCATCTTAAAAAAGACATTAAGTGGTATACAGTTGTTAAATACCACTTAATTGGTTCCTCATGCATCTTACATCCTGAGTTAAAAACAGTGAAAAGATTAAATTCACTAAGCATAATAATGTATTTCCTACTTGGACATCTCTCTGTTAAAAACTTAAAATCCTTTTTTTGAATCAGTAATTTTAACAAATTTAGATAAGAAAATATCCTGTCTTATCTTCCCAGGCAAGAGTTACTGAACAAGAATTGAGCCAAGTATCTTTCTGTTAGCCAAAGGCCATATTTTAAAAAGAAAGCCAATGATGTCTTTAGAAATGAAAAACTTCCGAAGAGAGTTAGGGATTAATTACCAATAGATTATTCATCCCAAACTCATTACTGCACGTGTAGTTCCATTTTCACAGATTAGAATTAAATTGTGTCTTGAAGTTTATCTAGCTCTACCACTCGATTAATGCTTGAATTCTCCCCCAGATATTCCTGCCAGATGGTTAATCTAAATAAAAATAGGAAGCTCCCTACTGCCTGAGTCCATTGCATGTTTGGTTAATCCTCATAATTGACATAAAACCTGATTTCTTGCTCTTTTACTTATTCACATGGGAGCTATCATATACCCTCCAGCCCTCCAAGTTTTCTGTTCTTCATTTAAGGTGAGATAGCCAGTTCCAGCCGGAGAAGGCAATGGCATCCCACTCCAGTACTCTTGCCTGGAAAATCCCATGGACAGAGGAGCCTGGTAGGCTGCAGTCCATGGGGTCACAAAGAGTTGGACACGACTGAGTGACTTCACTTTCACTTTTCACTTTCATGCACTGGAGAAGGAAATGGCAACCCACTCCAGTGTTCTTGCCTGGAGAATCCAGGAACAGGGGAGCCTGGTGGGCTGCTGTCTATGGGGTCGCACAGAGTTGGACACGACTGAAGCGACTTAGGAGCAGCAGCCAGTTCCAGCAAACAGTCATGATTTCAGTAAGATGCCTTGTCTACTTTGAGTTCTTCATATAAATTCTTAAAAAAATAAAAAAGGTATAATAGTTCTCTGCCTGCAAAACACTTCATTGCTTTTGCAGTGTGACTTTCTCTTGCACTTTCTCTCCCGATTGCATTCCTCAGTGAATAATTGTTGCTTTGGCTTCCATGTACATTTAATCTTAATCCTCTCAAACGTTTAGCCTTATTGCCACTTCCCTGTCTCTTGCAGTTGATGCCTAAAAATTTAAAAGCCAGAATGTCACATTTTTCTTAAAATAAGGAAATTCTAGAACCTAAAAAATAGCATTTAATAATCTAGTGCTTATGTCTTCACCTAAATGTTTACTTCTCAATTGCACTTTTGGTATAAGAATAAAATGTATAGACATTTTGATACCATGCATATGTCGGTTACTAAAATTGCTAACATAGTGTGGGTTTTATTAGTTTTTTTTTAATTTCAAAGAAAATGCTAAGCAATATAGATCAATAAACTTCTCTTTCAAATATATGGTTTGCATAATAAATAACATTTAAAATAAATCCTGATCAGACTTTTTTGTAAATTCATCGTCAGATCTTTTATGGTCGATCACATACTGAAAGCAGCTCTCACTCAGATTTGCTGCTTCTAGAGGTCATGTTCCAAACTATGTTCCTTGAAACACTATTGTCTTGAAAGAAGTCAATAAGTATTTCTTTTGGAAAGAAATTTTCATGGTCCAGTATATTTAGGAAGCGTTCAGTTGTTATTAGTTCACAGGTTTTTTTGACCATGAAGCTTCCAGAGCCTTTAATTTGCTGGTGTACCCCAGCCCTGTAACTCTAAAAAAGACCATAGTTTGCACTGTGAATTAAGTGTTTTTAGAGGCATACTACAAACAGGGCATTAGTATTAGAAGGAGTAATTTTTAGGCAAGATTCTCCTGGAATATAAACTATTTTTTATTCATATAGTATGGTGTGGTTTTATTTACAAGCTTTTTTTAAACTTTTTTCCAACCCTAGATTAAAAATCAATACAAAATACTAAGGGAATTATTACTCGAAAATTTTACCCTTCTCAGAAATGTGTTCTCAACTTACTCAATATTAATGAACAGAAAATAGAAATGAGAGACCTTACCACTAGGTGGTGGTAAAATTGCCACTCAGAAAGTGCAGCGTTCCAGTGGTATCTAAGGTACTGAGCCTGACGTGCTAGAATTTGTATTGTCTAGAGTGGTGGTCCTTAAACTTTAGTGTCTACAAGAGTCACTTCAGGTGTTTGTTTAGAATGCAGGTACACTGATTTTGTTAGGTTTGAGTTGGGTTTTTTGACAAGGTCTCTGAGTGACTCTGCGCCATTGGCATTGACTTTGTGGTATACTGACCTAAAGAGATTCCATATTTGGACCTTAGGTTGGACTATTGTAAAAGTAAGACACTGAGAAGTTGCCAAGTTGTTTACCTCGAGCATTTTTTAGAATTAAGCATTTGCTTTCCCTCAATTTATTATCAATAAATATGGATTACCATAAGAAATTGAAAAACATAAGCCATCTCACAAAATGTCAGGCCAGCTTTTTCCTCTTGGCAGATGTTTTTCAATGTTTCTGAAGGATGGTAATTATTTGCTTTATGTCATTCAAAGCTTCTACCTAATTTTATTTTCTATTTACATTTATTTTGAAGTGAATTATGTTAATAAGTGAATCAGATTTTGGCTCTGAAGAACTTCCTAAATCTGTGTCATTCTTTTTAAATGGCAAAGAGCTTGAAGGTGATATCATCAGTATGTAAAAAATTGAAGTAGAAAAATCACAAGGGTACAGAAATCATGTCTGCATATGTGTGTATTACTACAGTCCTAAAGTGAATCTTACAAAATGAATGTTTTTTGGTGCACCTCAAAAATCTTTTGATACGTTAAGTGCAGTTTACCTGTCAATAACTTCTTATGAACACATAAAGCAAAATATCAGTAAAGGCAGAAACAAGTGAAATATTTATATAGCCTTTTCACCCAGCAATACAACCACATGCAAGTTTTATTTCTTCCATATGTGAGTGGTAAGCTCTAATAAAAGTCATGGCTGTTATTTTTACATATGATTTCAGTAAAGAGAGAAAACATAATGGTCATCCTTACTAGGTAAGAAGTTCCATTTTAATATCTGAATTCTAATAAATGGATTGCATTATTTCCTTTTCTAGAAACAGTAACTCAAGAACAGTGGATCCTGTGAACTGAAGGTATGGTATTGCTAGGGGGTCAAACTTAGTTAAAATATGAAATTGCAGTTCATTCATTACAATGACCATGCTGTATTTAGTCAGAATTGTCCTCAGGAGAATATGCAGGTCCCACTACACTCAGCAAGTTAACAGGTCCTGTGAGAATCCACTTGAGTGGTTATCACAGGAAAAGAAAGCCCACTGGCCATCTTATATGAATTGTAGCCACTATCTAAACGTCCAGGTCCACGGGAGCTAGCTAACCTGCGAGCTGACCAAGACTGCGGCTCCTATGGCATCCTAGAAACTGCCTTCCGACCATACTGCTACAGAAGTGGTGGGAGGAAGGCCTTAGCAGACTGTTAAGGAAAGTTATTGGTGTTTCAGATGCATAAGTCAGGAATGTATGAAAAGGCAAGTTCTGTTTTTCGCAAATAATTGGGAAACTGCTGGGTACGGTAGGATAACCACAGTGCTTACTCACAGATATTCCTGTTAATCTACACTCTGAACTTTCCTGCCTCTCTTTCCGTTTCTGATCTTGTAGGTAAATGGTGTTACTAATAATTTTCTTGTTCAGATATTACCATTTTCCAGTGTTATTATTTTATAGGTCACAGCATTTATTAGCACAGAGTTCTTAGGGATTTTGTTTCTTTTATTTTTGTGGGTTTTTTTTTTAATGCTAAAGTAAGTGATTTGAAGTCATCTAAATAGAGTTATCTACTACTTTACAGGAAGATCTGATATATAAAAATACATAATGTTCCTTTCATCATCAACAAACTCTGTTTTTTTGGTTTGGGGCCCCAGTTAAGCACAAAAAAACTTTCTTCCTCTTCCCACATTAGTACATTAGTAATTTAAGAACCGTAGGGGTCCATTGCCATTGGAGGAAGGTAGAGAAGGGATCACCTTGCCTGGAGAATCGCAGGGACGGGGGAGCCTGGTGGGCTGCCATCTGTGGGGTCACACAGAGTCAGACACGACTGAAGTGACGCAGCAGCAGAGAAGGGATCACAGTTTGTTACTTGTAGGACTGACTTTAGGAAGAACCTGTAGTAGACGAGGAGAGCACTGGGACTGACTGACTGACCAGCTTTGTCCGTATCAAAATTGGATGAACAGTGGCAAAGAGAAAGTATACTTGAAGAGTACCCATCTTTTCTTTACCATTGCAAACTCCTGTGAGGGTTCATCTCCCATTAGTACCACATTGGCTTAATCCTTTCATCAGAACTCCAGCAGGGTTCACTTTCTACCACTTGTACCCCAAATCTGGAAACTGTAGACACTGTAATATGGTCCCATCTTTCACCCAGCCCAGTCTTATGTTACTGCAGTGACTCAGTAAGTAATAATAAATAAAATAGAATGGAATAGATCACCTTACAACATCCTGCAAGATTAGCAGTGTGCCTGAAATAATACCCAGCTTCTGTTTAATAGCTTTCAGTTACTTGTAATATAGCAATGTGTCATGTTTTCTAAGTCTTGTTAATACCTTTGTCTTTAGTTCTCCCAAGAGTGTATTTCATGTGTGATATCAACATGGCCTTTTGAGGCCTGTTTCCTCATCTAGAACATAAAATAATAAAGGCTGTGTAAACACAAATACTTGCAACCCCCTTCTCCCAACTTTCTGCAAAAATACCCTTGAAAACATTTAAGAAAAAAAATTGGTATCATTCATAGAAACTTGAATAGGTAAGAATAAGTAGATACACTGGTAAGAATAGTAGATACTAGGAGAAATGTTTACTATAAAGCAGTGATGATGTGGATTTTATTTAATAGCCAACTCAAATCCCACGTTGAAATAACTTGTCACGTAAAACAAGATGATACCTTAGCTTCCCACCTTCTAACACTCCTTATTAACTTGTGTATAAGAAGGCTATACTAGTAATTTGAGATAGCTATTGAGAGTCCCATCAGAAAAGGCTTTCATTCTGCATTTCTTAACTAGTGGCACTGAAGCTGCACCGTCTTGGAGCTTTTCCTTAACCAAGAGAACCACAGCTGACATTCACTGGGGTGGAGAGAATTGTGGAAGAGATCCCACCTCTGACCAGAAGAGCAGTGCTGAATGACAAAGGCAGCGCAAGCAGCCCAGAAAGATCTTCCGCCCATCAGCAGATGTAGAACACTTAGAGCAGGACTTTTTAAAATTCTCATCCTCTATCCTAAGAACTTTGGTCTTATTGCATGAAAATCCCTTAGCCTTTTCCACCCTAAGCCTAGATCTACAGACATCCTTGCGTTTCCTGGAGAAATGGAATAGGCCTGATATTTCAGACAATGTGCTGGATATTACATCAGCACTTTAGTGAACTCTAAAAGAGCTTAAAGCAGTCCCTGTGGTCTGCCAGTTCTGAAATCAGGCTGGCTAAATGTGTCCTCATTGAGAAATGGGCAAGAGATTTACGCTACTGGCACTTCACAAAAGAAGGCCAAGAAAGGATTGCAGTGTCTTTTGGCAGAGGAAGGGAGGATTGGGTAAATTCTTTAGTCTTTGTGAAGAAACATTAAAACATTCTCTCATTAAAACATTTTTTACTTTGACATTTAATGTAAGTTGAATCTTTAAAATCAGTTAAATGCTCAATAATGCTAGTCATCAAGGAAACATTAAAACCACAGTAAGATACCCCTCCACTGATAACAGCAGCAAAAATTAAGGTATCAACAATACCAGATGTTGGTATGAGTGTGGAGCAACAGGATCTCTCATAACCTGCTGATGGGAGTGTAAATTGGTTCAACCACTTGAGAAATATTTGACAAATACCTGTTAATGTTAAAACACACATCTACCCTCAACTCAGCAGTTCCACTGCTAATGTGTGTATCCAGAAAAGAAGAATACATGTACCGAAGACATGTGAACTTTATTGGTAGCTCAAAGTAGAAGCAACCCCTGATGTCCATCAGCAGAATGGGTACTGTGAAGTACTCTATAGTGAGGAAATAAGCTAACTTGCTTGCTACATGTAATAATTTGGATGAATCTCACAAACATACTGACCAAGGAACCAACAAAAGAAAATGCTATATGATTCCCACTTGTGAAAGGGTTCAGAAACAAAAGCAGAACTAATTGGAGAAGGGTCACAGAGGGATAAAAGGGGGCTTATGGTATACAATCTTGTCTTTCTTGATCAGCGTGGTAATAACTTTGTGATAAGCTTTTTGAGTTGTGCTTTTTATGTTTTATGCATATTTTGTATTTGTCTTACACATCATTTTAAAGTTTTGGTTTCTTAATGTATTAAATAGTATCAACATGAGGCTAATGAAACAGACACTCCTGCAGTGTAAGAGAACAGCAGTATGAGGCGTTTAGAAAGAAGGGCTTTCTGTATCCATCCAATACATTTAAAGCAGGAAGTATTAGAAAATACCTGTGTCAGCTCCTGCTCTGGTACAATAGGGCATTATGATGATAAGGACACAAGAAGAGAGAGAGAAGGAAAAGACAGGGAGAAACTAAGTTAAAAGTTGTGTCAGAAATAGCAAACAGTCACAGAAAATCTAACCCATAATGAAGAACAGTAACTATCACACTGATTGCAGAATCTTACAGGTTCTCATGAACCAGCAAAGGGAAGACAGAGGGGTTCCCCCAACTTGTTATCAACCAGATTAAAGCTGTCTTCTTCAGTGTTCTAAACTGTGCTTAATAAGCTCTCCTCGAAGGAATTCTGCAACTTAAATAAGTTACAATAAATCAAAAGCACTGACACATGAATATATTGAGAGAAAAGGTGGAGATACAAAAGGCTGATAATGAAGATGTATCCTTTGAATAATAGATGTTCCCAAAGAAGGCAAGATGCATTAAACAAAAAAATAGTTTTGATAGAAGAAACCTTGATTTTTAAAAGGGCTCAAGTCTGAAGATCTTCATCTGCACATTAGATGCCAGCTGGAATGGAACAGTGTCTACAGGGTTGTGTAGTTCAGGATTTCTTTACTCCAGATGTGAAGGTAACAGAAAAGGATTCTGTGATGTTCATTGTACTGCTCATTTGGAAAAAAGTACTATATAGGAAAAAAGTACTTGAATATAATCAATACACTGCCAGAATGAATCAAAATTCAGAATAAAGAATGAGGAAAGATGAGTCGATGAGTATTGAAATCAGTGCAACTGTTAGAGTAATACAGGTAATTATTGTAAATCTAATATTTAAAGCACGATTTATTAAATAATCTTTGAGTGAAGGCCAAGAAAGTATGGAAATTTCCCCTTTTTTGTGGGGGCTGGAGAATGAAGAGAAATTCTTTTGTAAAGAAAAATTAAAAGTTAATGTGTTTTTTACTTGGAAAATTAAGTGCAGATTTAACAGTGAAATCTGTCAAGGTGGATAACAATAACAGAATGTCTTTTGTCAAAGTCCTTGAAAAAGACATGAATGAAACTGTATATGAGACAAAAGTAAAAAGGAGCACTTAAGATCAAAACTTTTAGATCATTTAAATTCTAAAAAGAAAGTGAAATAATTTGCTTCTTCCAAGAGACTTACTTTTAAATCAAGTCTTGTCATGTACATGTGACACAAAAAGTATCTCAGAGTAAAATTTACAGGAGGAGGTATAAGGCTGAATAACAGCATGTACACTAATATAGTTACACTCAGTAGTGAAGACAGCAAACCTTAATATTTATATGCAGGATAACATAGGATTAAAATATAGAAGTACAAAAATGGTTTAGAGATTGTGCTGAAGACTTATCACAATGGTCTGTGAATTGTAACACTAATCAAATAGAAGGGAGAAATTACTCTTAAAAAGAAAAAAAAGATACATATGGTGATGAGAATTACATTTTCTCAAATAAGATAGTTTACAAATTGATCAGATCGTAATATTGAGAAATAACAAAGCCAGCAGAGGAGACCCAGAAAGATAACTTCTGAATACCAGCTGATTTAGAATATTTAACTGCAGGATTAAAAACAACATGGGGGGAAAAATCCTTAAACTTGTTCTTTTCAGCCTTTGTCCTAAAGACAAATTGCAAGGAAATCACCCTTTTCTACACTAAGCCTAGATCCTTTGCGCTTCCTTGAATTTCCCAGAGGAATGAAATGGATCATTGTTTGTTGTCCATATGGTGGACATAACATCACATCTGAATGGAGTGTAAAAGCTGAAAGCAGTCCTTGGAGCTTCAAGATTTCCCTGAAGTGCACGTTAAAGGGCAGAAGTTGTGCAGGGCATGTTCTTTGATCACAGGATAATAAACCCAGAAAATAATAAAAGCACAAGCACCTGGATAATAATTTTTGAAAAACTCTTCTAAACAGCTATTTTGTCAAGAAAAGTATGGTAAAACACAATGAAAACAGGAAAAATAGAGGATAACGTGTAATGCTGAAAGGCAAATTGATGGTCACTCATAGAGTGAATGAATTAAACCTGCAGCACTAGAAGCAAAAGTAACAAAGATAGGATTGACCTTGCTGCTGCTACCAAGTCGCTTCAGTCTTGTCTGACTCTGTGCGACCTCATAGACGGCAGCCCACCAGGCTCCCCTGTCCCTGGGATTCTCCACGCAAGAACACTGGAGTGGGTTGCTATTTCCTTCTCCAATGCATGAAAGTGAAAAGTGAAAGTGAAGTCGCTCAGTTGTGTTCGACTCTTCGCGACCCCATGGACTGCAGCCTACCAGGCTCCTCCGCCCGTGGGCTTTTCTAGGCAAGAGTGCTGGAATGAGGTGCCATTGCCTTCTCCAGGATTGACCTTATCTGACACCAAAACTTAGACAATTTAGTATCAAAGTTATATCTTCTGAGTTCACCCAGTAATACGGATGCAAACCTAAGAATTCTAGAAAGTACAAATAATATGTCCAAAAAACAATTTACCATTTCTATGTAGGGTTTATCCTTCAGTGAAAAAGCAGCTTACTTTAAGAATCAAAACTGTTACTTTAATGTATAGCTTAACACGGCCATAATGAGATCTGTTGACCTGTTGGTTGCTTGTCCATTTTTGTGATCACACAAATGCCATAGACTTTTTAGGATATGCATGGTTTACTTGAAACAGTCACTGGCTGGTGGGGTAGGATTAGCCCAATTTATTTAAGTAAATCAGTGCCTAATCATCATCTCTAACTGTATGACTCCTGTATAATAAGACGGCACAGAATGGATATTGGTGAAGCAATCAAAATGTTTAGAACTATTTCTTAGAAAAATAGCTAAATTTACTGAACTGTTAACTATTTGCCAGGCTAATTGGTTTGCATACATTTCAAAACCTGTGAAATAGGTACTATTATTCCTGTTTTACAGAAAAGCTGAAATACATTCAAAGAAATGAGTGGGAAATCATCTTTTCCAAAATCACAAGTGGGGAGGCTGGTCGTCTTATGTAGCCAGTCTTCATCAAAACCTATGCTCTTAACCTCTACACTAAGTATCAACGGCTATAACAAAGAATTCAGAAACTACTTCACAAATTTATATTTATGCAGCAACAGGAAATCCTAAAATTATGGAACAGCATTGAAATAATGTGTAATATTTAGTGAAAGCAAGCAGGATACAAAATTATATACATAGTGTGATTTATAATTTTTTTTAAGCTAGAATGAGTTTGAAACCCAAAGTGTGTGTGTTTGCTTTTCACTATTGTCCCTGCTTTTTTTTAATCTAAAACGTATAAAGTATATTGTATCCCCTATAAGATCATAAGTTTTTGTAAACAAACTCTTTATTTTTGTAACCTCAAGCCGAGCTATCCTGTTTACACATAATGGGCACAAAATTTTTGTCCAACTGGAATACAACATAAAGGAATCCTATGTGTGTTTCTTACTAGAGATTCTGTAAAGTCCATATTCTCTATAAATATTCTAATATTTATATGCCTTTTCAAAAACTGGGGCCCTACTTACAAGATTCATTTTCAAAGGTTCTGCTAATTTTAATTTCAAGTTTATGTTTTTGTTCTTTTGCGTTCCTATTGGAGACTAAACAGTCTACATACAAATCTCAGTGGTATTTAAAAATAATAGCATATATTGAACTCTATGTCACTACTGTTCTAAGCACTTGTAAACATTTTCCCACTTAGCTGTCATAACAGTTCTATAAAATTAATACTGTAAAGAACAGGGAGATGAACTGAATTTCTGCTAGGACACAAGAAAAAATACTGGAGCTTGGATTCACAGGAAGCAAGATTACATGTTCTGATTTAAGTTTATATACTGTTTAACTCAGCCACTGTTCTTTGTTTAAGAATGAAGTGTAAAACCTTTATTGTATAAATGGAGCGAATTTTATTCCATTGTATGACCCCTTGAGAAAGTGAATGGAAAAAAAATAGAGGAGCCTAACTGAGATGGAAGCAAGAAAGCAAAGAATTACAGGTGGCAGGAAAAAGTGAATGACTCAGTGGTTTGGGGTTCAAGGGACACAGTGAAGTGGAGAAGACTTCCTTCCACTTAGGTAGCTTAGTCTAATTATGTATTTTGAAAAAATGTTGTAACATGGAATCAGATGCCACTTGGGTAAAGCAGGTTGGTTGCTTCCAAATCTACTACTTTCAAAGGACTCGCCAGAACCAAAGAATTCACCTCTCTGTCCCCCTTAATTTGTCCACACTTTATTCTCTTTCTTTTGTTTGTTTTACAAGATCACTTTGCCTTGTTTTGGAGATTAAATTACAGTGCAGTGCACAAGTCATAAACGTAGGGTTCAGTAAGTTTTGACAGATGAATACATTCGTGTAACTCACTGTAAGATACTGTTCCCATAGATCCCTTACAAGTCTACATTTCCTTTTTTTTTAAAGTTTCACATATTTATTTCTGAGCCTCATAGACTGCTAGTGAAGAAACCGGAAACATCAGGAGCCAAGCATCCCATCTCCCTCATAAGCTGTTCAGACAGTAGTGATGTTCTCACTGTGACTTGGTTGCTTAATACACAAGTGATCTTAACACACAGCATGTGTGCCACTTTATATCGGAGGCTTTTTGTAGACCCAGCTTGGTTCTTCTCCAGTGTCTTCTCTTGGAGTTGTACCTGATTTTATTACCAGTTTTCATTCGAATCCATTGAGGAATGGGACAATTCTGCTTTTGTTTCTTGGCCTGGAATCACTTGATCCTGAAAGTCTTGTGAAGACATGGTGATGAGCAAGCTCCCACGTCTCCACTTCATGCAAGCAGAGGTACTGTCTCTCTCTTCAGGAAGGTGTATACAGTGAACAGGCTTAGGAAGCAGTCTCCTGGAGCAAAAGGCGATTGGTTTACTGTCCGGTATAATAATGTCTCCTTCCAGGGCAAAGGACAGGCAGACTTATTACCCTTTATAAAAGACTTAGGTTCCCTAACTTTGAGGTTCTTCAGTTCTGTCATAAAAACATAATCATTGAAATAAAAAACTTAATGGGCAATCTAGACTGTATACAGTCTTTATATTAGAAGGCATTATGAAAAAACTACTCCAAAATACAACAGAAAGAGATATTTAAAAATGAGAACAACTAGTGACAATTTTGAGGGAGTATGGTTGTCAAGAACTCTGAAGAGTCTGAAATTTTACCCTGCTTGGAAAATAACCAGTTAACCTGCCACAGTCTCATGGATGTGCACAGCATGCATCTGGGCCCCTCACTGTCCCCTCCTGTAACACTTCGGAGGTGAGAGGAGGCAGCTCAGACTGCCAGCTGCACTGTGGATGATAAAGTCCTTTGCCAGGACCCAGGACCTTCGAGTTTTCTGCCAGCATCCATGAGACTGTGGCAGGTTAACTGGTTATTTTGCAAGCAGGGTAAAATTTCAGACTCTTCAGAGTTCTTGACAACCATACTCCCTCAAAATTGTCACTAGTTGTTCTCATTTTTAAATACCTCTTTCTGTTGTATTTTGGAGTAGTTTTTTCATAATGCCTTCTAATATAAAGACTGTATACAGTCTAGATTGCCCATTAAGTTTTTTATTTCAATGATTATGTGTTTCTAATTTTTCTACTCTTTATCCATTACTGAAACATGTCCGATTTTGTTTCCTAATGTCTTACTCTTTTGAAAGATGTGTGTATTGCTTCATCTCTGAGAATATGAAACTTTTTCTTTTAAGTTGTGCTATTATTTCAGATTATTTTTCTGATTATTGATTTTGTGGCACTGTTTCTTAATGGTAGATTTATGTGCTTTGGAGCTTTGATTTTCATGTTCGTTTTGAGGGGGAAGAGTGGTTTTGTAACCTACATCTACCCATCTAAGGATTTTGCAGTTGGCCAGCAAGCTCCAAGATTCTCTAATCTCAAACCAGATCTTCCACTGACAATTTGAAATTTCTCCCTCGTATTCATTAGCTATTGCCAGCACAACCTCAAAAGCTCAGTAGTTCACAGTAAGCATTTCTTTTGCTCACAAGTCTGTGAGGTAGCGCTGATTTAAGCTGCGGGTCTGCAGTCAGCCGGGCCAGTTCCAGGTGTGTTCATTGCTGCGGTCAGGCTAAGGGAGAAGCAGCCTTCTAGGGGAAAGTCATCTCCTGATACAGGCAAGAGCACAGTAGGGCAAGACCCTTGTACAAGCATTTCAAGCCCCTGCTTATACAACTTCTACAGATACCCCACTGGCCAAAGCAAATCCATAGTTGAGCCCCAAACCGAGGAGCCAATAAGTGTACATGTACTTGCCTTTGGTGGGAGGAATTTCAAAGTTACAAGGTAGGGACTTCCCTGGCTGTCCTGTGGTTAAGACTTCACCTACCAGTGCAAGGGGTAGGTTTGATCCCTGGTTAGGGAGCTAAGATCCCACATGCCTCAAGGCATATATATATATATATATATATATATATATATATTTACATAGATATAAAACAGAAGCAATATTTTAACAAATTCAATAAAGACTTAAAACATGGTCCACATCAAAAAATAAAATCCTTAAGAAAAAGAAGGCAAAACAAACTCACCCTTAACCCAAGACCCTCAAAAGCCTCATCCAATCATGGACTCGGGATCAAAATCTAATATTTTATGATATATATCAGATTTGAATGTGGTTCTCCTTGATCTGGAAACCTATGAACTAAAATGTGTGTTGTGTGTGTGTAATCTTTCCTTCACCCTTACCCCACATGGAATGATGGAAGAAGGATATATTAGGTGCATTTAATACTCTCGATCAAAAAGGGGAAGATCAGAAGGTATTAGCATTCACCACTTCTGAAATACCCTGGGAAAAATACAACCTGTCCCTCTACTCGGGAAGTAAGGCATTTTTCTGGGTTAGACCGTAATTTTGCTCCCTGGCAGTGGGTCTCCAGTCTGTTGTTCTCTGTTGCTCTTGATTTCATGCTCTCAGGAAGTTTAGATTTCTGTCATTGTTATTGATCACTTCCAGAAAGTGCATTGGAGAATATGCCCCTTTTCACACTAAGAAGGCTTCTCAGCTACTTCCTGCCTATGAAATGTTGTTGGCTTAGAGGTCTTTCTATATCTTTTTTGAGAGATATAAAATTCTGTCAAAAACATGGATTTTTTTAATGTATTTGTTTTCTGTAAACTCTACAAAGCCATACCCACAATTCCTTTGGGGACATGACATACTAGACTATTAAAAGGAACTTCCACCAATTAGCCTTCTGAGAGATCCTGCCCTTAAGTTTTCTAGAAGCCCCATTATCTCGATGAGGGGATCTTCTAGGCATTGCCTTCTTTCAGATGTCTTACTAAAGGAAGTTACAGCAATGCCCTTAATTATATTCCCCCCCCCCCCGCCCCAAGCTGAATCTGAGGTTTTTCCTGGCTGGAAATCAAGAATTTTGCTTTCCAGATAAGCAAGTTCAGGGCTCTTTAAACCCCTCTGAATTCTTGCAAGTTGTAAGGTTTTTGTTTTTGTTTTTCCTGAATTAGTCTCTCTCTTACAGCACCTTTTAAAATGGATCTAAAAGTCACATGCTAATAACTTTCAACATAAGCCTAGAAACCACCCTTAGTCTTTCATGGTGCCACAGGCAGCATTGTTACCAAATGCAAGTTGCCATTTTTCCAGCTTCTGTAATAATGTTCATGCCATCTGCCACCTGTTCCCTATACTAATAGCATATATTTTACGTTCTTAATACAGTAGCATCCCAGTATTAGGTTTTCCATATCAGTTAGCTGTGCTGCAAAACAAACAATCACAGAAACTCAGTGGCACATAACAATAAGCTTTTCATTCGTGAGTCTACAGCTCAGCTAGAGAAGTTCGGCTCCACATCACAGGTCTGTGTGCAAGTAGAACAGTTCTCCACAGACACTCATCTGGGCTAGGTCCCAGGTTGAGGGTAGCAGAAGTGTAGAAGCACAAGCCCCATTTGTGCTCAGTCGCTACATCATGGCTGACTCTTTGCAACCCCATAGGCTGTATGCCAGGCTCCTCTGTCCATGGAATTTTCCAGAATATTGGAGTGGGGTGCCATTCCCTTCTCCAGGGTATCTTCCGGACCCAGGAATCTCACCCGTGTCTCCTGCATTGGCAGGTGGATTCTTTACCACTGAGCCTCCAGGGAAGCCCTATAAGCCCCACTAGACAAGCACATTTCAAAACCCCTGCTTTCCATCACATCTACTGATGTCCCACTGGCCAAAGCAAGTCCCACTGCTGAGCCCAAAGTCAAAGTGTGAAAAAGTGCACTCCCTTTTGTGTGAAGAACTTCAGAGTTAGAATGGTGTAGGATATGGATAGAAGGAGGGAAGAAGAATTGGGGCAAGGAATTTATCACATTCTGTGTGGTAATATGTGAGTTACTGGTTGCCAGGCTGCGCTTCTGTCCTGCTTCAAGAAATATACAGCTTATCCAAGACCATAGTGCCAAGCTGGAGTAAGCAGCAGCTTTTTAAAGATTCCTCATGAAGAGGTCAGGGTAAGTGAGGGTCATCAAGCCCAGCTCCTAGTTGGTAGGCAGTGAGCTTGTCTCTTATCTCTGTCTCATCTAGTGCACTTTTATTCTCTATTCCTCAAAAGGATACAGACTCTCAATTGCTTCTGCCTTCTTCACCACCTATGGGCCTGCGAGCCCATGACTCCACCTGCTTACTTTCTTAATTGCATTTCTTTTCTGTTCTTGGCTTACAGAAATGTTTAACTTATTAAACAAAGTTTGTCTTTTTCTTTTCTAAGCTGTGTATATTGTTTTCTTTCACATATTACATATCACAGCTTTAGATTTGGAGCAAGGAGATACCCTGAACCTTGAACTTTCAACAGCATTGCCACTCAGAGTCCTAGAATCCTGTGTGAAGCTTCTCTTATTTTCCGTGATGGTCTTTAAACATAAAATGTGTTTTAAAATCTCGTGGCACTTAAGTATGCCCAAGTTTAGTGCACCACAAAAAATAAACAGTTTCTGGAAAGATGGACAAGATGTTCAAATTCAGTACATTTTTAAAAAATGATCAGGAAAATTATATAAAGCAAAAATACAAAATAGTCCTCTATTCTTGCCAGTAAATCTGATCACTAAAATAAACTATGAATACTTTTAAATGTATATTTTAAATAGTAGTATATTTTATTACAAACCTGGTTATCCCATTCTCTTATCCAAACTTTCATTTGTTGTGTTTTTTTTTGACTTTTTATTATATAAAACTTATTATAGGAAAATTCAAGTATATAACATACACAGAATAGTGTAATGACTTCTATATACCCATGACTGAGCTTCATAATTATTTGTCATGGTAAATCTTGTTTCATTTATAGCAGGGGTTGGGAAACTATGACCCACATATTAAATCCAGCCTACTGGCTATTTTTATCAATAAAGTTTTATTAGAACACAGTCATGCTCTTTTGTTTAAATGTCTATGCTTGCTTTCATGCCACAATAGCAGAAATGAGTAGTTACAGTAGAGATTGTATGGCCTGCAAAGGCAGATCCTAAAATGTTTACTATCTAGCAGCTTACCAAAAAAAGAAAAATATTTGCTGACTGCTGGACTATACTCTCATCCACTTCCCTCAGCAAAAAATATCTTCCACGTTTCATTTTAAAATACTTCAGTATGTATTCTAAATGAAAAAGTTTAAGTTATTCAGTCGTGTCTGACTCTGCAAACCCATGGACTGTAGCCTGCCAGGTTCCTCTGTCCATGGAATTCTCCAAGCAAGATTACTGGAGTGGGTTACCATTTCCTTCCCAGTGGGTCTTTCTAACCCAAGGATCAAAACTGGGTCTCCCACATTGCAGGCAGACTCTGCTGTCTGAGCCACCAGGGAAACCCATTCTAAAAGGTAAGGACTCTAAAAAGTAATACCACTCTCACACTAACAATTCAGTAATTCATTAATTTTATCTCTTCTATAAAATTTCCACTGAATAACAAGTGGGAATTCTTGAATATTTCTTTTTTTTCCTAACTCATTATCCAGGTCCACTCATAGTTTTAACAAGCCACTTTCTTACCTTTGAAAGAGCTACAGACTTTTCTGTATTTCATTAGTAGTTTATTCTCAATAATTTCAATAGCTTAACAAACACTTTATCTGTCAACCCCAAAGAATAAAACATTCTGAATTTAACAAAGCATGTGAGAAAACTAATAAGCAATAATAGCACAATCACCAGACTTCAACAAAGTTGCAATTTGAGATATGTTAAAGGTCCTATAAAAAATATGGCATATCAAAGCGATCTTGCATTTTTAAAAGGCTAAGAGGTTTTTTTGCCACACTGGTTTTTCTTTTCTTGAGACCAAGGAGTTCTCTTAGAAGTTTTAACATGTAAGTGATTATTAGAATTTACATGTAATGTTTTAAATTAAAATAGCTTTTTACTGTTTACATGTCAGTTTTACAGGAGCTATCTCATTTAATACTTACAGCAACCTAGTAAGATAGAGATTATTTTCATGCTAAATGATTCTACTGAGACACAAACCCATATTGTCTGCTTGAAGTCCACCAACCACACTGCTAAACTGGCAGTCACAAATTTTACCATAGAGCAGTTTTACACAGATTTAATCACCTTTTATAGGCCTTGGTACTATAAATGTACTATGCTATGCATGGAATTATTAACTGCATTGCTTCTTAGATATGGTAAAGATAATCTGTACAGTGAAGATATTGCAGTGAACTCTTATGAACCTTTACATATTTTAGGAGCTTAGAATTTCAAGCACAGAGCATGTATCTTTCAAATTCAAAGAGCAAAAAGTAATCCATTACATAGTTTTCATAAATTCTTCTTTAGCGTTTCTTATACATGCTTGTGATGGGTCCAGAGTACTAATAGAGATGGGGCCTTAGTAGAGGCTTAGAAAAATGGCTGATTTCACAGTTAGGGGGCTTCCCTTGTGGCTCAGCTGGTAAAGAATCTGACTGCAATGCTAGAGACCTGGGTTCGATCCCTGGGTTGGGAAGATCCCCAAGAGCTTCCCTTGCAGCGCAGACAGTAAGGAGTCTGCCTGCAATGCAGGAGACCTAGGTTCAATCCCTGGGTCAGGAAGATCCCCTGGAGAAGGAAATGGCAACCCACTCCAGTACTCTTATCTAGAAAATCCCACGGATGGAGGAGCCTGGCAGGTACAGTCTGTGGGGTTGCAAAGAGTCAGACATGACTGAGCAACTTCTCTTTCACTTCACAGTTAGGGCAGAGGAAATACAAGTAAACCTGGAACATCTTTTTGTGCTTGAAATTAAGGAAATGCCCTTCAAAATATGAAGGGGACCATGTCAAAAGAAAACATAAATCAACTTGAAGTGAATGCCCCTAGATAAGTCTGGAACAATTTGAGCACCAAAATAATAATAGTAATAAGTTATAACCCATTGAGTGAAATATGAATCTGAGTCATACTGATATAAATAAATAAGTTGTAAGTTTGAAAAGAATGAGACACTTACATGGCCTCAAAGTACCTACCTATAAAATACTTAATGGATTAAAAAGGGAAATGGGGTTACTTCATAATAGAGAGGCCTGGAAGACATTATTTTAATCAAATGATCGAAGTGAACACCCTAGTAATCAAGTAATCAGACAAACTAAGAATGTGGAACCCTCCTTCCCGCAATAGGAGATAACACTTTATCACTTCTATGAGATTTCCTGCCAAAGGGGCATAATCTTTTAGGGTGACAGTAGAGCCACAGTGGGAACATTCTAAAAATTACTTAACCTATGATCTTCAAAAGCGTCAAAGTCATGAAAATAAAGGAAAGATGGAGGAACTGTTCCAGACTGAAGACTTCTAAAGAGAACATAGAACTAACTACAACACTTAATTCTGGACTAGACCCTTGTGCTATAAATGGCAGTGAAACATCTGGTAACACTTGAACAGGGTTGGAAAGTTATGACCAACCTAGACAGCATATTCAAAAGCAGAGACATTACTTTGCCAACAAAGGTCCATCTAGTCAAGGCTATGGTTTTTCCACTGGTCATGTATGGATGTGAGAGTTTGACTGTGAAGAAAGCTGAGTGCCGAAGAACTGATGCTTTTGAACTGTGGTGTTGGAGAAGACTCCTGAGAGTCCCTTGGACTGCAAGGAGATCCAACCAGTCCATTCTGAAGGAGATCAGCCCTGGGATTTCTTTGGAGGGAATGATGCTGAAGCTGAAACTTGAGTACTTTGGCCACCTCATGCGAAGAGTTGACTCTTTGGAAAAGACTCTGATGCTGGGAGGGATTGGGGGCAGGAGAAGAAGGGGATGACAGAGGATGAGATGGCTGGATGGCATCACTGACTCGATGGACGTGAGTTTGAGTGAACTCCAAGAGTTGGTGATGGGCGCCAGGAAGGCCTGGAGTGCTGCGATTCATGGGGTCACAAAGAGTCGGACACGACTGAGCGACTGAACTGAACTGAACTGAAGGATTAGATGGTAGTAATGTATCAATGCTAGTTTCCTCATCTTGATTGGTTGTATTATGGTGAGATAAGAGAATGTCCTTGTACATAGGAAATACACACAATAGTATTGAAGGGTAATGGGGCAGTAGGTTGGGAACTTACTCCCAGATTATTCAAATAGCAAAAATTCTTAGTACTCTTTTTTCAAGCATCCTGTATGATTGACATTGATTCAAAATGAAAGGATTTTTTATGAAAATACAAAGTTAAATGTGCACTAAGTTACAGCAAATTCTCACAGATTGATCTCTCTCTGCCTTTTTTTTTTTTTTTTTTTTTTGGCCATGCAGCATGCTGGATATTAGTTCTCTGACCAGAGACGATTGAACCTGTAACCTCTGCCTTGGAAGCTCAGTCTTAACCACCAGGGATGACCCTGTCACATTATTTATTACAAAGATTTCTTGCTAGGCTTTCTACATGACAAAAACTAGTATCTGAGGGCAGTTGTCTGTAAAAGCTTTAATAATGCCACATTTGCTTTTCAATTGGTAAGGGGTAAGCAACTGAAAAACAAAACAATAATATATTCATCTGTTCAAAGCTGTTTGCTGAGTGACTACACACAAGACGCTCCGTGGCAGGTATGAATTTCCTCTCTGGTGGACACTGATACACTACCGAACACTATCCTAATCCCCTTTCTGGACTGAAGGCCTTATTCCCCCAGCTGCTAGGAGTGCTGTGGACAAGACGGCCCTCAGCTGTCAGCCCCCTTCAGGGATTGCCTTAACTGAAGACAGTTTTCTTCCCTCAAGCCATGTGCCCTTCCCAGGATGGTCTGCATGCAGTCACTGGTCAATGGAAGGGTGTGAAGGCCTGGCCCCCTTACTCCAATTCAAGCATCTCCAAGGGTTGTCTCATCTTCAGACAGTTCCAAAGGGCTGTTTTCCGTGAGAACCCATCACAGCCCAGTTTCCCCCTCTGCCAGTCCTTTCCCCTTCCCTCGCCTTCCCTGGCCTTCCCTTGCATAGGCAATGACGCTAGAATGCTCTTCATGAACCTCCTTGCCTGCTAATCTGCTCAGAGTCTGCTTCTCAGGGAAAGCAACCTGTGCCATTCTCTCTCAGTGATTTTCCTCTGGAGTCAAGAAGGAACATCACTTGTCAATTTTTTTACTATTAAGGCGATATTTTCTAGCATTAAAATTTTATGACTTGCCCTCTTGCCTTATCCACTTTCTGCTTCTTGATCAGCTAGCATATAATGAGGAGAGGCAGGGACTAAGAATGGCTCAGAAAGAACATATGCAGAAGCCAAAGTCTGTCTTGGAAGGCAAGACTGACAGGTAGGACAAGTTTGTTTTGCCTCTGCCTCCGTTTCTCTGCTGTTGTCTTTCCCTTTCAATCCTGGCCTCCTGGTGATCTGTGTCCAGTGTACTCCTATTGGATGGCTCTTCCTTTCTCAAAAGACTAACTCATTCTCACTGAGGTGTTTGGACTTAACGTGTCATGCTCCTCAAAGAGTTTGCAGCAGAAAGACTCCAGTGGTTTTTTTGAGGCTTACTATGGTTCAGAGCTGGAGAAGGAAATGGCAACCCACTCCAGTACTATTGCCTGGAAAATCCCATGGACAGACGAGCCTGCAGTCCAGGAGCCTGCAGTCCAGGAGGCTGCAGTCCAGGAGGTCGCTAAGAGTCAGACACGACTGGGCGACTTCACTTTAACTTTTCACTTTCATCCACTGAAGAAGGAAATGGCAACCCACTCCAGTGTTCTTGCCTGGAGAATCCCAGGGATGGGGGAGCCTGGTGGGCTGCCATCTATGGGGTTGCACAGAGTCGGACATGACTGAAGCGACTTAGCGGCAGCAACAGCATGGTTCAGAGCACTTTCCAGAGAGTGGCAGAAGGAAGGTAACTAGTCTGTCAGCGTTAGTAAGATGGATGTTTTTGGTACCCTACTGAGTCATCCACACAGAGGGCAATCCTCTTCTCCATTTATACATCAATTGAAGTTTTTGTAAAATAAGTCCTTGGGGAAATACCTTGGGAAAAATAGTATTTGGAGCTACTTCTATTTGAAAAATTGTGATAAATTCTTTACCACAAGCATTAGCAGATGAAAACATTTTTTTTTTTTTTGCAGAAACAGAGTGAGGTTTAATTCTTAGAGACATACTTCATTTGTTAACATCTATTTTCAGTGGACCATGGGCAATACAAGTCAACGTTTAGGTTAAGAAAGCAATAATTTATGTTTAGAGCAGTGAGATAAAATTCTGCCAGATTAGGTAGTTTGGGATATCTCTAGATATTTTTTAAACTGTTCAAGTTAAATGTGATATGCTATCTGTTTTACAAATACCTTCATTTCCATTTTTTTTTTTTACTAAGACAAAGTATTATTTGAATTTTGTAACTTAATGCTTCAAAGTCTTGTCTAAACAGAGCACTAAGCTTGTTGCTTTGTGTTTGTCCAATTATCTCTTTTCTGCTTTTTAAGTTGGCCATTTATTGGTTATTTTTCAGTTTTTCCATTAGTCCCTGGCTTTAACAATATGCCAGGTGGCACAGTAGTAAAGAATCCACCCGCCGATCCAGGAGACACAGGTCCCATCCTTGGGTTGGAAAGATCCCCTGGAGAAGGAAATGGCAAGCCACTCCAGTATACTTGCCTGGGAAATCCCATGGACAGAGGAGACTGTCAGGCTACATTCCATGGGGCTGCAAAAGAGTCAAACACGACTTAGCAACTAAACAACACAACAACGAAAGTGATAGCTAATGGTTCCACCATTAGTGTTTTATGTGGGTTTTTTTGCAGGGAGGGAGGGTGTTTGTTTTTTTGTAGTTTAAGATCATTTTATTGAGCAGGGAGAGGTGGGCTGAGGCAGGGCAAGTATAGCTCCTCCAGCCTGGCCTCAGGGGGACAATACCCCCTCCCCACCCCCTATCCCTTTGTCCTGTGTGTTTTTGATTACCAGGACATGGGTTTTGTCAAATCATAGACCTCAGAAATCAGTTGTGTAAAACTTTGTTTTACTTTAAAATATGAATTAGCCTCAGCTCTTTCATTTTAAAAACTATATTGCTGGTTCTATTTAAGAATTGGGGTTATTTAATATTCCTCATTCTGTGAGATTTTAGATCTACTCATGTAATCTCAGGTATCAGATTGATTTTTATATTCCAGCACACTTCTAAAGGAACCAGCTAAAGATTGACATAGCTTTTTTTTCTCCATTAGCGATTTATGCATGTAGTGTTCTAATTAGTTTAAAGAAAAATGTGAAAGACTTTTCCCCAAAGAGTTTCCATCTACTCATGTAAGTAGAATCAGATGTACAGCACAAAATTAATTTGCAGTGTCTAGTTCTCATTAACCAAGTGAGTCACTTTTTAAAAGATTTTTAGGAGGTTACAAGGTAGTAAAACATGTGTTAAGACTGGAATTCAAGTGAGGATTAAGAAGGGGTTTGAACAACAACGAAAACAGAAAGTGTTTATCGAGATAGGGTAGAGATTCTAGAAACATGGTGATTATTGAAATAGAGTGGAAAATAAAAGCTTGCCTTCAGATAACTTTCTAATCTGTTCATGTTTTCATTCACTAGTAGAGAGCATGAAAGTCACATTTAAATCTTAGTTTCTGTTAACAGAAATGTCAGTGAAGTCAGTGCATCTTACTAGGTAATAAAATGGCTGCATTTTCCTTTATTTCTTTCATATGTGTTGTGTCTCAAGGAGAAAACCAGAGAAAAAGGATATTGGTACTTTAACATTTTGAGCATATTGTAAAAATTTGCATTATAAATTTTATGATTTTAGATCTTTTTTCTTCAATACTACACCATTCATCTGGGAATGCTGACTTCAGAGGATCTATAAGCATTTCACCTATGACAAAAATAATCTAAACTCCACTGGAAAAAAGCACAGTTATTATTTTAATGGCTGCTTTTTAGTCTTTTTTTTTTGCATCTTTTTATCCCAGGCTTATATCTTTATAATTTTACACAAATGATATCATACCACTCATTTGATTTTAAAAGTTATTTTTAATTTAACTGTATAACATGAATATTACTCCATGTTTTTATTATTCTTCTGCAACATAATTTTAAATAGCTATAAAGTATCCTATTGTATGGGGCTTCCCAAAGAAGAGCTTGCTGATGGTAAAGAAACCATCTGCCAATGCAGGAGATGTGAAAGATTCAGTTTTGATCCCTGGGTTGGGAAGATGAGATCCCCTGGAGAAGGGCACTGACCTCACTCCAGTATTCTTGCCTGGAGAATTCCATGGACAGAGGAGCCTAGTAGGCTACAGTTTATAGGCTTGCAAAGAGTTGGACGAGACTGAAGCAACTTTAGCACACACATCCTATTGGATGAGCTATCACCTCACACCAGTCAGAATGGCCGTTGTCAAAAAATCTACAAACAGTAAATGCTGGAGAGGATGTGGAGAAAAGGGAACCCTCTTGCATAGTTAGTGGAAATGTAAATTGATACAGCCACCATGGAGAACAGTATGGAGATTTCTTTTTGAAAGAAAACTAGGGATTAAACTGCCAAATGACCCAGCAATCCCACTGCTGGGCATTTACCCTGAGAAAACCATTATTCAAAAAGACACATGTACATGTGATGTTCATTGCCACGCTGTTCACAACAGCTAGGGCACGGAAGCAACCTAGATGTCTATGGACAGATGATGAGAAGAGTATAGAAACTGGGGTAAATATATACAATGGAATATTACTCAGCCATTAAAATGAATGAATTTGAATCAGTTCTAGTGAGGTGGATGAACCTAGACCCTGTTATACAGAGTGAAGTAAATCAGAAAAACAATTATCGTATATTAACACATATAAGTGGAATCTACAAAAATGGTACTAATGAACCTATTTGCAGGGCAGGAATAGAGATGCAGTCATACAGAATAGACTTGTGGACACAGCAGGGGTAAGGAGAGAGTGGGACAAGTTGAGAGAGTAATGTTAGAACATGTACATTACCATATGTAGAACAGAGAGCTGGTGGGAAGTTGGTGAACAACCCAGGGAGTTCACCCGGTGCTCTGTGACAGCCTAGAGGGGTGGGACGGAGGTTCAAAAGGCAGGGACATATGTATACCTGTGTTGATTCATGTTATTGTATGGCAGAAACCAATGCAACAGTGTAAAGCAATCAAAAATTTTAAACAAGTATTCTATTGTAGATATGACCACAATTTATTTAAAACCATTAACTTTTGTTGGACTTTTAGTTTGTCTTCAATTTCTTATTATTATGAATGACACCAAAATCATCAGAGATCAAGTTTATAGCTGAACATTCGGGCTACAGGCATATTTCAGAAAGATAAATTCTCAGATGTGGACTAACTGGATCAAAGAATGTGTATGTTTTTCAGGCTTTTGATATATGTCACTAAGTTGCTTCCAGAAAGGCTGTACCAAATGATATTCCAATGAGCAATGTATAAAAGTATCTGTTTCCATACCTTCCCCAGCATTGAATTTCATAACATTTTTACAGTCTTTGATAAATGAAGGAAAAAAACTGGCATCTAATTTTTCCTAACTAAAAATTACTTACCAGATTTTCTAATTATGCCAATCGATAATGTTCATTACAGAGAAATAGTTTAATATATTAAAGATTTAAAAAGTAACCATAATGCCAAGAGCAACAGAAAACCAGCTTTAACACATTCTTTGTATATACAGACATTTTGTTACATCTTTTACTTTTGACATCATGCTTACATTAGATAGATTTGTACCGATATTCTCTTCTAATAATTTTAAGAACTGCTTAATTTTCAAATTTCTAATTGTGGTAGAACATTGATATAAAATTCACATCTTAACTACTTTTTAAGTATACATTTCAGTATTTTTATTATATTCACATCATTTTGCATATAATCATCATAACTTGTACATCTTGCAAAATTGAAACTATTGGCATTATACAATTTTCCCCTTCCCTCAGCCCCTAGCAACCACTTTGTGTTTCTATGAATTTGACTACTTTAGGTACTGCATATAAATGGAATCATATAGTATTTGCCCTCTCATGACTGACTTATTTTGTTTAGCATAACATCTTCAAGTTCAACCATGTTGTACCATGTGTCAGAATTTCTATCCACTTTAAGACCGGATAGTCCATTGTATGTATACGCCTGTGTGCTCAGCCTCTCAGTCATGTCTCACTCTTTGGGACCTCAAGGATTGTAGCCTGCTAGGCTCCTCTGTCCGTGGAATTTTCTAGACAAGAATACTGGAGTAGGTTGCCATTTCCTCATCCAGGGGATCTTCCTGACACAGGGACTGAACCCACATCTCATGCGTTTCCTACGTTGGAAGGTGGATTCTTTATCACTGAGCCACCTGGGAAGCCTTTCAGCTCCTTTAGTCATATACTCATAAGTAGAATTAATGAATCATATGGTAATTTTATTTCTAATATTTTTGAGGGTCTGCCATGCTGTTTTTCCATAGTGGCTGCACGATTTTACATTCCCATCAACAGTGCATAAGAGTTCCAATTTCTCCACTTTCTTGCCAACACTTGTTATTTTCTGTTTTACTTGTTTTTTATGGTAACAATCCTGATGACTAAATGATGATAAATCATTTTTCTCTGTCTGCCTCTCCCTCTTCCTCTTTCCACATCTTGAGTCTGCTTCTCTTTAGTCATTAGCTATATGATTTTGGGCCTGCTTTTATGCTATACACATAAAACTAGAAACGTGATCCCTGATGCATCCAAGCTCATCCTTATAGCTTACTAACCAAACAGAAATAGTGCTTCCTTTTAACCCCAGCTTGGAAAATCTCAGGGAAGGACACTGATTGGCACAGACTAAATCATACACCCATCCCCTGGACCAGTCACAATGGCCAAAAGGGTGTAGTGTGATTAACTCGTCTTGTTCCACATTCATGTCCTTTGGGGAGGTGCAGGTTACTGTATAACCGTATGTCACCTCCCATTCAGAGCATAAAGAGGATGAACAGCTTCCCCCAATGAGGAATGTGTGAGGAGGACCATTTATAGAATCACTGTGAACTGGGTAGCCAACTCAATGTGTGTCTGCTACACAAAGAAGCCTTAATAGTTGTATCGAATATACATTTGAAACCTTGATTACTAGATTTTAAATTCTTCATTCCCTGATGTCTTATTTTTCTCCTCTTTTGTAAAAGAGATATGAAAGAGAAGCAGACAACTCTGATAAATTATTTTCTTCATTCCAAGCTGCCTATCTTCTTTCAAGTTCATTGTCTAAAGACAAAGCCTGGTATTTGATGAGGGGTGTCTTGCCTGGAAAATCCCATGGGCGGAGGAGCGTGGTAGGCTGCAGTCCATGGCGTCTCGAGGAGTCGGATACGACTGAGCGACTTCACTTTCACTTTTCTCTTTCATGCATTGGAGAAGGAAATGGCAACCCACTCCAGTGTTCTTGCCTGGAGAATCCCAGGGACGGGGGAGCCTTGTGGGCTGCCGTCTATGGGGTCGCACAGAGTCGGACACGACTGAAGCAACTTAGCAGCAGCAGCAGCAGCAGTACTCTATTTGAAGAGAGTTTTTAACTAGGAATTGTATATTCACCTGCAGCATTTCAAAATTTATGTTTATACTCTTGTTCATGTACTTTTCAATTCTATCATCTCTGAGAAGGTCAAGCATTACATACCATCTGTTTCTATGAATAAAAAGTATGTTTTCTGATGAACAGAGCTTTTTGTCACTAAGAAAATCAGACTTTTTTTTAAGTAACATGATTTTAAACCCCTGTGGTAGGAAACCAAATTATATAATTTAGTGTTAAATGAAACTGCTATTGCTAAATAAATGTTATATTTAAATTTAATGCATTAATTTACTTCCTTAAAAATGAAACCAAATTTAATTTATGTCAAGGAAATTTCTGTTATCTTGTTAAGCAGTTAACAAGTGCTTATAATTTTAAAAATCATTTGATATTAATACTCTTCTGTATATCAAATAAACTTGCTTAAAATTCTTTTTTTTAAATACATCAAATTATTTAACTCCTGATTCTGAGGACGTAAACCTTCAAAGGCATGAAACAGTGATAATGGTTAATGTAAATTAACTTGTGGAAAAAGAGAAACAGGAAAAAAAATCTCCAGCGTCTCAGAGTGCCTATAATGAAACAGGAGAATAAAGTCAGATTTTCTTGATGTCTCCATTCTGCTCTGGATCAGTTTCATTATAGTATTATTAGAAATTGTACTTCCTCTAAATATAAGACAAAATTAACATGAGATTTAAAGTGAGCAATATATTAAACTACACATTGGCATAAAATGATAATAATGCTTTCCCAGATAAAGATAACTAATTTATGATGATAATGAGTATAGTAGTCAATGTTTCTTATTTAATTATAAATAAATTATAAATCATTATTGAAATAATATCATAACTGGCATATTCTTACTTAAGATACTATGTTAATCACAAATCAGACCTCTGGTGAAATTGGGTTGAAATGTCTAAAATAATATATAATAAAACAGTTGACTAGGGATAAGGCCAGCTTTGAGCATTTGTTGTTATTACAAATATGTTCACTGTGTTTATGATTTATACTTCTATATTTCAAAAACAAATTTAGACTACTAAAATAAAATAAGTCATCAACTATAACAAAGCAAGTAATGAAAATGAAAGGAGTTGAGAAATTATCAATTTACACTTTTCTTTTTGAAACTGTCAGTTCCTCAAAGAACTGTGACTTTCACATCTTACTCATCTCGGTATAATCAGGACTAGCACAGTACTTGGCTTATGAAGGCTCTCAGGAAATGTGTGTTGAATGAAAGGAAGAATGAAAATAACAACCGGAAAACAATTAAAAGGAGTGAAAAACATGGGAAGAGAGAACAAAAAAGTGGGGAGGGAGGTGAGAGAAGGGTGGAAGATTTTAAACTTTTTGTTTTCAGTTTCATTGTGGGTCTAATGTCACTTGATTAGAGAAAGCACACCAGAGTCCCTAAGACCTGCAGGCAGGGGAAGGGGGAATTCTAGAGGACCAGATACCAGAAGGCACCACGATCCTCCTGCTGGGACCTCCTACATCTCCACTGAAGACAACTGTGTAAATAACTACTGACAGGACAATCTGAGGAGTCTAAACCTGTCCACCTCTTGGTCTTTTTTTGAAATGACTGCTTTGTACACTGAATTCTCAAGGATTTTCAAAGCCAGAAAAGTGAGATAATGGAGGGTGCCATTCTCAATTCCTCCCCGCAACCCCAGCCATCACCTCCAAATCTGATCACTCACTATTGAATATTGTTTCCAAGTGCCTATCACACCTCTTTCAATTCTAATCTTGGGTCTTTGATGTTAAAACAGGACATAATGTTCTGAAAACGTTATTAAATCTCCAAATTTATAAGTATTTCTCAAGTAGGTATTAACAGATTCTCCCGTAACATATAACTGAAATTTTTAAGTACCCCTATCAGAGTCTTGTGGCTCAGCTGGTAAAGAATCCGCCTGCAGTGTGGGAGACCTGAGTTCGATCCCTGGGTTGGGAAGATCCGCTGGAGAAGGGGACATCTACCCACTCCAGTATTCTGGCCTAGAGAATTCCACAGACTGTAAAGTCCATGGGGTGGCAAAGAGTCAGACATGACTTAAGTGTCTTTCACTTCCACTTTCATCAGAGTCTTAATAATAAATGCAGGATTAAGGTTCATTTCTAAGCTCTTAGCATTAATTCAAGTACCAAAATAAAGTGTAGTCTACATTTCCATTTTATCATTATTGTGATAACACTACTACCAAGTCCATCCTGAGGCTGTCTACATGATGGGGAATGCCATCCTCACTAAGATGCACGCAATGCTTTCGCATTAGTTATCTGATTCATAGCAGATCTATCCAAAAAGAAAAAAGTTCCCTAACAAATTGTGTTATAAAGAGCTTGGGAAACAAACACTCTGATCCTTTGTGACTACAAATTCGTACAAACACTTTGGAAGACAATTAGGCAATTTCAACAAACTTTTTACATATACCTATAGACAGCTATTCCACTATGAGAATTTATTTTATAGATATATTTGCATGTCTGTGAAATAATTTATGTACTAGAACACATGCTAGCCAAAAATTATAAACTAACTAAATAGTCATCATTCAGGAACTGTGATGCAGTTCATTTTATATATCAGTTTGCCTGGGCCATACTGTCCAGGTATTTAGTTAAATATTATTCTGAATGTTTCTTTGATCATGTTTTTTGATAAGATTAACATTAAATCAGTGGACTTTGAAAAAGCAGATTGTCCTTCATAATGTGAGTAAGCCTCATCCAATCACTGAAGACATGAATATAACAAAAGACTACCTCATATAGGAAGGAATTTTATCAGTAATGGCTTTTGGACTTGAAATTCAGCGGCATAGCAGCCCTGATCGCCAGCCTGATGGCCTTTGGAAGTGAACTACAGCATCAGCTCTTACCTGGGTCTCCAACTATTTAATCTGAGTTTGAATCATATCAGTATGTGTTATGGTATGCAATATTTTTTATATTCTTCATTTGAAACAGTATTATCATTTAAAATATTAAATTGGTATATACATTAGCTGCATTATAAATATATGATAAAAATGCATTTTCTATGCAACTTACATATTTGTAATTTAAAGTTTGAGTCATTAAAATGCAAACAACATTTACATTTTATGCTTTCACAAATTCTTAATGTGTTTCTTTCACTTCTCTAATTATTGTTAATGCAAGATTTCTTTTAGCCCTTTTATGTTTCAGTTCAGTTCAGTTCAGTTGCTCAGTCGTATCTGACTCTTTGTGACCCCATGAATGGCAGCACGCCAGGCCTCCCTGTCCATCACCAACTCCTGGAGTTCACTCAGACTCACGTCCATCGAGTCAGTGATGCCATCCAGCCATCTCATTCTCTGTCGTCCCCTTCTCCTCCTGCCCCCAATCCCTCCCAGCATCAGAGTCTCTTCCAAAGAGTCAACTCTTCACATGAGGTGGCCAAAGTACTGGAGTTTCAGCTTCAGCATCATTCCCTCCTAAGAAATCCCAGGGCTGATCTCCTTCAGAAAGGACTGGTTAGATCTTCTTGCAGTCCAAGGGACCCTCAAGAGTCTTCTCCAACACCACAGTTGAAAAGCTTCAATACTTTGGCGCTCAGCTTTCTTCACAGTCCAACTTTCACATCCATACATGACCACAGGAAAAACCATAGCCTTGACTAGACGGACCTTAGTCGGTAAAGTAATGTCTCTGCTTTTCAATATGCTATCTAGGTTGGTCATAACTTTCCTTCCAAGGAGTAAGTGTCCTTTAATTTCATGGCTGCAGTCACCATCTGCAGTGATTTTGGAGCCCAGAAAAATAAAGTCTGACACTGATTCCACTGTTTCCCCATCTATTTCCCATGAAGTGATGGGACCAGATGCTATGATGTTAGTTTTCTGAATGTTGAGCTTTAAGCCAACTTTTTCACTCTCCACTTTCACTTTCATCAAGAGGCTTTTTAGTTCCTCTTCACTTTCTGCCATAAGGGTGGTGTCATCTGCATATGTGAGGTTATTGATATTTCTCCTGGCAATCTTGATTCCAGCTTGTGCTTCTTCCAGCCCAGCGTTTCTCATGATGTACTCTGCATAGAAGTTAAATAAGCAGGGTGACAATATACAGCCTTGACGTACTCCTTTTCCTATTTGGAACTAGTCTGTTGTTCCATGTGCTTAATAGAACTTCTGAATGGTAACTATAGTCAGCAATTCTGTATCATGTATTTGAAAGTTGCCAAGAGAATGGATCTTAAAAGTTCTCATTCATACAAAAATTGTAACTGTGTGAGATGATAGATGTGTTAACTAACCTTATTGTGGCAATCATTTACATATATATATATGAAATTGTCACATCATACACCTTAAATTTACACAATGTGATATGTCTAATATATCTCAATAAAGCTAACTGAGGGGTAGGTGGGGGAGAACTTTTAAGATTTTCATCCCAGCTCCAGTAATACTTGCTAGAGACAAATGTCACAGTGAAATCCATCAAAACATGCTGCTATGTTTGTCACACACACAAATGATACCTGTCATCATTTTACAGCTGTGCTACTGTAATTCAGTCAAATTAGTTGTGAATCATGAATGTTCTATTTTTTAGTCTAATTTGAACAGTTAATGAAATTTAATCTAGTGAAAAATAATTCATTCTGAAAAAGTCATTCCCAATCATCTCTCAGACACCCAAAGTAACTTTTAAAAAGTCTTCTCCAATGTATACTTCTAAAGGCAAAGACAGTGTTTTTATATTTAAAATCATGAATATATGGTCAATTCAACATAATTACTATTATTGTAAAAGCCTCCTGTTTAGAATAAAAAGACAAGAGATAGCTTCAGTTCAGTTAATTCAGTCACTCAGTTGTGTCCGACTCTTTGCGACCCCATGAATCGCAGCACGCCATGCCTCCCTATCCATCACCAACTCCCAGAGTTCACTCAGACTCATGCCCATCAAGTCGGTGATGCCATCCAGACATCTTACGCATAAAAATTTCTTTTAAACTATCCAAAGAAAATGAGAGTAATTGAAATATCTGAGTATTCTGTTAATGAGTAAGGCATTTGGTACCCAGTATGCAAGTGAAAGAGGAGACTGTGAAAAAGTTGGCTTAGAGCTCAACATTCAGAAAACTAACATCATGGCATCCAGTCCCATCACTTCATGGCAAATAGATGGGGAAACAGTGGAAACAGTGGCTGACTTTATTTTGGGGGGCTCCAAAGGCACTGCAGATGGTGATTGCAGCCAGGAAATTAAAAGACGCTTACTCCTTGGAGGGAAAGTTTAGACCAACCTAGACAGCATATTAAAAAGCAGAGACATTACTTTGACAACAAAGGTCTGTCTAGTCAAGACTATGGTTTTTCCAGTGGTCATGTATGGATATGAGAGTTGAACTATAAAGAAAGCTGAGCGCTGAAGAATTGAAGCTTTTGAACTGTGGTGTTGGAGAAGACTCTTGAGAGCCCCTTGGACTGCAAGGATATCCAACCAGTCCGTTCTAGAGGAGATTAGTCCTGGGTGTTCACTGGAAGGACTGATGTTGAAGCTGAAACTCCAGTACTTTGGCCACCTGATGCAAAGAGCTGACTCTTTGAAAAGATCTGATGCTGGGAAAGATTGAGGGCAGGAGGAGAAGGGGACCACAGAGGATGAGATGGCTGGATGGCATCACCGACTCAATGTACATGGGTTTGGGTGGACTCTGGGAGTTGGTGATGGACAGGGAGGCCTGGCGTGCTGTGGTTCATGGGGTCACAGAGTCAGACACAACTGAGCAACTGAACTGAACTGAACTGAATCTACAATAAACCAGGTGATGTATATTTAAAAATTGTTGACCTCTTACATGGATTCCAGCATACAAATATCCAGCATTCTTTATATAACAGCATGTACCAGAAGCCCTTAATACACATATGCCCAGATAAATTAATGTCCCCTTCTTAGACAGCTCATCTGGATAATTTATGTGCCAAAAAAGAAAACAAATTACAGGAGGGGGAGGCAGGAAGATGTAAGGGGTAACACAGCATTTTATGATTTATCAAGATTTAAGACACCATTATTTCATTTTAAATACTGCTGAAGAAAATAATATACCTAGCACTATTAGCACTTTTGCTAACTTCTTATTAAACATTGTTTAGTAACCACAATACTATTTGGTATTGTCCCAGTTTGTGAGAGTAGATTAGCAACAGCTACTAATGTTAAGAACTAAGATATCTAATCCTCCTTTAGTTACTTTAGTTAGGTAGACAGTTATTTATTGCTTACCCAGCATTCATTCCTCCTCCTTTCAAACAGCATTTAGATTTTATTCTGGGAAAATTACCCCTTTTGTTTGAATGGGATTTACCTCAACCCTAACCCCAGGTCTTTGGACCTGACTGGCCCATAACTTCATCCTTTGGACACTTTGATTGGTTTAGGAAGAGTGGTTTATGTATACATTGCTGTATACTAACTTTGTAACTAACAACTTTATTGTATTCTCTTAGAGTTTTTGTAAGATTTCCTTGGATTTTCCAAATATGCAATCACGTCATTTTTCAAACTTTTGGGGGGGTTTTCAAATATACAATCATATCATTTGTAAATTATAATAATTATACCCATTTTATCCCCTTTTTTCTAACTGTATTAGCTAGTACCTCCAAAAAGTGTTAAATAATGTTTAGTTTTAACTTTTAGAACATCCTTGACTTGTTCCTGACTTTAACAAGGATGTTTCCAGTATTTATCCATTCAGCATAGTGCTGGTTTTCAGGGTTTAGGTGTGAGTATCTTATCATGTCAAGCAAGTTTTCTCCTAATCCTATGTGGTTGGGAGGTTTATTTTCTTAAACCAATAATAAATATTGAACATTATCAAATATCTTAATAGCATATATGAAAATTATTTTCTCATTAGATCTATTGATATAATAAATTATTCTATGTTAAATTTCCTAATATTGCATTATCCTTATATTTTTTTAGATTAAATTTTACTTGGTCTGATATATTGTAGTCTCAGTGTGATACTGAATTCTTCTTACAATTTTTTAAATGAATTTTACAGTCATAGTCATAAGTGAATTTGGTTTGCACTTTTTAAAAACAGTTATTAGGGTTCATTGAAATAATTTAAGGTGTTTTCTTCTTTTAATATGCTCTGAAGCACTTTAAATAACAGAATTATCTGTTCCCCTATGCGCTTCATGTGAAACTTCTGGGTCTGATGTTTTTCATCAAGAGAAAGGAAAACGGATTAGGTTTTACACATTTTCCTTCTGTGATAAAGTGAAAGTGAAAGTGAAGTCCCTCAGTCGCTCTTTGCGGCCCCCATGGACTGTAGCCTACCAGGCTCCTCCCTCCATGGGATTTTCCAGGCAAGAGTACTGGAGTGGGTTGCCATTTCTTTCTCCAGGGGATCTTCCCGACCCAGGGATCGAACCCTGGTCTCCTGTGTTCCAGGCAGACATTTTATCTCTTCTGGAGTCAATTTGGGGCAATTATATATACATTATAGTACACCTAAATAATACCATAAATAAGGTATTGTTAAAACGAGGCCTATAGCTAGTTCCAAGTGTCTGTTCGTTTCTGCATTCCTGTGTCCAACTTTATATTCATAGATACAATTATCTATGACAGGATTAAGCGCAGTCCCATGATTCTTTTCATTTCCTTTGCCTAAGTGATTATTTCTCCCTTTTTGTTTCTTATTCTGTGTATTTGTGCTTTCTACATTTGTTTGTTGTTGTGATTTTTTACGTTTATGCTATATTGTTACTGTGTTTTTCTTAAAAGGTAGTTTTTGTATGTATTTATTAGTTTCACTATTTTAAACTTTTCTAAGTTATTGATATCTGTTTTATCTCTATTCATTTTTTTTCTTTCCTTAAGACTAATTTGTGATTTACTTTATAACTTAATAACTCATATATGTTTATTCTTTCCTTTTTATTAGAAGTCCTATAAGATACCGCTGTGCAGTACTTTACCTGTAACTCGTTGGTTCTGGTTTTTCATTGTCCTTATTTCCTATATAGTCTCCAATTTTAGTTTGAATTTCATGTATCACCCGAGTTGAGAGTGACTGCTTTTCAAGTTTCTAGGTAATAATGGTAGAAACTTGATGTAATCTGGTTTTGCTATTAATTTCTATTCTTACTGTATTGTGATTGGAGAATATTGTTCACATTTTTCCTTGCCACAATTTGTAGAAATTTTCTTTATGGCTTATTCCATGGTCAATTTTTATAAATTTCTTTTGGAAACTTGAAGATATATTCTCTGTTTTAACAATAAGGACTGTCTTACTCACTATATTATTTATTAAATTTCACTTATTTTTTGTCTTTGTGATCTATTGTGGGCTGAAGTGATTAATTTCCCTTCATTGATGCATTTCTGTTTCTTATTGCATCACCTTGGATTTTTGCTTTATGAATGTCAATGCTATTTTATTTAATAATAGATATAAATTATTCATATTTTCTAGTGAATTGTACTCTTGAATGTTATAAAGAGCCCTACTTTTTTCTTTTAATAGATTTCCCCCTGAATCCAACCTCGTCTGCTATAAGATCACAATCTCTGCTTTCTTTTTCTTTGTATTTGCCCAATTTACTTTGGCTCATCTTTTTTTTTTTTTACCCTTACTGAATTACTTTGTTTTAGGTATATCTCTTGAATTCAGCACTGAATTCACTTTGTGATACAAACAAAATACCCGTTTTTGAAAATAGGTGAGTTTAACCCACGTGTCTTCACTGACTGGACAGACATTTGGTTTCAGTTTTTTCATGTTATTTTGTAATTGTTTTATGTTTTTAAGATGATGTAACTAGTAGTCAGTGTTCTTTGACTTTTTCCCTTGTGTATTTCTTATGCTAAATAGAAAATTGATATTGCTCTAGTTGTTCTCTTGTCAATTACAGCTTTATAGAATGCCCCAATCCTCTCTTCATCAGACATATCTACTATTTTCCTACTGTAAGCATTGGTTAATATTTTCTCTTCCACCTCCTACTCCTTTTCTACTGCATATTTTAAAATTTTTATTTATAATTGACTTTCAGCTATTAAAAATAAGGAAATTAACATATTTATGTGCAATTTACTTTCTTTCCCCTTGCCCCTGGTAACCCTTATTAGTTTTTCACTTTTGCATTGTCAGGCATATAAGCCTTACCTTTTGTTCTGTCACCCTGATCCCTGCTCTGTTTTATTCTTAGATAAATATAGCCATTGCTCCCCGCCAACCCTCTGTAGCAGTTTCTCAGGTCATCTCTTGTTTAACCTGTCATCAGATCGAATCATTAAGTAGGGCTCAAGGGAACAATACGCATGCTCAAAACTTTGCTTTATATTTTTACACTTGAGCAACAATTAGGTAACATCTTTGGCTTACATCTTTTTTTTCCTTAAAGATTTTCTAGCATTTATATTGCTATGGAGAAGTCTGTAGCTAGCTCAATTTTTTTTTTTTACTGATCTTTCATATTCAGCAACTTTAGTAGGCTATGTTTGAGTGAGTTTCTCCTTGAACATATTGGATCCTTTCAAGATGTAGGTTCAAGTATTATTTTATTTTAAGAAAAATTTCCATTATTATATCTTTAATTATTATTTACTTTTGTTTGTTTTCCTCAGACATCAATGACACATTTGGGTCTCCTTTGCTTGCCTTTTATATCTCCCATTACACTCTTTTTATACATTTTTATTGAAGTATAGTTGATTTACAATGTTGTGTTAGTTTCTGCTGCACAGCAAAATGAGTCAGTTACACATATATCCACACCTTTTTTAGACTGCTTTTCCAGATAGGTCATTACAGAGTATTGAGTAGAGTTCCTTGTGCTATACAGTTGATCTACCGTTACTTTCTAATCCTTTAAAATTTATTTTCATTTCCATTTCGTGTTGCTTGCTTCCTCATTTCCGTCCAGTTTGTCCCTTTCTGTATTTTCACCAGGATCTATTGGCCCATGTAGTTTTCACCTTTTGCTTTCACATTGGACACCTTTTTTCTTCCACTTTTCCATGTACCCTATCAGTTCACATCTCATTTCTCCCTGTTGTGTTAATATCTGTTTCATGAGCTCTTCTATCTCTGCTTTATGGTTTTTACTTATAGAGGAGATTCATTTATTCTCTTCTTAAGATTCACAGTAAAATGTTTGATCATAATTTCCAGCAGCTCTGTGGAAAAATTTTTCTGGTAAGTGTACTTTATTAACCCTCTTTATTTTTCTCTTTGTGTAGTATCTATGTATGGATACCATGAATATTCCTTCTTGATTACTTATCTCTGCAACAGCTGAATTTTTCCTATGCCACTACTTGCAAGAGGTTCATGTAGTAGAAAGAGTGGGGCCAGTCATAGGCTAGCTTAAATGTCTTTATAACCTTAAGTTTGTGTAATTTTGTTTAACTTATGCTTCTGCTCAGCCAGAGGACGCAGGCAGTGGATTTTCACCATGCATTTTTCTGCTGTGCCATAGAGACAGACTGCTTCCTGTAAATATAGCTTGTCACAATATTTCCTTGTTTAGATCCTCTTGCACTGCTACTCATAACCAAACAGATCCTTGTACTTCCATGACCAACATGTGTACTTTGTCCTTCCTATTATAAACAAGGGTTTTCAATTTGGGAAATGAAGATGTACCTGTCACCTTTAAGAGATGAGCTTTGCCGCCTCTAAGACTTACACTCATAGACCTTCTCTCTGCTTTCTCTAAGTACACCCCTGCCTGATCTCCGCTGCTTTGGGAGAACTACTCCTCCCTTGTTTTTGTGGTTTTGGATTTCAGCTATTTCCCTAGTATAATGGGAAATATGGCTGGTGATTTTTTTCTAGCTTTCCTTTTTTCTCCTTCCTTTTCCCCTTCCTCTCTTCTTTTCTTCCCTTCTTCCTTCCTTCCTTTTTTCTTTTCTCCTTTCTTTCTTTCTTCTTCTTATTTTTGCATGATTTCCAGTGAGAGAAGAGAGAAATGGCAACCTCACATTGACTTCTTATGTGTATTTGAAAGATAGAAACAGGATTTGATGATTAATTAGATATGAGAAGTGAGGTTTCTAACTTGAGCAATTAAGTGGAATGTGGTATCATTCACCAACAAGAAAAACCCTAGAGGTTTGATAGGACAAAATTCATTGAGTTCAGTCCTACACATGTTAAGCTTGAACTGCCTGTGAAACATTAAATGGAAAGGTTTTAGTAAGAACTTGGAAAACCATGTTCATAACTCGGAGAATAGATTTAGACTGGAGGAATTGCCTAGAGAAGAGAAGCACCTGGGACCCTGGATGAAAGCTCAGAGAACCCCAACATTTAGAATTTGGTAGAAGAGGAAACCATGAGAAAGTTGAGAAAAGTGCAGTTAAGAGGTCCAGTAAGAGGTCGATAAAAAGGTGTGCATTGGATTTCACCACATGGAAGTCACTAAGAACAACCTATGGTATTTAGTAAGAGCAGTTTGGGTGGACTGCAGAGCTGAAGCCAGACTGAAGAGTCCTGTGGAGGGAAGAGGAAGTGAAGAGGTGGAGAAATTTTGCTGTGAAGGTTAATAGAGAAATGTACAGTAGCTGGAGAGATGATGATAAGATCAAGGGAAGCTTTTTAGAATGGACATTAGGGCATGTTTTTATATTGTTGGAAATGATCCCAGGGAGAAGGAGTGGTTGATAACTTGAGAGAGAGAGTGGGTAAGTCAAGGAGCAAAGTCTGTGAGGTTTCTAGAGCAGCTGGGATCCAGAGAACATGTTTTGGCATTGATGGGGGTTGAGGGGGTAGGAATCCACATTTGTTGAAAGCTGAAAATGGAAAGCACAAAGCTTCTGTTCAATGATGTCTATATTCTCGACAAAGACTGTTGTAAGATTGTCAGCTGAAAGTTTGGAAGTGGCATGAGAGCAAATTTGAGCAGGGAGAAGAAAGCATGAAATAGTGTTTTCAAGAGCCACAGAAAGAAAGCTATCAGGAAAGTAGCGTGATGGCTGTATTCTATAGAGAGCGCTTTTGAGGACTAAGATTCCGAAGATAAAGTGAGGCCATTGTGTCATTTTCTTCATCAGTGTTCAGCTGCTCAGATGCAGGACAAGAGAAAATAGGGTAGTTTGGTTCTTACAAGGTTGGAATTTAGCCCATCAGAAAAAGCAGTGCAGAAATGGAAGTTACCAGTATTTTACTGGAGAATTATCATGGTGTTGCCCGGAATCAGACTGGACAAAAAGAGACATGAAGAGCAGGAGGGCACTATGAATAGTGAGAAGGTGGTGGGGTGGATGGAAATGGTCGCTTGTGCTGGCTGTCCTCCACCAGCAACTAGGCACACATTTGGTGTTTCTTCTCTTAAACTCCGCTTATCTCCCTTTGACACCTAGGCTGCTATAAACTAAACTTTGTACAGTATTTTCACTTCACTGTAGGCTGAGAATGGGCTTCCCTTGTAGCTCAGTCAGTAAAGAATCTGCCTGCAATGCAGGAGACCCGGGTTCGATTCCTGGGTTGGGAAGATTCCTTGGAGAAGGAAATGGCCTAAAATAGTTCTGTTGAATTCTACCTATAACTGAGGAAGGAAGTCATAAGAACGTTCAAAATACGTTATAAAACTTGCTACATCATGGAGTGGGGGTGGCTTCAAAATTAATTGTGTACATATATGTCCAGTATTCTTGCCTGGAGAATCCCCATGGACAGAGGAGCCTGGTGGGCTATGGTCCATGGGGTCACAAAGAGTGGGGCACAACTGAACAACTAAGCACAGCACAGCATGTGTCTATGTATATGGGCTTCCCTCGTGGCTCAGCAGTAGAGAATCCTCCTGCAATGCAGGAGACACAGGAGATGCAGTTCAATCCCTGGGTCTGGAAGATCTCCTGGAGGAGGGCATGGCAACCCACTCCAGTATTCTTGCCTGGAGAATCCCATGAGAGGAGCTTGGCTGGTTATAGTCCATGGGGTCACAAAGAGTTGGACACAACTAAAGTGATGGAGCACACACACACACGTCTATTTATAATTCTTCATTTCATTATTTAAGAAAAGAAAATATACACTCTTCTGCTTCTCACACGTAATCAAATTCTGGGTCCGTCATCAAGAGTGGTCTAGTTCTGGAGCAGACCTGTGCCTGATCATCCCATAGCAACAGGCTTATCAAATGCATAGGAGATGAATGGTTTGTTGTTTAGTTGCCAAGTCGTGTCCGACTCGTGGGAACCCCATGGACTGTAGCCTGCTAGACTTCTGTCCAGGGGATTTCCCAAGCAAGAATACTGGAGTGGGTTGCCATTTCCTTCTCCAGGAGATCTTCCTGAATATTTTCTATTTACTTTTTCACTCCTTTAGTTTTCATAAAGAAAATCCTTCATCTGATTTTCTACCATCCTGAACACTCTCTGATATCAGGTGTCATTTTTTTCACTTTATACTACTTTATGAAATAATTAAGCAAAATCATATGTAGCCAACTATAAAAGGCCTGTCCTGGGGTTCTGATATTAATTTATAGAGTTCCTTCTCCTAAAGAACTGGCTAGATCTCTTAGTCAGATATGGCTACTAAGACAGTAATATCTTTTTGGTCTAGTCTCAGTCTCTATTTTCTGGTTTTGCCAATTCTCTCTTCTCCATTGCCCCTAAATTGGTCTGCACTGGACTCCACTTCAGACATCAGGATATTTATTATTGCTCCCCATTTATGCACCTTAAAATTCACTTCAGCGTAGATTTTTTTTTTCTTATTTATCAGTTGTGCTTCCTTCCAAAATGTTCCAAAATGTCCCAAAACTTGTCAGATAGTAAACAAACAAACAGAAAAAACTAAGCTTCCTTCCTTTTCTATGTTTGAGGCCCTCAGTTTTTAATCTTATTCCTGAGTGTTTTGTGTTCTGCCCAAGACTGTGGTTCCAAGCAAAACATTTTAAATTCTATTCCTTTTTAGTGGTAAGAATACCTTCTGGATCACCATTGTCCTATAGAACTTGCTTTGATGGTGAAAATGATCCATTCTGTGCTGTTCAATAGAGTAGCCATAAGCCACATGTGGCTACTGAACATTACAAGATGGCTGATACAACTGTGGAATTCAATTTAAATTTTTTATTTAATTTTAATTAATGTCGATAAAAATTTAAATAACTGAGTGTGACTAGCGCATACTATATTGATTAAGTGCAGTTCTAAGTTGTATTCCATTTTATTTTTATTTATTTATTTTTTGTCCAGAAAAATTTAACAGGTTTATTTATAATTGTTATAAAGTTGAACTGCTGAAACTTGTTCACTGAAACATTTTGACTTTCATTAATGCTTTATGTCCCTACCTTTATATTAAACATTCACACACAAATGAAAATGGAAAAACTGCCAGTACCTGATTTCTGTCCCCTATTTTCCACTTGCAATCATATACTTAGGTACCTTTTGACCCCATGGAAAAAAAATATCTAACGTTCAGAACTACCAATAACAGGAAGAAGAGAATTTTTTTTTTAAAGAATGAAATGTTTCCCATCATAGTGGATTCTTAAGCACGTTCTCCATGTATGCGGCGTGCTAGCCGGATGTCTTGGCATAATTGTTACACGTTTGGCATGGATAGCACACAGGTTGGTGTCTTCAAAAAGGCCAACCAGATAGGCCTCACTTGCCTCCTGCAAAGCACCAATAGCTGCACTCTGGAAGCGCAGATTTGTTTTGAAGTCCTGAGCAATTTCCCGCACCGGACGCTGGAAGGGAAGTTTGCGAATCAGAAGTTCAGTGGACTTCCGGTAACGTCTAATTTCACGGAGTGCCACAGTACCAGGCCTGTAACGATGAGGTTTCTTCACCCCTCCAGTAAAGGATGCACTCTTGCGAGCGGCTTTTGCAGCGAGTTGCTTCCTCGGTGCTTTACCACTGGTCGATTTGCGGGCAGTCTGCTTTGTACGAGCCATGGTATAGAGCCCTCCTTACTTACCCACCTTCTCCTTCGGCTGGAGCTCGGCGAGCTAGAGGCGGCGCTGGCGTTGGAGAGTGACGGCGGCAGAGCGGCGGCTGCGAACACAATTCTGTATTCCATTTTAAAAGTCTATCCCGATTGGTCAAAAAAGGGAGGGTTATAACACTTGCCAACAAAGGTCCATCTAGTCAAGGCTATGGTTTTTCCAGTGCTCATGTATGGATGTAAGAGTTGAACTGTGAAGGAAGCTGAGCGCTGAAGAATTGATGCTTTTGAACTGTGGTGTCGGAGAAGACTCTTGAGAGTCCCTTGGACTGCAAGGAGGTCCAACCAGTCCGTCCTAAAGGAGATCAGTTCTGGGTGTTCATTGGGAGGACTGATGCTAAAACTGAAACTCCAGTACTTTGGCCACCTCATGCGAAGAGTTGACTCATTGGAAAAGACCCTGATGCTGGGAGGGATTGGGGGCAGGAGGAGAAGGGGACGACAGAGGATGAGATGGCTGGATGGCATCACCGACTCAATGGACATGAGTTTAAGTGAACTCCGGGAGTTGGTGATGGACAGGGAGGCCTGGCGTGCTGCGATTTATGGGGTCGCAAAGAGTCGGACGCGACTGAGCGACTGAACTGAACTGAACTGATAACACTTTATTCATAGTAATATTAAATGTCTTCCCTGGCTGCAGTGACTGAGATAATTCCCTTTTCTTCTACTTTAAGGCAACACTCATTTGGGCTACACTATGTTTCTGCTAATGCTCACACATTGTTCTGTGATCAGTATATCCTCCTGAGAGCTGATAATGGATGAGTTCATTGCCCTGCTATTGGGGAAGGGAAAAGGGTCTCTTCTGAGTTCTTCTTTTGCAGAGAGAGCTGAACAGTGAAGTTTATCTATTAATAAATCAACAAAAGCCTCAATTTTTCAAGAAACTTTTCTTTCCAGCTGAAATCAGGGCCTCTGTGAGGGAATCCAGAGGAATCTATGAATATGCTTCTGTGTATGTGATGCCCATCCACAGGACAGAAACAAATGGATGATTAAATTGTTCCTGGTGAGCTGGGAAGGTGAAATGGAGGCAGAACTCCCACCCCTACCTCCTTCCCCAGCCAAGAGAGAGGCAGGAAGTCCTTGTGGAAAGCTACCTGGAAAGTGATAACCTGTGGTGTTAAAATATAGTTCATTAATTCAGAACCAGGAACCTTATCCTAGAAGTAAGGCCATATTTAAGTTATTCCTAATTGTGTCTAGTTATTTCCTTTACTTTGCCCATACTGTCTAGTGAAGATATTTTGGAAATGTCAGTGGGTGACAGCTCTGCTGAATGGAACCAAAGAAGAGAATGTTGTGTTTGGGCCAGAATTCCTGGGAGTCAGGTGTGGATAAGTCAAGGGAATCCAAATGAGAACACCCCAGGAGTTGATGATGGACAGGGCAACCTGGCGTGCTGCAGTCCATGGGGTTGCAAAGAGTCGGACACAATGGAGACACCAAACTGAACTAGAGAAGTATCCCTGTGAGACAGACCCAGGCCCTCCCCCAAATCTTGACTTTTACTTCTCGGCCTCTTCAATAAAAGCCTGGGCAGTAGGGTATATTGTTTCACTCATCTACATACATTTAGCCTTCAGATGTCAAGGCTCCTGTCCCTAAAGGGAAATTGGTCTCCATCTGTTTAGTTTGTGACTTAGGTTTTGAAAAAAGAAATCTAGATCTTATGAATTACTTCTAATTTCCTTTCTGTAAATATTGATTTCCTCTATGTTGATGAATTTGACTACCATTGTTTATTAATATCTCCAAACCAATATAAAACAATAGTTTTTGTTTTGGAAGTTAAGACATATGTAGTGACTCGAATATTTTTACAGTCTTATGATTATGGAATAGAGCTTAATAATAAAGTAAGAAGATTGTGAGGTTTCATATCTATGAGGAACTGATTTGACAGGTTTTTCTTGCCAGGAAATGCTTAACGGTTGAGCAGTAAATATATGTACAGTTCAGAACTGTCCTTGTGTTAGCTGAGGCAGCCGTAGCTCTGGACCTCGTACTTGAGAGGTCCTTTGTGATCCTCCTTCAGCCACATGCTCCCCTTGAGGCACAGGATGTGCAGGACCCAGCTGGCATGCCCACCAGAGCCTTTGCCCCTTTTCTACACCACACTCTGGATTATCAGGACCCTGGTGCCAAGGAGCAGCTGCTTGAAAGAAGTAAGGACAGAGCTTAGATGTGGGGGCTGGATTGTCCTCCTGCATGAGCATGAAGACCCTCTCAGAATGGGTGAGAGCTCGAAGCAGGGAAAGCAGAGGAGCAGGACACAGGTGCCAGCCTGGGTGTATCTTCATGCACTGCCAAGTCATCTGGTTAGAGCTAAAGAATTTGAAAATTCTGAATACCTTCTAGGTAGTCACAACAAAACAGTTGTCAAGGTAGACCAGAAAATATTTCATTAAACTGTTTGTTTGATTTACAACCTTTGATTATTTATATTTAATACATATGGCGTCAGGCCTCCATTTGTATACCTTCCCAGGTCTCTAGGACAGTGTACCTCACCCAGGGAATGGAAAGATGCTCAAGGCCAAGAACAGAGTTCTAGAGCTTCCATTAATCAGTGTGACAGTGGGCAAGTCACAATCTCAGTGCCTCAGTTTCCTGTTATGTCAAATCAAAACCTTACCTTTGTATTTCACAAAGTGGCCATGTAATGAGAAAATGAAATGTTATATCTGAATAAAGCCACATAATCTGTGTAGCAATACATACCGCTGCTGCTGGTACTGCCCTTACACCTAACACTACTACATAGCTCTTTTTTTCTGTATTGTATATCAGGTAAGACATACTTACATCTCATGAGCTAGTTTGATATTATGGTACAATCTTAAGAATCTTACCAATGTAAATCTATCTTGACACCAGCTTTGACAGCATAAGCCAAGGGCAGATAATGCTTTTGATGACCATTTAATCTAGTGTTTCCTACTACTTTCAGTGCAGACTCAATATTGCTGTAAAAGCGAGCAAAGAAAAAATCGTGGGCTAATTAGTATACTATTCATTGAGAAGAAAACCATCATAACTAAAACCTACTATGATCTTAGTCATACTTTTAAATGAATTCTCTTTTATTAACCACAAGAGCATCCACATACATTTGGAAAATTGTAGGTCATCTTATGTGCGAGGTTGTGATTCTGTTTAGGGACAATACCTTCTGTGCATACAGATTCCCAGGCTGTGCACCGGTAAGTCCAAGGCCTCCGCGTGGTCGTCAGCAGGCTGAAGCTAGAGGGAACGAGGCAAGTCCGGCTGAATGCAGGAAGAACACAAGAAGCACTCGGTGAACACTGCGATCACTTCCATATCTAGTGGGGATCAGCAAAAGTTTCATGAAAAGCATGACATTGTGATTCATCTCCAAGGAAGATTTTTGGAAAACAGAGATAACCCAAGTAATATTTGCCTAGAACCTTCTATATAGGAAGCTCTTGTAAAATGTTACTGTCATAACCCTTACAACAACCTTACTAGGTTTGGGAAATGTTTTTATTAAAAAAAAGAACCCAAAACTTAGACAGAGGTTCAGAAACATGTTCAAAGTCAAAAAGCTAGGAAAGACTGGGCTTAGAATTTCAGCCTTCCTGACTTTTCTCTTTCCAATTTACTGTTTGTTTTTGGGTTTTTTTGCTCAATTTTCAGTTGTTATCTTACTACTTTTCTGATTTTTGAGAGAGGCATACTGATGTGCCATCTACAGTGTTTGTTATCTAGTATGTTTTAAATAGACTTTTAAAAATATTCTTAAATGAATGCATTTTATGAACAAACTTATTATCACAAGCTACAAACAGAATATAACTCTAAAATTAAGTGTAGTGAAAATCAACAAACATAAAATTCTGGAACCATCCTACCAAGATCAAAGGCTCTGAGCCTGGGGTCTGCTTGCTGTTTGTTAAAATCGGACATTTTCAAGTGTTACAGGGAGATATTAAAAACATATAAGCACCAAATTGAGTCTTGCTTCTTGAGGCAAATCCTCCCCCAAAAAAGAGAAAAAAAGCAATACTAACTCTGTAATTCAATTGCTTTAAAATACATGTCTGGGCACTGCCTAAATTATCTCACTACACTTTTGGCACATGCCCTATTCTTTGTAATAGAAGAAAATCTAGAGATAAACACTGAGAAATGACCCTCTCAGAGAATTGGAAGGATATCAAGTGCCTCAGTTTAGCAGCATCCATCACTATGCTAATTATCCTTAGGGAACTTTCAACTTCCTTAGCATCTGTGTCCATCAGGAAAGTTGAGTTAGTTCCCTTTGCCCCTCTGGAGAGAAGGGAGCCCTCAAATAATAACAAGGACACTTTTATTAGGATTGAGTCCTCCCAAAGGGCCTGTGGGTTGAGAAAGTATGTTCTGGGTCTGAGTTCAGTTACAGGAAAGTCTTGTTTTTCAAATTAGGCCCTTGGCTACGAAGCAAACTGGATTCCCTTTTGCTGATTTTATTCAACAATTTTGGAGGGAGACTTCATTTTAAATTTTTGTGCTCCTAACGGGTCTGTCGTGTTTATGCCTGACAGTCTGTTTTGAGCATCTGTGTTTGTGTGTATGTTTTATGAAAGCCCAGCGAATGGAGTACTGCTGTGTTACTGGGCAGGAAGTGGTATGAGTGCTGGTAACAGTCACTCTCAAGCATTAAGATCTTAGCCAGTGATCAGCAGGCCCCAATATCCGGAGACAGCAGGACCCCATGTTTCCTCCCACAGCCTCACCAACAAATAAAGAGTACAATGGAAATAAGTCAATCATAACTCATGCAAACACTTATCAGTAAGTACAATCCAATCCATCAAAATATCCAGTCAGCTCTACCTTTAAAATGCAGGTGAAATTCAACCCCTTCTTACCTTCTGGCCTGATCCACTTTATCATTCACTTGAATGATGGCACAGCTTCCCCTTCTGCTTACAGCCTTGCCCCCTAGCACCTATTCTTGACACAGCAGCCAGAGCAGCTCTTAAAACAAGTCAAATCATTTCACTCCACTGCATACACCTGTGATTGGCACCCATCTCTCTCAGAATAAAACCAAAGTGCTCACAGTGGCCTACAGACCCTCTGTGATTCAGGCCCCGTTACCTCTCTCTCCTCATACTCCCACACTCATCCTGTTCCAGGCACTCTGGCCTCCTTGTCCTTTCTGGAACATACCAGGCATGCCCACTCCCAAGGTTTTGTAGTGGCTGGTCTCTGACTGGGGTGGGAACCTCCCATGCCTATACATCTGCGAGACTAACTTCCTCGTCCCCTTCAAGTCTTTCCTCAAATGCCATCTACTCAATGAGGCCTAGACTGACTACTTTCTTTAATAAGTCACTTACATATGAATGAATCTCCTTCCAGGAGTGTGTTCATAAGTCCAATAAAGTTAGCCTGCTGCTGCTGCTAAGTCGCTTCAGTCGTGTCCGACTCTGTGCGACCCCATAGACGGCAGCCCGCCAGGCTCCCATGTCCCTGGGATTCTCCAGGCAAGAACACTGGAGTGGGTTGCCATTTCCTTCTCCAATGCATGAATGTGAAAAGTGAAAGTGAAGTCGCTCAGTTGTGTCCAACTCTTAGCGACCCCATGGACTGCAGCCCACCAGGCGCCTCCATCCATGGGATTTTCCAGGCAAGAGTACTGGAGTGGCGTGCCATTGCCTTCTCCGAAAGTTAGCCTGCTACTGGTGCTACTGCTAAGTCACTTCAGTCGTGTCTGACTCTGTGCAACCCCATAGACAGCAGCCCACCAGGCTCCCCCGTTCCTGGGATTCTCCAGGCAACAACACTGGAGTGGTTGCCATTTCCTTCTCCAATGCATGAAAGTGAAAAGTGAAAGTGAAAGTTAGCCTAGGTACCCAATTAACACAGTCAGCTACATAGTACTGTAGTGTAATAGGCTTATAATACTTTCCACACAAATAATACATTAAAAAAAAAAACACAAAAAATAAGGAAAACATTTTTTATCCTACAGTACCGTACTTTGAAAAGTACAGAAGTGCAGTACAACAGCTGGCATACCAGGGCTGCATCAAGGGAACATGAAGGAAGTTACAGGCTGGAGGAGGGAGAGGAAGTAGGAGATGGCAGAGCTAAAGGACCTCAGCAGCAGGAGGCAGGGCAAGCTGCAGCTCCACTCATGCCTGACGCAGATGGCATGGTTCTGGTACTTGCTGGATTCAATTCTATGTACCCTCTTGGGGGAGGGGGGGAATGATCCAGTGATGTCTTGGTAGTAGCACGTTTGCATGTTTGAAAATTCTCAACTTGAGCATTCCTATGTGGGGAGCTTACTGTACAGCGACTTGGCTGCCCACCTCCATCTGTCTTAATGTGCTTATATCACTTGATGGCTTCCTAACACATCATGCAACTTACTAATCTATTTGGTCTATAGTTGATTGTCTGTCTCCCTCCGCTGGAATGTAAGCTGTATGAGGGCAGGCTCTATGTTTTGCTCACTCCCATCTCAAGCACCAAAAATAATGGCTAACAAACAGACACTCAATAAATACTTATTAAATTAAATGAATGAAGCCGGTACCAAAACCACCTCAACCCCTACAATTTATAATCTCAACAAAATCCAATTCTCAATCCTTTTTAGGCATCTGATAAGCACTCTGAATGAATGGTTCACTCTGAAGTGGAGATAATATTCTGTGTTCTGGATCAGCAAGTCATCTGAGCAGATCACAACAACGTGGGGAAGGAGGGTTTGGAACTAAATTGGAGTTTGGGACATGGGGGTTAAGCTTCTGAATTTGTCAGACGTTTATACAGCAGTTCTTTTTTTTTTAAATTGAAGTATAGTTGATATACAATAATATATAAGTTGCTGCTGCTGCTGCTAAGTCGCTTCAGTCGTGTCCGACTCTGTGCAACCCCATAGACGGTAGCCCACCAGGGTCCCCAGTCCCTGGGATTCTCAAGGCAAGAACAATGGAGTGGGTTGCCATTTCCTTCTCCAATGCATGAAAGTGAAAAGTGAAAGTGAAGTCGCTCAGTCGTGTCCGACTTCGCGACCCCATGGACTGCAGCCTACCAGGCTCCTCCATCCATGGGATTTTCCAGGCAAGAGTACTGGAGTGGGTTGCCATTGCCTTAGAGATGGACGATATAATGATTCGCAATTTTTAAAGGTTTTACTGCATTTGTAATTATTATAAAATATTCACTATATTCCACATAGGAGTTCTTGATAGCAATATTCTTACTAATAAAGTTTCGATGATGCATTGATTTTTATGAAACTTTGTAGAAATTGAAAGTGTGGGCAAGTGTATGCACATATTCAAAAGCAGCACCAAGTTTGACAGACAAACAAGTTTCAGGTAAGGATAGATCAAAGCCCCTCACCCTAGAAGCACAAGAAGCACCCTTTCTGCAAGAATTCATTATTTCCAAGAGTTTGCCTTTTGATTTTCTCACTATGTTCTTTTTGTATTGTAAAATGGTAAATTTGTAAAAAAACAAACAAAAAAACCCTTACTTTACAAAGAGTCAATTACAAAGGGATTGCTCATCTTTATGCTCAACTTTATACATGGATAGGATGCTTCCATAGCTGGGGAAAGAGACTAGTCATAATTTTCTAACTGAGAATTGATTTATTGTTTTCCATTCAAGGAACCAAAATGATGTTTTAACAAAGGTAAAATGAGCCATTGTTCGTTTTGATAATGTGGGAGTGATTCACTAAATTAGGTTAATTTAGTATAAAAGTAGTGAATAATTTAGCAATACTAAAAATATTTTCAAGGCTGAACACTCTTAACGAACAAACACTAAGCAAATTATAAATATTAGTGTTGCTTATATAGGACACGGCGAGAGTACCTCCCCAGCTTCTCCTAGCCTCACATTTCTCCGTGTCTCCGAGATATGCCTCAACTGCTTCAGCTGCCACCTTCCCCGCCGCCCCCAGAGACTCATGGGGCAGAGCAGCCACCGGTTTAAGCCCTCAACAATGTGGTTCGATCAGGGAAGCAGAAGCCCTCTGAGAATGTTGAAGAATTAGACTTCCACACTTGTGGGAAGAGGTGGGTAATTATGAGACTGAAAAGTGATTGTTGAAAGATCAGAGACCCAGCCCTGACATAGGAGTCTGAGCTTGTAGGGAAGTCTGGAAGCGAGGCACATTCAGCTGCTGTGGCAGGACCACATGGACGGCCAGTATAGGTGTCTATGGAAAAGTGGTGGGGTCTTGGTGATTCCCACCTCTGAGTCTCTGTGAAGAGCCCATTAGCCTGACTGCTGTCACAGTTTGGCCAAGGAGAACACAGGACAGAAAAGAGTGAGAACAAGAACTTCCTTACATCCAGACGTTTGTCTTTTGCCACGTCTAACCAGTTACAACTTTCAGAGTTGAATGGCTGCTGCTTCACTTCTGTTTAAATGAAACTCAAACCTCAGGCAACTTCAGCTTTCTCTACCCAGACAAACACAAACCTACGAGTTTCCAGAATAATCAATTTGCCTATAGAGCACTCCTGCAGAAATACCATACCATGGCTGCAGAGGATGGGGTTTGTTTCTTTTTACCAAATGGATCAGATGACTCAACTTGGAAGCTGGGAGGATTAACCACCAGCCGGATAACTTTTGACCAGTTGGGGACAGGAATTGGGAGGGAGCTTGCAGGTAAATTTCTTTTTTGGTCCTTGCTTTAACAGACAGCTCCCACACATGTTTTCTATAGAGCCTGCTTTGGCCACCTGATGGGAAGAACTGACTCCCTGGGAAAGACCCTGATGCTGGGAAAGATTGAAGGCAGGAGGAGAAGGGATGGAAGATGAGATGGTTGGGTGGCATTATTGACTCGATGGACATGAGTTTGACGAAGCTGCGGGAGCTGGTGACAGACAGGGAGTCGTGGTGTACTGCAGTCCATAGAGTTGCAAAGAGTTGGCCATGACTGAGCAACTGAACTGAACTGTTCATAGACACATCACGTGGCCAAGGAACTGGCTGCATCTCCTCAGGGTCATGAAGCACAGACCAGGTTGGCAATACACCACCATGTATTTGCTTCCTGTTCTTTGTTGCACATGTTTTTTTCCCTCACTCTTGATGCCCTGGGATAGCATCTTTCACTGAAGCATTAGCTTTTCAGTATGCCTAAGAAATCCCAGCTAAAATTATACATGTAGAAAAATTGCAGTGAAAATAAAGTGTGAGAGTGATATGAAAAGAATTGATGGTGAGGGCTATGATTCCAGTTTATTTCCGTATCCTGAAATTATGGCATTAATAGAAGTATTTAAGAATATCTTTATCTTCTTTCATTGAAAAAGTCTATGAACAAGTATTTCTGAGACAAACTGAAGGACTGAATCAGGAAACAGAGATCCTTTTTGCCAACATATGACTTGTGACCTAATCTCTCAACAAGAGTACACTTAACGAAAACATTGCTTTCTGGCAACTTCTGAGCAATAACCCTGTCATAGCTCAGAAAGCAGTGAAAAGCCTATTATTCATATTTACATATATATGCCAGTCTAAGTTTTCAAAATATTGTGATACACAGACTGGAAAACCTGCCTTTGTATTATTCCATGTCAGCTCTCTTCATTACACCCATATCTCCAAATGGATGGGTATAGTGCCCTCACAGCTTATTTGATCATTATTCAATAAGACATGTAGGAGACTTGCCCCCTAATATTTAAAACCTATTTTTAAATAATTAAACGAGAAATCCCCTAACAGTTCAGTGATTAGGACTCTGCATTTTCACTGCCGAGGGTCCAGGAACTAAGATCCCACAAGCTGCGCAGCTGCCAATAACTAACTAAATAAAATAATACAACAGAGATACTGTGGAATAGGTTGAAAGCATACAAGTGTTCTTAAGGTAAAACATGAGATTTAGGGTGTGATTGAACAGCAGAGATATTACTTTGCCAACAAAGGTCCATCTAGTCAAGGCTATGGTTTTTCCTGTGGTCATGTATGGATGTGAGAGTTGGACTGTGAAGAAAGCTGAGCGCTGAAGAATTGATGCTTTTGAACTGTGGTGTTGGAGAAGACTCTTGAGAGTCGCTTGGACTGCAAGGAGATCCAACCAGTCCATTCTGAAGAAGATCAGCCCTGGGATTTCTTTGGAAGGAATGATGCTAAAGCTGAAACTCCAGTACTTTGGCCACCTCATGTGAAGAGTTAACTCATTGGAAAAGACTCTGATGCTGGGAGGGACTGGGGGCAGGAGGAGAAGGGGATGACAGAGGATGAGATGGCTGGATGGCATCACTGACTCAATGAACATGAGTCTGAGTGAACCCCGGGAGTTGGTGATGGACAGAGAGGCCTGGAATGCTGCGATTCATGGGGTCGCAAAGAGTCGGACACAACTGAGCAACTGAACTGAACTGAGTCCCTTTATCCTCCCTAATAGTTTATGGTTCTCTGCTACTAGAGGTTCCCTTAAAATATTTGAGCATTTCTTTAGGTTAACTACTTTGTGTGTGCTCTCTCACCTCCTTTCACACTTGTATTTTCTTATATATGGGATTTACCTATTTTTTCTTAGAGTGCGAGAGCCGTTTCAGTAGAGTTTCTATCAATAAAATCCAGATGAAAGGGGTGAAAATGTGGTGATGGTCAAGTGAAGGTCAGCACCCCAGTTGTCCCCTTGAGGAGAATTTCTTCATAGGGAAGGAGTTAAGGTGAAACTGACACGTCACAGGGTCCAGCATCTATTATTTTTTGATAGGAGGATATGAGAATGATGTTAGGGTGGAAGTTGCTAAACCAGAAAGTGAGATTGGAGAGTCAAGAGTAATTGTGCGAGAATGAGTATATATGATTATGTTTCATAGCAAAACAACGTTTTTTTGTTTTTGTTTTTAAATCAGCACAGAGAACGATGAAATGCCATCAGAATTGCCTCTATGAGTAGCACTATCTTAAATTTTTAAAGGCGTCGCTACCCTCCTTCATCCAGTCCGGAACCCCAGAGAGCCCACAAAGCACTCCAGCGCTGCATCTGTAGTAGCTCCTGTGACAATCCGTGTTCTCGGGATTTTTTCGCCTTAAGATGGTGATGACAGAAATGTCTTGAGATACTTACGATATTTCCTCAGTCATCCATCTACAGAAGAAATCACCCCGTCCTTCCTAGCATATTTGCCTTTAGGTTAACCAGCTCTGGCACAGGCTGGGAGCGGTTTAAGAGCAGAAGAATGTAAGAGGGTGGGAAGGGTCCTAGTGAGGTGTTTCTCCGGGCCTGGGAACTTTTTGCTCGCGAGTGTCAGGGACGACTGGGAGCAGGCAAACAGTCCTGTCTGTTTACTGATCACCTGAATGAAGGCCCGAGACAGGGGCTGGGCATCGTCTCCGGGGAGGTGTTCGGGCTGCTGTTCTCTTCCGAATCCGCTCTCCCACGGTGCTCGAGCGGCTGCTCTCCGGGCCCTGAGCGCTGGGACCATCTGGGCCAACCGTGCGAGCCAGGGCTGGTCCACCTCCGCTGGCTGGAGCTAGGGCGAACCGGGCCGTTTCTACGGGGCTCAGGCCCGGGTTTGCCGGGTCAGGGGCTCCACGGCTGTGGTCTCTGGACAGCAGGGGTGTTCCCACCGGGGCCGGCCGGGGGTGAGCCCAGGCAGTGAGACCCCCGCGCGTCCCGAGGCTCGGCGCGCCCAGCCCGTGGCTCTCCGGGAGGCTCGGAGAAGGTGTCCAGCGGGTCCGGCGAGCGGCGGCTCCACTCCACCTCCGCCAGCCAGCGGGAGCCGGGGGCGGGGAGCCGGGAGCGCCGCCCCGCCAGCGCGCCCCGCCCGTGGGAGAGGAGGGGCTGCGGCGCCGCGGACCACTGGAGGCGCACGCCGCCGCCGCCGCCGCCGCCGCGGTGGGTGCAGGAGACCGCGGCTCCACGCAGGCGGCGCCCGCGCCTCGGCTCCCCGGCCGGCCCGCGCGCCCGTCCGCCGGGGCCGTCTCCCGCCTCCCGTCGCTGCCAGCGCACCATCGGGTGCACCGCTGCTCGTCTTCCCGGTAGGTGTCCTAGCTGCGGAGGGGACACCCGGAGCCGCACGACGGTGCCCGCACCGCGGCCCGGGGGCATTGTGCGCGGCCGGAGGGCCGAGGACCCTCAGGGACGCGCGGCCGGGCAGCCCGCCTTTGGGCCCCCAAGGCACCGTAGCCTTCCGGGGGTTCCCCTGGCTGGAGAGCGGGAGGTGGCGGTGACAATCCCGCCCCGCGGCCGTGGTGGGAGGGGGCTTCTGGGTCCTGGTCGCTCCCCGCCCTCCCCTCCCCCTCGTGGTGGGGAATTCCGGGCGCCCGGCTCTCCCGCCGGCATGCTCCCCGCGCCCCGGCTGCTGGGTTGGAAGCTGGGGCAGGGACAGGGACTGATGTAATTGTCGGCGGAGAACCGAACCCGCGCGCCCGCGCCCGCTCCAGCTAACGCCTACGCCGCACCTTTCTGGGAAGCTGGGGAGCCGAGAGGAGCGGCTGGGAAGTTGTGCATTGGGTTTTATTGTGCGCGTGCACTGCGGACTGCCCTCTCGGGGCACCCCTGCCCACCCGCTGCTGGCTCTCCTGCAGCCTTCTCTGCGGCCTTCGTTCACACCCCCGGCCGGGCCCGAGCCTGCCTTCCCTGGTTCAGACCGGGACAGGGTTTGCATTGCAGTCAAGACGTGCTTCCCCTGCATCCAGCCGGGAGCTGCCCGCAAAACGCGTGGCCGGAGATGCTGGGGAGGAAGGGATGGGAGACCTGGGGAGGAAGCCGGGGAGAAGTAATGACACCAGCACATTTTTTTTTTAAAGCCTCTGCTGAATACAGATATATCTGCATGACATCTTTTGAGCTGTTTTTGAAAGTTATGGCCAGATACTGATTTTGTAGCAGTTCTTTTATATACCTGAAGGTAGCTTAAACACAGAGACTTAAAGCTGGGGAAAGCATTACATAATGGACGTGAAGCAATTGACACGAAACTAAGTGAACCCACAGGGGTGCCAGATTATTTCTTTCTCCCGGATGCAAAGTCCTAGAGGATTTTTCTCTATACGAATTTCCATTTTTAAATCGCTGGACTAGTTTTAGTAAATTGTGATTTTCCCCCCCATACCAATTTTTTTCTCTATTATCTTTTCTTAAATTTAAAAATTGTATGCTAACGGATAGTTGTATTTCACAAATATGGTCTCTCTCCAAAAGTAAAATAATTTAATAGGCCATCTTAATATCATTAACTTTATTTTCCTCTTTGTAGTATTTTTTCCCCCTCCCTCCTCCCTTTTTTGTTTTTTGGAAGCATTTCTACAGTTTTAGGTACTGCGACCTCGCAATGTTGATATTCCTATCCAGTACTACAGCATTGCAGATACAAAGACTAATAATAAATGAAACAGAAGACCTCGCAGTAACTCAGAATGAGCAGAGTTCCCAAGGTCGAAGGGAAGCTGCAGTGTAACTGGGCTATAATCACCTATAGAGAATATGTATGCATAGCCCTCCTTTGGTTATAAGGAAGGCCCTGATAGGTGGACTATTATTCCTATCCTTCTTTTACCCAGAATGTCATGTGTTTCCCCCTAAAAATAATGTGTTTTTTTTTCTCCAAGTAGAAACACAGCATTTTGAAATTAAAATCTTTGCTTTTAGAAAGCCTAAAAAATCCAAGGTTTGCCCATATTTTCAGTTTTGATGTTGATAGCTCAATTATACAATCAGTGAATGAATTCCTTTTGGGATATCTTAGTTTCAGATTATGATGATTTATCAGTTGTCCCTTGGCTATAGTAAAATGTGATTCTGTTAGACTTTTACAGAATTGCTTAAAATAAGTTTTCTCGTCCTTAGATTGCTTTAACCTTGTGTTAGTTAACTTTATTCCAAGAAGAAAGGTAAAGTCCTTCCAAGATGAAATATTTGTTGTTGGATATCTGTAGCATTGTTGAAGAATTGTATAGAATTATACATAATTCTATAGTTAGGTTAATGCATAAGTAGATAGAAGTTTGTGGTCCTCTGTGGAAGGATAAGGCACAAATTCTCAAAAGGGGATTTTTTTTGTTGTTGTTTAACTGCAGAGCTTAAGTAATAATTATGATACCTTTTTTTAGTTTGTTTTTGATTTTGAGACAAGGTCTCATGTACTATCTGTTGATGTGTGAGACTTTTTTCCCCGCTCAACATTATGTCACTATGATTCGTCTATGTTGTATGTATCTGTAGTTCATTGACTTACACTGCTGTACAATATTCCATCATGTATCTGTAACAAAAAGTTTCCCTGCTCTCCTACCAATAGCTTTTTTTTTTTTCTTTTTTAAGAAGATTGCAGAATGCTGCTTTGCTCATTCATATTTCCTGGGGCACACGGGCAGGTGTTTCCCTTGGGTGAATACCAAGGTATAGAATTGTTGATTGTGTAGGATGTGTGAATATTCAACTTATAGAAATTGGCAAATTATTTTCCAAAATTGTACTAACTTACAGAAGGCAGGGAAACAGGCAAACACAAATAATCAAATACAAACAAGCATACGTGCATGTATGTGTGTTAAATTGCTTTCCCTTGGCATAGTGATTTGGAGAACATCTTGCTGGTAGTTCCAAAAGCAGTTGAATGACAATGTAGCAACATCTTTAAGACAGAAAGAGAGAAGAAAGACCTCCCAAGAAAAAAAAACCTTGTTGCTTACCAATAAACTCAGAAGTTATCAAAAAAGAAGCTCATAAGGGAATAAAGGACTATAAACCTCAATTATTCAGGGATGATTATCCACAGCCCCTGCCTCAGCTATACATTCCTTACATCCCCTGAATAGATATATTCAGTGATTTGAAATTCAGAATGAAGTGAGTAGCTTTGATCAAGAAAATGAACTAAAGTTAATTTTAGGGATAACTGACATGATGTATGTTACTTCTGATACTGACATGATGTCAGTTACTGAACTTGGTGGTCTGCCCTTCTGGTGTTGTTCTGAGTCTCCATGAGCTTTGGGGGTAGTTCTGTATCCATTCCTGGGCTTCCCAGGTGGTGCTAGTGGTAAAGAACCTGTCTGCCAATGTAGGGAGCTCAAGAGATGTGGGTTCAGTTTAGGGAAGATCTCCAGGAGGAGGGCATGGCAACCTACTCCAGTATTCTTGCCTGGAGAATCCCCTGGACAGGGGAGGCTGGCAGACTATGGTCCATAGGTTCACAAAGAGTTGGATATGACTGAAGCTACTTAGCACACACGCACACTATGTCCATCCGTTTGATTGCCAGACCCTTGGCTGGTCACCCCTATGGGTCTCATGTGGCAGTGATACTGCATGTGCTTCTTCATTCAGCCTGCGTTTACTGAACACCTAGTGTGTGCCAGGTGCCTTGTTCGGTGCTGGGTCAAAAACATGCCTGCCCTTAAGGATCTGTTCAAAACAGCATCTACCAAAAACAAGTCACTGTTGAATATGTATGCATGTGTGTGGGGTGGATCTGGCTTTGGTTTTAGAATTTGCATGAAGTGTCTATTTTTTCTTTTGTTCCCTAAACTTTTTCCAGATTTATGTTTAGACCTCGTTGAGTTGAGAGTGCTTTGGGGGAAAAAATGCAGTTCTTGCAAACAACAGTTACTTTAAATACAGTTTTATTGATTTCTTAAAAACAGAAGCTTTAAAAGGACTTATTCATGGTTAAGTCCTATTGTCATGAAGACACATGTTATCAAGTAGGAGAAAGACAGAGATCAGGGAAGGAATAGTTGGGTGGTTGAATTCAGATTTTTTGGGAATGGAACATGACAGTGTTGAATTGATTTTTAAAGAGAAAAATAGAAAATAGACAAAGATGAATGGTTATTAAGAGATCCAACTTGGGGATTATAGGAATCTAAAGAGTATATTAAATCTTGATGGTTTCAGGATGAAGTTCCTGGTGGATTATGTGAAATGTTTTCTTGTAAGTAGGTATTCACTTACATTGTGTTTGTATGAATGTAGTTTTTCTTAAAATATGGTGTAAAACAAATGCTAAATATCTATAACGGAGAAGGCAATGGCACCCCACTCCAGTACTCTTGCCTGGAAAATCCTATGGACAGAGCAGCCTGGAAGGCTGCAGTCCATGGGATCGCTGAGGGTCGGACATGACTGAGTGGCTTCATTTTCAGTTTTCACTTTCATGCATTGGAGAAGGAAATGGCAACCCACTCCAGTGTTCTTGCCTGGAGAATCCCAGGGACAGCAGAGCCTGGTGGGCTGCCGTCTATGGGGTCGCACAGAGTTGGACACGACTGAAGTGACTTAGCAGCAGCAGCAAATATCTATAAAAGGATAATGTTAATAGAGTGATGAATTACGAGAAGCAGAAATGTCTGAAGGCTTTTTCTTGCAGTGGTTTTGCAGATTACTTGAAAGTAAAAACTACCCCAGGTGAGAGAATTCCGATGGATAGGGCCAGTGTCTCAGAAAAATCTATATAGTAAGTTGACAAAGGAGAGAGCTACTCCTAGGAGGCCACTCCAACTAGTTTGATATCCAAGACTATCTAAGGGATAACTGGGCTAGAGAGAACATTAAGTATGTTACTTAACCCGTAAAATAAGCTTAAGTAAATAAAAAAATAAGCTTAAGTACATAAAAATAAGTTTAAGTAGGTAAAAATAATTAAGTAAAATATTGGCAGATTATCATTTAGTATAATATCATTTAATATCACCAGCATTATGAGACTGAGTACAAAGAATTCGTGATTAATATACAAAAGTTTGTCTTCTCCTTTAGAGATGATGGATTGTATGTTTTCCTATTCAATAAAACCTAGAGGTCAAATCATAAAATATATGAAGAAGGTACCCAGACACTGAAAATACTTATATTTGCTTGATGTGCTGATTCTTGAATGACATTTATATTAGATAAGGTGTTAGAGGGCTTCCCTGTTGACTCAGATAGTAAAAATTTGCCTGCAGTGCCAGAGACCTGGGTTCAATCCCTGGGTCAGGAAGATCACCTGGAGAAGGAAATGGCAACCCACTCCAGTATTCTTGCCTGGGAAATCCCATGGACAGAGGAGCCTCACGGACTACAGTCCATAGGGTTGCGAAGAGTCAGACACGATTGAGCAACACACACACACACACACACACACACACACACACACACACACACACACACACACACACACAAGGTGTTAGAGGTGTTCAGTTCTGTTCAGTTCAGTCCAGTTGCTCAGTCATGTCCGACTCTTTGCGACCACATGGACTGCAGCACGCCGAGCCTCCCTATCCTTCACCAACTCCTGGAGTTTACTCAAACGCATGTCCCTTGAGTCGGTGATGCCATCCAACCATCTCATCCTCTATCATCCCCTTCTCCTCCTGCCCTCAATCTCTCCCAGTGTCAGGGTCTTCTCAAATGAGTCAGCTCTTCGCATCAGGTGGCCAAAGTGTTGAAGTTTCAACTTCAACATCAGTTCTTCCAATGAATATTCAAGACTGTTTTCTTTAGGATGGACTGGTTGGATCTCCTTGCAGTCCAAGGGACTCTCATGAGTCTTCTCCAACACCACAATTCAAAAGCATCAATTCTTTTGTGCTCAGCTTTCTTTTTTTTTTTTTTTTTTTTTTTAATTTCCTAATTAAAATGAGTTTATTTTCGAATGTGAAATCTGACCAACATTTTAATCCAAACTCAACATATTTTGACACACATATTTGAACCATTTACTACATCGTGCAAGATAGAAAGTTGATTAGAGTATCTTTACAGTCCTATGAAGAAAGTAAAGTACAATTCAGAAAAGTTATATCTTTACATTAACCAACAAAAGTTCAGCACTTGTACTTCACTGTCTTAGATCACTACAGGGTTTAGGGGTGATCTCTGTAGAAACAGATTATAAAAATATCTTCTGCAATTGTGATTTTGTCCTTCACTGTTCAAGTAACGTCATGTGTAATCCAGTCGCAAAATCTTATTATTGGCAACATGTATATAAACCACTGCAAGTTAAAAAAAAAAAAATTGTACCCAGTCAGGCCTGACAAATTTTATAGACACTTCTAATCTAATCATTTCATTTTTACTAGTAAGTAACATTATTATTTTCTACTTCTATTCCTTTGTCAATGAGTAGAAAGAATACATTCATACTTACAAAAACACACAACATGATAAACCAGGATAAATGGCATTTGAAAAACTGTTACAAAAGGACTTGCCTGAAGTCATTTCATTCAATACAAGTTAATTGAACTCTAAAAAACAAAAGCTAACTGTAAAGAAAAAACATCATAAAATAGTACATTTCAGCTTTCTTTATAGTCCAACTCTCACATCCATACATGACTACTGGAAAAACCATAGCCTTGACTAGATGGACCTTTGTTGGCAAAGTAATGTCTCTGGTTAATGCTGTCTAGGTTGGTCATAATTTTCCCTCCAAGGAGTAAGTGTCTTTTAATTTCATGGCTGCAGTCACCATCTGCAGTGATTTTGGAGCCCTCCAAAATAAAGTCTGCCACTGTTTCCCCATCTATTTGCCATGAAGAGAGAAGGGTTTAAAAAAGCTTTTATTCCAATTCCAACCTCTCCCATTTTACAAGTGGAAAAACTGAGGCTCTGAGACTTGCCCAGTGAGATGCCAGCTCCATTAGAAGATACTGTGCCAGATAATTTATTTCTGTTGGTGGTAACAGGAACCCTAAATTATGGGTAGGAGAATAACAAGATGAATCAATAGCAACATCTTCAGTGGATTTTAAGCTTTCTTTCTGTCGTTTTCTTTGAGTGGTTGTTATAGGAAGTGAAATTGAACATTTATTCTAAAGTTTTTCTTAGATTTTTAGAGAAAAGTCTTCATTTTTGAGGGTGTGATGAGGGATTAAATAAATATCATTATTTAAAATTTTTTGATGCTTGCTATTTTGATACCCATAGTTTTGCCTTTTAACTCAATGGATGGGGAAGGATAGGGGAAATTAAATTAGCTTGTGCTTCTCTCTTTTCCTTTGTCATTCTCTTTCCATAAGCTAATATGAGACAAAATTGAAGTGTAGAGGGAATTGTCAGGAACAGGACATCAACTCTTACTTTTTTACCTTGCATCTTATTGAGGCAATTCTTTCTATAACTCTTGAGACAGACCTATCTACCGTTTGAAAAGTGTGGAAGTAGAAGGGAGAACAACAGCAGTATATTTTTAGAATCTTTTTTTTTCTAAAGTCAAATCTAAAATAAACGTGGCCTCAATTTCCAGCAATAGCTTTATTTCGCAGCTGCTAAACCAGTACTTAAGTTTTATCATAAATTTGAAGTTACCTTGGTATATTTTCATACATAATACAATGTTGCCACCAGTAACATACTGTGATCAGCTACTAAAGTTTAAAGAATAAAGTATCTAAAGGAACATTGCAATTAAAAATTTTTTGTTACATGTCATCTCTGGAGATAAAGAGGAAAGTCTGATTTATTTTAAATTAAGGTAACATTTTTGCTTTTTGTTTGTCTCCAGCAGCTAGACAAGCTTTTGCATATTCACACCCCATCAGGCAACAATCTGAACAGTTTTTGTGGTCTGATTTCCCTAAAATAGAAAAAGTAGCGCAATTTGAATGGCATGTTGATTATGAAAAGCCATTAATGAAATTCTTTTTGATCTCAATAAACTTCAAATTGAGCAAGAACTATAAAAAGAGTGTGCTCTCCAAGGTAGGTCAAGCAAATGTAGGAAACTTTAGGAAGAAAGCAGAGAAAAGAAGAGATCAAATTCTATAGAAACTCAGTAAAATGGAACAGGAAGGTCATGGAAGGAAGTAGATGGATATATTATATCCCAGCTTGTCTTCCAGTTTTATTTTTAAAAATGCCAACAGAAGAAATAAACATGTAAATCTAAAGAGACGGTCTATAGATGATGGGCTACCCTGATCGCTCAGTTGATTGAGAATCTGCCTGCAATGCAGGAGACCCAGTTCAATTCCTGGGTCGGGAAGATCCCCTGGAGAAGGAATAGGCTACCCACTCCAGTATTCTGGTTGGGAAGATCCCCTGGAGAAGGGAAAGGTACCCACTCCAGTATTCTGGCCTGGAGAATTCCATGGACTGTATAGTCCATGGGGTTTCAAAGAGTCAGACACAACTGAGCAACTTTCACTTCACTTCACTTCATTGTAGAAGATGTCTATTTCTACACTTAAGAAGAAGTTTTTAAACATCTTAAAGAAAAAAAAAAGGCATAAGATGGAAATTGATAAATTCATTTCATTTAAGAAAAGGTAGTATGTATAAGAGGAAAGAGAAAACACCGTCACACCAGGAAGAAACTATTTTTAATGTGTCATAGACTAGGGTTTACTTCTTAATATCCAAAGAGCTCCTATGTATCAATGAGAAAAATGACTGTTACTCTAATAGAAAAGGGGGCAAAGGAAATGAAGAAACAGTTCACAGAAAAGGAATTACTAGTGGCACTTACAAATATAAAATTATGCTCAACTCATACAAGAAATGCAGTTTGAAACTATTTAACCTGTTAAATTGGCAAAGATCTTAATGTTTGTTAATTCCTTGGGGTTGCAGGGCTTCACAGAAACTGACAGGCTCATACATTGTTAGTAGGGGTACAAAATGGCACAGCGTCTGTGGATAGCAATTTGGCAATGTTGCCAAAATTAAGAAGCCACCTGTCTTCTCATCCCAGGAAATCTAAGAAATTTTGCTACAGATGTATTTGTACATTGCAAAATGAATTTCACCAAGACCTCCACTGTGGCATTGTCTGTAACAACAAACAAAGATTTAGAGAGCAAGAGATCCATCAATATGGGGTTGGTTAAACAGGGAGCAGAAACAAGACTAGGTAGCTGCTATAAAGCTGATGTGGAATGATCTGTATTTGTGGAGTGGTTCTGTATTTGCTGACGTGGAATGATCTCTAAGATGGAAGAAGGGAACAAATCAAGATGCAGAGTAGTTTGTGGTCATTGATGTTAAATCTGTGCTTATGTTTGTGACTTTGGAGACTACCTGTTGAAGGTGACACAGTGAACTAGTAACAGTGATTAGCTCTGAGGAAGAGAACTGGGTGTTTGGGGTGGGAATGAGGAGGACACTTATTTAGCATACTGTTTAAGGATACCTCCACTACTATTTGAACTCTTAAATATCTGAACATATTATGTATTCAAGCCAAGATAATTTTTAAATTTCTTGAGGATCCCTTGTGTTGATCAAGAATGTTGAGTAGTTGTAACCAATAGCATTCCTTTGCAACTTTGGGTCCTATTCTGTGTTGGTAGAGGAACATGATAGTTGTCATAAAGACTCACCCTCACTACCACCCTGACAGGCAAAAGTTCAAAGAGGAGGGAAACTGGCAATGGTTGCCCTTTGGGACAGAGTTGGCACGACCTTGGTTCTCTGCAGTTGCCCTGCCCTTGCCACTGTGGCCTAGCTAACAGGTCTTCCTGGAAAGGAGACTCAAGGGAGTTGGTTAGGACCAGGGTGCAGATGAGAGTTCAGGGGGAACAGACATCAAAGAAGGTGGTGGCAGAAGCCTGAGGCTGGTAGAACACAGAAAGAGAGATGGTAGTCATGGCCATCCGAACTTCATAAGACGCAGCTGACATGATGAAGTGGAGGGAAAGTCATTTTATAGGTCATTTTATAGTCATTTTATAGGCTTGAGGTCCTCTGCTACCCTTGAGGTTTGGTATGGTGTCCAGGAATGTGCATTTTTTAAAAGTGCCCATTCTGAGAATCACTGTCTCTTCCACCTTCCTTGTTTTATAGCTAAGACGATTCCCTTCATCCCTTGAAAAAACCATTTCATGAAATATTTTTCTAATGACTTCTGAAACCATTGATGATATTCTACTCTTAAACTCATGTGTTCATAGGGTGGTGGTTTCATCTTGTCCTTACCCCCCTAATACCCACAGAGGCATCTAATACTAAGTTATAGAATAGTAAGAAAGAGAAAGCTGAGGAAACAGTTGAATGGTTAGTGGGTCATAACTTTGGGAAGAGTAATTATGTGCTGATATGGCTTTTAAAAGCAGTAATGTGAATAACTATGAGTTATACTAAAGAAAAGGAAAAACTTGGTAACTACCAGAGGTATTATACTGCAAAATAATTTTCCTTAAAATAAATAAAAATAGTTTTAATTATCATCATTCATACATATTTATGCGAAGTTAATAGACATAGCCTTCATTTGGAATCGGTCATTTTAAATCAGGAATGCCACTCACCAAAGATACAGTGGGGAAATGTTACATCAGTCTCTTTCTTTTAACCTTTAGAAGTTAGGATTAAATATGTATCCTGATAAATGAATCAACTACATTCATGCCTTACTTTTCTCTTTGGAAGTTCTGATAGTTGAATAGCTATGGTCTTTTTCAAGTTTGTTTAGAAACTAAGAGGAACAGGCAGCAGCCTCGAAGGGGCGTACCGTGAGAAGAGTTGGGTGTCAGAGTGGGGTGATTTGGAGAGCAGCAGAGAATGACAGAGGTGAGTGGAGAGAGGTCAGAGAAACTCTTTATCACACAGAAGAGGAGGCACTGGCCGGCTCTTTGGGGCATGTGTGTCAGTATCTAGAAGGTTCCTTATGTAACTTTCCTTGGCCATTGAAATTTCAGGATGCATTTGATCCTTAATCTGTGTATCTCATGTGTCTGATTCCCAGTGGGAGTTTAGGAGCAGGTTTAGTTTGATGTGGACGAACATTTACATTTCTATAAGAGATTCAGTAGCATATGTTAAATAAAATACACGTAAACATGGTATTGTGCTTCTTCTTGCCAGACATTCCACTTTTGTTCCCCCCTTACTGTATCGCTCTTTGAAAATGGCCTGCTATCTTCTGGTGCTTTTTATCACAGTACCCACTTTGGAGAGGCAGTATATGTTTGACAGGAAGAGCCCTGGAGGAGGTATTAATATCATGGATACCCAAGTTCTGTTCCCAGCTTCTCTGCTTGTTAAGCATCTGACCCCGGGCCAGTAACACCTGGGAGCTTCATCTGATAAATGACAGCAAAACAGTGGTTGTTGGAGTGACCATATTTCCAATTAGTACATGAAAACTTGGAGAACTATTAAGTCTTATGAAGACAGAAAGTACAATTATTAATCATACCTTAATTTCCCATTTGCCTAAAATCCAAATAACCAAAAGACCAAAATAACTACAGTTTTTCCCTAGACTTGTCCAGTGATAACTGATTTAATGCCAACCTGCCCTGTGTCCCTGTAAATTCAGAGGTGACTTGGAGATCAAATACCAGCTTCAGTTATATTCAGCAGGTTTTTTTTTTTTTTTTTTTTAACTGGTCCTTTGAAAATTAGTTGATTATATGTGGAAAGTCAAAGTAGAAAAATCCCGATTTCTGACCAGTCTGGGGTAAAGCAGTCATCAGTCACAAGGTCAGCCCGCCTCTGGCTCCTTGCCAGGATGCTGCTCTGCCCCTTCCCAATAGCGGCCTTTTGTTCCCTCGCAGCCCCCGGTCCTGCGGCCATTTCGCCTGGGATGCTCTCCTCCCTTTTTGAACCCCGCATGGCAGTCAGAGTTCTTGCAGCCCAGCGGCTTATCCTTCTCTCCCAGGTCCACCGTGCGACTGCATTTGGTTGCCTTCTTGTATGTTTTGCTTTCCCAAGTTAGAAGGGCACCCCTTTTTTAGGGCCAGAGTTCCTTCTCATTCCTTTCTGTCTTCAGAGCTCCTTAGGTGTCCACTCTGTGGTTGCTTCGCACTTCCCTGCTTTGCAACTCTGTGTTTTTCTAACATTATCAAGGAAAGAAGTGTTTCCAAAAAGCGACACCCACGTTAATTATGAACTCCTCTCCTAATTTTAAGCCTCCTCTTTTTTTAGAATAGAAATCTCTCTAGAATGTTTTCTATACTTCATGTAAAAAAAATTGCACATGGAGGACCCCCCCCCCACCCCGCCCTGGCCCTGCAACAACAAACAATAGAGTCCAATAAAATGACAATAGTAACTCTAGACTGAGTGTACGGTTTAATTTTTTTTTTAATTTTTTTGGCTTTGCTGGGTCTTCGATGCTGTGAAGGCTTTTCTCTAGTTGTGGGGTGCAGGCTTCGCATTGCAGTGGCTTCTCTTGTTGAATAACAGGGGCTCTAGGAAAGAGGGCTTAAGTAGCTGTGTGCATGGGCTTAGTTGGCCCAGGGGCGTGTGCAATCTTCCTGGACCAGAGATTGAACCTGTGTGTCCTGCATTGGCAGGCAGATTCTTAACCACTGGACCACTAGGGAAGTCCTCTCTACAAGTGTACGTTCTGGTTCTCCTCTTTAATACAGAAGACGTTGGCTGTGGGGCTGCATGAACTGCTCCTTTACCAAATAACCCTAGAAATCTTCTCCTTTGACTTCTGACTGCCTCCACTCCTCCCCAGATCTTTGCTTTCTCCTTCCATTGAGTCAGCTTTCTGATACCTGTGCGTGCTGCTCTTCCAGGATGTGAGTCTATCTTCTGACATATGGGAGATACTGAAGTAATTATTTTTCAGCCACATCTTTGAAATAGTAAGTAGGGAATGTTTTTTACCCCCTATTTTTCCGAAGTTGTTTTTCAGGGGTTCATTTTACAGATAGAGCAAGATAGTTAAGATGGCATGACGTCTCTCCCAGTGCTAGTTAGATCTGGATATTAGACTTTAATTTTAGATTATGGAAGGGTTTATAGTTGCTGTGAATATTGGCAATGAGTTATCATTCTCACCTTCTCTAATCTTAATAGGATGGTTAATTTATTTAACAAAATATTTGTGCTTAGAAATCAGAAACGGTCTCTGCTCTCCTATAACTGACATGATAATGGAGACAGTCAGTGAAAGTACATTGCTGTTTTAAATGGCATTAAGAACTATAAGGACAATAAAAGTGACCAGTGGGGCAAGAGCATTTGGTGGTGATGGTGGTGGTGGTGCGTGTATTAGTTTCCTAGCGCTGCCATAACAAATTACCATGAGTTGGCTGCTTTAAAACAATAGAGGTACTTTTTCTCAGTGCTGGAGGCTAAAAGTCCAGAATCAAGATGGCTCCTTCCTTGCCTCTTCCACCTTCTGGCAGCCCCAGGAATTCCTTGGTTTGTGTTAGGAAGCATTCTTTGCTTACTAAGTATAACCAGTCTCTGCCTCCTTCTTTACATGGCCTTCTTTGTGTCTGTCTCTGTGTGTCTCTCCTTTATATAAGGACACCAGTCATAATTGATTAAGAGTCACCCTACACTAGTAAGACCTCTTCTTAATTAACTACCTTTCTACAACCCTTTTAACAATTAAGGTCACATTCTTAGGTGTTGGGGGGTTAGGACTTGAGTGTATTTCTTTTGGGGAGACGATTCAGCCCTGAGCAGTGGCATCCTTGGGTGGACTGACCAAGCAAAGCCTTGCTAGGTGGTAACATCTGAGCTAAGCCTGAATGATGGGAAGGGTCAGACTGTGGAAAAGTCGAGGGCAGATCCTTTCCCGGTAGAGGGAACAGCAAGTGCAAGGACCTGGGGAGTGAGCCTGTTGGAGGGGAAGGTATGTACGTTAGGTTTTATACTCCTAAAGGAGCAAAAAATGTCTGGTTTGGGGAGGTTACTTTTAAGACAAAGGAATTTTGCTTTTGAGCACTTTTAGATATTTTTACTTTTGGTCAGGCAAAGACTTAAAACAGTTTTTCTTAAAAAAAATTAACTGCTGAGAAATCAGGCCTTCCAGCAGTAGCTAATCACATATTAAGAATTTCGTTGATTAGAAGTTCACTTTGCATTTTAATAGTATAATTCTCCATTACAATATTTGAGTTTATTAACCTAAAAGCTTTAAGTATTGCAACATCTGAGAATTAAGCAGACTTTGTGATAGTGGAGATTATCTTCTAGTGGTAGAAAATTAATTAAGACTAAATATTCTCTAAAAACCTGACATCATAAATTAAATTGTCATTTTCAGCAAGATTGTAACATTATTGTGGTTGTCCAATGTGATACCTATGCTAAGTAGCGTTAGTGTGATTTTTGGTACATATTTATGAAAATTCTTAGTTTTTGTTGAACTTAAAAATAGATACAGAATCTAGAGAAATCTATATGGAAATGTAAATTTCCCAGTACACTCAAGAAAATTCCACATGGGTTGATAATACCATTAAGCATTCAAAAGTAGGAGAAAGTAACTTAAAATATTGTAATATTTAATGCAGAGCTGACATTATGAAGTATGCATCAGTGCATTGTATATGTGTACTTTTAGCCAGAACTTGGGCTTCCCTGGTGGCTCAGATGGTAAAGAATCCGCCTGCAAAGCAGGAGACCTGGGTTCAATCCCTAGGTCGGGAAGATCCCCTGGAGAAGGGAATAGCAACCCCCTCCAGTATTCTTGCCTGGAAAATCCCTTGAACAGAGGAGCCTGGTGGGATGCAATCCATGGGGTTGCAAAGAGTCAGACATGACTAAGCAACTAAAGACTTACTCTTCACTTGGTGTAGTTAATACAGATATATTTGTTTATATAACAGGAAAAGTATATTACTTATGGATAACAAGTTTCTATGTTTCTATAAAAAGTTCTAAATGAGTTTTAAAATGCTTATGTAAAATTAGATTTTTATGGTGAATGACTATTTAGATAAAGTTCCGGATTACAAGTCTAGACTGGAGTGAAGACCACCTGGGTTTAAATCCCGACTTTGTTTTGTGCAGCTGTGTGACTCTGAATAAATCATGCAATTTTGAATAAATCGTGTGATTTTGAAAAAATCATTTAACCCTTCTCTGCCCTAGTTAACTCACTTGTAGAAGGGGAAATATAAAAATAATACCTAACTCAAAGCATTGTTGAGAGGATACAATTAATGCACATACATTTCCTAGAAAGGGCACATATAAGTGCTGTGTAAGTGTTAGCTGTTATTATTTTTAGCATGTTAATCGAAAATTAGATATATTAATATTCATTAATTAGAAAACTCATTGTAAAAAATGTAAATACAGTCAGTGTCTCTTATGCCTTCTTACACATCAAAAGTTAATTTGAGAGAGATAAGAAAATTGTCAACAGAATCTACAAGGCTCTGTTAAACTGTTAATAATGTTAAAAGTATTTTATATGCTTACTCATTTAGTTACTTACAGCAATGACTATGTTCAAGAGACTTTGTTAGGTCTTAAGGGAGAAGGAAAGATGATTAAGCTGTTGATCCTACTTTCAAGAACCTGCCTATCCAATGGGGAAGATAAGACATAATTTAGTATAACATGAAATGTAATGAGTTAAGTGTCATGCCAAGAATGTGATTTCGTACTATGAGTATCTCTGGAGGCTGGGAAGCTTCTGAGGAGGTATTGTGGATTAAGAGGAGCCTGGACAAAAATGTAGGGACGATGACATCATTAAGGGAAGAATAGGAAAAATCTGAGGTAGAGAAGGAGTAGTTTGATAAGTAGGCAGAAGACCAAAACTCGTGTCCCTAAGTCAAGAGAGAAAAGAATTTCTAGGAAGAGAAATGGGCTGTCACAAATACTATAGAAAATTTATTTAAGGAGAGTGAAAATTGAAGGAAAATCATGAAAAGCATTTCCTCCTCATCTTCCTTGGGGCCAGAGAGACTTTGTTGGGGATTCACTGGCTTTTCTTGACAAAATAGTATTAAATAGAATTTCTAGGACATGACATATAACTGAAAAAACATCACAAAAGTTAAGGTATAGTCTGTTTGATGTGATTCAAACATTGTGAAATTTCTGGGAGGTTCTAATTTCTAACTCCTTAAAGAATACTTTTAAGACTACCTACCATTCATTTAGCATTTTTGGGGGGGAGTCGTCTGCCGTACATTGTCTGAAACATTCAAGATAGTCATCCTCTCATTTAAAGCCTTTCAGCTGCTTTTGCAGCAGGTATTATTACTTCCATTTTACAGATATGTAAGCCATGGTCCAAAGAGGAGGTGACCAGCTCACAGTCCTTCCATCTATGATAAGCGACCAACCTGGAATCAAACCCAGCCTGCCTGGCCCCAAAGCCTGAACTCTTCACCAGTTTTAGCTAATAATTGTTTAGTAATCTCAAGGCATTTTGATGGAGAGTTAAGACCAGCACTTACTGGTGACCAGCCACATTGGCCTCCTTGCTGTTCTTTAGATAAAGCCGGGTTATTCCCAGTTGTGGGCCTGTGCACTCCCTCTTTTCTTCCTTTAGAACTCCTCCCACCTCTTTGCCTGACGGGCTCCTCCTCGCCTTTCAGCTCTAATGGCAGAGGCACCTTCCCCAGCACTCCGGTGAAAGACGTCCATCTCCCGTGGTGCATCCTAGTCTGAGAACAGCTCCCTCCTTGAGTGTTTACCAGCTATTGTTTGCCTCCTAATATTCAGTGTCTAGCTTAGGTGCTGCTCTATTTCCAGGCCCCAGATCATATTTCAATAAATATTTGTGGACTGAATGAATGCATAATATCTATCTCAAAGCTACAGGATTTTAAATTGGTGAGATTTTTTTGGTTTATGGAGATGTTAGAAGTATCCATTAATGTCAGTGATTATTTCTTTTCTACTTAACTACGTGCCTTCTTTCAATAACTTTGAATTGAAAACTGGGTAATATTTTAAAGAAAAGTCCTAAACAGTTTTTATGTGTTGAAAGTGATACAACCTCATTGTAGGACAACTTGCAAACTCAGAAAAGTATATTGTAAAGTCAATATATTTTACCTGAAGGTAAATTTTAAAATTCAGGTATATTCCTTTAATTCTTTACAAATTGCTTTCTTTCGTCAGCAGTGTATCGTGAGTGTTTCTTGTGTTATTCAGTATTCTCCTAAACTTCATTTTTAAAATAGAATTTCATTTTTAGAGCAGGTTTAGGTTCAGGGCAAAATTGAGCACAGAGATTTCTTGTGTACCCCGTTTCTCCAAACAAGCCAAGCTCCCGCCATCCACACCCCCCTCCTGCCACCAGAATGGTGCATTTGTTGCAGTAAACATACCTATATGGATTGACACATCATCATCACCCAGAGTCCATAATTTACATTGTGGTTCGCCCTTGGTGTTGTACATTCCACAGGTTTTGATAAATAGATAATAACGTGTATGCACCATTATAGTATTGTACAGAGTACTTTTTCTGCCTTAAAAATCATCTGTGCTCTGCCTATTCATCCCTCCCTCCCCCCAACCCCTGGCAACCACTAATCTTTTTACAGTTCCCCCTAGCTAAATTTAATTTTTAATACATGCAGAATATTCCATTTTATGCACATGCCATACTTAATACTAGCTAGGCAGTGAGGTATTATAAATAACTTGATGAATGGCCTTGTGTAGAGATCTTTGTGTACAACTCCAGTTATTTCCTAGAGTGGCTAGATTAAGGGAAATAAACCTTTTAAGGCATTTGTTACATAGCCCCTGACAGTCTAGCCCTTCAGATTGTTTTTAAAAACCATTTTTTGCTAAGAATGTATGGGAAGGCTTAACAAAAAAATTGTCTAAGCATGGTGAAAATGTAGACACAGTAATAATAGCTGATATATATGCAGTTTATGTGTGACAGGTGTTGTTTTAAGCACTTTATTTAATTAACTCATTTTGTATTCACAGTAAGTGCTATTATGAGTACTAATATTAGCTCCATTTTAGCGCTGAGAAAAATGAGGTGCAAAAGGTTAAGAAATTTGCCCAAGTGATTTCCTTAATTGTAATATAGGGATACTATTGAGGCTATGGTTTTTCCAGTGGTCATGTATGGATATGAGAGTTGGACTATGAAGAAAGTCGAGGGCTGAAGAATTGATGCTCTTGAACTGTGGTATTGGAGAAGACTCTTGAGAGTCCCTTGGACTGCAAGGAGATCCAACCAGTCCATCCTAAAAGAGACCAGTCCTGGGTGTTGACTGGAAGGACTGATGTTGAAGCTGAAACTCCAATACTTTGGCCATCTGATGGGAAGAGCTGACTCATTTGAAAAGACCCTGATGCTGCGAAAAATTGAGGGCAGGAGGAGAAGGGACGACAGAGGGTGAGATGGTTGGATGACATCACCAACTGGATGGACATGGGTTTGGGTGGACTCCGGGAGTTGGTGATGGACAGGGAGGCCTGGTGTGCTGTGGTTCATGGGTTTGCAGAGAGTCAGACACAACTGAGCAACTGAACTGAACTGAACTGAACTGATTGAGACCTAAGTTTTAAGTTATTGTGTTGAGTGTTCTGTGCTCTTCTGGCCCATAGAAAAACTAACCGATTGTCACCAGTAGTGTTAGGTAATCATCCCTGTTATAGAAGTGATGATCAAAGACATGATAACTAAAATGATCATAGAGAATATATTAGCTCTTGGTATTTCAATAAACATTCAAACAGAAAGTTTCTTTCAAATTCAACTTTGTCTGAATAATTCCAACATTTACTACATCATTGGTGTTTGTGCTGTGTGTGACTACTATTGAGTGACAGCTTATGAATCTTTTATTATTTGCTGAGAGGAAATTGGCAGTTGCATATGCATATTGGATGCTCTGGGTTTTTAACACTGGTTTGGTTGTCTTCAGTGTATAAATACTATCTAGCACATAGGAAAATATGACTAAAATTAGTAATCCTGATTGATGATTAAAAGAAGCAGTGACATAAAACCCAGTTTCCTAAACTCAAAGGGAAGCTTCCACGTGTCAGTATGTAAAGGCAGCATTTCAGTTTTTGACTTTACTATGGAAAGGCTGGGCTGGAAGAATCACCAGCTGGAATCAAGATTGCTAGGAGAAATATCAATAACCTGATATGCAGCTGACACCACCCTAAATGAAGAGGAACTAAAAAGCCTTTTGATGAAGAGGCTTTTGAAAGAGAAAAGCGAAAAAAACTGACTTAAAAGTCAATTCCAAGAACTAAGATCATGGAATCCAGTCCTATCACTTCATGGCAAATAAATGGGGGAAAAAATGGAAACAGTGACAGACTCTATTTTCTTGGGCTCCAAAATCACTGTGGACAGTGACTATGAAATTAAAAGAGGCTTGCTCTTTTAAGTTATGACAAACCTAGACAGCATATTAAAAAGTAGAGACATCACTTTGCCAACAAAGGTCTGTGTAGTCAAAGCTATGGTTTCTCCAGTAGTCATGTATGGATGTGAGAGATGGACCATAAACAAGGCTGAGCATGGAAAAATTGATGCTTTCAAACTGTGGTGCTGGAGAAGACTTTTAGAGTCTATTGGACAGCAAGGAGATCAAACCAGTCAATCCTAAAGGAAATCAGTCCTTGAATATTCATTGTAAGGACTGATGCTGAAGCTGAAGCTCCTATACTTTGGTCCCCTGATGTGACGAGCCAACTCACTGGAGAAGAGCTGACTCATTGGAGAAGACCCTGATGCTGGGAAAGATTGAGGACATAGGAGAAGGTGACAAAAGAGGATGAGATGGTTGGATGGCATCATTAACTCAGTGAACATGAGTTTGAGCAAACTCCTGGAAGTTTGTGGAGGACAGGAAAGTGTGGTATGCTGCAGTCCATGGGGTCATGAAGAATTGGACACAACTGAGCAACTAAACAGCAAGGGAAATTCTGCTTTCAGTTCAGTTCAGTTCAGTTGCTTAGTTGTGTCCGACTCTTTGTGACCCTAAGGACTGCAGCATGCCAGGCCTCCCTGTCCATCACCAACTCCCAGAGTTCACCCAAACTCATGTCCATTGAGTCGGTGATGCCATCCAGCCATCTCATCCTCTGTCATCCCCTTCTCCTCCTGCCCCCAGTCCCTCCCAGCATCAGGGTCTTTTCCAGTGAGTTAACTCTTCACATGAGGTGGCCAAAGTATTGGAGTTTCAGCTTCAGCATCAGTCCTTCCAATGAACACCCAGGACTGATCTCCTTTAGGATGGACTGGTTGGATCTCCTTGCAGTCCAAGGAACTCTCAAGAGTCTTCTCCAACACCACAGTTCAAAAGCATCAATTCTTCGGTGCTCAGCTTTCTTCACAGTCCAACTCTCACATCCATACATGACCGCTGGAAAAACCATAGTCTTGACTAGACGAATCAACATTGTTTTCCCTCCTCTCTGCTGTTTCCCCAAGCCCCAGCCATTACCCCTTCCACACACCTAATCTCTGTTAATTTGTTCCTGAGGATGCTTATATATTTGCTGCTAAGTTTTTCTGGGTCTTTTTAAGAGGACAAACTGATTTTACTGCCAAGATTTGGGGCTCCATCCTATCGTTCCCTGGCTCGCAGAGATATTGAGTCTTTAACCTTTAGTCTTTGAGTGACTTGTCACATGTCATGGTGGGCCTTGGTGGTACTGATAACTCTTAGGGTTGTTTTTTATTTTCACTTGTTAAATCTCCTAAATTAATGCTATTCAAGGGCCTTTCATAGAACTAAAAAGCTCAATCTAGTATTCCTTTTAACTCCCACATCACATTGTCTTGTACATAGCGGGCATTCAGTAAGTTGTTGAATATGTAATTTTTTGCTAATTGATTCATATAAAATTACACTGTACATTGTTTGCTATTATACCTGCTCATTGTAAGTTTATTTAGTTTGTATTTATACTCACTTATTTCAAAGCACTGAAGAAAAAATCTGTAGTTTTTCCTTTAAACTTTAAGAGCAAACACATATTCGGATAGAGTACTGCTGTACTTCTGTTCTTAAATGTCTATTATGGGCTAGCTAACTGACAATTATTTGTTTCACTATTTAAGAAGCATTTTTAAAAAATACCTTGAGAAGAATGCCCAGTTATCCTTTATGAGCAGGATAATGTGAAATAACAGTTTAGAGATTACATTTTTCAAAGCCAGGAATAAAGTAAACAAAAGCTAAAATGCATTTCCTTAAGTTGGAGATACTAGTGCTTTTTAGTTGATTCTTTTTGGTTTTAAACATGCCATTTAACATTTCTCTTCAGAGCAATAGCTTATGAGTTAAATAACAAGCAAAGTTCTTTTCTTCAGACACTTTAACAACTACCCACAAATCATAAGATAACTTTCTTCATTTCTCTTCTCTGGCATAGGTGTGATGACTGTACTAAAACAGGAAATTAGTAATCTCTTTTTGAGGATGGTGGTAGAAAGTTATCCCTGACAAATTAACTCATATGTCTGCTCCCAGGTTTTAGTTTAAATACGTAACTCAGATGATAATATTGCGTTGAAAAGTGCTTCAGAACCAATTGGTCCAAAATACTTTCTTCTTACTGAGATTGAGAGCTCTGTTGAATGAGTGACTGGGGAGTTGAGAGTGTTAGAAAGAGAGAAGTTGAAGGGATAGCCTGTGATTAACTAGATCAGGTAAGGAGGGAGTCAGAGATGAAGGTTGATGGGATGGGAAGAAAAAAATGTTGCAGAAGCCTTAAGGTTTCTGTGGTTTGACAATGGCTGTGATGGCCTTAAAGAAATAAGGGAGCATGTACTTAGTCTTGGATGAGGACAATGAAAGTGATGCTGGCGAAGGAAGGTCCCCAGAATTTTACCTGATCTTCCAGTGAATCCTGGCTCTCTGGTAACCGTTCCAGGTAGATCATGGACCTGAGAAAGGTGAAACAGAAGTGTTCTAGAAAAAGTGAGTGAAGATTTTTAAAAATAAAACATAAAGAGTGTTCATCATCAAGGGGTAATGTATTAAAGTTCTTTTCATTGAAAACTCTGGCAGAGAGCAAAAGAGCGGGCAACAGAGTAGAGGATATTTCCAGGACATACATCCAAATCCTTTTTTGGTCAGTTTTACTTGGGCGAATGAGAAGTTACATGTCATCATTTATTGAAACACTAAAATGTTTTATTCTTTCTATCAGAAATTCATTAGCAAGCACCATGGCTTTGTATATTTCCAGGATTGCTTGTCTAATCCTCTAAGGGCATTATACCACTAAGCAGCATGGCTAAGTGTTTGCTCAGTCTTAATTAGAACGCTCATTTGTCACACTTTAGAAGCATTTGGCTCTTGGCTATAGAAGTATCAAGGCTGGGCAAAGAAGTATTAATTCTGCCATCTTTAAGGTTACATTTCAAACTGTTAAAGTTGGTCACAATTGAGTCAGCTTATAGTGTTCAACTATACAAGCCTATTCAATATGCTGGTTAATCAGATTATGCATCTAATTTTTCCACAATATAATATATGAAAGTCAGGCAATCAGGCTTTCTCTTATTGACCTTTTTAAGGAAATCAGCATCTATTTTTTGTCCTACATAAGAATTAAAGTTAGTAGTTCAGTCCTGTCCTACTCTTTGCGATCCCTTGAACTGTAGCCCCCCATGCTCTTCCATCCATGGAATTCTTCAGGCAAGAGTACTAGAGTGGGTTGCCATTTCCTTCTCCAGGGGATCTTCCTGACCAGGAAGATTGCAGATTCTTTACCCTTTGAGCCACCAGGGAAGCCCATAGTGTTTTCCAATAGGTAGAATGAGACAAAAGAGGATTGAGGATTCTTGTATTCTTATATAGGTTAAAAAGTTATTGCACATTTTGTCAACACAAAGGAATGTAAGAACTCACAGACTGTGTAATATTCAGTGGTCAGAGATTACCAAGTAAGATGTTGCAAAGAGACCAGGTCCAAAGCTGCCTGTGAAAATCAGTGTCATGGCTTGACCGTTTTATGGTAGACCAAAGAGACACAAAGTCAGAGCGTAAAACCGTGAGACCACAGTAGTACAGCCTATATACTTAGTGATGTTGTTATTTCTCCTCTGTTTTCAAGGTGAGGGAAGAGTTAGGAAATTTGATTCATGTTGAGTCACTCTCAAAAGAATTTAATTTAGTTATCAAAGGCTTTAGTACCTCTTTACCAACTGTCTCTGTTAGGAGTTGGGTTTTTAAATGAGAATATGCTGTAACTCAGGGGTCCCCAGCCTACCTCTGGGATCTAATACCTGATGATCTGAGGTGGAGCTGATGTCATAATAATAAAAATAAAGTATACAATAAATGTCACGCACTTGAGTCGTTCTGAAACCATCCTCATCCCCCTACCCTCGGTCCATGGAAAAACCATCTTCCACAAAATTGGTCCCTGGTGCCAAAAAGGTTGGAGGACCACTGGTCTGACTGGTAGGCTCCTACATATACAGGTGGTGCTGAGTAGGTGCCTCTGTGTGTGTATACACCACTGAGGTGGTGTATTAGTTGCCTGTCGCTGCTATAACAAATCACCACAAACTTCGCAGCTTGAAACAACACAAATGTATTCGCTCATAGTTCTGTAGACCAGCAGTTCGGGCTGAAATCATGGGGTTGGTAGGACCACTGCCCCTCTGGCAGCCCCAGGGGAGAAGCCATTGCTTATCTCCTCCAGCTTCCAGTCTGCCAGCATTCACTGATTTGGCTTGTGGCCTCATGTCTCCAAATCTGGTTTATCTCTGCATTGCTCTTTCTTCTGTGTCTGTCTTTTCTGTTTGTGTCCTAACTCTCTCTGCCCCTCTCTTGGAAGGTTACATCTAATTGCATTTAGGGCCCTTTTGGCACAGTGGTAAGGAATCCCCCTGCCAATGCAGGAGACACAAGAGACTCGGGTTTGATCGCTGGGTCGAGAGGATCCCTTAGAGAAGGGAAAGGACGCTCACTCCAGTATTCTTGCCTGGAAAGTTCCAGGGACAGAGAAGCCTAGCAGGCTACAGTCCATGGGGTTGCAAAGAATCGGACGTGACTGAGTGACAGCACCCACACAGATAATCCAGGATAAGCATTTCCTCTTAAGATCCTTAACTTAATCATGTGTTTTGGGTTTTTTTTTGCCTTATATGTAAGTAAGATAAGTAGTTTATAAGTAGTATATAAGTAGTTTCTCTTTGGCCCTATAAGGTAACATTCACAAGTTCTGGGGATTAGGAAGTGAATATATCTTCGGGTGGCCATTTTTCAGCCTACCACAGTTGGTTTTTCCAGCTGTGAGTATACCTGCCATCAGGAGATGCCTGTAGAGGTACATTAGTGAACATCTGGATGCCATGAGTGTGCAGGGGAAGTCACCCATAAGAAACCCAGGTGTGGTGGGCTGGAGTTATAGCTCCTGGGTGTGTGAGGAGGGAGAGAGATGGAGGTGGAGTGCGTATTTTGAAAGAATGTTGAGGAAAAATAACAAATGTTCAGAGACCTTTCTAAAGCTAAGTAGTAAATGGTTTGAGATAGTCATGGCTTTCAGCTAATATTGAGGATATTTTTTTTTCTTTCAGCTATTTGATGATTAACAAGTAATAGAATTGTGGAGATTGAGTTTGGAGACCTTGTATATATCAAAGTGATGACTAGCACAATGTTATTAGAAATGAAACATTGTCCAGTAGAATGCTTTCAGTGTTATTGCTCATTATTTGGTCTTATCCCTTTTTGTTTTTATCACACTCTTTAAAAAATGTCCAAGCACTTTAAAAATTGTTCTAAGCACTTTTAACATGATTAATTAGCTTTACATTTATTGTACTTTATTGCTGTTTGTTTATCTACCTTTAAAAATTCATAATAACTGTAGGAGATGAATATGATCTCTTTACAGACTCATCTGTAAAGAAACTAAGACATTGAGAAGTTAAGTAACTTGCTCGTGGTCATGCAGTTAATAGTGTATTACCAGGATTTCAACTCAGAGTTTATACTCTTGTTTGTCAGGGTTTGGCAGGCTTTTTATTTAGAGTAGAATGGTAATTACTTTAGGCTTTGCAGGCCATGAAGTCTGTTATAGCCACTCAGCTTTGCTGTTACAGTAGTAAAACAGCCATAGATAATAACAACAGGTCAATGAATGAATGTGGTGGTGTTCCAGTAAAATTTGATTCACAAAACTAGGCAGTGGTCAGACTTGGCCTGTGTGCCCCAGTTTTCAGTGTTTGCACTGTGCTGTACAAAGTTTTTTTGTTTGTTTATGGTTTTAATTTTGTATTTTCAAATAGCTTTAGACTTACAGAAAAGTTGTAAATGTACAACAAAGAATGCCTGGTCCACCTTCATCTGTTTCTCTGATGTCATCCTCTTATATAACTGTAGCATGTCTATGAACATAACCTTGGTATAATACTATTAACCAGACTCTAGATCTCTTTCCCTCTCCTTCCTCCCACCATTTTTTTTCCCTTCCAAAAGATTTAAGAGGTACAGTATGAAAAACTGTTAAAACTTTAAATGTTAGGATAGTCAAATCTGGTGCTAAAAGGATACAAATTTCTTAATTGTATTATATTGTATTTCTTAATTGTATTTTTAGTAAATCAGTCTGCTTTTTTTCACTGACAGCTGTATTAAAGTCTCCCAGTGTCAGACTTTATTTTTCTGGGCTCCAAAATCACTGCAGATGGTGACTGTAGCCATGAAATTAAAAGACGCTTACTCCTTGGAAGGAAAGTTATGACCAACCTAGATAGCATATTCAAAAGAAGAGACATTACTTTGCCGACTAAGGTCCGTCTAGTCAAGGCTATGGTTTTTCCAGTGATCATGTATGGATGTGAGAGTTGGACTGTGAAGAAAGCTGAGCACCGAAGAATTGATGCTTTTGAACTGTGGTGTTGGAGAAGACTCTTGTGGGTCCCTTGGACTGCAAGGAGATCCAACCAGTCCATTCTGAAGGAGATCAGTCCTGGGTATTTTTTGGAAGGAATGATTCTAAAGCTGAAACTCCAGTATTTTAACCACCTCATGCGAAGAGTTGACTCATTGGAAAAGACTCTGATGCTGGGAGGGATTGGGGGCAGCAGGAGAAGGGGAAGACAGAGGATGAGATGGCTGGATGGCGTCACTAACTCGATGGATATGAGTTTGAGTGAACTCCAGGAGTTACAGGCCTGGCGTGCTGCGATTCATGGGGTCGCAAAGAGTCGGACATGACTGAGCGACTGAACTGAACTGAACTGAACTGTATTTCTGGATTTGTCAGTTTCTCCTCCTAGTTCTATCAATTTTTTCTTTATTAATTTAAAAATGACTTTGTTAGGTGTATGTGTGCTTGTGAAGTCGCTTCAGTCATGTCTGACTCTTTGCAACCCCAGGGACTGTAACCCACCAGGCTCCTCTGTCCATGAAATTTTCCAGGTGAGAATACTGGAGTGGGTTGCCATTCTTTTTTCCAGGGGATCTTCCCCACCCAGGAATCAAATCCACAACTCCTGCACTATAAGGTGGGTTCTTTACCACTAGAGCCGCCTGGGAAGCCCTGTTAGGTGTATACTATGTCTGATTGTGCTGTCTTTCTGGTGGATGATACCTTTATCAGTATTAAATGCTTTAAAAATATCTGTTAATGATTTTGTCTTAAAGTCTGTATTGTGCGATATTACTCTAGCTAAGCCATCTTCCTTAACTCAGGCTTTCACTTTCAGCCTTTCTTTATTTAAATTGTCTCTTGTAAAAGGCATAGTGTTAGTTTGGAAGTCTTTATGTATTTGTTTGAATGTTTAATCCCATTTACATTTAAGGTGATTAGTGATATATCTATTAAATCAATTTCTATGTCCTTTTTCATTTTAAGACCTTCAGTTCAGTTCAGTTCAGTTGCTCAGTGGTGTCCGACTCTTTGTGACCCCATGAATTGCAGCACGCCAGGCCTCCCTGTCCATCACCAGCTCCTGGAGTTCACTCAAATTCATGTCCATTGAGTTGGTGATGCCATCCAGCCATCTCATCCTCTGTCATCCCCTTCTCCTCCTGCCCCCAATCCCTCCCAGCATCAGAGTCTTTTCCAGTGAGTCAACTCTTTGCATGAGGTGGACAAAGTACTGGAGTTTCAGCTTCGCATCATTCCTTCCAAAGAAATCCCAGGGCTGATTTCCTTCAGAATGGACTGGTTGGATCTCCTTGCAGTCCAAGTGACCCACAAGAGTCTTCTCCAACACCACAGTTCAAAAGCATCAATTCTTTGACCCTCAGCTTTCTTCACAGTCCAACTCTCACATCCATACATGACCACAGGAAAAACCACAGCCTTGACTAGACGGACGTTTGTTGTTTAAGACCTTACATGTCTGTAAATATTTTTACATTATTCTCATTCTTCATTGATAGCTTGACTGGGCATAAAATTCTAGGTTGGAAATAATTTTCCTTCAGAATATTTAAGTCGTTATCCCCTAGCTTCCAGTGTCTGTTAAAAGGAGCAAAGTTATTCTAAAACTTCACCTTTTGAATCTGATTTCAAGTTTGCTTTTGGTCTAGTCATTAATATTTTCTTTTTTTAAATCCAATTTTTTTTCTGGGTATATGGTGAGCCAGTTCAGACTGGAAAATTCAGGTTCTTAAGATCTGAAACATCTTCTTTAGTTTTATTGATGATTTTCTCCTCTTTATTCATTTTTCTGGAATCTTTTTATTTGAGTAATAGACTTCTAGGATTCACGGATTTTCTTATCTTTTCTCATATGTCTTCATTTTTAGTCTTTTTTGCCTGACTTTTTGAGAAATATCCTTAGCCTTATTTCGCAGCCCTTTTTTTTTGATTTTTTTCATGTCTGAATTTCCTTTTTTTTTTTTAAAAGCATTTCTTATTTTATGGATACAGTGTCTTTTCTTACTCCTTTAAGGATATTAATGTTTTCTATTCCTGGTACAATCTCTGTGTCCTGCATGATGTTTCTCTTCTGTTTGCTTATTTTAGTCTGCCCTTCATGTTAGAGCTGTTCCTTAGAAGTCTGGTGATCCTTGACTGTTTATTTACTTCTCTTTAAGAGTGAGTCACCAGGGACCTGACTGGGAAGCTCCCAGCACTCAAGGAGGCTTCTGAGCTGAGGGTTTTGCTGACAGAGCTAGTTTCATGAGGAAGCCCACTCTCACTGCCACAGCAATATCTTTAGGTTTTTTTCAGTCAGTCAGGGAAGATTTCACAAAGAGCAAGTTTCCTCTTGAAGGCTACAGACCTGGCTGCTGTTTTTCTTACCTACTAAGTGACTTAAAAGGCTTTTTAAGACAATGCCTTTTATCTCTTTTGTCCATATTATTGCTATGTATTCTGAAAAAAATAAGACTATATTAAAAATAAAAGTTGTAGGTACATTAAAAGTTTTTTAAATCAACAAAGACTTTAAAATTCATCTTCCTCTGCAATTAGGACAGACTAGTACTTTACTATTAGGTGATTCAACCAATTTGATGGCTACCTTTTGAATATTTGGCTTCCCTGATAGCTCAGTTGGTAAAGAATCCACCTGCAATGCAGAAGACCCCAGTTCGATTCCTGGATCGGGAGGATCCACTGGAGAAGGGATAGGCTACCCACTCTAGTATTTTTGGCTTCCCTTGTGGCTCAGCTGGTAAAGAATCTGCCTGCAATGTGGGAGACCTGGGTTCAATCCCTGGGTTGGGAAGAACCCCTGGAGAAGGGAAAGGCTACCCACTCCAGTATTTAGGCCTGGAGAATTCCATGGACTGTATAGCCCATGGAGTCTCAAAGAGTCGAACACAACTGACTAACTTTCACTTTTGAGTACTGTGCCTTGATAGTTTTTTTGGGTTTAGATATCAATTTTGGAAGACTAATAAATATAGACACAATATGCCTTTTGTACACTGGATATATAAATGACCACTCTCTCTTGGGATGGAACAGAGGCTCAGACAAGGACTAGGGTGAAGATAGAACCAAGCCACCACGTCTAAATGAGGCATGACTACACGGATGTAATGTCAGGTAAGTCTTGAATCACCTAGAAAATCCTGGGAAGGCCAGGCAGAGAACCTTTCTGTGTACAGATAGAGGAGTAGCTGCATGACTTTTGATCTGGTTTCGGAGACTTTGGATAACAGTCTGTCCTGAAGGGCCAGGGGCCTTCAGTCTTAAGATCGATACCCACCCTTGTCTAGGGCTCACTTCTCAGGTCGTCCCTGGCCCGCTTTTCCCCTCAGGGCTCCTGCTAGCCCAATAGTTGCTTCCAGCACCTGCGGCATACTTCTGACCACAGCCTCAGTCATTTGGGTAAGGAACCCCTAACCCTCCTGTATCCCTACAGCCCTGCTAGGGCTTGAGTCTTTGTCCTGCCCCCCCGCCCCCACCCCCCACTTACCCTTCGCATCCTCACCTTTGGGCTTTGGTCTGTCAATGGCAGCCACTGGCCCTGACTCCCGACTCCCAACTCCTGTCCTGTCTTTACCCGACTGCCCACATTCCTGGCCTGGAGCCAGATGAGTCCTTTTCCCGCTGCTTTGGGAAAGTGGCATCTTTGTCCATTCTGGGAGTGCTGCTGAGGAAAGATACATCTTTGGAACACTAAGTTATTTATGCCTGATGCATTTTCTTCACAAAAGCATTGTTATAAATGGTGGTCAGAAGCTCTAGTTAAACTCTTGGGTTTAACGTATGGCCTGGGCTCCACCATTTGTAACTTTTAGGGAAAAACACGTTTCTGGTTCATGTCATAGACTTGGCCCCAGTCCCCTTGATAAGATGGGGGCTGCCTTGTAACAGCATGCAAAGGAGGAAAAATGTCATCGTCAAATATTCATTAAGTTCCCACTTGAGCACCATGCTGTGGTGACTGCTGGATCTGTGGGCCTCTGCTGGGCCTGTTTTTATAAGCTGTAATAAGGCTGCCTTACAAATTGCCCTCTGAACTTCAACGCACTGTAGAGCTTTCTCTGACATATCTTGTATTGTATTAATGGGGAGGATTAAGGCAAGAAGTGTTCCTAGTCTGAGAAAGTGCAATTTCAATTTAAATGTGTTTTTTCCTGGAGCCTAAGTTCTTTTAGTCACTGAGCCTGCACTAATTTGTGTGATTCTCTTGGGGGCCGGGGCACTCTTCTTACAGCTTTTTAAAGTTAGTACTTCCTGTTGGTTCAGTGTTTTCTTTCAAGTGAGGCACTCTTAGAATTATGTGGCATACAGTGATTTTCAAAAGATTAAAGCAGTGTGTTCTAATGTGAGCCTTGTAACTAATTGCCTCAACTAATTATACACAAAGGACCGAGTCAGTAGTGTTAATAAGAAGTGACTTCGGAAAGTACGATTTGACCCAAAGACTGAATAACTATTGCAAATAGTAATCAGTGAGGTGGTATTCATTGTAGAAAACACCTTAGCTGGAAATTATTCATGTCGGTTTAAATTGGGTTTTTCCTGAGTTGTTACCTTTATACTTGGTTACTAGCTCCTTTTCAGTGAAAAATGTGCGCCCTTTTGAATGTAAATCTTCTTGATTGCTCCTCTTCAGGCTCTTCTTCCATCCACTTAAAATATCTGTGCTCCCAGGGCAGTCTTAGTCTTAGGTCTTAGTCCTTCCCTATACTCCTTCCCTGTCTGACCTCATCAAGTTCTGATTCCATGCTAGCAAGTTCTACACATATTTGTCTGGGCCGGGTATCTTCTGGATTCGAGGTGCATGTATCCATGTGGAAAATCTTACAAGAATTGCAAACTTGTGTGTGCCCAGAACAGATCTTCTCTCCCAAATCTTCCCTCTCCCCACTCCCCCGACCCTGGCTTCTCAACCTGGGAAATGATCCATTGCAACCCCACATCCTGTTGATATCTTTCAGCCATCTCTCTCCATCCCCATCACCTTGCCCTTGTCCATGCCCTCATTGTCTTTTTCTTTGCAGTAGCGAAAATCTTGTAACCACTCTTCCCAAATGCAGTTTGCCTCCTTTCAAATTAGGCACAGCTGCTAGGAAAATATTAAAGCGCAGATCTGATCAGGCCACGGTCTGCTTTAAAGTGTGCAGTGATTGTTGTTGTTTGTTGTTTTAGTTGCTGAGTCATGTCCAACTCTTTTGCGACCCCCTGGACTGTAGCCCACCAAGCTCCTCTGTCCATGTGATTTCCCAGGCAAGAACACTGGAGTGGGATGCCTTGCCCTCCTCCAGGGGGATCTTCCCGATCCAGGGATTGAACCCCCATCTCCTGTGTTGGCAAGCGGATTCTTTACCACTGAGCCACCTGGGAAGCCCGTGGCTGCAGCCTGTTGACCCTTCTAATCCCAGCTGCAGTGTCATTCCTCAGTGACATTTCCAAAAGTCCTCCCCAGTTGGTTAGATTCCCCTACTAAATATGCCAAGAGCATCCTGTATTTCCTAGCATTCATCATAATTATAATTAAATGAGCATTTGTATAATTACGGTTTTGATGCCCGATTCTCTTACTAGCCTGTAAACTCCCTGAGAGCAGGGACCGTGCCTGTCTGGCTCACCATTCACCATTCATTACAAATATTTGTCAAATGAATGTGTAATGAATATGGTTGGACAGAAGCCACGGCATATGTTATGTGTATTTGTGGGAATATGGGGAATCTGATGTTCTAGGACTCAAATACTTCCCACTCCATCATGAAGCAATACTGTGAAAGCTGATTGAGATCTTGTTAACTGTTCAGCTATTACATACGCTTTCCCTCTCTATTCTGGAAGTAGTCTGTCTAAATATCTGTCAGGGTTCTATCAGAGAAACAGAACCAGTAGGAGAGAACAGATTTATTGCAGGAATCAGCCTTCTCACGTGATTGAAGGGGCCAGCTAGGCAAGTACATGTGTAAGGCAGGAGGTCAGGAAAGGCAGGCTGGAATTCTTGGGCTTAGGGCATAAGAAGGCTGCTGTTCACGGGCAGAATTTCTTCTTCAGGGAAGCCCCAGCTCCAACCTTCAGGTCTTGCGAGTGACTGGAGCTGGGCCACCCAGATTATTTAGGATGATCCCCCATACTTAAAAGTCAGCTGATTATGGACTTCAATTGCACTTAAAAAAATACCTTCATAGTAATACTGAGATTGGATTGAATAACTGGAAACTGTAGCCTGAAGCCGACTTGGTACATCAAGCTGACTCTCAAAGAAAACTCTGATACAAAGCACCAGTTTAAAACCATAACTAACTGAAAAAAAGAAACCCAAACAGACCGAACTTGGCACTTCTGGGATAGAGAATGGTAATTAAATATTTATTCATTGGGCTTCTTACTATGTAATTAATACCTGTTTTAAAGAAATTTTTACCTGTTCTGCTTATTCCAAATGACCTCATTACTCTGCTATCCAAAACAAGTTTGTTATTACGTGGTGTGAATCAATAATAAAATTCTAGGAAAATCGGCTGTTTTGTGTCTAACAAGTGGGTGACTGTGTCTCAGTCTTTGGTACCTTTTTATTTATTAACACAGAAATTATTACTGAGTACAGAGCTGGGCAGTGGAGATACAAGAAGAGGCAAAATACTGCCCTGTATTTGGAGGCCTTCTTGAGACAAATAGGTAATCAAATAATTGCAGGCCTGGAATTCAGTGAGGTTGCAGCATGGAAGGCTAGGAGGCGTGGTTTGGTGCCACGCGCCAATCATGGGGATCCTGCCTTATTTGACTGGATCCTCCCAGTTGAGGAGGAGCATGTTCATATTAGTTAGGAAGAGGAACGTGATGTGGAAGATAAAGTGAGGGAAGGAGAGAATGTTAAGGGCAGGAGCCTGAACTAGAAGCTAGATTCTAGCACTAGCAGAGTTTTATCAGCTGAGGGAGGGAGAGAGGAGATTTGAAGATGACTTTGTGGCTTATTGGTCAAAAGATGGGATATCTGACAAGATTAGGTAGATGGAGGTAGATGGTACCAGAGGAGGAATGGATGTTTATTTCTGAGGTGGGTAAAAAGACAGACGTTAACCGTTGCCACTAGCTGAGCATCTATGCTCAGTCTGGTGAGTTATACCCATTATCTCATGTCGTTTGAGATGCCAGGTGACCTGTAGCCAGTGTGAGATCACTAAGGAGTGTCCTGAACCAAGGGAGATATTTGAGGAAGATGCTTGGGCCGAAAATTCTTTTTTACGGCCTGTTTTTTTTTAAAGGCTAGTATAGGTACTCCCTTTTGAAAGCTATCTGACAGTTGATTCTAAGAGGAGATCTGTTTATAATGAAAGATGAATGTCAAAACTAGGAGATTACTGGAAAAGAAAAAAAAAAGCTAGGATTTGTGAATGATTTCTGTGTTGTCTTACCACTCCCAAAGCACACTGAAAAAGAAGAGGTTTTTTTTGGCACTGAACCTACCTCTGGGTACACAAAATTGTATTCACTGAATCTGCTTTCCAAAGACACAAGCTCAAGAGGCTCTCACAGATCAGATCTGGAAAAACTGGAGCATTAAAATAAATAATGTAGTAATGTGTTATAAAGCATGACCTGAAATCAGATTTAATGAATCTGTGTTGATCAGTAAATGGATGGGAATGGGGGAAAATAAGTTCTTACAGGAGAATGCCCACCAAAAAATGTAGTAGGGTAGAAAATAGGAAAGCCATCACTTGGCAAACATCACAATGATGATTGATAAAGCCAGGATGTGTCTGTGTGTGGGTGGAGGTTTGATGACGAGTGGATACTGGCATAGTCTCAGTATTTTCCACAAAATACTCATTAATTACGAAGAGGGGAATGGAGACTTGATGGCGAAGTCTGGCAGACACAAACTTGTGCAGGTGATCAAGGTTAGCACCATCGATGATGGGATGATCTGGCATCCTTTGTCTCCTGATGTGATGCGCTGAGAACAGCATAGCATCATTTTAAGGGGTTTCTTGCTGGGAATACAAAGCCCGAATCCAGGTTCACCTTGAATCCTCACAGTATTTGGAGCAGATGTTTTTATCCTCATATTACAGAATAGAAACATGAAGTACAGAAGTTGAACAATTTACCCAAAATCAAAAATGGTAAGTGGCAAAGCCCAGTTTCAAAATCCCAGGTAAATTTATAAACTGTGGTGCTTCAGTCCTGCTGTAAAGCCCATGGGAGTTGTTAGTTCCATGACGGTTGGGTTCTGCAGATAGTACCTTACAGTCCAAGGGTGACATTTAGAGGAGTATCAATAAAGAGCTACAGATAGTGAATCTTATGTTGCTTATAACACTAGTAGTGAGGGGAGGGAAAGCTGAATTTTATGTCAGCATCTGAATGGCTGGTTCTTAGCGAGTAATTATTTATGATCAGCGCATGTTGCTGCTGAAAGCCATCTCATCAGACCCCTTTCCAGCAAGAGTTTCCTGAAACAGGAACTGATTATGCACTATTAAATCTGAGACCCATTTCATATTCAGAGGTTCCAGTGGTAAGCCTCATATGTCAGGAGCAATTAGTGACCTTGTGACATGTCATCTTCAATATGCTGAACTGTGGTCAATAAATCCTAGCAGGATGGATGGAATTAAATAACTACCTCCACCATCACCCTAGTGCATCTGAGCAATGCCTTTTCAGGGCCACAAATGCAGGACATTCTCCTAACTAGTGTCACGAAGATTCCAAAAGTGTGAGAATATAGTTAATTCTGAAAGTTTTCAGATTTTGAATGCTTAGGAAAGGGGACAGAGATGTTGGGCAGAGGAAGAAGTCATACAGTATGGTCTGCAAGCAGATCATGGGGGCACTGCTCCGATGCACCTTCAATGGAATGATCACTGTGTGCTGAGGAAATCTGGAAATACAGATAATCAGAAGCCAGAATGTGACAACAGGCTTGGCCAGGACTTAAGAACTAAGTTCTGTTGTGCTAATTGACTATTTCAGGTTAATGGGAAGTATGTAAGCTGGAAAACGAGTCAACTTCTAACTGGAATTTGATATCTGTTTATAAAATATATTTCATATTCTTATTTTATAGAGAACAATGAAAAAATGAAACCATATTTTTAGAAGTAAAACGTGATGTCACAGAAGCATCTTCAGTTGAGTTGCATACACAGCCGGACTGTCTCTTGTAGTTCTGCTTCTGTTGCTGACATCAGGATTGTCTCCTGAAATGGGATTTTCCTGTCGATTTTGGATTTTTTGCATGTTGCCTAGACACTCCATGGGAAAATGCAGTTACGGGAAGTTGCTAGCGTGCAGCTGAGCAGTGAAAGCATCTGAAAAGATTGCTCTTGTGGGATCACTGAGCTGTGTCCATTAAGCCAGGTTCTTGCCCCCAGAATGCTGGTTCTGTTATGGACTTAGCTCAGAGGTAATTGACTCTTGAGCCCACTAAGGCAACTCAAGGACTCCCTGTGGTAAAGAAGCTCTTTGTCTCCCCTGCATTCTGGGGCTTGGCTGTTTCAACTAGACTATTCACATCGACTGTAAATTCTAACCACCACAAAACAAGCCTCTGGAAGTCCCACTTGTGCACAGCCGAGAGATTGCCACTTATCAAATGCCTAAAAATCAAGAGAAAAAAGAAAAGAGGAAATATAAACCTGAACAAAGATGAAAATAAAGAACTTGAGCAGCATTGGTGAAATTTAGGTGAGGCTGGGTTATTGCCAGCTATTTTAGGGTTGAGTAGAAGCATCACTCAAAAATACCTAATAAGCACATCTGATAAGCTTATTATAAGCCTATTAGGTGCTACTTGAAGGAACTGCATTGTAAAGTGAATACATAACCTCTTAATAAGTGAGTCTGTCATTATTGAATGAACCTGACAGAGAGCACCCTGCGTGGGTAGATGAGGCTGTGAGCATGCTGTTTTGGCAAAGTAAATTCTAAGATTATGTAGTCCTAAACCTATTTGTTGGTTATGCACAGAAGTGTGTGTTTGTGTTGTGAAATTTTCACCAGGTAATAAACTTCTAAACAGTCCCACAATGACAATAGCTGATATTTAGTTTAAGGATAAAAGTGAACACTGTTCATCAGTCAAGTGCAATGTATTCTTACAGAGATGTGGGTTGGGTTTTCAAAGGAGTGGCTGTGATTAGTGAATGATGCTCACAGGATAATTGATGCAGTCAACCAGCCATGTTTTGCGGGGTAGAAGGGAGCTGGTTTCACAACTGGGGATACAAGCTTGAGATACTTTTACTTGGCAGAACAGGTAAAAATGAGTGATTTTGCTTTCCTGGGCTCAGACCTGTATTGCCCAATGACCTCCCACAGGCACAGTATTTAGATTGTCCTCACTAGAGTAAACCACCATGGGGCCCTGTGTGTGAAAAATCTTCTTATTAGATCCCGCTCTCAGACCCCATGTTCTCTGTAGGTGTTGGCTTTTTGTTTGTTGTTTTTTATTCTATGGTGTACATTGAATTGCCAGGGAAAGAGCAAGATATCTGCTGAGGAAATCACCCTCTTGGAGCCTATAACAAGTGAAGGTTTGTAGCATGTTCCCCACGAGGTTCTGATTCTGTGATTATGTCAGCGAGCAACCCTAAGCTGCAGCTTTCTCAGATACTATCTTGACTTCTAGGAATTGATGCTGGTGATGTCATTTTAATCTCTTGTCCATCCATCTACCTAAAATCCATAGATGTCTAAGGATCTTCTATATTCTAATTTGTAGAGACTCACAGATTACAAAGAGATTTAATAATCTTGGCCTAAAGCAAGTTTGCTTAAAAAAAAAAATCTTGATATGCATGTAAGGTAATTACAATTCATTTTAACATTTTAAAACTAAATGTTATGGGAGGTGGTATTTTTCATGCCAGAAAAATAATTAAGATAGACTCTCCCCCAAGAAATAAAAATCACTCATAATCCCACTGTCCAAACTTGGTGTTAAATACTCAGATAACATTTGGTGTTTAAATACCCATATTTTCTTCCCTAGGATTTATATTCCTATATTATTTATTTATTTACAAAAATAGACACATGGTACTTTGTAAACCCTTTCCTTACCCCTTGCTCCAACCAGAGAAAATATCTGAACTGCTGTTCCATATTGCTGACTAAATTTACATCATCACTTAGAATGGCTGTGAAGATTTGCTGGATGTAGGTTGTGTCCTGATTTTTTGCTATAATAAGCAATCCCATGATGAACATCTTTGTATACATGATTGGGCACTTGCTTGATTATATACTGAAGATAAACTCTTAAATACAGAATTTATTAGATCAAAGCAGAACCTGCATTGAAGGCTTAGGAGACTTATTACTAGATAACTTTCCTAAACGTTTTTTCTGCTTCATTAGTAATCTGTCACGTGAAAGGTGATTTCTTATTGTTTTAAATTGCATCTTTGTTTTTCAAGCTGAGCATTTCTCTGTATTGTATTGGCCATTTGAATTTTGTGGGCAATTGACTAGTTTGCTTTATCCATTTTCTATAGGAGTATTCCTGTTTTTGGCTTATTATTTTGTGAGAGCACTTCATGTATTAGGGACATTGGATTTCTTCTCTGCATTCACTCCACTCAATTGGAATTTTGATTGTGATTTAGTCAAATGTAATGTTAATTTGGTGGATATGAGCATGTTTTTCAATGTTCTGTCTTGGTATTTGAGAATGATGTTTTCAATACTTCTTATCTCAGGAAATTATAAAAAGTAAAAGGCACAGAGTTACTTTTTCCAGACCCTTCCATTTATAGCCTTGCCTCGGGGTAGAACTGTTCCTAAATCATTTGAGAAAACCCGAGTAGCTAAAGTGTTTTCACCAGCTAAGTGATCGGATTCCATCTGGTTGGTTTTTTAAGTGTTCATTTTGATGGTTTTAGCACACTCACCTATTGTTCCTTCTCTAAGCTAGTATCTTTGGCTCTCTGAAATAGTGTTTCATGTGGGTCCTCATGGCTTTGGGAGTCTGACAGTTTTATGATTATGCAAATGTTATTGAGATCATCTTGATGGATGCTCCCTGAGCCCTTGGCTGATGGCACAGAGACTGCGCCTTTAACTGTCACGGGGTTGGCTAGTATGACCTTCACATCAGGCTGTGTAAAACACTCTTGCCAGGCATCCTAGGACAATTTGGAGCCGTTGCCTGGGCAACCTCACTTGCTTCTAATCGAATGCCCCAAGTCCCAGTGGGAATGCTACCACTGAAGGGAGGAAGTGAGCGGAAGTATTAATACATTTGTCTGTTTTAGGACATTCTACTAATGTTGGGGGAAGTGAGGTTATGCCATGATCTCACATGAACTCAGGAGAGGGAGAGAACGAAGAAAAGAAAAGGGAATTGAGAGAGCAGGGACAGAAAGAGACGCTCGAAGAAGAAGGACGCATAGAAGTCAGTGACAGAAATCAAGGTAATAAATATGAGCAAATGGTTCATGCATAAGAAAACAGTATAGCTCAGATTGAGCAGAAAGGAATTGAGAATGAAGACCAGAAAGTTACTCTTAGGGAAAAAAATACATGGTCCATAAATGAATATCTGGGGAGGAAAAAGAATAGTGGAGACTTCTGGGAAGTATACAATAAAAATGTTGTTTCACTGAAACAGACTTGCCTATATGATGTATTTGGTCAGCTCTGCTTTAGGAACTCATATTGTTTTCTTTCCAGTACTCTCCATTGTACCTTGAATAAATCATGAGTGATTTTTCTGGAATCCAAATGATGCCACTCAGAATGATAGGGCACGATTTTACTCACTGCTTTCATGGATTAGAACCATCACAGACTGGAAACTAGTTTAGTTAAAGCAGGTTTTTAAGAAACAAAACACATCCACAGTATACCTGGATGGTTATTATGACAGGTGGTGGTGTTTTAGCTGCTCGGATAAGCGGAATGCAGGCTCAGGCAAACAGGCATTGTGTGGTCCTGGGGAGAAAGCCTAGATGGGGATACCAGTGAGTTGACCGTTCTCTACTCTCAGAATTGTCAGTCAGGTGCTTAATTCGTCCTTTTAAAAAAGTCCATGACTCATTCTTGAAATATCCAGACCTGCTCTTAAGAGTCCCCTTTTTGCAGATGTCAAACCAGGTGGAGGAGAGATGCAAATTTTACTCCAGTTGAAGCTAGCATATGCAGCACTTGATAAAATGTCCAAGGCTTACCTTCAGTCAGTGTTGAACAGTGACAGCATTTCAGGCCCTTGGTAAACAGAAGTTTTACTCAGATATTTTCAAGAGATTGGATTTTGTAGTTCCAGATGAGGACAGGGTCCAGAGAATGCCCAGGTTCTCCGGAGCCAGCAACAGTGGAAACCATGACGATCTCTAGGTCAGAAGAAACGAGGGAGAAAGCGGTGTCTCTGGGACCCAGTGAGCGAAAGCTCTGGCCGTGAAACTGTAGGCGTGCAACAGCTACAGGCAGGACAGAAGCAGGCAGGGAGATGGGGGTGAAGGTAAATACCTTGACTCCCCTTTCCTCTCCTCCCCTATCTTCTCTGATCTGCTGGTATTTTTGTAGCCAAATTCATCTGGAAGGTAGTGGTAAGGGATCTTGGGTGATGCAGTCTTGGTGTGTGTGTGTGTGTGTGTGTGCACCAAGTCTCTTTAGTCATGTCCAATTCTTTTGCAGTCCTATGGACTGTAGCCCACCAAGCTCCTCTGTCCATGGGATTTTCCGGGCAAGAGTACTGGAGTGGACTGCTGTGCCCTCTTCCAGGGGACCTTCCCTATCCAGGGACTGAACCCGTGTCTCCTGCAGCTCCTGCACTGCAGACGGATTCTTTAGCACTGAGCCACCGGGGAAGCTGTGACGCAGTCTGCAGAGGTCAGCTTCCTGGAACACAGAGAAGAGCAAGGAAAGACTGGATGATGGAAGAGCGGGGGAGGGGGGAATAACTAGCGCAGTGTGCAAATCTCTGTTCTCTGAGGCTAGCCTTTACCCTTTGAGAGCATAAGCATTTGGAAGAGAAGTTATTTATGAAGGATGCCAATTATAGGAGCTGGGCAGTGAAAAAGGAACACCAGTCAGTCTTAGATTCTCCCCAGGTAACTGCTCCCTTGTTTGTGCTACGTGGAGTCTAGTACATACTCTACCGTTGCTGTGATTTCTTTAGGTGTGTCTTTCCCCCTCTAGACTTCAAACCCTTCAGATTGTGAACTTCATTTTATTTGTCTTTGTCTCCCCAGCATCTAGCCAGGTGCTTGGCATTTGCAGGGAATTATGTCTTAAGTCAATGATGGAATGACTCTTCCTAGACTCTTTCAAGATAAATTTGAGTTCGATAGTGCTTTTCATAGTTAAATGGTTAGTCATCTTTTTCCAGTGCTGGGCCTTCAGTAGTGTTCTTTTTCAGAGAGGCAGGGAGAATTCATGACTCTCGGTTCCCTACCAACTGAAGCTCCTGCATTGTTAGTGGCCACAGTGGAAATAGTTCTGCTGTCCTTGTGAGCCATACAGTAACAGTTTCATTGAACATCTCCTGTGTGACCAGTGTGTTCACTGATCCTTGTTTTTCCAGTAGTCATGTATGGATGTGAGAATTGAACTGTAAAGAAAACAGCACTGAAGAATTGATGCTTTTGAACTGTGGTGTTGGAGAAGACTCTTGAGAGTCCCTTGGATTGCAAGGAGATCCAACCAGTCCATCCTAAAGGAGATTAGTCCTGGGTGTTCATTGGAAGGACTGATGTTGAAGCTGAAACTCCAGTATTTTGGCCACCTGATGCGAAGAGCTGACTCATTTGAAAAGACCCTGATTCTGGGAAAGATTAGGGGCAGGAGGAGAAGGGGAAAACAGAGGATGAGATGGTTGGATGGCATCACTGACTCAATGGACATGGTTTGGGTGGACTCCGGGAGTTGGTGATGGACAGGGAGGCCTGGCGTGCTGTGGCTCACAGGGTCGGAAAGAGTCAGACACAACTGAGAAACTGAACTGAAAGCCTTTGACTGTGTGGATCACAATAAACTGTAAAATTCTTAAAGAGATGGGAATACCAGACCACTTTACCTGCCTCCTGAGAAATCTGTATTCTGGCCAAGAAGCAACTCTTAGAACAGGACATGGCAAATGGACTGGTTCAAAACTGGGAAAGGAGTACGTCAAGGCTGTATGTTGTCACCCTGCTTATTTAACTGATAGGCAACTGATAGTTTATCATGAGAAACGCTGGGCTGGATGAAGCACTAGCTGGAATCAAGATTGCTGGCAGAAATATCAATAACCTCAGCTTTGCAGATGTCACCATCCTTATGGCAGAAAGCAAAGAGGAACTAAAGAACTTCTAGATGAAAGTGAAAGAGGAGAGTGAAAAAGCTTGCTTAAACTCAACATTCAAAAAACGAAGATCATGGCATCTGGTCCCATCACTTCATGGTAATTAGATGGGGAAACAATGGAAACAGTGACAGACTTTATTTTCTTGGGCTCCAGAGTCACTGCAGATGGTGAGTGCAGCCATGAAATTAAAAGACGCTTACTCCTTGAAAGAAAAGCTATGACCAACCTAGACAGCATATTAAAACAGAGACATTACTTTGCCAACAAAGGTCTGTATAGTCAAAGCTATGGTTTTTCTAGTAGTCATGTGCGGATGTGAGAGTTGGAATATAAAGAAAGCTGAGCACCGAAGAATTGATGAGTTCGAACTGTAGTGCTGGAGAAGACTCTTGAGAGTTCCTTGGACTGCAAGGATATCAAACCAGTCAATCCTAAAGGAAAGTGAAAAGTGAAAGTCATTCAGTTGCATCCAACTCTTTGCAACCCCATTGACTATACAGTCCACGGAATTCTCCAGGCCAGAATACTGGAGTGGGTAGCCTGTCCCTTCTCCAGGGGTTCTTCCCAACCCAGGGATCAAACCCAGGCCTCCAGCATTGCAGGTGGATTCTTTACCAGCTGATACAAGGGAATACTCAAGTGGGTAGCCTGTCCCTTCTCCAGCAGATCTTCCTGACCTAGAAATTGAACTGGGGTCTCCTGCATTGCAGGTAGATTCTTTGCCAACTGAGCTATGGGGAAGCCTAAAGGAAATCAGTCCTGAATATTCATTGGAAGGACTGATGCTGAAGCTGAAACTCCAATACTTTGGCCACCTGATATGAAGAACTGACTCCCTGGAAAAGACCCTGATGCTGAGAAAGATTGAAGGCAGGAGGAGAAGGGAACAACAGAAGATGAGGTGGTTGCATGCCATCACCAACTTGATGGACATGAGTTTGAGCAAGCTCCAGTAGTTGGTGATGGACAGGGAGGCCTGGTGTGCTGCAGTCCATGGGGTCTCAAAGAGTTAGACATGACTGAGCAACTTAACTGACTGATACTAAGTATGAGACCATTACCCATAGAACATGTATGGGGAACAGTCTAAAACTGGATGAGGCTTGAGCATGGTGGTGCCAATCATATGCAACACGTTTAAAGAGAAGAGGGGTCAGCAGTGTTCCATTGTAGAGTAAGTTAAATCTGAATTTGACCTTAAACGTATGTATAAGATTAGTAAGCAGGACGAACTTGCCCTGCCATATATCAAGACCTGTTATGAAGATATAGAAATTTAATGTGGTGCTGGCATTGGGCCAGGTAACTGACCAGTGGAATAAAATTAAAACCCCAGAAAATGCTGTATTAGTCTGCTAGCACTGCCATAACAGAACACCGTAGACTGAGTGGCTTAAACATTAGAAATTATTTCCCTCACAGTTCTGGAAGCTGGAAGTTCAAGACTGAGGCGATGCTGGGCTGGTTTCTGGTGAGGACTTCTTGGGTTGCAGATGACAGCCTTCATTACTGTGTCCTCACATGGCCTTTTCTCTGGGCGTGTGCTTCCCTGCTGTCTCTTCTTCTTATAAAGACACCAGTCCTGTCGGATTAGGGCCACACCCTTTTGGCCTCATTTAACTTTAGCGACTTCCCTGGTGGCTTAGAGGGTAAAGCATCTGCCTGCAATGCAGGAGACCCGGGTTCGATCCCTGGGTCAGGAAGATCCCCTGGAGAAGGAAATGGTAACCCACTCCAGTATTCTTGCCTGGAAAATCCCATGGACAGAGGAGCCTGGTAGGCTATAGTCCACGGGGCCGCAAAGAGTCGGACACGACTGAGCGACTTCAGTCATCCATTCACATCCTTAAAAGCCCTATATTGAATTACAGTCACACTTAGGATTTCAACATAAAATTTTGGGAGAACACAATTCAGACCACAGCACATGCCTACACACAGGTTTACATCTTCGGTATATGTCAGATTAGTGGGAAAAAAGAAGGGCTATTCAGTAAACAGAGCTGAGAAAAAAAACTTATCCTTAGGAGAAAAGATGAAAATAGATCCTTACTTCATACCCTATCCAAAAAAAAAAAAAAAAAATCAGCTCCAGAAGGATCAAAGTCTTAAATACCAAGAAAAAAACCATAACTTTAAAATTTCATAGTTGGTCATAAGAAGAAATTTCCTAAGGTGTTTTTGACTTTTAGTCTTCAAAGAAGGAGACTTCTTCAGACACAAAAAACACTTACTATAAAAGAAAGGTTGACAAGTTGGATTACATTAAAATAAAATCTAAATAAGCATTATTGAAATTACATGATGCCTGTTATTTGCGTCGATATGATTGGTGGGAATGGAGGTATAGATGGAACAAAATTGGCCATGAATGGGTCATTTTTGAAATTGAGTGTTGGGTACATGGGGTTTATTATACCAGATACACAAAGGACGAAAGGATTAGTAGAATATACAAAGAAGTCCTACCAATCAAAAAGAAAAGCATAAAGATAGATACAGACAAGGATATACATACAGCCAAGAAATATACCCAAAATGTTCAACATCATTTATGATTTGGAAGGAAATATGACTCAGGGCCTCAATGAGGCACCATTTTATACCTACTCTATTGGAAAAATTAAAAGGGGTGTTAATGTCAAGTGCTAGGGTAGATGGGGATCCAGAGGATCTCATACCCTGCTAGTAAATTGGTGCAGCTACCTTAGAAGATAGTTCTGGTGTTATCCCATAAAGTTGACCACATTTCCAACATTTTGCTTTCAAGTATATATGTAAAAGAAATTCTTGCACATATATACAGAAATATTTATGGTGGCAGAGTACACAACATCAAAACCTGGGAAAACCCCAATGTCTCTGGACAAGAGAGTAGATGAGTAAACTGTATTATATTCACCCCGTGGGAGACATGCCATAATCAAAATAAAGTATAATGAAAGGGTTGCAACATAGATGTTTTAACAATGTAAGATGAAAAAATTCTAAAAATATTACATATATTGCCTTTTCTATAAATTTAAAAGCAACTAAAATCATAACCATAGTTTTTAGGAATCCATGTAGATGAGATGGTAATACATAGAAAGGAAAGCAGTAGAATCTTGAGTACAGGATTCAGGCTGGTTGTTATCTCAGGAGGCTGAGACTGGGAGGGCTACTGAGTAGGTATTAAGAAGTTATTGTCACAGTCTAATTTTTGATTCGGGTGGTGGGTTCATGGTTCCATATTACAACATTAGATGTGAAGGATGAGTGAATGAGGGAAGCCTGTGTGGCCCAGAGATATGAAAGTGTTCCATATCAAAGATAGTGATTAATCCAATTCTGTGCAATTGAGGTTGAATTAAAAAAGAAAAAAGGATTAGAATGAGTGGAAAGGGAATAGTAGCATAGTACGTTTGTCACCAGGACTTTGGAAATTGTACATTTTGCATAGGAGGATAACAGGGTCCAGGCTAAATAGCTATTATAAAGAGACTGCAAACAAAACTAACTGCTCATACGAGACAGAAGGTCTGTCTCCCACTTTCTCATTCACATACTAATCTAGATCATTGCCATTCAGTAAAAATGCAGTGTGAGCCACATATGTAACAATATTAAATTTCTTAGTAGCCACATTAAAAAAGAAATAAGTGAAATTGGTTTCATAAATATACTTTACTTAATGTAATAAAAATATTATTCCAGTATATAATCAGTATAAAATTTATTAATGAAATAGTTTAAATTTTCATCTTAATAAGTCTTCAAAGTCTTATATATATTTTATCCTTGTAGCACATATCAACTCAGACACTAAATTTTCATCAGAAGTACTTGGTCAGTGTTTAGAGTTCATAAAATATATAAATGAAAAAAGTAGTTTCACATACCCAAGATATTCTTAACATAGTTAAAAGTTTTCCATTAACTGAACCAAATATGGGTACTTAGGTGATTAAAGTTAAGTAATATTAAAGATTCAGTTCCTCAGTCTCACTAGCCACCTTTCAAGTGCTCAGTAACCACACGTGGCTAGTGGCCACCCTAACAGAAGAGCAGTTCTGGTTCGTTCATTAGCACGATGTCCTCCCCTAGATGGACCAGCAGCCTTAATATCACCTCGGGACTTTTTAGAGATGCAAATTGTGAATCTGAAATTGGAGACTGGCCCAACACTCAGACTGTGAAGAATCCACCTGCAGTGCAGGAGACCTGGGTTTAATCCCTGGGTTGGGAAGATTCCCTGAAAAAAGGAATTGCTACCCACTCCAGGATTCTTGTCTGGCGAAATCCATGGACAGAGGAGCCTGGCGTGCTACGGTCCATGGGGTCACCAAGTGTGGGGTGTGACTGAACGTCTAACACTTCCAACACTCTGGGCTTAACAAGTCATGCAAGTAATTGAGATGTACTCTGAAATTTGAAAACCACCGACATACAAGCCATTTAGAGACTAGTGCTTTATACCTTCTTGTTCTCCAAATCGCTTATAGCATTAACTTCATATACAGAGTAGAAACTAGCTGATTAGGGTCACTTTTGCACCCTACCTGTAGCAAGGCTGGGAGCTGGGGAGAGAAAATAGAGTGGGCAAGCAATTTCTTTTTTTAAAGGCCTAATTGCACACATCCTTCTGCTCAGATTCCACTGAGTAGAAAGAGCTGAGTGGCCATGTCTAGCTGAAAGAGAGGCTGGGAATTGTAGACAGGCTGGCTGCTACTGGGTGATTTGTGGCCGTGGAGTGGTAGAGGAAGTTCTGTTTCTGTAAGAAAGGAGGAGAGAATGGACACTGAAGGAGGTTTGAAATCTCATAGAAGATGGGTACAGTTTGATTTATTTTGCATCCTAGGACTTAGTCTAGGTTTTATTATTTCATTGGCATATTGGGTGGGTTCCTTAAGTCAAATAGACGAAATATGGAAGCATACAGTGCCTCAGGAAATATTAAAGGCGCTATGGAACTGAATGATGTAGGTCAGACAGAGAAGGAGAAATAGTGTATGATATCCCTTATAAATGGAATTTAAAAAGAAATGATTGGAAAAGGAAATGGCAACCCAATCCAGTGTTCTTGCCTAGAAAACCCCATGGACAGAGGAGCCTGGCAGGCCATGGTCCATAGGGTTGCAGAGAGTTGGACCAAGCACTCATGCACGAAAAGAAATGATACAAACGAACTTACTTACAAAACGGAAAGAGAGTCAAAGACTTAAAGTGTGAACTTATGGTTGCCTGAACATATTGCCATATTTAAAATGGATAACCAACAAGGACCTACCATATATAGCACATGGAACTCTGCTCAATGTTATGTGGCAGCCTGGATGGGAGGGAATTTGAAGGAGAATGTATACATGTATATCTATGGCTGAGTCTCTTTGCGGTTCACTTGAAACTGTCACAACATTGTTTGTTAATCAGCTATGCGCTGTGCTGTGCTTAGTCGCCCAGTCACGTCCTACTCTTCATGACCCCATGGACTGTAGCCCGCCAGGCTCCTCTCTCCATGGGGATTCTCCGGCCAAGAATACTGGGGTGGGTTGCCATGCCCCTCCTCCAGAGCATCTTCCTGATCTAGGGCTCGAACCCACGTCTTCCACGTTGCAGTCAGATTCTTTAATGTCTGAGCCACAAGGGAAGCCCAAGAATACTGGTGTGGGTAGCCTGTCCCTCCTCCAGGGGATCTTCCTGACCCAGGAATCGAACCGGGGTCTCCTGCAATGCAGGAGCTGCCAGGGAAGCCCCTAATCAGCTATCCTCCAATACAAATTAAAAAGTTAAAAAAAAATAAAGTTGCTAAGAAATATGTGTAAACTTGAAAGGTGCCAGGGAGCGTATGAGTCACTAAGATTATCCTTGACCATCCTCCTTTGAAGTGGAAAAGGCTTCCTGTGGCACACTGGTGGAAGGAAAAACTTACCCTTAGGTATGATTGTTCAGAGAATGAATATATAATTGTCCCAATTGCATCCTGTAGAGATAATTGCCATTAACACTTGGGAGTGTCCACTACCTAGACTATAAAGATTTTTAATGGAATTATGCTTTCTCGCTCTTTTGTAATCTGCCTTTCCCATCTAACTCGTAGCACGAGTACATTTTGTACCAGTAATATAGATCTGCATTGTTGAAGACTACATAGCATCCTGTAAGTTAATCATTTCCTGTTGTGGGGATATTTCCATTGCTTGTACTTTCTGTTTTACAATTAGCACCACAGTGAATATCTGTGTGCATTTCCACCTACAACAATTCATCCATCCGTGGTCCTTTCCCCACCTCCTCACCATCTATAACATCCTGTTAAATCTCTGTAAATTGAATAAGCATATTTAATAAATTTAAACAAATAAGAGGGTAATCTTTGTTCAGATTTACACATCTTTGACATCCGTTTTAGAGTTTCCCAAACTGCTCCCATCGCCTGTGAACTGGACACTGGTGTTCTGGAGTTCACAGCCTTAAACTGGGTAAAAAACAATAGTTAACTGTTTCTCACTTCACACACAAAATAAATCGCAGCACAGCTTTCCTGTATTTGAAGTTTTTCCTATATGTTTTTCTTAAATGTTTACGGTGTTTTGCTGTTTGCCTATTCTCGAATCTACCCTAAGATAACTTGGTATCACATAAAGATGTATATTACCTTTAGATTTATTTTATCGGTACTTTATGGTGCTTTCGCCCGAGTACCTTCACTTCAAAGAGATAAGTTTGGGAACCTCTAATCCAGGAGGCATAGGGCACTGTGACTAAGGGCAGGGGAAGGCTCCAGATTCCAAGGACTTGTATTTGAATCCTAGCTTTCCCCTCCCAGCTGTGTGATCTTGGAAAAGTTGTTGAATCTATCAGAGCCTCAGTTTCTTCATATGTAAAAATGGGATATAGTATTTATGTTATAAGGTGGTTGTGATGGTTAAATATGAAGATTAGTAGTACCCTTGTCACAGCTCACTAAGCAATTATTAGCTACTATTTTTATTTTCTCATAGAGAAGGAAACAGTTACCTAGCTCATTACTCTCAGAGTTTAAATAATGTATTACATTTGCTTTTTGTTTCTATTGTCTTAAATCACATGGGGGCATTGTTCATTATATCCAGAACGCTCAGTTTCTACTCAGCCCCATACTTTTTTCTGGATTAACAGCTTCAGACTGGTCTTTCAAAAATCACCCAGCAACACCCCTGTTTAGAACCTTTACCTTCAGTGTAATGGAAGCAGGACATGCCCCTATGCCCCAGGTCTTCTTGTTCAGCTGCTGTGAGAAGGTTCACAGTGACTCAGCACTCCTGACTTTTTTTAACTATCAGATAATTTTTAATTGCAACTAACATTGGATAACAAAACATTATATAAGAAAGATTTCCTAAAGACTTGACTAGAAACTGTCATGGTGTACTGCCTGGGATGTATTCATTTCCATAACATTAGGAATTGTAAATTATTATTTTTCACATTTTATAATTTTTCAAGCAACCTAAAACAGCTGATTCAAGAAACCTGTTTAATAGTCTGAGTGTAAAAATAACAAGACTTACTTCTTCAGTCTTTAAGTTTGGAATCAGGGTCTTCCCTTTAAGAAAAAAATTGAGAAAATATTCAAAAGAAATCCTTGAATTAGCTTCAGAAGTGAAATATACCATAGAAGTGAAATTTAGAAATCAGATAACAACCACTTCCATTGAATTTCTAGTTCTTGTAAAATGGCCTTGCTCTCTGAAAGATTATAGCCATTTCCACGTGGCGCTAGTGGTAAAGAACCTACCTGCCAATGCAAGAGATTAAGAGACATGGGTTCGATCCCTAAGTTGGGAAGATCCTCTGGAGGGGGACATGGCAACCTCTCCAGTATTCTTGCCTGCAGAATCCTCATGGACAGAGGAGCCTGAGGGACTGTGGTCCATAGAGTCACAAAGAGTCGGATACAACTGAAGTGACTTCGCACACACACGTGAAAATAACAAGACATACTTCTTTTGCAATTAGGGCTTCCCCTTTAAGAAAAGTGAAGAGAAAATACTCAGAAGGAATCCTTGAACCGAGGCTTCCTGTAAAACGGCCTTGCTCTCTGAAAGTTTGTAGCCATTCCCATCTGTTTTGCTTGGCCTTATTCTACCATGGCTGCTTCCTCTGAATTGGTCAAGGCTTCTCAGTGCGGTGTGAGTTTCAGCGTTAATCCATCTACAGTAACTGGAATTACTGTGGACATTATTGTATACTCTAGTTGGTTGTTAGAATGTTTGGTGTCAAATTACAAAGTTGATCAGAAGCCCGAGCTCCTAATTTCTCTGGCATTTTCAGAGCAGACCTGGGGTATCCCTGTCCTGGGAATGTAAGGTGGTGATGCTGTGGCGGGGGCATTGGCAGTTGGATGTTCAGTAGTCGTAGCGTGAGTTCTAACATCATAGGAGCTCTGGTCAGGGACCAGCTATTAAATCTCTCTCTTTACCCATCTTCCATAACAGTACCTACCTCATGGGTTGTATATATTAAGAAAGATGATCTACTTATGATGAGATTATTAGCACAGTATCTGGCACATAGTAATTCCCTTATGATTGCTATTAATTAAGTAGTATTATTATTCACAATAATTGAGAGACTGAAAATACTCTTGCTGGCACACTATTTAATATATTGAGACAGTTCCTTAGTGCCAGCCAGTCTTCTTCTTTTCCCTGTAACTCTATTAAGCTTTTGAATAATCTAGTCATAAAGCCTTAAAAACTAATATTTGTTCAGTATTACATTAATAGGAGAAAATGGAAATATCTTCCTGATAGTTCTTAATGTTAACTACTGCATATGTTTGAAGTCATATAATTTACTCAGTTTCTATGGTGTATGTCGTAATATGACTTCAGAAAGTGAAATGGTAATGATAATGACAACAGCAATAAACATCTGAATTAATACGAAGAGAATGCCTATGCCATTCAGGTTAACATTGTTGAAGATTTCATAAGTTGTGAGTTGTCAAGCTTTGCTGGTTGATAACTCTTTAAAATAAATACTATTTCAGGTTATAGTATAACTCACCAGCTTATTATCAGTGTGATAGCTAGACAGACAGGTAGTCATTTAAAAAAAATTTTTTGTTTTGAGATAATTATAGATTTACAGGAAGTTGCCTAAAAATGTACAGGGAGGTCCTGTGTATCTGTCTCTTAGGGACGATCTTACATCACTATAGTATAAAACAAAACCAGGAAATGACATTGATGGCAATCCACAGAGTTTATTCATATATGCAAATATCAATAATTTTCCAGTCTATAACTTGTCTTTTCATCCTCTTCAAGGGGTCTGTAGAGGGAAATGGCAACCCACTCTAGTATTCTTGCCTGGGAAATCCCAAGGACAGAGGAGCCTGGCAGGCTACAGTCCATGGGGTCACAAAGAGTCGGACACGACTTAGTAACTAAACAAGGAGTCTGTTATAGAGCAAACATTTTTAATTTTGGTAATGTTCAATTTATCAGCTTTTCCTTTTTATAATATAGGGTTAAGTTTCTCAAAAGGTGGTCTGCACATCACCTGCTTTGGAATCATCTGAAGTACTTGTCACAAAGCCCATTTGCTTGGGCCCCACCCCAAATACTCTGAACCCGATTCTCAGGAACGGAGTCTGGTAGTCCCTTTAATTTAAGAAGCTCCTTAAACCTGAGAGCCACTGACTCAGAGTTCGGCGTTGGGTGTTTCCCGTTTTGCCCTGCCTTGCCTATGGGTTGCCCATTCATTCCTACCTCTTATATTATCAGACATGTGTGGAGAATTTCTGCACAACCTCTCTAATGAGCTCCAGGATTGCTGCCTTGCTGGATACTCTCTGCTACTGTACACAGAAAGTCTTTAATAAATAGATTATTGGATAGATGGGCCGCTGTGAGTAAGATGTAGTAGAATAAAAACCATCCTAGGAAATAGCAAACTACTCAGGTATTCTCGCCTGGAAAATTCCAGGGACAGAGGAGCCCGGTAGGCTACAGTTCATGAGGTCATAAAGAGTCAGACATGACTGAGCACATTATAATTTTATAATTATTATTTACAGATTGTCTGTCAAAAAGCCTAGGCACTGGTCTTGGTGTTTGAAATTACTTAATTACATAATATTTGGGGGGGAAGTTTAGTTATAGAGATCTATAAATGGATATTTCATGTATATATATACACACACACACACACACACATATGTACATAGTCTTGGGGTTATTTGCCTAACAGAAGCAAAAGATATTAAGAAGTGGCAAGAATACATGGAAGAGCTAAACAAAAAATATCTTAATGACCCAGATAACCACGATGGTGTGATCATTCACCTGGAGCCAGACATCCTGGAATGTGAAGTCGAGGGGGGCTTAGAAAGCATCATTATGAACAAAGCTAATGAAGGTAATAGAATTCCAGTTGAGCGCTAGTGGAGGTGATGGACTGAGTTGAGCTATTTCAAATCCTAAAAGATGATGCTGCGAAAGTGCTACACTCAATATGTCAGCAAATTTGGAAAACTCAGCTGTGGCCACAGGACTGGAAAAGATCAGTTTTCATTCCAATCCCAAAGAAAGACAATGCCAAAGAATGCTCAAACTAGCGCACAATTGTACTCAGCTCACATGCTAGCAAAGTAATGCTGATAATTCTCCAAGTCAGGCTTCAAGAGTACGTGAACCATGAACTTCCAGATGTTCAAGCTGGTTTTAGAAAAGTCAGAGGAACCAGAGATCAAATTGCCAACATCCGTTGAATCATCAAAAAAAGCAAGAGTGTTCCAGGAAAACATCTATTTCTGCTTTATTGATTACGCCAAAGCCTTTGACTGTATGGATCACATCAAACTGGAAAATTATGAAAAAGATGGGAATACTAGACCACCTGACCTGCCTCCTGAGAAATCTGTATGCAGGTCAAGAAGCAATAGGTAGAACCAGACATGGAACAACAGGTTCCACATTGGGAAAGGAGTACATCAAGGCTGTATATTTTCACCCTGCTTATTTAACTTATATGCAGAATACATCATGTGAAATGCCAGGCTGTATAAAGCACAAGCTATAATAAAAATCGCCAGGAAAAATAGCAATAACCTGAGCTTATTGAGATATGCAAACAACACCACCATTATGGCAAAAAGCAAAGAACTAAAGAGCCTCTAGATGAAAGTGAAAGAGGAGAATGAAAAAGCTGGCTTAAAACTCAACATTCAAAAAATGAAGATCATGGCATTCAGTCCCATCACTTTATGGCAAATAGATGGGGAAACCGTGGAAACAGCGACAGATTTTATTTTCTTGGGCTTCAGAATCACTGCTGATGGTGACCGCAGCCGTGAAATTAAAAGACGCTCGCTCCTTGGAAGAAAAGCTATGACCAACCTAGATAGCATATTGAAAAGCAGAGACATTACTTTGCCAACAAAGGTCTGTATAATCAAGCTATGATTTTTCTAGTAGTCATGTATGGACGTGAGAATTGGACTATAAAGAAATCTGAGCTCTGAAGAATTTGATGCTTTTGAACTGTGGTGTTGGAGAAGACTCTTGAGAGTCCTTTGGACTTCAAGGAGATCCAACCAGTCAATCGTAAAGGAAATCAGTCCTGACTATTTATTGGAAGGACTAATGCTAAAACTGAAGCTCCAATATTTTGGCTACCTAATGCAAAGACCGACTCATTAGAAAAGACCCTGATGCTGGGAAGGGTTGAAGTGGGAGGAGAAGGGGATGCCAGGAGATGAGATGATTGGATAGCATCACTGAGTTCATAAACATGAGTTTGAGCAAGCTCTGGAAGTTGGTGATGGACAGGGAATCTGGCATGCTGCTGTCTGTGGGGTCTCAAAGAGTTGGACACAACTGAGCAACTGAACTGAACTGATTTGTACCTCCTCTTCCATTCATTGGAGCAGATAATTTGATGCACATTTTATTTGGAGAAAAATTTATATCACTTGGTATCTGTATTCCTGAGGCTAAACAGCATAATATTTAGATGTCTGGTTGCTGTTTTAAAAAATTTAAACTGGTTCAGTTCAGTTGCTCAGTCGTGTCCAACTCTGCAACCGCATGAATTGCAGCACACCAGGCCTACCTGTCCATCACCAACTCCCAGAGTTCACCCAAACTCTTGTCCATCGAGTCGGTGATGCCATCCAGCCATCTCATCCTCAGTCGTCCCCTTCTCCTCCTGCCCCCAATCCCTCCCAGCATCAGAGTCTTTTCCAATGAGTCAACTCTTTGCATGAGGTGGCCAAAATATTGGAGTTTCAGCTTTAGCATCAGTCCTTCCAAAGAACACCCAGGACTGATCTCCTTTAGGATGGACTGGTTGGATCTCCTTGCAGTCCAAGGGACTCTCAAGAGTTTTCTCCAACACCACAGTTCAAAACCATCAATTCTTCGGCGCTCAGCTTTCTTCACAGTCCAACTCTCACATCCATACATGACCACTGGAAAAACCATAGCCTTGACTAAATGGACCTTTGTTGGCAAAGTAATGTCTCTGCTTTTCAATATGCTATGTAGGTTGGTCATAACTTTTCTTCCAAGGAGTAAGCGTCTTTTAATTTCATGGCTGCAATCACCATCTGCAGTGATTTTGGAGCCCCCCAAAATAAAGTCTGCCACTGTTTCCACTGTTTCCCCATCTATTTCCCATGAAGTGATGGTACCAGATGCCATGATCTTCGTTTTCTGAATGTTGAGCTTTAGGCCAACTTTTTCACTCTCCTCTTTCACTTTCATCAAGAGGCCTTCTAGTTCCTCTTCACTTTCTGCCATAAGGGTGGTGTCATCTGCATATCTGAGGTTATTGATATTTCTTCTGGCAATCTTGATTCCAGCTTGTGCTTCTTCCAGCCCAGCGTTTCTCATGATGTTCTCTGCATAGAAGTTAAATAAGCAGGGTGACAATATACAGCCTTGACGTACTCCTTTTCCTATTTGGACCCAGTCTGTCATTCCATGTCCAGTTCTAACTGTTGCTTCCTGATCTGCATATAGATTTCTCAAGAGACTACTTGATTTTTTAAAATGAAATTCTCATTGTGTGTTTTCTTCTGAATTATTTGCTCATGTTTCTAGCTGTTACAGTCCCTTAAAAATTAAATTGTTCCTTTAAGATTCTAGGACATTCTGGAACAGGTCTCATGCTTAAAAGACAGCAGCCAAAATGATGAAACTGTTCCTTGTATCTTCATCTTGGAAGAAAATGATAAATTTAGGGAACAGTGCTTAATGATGTTTGTATCTTCAGACAGAGTCCAGAAGGCAAGAAATTAAAGCTAATGTTGCCTTGATTGTGGAGCTGGATCCAGTCATCACCATGTTAGAGAGTAGTGATAGCTGTGGGTCATGATGTACATCCTGTCATAAGGAATATTATGTGCTGTTCTATCATGATACCATCTTCCTGCATGTGCAGCTCTCAGGGGAGTTTGATGTCAGAGAGGTTTGAGTTCCATGTGGGCCAGCTAACCCTGTTGACTAACTTCAGATGGCCATGTCACTAATGTGTGCTGTGGGATACACAAGGAGATCAAGTGATAGTGTGATTGGTGAACCTTAACAGAGATAATTCTGATCAGTAAGTGATCTCTGAAGACTGATGCTGGTAGGAATATATTAAGGATGGTGCAATGAAGAATTGATGCTTTTGAACTGTGGTGTTGGAGAAGACTCTTGAGAGTCCCTTGGACTGCAAGGAGATCCAACAGTCCATTCTAAAGATCAGTCCTGGGTGTTCTTTGGAAGGACTGATGCTACAGCTGAAACTCTAATACTTTGGCCACCTGATGCAAAGAGTTGACTCATTAGAAAAGACCCTGATGCTGGGAGAGATTGGGGGCAGGAGGAGAAGGGGACGACAGAGGATGAGATGGCTGGATGGCATCACTGACTCGATGGACGTGAGTTTGAACTCCGGGAGTTGGTGATGGATAGGGAGGCCTGGCGTGCTACAGTTCATGGGGCCGCAGAGTCAGACACGACTGAGCAACTGAACTGAACTGAGCTGAACGTAGGATGCAGTCCTTCCTGCCCCCACTGGATGTCAGAATTAGTCTACAGCCATGGCTTGGTCTTGGACCTCATCATAATTTGAAACAATTTATCCACCAACATATGAGACCTCAAAGAGTTACTATCTTTGACCTTGGCTTCCTACCACTCTTTCTCCCTTCATTCTTCCTCCTACCCAACTGGGTGTCTGTCCGTCCCGTGGCACCCAGCCTCCTTTCTGTCTTCTTTTGGCATCATTACCATAGCTTGGATATCATGTAAGCCAACTCAGCAGGGCTGCCTAGTTTTCTTACCTCTGGTTCTTCAGTGATCCATCTGGCCAGTCCTGACCTTGAGAAAGCTCTGTCATTCTGCTTTTCTTTTCATTTCCATTATCATTAAATTTCCCTTGTAGCCTGCTCACAACTCCTTATCTCCATTTTATCACTATTCAGTGGGTCATGAATCTGGCTTCTAACACCACCCGTTACTGAAAATACTCAGAGGACCAAACTGCTCTTCTGGCAGCCAAATCCAGTGAATGGCCTTTGCTCAGTTCCTTAGTTTTTTGCAGGTTTTGACACTGTTGCTGCTAAGTCACTTCAGTCATGTCCAACTCTGTGCAACCCCATAGATGGCAGCCCACCAGGCTCCCCTGTCCCTGGGATTCTCCAGGCAAGAGTACTGGAGTGGGTTGCCATTTCCTTCTCCAATGCATGAAAGTGAAAAGTGAAAGGGAAGTCGCTCAGTTGTGTCCGACTCTTCGCGACCCCATGGACTGCAGCCTACCAGGCTCCTCCATCCGTGGGATTTTCCAGGCAAGAGTACTGGAGTGGGGTGCCATTGCCTTCTCCATTTGACACTGTAGCCTCATCTTTAATTGTGTCCATCTCATTTGAAAAGACTGTGATGCTGGGAGGGATTGGGGGCCTGAAGAGAAGGGGATGACAGAGGATGAGATGGTTGGGTGGTATCACCGACTCAATGGACATGGGTTTGGGTGAACTCTGGGAGTTGATGATGGACAGGGAGGCCTGGCGTGCTGCGGTTCATGGGATCTCAAAGAGTTGGACACGACTGCGTGACTGAACTGAACTGAACTGTGTATTCTTTTGGGTCTACTCCTATCTTCCTGTTTCCTTTCGCTCTCCTTTCTCCGATACTTTCTAAATTCGGGGACTGTCGTCCATGTAATCCTCAGCTGTGTTCCTTTTCACAATTCTTATCCCTTCTCATGTCTCTTCTAGTCACTGCTGTGTGGATGAGTTCTAAATATAGATTCCGTCTCAGCTGAACTCTAGGATTATGTGTCCTTTTGCCTTTTGGCGATCTCTGCTTGATCTTCTACATGACACATGAAACACAGTATGTTTTAAAACAAACTATATGTATATTTGAAAACAAACTCCTGGGACTTCCCTGGCAGTCCAGTGGTTAGGATACGGCACTTCAGCTGGAGAGGGCATGGGTTTGATCCCTGGTTGAGGAACTAAAATCCTGCATGCCACATGGTGTGACCAAAAATAGGAAAAAAATATGTAAGTAAAACTTCTTCCCCCTCCTTCTTTCACTGATTCCTGTTAATAGGCCCACAGTCCTTTATTTCGATGGTTCCCAAATGTTTTTGGTTGCACACTGCAACAGTAAAATGTTTTGTGCATGTTATATCTAAAATATGATATTTGTTAATAAATATGTGTATGATAATATTCTTGTAAAACTTAGGAAATAGAAATTTTACAGATTATGGAAGATGAAATTAATATTTAAAATTTTTTGTTCTCTAAAATATAACTAATAATTTAATATGCTTCATTTTTAAAAATCCAGATTTAATACCTTATTATATAAAAACTTGAGTACTGTTTATTTTGATTGTTGATTTTAGTGTTTTAGTTGAAAAAGATATCCTACAAATACATGTGAATTCAAATAGAAGTATATTTTTAGCTACGCTCATGCTTAGTCACTCAGTCGTGTCCAACTCTTTGTAACCCCACAAACAGTAGCCCACCAGGCTCCTCTGTCCATGGGATTCTTCAGGCAAGAATGCAGGAGTGGGTTGCCATATTCTTCTTCTATATTTATGAACTCATAATTTCTTGAGTAGAATCATGGTTGTCAGGGACTGGAGAGGAGGGCACGGGAATTATTGTTTAAAAGAGTACGGAGTTTCAGTTTTGCAGCATAAAAAGAGCCTGGAGGTAGATGGTTGCAGAACAATATAAATGTCCTGAATGCCCCTGCAATGTACACTTAAAAAGGTAAATTTTATGTGTATTTTACCACAACTAAAAACAATAATTTGCCATAAAAAGGAAAACGTTTGAGTCAGTTCTAATGAGGTGGATGAACCTAGAACCTATTGTACACAGTGAAGTGAGTCAGAATGATCAATACTGTATTCTAACACATATATACAGAATCTAGAAAAATGGAACTGAAAAATTTACTTACAGGCCAACAGTGGAGAAACTGACATAGAGAAAAGACTTATGGAGATGGGGAGAGGGTAGGAGAGGGCGAGATGTATGGAAAGAGTTAACATGGAAACTTACATTACTAAATGTAATGTAACTTGCTGTGTGGCTCAGGAAACTCAAACAGGGGTTCTGTATCAACCTAGAGGGATGGGGTGGGGAGGGAGATGGGAGGGAGTTTCAAAAGGGAGGGGATATATATATACCTGTGGCTGATTCATGTTGAGGTTTGACAGAAAACAGCAAAATTCTATAAAGCAATTATCCTTCAATAAAAAATACATTAATTTTTTTAAAAAGTACTTAACTGAGAACCAGTCATATAATAAGCACATAATAAAAGTTAATGCTAATAATTGCTATTATTATTTCTGTACCACTGTCCTTGCTAATCGTTTCTACAGGCCTATTCATACGTCTCAAACAGTGCCCTAATTTTGATTCAGTAATTGATCACCCTACCCATTGGTTCAATAATTGATCTCATAGTTCCTTATACATACTAGGCACTTAAGAAACAATTATTGAATAAATGATGTGACAGCAATGGATTACAGTTGCTTCTTGCTTTTTTCTTTTTACTTTAGGGACCTAGTTCTATGACCATGGCATGGCTTGTGATTAAATATTTAATCCATTTGATTTGATACTTTACATGTATTAGTGACATTCTGCATGGATACATACTCATGGCAGAAGTTTATATTTAAGGCAATTAAGCGCAGAAAGCACAGATAGGCTTTTTACTCCAGAAATTATGTTACTTCAGACTGTGTATTGGTCATTTTAAGTTTTATTTTGTGCCTTTAAAAAACATGTCTGATAAAATTGTGCCAAATTAACATGATTGCCTTGGATAAGAGTGGCTTTCAGATGATTTTAAAATATGAAAGAGTGATTGAGAAGCTATCTTTTAAAGTAGGTTAGATATGGAAAATGTGCGTTCCCTACAAGAAACGGGAACGCTTCAGTCTTAATCTTTCACAGCTAAATCTCCACGTTTTACTTGCCTGCGTAACAGCATTTGACTCTTCTAATCTCATTTGACAAAGTACCTGCCTGTTCTTTCTGCCTTCACTGACTACCAGAACCTTTCTGAGCAGCTGTCTAGCTCAGCAGCCGCGTTCCAGTAAAATGTAATCTCACTTCCCACATCACTCCTGGCTTCACTGTCTGCTCTCCTCTCTCCTCCCTTTCGCCAGGAATCAGCGGATGCGGATGACGTCATTTTTTCCTTCGGCCGTCTGGCTGGTGTTAAATGTCGCCCTGCCCAAAGTCAAGAGTGACGAGCCTGCTTCTTCAGCAGTTTTTGCTCGTATTTCAATCGGTGGAAGTTTTGAATGAACAAAACATTTGAATCATGGAAATTTAGTTAAAAACAAACAAAAATCAACCCAGGGGTCAGATATGAATGAATTAGAAGTTCCGGTAACCTGAGACCGTAAACCAGTGGCTGATGGAAACTGATTGGTACTATCTTGTGGGATTTTTCAAAATGCTACTAGTTGGCCACAGTGGGAGTAGGATGTTAATGCCATACGTTTTTATCAAAGAGATGTTACATGAGCTCACTTAACCATCTAAGCCCTGTCTTAAACATTAAAAAAAAAAAAAAACTATCATTTTAAGTTTTTTCTATACTACAGCTGAGAAACAATATATACGATATATGGACAAATAAAGCCTTCAAAAATGTACTTGCATTTTCAGATATAAAATTTATTTATAAATAAATAAAATAATAAATAATATTATATATTTCATACATTTTATTACTATATAAATATACATATGGGGCTTCCCAGGTGGTACTAGTACTAAAGAACCTGCCTCCCACTGCAGGTAGACATGAGACCCTGGTTCACTCCCTGGGTCGGGAAGATCCCTTGGAGAAAGACATGGCAGCCCACTCCAGTATTCTTGCCTGGAGAATCCCATGGACAGAGGAGCCTGGTGGGCTTTGGTCCATGGGGTCGCAAGGAGTCGAACATGACTGAAGTGACTTAGCACACCCTTGCACATGCTATATAAGTATAAGCTATATAAAATTTATAAGCTATATAAAATTTATAAGCTATATAAAATTGATAACATAAAAATTCATAAAATCTACAACCCCGTGTAGCTGGTATATTTCAAAGACTTCTTTGCTTTCTCAGGATATAAATTGCTCTACTCGAAAACGAGCACTGTTCACAGTTCTTAGAGAGGACCTATATACCTATCTCTTTGGTTTGCTCCTTGGCAGGGAATGGACTGTGTCTGGAAGTGAGTGTGCGTGAGAGGGGTGTGTGTGTGTGGTGTGTGTGTGTGTGTGTGTGTGTTAGTCGCTCAATTGTATCCGACTCTTGCGACCCCATGCACTGTAGCCCACCAGGCTCCTTTATCCATGGGATTCTCCAGGCAAGAATACTGGAATGGGTTGCCATTTCCTTCTCCAGAAAGTGAGTGACAGGGTGGGAATGACTCCTTCAAAGGAGGCTGGACAACATTTACCGGATGTAGCTGCTAACCTAGATTGTAAGAATGAAATGCCACATGTGTTACACTTCTGTTTCATATTATCCCAGCATTTACTTAACATTTCTACCGGGAGATACCACAGATATCTTTAACTTTTTAACATTTTGGTCAAAACCAACCTTACTCACCCGATAAGCCTGTGCCTCTGTCCTTGTATGAGATAGCTCCCCATTCAGTTAGCTGCTCCAGTCAGACACCAGGGATCTTGTTTGATGCCTCACTCGCTCACTGCTCTCCTGCACCCTTATTGAGCAATTCTATCCATTCATCTCCAAAATATATCCCAAGCTCATCTTCTTCTCCCATTTCCATTGCCATAGCTTTCCCATTTCTTATCCTTCTCCATCCATTCTTTTAAAAATACAAGTCCCATTCTGTCTGTACCCTGTTTGAAGCCTTTCACTGCCTTCTGTTGCACTAGGAAATGAAAACAACACAGCAAAATGCAAATCCTTTACTTGGCTCTGAATATTTGGTTCCTACCTACAAGCGTCCCTTCATTTCACTCCTTCCTGTCCTGGCATACTCTGCTCAAGCTCCACTGGTCTCTTTTCAGGTCTGTGGTATGCCCAGCTCTTTCTTGCCTCAGAACCTTTGCACATGCTGATCCTTTCAGCTAGAGTTTCCCCTCCCAATTTGGCCTTCAGTTTTTAGCTTAAATTGCTAATTCCTCCAAGAAGCCTTCTTCTCCTCTTGAGTTGAATTCAATCCCTGTTATTTATTTCTCATAGTACCATATCTTTTCCTTCTAGTATTTAATGTTTATAAGCACAAGCTGGAATCAAGATTGCCGGGAGAAATATCAATAACCCCAGATATGCAGATGACACCACCCTGATGGCAGAAAGTGAAGAGGAACTAAAAAGCCTCTTGATGAAAGTAAAAAAGGAGAGTGAAAAAGTTGGCTTAAAGCTTGACATTCAGAAAACTAAGATCATGGCATCTGGTCCCATCACTTCATGGGAAATAGATGGGGAAACAGTGGAAACAGTATCAGGCTTTATTTTTGGGGCTCCAAAATCACTGCAGATGATGATTGCAGCCATGAAATTGAAAGACACTTTACTCCTTGGAAGGAAAGTTAGGACCAACCTAGATAGCATATTCAAAAGCAGAGACATTACTTTGCCAACAAAGGTCCGTCTAGTCAAGGCTATGATTTTTCCAGTAGTCATGTATGGGTGTGAGAGTTGGACTGTGAAGAAAGCTGAGCGCTGAAGAATTGATGCTTTTGAACTGTGGTGTTGGAGAAGACTCTTGAGAGTCCCTTGTACTGCAAGGAGATCCAACAGTCCATTCTGAAAGAGATCAGCCCTGGGATTTCTTCGGAAGGAATGATGCTAAAGCTGAAACTCCAGTACTTTGGCCACCTCATGTGAAGAGTTGACTCATTGGAAAAGACTCTGATGCTGGGAGGGATCGGGGGCAGGAGGAGAAGGGGACGACAGAGGATGAGATTGCTGGATGGCATCACTGACTCAATGGACATGAGTCTGAGTGAACTCCGGGAATTGGTGATGGACAGGGAGGCCTGGCGCGCTGCGATTCCTGGGGTCGCAAAGAGGCGGACACAACTGAGCAACTGAACTGAACTGAACTGAATCATATGCTTAGCTGTTTAATTTTTTAATCTCTCTCTCCCATCAGACCATAAGTCCATGAGAACAAGGGCAGATCTGTTTGGTGTATCACCATATCCCCAATCCCCAACACTGTCTGGCATGTAATAATAGAGGCTTAATATATTGCATAAGTGACCAAGTGAATGTCTTCAATAAAAAGAGGATAATAATAACCTCACATTGCTAACACTTCCCCCTTAGGGTTAGAGGTAGAAAGTTGATGGCTGTCTTGAATTGAAGGCATTCGATAGCTGGTGCTACTGCTCTGTGTGCTCTTAGAGTTTCATGTGATTCTGAATATCCTGGTATTTCTATTCAAAGAGAGACTACCACTTATGCTTATTTCATGGTTCCTGACACTTGGTTAACAATTTAATTTTAAATCACTACTGAGATTTGCCTCGAATGGAAAAAATAATTTTATCTAGGTTGTTTAAAATGTATGAGCCTTACTGTACTGTGTAGAACAGCAAAAATAATTTGCTGCTTTGGTTGTGAAATAAAAATTTATTTCTCTGCATGTGTTATTTCTTCCCCCTACCTAGTGTAAGTAACAGATCCAGTATTATCTCCATAATAAGATTTTGATTGAATGGTAGGTAAGGCTCTAGCCTAAGCCACATTAAAACGTACTTTTCCAGAGTATGCTTCGTTTCAGGGCTAAAGGGGATGCAAATGTGAAGTGACATGATGGATTTGACTGCAGCAACTTCTTACTTGGTGATTTGGCAGAACTAGAGCGTGTCTTCCACTCCCTGTGGGCTTCTGCCACTTGACGGGCTGTGTGGGGGAGTGCCTGTCTCCTTGTTCAGCTGGGAGGTAGTGGTTGAATTTTCTCTAGATGTCTTCTCTAGATCCACTGGCTGAGTATGCTTGGAATACGATTGCTTTCTGTTTTCTTCTTAATTAAAAAAAAATCGTTGGAACATATGGAAGGCTTTTGATAGTTGCACTTCTGCTAATTTGAAAATGCTGTTACAAAGCATTTTCTGTTGTTTGCTAGGAGACTTACTAAAAGCTCAGGCTGGGAACTGAGTTTAGGGATGGTGGTGTCCCTGTGTAACCCTGTGGGACGTGGAAAACAATGCAGTCTCACACTGTTGTGAGGAGCAAGCTGGTGTTAGTCCAAGTCAGTGCATGGTGACCTGGGTACAAAATACTCTGTTAAACCCCGTATGGAGTGCATGGAGGTTGAACTAATCCTCCTTTAGTGAGAAACAAGTATACATGGAATAGTAAGAGCCAAGGATTTATCCATGGGGCCGTTCTGTCTTTTAAGGTGCATCTGCCTACATGCTGTGTTTCGGGGCCTCGAAGCGATCGTATGAAGTAGGTGGGAGTGTGTGTGACTCTAGGGCTCTGCCTAATTTACTGATGGCAACACTGAGCTTCAGATGATTTACAACATGTTCGTGGGTATATGGGTGGTAAGTGGCAGGACCGGCACACAAAGCAGTGTCTTAGACTCTAAGCTCCCAGCCTAAAATTCCATAGACGAGGCCTATAGGAGTTCAAAGAAGGCGAACAGTTCATGTGCCCCGGCGCCCTGCACAGACCCCGTCCTCCTTGCTCTCATAGGTTTGGAAGAGACCTCCATCTAGACCCTGACCCCTTCCTCTCTTGCTTTACCAGTCTGTCCTCTTTTGGTGTTTCTGTAGTTCTGACCAGAAGGGGATGACAGGATGAGATGGTTGCATGGCCTCACGGACTCAGTGGACATGAGTTTAGGCAAGCTCCGGGAGATGGTGAAGGACAGGGAAGACTGGCGTGCTGCAGTCCATGGGGTCGCCAAGAGTCAGACACGACCGAGCGGCTGAACAACAGCAGTAGTTCTGCCCTTACCACTGGTTCTCTCCTATCTTTCCTCTCCAAGTTTTTCTCTTGATCCAGCTTCCCCTTCCTGTCACTGTCCTCTGCCTCCCTTCTTCCCCCAGCTGCGAGAGCATGACCTAAATCTCCTGTGTGAATGCCATTCACCCCTCAGCCTGGAAGTTCCTTATCAGTAAGCTCTCCAGCGGCGTCTGCATTCTCGTCGCGGCCCTTCCTCTCTTGGTCTCCATGGAGACTGCCTCAGTGGGCCAGCCGCCGTTTTCTGAGTGTCTCCTCCTGCGGTCTGGACTCAGGGCGCCTGCTGGGGCTCTGGCTTCCAATGCGCTACCTCTCCTCTACCCCTTAAGTATTGACCCTGAAGGTCTGTTGTCCTCTGAGGCATAGGAACCGAGTTATCCACGGCCATCTCTTCACGTCCAGCGGCTGCCCCTATCAGCCAAAAGATGACCATCGCCAGCATCTCCAGTTCCTGTGCTCTCCTGAGGTTCCGATCTCCGCATATCATACCACACGATGCCCAGAATGGAGCAGAAACTCTTTCCATCTATTACAGAATCATTCCCCAGTTTCCCCAGAAATAGCCTTGGTGGCATCTTTATATGGGGTTATCGGGAAACCTTGATACTCTTTAGAATTATTTATTATGGCCTCCTAATTAGCCTCCCTTTCAGTCTCGCCCGCTCCAGAGAGCCTTCCATTCTGCTTCTAGAGTTACTGTCCTCTCATTTTAGTCTGATTATATCACTCTCCTGATGAAAGGTCCCTGACTCCTATTTGTCTTCCCTACAGGGCAGGAGCCAGTTCCATTCACAGTGACTAGCAACTGGGCCTTGAATGCAGTAGACACTCAAAAATATTTGTTGAGTGAATAAATTTGGTTCCCGTCTCGTCTGTCAATTTTCTGTCTCTGTAACTTGTCCCTCTGCTGCTGTGTATAGTATCCGACTTCTCACCATTTCCCAAACGTCCCCACTTCTTGACTATTTCCTGCTTTTGTTGGCTTTATTCTTCTGTCCCACTTACTAAATTTCAACTCAAACCTGTTTTCTCTTGGGTATCTTGTAAATTATTTTTCTGTTCTGAAGAAAGCATCCTTTGTCTTTTTCTTTTATTGACTTTGTTGATTTCAACCAACTCTCGTTGCATCTCTTCCTTTTTTGTTCTTGGCCTACTTCTGTTGTTAATTTTTGTGTTTCTGATTCTAAGTGTTTTTAACTCCCCAAGTGCTTGTGTGAGCATATTTAATTCAGTTTGGAATGGTGTGTTACGGTTGTCTTCTGTTTCATGATTTTTGGTGGAGAGAATTTTCAGCAGCTGTTTGATTCTGTGCTGCTAGTTTTCTGTTCTGGGCATTTCATGAATGTTTCCTGGCTCAGGAGCGCTCATTTCTGTCAGGGGTGCAGTTTCTGTAAGGGATGACGGTGGTGCCGGTGGATGGAGAGGATCTGGGGTGTGCGGTATCCTCAGTTTCTCCTTCTAAGATCCTCCACCATCCTGGCACCACTCCTTCCTTAACTTCTTTCTCTTCTAGAAGCACTCATTTTCTGGGTCCTGGGTCTCTCTCACCTTTAAGCCCTTTCTTGGCATGTAGCAGGTGCTGAGAACTACCAGGTCTGTATGGTGTGTGCAGGACTATCGTTCCCTTTCTGGGGGTGATTCTGCTTGAACTTCATCTCCATGTCCCTTTTCTCCTGTTCACAGGGCTTCCCTGCTCTTCACACGCCCTGGATTGTAGCAGCAGCAGGAGCTGAGTTGGAAGTCGGTGTTTATTTCTCCACTCACAGGTAGTGTGAAGCTTGCTTAGAAGCCTCTTCCTAATAATGCTGAATGGTTTGGGTCTCATGGTAATATTTGCCCTCTTATTGATTCTGTGGTCTTTCGAGAAGGATGTTAGTGTGATTTGGGTCATGCAGCTGTTATTGTCCTCCAAACCTGAAGGTTCCTGCTAGGAAAGTTTTGTTCTCCCCACTTTTAGATAAGAAAGCTAAGAAAAGCGAAATTACTTAGCCGAGGTTGCACAGATACCATGGACTGGAGGAAAAGGAGACCTGGCTCTTTTGCTTCTATCAGAAAGCATTTAATCCCCTGTTGCAAAGCCGATTTATGTAATTTTTCTTGACAAATTTTGAGTGCTATAGGGAAGTGAAGGTCCTCTAAAAATGTTTAACGTTTCTTTAAAAGAAATTTCAGATCTGGTTGTGGGTGTGATGGTATGTAAATATGTACAAACTGGAAGTTTGTGTGACTTTCTCTTTTTATGCTGAAACGAATCTTTTTCTATGATTTTCTCTCAGTGTGTGTTGTTAAAGATCAACAAAGAATATAGTCCAATTCATGACCCTGATGTCGGTTGTTTTATGGTTAGAAAAGAACAGCCCCTGGTGGAGAACATGGTTCTATTTCATGATAGAAGGCTCAGGAAATACTGCTGTCTGTCCCTGCAGCAGTTGTCTAGTTCCTTTTACTGCAAGGAGGAGAATGGAGATGTTTGTGTCAAGTCTTCAGTCTCAGTCTTTCTCTTGAGCTTTGGTTTGGGGATTTGAGGACAAAGAGTGTCAGGTATTTTTAAGGAAGAGTAAAAATTATCTGGCTTGTTTCATTTTCTTCCTATACAAGTAGCATCTACTCATGCTATATCTGAAAAATTAAAACGTACCAAGAAAGAAAAAAAATCACCTAAAATCTTATTATCCAGAATTAACTTTAATTTTCTGGTATTGTATGCCCTGCTGGGTGTTGTTTTCTATTATATATCTTTTTAAAAAATGAAACACTCAGTATTTAAAACAAAACATTGTGCATGCTAGTTTGTAGCCTACTTTTTTGAGGTACCAATAAAATATGAACATTTTCCCAATAAATCATCTATGACCTGATGTTTACTTAGCTGTACATTTATTTTCTTACATAGATTAACCACACTTTACCTGATCAGTCTGCTATTGTTGATTTAGATTGTTTTAGGTCATTTTTGCTCTTTATAGTATTATAGTGAATGTTCTTGCAAATATATCTTTGTATATATTTCTGGTATATAAGGAGTTACTGATTCTCCTGTAAGATTGACTGTCGTTTTTCGGTTTGAAGAAATAGGTAAATGTACAGAACCTTTTTATGTCTATTGCCTTTCCTTCAACTTTTCAACCTTTGTTTTGTGTTTGAATTTAGGTAACTCCCTACAGGCTCATTCCTTGACTCTGTTTTTCTTCCTCTGGACTCCCTTCTGCATCAAATACTTGTGTTTTCTACAACTTCGGGTGCCATCATTATGTTGTTGATACCCAGATGTTGACCTTTTAGCCAAAAATAAATCTTTCATTGCTATTACGAAGTCTCCAACTAGATGCCTGATTCATAATCTCACAGCAGCATATTCAAGCCCTGAACATACAGGATCCTTTCCGCTATCTCCCACCAGGAGAGTTGTGAGCTGTAGAGCTCAGCTATCTAACTGCCTATTGGACATTTCACTAAGGTTGCTGATAAGACATTTCAAGTGCAGAATAATAACCATAGCTGCTAATCTCTTATTGAGATTATTGTTTGCATGCTGAGTGTTTCACTTTATATGCATCAGTTTTTTATCGCAACAGTCATGAAGTTGGTACGTAATTCCCGTTTTACAGATGATGAACGCAGAAGCACAGAAGCTTGCAGAGAAGCCAGTAAATCTTGCTGTGCTCTTTACAGATAATGCTGTGTGGTTTACAAAGTGGAATTCTCGATGCTTCACCCTACAGTATCTTCCAAAAGTATTTCTCATCTTGGTAAATGGTGTGCTACCTACCCAGGAGCTCATGCTAGCAAATCGAGAGACATCCGTGGTGCCTCTTTCTCCCTCATTTGTCCGTATATCTCCTGTTGATCATGCTTTCCAGATACACCTGGATTAATGCTGCTGTTCTGCACACCTATTGCATGCCTCCCCCCTCCCCTTCCCAAAGCAGACCTCCATCATCTCCTGGGCCTCTGGTCCTACCCCTCAGGACCAGTCCTCACACAGGGATGGTCTCTTCCTCCCCTGTTAATGGCCTCCCATCGTACTTAGAATGAGTAAAAGTCACTGCTCTGATTTAGAAGGGATTGCTCCTCTTCCCAGCCTCACTCTCACCTCTCTTGACTGAGCCAGACCTTCTCGTCCTTAGGGCTTCTGCACCTGCTCATCCTTCTAGTTTCATTTTGAATGTACTTCAGTGGAGCCAAAGCCTTCTCAGATCCCTTGATAAAAATGACGATTCCCCCTTATATTCTCACACTCCCGCTCCTCACCCTCACAATGCTGAACACAATTTATACCCTCATCGTCTTAGACTCGTTTATAGTATAATTTTAGACTCTGGGGGATTATCTGTCTGCTATCTTCCTCCTGGTGCCACTCCACCTATCAATGCCCTGAGAAGACTGGGCTGTTTTTGTTCCCTTTTGAACCTAAGTACAAATCCTGGCAGATAGGAGACATTCTTTAAATATTTGAATAAAAAAGAAGCATATTGGAGCTTCGCTGGTGGCTCAGGTGGTAAAGAGTCTGCCTGCAGTGCAGGAGACCCAGGGTTCGATCCCTGGGTCAGGAAGATCCCCTGGAGAATTCCATGGACAGAGGAGCCTGGTGGGCTATAGTCCATGGGGTCTCAAAGGGTCGGACATGACTGAGTGACTAACACTTCACTTCAAGCATATTGCGCTCTGGCCACCCCTGAAGTGAGATGAGCTGGGGTGTCTCTCCCTCCGGGGGTGTGGGTGTGTATTTGATTCTCTTGTTTGTCCAGGGAGAGCCCAGGGACTTAAGGCCCAGGACACACATTTAGACCAACAAGGGGAAGGGAGACATGGCCTCAGGGAGTGAAAGATGGTCCATAATGGAGGAGGCAGAACTGAAGGAGGGTGAAAGAGCCTCAGCTCTGCTTCCATCCCAGTGGGAGAGCCCCTTTTGATCCCCCACAGGGGTTGAAGGATTGCATTAGACCCAGTTTTTAAAGTTTTTATTTGGTAAGCCATCTACTCTGTCAATACCGTAAAGCCAAACTTAGCAACAGTTACTGTGGGTTTTTTTTTCTTCTTCTTCTTCCTGCTCCTCTCAACTAGAAGAATATCTGTGTTTAATTTTCTGTGGCATAAAATATCAGTAACTGTGAGTGTGTCATGTCTGCTCACAAGGGCTTTCTGTGGGAGCAGAACGGAGATCGCAAGGGGCCCTTCATGGTTGATTACTGCGGAGGAGGTGCCATTCAGCGAAGGCCTCTCAAAAACCATAATATGCCCTCTGGCCTTCAAGTCTGTCCTTCAAGGCACCTGTGTGGAGATCTTTTAAGGCTCCCAGTAGTCTTAGTTTTGAAGATAGTTGTTCTTTCTGATCGCACACTCTTCCTGCCTAAAGCAGTGAAACCACAGAACGATGTTGATTTACATTCTAAATCTCTGTAACAGTGACAATACCCTCAAAGGCACCAGCGCCAAATGGAGACAATTTCTGGTTTCCTGTTTGACTGCATTTCCCTCGTCAGACTACAGATGCTGGTGGCAGCAGCCATCCTACACGTGTGCTTGTCATTGTGTAATTTCGCCTCCTGAAATGCTGGACTCTGAGCAGGAAGAAAGGTGTTTTCCCATACTTCTGTGCCTGTGTGTTTATCCTTTAGATCTTTAAGAATATCTGAGACTGAGGAGTGGTGTTCCATTGAAACTACAGTTAACTGTATGAGCTACTACACCAAAAACGTTTCCTGGGCACTTTAGAGGTTGCAAAGGCTGAGTTCTTGGTTGTGCTGGAAATAACTCCTGCACTGGAAAGCTACCATCCATTTGTAGAAAATTGTTGCCCCAAAGATATATAGCCTGGAATACTGTCACTTCATTTCTCTTTTTTTAAATGTGGGAGTAATGTTAGTCATTTACAACTGGGATTGGCAAAGTTTACAGAAGGGGCAGATAGTATATATTAAGGATTTTGTGAGCCATACAGTCTATTGCCAACCACTCTGCTGTCGTAGTGTGAAAGCAGTCATAGATACTACACAGATACATGGGCATGGCCGTAGGTCAATAAAACTTTCATTGCAAAATAAGCAGAGGGCAAGGTTTGACCCATGGACCATAGTCTGCTGCTATAATTAGCATAGTTGCCCAAATCAAAGAGAAGGAAATGGCAACCCACTCCAGTATTCTTGCCTGGAGAATCTTGTGGACAGAGGATCCTGGTGGGCTGCTGTCCATGGGGCTGCATGGAGTTGGACACGACTGAAGCGACTTAGCATGCATTGGAGAGGGAAATGGCAACCCACTCCAGTATTCTTGCCTGGAGAATCCCAGAGACAGAGGAGCCTGGTGGGCTGCCGCCTATGGGGTCGCACACAGTCGGAGACGACTGAAACGACTTAGCAGCAGCAGCAGCCCAAATCAAAACAGTTAAAGCAGGAGAAATAATTTGAATGAAACAAAAAATAGGAGCTTTTTTGCTCTCATATGATCAGTGCCTAAACTCAGACTTTCGAGAGGAGTGCAAGGGTCTTTGTTAAACAACTATGACCAAGTTAGATGCCGTCAGTATCACAGATACCAACATTGGTTACTTGATCAAAGTCGTTTGAGTAAAACTAAATTTGTATGCACAGAGAGCCATAATTCCTGCTCCTTCCTTATGATTAATGCTAATACTGTAGACTCTCTTTAGTCAGCATGAATTAGACGCCTGCTGTTTATTCCTTCCTGACTTGAAGAGTTCATGGCATATCTCTACCTTAGAATAATTTTGGATCTTTACTAAAATAATATGAGTTTTTGGTAAGCAGTGCCTCAGGGATTACCATGTGTGATCATGGCCCCTGGTGTGATCACTATGCAGGAACACTATTTTCTCTGTAACCCCTGAGCATTTCTGATGTAGTGGACTATGGACAGAATCTGTAGAAGGTAGCAAATATTAGAGAACATTAAAAGCACTGGAAGAGGAGATGTTACCACTGGTGAGCCGTGCAAAAATAGGTTTCAGAAATTGCTTTTGAAAAAGTAGAAATGGATGACAAATTGAGTTGGTTGGCTATTTGCTTTTGTAAAGAAACCTTCCAGAAGACATGAGAATTTCAGACATTGATAACTAAATTCGGTAAAGGTAAAGGTTTGTTAATAATTCAGTGGTTTACAGGAATTTTAGATCTGGTCCAACCCTTTCCATTTCACAGTTTGGGAAACTGAGGCTATCTGAGTAATATCACCGTACTCCTTTTCTTATTTTCTATATTATCTACATGCTATATATTCTGAAGAGATAAATTCTGAGTTAGCAAATCAAAACTGGATATAACAGTGTTATGTTTTTTATGTGCATGTTTATTTTATCCATCATTGTAGTGGAGGTGAGCCTGACAGTTGCCATTATTTAGCAAATAGAAATATAGGACTCCACGTTAAATTTGAACTTAAGACAAACAAGGGATCATTTTTTAATATAAAAGTATAGTATTATTACTCAGTGCTCTGTGGTGACCTAAATAGGAAGGAAATCCAGAAAAGATGGAATATATATATATAGGTATATAGGGCTTCCCTGGTGGCTCAGGCGGTAGAGCGTCTGCCTGCAATGTGGGAGACCTGGGTTTGATCCCTGGGTTGGGAAGATCCCCTGGAGAAGGAAATGGCAACCCACTCCAATACTCTTGCCTGGGAAATCCCATGGACAGAGGAGCCTGGTAGGCTACAGACCATGGGGTCACAAAGAGTCAGAAACGACCGAGCGACTTCACACACACACACACACACACACACACACACACACACGTACGTATTTTTTTTAATTCACTTTGCTGTACAATAGAAACTGACTTAACATTGTAAAGTGACCATAATCCAATAAAAATTAATTTTAAAAAGGTGTAATATTAGGATTTCCATGGTGGCACAGTGTATAAGAATCTGCCTGCCAATGCAGGGGACATGGGTTCAATCCCTAGTCAAAGAAGATCCCATATGCTGCAGAGCAGCTAAGCCTGTGGACCAAAACTACGGACCCCACACTCTAGGTCCCTCCAGCCACATCTACTGAGCCTGTGTGCCACAACTACTGCAGCCCGAGTACCTAGAGTTCGTGCCGCACAACAAGAGAAGCCACTATAATGAGAAGCCTGCACACCACAGTGAAGGGTAGCCCTTACTCGCCCCAGCTAGAGAAAGCCCTTCGAAAACAATGAAGACCCAGTGAAGCCAAAAAAAAAAAAAAAGAACAACAACACAGTCTTTTTTCTTTTAAAGTGTAATATTAAATGCAATATTTGAGATACACTAAATGATTAATTGTTTCAAATTTAACTAGATGTCCTATATTTTATTTGGCAACTCTGAGAGCACACAAGATGAAAATTGAGAAAGACTAGCTGTGATGGCTACCAGAATTGGCCAGCTTGCGAATCCTAGCACCTACCTCAGGAGCTTATTAAAGATTCTAGTTTCCAGCCCCATACCAGAGTCTGAATCAGTAGGACTGGGATGGGGTTCAAGCATTAATACTGCTAACAGTGTCCCCAGGTGATTTTACAGAGTTTTGGGGGCTGCTATTTTGTACTGTTCACTCACTGGTGTTCTCTGGAACCCAAGTCTTCAGGGAGGTAGCTCTGTCTGTGGTCTTGACACCGTTGCCCTCCACTGGCTGAATCTCTGTAAGGGTTTCGCTCCATTTATTGGGTGGTTGCTACTGTGGAGGTTGTCTTGAGGCTCACTTACCAAATTACTCAGGCCCTCACCTTCATTTCCTTCATCCACAGTGTGATATCAGGGCCTGGGTTTAGGGGACAGATTTGATAAAACAAACTCATTTGGAGAAGGGAGGTAACAGAGGAAGGGGTCAGCCTAAAATCCTGTAGAGCTTCCTTTCAAACACCCTTCTCTCACTAAATTCCTCTGTTTTCCCTCTTGTCAGTGTTTCCTTCTAAATGATAGAACTTCAGTTAAAAATGACATTTGTGAAAGTCATCTGGCCTAAAATCCTTGGAATGAATCCATTCAAGTTTTGGAGTTCACATCATCCTGTGGTTTGACCTTGATGTCTGTGATTTCTCTGCTAAAAGAGGTGGCAATGAGGATCTGGGATAAACAGTTGAGAAGTGAAGCTCCTTGATTCAGTGGACCACACGGCTAGTTACGTGGTTCTGTGGACCTTGGGAACCTTTTCTCTTTGGCAGAAAAGCTGTACAGCCCTGTGATGTTTTAGAGAAAAAAAAAAAAAGTAAAAGGCCGGTGTTTAGAGAAAGCAGCGTAGCCTCTTAGAGGAAAGATCCCCTTCATGGATAGAAGGTGTCAAACTGGAAGAGGAAATATGAACTTAGAACCTAACTCTAACTAGAATGTGAAGGTTTGCTAACAGGGTGATAGCCTGAGTGAGGGTTTTAGCTTCAAGCTTTGCTTTTTCTTGCATTGACCAGTTCTTTAACTGAGATATTGTATAATGTTCTTTACCTTAACAAAGGAATAAGAAATGGACAGTTTCAGTCATGTTTTTGTTAAGTAAGTTCATAAGCAGCAGTTCACATGGTCTTTCTTGGGCCATCCTAAAACTCAGGAGTTGGCAGGGTTGACTGGCACTTTTTAGGGATGTCATGGACAAAATAGCCATGGCACTTGAGGCCATCTGAGGAGTGCACCAGGTCATTTCATGCAGAACCAAAGGCCACAGGAAGAGCTGAACTGAAAGGAACATGTTCCGCTAATCCAGATCTCAGAAAACATGGGCACACTACAAGTGGGCGCTTGGTATGTACAGCTATCATTTGAAGATAAGATTAATGCAAAAGAATTTATCCAAGTGATTTATTAAAGTATATTTTGAACAAGACTGTGCTTGTTTAAAACATTGCTTTGACATGCTTATTTAATTTGAAACTTGGTCCCAGGACGGCACACCACCCTAGCCTGTTGTCCTTTCTGGGCACATCTGACTCTTGGAGATTAGACTGGGATATTAGAATAGAACCACACCTGGAAAGCACATACAGTCGCTCTCTCCCCATCCTCCTTCTTTGAGTTGTATTTTGTGATAGTTGTAAGGTTAGCCTAATAGGTTTACATAAATAAATAAAATAAACAGAGCCCAGATGTCCACTGAGCTTCCTTGAGTTGAGCCATAAGATTGGAGAACCAGATGTTTAGCTTACAAAGTATAATCAATTTGCCATAAGAGTTTAATGTTTCTTATCTCTAATGTTGTGACTTTTATATGAACATTGTTTTGGATGGCCAAGCTTCAGTGGATTTTGTAAGAATAGATTCTCAATTTTGATCATGTGAATTATCACCATCATTTAAAATCCTAAACCATCTTCCTTCTGTGGTGTGGTTTTAGACATCTTCTTTCAGCCATCAAGTTGATATGTATACAGGACACTCAAACTTTTCCTAAAGGCCTAAATTTTTGCATTATTATGCAAAATAAGTCATATAGTATATTCTGTGACCAAATATGAATAACATTTATGTTATCCATATTTTATACTTTACCAGCTTTATTACGTTTTTTTTCAGGTAAAAATTAATGGAAAATGAGTAGATATACCTCATGTTACTACTGAAAGAAATATATTAATGATCTCTTCAGACATTCCAGGATAGAATGTAGTCTATTAGTAATTACAAATCTTCATTATTATTGATTTTCTATATTTGTTTATTACTTTGCAGTTTAGAAGTTCTATATCCATTGCCTTCCATGATACTTAGCAACATTCCAGGGTTGTTTTGAGTGAGGTGGGCACCACTCCTTATCTCCAGCTTATAGATGAATAAAATGAGGTTCAGAAAAAATCCAGAGACCCGATAGCTACAAAGTAGTGGGAGGAGATTAAAATTCTAGCTTTTTTTTTTTTTTTAAAGACTTTTCGCTTGGAACATTTCAAACATGTACAAAATAAACAGAACAGTATGGTGGATCCCCATGTACCCATTACCCAGCCTCAACAATGATCAATACGCTGGCATCTTATATCATCTGTACCTTTACCAGCTCTTACCCCCACATGCTAATGATGGTGGTTTTCAAAGTTTTTACAGTAAGGTCTACATACACTGGAAAGTACTAATCTTAGCTGTATAGTTTTGACAAATGGATGTACTTGTGTAACTTACACCCTATCATGATGATTCTATCTCCCAGAAAGTTCCTTCATGCCCCCTCTCAGTCAACTCCCCCCTCATCTCAGATAACCACTGTTCTGATTTTTTTCACCTGATATTAGTTTGCTTGTTCTTGAACTCCTCATAGGAGTAGACTCTCTCAGTCTGGCTTCTTTTGTTCAGCATCATGGCTGTGAAGCTTTAGTTTCTTGACCTAGAATTCAGTGCTGTTTGTTGAGACAGGAGCTATATCTTCATCACATAATTATAGAAAGATGATTCCCTGAATGATACCCTTTGAAAACCCAGGCTCTGGCTCATCTCTCTTTGAGTGCACATATAGACATGAAGCGGCGAAGGCAATGGCACCCGACTCCAGTACTCTTGCCTGGAAAATCCCACGGACGGAGGAGCCTGGTGGGCTGCAGTCCATGGGGTCACGAAGAGACGGACACGACTGAGCAACTTCCCTTTCACTTTTCACTTTCATGCATTGGAGAAGGAAATGGCAACCCACTCCAGTGTTCTAGCCTGGAGAGTCCCAGGGACGGGGGAGCCTGGCGGGCTGCTGTCTATGGGGTCACACAGAGTTGGACACGAGTGAAGTGACTTAGCAGTAGCAGCAGCAGCATAGACATGAAGAGTTTTTCTTTACATATGGAGGATCTGTCATTCTCTCCAGTGACAGAGCTGATTCCATTCGAAGGGTTGATGATGAAGAAGTGCTTCACCCTGAAATAATTTACCAACTTAGTCATTTGCTTCCCAGGCATGAATCCTCATCCCTCAGGCCCTCAACCAATTTCTCCTAATGTATTTGCTTATATGTTCTTGGCACCCTCTTGCTCAAACTCCATTTGAGGTTGTGCTGATTTTTTAAGGTCAAGTACTGATAATTGTAAGATCCAGAAAGTCATTTACTTGTCTTGTCACTTTTAATTAGATTACTTAATGGTTCAGTTTTGCTAATTAAGTAGAAGAGAAATGATCAAAATAGTGGTTCAGTTACTATATGCAGATCTTGCTTTTCATTTCATTTTATTTAAAAGAAATCAGTGAAGACTCAAAAGTAGAATTAGATCCAAATGTGTTTTTCTTCTGTAGGGAATTTTCTTTGAATTCTTTAATTCAATTATCTCTATTTTAGGTTAGAAAAGAACAACACAGACCAAAAAAAAGGCAGAATGATTCATTTAGCTTTTAGGGAGGAAATGTGTAAGAATTTATATAAGGAAATTTCATAAGTAGAACAGTGAACTCAAGGAAGAACTAATTTATAGGTGCCTCTGGCTCCAGAAAAACATCTATTTCTGCTTTATTGACTATGCCAAAGCCTTTGACTGTGTGGATCACAATAAACTGTGGAAAATTCTGAAAGAGATGGGAATACCAGACCACCTGACCTGCCTCCTGAGAAATCTGTATCCAGGTCAGGAAGCAACAGTTAGAACTGGACATGGAACAACAGACTGGTTCCAAATAGGAAAAGGAGTACATCAAGGCTGTATATTGTCACCCTGCTTATTTAACTTCTATGCAGAGTACATCATGAGAAATGCTGGGCTGGAAGAAACACAAGCCGGAATCAAGGTTGCTGGGAGAAATATCAATAACGTCAGATATGCAGATGACACCACCCTTATGGCAGAAAGTGAAGAGGAACTAAATAGCCTCTTGATGAAAGTGAAAGAGGAGAGTGAAAAAGTTGGCTTAAAGCTCAACATTCAGAAAACTAAGATCATGGCATCCGGTCCCATCAGTTCATGGGGAATAGATGGGGAAACAGTGGAAACAGTGTCAGACTTTATTTTTTTGGACTCCAAAATCACTGTAGATTGCAGCCATGAAATTAAAAGACGCTTACTCCTTGGAAGAAAAGTTATGACCAACGTAGATAGTATATTCAAAAGCAGAGACATTACTTTGCCGACTAAGGTCTGTCTAGTCAAGGCTATGGTTTTTCCTGTGGTCATCTATGGATGTGAGAGTTGGACTGTGAAGAAGGCTGAGCGCCGAAGAATTGATGCTCTTGAACTGTGGTGTTGGAGAAGACTCTTGAGACTCCCGTGGACTGCAAGGAGATCCAACCAATCCATTCTAAAGGAGGTCAGTCCTGGGTGTTCTTTGGAAGGAATGATGCTAAAGCTGAGACTCCAGTACTTTGGCCACCTCATGTGAAGAGTTGACTCTTTGGAAAAGACTCTGATGCTGGGAGGGATTGGGGGCAGGAGGAGAAGGGAGTGACAGACGATGAGATGGCTGGATGGCATCACGGACTCGATGGACGTGAGTCTGAGTGAACTCCGGGAGTTGGTGATGGACAGGGAGGCCTGGCGTGCTGCGATTCATGGGGTCGCAAAGAGTCGGACACAACTGAGCGACTGAACTGAACTGAACAACTGAACTGAACTGGCTCCTTTGACAGGCAGAGGTTTCTTTCTCAAAGAAAATTTATACACTGATGTTGCTGAGTGACTTGTAGTTTCTTAAAATGATTGGAAAGAAGAGCCTGAAAAGTAAAAATAACTTCGGCTTTATTCCCTCTGCTGTTTACGTTTGAGTCAATACTGGATGACTTGTTTCCCCATATTAAACTTTTGAAGTAATCCTAGCAGCCACTGATGGTCATTGCTGAGTCCCATTCATTCATTAGGAGATGTACAGTGGTAATCTTCTAACATTTTTCTTCAGTTATTAGCTGGAATAAAGTACTAGTTCCTATAAAGAGCAACTGTTCTGTGTCAAGGTCTCATTACCCAAGGTGCAGCTTGTAATAGAAGAGCAGGATAAATGCCGACCCTTCCCCTTTATTTACCAGTTTCAAAATAAATTAGTTAGGTATCCTCCTCTAAAGGTGACCGATGCTTTTTTTGTAAAGATCATGATGAACTTTGGGATTTAAATGCATTTGATATATTTCAATCCATTTGCAGTAATTATTTCATTTGATGATCAAATTGTCTGATTTTTGTCTAGAGGAGCCTCCTCCAGTTGGCTTCTGAGCTGTATGTATGTGATATACATAAGCATCCATGCATGTATGCATCAATATGCCATCTGTTTATCCATCTTTCTATTTATTTATGACATGGTTCTACTAGTCTTTGATAGCAAGATGTTCCTATCTCATTGTATTTTTTGTTTCCAGACCTGAAATTAGCCATTTCTCCAAGGAGCTCTGGTTCCTTTTAATAGAAATTGTATTTCAGGACACAATATAAACACTCATGGTGGTGATTGCTACTTGGTTTGTCATTATTTACAGGTCTTTTCAGAGGATAAACTTAGAAATTTTTATCTTTACATAAACTGCTTCATGAGTTTGTACCAGTACTTCTAATTCACATTGAAGATTATGAAAAATATGATTGGGTGGAAAATAATGGGGTGAATAAACAAGGACTGTAAGATCATGTAAAAGGCACTAGGGAAATGATTAATGAAATTATGGAAAATAGAACCGCAAAGGGAACTTAAAATAGACATGGTCTGTTTCTCTACGTACTCCTTTGCCTGTTCATAAAAGCTTAGTTTCAAGCTGTCTGAGTAGAGAAGAGGTTCAGGAAGGTGAAGATCAAATATTAGTCACTGGCTTTGGCAGGACAGAAATGACTGGAGGCCTCAATGTGAAGTGATTCGTGTGAACTGAAGAGACCAGAAAACAGATTGCAGCAGTTCAAACGGAAAATTTTGTATTGAGCAAATTTCAACTTTAGTTGACCCTCCTGCAACTGTTTTCTCACTTTGAGCTTTTTCTTGGAGAAAGCCTTTTATCTCTAGCAATGAGAAATTTGGTATGTGAAAGCAGGGCAAAGTTAATTGCCAACAAGCCCCTCACACACGTGGTGGTTCTGGATTTTCCTTTTTGGACAAAAACGCTCTAGCTTATCATTTTTATCAGATTTCTCCTACTGATCTTAACTTTAATATTGTTGCTGTTGTTATTATTTAATGAGAGACAATGTGTAGGACGTTTTGACTAGTGGTTTGTATTTAATATTTAGTATAATATTGAATATTATACCAGGTAGAGACAAGAAGCCTGGGCTGTAGTGTCCCCAGTTCAGTCTGGAAGGCATATGTATTCATGTACACGATCAATATCTAAAGCGAAACGTTGCATGTGTGCAAGGTATCATAACAGAGATGCAAACTTGAGTTAGTTTACTTACTCCATAGGAAGATTCAAAAACTGCACATACGTGTTTAAAATGCCAGTCTTGAAAGTTTAGAATGCCAATCTTGAAAGTATGTCTGTTTTCAAATTGAATATCTGCAGTAAATGAAATAAATATCCCCAGCTGTTTGAGCATTAAATTTTCTTTAATGCATGTTGCAAAAGAGAATTGTTTCAGATGGGAAAAAAATGCAAATGTTATCAGCTTTTAAGATTAGTATCAAAATGTTAGCAAAACTCCATTTCCTTATTAGTATTCAGAATCTGTCTCCAAGGGGAGCATTTCATGAATCAAGGTACCTAAATGAAGTGTCATTGTGTTTCTTTAAACTTAATATTCATTTTCGAAGGGGAAATGTTAACATTTTGAAGTAGACAGCAGTGAAATGCAATGTTTTAAGGACGCGTTTCTTTTTAATGTTTCAACAAAAAAATAGCTTAATAGCCTCCTCTCTAGGGCTATGGGATCCAATGGATTAAAGACGGAAGAGGTTGGCCTTCATTAAAATTAGAACTTCTAAGGGCTTCCCTTAGAAGGGAACGCTAAGGGTGACACAGTGGTAAAGAATCTGCCTGCCAATGCAGGAGATGTTGGTTCAATCCCTGGATCAGGAAGATCCCCTGGAGAAGGAAATAGCAACCCACTCTATTACTCTTGTCTGGGAAATCCCACGGACAGAGGAGCCTGGTGGGCTACAAAAGAGGAGCATGGGGTCACAAAAGAACTGGGACACGACTTAGGGAGTAAACAATAGCAACAGCTCTGTGGAAGACAATGCCAAGAGGATGAGAAGACAAATCACAGATCAGGAGAATATATGTGTAAGATAAATTATTGTTATCCAAAATATGCAAAGAATTCTTTAAAAACTCAGTAGTAAGAAAGCAAGCAACTTGATTAACAAATGGGCCAATGACCTTAACAGATACCTCCATCAAAGAAGATAAATATACTCCATATCGGTATGTCCTCAGGGGAATGCAAATTAAAGCAATGAGATACCTGTATACACCTACTAGAAGGGCCAAAATCGAAAACATTGATAACACCAAAGGTTGCTGAGGATGTAGAACAACAGAAACTCTAATTCATTGCTGGTAGAAATGCAAAAATAGTTATCTGCCACTTTGGAGGACAGATTAGCAACTTCTTACAAAATTACTCTTCACATACAATCCAGCAATCACATTCCTTAGTATTTACCCAAAGGACTTGAAAACATATGTTTACACAAAAGCTTGCATTGGTATGTTTATTGCAGCTTTGTTCATAATTGCCAACACTTGGAAGCAACCAGGCTGTCCTTCAGTAGGTGAATGGATAAATAAACTGGTATATCCAGACCATGCAATATCACTCGGCACTAAAAAAGAAATGAGCTATCAAGTCATGAAAAGACACAGAAGAATCTTAAATGCATATTGTTAAGCAAAAGAAGCCAATTTGAAAAGGCTACATAGGATATGATTCCAACTATATGACATTCTAGAAAAAGCAAAATTATGAAGACAATAAAAAGATCAATATTTGTCAAGGTTTGGAAGATGAAGAGGGTTGAACAGGTAGACACAAAGGATTTTTAGAGTGGTGAAAATACTCTGTAAGATACTATAATGAAAATAGATAACTTCTAGGATGGAGGAGCCTGGTAGGCTGCAGTCAGTGGGGTCGCTAAGAGTCGAACATGACTGAGCGACTTCACTTTCACTTTTCACTTTCATGCATTGGAGAAGGAAATGGCAACCCACTCCAGTGTTCTTGCCTGGAGAATCTCAGGGATGGGGAAGCCTGGTGGGCTGCTGTCTATGGGGTCGCACAGAGTCAGATACGACTGAAGCGACTTAGCAGCAGCAGCAGCAGTCATTAGTTGTATAGTGATAGTAAAGTAATGCTCAAAATTCTCCAAGCCAGGCTTCAGTAATACGTGAACCGTGAACTTCCAGATGTTCAAGCTGGTTTTAGAAAAGGCAGAGGAACCAGAGATCAAATTGCCAACATCTGCTGGATCATCAAAAAAGCAAGAGAGTTCCAGAAAAACATCTATTTCTGCTTCATTGACTATGCCAAAGCCTTTGACTGTGTGGATCACAATAAATTGTGGAAAATTCTGAAAGAGATGGGAATACCAGACCACCTGACCTGCCTCTTGAGAAACCTATATGCAGGTCAGGAAGCAACAGTTAGAACTGGACATGGAACAACAGACTGGTTTCAAATAGGAAAAGGAGTACATCAAGGCTGTATATTGTCACCCTGCTTATTTAACTTCTGTGCATAGTACATCATGAGAAACGCTGGGCTGGTAGAAGCACAAGCTGGAATCAAGATTGCCAGGAGAAATATCAATAACCTCAGATATGCAGATGACACCACCCTTATGGCAGAAAGTGAAGAGGAACTAGAAAGCCTCTTGATGCAAGTGAAAGAGGAGAGTGAAAAAGTTGGCTTCAAGCTCAACATTCCGAAAACGAAGATCATGGCATCTGGTCCCATCGCTTCATGGGAAATAGATGGGGAAACAGTGGAAACAGTGGCAGACTTTATTTTTCTGGGCTCCAAAATCACTGCAGATGGTGATTGCAGCCATGAAATTAAAAGACGCTTACTCCTTGGAAGGAAAGTTAGACCAACCTAAATAGCATATTGAAAAGCAGAGACATTGCTTTGTCAACTAAGGTCCATCTAGTCAAGGCTATGGTTTTTCTAGTGGTCATGTATGGGTGTGAGAGTTGGACTGTGAAAAAAGCTGAGCGCTGAAGAATTGATGCTTTTGAACTGTGGTGTTGGAGAAGACTCTTGAGACTCCCATGGACTGCAAGGAGATCCAACCAGTCCATTCTAAAGGAGGTCAGTCCTGGGTGTTCTTTGGAAGGAATGGTGCTAAAGCTGAAACTCCAGTACTCTGGCCACCTCATGCAAAGAGTTGACTCTTTGGAAAAGACTCTGATGCTGGGAGGGATTGGGGGCAGGAGGAGAAGGGGATGACAGAGGATGAGATGGCTGGATGACATCACCGACTCAATGGATGTGAGTTTGAGTGAACCCCGGGAGTTGGTGATGGACAGGGAGGCCTGGCGTGTGGCGATTCATGGGGTCGCAAAGAGTCAGACATGACTGAGCAACTGAACTGAACTGATAGCTATGTTAGTATAGCTCAGGGAACTCAGTGCCCTGTGGTACCTAAATGGGTGTGTGTGCACAGCTGTGTCGTATTCTTTGTGGCCCTATGGACTGTAGCCTGCCAGGCTCCTTTGTCCATGGAATTTTCCAGACAAGAATACTGGAGTGAGTTGCTGTTTCCTATTCCAGACCTACCTAAAGGGGAAGGAAATCCAAAAAAAAAAAGAAAAGGAGATATATGTGTACGTATAGCTGATTCAAGGGGCTTCCCTGGTGGCTCAGCAGTAAAGAATCTGCCTACAATGCAGGAAACTAGGGTTTGATCCCTGGGTCTGGAAGATCCCCTGGAGAAGGAAATGGCATCCCACTCCAGTATTCTTGTCTGGGACATCCCATGGACAGAGGAGCCTGGTGGGCTACAGTCCATGGGGTTGCAAGAGTTGGTCGTGACTTAGCAACTAAACCACCAACAACATTGCTGGTTGACTTTGCTGTACATTAAAAACTAACACAATATTTTAAAGTGACTATACTCAAATAAAAATTAATTTTGCAAAAAGATACTATAATGGAGGATGAATGTCAAATGTTTGCCCAAACCTGTGGAGTGAAGAGCAACAAGAATGAAGCATCATTTGAACTGTGGACTTTGGGTGACTTGGACGTGTCACTGTAGGCTCATCAGTTGTAGCAAGGGTACCAGTTTGGAGGGGGGATTGATAATGAGGGAGGCTGTGCCTTTGTGGCTGCAGGGGCTAATATAGAAAATCTCTGTATTTTTCCCTCAATTTTGTTGTAAACCTAAAACTGCTCGAAAAAAAAAAAAGGGTCTTGATTTTTTAAAGGTCTTAGAAAAAGTGGTACCAAGAACTCAGAATTCTTGAGTTTCTGCATCTCTCACTCTTTCTTGGGGTTAATAAATTGGAAAAATATAAAATAGAAGTTAGATAATCAAATACCACTGAGATTCAGAGTTGGAGAAAGGATCTCCACATCCCACACAATACTCAGCATAACCAACACCTGGAACTTAATTATCCCTTGTTTCATTAGTGGTTCAAGACTCAGTGTTTTGTAGATATAGTTCCAGATTTATACTGGAAATGGGTAAATTTTTTTACCCAGATTTGTTTCCTAACCTTTTCTTTTTTAAAAGCTGGATATCTATTCGAAATGAGAGCTAGTTCTATAATGGATTTCTCCAAAAACCCAAGTGTTACTGTGATCCTGGACGAAAGTACACAGAGAGTAGTTTGTCAGAGTCGGAAGGAGCTTTGCTGTTATCCAGTTGCCTCACATCTTCGGTTTATAAATAAAGAAACCAAGCTCAGTGATCCTGCTCAGTGACTCGCAAAAGCTGGCACACTTTGAAGTAGCAGAACTGTGACTAGGAACCCAGACATCCAACTCCTTGCCAGTGTGTTTTCAGTTGTATTGGGATGCTTTCTCTCTCTGACCGAGGGACTCCCACATCTCGGTTAGAAAGCTTAAGGGCCTTGCAGAGATACTGAGATAGATATGTGTATGTATTCATCATTTAGAAGAGACAGAAAATTCTTAGTATCTTCTAAAATGATGATGAATGTAAACTTGGCTTCAGGATATTAGGAAGCCTCTGACATTGTAGCCTTTTGGCAAGAGCTTTTACCCCTTTTGCTGGCCAGAGTCTCACTAAGTCATGTTCAGAAATAAAAAGGGGGGACTGTGACATGGTAACATGGTGCTCAGGGAGCCCTCCAGTGCAGATGTGGGGCCTTTCATTATGACTCACAGTGAGGCTGTGCATGGGACACAATTCTTGCATTTACCTAACTCATGGATGCCAGTTGCTTTGTTCAGTAATACCTTCCAGTATTATTGAGTTTTTGAAATTATCTAACTAGGGAAAGTAAAATCTATAAACATGAAAGAAAGTAAATTAAGTCCTTGAAATTACATGATTGAAAGCATCTTTCTGTCATATAAATGTCTAAACTGATCATCACATCAACTCTGTGGATTTATAAGACATCAATCTCCTTTTAAGACCTTGTAGCAATTCACAAATGTTGATGAATGAGTACTGGCCATACTCCTCCTTGCATGTCCTATGAATTCTGTAAGGATACTGGCAACAGTTTTGGCTCAGAGTAATAAGGGCACATTTCACAGGTGAACTTCTTTTATTGATTCCATGGGAAACAGGACTAATTATATGTAATTGTCAAACTGCGTGACTTTGAACTATATGGAATATGAGGATTCTTTAAACACACAGACTCTCATGCCTTTCAACATGGTAATAATTGTGTTTCAATGTATCCGATCTGCAGGCAATACTTGCTCATAGGTGCATTTGCAAGCTCCGCCTCCCCACCCCCAACCTTTATAATAGCATAATCTCCAAGGGGTTCCTGGAGCTTAGGTTGGAAACCACTGATACAGACTTCCAGGGAGTGTGAAATTCAAAGAACAGTGTTAACAGTGGGGCACAGTGGGTTTTCTTGTTGTTGTTTCTTTGGCCGTGTTGGATCTGTTTTGCAGCCCAGGCTTTTTCTCTGGTTGCAGCGAGCGGGGGCTAGTCTCCAGTTGTGCTGCGTGGGCTTCTCATTGCAGTGGCTTCTCTTGTTGCGGAGCACAGGCTCTAGGGTGCTTGGGCTGCAGTACTTGCAGCATGTGGGCTCAGTACTTGCCGCTCCTGGGTTCTAGAGCACAGGCTCAGAGGCTGTGGTGCATGGGCTTAGCTGCTCTGTGACATGTGGGGTCTTCCCAGATCAGAGATTGAACCCATGTTTCCTGCACTGGCAGGCGGATTCTTTACCAGCAAGTCACCAGGGAAGCCCAGTTTTTTTTTTTTTTTTTTTAATTACTTGTTTAGGGTTTTGTACTGATTATTTGATTCCTTTTAAAAAGTGTGTGTACATATGTCAAACAACTAAATGCAGCTCCCAAATTTTGCAAAGTGTACTTTCATTTCAGTTCAGTTCAGTCGCTCAGTCATGTCCGACTGTTTGCGACCCCATGAATTGCAGCATGCCAGGCCTCCCTGTCCATCACCAACTCCCCGAGTTCACTCAGACTCATGTCCATAGAGTCAGTGATGCCATCCAGCCATCTCATCCTCTGTCGTCCCCTTCTCCTGCCCCCAATCCTTCCCAGCATCAGAGTCTTTTCCAAAGAGTCAGCTTTTCCCATGAAATGGCCAAAGTACTGGAGTTTCAGCTTTTGCATCAGTCCTTTCAATGAACACCCAGGACTGATCTCCTTTAGAATGGACTGGTTGGATCTCCTTGCAGTCCAAGGGACTCTCGAGAGTTTTCACCAACACCACAGTTCAAAAGCATCACTTCTTCAGCACTCAGCTTTCTTCACAGTCCAACTCTCACATCCATACATGACTATTAGAAAAACCATAGCCTTGACTAGATGAACTTTGTTGGCAAAGTAATGTCTCTGCTTTTCAATATGCTATCTCGGTGGTCATAACTTTCCTTCCAAAGAGTAAGCGTCTTTTAATTTCATGGCTGCAATCACCATCTGCAGTGATTTTGGAGCCCAAAAAATAAACTCTGCCACTGTTTCCCCATCTATTTGCCATGAAGTGATGGGACCAGATGCCATGATCTTCGTTTTCTGAATGTTGAGCTTTAAGCCAACTCTTTTACTCTCCTCTTTCACTTTCATCAAGAGGCTTTTTAGCTCCTCTTCACTTTCTGCCATAAGGGTGGTGTCATCTGCATATGTGAGGTTATTGATATTTCTCCTGGCAATCTTGATTCCAGCTTGTGCTTCTTCCAGCCCAGCGTTTCTCATGATGTCCTCTGCATAGAAGTTAAATAAGCAGGGTGACAATATACAGCCTTGATGTACTCCTTTTCCTATTTGGAACCAGTCTGTTGTTCCATGTCCAGTTCTAACTGTTGCTTCCTGACCTGCATATAGGTTTCTCAAGAGGCAGGTCAGGTGGTCTGGTATTCCCATCTCTTTCAGAATTTTCCACAGTTTATTGTGATCCACACAGTGAAAGGCTTTGGCATAGTCAATAAAGCAGAAATAGATGTTTGCAGAAATAGATGTTTTTCTGGAACTCTCTTGCTTTATTGATGATCCAGTGGATGTTGGCAATTTGATTTCTAGTTCCTCTTCCTTTTCTAAAACCAGCTTAAACATCGGGAAGTTCACAATTCACGTATTGCTGAAGCCTTGCTTGGAGAATTTTGAGCATTACTTTACTAGCGTGTGAGATGAGTGCAATTGTGCGGTAGTTTGAGCATTCTTTGGCATTGCCTTTCTTTGGGATTGGAATGAAAACTGACCTTTTCCAGAAGGGAATGGCAAACCACTTCAGTATTCTTGCCTTAAGACCCCATGAACAGTATGAAAAGGCAAAATGATAGGATACTGAAAGAGGAACTCCCCAGGTCAGTAGGTGCCCAGTATGCTACTGGAGATCAGTGGAGAAATAACTCCAGAAAGAATTAAGGGATGGAGCCAAAGCAAAAACAATACCTAGTTGTGGATGTGACTGGTAATAGAAGCAAGGTCTGATGCTGTAAAGAGCAATATTGCATAGGAACCTGGAATGTCAGGTCCATGAATCAAGGCAGAAGAGTCCGAAATGCCTTACTGGGCATGCAGTCTCAAAAACAACAGAATGATCTCTGTTCATTTCCAAGGGAAACCATTCAGTGTCACGGTAATCCAAGTCTATGCCCCAACCAGTAATGCTGAGGAAGCTGAAGTTGAATGGTTCTTGAAGACCTACAAGACCTTTTAGAACTAACACCCCCAAAAGATGTCCTTTTCATTATAGGGGACTGGAATGCAAAAGTAGGAAGTCAAGAATCACCTAGCGTAACAGTCAAATTTGGCCTTGGAATATGGAATGAAGCAGGGCAAAGACTAACAGAGTTTTGCCAATAAAATGCACTGGTCATAGCAAACACCCTCTTCCAACAACACAAGAGAAGACTCTACACGTGGACATCACCAGATGGTCAACACCAAAATCAGCTTTATACAGTCAATACAAACAAGACCAGGAGCTGACTGTGGCTCAGATCATGAACTGCTTATTGCCAACTTCAGACTTAAATTGAAGAAAGTAGGGAAAACCACTAGATCATTCAGGTATGACCTAAATCAAATTCCTTATGATTATACAGTAGAAGTGAGAAATAGATTTAAGGGATTAAATCTGATAGATAGAGTGCCTGATGAACTATGGACTGAGGTTCGTGACATTGTACAGGAGACAGGGATCAAAACCATCCCCATGGAAAAGAAATGCAAAAAAGCAAAATGAATGTCTGGGGAGGCCTTACAAATAGCTGTGAAAAGAAGAGAGGCGAAAAGCAAAGGAGAAAAGGAAAGATATAAGCATCTGAATGCAGAGTTCCAAAGAATAGCAAGAAGAGATAAGAAAGCCTTCCTCAATGATCAGTGCAAAGAAATAGAGGACAACAACAGAGTGGGAAAGACTAGAGACCTCTTCAAGAAAATTAGAGATACCAAGGGAACATTTCATGCAAAAAGGACAGAAATGGTATGGACCTAACAGAAGCAGAAGATATTAAGAAGAGGTGGCAAGAATACACAGAAGAACTGTACAAAAAAGATCTTCACGACCCAGATAATCACGATGGTGTGATCACTCACCTATAGTCAGACATCCTGGAAAGTGAAGTCAAGTGGGCCTTAGAAAGCATCACTACAAACAAAGCTAGTGGAGGTGATGGAATTCCAGTTGAGCTGTTTCAAATCCTGAAAGATGATGCTGTGAAAGTGCTGCACTCAATATGCCAGGAAATTTGGAAAATTCAGCAGTGGCCACAGGACTGGAAAAGGTCAGTTTTCATTCCAATCCCAAAGAAAGTGTACTTTAGTTCATACCATTTTCCACATCCAGGATTGAATTATTGTCCCACTGCTGTATTAGAGGTCATTGACTTTGACTTCCCTGGTGGCTCAGATGGTAAAGCGTCTGTCTGTGGGAGACCCGGGTTCAAGCCCTGGGTTGGGAAAATACCCTGGAGAAGGAAATGGCAATCCACTCCAGTACTATTGCCTGGAAAATCCCACGGACAGAGGAGCCTGGTAGGCTATAGTCTATGGGGTCGGAAAGAGTCGGTTACGACTGAGCGAGTTCGCTCACTCTGATTTAAAAATGTAGGCCGGCTCTTGTAAGCATAGCACCATTTTAGTGGCAAGTATGAGCGAGATCGGCGTGCTCTCCTCTACCATTGACCTGAATCTGACATGACTGAAGCATGTATGCAGTCAATTGAATGTGTCCTGAAGCCCATATGGTGAAACCCTAACCTCAGGTGGGGATCTTTGGGAGATGATTAGGGTGGAGCCCACATGAAAGGGGTTAAGTGCCCTTCTAAAAGGAATTCCAAAGGGCCCCTCACCCTTCAGCCTTGTGAGGACACAGGGAGAAGATGGTATCCCATGAACCAGGATGGTTTCTTCCCCACAAGGCACAGAATCTGCCTGCACCTTGATCTTGACCTTTGTAGCCTTCAGAACCATGAGGAATAAAAAAATGTCTGTTGTGTAAGCCCCCCAGTCTGGTATTTTGTTATGCCAGCCCCATGGACGAGGTCAGTGTTTTATAGTTTTAAACCTTTCTCTTCCCTTTCCTTGCTCTTCTCCTCTCCATTACTCTTTTCCTCTCTTTTCATGATTCTTTTTTTCCTTCCTCCCTTCCCCACTTTGTTCTACAGATATTAAGCATGTAGCCTTGGGAAGCTTACAGATTAGTGGTTGAAACATGTGCTTCAAAAGAAATCATAGAAATCTCTGACCGCAAACTGTGATAAGTGCTGAAGCAAAAATGTGGGTGCTGTGAGAATATGATAGAGATTCAGCCCTGCCTGTGGGATCGGAAAACACTTCCCTGGGGAGCTGACAGTTGGGCTGATTTGGGATTAACTAGATGATAAAGAAAGATGCATTTTCCAGACAGAGAAAACAGAATGTGCTTAAAGAATTAAGTTGAAGAGCAATAGTTTTGCTGAGAGGTGTGTGTGTGTGTGTCTACTCTCTCAGTCATATCCAACTCTTTGCCACCCTATGGACTGTAGCCTGGCAGGCTCCTCTGTCCTCTGGGATTCTCCAGGCAAGAATACTGGAGTACGTTGCCATGCCGTCCTTGGGGATCTTTCCAACCCAGGGATCAAACCCAAGTCTTTTGTGTCTCCTGCATTGGCAGGCAGGTTCTTTACCACTAGCGCCATCTGGGAAGCTGAGAGATGAGGCAAGGGCAAATCATACCAAGGTTTGTAGGGTCTGCCTGTTCAGAATTCTGGCTTCAATCCTAAGAGTGGGTCTTAACATGAAATACTTTGGTGTGCCCAAGTGATTCAAGGGCCACATTGAGCCCAATGAGCTACTGTTCATCTATGTCCATATACTGTATGTTCTCTGATTTTCACACGACAGTGCTAACCGCATAGCTCCTTACTGACTGTGTGTGTCCACTGGGGCTGCCATTGCAGAATGCCACAGACTAGGTGGCTTAAAACAGACACCTATGTTCTCAAAGCTCTGGAGCTTCAAGTTCAACATCAAGATGCTGTCAGGGCTGCCTTCTTCTGAGGACACTTCCTGGCTTGTAGATGGCTACCTTCTTACTGCGTCCTTGCGTGACTTCTGTATGTGCTGGGGGTGGGGGCGGGGGAGATCAGTATCTAGTGTCTCTTCTTAGACACATGCATCCCATTGCTCATTGCAGCACTATTTACAACAGCTAGAACATGGAAGCAACCTAGATATCCATCAACAGGTGAATGGATAAAGAAGTTGTGGTATATATACACAATGGAATATTACTCAGCTATAAAAAGGAGCACATTTGAGTCAGTTCTAATGAGGTGAATGAACCTAGAACCTATTATACAGAGTGAAGTGAGTCAGAAAGAGAAAGATAAATACCATATTCTAACACATAAATACAGAATCTAGAAAAATCGTACTGAAGAGTTTATTTACAGGGTGACAGTGGAGAAACAGACATAGAGAGTAGACTTATGGACATGGGGAGAGGGGAGGAGAGGGCGAGATGTATGGAAAGAGTAACATGGAAACTTACACTACTAAATATAAAATAGATAGCCAAAGGGAATTTGCTGCATGGCTCAGGAAACTCAAACAGGGGCTCTGTATCAACCTAGAGGGGTGGGATGGGGAGGGAGATGGGAGGGAGGTTCAAAAGGGAGGGGATTTATGTATACCTGTGACTGATTCATGGAGAAGGAAATGGCAATCCACTCTAGTACTGTTGCCTGGAAAATCCCATGGACAGAGGAGCTTGGTAGGCTATAGTCCATGGGGTCGCAAAGAGTCGGACACGACTGAGCGACTTCAATTTTCATGCCTAATTCATGTTGAGGCTTAACAGAAAACAGCAAAATTCTGTAAAGCAATTATCCTTCAATAAAAAATAAATTAATTAAAAAAAAATCTAGCGTCTCTTCTTATAAAGACACCAGTCCTATCAAGTTGGAGCCTACCCTTTGACCTCATTTAACTCTAATTACTGTCCTAAAGGCCCTATCTCCAAATAGAGTCACACTGGGGGAGTAGAGCTTCAATATATCAGTTGGTGGTGGTGAGGTGGGGGGCGGGAAGACACAATTCAGCACATAACACCGGCCTGTCATGATCTGGAGTGTGACATCTAATGATTGTCCAGGACAATGCCTCATGATTTACAGTGGGCAGGTGTCTTAGAAGAGGACAGACCTTAAAGCCCTGCAGCATTGGGGCTTTTCCCTTTGAATACCAGTGAAAGAGCCAAACAGAACCTGATTCTGTTAGGTCAGCACGCTCCATTATGGAAGCCCCGGGACTTGGGATTGATCAACTCGCTGCAACTCTAAGGTGGGCCTAGATCACCACCATGGACAGATGGTGCTTGGTTGCTGGGATGCTGCAGGTCAGTGGGAAAGCTAACACAAAGCCTTAACACAGCAAGATGCCGAGACTGCCAGATGCAACCCTCAGAGCCTTGTGACAGCAGGTGATAACAGTCAGCTTCAAGAATCACGTGAAACCTGCTGTATTTAACAAGGCCACAGAGAAGAGAACTATGAAACTTAGGTAATGCGCTGTTCTTGCCCTTTTTGTGAGAACAGTGGTAATTATGTTAACTACCTTTGGCTGTGGGGCTTGTGCTTTTTCCTGGGTCTTTTAAATTAGTGATCCTTCAAAAAGTCACCTATAAGAAAAGATCCTAAGGAAATGAATAAGCATGTCATTTTCAAGGGTATTTTCTGGACATGTTGATACACACGACATCAGCAGGGCCGTGAGCAGTCTAGGATGGGGCAGACAGAGAAACATATCTATTTTTGTTTTTGCCGGTTTTGCAAGCTATCAAAGGAAAGTTTATCATTTTCTCCCCAATGACATGAGTTTATTGATTACGTCTGTACTTTCCCCACTTTACCTTTTATTTATTCTTATTATAAGATTCTGTAATGAGATGAAATTATATAGGATGAATTTCAATCTCTTATAGATTGGAAAAGGATCAGTGAAGGAAAACTTAGAATAACAGAATCCCCATCCTACACTCTACTGATAGATATAGTATATGTAAGTATAAGTTATATACTGTCTTAAGTGTCTTATGGGTTTTCAGGCTTCATATGTGGCATAAAAAGTGAAAACCTGGAGAAAAAGGACATTTTCCAGGAAACCTGAGGCAAAGAGAGGGACTATGATGGATAGGCTAATAAATTATCAAACAGGTGCTCAGAATAAGATGCTGTACTAGGCATTTAAGGACATCAGTCAGTCAGTTCAGTCGCTCAGTTGTGTCCAACTCTGCAACCCCATGAATTGCAGCACGCCAGGCCTCCCTGTCCATCACCAACTCCCAGAGTCCACCCAAACCCATGTCCATTGTGTCAGTGATGCCATCCAACCATCTCATCCTCTGTTGTCCCCTTCTCCTCCTGTCCTCAATCTTTCCCAGCATCAGGGTCTTTTCAAATGAGCCAGCTCGCCGCATCAGGTGGCTAAAGTATTGGAGTTTCAGCTTCAACATCAGTCCTTCCAATGAACACCCAGGACTCATCTCCTTTAGGATGGACTGGTGGGATCTCCTTGCAGTCCAAGGGACTCTCAAGAGTCTTCTCCAGCACCACAGTTCAAAAGCATCGATTCTTTGGCACTCAGCTTTTTTCACAGTCCAACTCTCACATCCATACATGACCACTGGAAAAACCATAGCCTTGTCTAGACGGACCTTTGTTGGCAAAGTAATGTCTCTGCTTTTGAATATATTATCTAGGTTGGTCATAACTTTTCTTCCAAGGAGTAAGCGTCTTTTAATTTCCTGGCTGCAGTCAACATCTGCAGTGATTTTTGAGCCCCCCAAAATAAAGTCTGACACTATTTCCACTGTTTCCCCATCTATTTCCCATAGAGTGATGAGACCAGGTGCCGTGATCTTTGTTTTCTGAATGTTGAGCTTGAAGCCAACTTTTTCACTCTCCACTTTCACTTTCATCAAGAGGCTTTTTAGTTCCTCTTCACTTTCTGCCATAAGGGTGGTGTCATCTGCATATGTGAGGTTATTGATATTTCTCCTGGCAATCTTGATTCCAGCTTGTGCTTCTTCCAGCCTAGCGTTTCTCATGATGTACTCTGCATAGAAGTTAAAGAAGCAGGGTGACAATAAACAGCCTTGACGTACTCCTTTTCCTATCTGGAACCAGTCTGTTGTTCCATGTCCACTTCTAACTGTTGCTTCCTGACCTGCATATAGGTTTCTCAAGAGGCAGGTCAGGTGGTCTGCTATTCCCATCTCTTTCTCAGAATTTTCCACAGTTTATTGTGATCCATTAAAGACATAGAAAGATTAAAAAACAACCACGGAATTCAAGGAATTTGCATTTTAAGTTAGATTAGCTGTAAATCTATGTAAAATGTCAAGTAATTGAAGGAAAGTAATACAGATGAGGTATCAGAAGGTGGTATGTGATTTATTGCCAAATGACTAGTACTACCAATCAAGAGATTTTCTATATTAGCATCTAAACTCTGTAACAACAAGGGCTATATGTGCAGTGTTTAGCATAGTGGTAGACATTGACTGGAATGAATGAAGGAATGGTGCTTTTGCTTGTTTGCTAAAAAAGCATAACTTATATATAGCAGAGTACACAAATTCTGAATGTAGACTCAATTTTCTTTATCTATGTCTATCCACAAACCTACCTCCAGATGAAGATACAGAACATTTCTCGCACACTGGAAGGTTCTTTCATGCCTTTCCCAATCTGTGCTATACAATACCATACTTACTGCTGTCACTGTACTTTAATTCACCCTGTCTTTGAACTTCATATAAATGGAATTGGACAGTGGTTCTCTTTGGCTTAAGATTCACCCCTGTTGCTGCTTTTGTAGTTGCAGTAGCTTGCATTCATAGTTGTTTTTTTTTTTTTTTTTCATTTCTGTCCATTGTTCTTAATGGACATTTGGGTTTCAAGTTTGAGGCTATTATGAAAAAAGCCACTGTGAACATTTTCAAATTTGCCTTTTGATGGATATAAACACTCACTTCTCCTGAACATATATCCATTAGTGGAATTTCTGTGTCATAGAATATTATTACCGTTAGCTGACATTTTTTTTGAAGTGATTATATCAATTTATATTCCCACCATCAGTGTAAGAGAATTTAAATACAGATTCTGAATTTTTTTGTATGTTTCAGTAAACTTTATTCAAAATGTGTAAAGACTCTGGTCATTATAACTTGAGGGAGGGAATGAGTTTTTCCTAATATTGCTCATATTTCCAGATTCTGAACTCTTACGGCCAGACGCAATGTAGGCATTCAGTCAGTATTTGGGTGGATTCTGAGATACGTCCATAGTTCAGAAAAGAAGGCAAATATGAGAGCAGAGCATTGTGGCAACCAATTATTTAATTCTGCCTTTTATTTATCAAGACTTCGCATCATCAGTTTCATGATGCCACTGATTCCACAATCAGAGTCTGTGCTAATTGAGAGTCTGTGCTGTGCCAAAAACTCTGTCCTACTATTGCTACTGAATAAAATTAAGAGTGTCGAGCAAGGCCCATAATAACACAGTGGCTGGTGCAGGATTGTGTTCCTGACCAAAGTTTTCCTCTGCTCCTTCCTCAGGATAGGTTGTGGGCTGCACCCTAAGAGGAATCTCTGACGGGGCCCTGCGGGGGGGTTGGGCTGGGCTCAGGTGAGGTCTACACCAAGTAGGGTAGGAATTAGGCCATGAATGCTTTCCAGTAATTTCCTCGGTCTGACTCTCTTATCAAGAAAGATCTCTTTTTTCTTTTGTGGGGATGAACAAGGAAAACCACAAAGCATGGCTGTGAGTTATGTGAGTCAGGATATATATGCAGTGTGACTGTTGGTCACAGTTGCTTTAATAATAATAAAAGCTGACATCGGGCACCTCCTGTATACCAGCTATTTTTGTTCAGTCCTCATTACAACCCTATGAAATAGATACTCTCAGTCGTTCCATTTCACTGATTAGGAAACCAAAGAACAGAGGAAAGGCAGAACTCTCCCAAGGTCACGCGGCTAGAGAGGGGCAGAGAGGGGTTTGAATGTGGATAGTTCTGGAGACTGGGCTCTTGGCCGCTTACTGCATGGCAGTTACCTATTACTTGTGACTTTCAGCTTTTCAATTCATAGTCTTTATTTCTATGAGCCTCATAGAAGTTGACTATTAGACAGCTACTAATATTTCAATGATTTTTGCGTGTAACTTCCCCCTGGGATGGCAGATTTGTAGTCTGAAGAAAGTATATAGTCAGCCCTCCAAATCTGCAGGTTCTGTATCTGCAGATTCGACTAACTACAGATTGAAACTACTCAGGGAAAAAATTTTTCAGAAAATTTCAGAAGCAAAGCTTGAATTTGTGGTGTACGGGCAACTACGGGCGTACCTTGGCAGTACTGAGGATTTGGCTCCAGACCACTGTGGTAAAGTGAATATTGCAATACAGTGAGTCATACGAAGTTTTTGTCTTCCCAGTGCATATAAAAATTACGTTTATACTATACTGTCGTCTATTCAGTGTCCAATAGCATCATGTCTTAAAAAGCAATGTTTGTGCCTTAAAGTAACAATACTTTACTGGGACTTCTCTGGTGTCCAGTGGTTAAGACTTCACCTTCCCGTGCAGGGGGTGTGGGTTCAGTCCCTGGGTGGGGAGCTAAGATCCCATGTGCCTCGTGGCCAAAAACCAAAACATTAAACAGAAATAATACTGTAACAAATTCCAGACTTTACAAATAGTCCACATAAAAAGAATCTTAAAGAAAAATATTTTATTACTAGAAATTAATAACCATCATCTGAGCTTTCAGTTCAGTTCAGTCACTCAGTTGTGTCCGACTCTTTGCGACCCCATGAATCGCAGCACGCCAGGCCTCCCTGTCCATCACCAACTCCCAGAGTTCACTCAGACTCACGTCCATCGAGTCAGTGATACCATCCAGCCATCTCATCCTCTGTCGTCCCCTTCTCCTCCTGCCCCCAATCCCTCCCAGCATCAGAGTCTCTTCCAATGAGTCAACTCTTCGCATGAGGTGGCCAAAGTACTGGAGCTTCAGCTTTAGCATCAGTCCTTCCAAAGAAATCCCAGGGCTGATCTCCTTCAGAATGGACTGATTGGATCTCCTTGCAGAGCCTTCAGTGAGTCCTAATTATTTTTGTAATAATAACATCAAAGATCACTAATCACAGATCACCATGACAAAAATTATAATAATAATGAAAATATTTGAAATATTGCGAAAGTTATCAAAATGTTACAAAGTGAGCAAATGCTGTTGGAAAAATGGCATGTATAGACTGACTTGACACAGAGTTGCCACCAGCCTTCAATTTTCAAAAAAATACAGTATCTTTTAAGTGCAATAAAGTGAAGAGCAGTAAAAGGAGGGAAGTATGCTTATATTTAAATAGCGTTCACATTGTATTAGGGCTTTCCTAGTGGCTCAGATGGTAAAGAATCTGCCTGCATTGCAGGAGACCTAGGTTTGATCCCTGGGTTGGGAAGGTCCCCTAGAGAAGGGAATGGCTACCCACTCCAGTATTCTTGCCTGGAATTCTGTGGACAGAGGAGCCTGGCGTGCTATGGTTCATGGGGTTGCAAAGAGTCGGTCACACTTTCACTTGCACTTTTCACTTACGTTGTACTAGGTTTTATAAGTACTCGAGATGATTTAAAGTGTACAGGAATATGTGCGTAGGTTATATGCAAATACTATATACCATTTTATATAAAGGACTTGAGCATCCTTGGATTTTGGTGTTCACTGTAAGTAGGTGGGAATCCTGGAATCAATGCCCCACAGATAGGAAGGGATGACTCTATGGCCTATAGGGATATTAGAATGATCCATAGATCTCAATATTTAACAAGAAAAAATTTTACTCTAATATTAGTTCATCTGTGTCAGAAGATATGTAAATTGGCAGCCATACATACTACTCAATAATGTCTGTGTATTTTTAAATAAATTATGTGTTGTATGTAATGAGAAGTAAACAATAATTCTGAGGTCTGAAAATGTATGAGTTAAAAAACCTGTCCATAATTAACATTTGAACACCTGTCATGGGGTTTGCAAAGTACTAGATCCTGAATATATATTATCTGAAATCCCCAAAGCAACTTAAACTGGGTTTTATTAGAGCCCCAACCCCCATTTTTCAGATGAGGAAATTGAGGATCAGATAGGCTAAGTAACCTGCTCAGTCTCATAGCTGGAGAACTTCGCTGGGATTTGAAGTAAGTCTGTTTTACTCCAATACCCATGCTCTTTCCAGGATGTCACAGACTTCTACTTGTGCCCAAAGGAAGCCCTCAATTTCAAGGAAAACTGCTATTATATGATATCATAGTCTACCCGGCTTTCTTCATCCGTTTTTTAAATCCATCTATGACATCAAATTAAATTTCCAGAAGAACAATTTTGGATTGTAATGGATGGCATTGTTCATTGTCTCGGCATTTTAAAATTTATCCTGCTTTTATTGCCAGTATCATCTCTGAATACAGGAAGCTTTAGTCATAAGAATGTTAATAGGCCTGATTCAGTTGTCAGATTTTTTTGTGGTCTAATGAACAAACAAGTAAGTCACTGTGGAAACCAAATAGAAATCTAGATGCATTGATACAGCCAGAGGACTGAGAAATAGGGCAGCTCGAAATAATTCGATCAAAGTAGCATAGGAAGGAAAAGAGACTGACTCAGAGAGAAATGAGGCCAGGGTTATTCAGTTAAACCTTGTATGGAAAAAAAAAATACAGATTACATATACAAACCTAATACTTGTTTAGGATTTTTTAAAACATTTTTATTATTATTATTTAACACCAAAAACATTTTGTATTGGGGTATAGCTGATTAACAATATTGTGAACAGGGAAGGGACTGAGCCATACATAAAGGGTCTATTTTATAATTTCAGACCACTGCATAATTTATGATGATGCCACTGACAGTGTTTACCTGATTTGTTAACAGATTTTAGCATTATATTGACTTCAGTTTTCGTGTGGTAGGCATATTTGTACTATAAAAGAACATATAGTTATTATATAGTTATTTTTAAAGTAAGTTAAAATAGGGTCTCCAGCTACCTGCTCAAAGGATTCAGTTGCTCGAAGATTCCAGTAATCTGAGAGACACCAGCAATGTGATATTGGAGACTGGATGTTCCAAATGTCATTGATAGGAAAACCATCCCAGGTAGAGCACTCAACAAAACTTTCCAAGAGCATAACTCTGAGTCCAGCCATCCCTGTAAAAAATGTTCTTTGGGTTTAGGACATTAAGTCATCTTATCCTTTCAGGATTTGGAGTTTAGGAAAGTTATGTTTAGGAGTGCGTATTAAAACTCATTAATGTGACAGTTTGTGAACTGAAAAGGAGAGAAGTGTCACCTGTGAATTTAGATCCACAGTCCAGATGGGGGCTGGGCAGCTAGCTGTTCAGTGGCCTGGCAAGAGCACAGCAATCAGCATAGTCCTAGAGCCTCACCCCAGAGTGAAGTGAGCCTCTCCTTTGTGATCCAGATAGGTGTTTCAGTTAGCACCACCCAAGTGACCTGTCTGACAAGTGAACTTCTGCCCAAGCTATATCAGACTGCCAGGGTTTAGGGGTTCTTTTGGAGAAGGCAGTGGCATCTCACTCCAGTACTCTTGCCTGGGAAATCCCATGGATGGAGGACCTTGGTGGGCTGCTGTCTATGGGGTCGCACAGAGTCGGACCCAACAAGCGACTTAGCAGCAGCAACAGCAGGGGTTCTTTTATTCATCTTTCCCTCTCTTGGCACTTGTGGGTTCTGTTATTTATCAGATTCTCCAGTTTTTGCATTTTGGCCCTTGGATATTTAGAGTTTAAAATACATTAGATATGATGATTGCAATTATCACAGGTGCAGAGGTCTCGAGGGCTCTTTATCCAAAGCCCAGAGGCAGGTAGTGTTTTGAGTCTGTAGTAGGGGAAGTACAAGACCAGCTGTCTTATGCCTTCTCTAACTTTGGAGGTATATTACCAGTTACATGAGTGGGAGGGAAGCTTTTCATGCATCACTGTTAATAGTTGTTGACAAATCACCAGTTGGAGAATGTAAAGGGAGTGTCTGTGCCCTGGGAGTAGCATTGAAATTCTCATCTCTCAACTTGCTTCACAAGAAAACAAATCTTATTGCATATCATTTTAACTGTAGCCCTCTTTTCAGCAAAGTTTGTCTGAGTTCATGTTTGTCCATTGGGTTTCCGTGATCAGTCACATTGAACTTCAGCACATTCTAGCATACTTCTTGTATACTTTAGCAAAATAGTAGCTGTACCATGGTGCAGTCGGGCTTGCAGGTGTGGATGTTGCCCTCAGAATGCATCCATTCTGGGAAATGAAAGACACATGTGTCAAAAACTGATCGCAATGGACTGAGGAAAGTCCAGGCAGTACTGAGCAAGGATTATAAAAGTTAGAAACCTGAAGAATTACTTCTAGCTGACCATAGGAAGTAATTCCATGTCACCTTCACAGGGTTTAAAAGGAAGAATGGGTTTTAGACTTTGGAGGTGTAAGGGGAAGACTGTTTTCTTTAGAGGAAACACATAAAATAGGCAAAGAGTGGGTATATTTGGAGGAATTGCAAGGAGTTGTGTCTGTTAGAAGATTTCAAGGAGCCTATCATGGAAGATAAAGTTGGACAGTTGGTTGGAGTTAGATCATGGAAGACCTTTAATACTGGAATAAGGAATTTGAGCTTTATTCTCTTTCCTTAGTTTCAAATATTAACTCAAGTGCTTTACCTTAGATGTGATTATTAGGTATGATTATGCATAAGAGTACCATGATCCTTTTGGCAGTTTTCTTGGGAACAAAACATACTGTTACACAACTGCAACATGTGTGGTCTGGGTCAAATGGCTCTTTTTGGCTGAAAATTTTCTGCAGAGGTGGTGTGAGATATTCACATAATCCTATCACTCAGATGAAAGTCATCTACCTCACTACAGCATGCACTTATTTTGATTCCTCCCTAGGTTCAGTGATGTTAGGATTTATATTTCCCAGCCTTTTGTTTGTTTGTTTGACCCACTGGGTTGTTCTCTAATGCCTAATACTCCATGTGCCTGGCAGCCAAGCTAGTTTGAAAGCTGAGTCGTTAAGTTCTTTCATCTTTCTTCTCAACTTCCTACTTAGCATTTTCCCTTCATTGTGGGCATTTTGTAAGCATTGAGGTGCCCAGGAAAGAGTAGCCCTGGTTTTTTTTTGTTGTTGTTCTGTCCTATTCAAAGAGATTATTTTAGTCTACCTGTGTGTGCCTTGGAAATATTCTGAGCTGATATTTTTTAGTTATTGGAGGCAAAGAAAAGCATCTGAATTTTATCAGACTTGGAACACTTTTCAGTTGATAAAAATGTTAGTGAAAAGGGCCATTATTGTTAGTGCTCTCTGGCTAATTAATTCAGTAGACTAAAGCTTGAGGCTTATATGGCAAGGTCAGTTAGTTTTGCTCTCTGATGATCTCTTGGAGCCTCTAGTCCTGGCCATTGATTTCAAAAATAATTACAATAACAACAAGCACTTACACAGTACTATACACATAACCTCATTTAATCTTCAGAATAATCCTGAAGGGTAGGTACTGTTACTCTCTCCATCTTTACAGATCTTGAAACTGAGGCATTGAGAAGCTATGTAACTTGCCATTACTGGTAGTTGACTAAATCAGGATTTGAACCTAGGCACTTAGTTTGCTGGGTCTTTACTCTTGATCTCATTAAAATCAAATTATGTCTCTACACTAAGGAAACACAATACGCATCTAAATATTTAAGGCAATTTATTTTGTATAGTATGAAGCTTTGAATTTAAGAAGTTTCAGGCCAAGGTATTTTATACAGACACCCAGAATCTATTTAGCATCTCTTGTTTGTGCAAGGGGTCGGGGTGGGCGGGGCAAGGCTTCACAGAGGTGAGGCCTGAGCCAGGACTTACAGGATGCTCAAGTGCTCATGCTCAGGCAGAGAAGAGCATCACAGGTTGGGCAAACAAGCATGCAAAGGCTTGGGGAGGCGAAAGGGCATTTGATGTGCATGTTTGTAGGAACGTGTGGTGTTCACTGTGTCTAAAACATGGAGAGAGTGATTAAGGTGCAATTTAGGATTGCACATTGTACCCTGCTAAATAGCTTAAAAATTATTTTCTCAGACAGAGACCTTTAAAAAAAAATCAAGGGCTCACAAATTTTTGTATTCAGTTTCAGAGGCTTCCCGGGTGCTCTGAAGCTCACGTGTAGATCTGTGGGCCCCTTCCCCCAAGCAATTGAGAATAACACGATACAATATATGTTTTAAGAAAGAAGACTCTGATGACAATGAAAGATGGCTTGGAAGAGAGAAGGATTAGAAGCAGAGAAGTCAGGAGGCAGATATGAAAAGATCTATCTGAGATGGCAAGAAGAACCATGTCTCTGAAAGATGTTTAGGAGATAGAAGTGAGAGAGAGGACCCGGGGTGAGTTAAATGGGAAAGTCACACATAAAATAGTTAAAAGTAAGTGTCATTTCTAGCATGGTTTAAGGATATACAGTGATGTCATTAACAAAAACCAAAGGAGAGGAAAGGGGCAAGAGAAGAAAGATTTGGGGCTTGATTTTTTGGCTGCTGAGTTTCAGGTGCCATGATATATACCAATGGGATTGTCTACTGTACAGCTGGAAATGCAGTCTGGAAAAGAACGCAGCACTGGAGAGAGAGATTTAGCTGCTCTAGCAAATGGTAGGTTGAAGCCCTCTGGGTGAGTCAGGGCCACCCAGGGGAGCCCAGAATGAAAAGGCAGGGGCAGAGGAGGAGTATCTGGTAAAGCTGGCTGGGGAGGTGAATCAGGGGAGCAGCAGCGGCCTTGAGGCATTTGAGCACTTCCTGTGTGTTGGGTCTGTTCTGAACACTGTGGGCATTAGCTTGCCTAATCCTCAAACACCTCCAGGAACCGGCTGCATTTTGCGCATGAGGAACCAGAGGCCCAGAGAAGGAATTTGCATAGAACTAGTAAGTCACTTTCAATGGTAAATTAGTGGTAGCCTCCTTAAGTTGATGTAATTGAATTAAGATAGTTTTTGTTATAACTTTTTTTACAGGTTTAAACAGAGATTAGTAAGCTTTGATGATACTATTTCCTTACTTTTGCCTCTGGTCATCAAGTTAATATAGTATAATCATCAGAAGTCATGAAGAAAGTATGATAGGAGACTTGCATAAATTTCCAAACTCCTGGGTTTTTCTCATGTGAGTATTCTATCAAGATTCATGCATTTCTTAAACATATTTTTATTTAATAGGGTAAATTTTCCCTGAAGTTTTGTCCTAATTAATAAGCATGTTTGGCACTAATTGGAATACTTCCTGAAACGGTTTCATGAGTCATATTTTCCTTTTCCACCTAGAATATATGTTGGACTCTCTTAGCAGTGATCTGCTGCTGCTAAGTCACTTCAGTCATGTCTGACTCTGTGCGACCCCATAGACGGCAACCCACCAGGCTCCCCCGTCCCTGGGATTCTCCAGGCAAGAACACTGGAGTGGGTTGCCATTTCCTTCTCCAATGCATGAAAGTGAAAAGTGAAAGTGAAGTTGCTCAGTCATGTCCGACTCTTAGCGACCTCATGGACTGCAGCCTACCAGGCTCCTCCTTCCATGGGATTTTCCAGGCAAGAGTACTGGAGTGGGTTGCCATTGCCTTCTCCAGTGATCTGAGACATCATCAACTCTATATTCTTAATTTACCCCAACTTCTCATGTCTCCTTGAATCCATCCCTTCCTTAGAACCTCTTCATTTTGTTTTCCCTTTTATCACTACACCAGCAGTGGAGATTTTTCTTGGAGCCTTTTTTCCCAGTCATTTTTTTTTTAATTACTTCATCAGAATTTTGCACACCAGTTAGATAAGAACAATGAAACCATACCAGGTTGCCACAGTGGGATAATTTGCTAGACTGGGGTCAGCAAGCTACACTCCATGGGCCAAATATGAGCTATTACATTTTTGTAAATAAAGTTTTATTGGAATACAGCATGATCATTCATTTACATATTACCTGTGATGACTGCTTTACAGTGCTACAAGGGCAGAGTTGAATAGTTGCATTAAGTGGTACAATGCATGGCCCACATAACCTAAAATGCTTAATTTACTAATTTGGACCTTCACAGAGAAAATGCTGACTCTTGCTCTGTAGCATAAGACTTTTGGAAAATTAGGATTTTCCAAAGATTAGGAATTGTCCAAAGCTTTACAGTTAAGAGGTTTGCTTTTAAATAAAATATTAAAGAAAATTTTTGAATCATGTAATAGAACCATTGAATGATTTCTGTAATATGTGTTGTTTGGATATATAACAGAAATTGTCAAGGGAATAATAAAATTGAAGACCCCTTTAAGTAATCGATAATCAGAATTCTTACCTGTATAATCAGTCATCTGAGTTTTTGTTCGTATTAACACAGCTGTTTAATGTGGAAGAATTTTTTTTTCTTTGAGTGCTCAATAGGTACCAGGCCTTTCCTTGTGCTCAGCTTCTGGGAGTTGCAGAAATGTTACATTTCCCTACCCTCAGAGAAATATGTCTCAATTTCAGCCAAGTTAAATACAAACCAAAAAAATTTGGGAAAATTGGCCTAGATCCTAGATAATATAACAGAATGAGAAAAATGTTTTGTGTTGAGTACACTATTTTAGTTTGTTAGCATATTGACCATATCTTATACTGCAATCCCATTTCTAAAAAAAAAAAGGCAGTGCTTTCTTTTCTTTTTTTAATTGAGATATAGTTGGTGTTCAATATTACGTAAGTTTCAAGTGTACAGCGTAGCACTTCACAATGTTTAATGGTTATATTCTACATATAGTTACTATAAAATATTGGCTGTATTTCCAGATGTGCTTTATTTTCCATTATTTTGTTAAAAAACAAGAAATATGTGAGGACAACGGGGACCCCATTCTGCCCTCTCAAATACGAGCTCTTCGCTTGTCCCTCCTGAATGCCCATTTTCCTCAGCAGCTCTGCCCTCCCTTTTTGGCTGCTTTATCTTCCGAGATTCTCTCTTGTGTCCGGGTTCTCTTTCCTCCAACGTGTCCTCCTGGTTCTGCCTCCCTGAAGCATAATCGCATAATTCCTCTACTCTAAACTCCACTTCAGCCCTCTGCAGCCCACCCAGTGAAATCTGGTCTTGCCTCAGCCTTGAAGCAGACCTTTCAAACCCACTCTCTGCCTCTTCTTCCCCCGTTGTCCTTCTTTGTACTCTAAACTCAGTACTGTGTCTGTCCTTCCCTTTTGCTTGATTTTCACGTGCTTTCCTTACTGTATGAAATGCCCTTTAACTTCTGTGATACATGGTGGGATTAATGAGATTAGAAAAATGTTCAGTTTAAAAGTCTGCTCTTCCGTTATTGACAAGAAGGCCACCATAGTTGCTAGGTGAAAGTGCCTGGAGTCTTGGTTTTCTTTGGGAGCTTACCTCGGCCCATGTTTTCCATGAACTCTGTTGGGTTGTAGCACTGAAACTGTACTCTCTGGGGGTTTGGACACAGTGTAAAAAGTCTCAATGTGTTGAGATTATCACAGGTAAAAAGAGAACAATCAATTTTTTGTCTAAACATTGCTGCCAGAGAGAAAAGCAAAATAATTCCTTTTACCAACGAAGGTATTTAATGGAGACAGTAGACAAGGTAAGCAAGATAATGAAGAAGGGTCTTACATGGTGTCTTGGGCTACTGTTTTCTGGGAAAGCAATTTAGGATTGTGAGTCTGAATGAACTCCGGGAGATGGTGATGGACAGGGAGGCCTGGCGTGCTGCGATTCATGGGGTCGCTAGGAGTCGGAGATGACTGAGTGACTGAACTGAACTGAACCCTATGTCATGACTAAACTTTCTTTGTGGAATTGATGTGCACATTGAATCAAAACCGTGGGCCACATGTTATACGGAAAATAGTTGTAAAATAGACTTTGCTATGGAGACTGCCAGCTTTGTGTAAATACACTCTTCTGGTTATTCTGGCCATCTTTACTGCCTTTACTGTTTTAAGAATCTTCTCTTTAGTATTTTACGGAGTGATGGAGTTGCCTCTCCTTTCTCTGCACTGACTTAGTGCTAGAGGGACACTCTAGTCCTTGGTGGAATACATCGTGTGCTTAGTAGAGGAGCTTGAATAAGGCATGAGTAGACTGACTGTGTGGGGACTGTACTAGACAAGAACATGGTGTCTGGTGGGCAAAATTCAGGCTGTAGGAGGATTAGTCATATAATTTACAGGAAAAATTCTGTTGCAAAGATAATGGATCATTTGGTTGCTGAATGAGCCATTCAGAAGGAAGCTTTGCCACGCCACTAAACTCCCCTGATGAGATTTTGCAGAGACACCTACTCAAGTACTGTCTAGCATAAAAGACTTTGTTCAAATCAGCCTTTCCAACCTTTCCAAGTATTAATTTATTAAGAGCTGAGCAGGTGGGTGTCAAACTGCAGAGGCTATCATTGAGCTAGAACATGATTCCTTTAGTGTGTTTTGATAAAAAGCAGATATAATGTTTTCTTTTAAAGCGTCAGTTTTGGTTATAGTTTTAAAAAGAAACTACATCTTCCCTTCTCTGAGTTTATTTTTTAATGAGGGTTATGGGAATTAATCTTCAGTGTGTACTGTCACAAGGAGTAATCAGACTTGAATTTTGTAAGCTTAGAGCCTTTGAACTTCCGCCCTGTATGCAGTTTATGTGCAAGGTAAAACAAGATCCTTCCTAATTAAAGTAAAATTTAGTTGCCACTTGGTTAACTTTCTGGTTTTTGAATAAAACTTAATAAATTGGTCACCCAGAAATTTGGAAATTGAATGTGACAATACAAATCTTTCTGTACTAATGAAGTTTTTGAAGATGAATTAAAATGATTATTCCTAATATTTCTGGTATCAGGGACATTTGATTTTACGTGAAATATGTACTGATAGATTGGTAATTTTTAATGTAGCACAGTCAGTCCCCCTGAAGGTTATAGACGGCACTCCACTATATAGTGGTTGTCCTTTTGAAAATGATGCAGAATGTCTGTATAAACATTAATTATAGTCTCAGAAATACCTTTTGCAAAGTACATATAAATAGAAAACTTCTAAAATTCACTTTTTAACTCCCACACTTACAGTGTACAAGAAACTGAGGTCTGGTCCCTGCTTCCAGAGTCAGCACAGCCTGGTAAGGAGATGAGAGGTGTAAGCAGCATGAAAGACCAGGTCAGATTCACATTAGTCAGAACTGACCAGAGTACCAGGTGTGATGATGAGAAACTCTTTTCTAGCTGGGAATATCGATGAAAGAGTTGGAAGTTGTGGTTTTGAGCTGAATTTTGAAGAATGTATAAGCAAAGACTATGCAGAAAGAGATGAGTGAAGTGAGAAATGGAACCCAGGCCAAGGTGCGGTTCACACAGGCTAGACACAGGACGTGCACGCAGTGTGTGTGATGTGGGAGGGAGGGGCGATTCCTTAGGTACGATTAGCAAGATTCAGCCACCCTTCTCCTTTTTGTCTGCTGTTGGATTGGAGGACACAGAAAGAGAGGAGACTTTGCTATTACCCCATGGTCCTCTGTTCTCCTTTACCTTCCTATTAGCTATTACAGGATAGTAAGAAGTTATGCAGAATAAGACTAGGGAAGTGCACGCAAAGAACTGCAGTATAGGGGAGTTTCTATAGCTGACCGTTCATATTCAGTCTGCCTATAATTATATGGGATTAAAAAGCATAGATTGAGCAGTGTTTGCAGAAAATAAACATATAATGCTGAGCATACAAAAATAATCTTGATGGATGCTAACCCTAGTTCTTCTGTGTCATCATCATAATCAAATTTAAATTTAATTAAATTTTATTTAGTAATTATAAGATGCACAGAATTGTCTTACAATACAGTAGAGACTTAAAAAGCTTTTTTTGTAGAGTTAAAGGGGCTCTAAACGAACAAACACTTTTTTTGTATAAAAATGATACTTAAAGAGCAACCATACACAAGATACTAAGTAGATAGAAATCTTTTGCACTTTTAAGTCCTATTTTTTCAATATATGTGTATTGCTTTTTTTTTTCTTCTTCATAGGTAAAATGAGAAAAAACTAAAGCAGAATGAAAGAATAGGCTTGAAAGATAATCAGACCTGAGGAGTCATTTTTAAAGCTACCTTGTGAATAAACAAGGCTGCTAGAGAGAGGTATGAGACTTGAGGAAAAAACTATTGTCACATTTCAGGGTCAGATATTTATTTTCCTTTTTTAAAAAAACTTAAAGTGCACATGCTTTTGTCTTCTCATAAAGTATTATTTCTTTGCCTTCTGAGATATGATGCCAAGTTGAACACTATGCTTTGCTAGTATAGTTAGCTCTCTTTGCTAGAGCATTGTTCTAGGAATTTGGCAATAATTCTACTCAGGGCAAATGAGAGACCATTAATAGGTCTTCATTAGGATATTGGGACTGTACATTTTTGTGCAGTGGAACCACTTCATAGTGCCTGTTTTAAAAAACTGAAAGAATCTAAAAATGACTGGGCATATGTATATATAACAGATTCACTTTGCTGCACACCTGAAACTGACACAACGTTGTAAATCAGCTATAACCCAGTACAGATTTTAAAAATAAAATCTCTTTGATGTTTACATTTAATTGGAGGTTTAAACATGTTTCTGGAAAATATGTTTCATTTCCTTTTAGAAAATACTCGCTCTATAAGTTGAGAGTTTTCTTATTCCCCACTGTGGGTAGGATATAAATTATGCTCAGGAGCCCAGTGGTTATGTCTTTGAGATTACATAAGATTGAACAAAGGAGGTAAAAATCTCAAATGCCACACCTTATGAACTTTCTCCTCTAAAGATAAATTGGAAAGAATTTTCTGTTGGCCACAGAGGCTCATGAAAGGTCTATGGAGACGAATTATACAACTGTAGTATCTCTCTTTTTCAGCTTCTGCCCTTTCCTGCAAAAGGAAATCGAGAAACCACTCGTAATTTACCAGATAACCCCAGAAGCCTTGGTCGACAGACCAAATTCTCCAGTCAAAGCTACGGGCTCCTGAGGATAAACTGCTTCAAACAGCTTTTACCTTAAAGCCAACCTAGAAGTCTTTGACCTCCAGTTACAAGGTGAGTTAGGATAATGCAAGCTTAAAATTAGAAGCAGGATCTGGCTGTCCAGTGGTTAAGGCTTTGCCTTCCAATGCAGGGGGTGCAAGTTTAATTCCTAATCAGGAAAATAAGATCCCACATGCTTCACGGCCAAAAACCAAAACATAAAACAGGAATAATATTGTAACAAATTTAATAAAGATTTAAAAAATGGTCCACATAAAAAGAAAATCAAAAGCAGGATTAGATTAGTCAGTGCTCAATGGCAGCAAAAGATTATTACCAAAATATTACCGAAATATTACCAAATCTCAGGAACATGTTTTTTTTGTTTTTTTTTTTCTTTTTTTATGTGTCTGTCAGATCCAAAAATAAGGCATGGTAATTCTAGTCATGTTTAGCCATCTTAATAAAAAGTTCTGCAGTAATTTTCTTAAAGATAGGAAGTAAAAAACTTGCCAAAATATTGAACCTCTTTTTGTCTGATGTCTGGCATCATGTGAGAATAAGATGGTCCCCTTCCCTTCTTGAGTGATGAGCCTACAGACCTAATCCTGAAAATGGCTGAAAGATTATCCTTGCTTTCATTATATATGCATGCTGTACACATTCTTAAAATGCATCCAGTTTTTATAATCTTTCATAGTGAATAAATAGACGATTGTATTATTTTTGTGCATGGGGCTGAAATAAATAATATACCAGCAGTGCTCACTATGGGCTCCTTGTCATCTTTGATATTTGCAATTATTGTTTTCAGAGCCACCTGACATACGCTATTTGACATTTTAGGCCCAGGGTCTTCACCGTTTGGACCCATCCTTCCCGGTTATATGAAGCTTTCTACTTTCTGAGGTCGGTGACCCCCAGAGTGGGAGGATGTACCATCATTACTCTTGGGGATCTTTTGCAGTGTTTATCCTCTACTCACACCCTTATTTTCTTGGAGGCACAAGAGCAGCAGCAGTGGTGGCGGTGGTACAATGGGAGCTTTCTGCTTATTATTTATTGTATTATTTAAAGTTAAATTCTAAAGCATAGCTTGCAAACTGGTGGCCTACTGGCCAAATTTTAGGCATAGTTTTTTTAATCTATAGAAGTTTATTTTTAAAAATTGAGTTAATTGCCAACATTGGGTAATCTGGATACTTGACATAAGATATACACACGCAACACACACACACACACACACACCCCTGGCTTCTCTTGGATGATTAAAAAATATGGTCTTTTTACTATTTCAAGGACTGAAATGTGGTAGTCTTTACCTTCCCCTAAGTCTTAAACAACCAGCCTTGTATGTTACCTGCCTGGTCTATAGGCTTTTGAGGTAAGATTTCTGCTTTAAGATTAGTTTCTTCTCTCCTTACATGAAGCCTCTCCCCCGTAGTTTACACATAACACTCTCTTAGTCTTTATTCGCTTTCTCTTTTGGCATTTTACTATTTATATAAAATTTGTGCCCTGTGAGAGTGATGATTTTCTGAGATTAAGCTAACACCTGCCAGGCTTGCCTATGAAGAAGGAAAACTTACAAAACCAGATGGCCCATGGTTCTTAGCTGGGAAATCTAATTTCCCTGGTGATAAGGTCTGAATCATTTTTTCCAGCCCCGAGGTTGTCATTTCAGAGTCTGATGTGTCACAGCCTAATGGTTCCATTGCCTGGTCTGACTGTTTTGGTCCGGGAAGGAAAGGTAATTCATTGGGTTGCCTTCTTTTCGAATGACATCTGTAGGCGTTTGGGCTTCCCTGGTGGCTCAGATGGTAAAGAATCTGCATGCAGTGCAGGAGACCCGGGTTTGATCCCTGGGTTGGAAAGTTCCCCTGGAGAAGAGGATGGCTACCTCTCCAGTATTCTTGCCTGCAGAATTCCATGGACAGAGGAGCCCTGCAGGCTACTGGCCATGGGTTGCAAAGAGCTGGATACGACTGAGTGGCTAACACGTTAACTTACAGGATTTTGAGTCCATCTTCTAGGCCACTACTCGTTCTGGACACCAGAGTGAATCTCCTGAGCTGTATACTCTGCCATCTACATGCACAGAACTTTTGACACTGAGAAATCTCACCATCAAAATCAGATACATCTTCAAGCACAGTGGGTTGCAGTTAATCACAAATTTCTCTTTCCCCATCTTTGATCACTCTATATTGTTGGGGACTAAATTACTTGCTGTAATGTTCCTCTTAATTTGATATTGAATCAAGCTTTTGTATAGTAATAAAGAGCCTTAACCATGAACACATTTTAAATTATAGGGCCCTTATGGGCATAGCACTTTTTTGTCTGCATTGGCTAAATCCAAGCATTACTTATTTGATCATAGTTTACAGATGGGGGAAACTGACTTGATCCCAAAACAGTGGTTCTTATCCCAGCACCTCATTTTTCAAATGGATAGTGCCTCTTACTAGAGCAGATTTTAGGTGTCAAAATGCTCATTTTTAATGTTGAAGCAAACAAGAAAGAAGGCTACTGAGACTGGATGTTGATTTCTGGTAGTTTACTGTCCTCTGGCTACACTGCTCTTGCTTTATCTCATGAGATCTCTTAGGTATTGCCCAGTATCTCTTGATACTTGACCATACATGAAAATGAAATGTACATGAGTCCCTTTGACTATCAGGTTAAGTTTATGGGACTAAAGTAACTGGAAATTTGTTTCCACACATTTATGACTTGTGACTTGACTATATAAGAAAGAAATTAAACTCTTCTTAAAAAGAAAAAGCAAGTAAGTGGCATCTCATTTCCTTAGGGAAATGGGTTTGTTTCCATTCCTCTTTTGGAGTTAGTGTGTATCCATGTATAGTCAACAGCCTCAGATATGCAGATAACTGGGGTCAATCCCTGGGTTGGGAAGATCCCCTGGAGAAGGGAAAGGGTACCCATTCCAGTATTTTGGCCTAGAGAATTCTATAGACTGTGTAGTCCATGGGGTCACAAAAAGTCAAATATGACCGAGTGACTTTCACACTTACCACCCTAATAGCAGAAAGTGAAGAGGAATTAAAGAGCCTCTTGATGAAGGTGAAAAAGGAAAACGAGAAACTCTCTAGCTTGAAACTTAACATTCAAAAAACTAAGATCATGGCATTCCATCCCATCACTTCATGGCAAGTAGATGGGGAAAAAAATGGAAACAATGGCAGATTTAAAGAGCTCAATCCTGGGTGTTCTTTGGAAGGACTGATGCTAAAGCTAAAACTCAGTACTTTGGCCACCTGATGCAAAGAGTTGACTCACTGGAAAAGACTCTGATGCTGGGAGGGATTGGGGGCAGGAGGAGAAGGGGACGACAGAGGATGAGATGGCTGGATGGCATCACTGACTCAACGGATGTGAGTTTGAGTGAACTGCAGGAGTTGGTGATGGACATGGAGGCCTGGAGTGCTGCGATTCATGGGGTCATAAAGAGTCTGACACGACTGAGCGACTGAACTGAACTGAACTGAACTGAAAATCACTGTGGATGGTGCTGCAGCCATGAAATTAAAAGAAGCTTGCTCTTTGAAAGGAAAACTATGACAAACCTATACAGCATATTAAAAAGCAGAGACATCTCTTTGCCAACAAAGGTCCATATAGTCAAAGCTATGGTCTTTCCAGTAGTCATGTACGGATGTGAGGGTTGGATCAACCATAAACCATAAAGAAGGCTGAGTGCCAAAGAGTTGATGCTTTCAAACTATGGTGCTGGAGAATACTCTTGAGAGTGCCTATTAAAGCAAGGAGATCAAACCAGTCTATCCTAAAGGAAATCAGTCCTGAATATTCATTGGAAGGACTGATGCTGAAACTGAAGCTCCAAAACTTTGGTCACCTGATGCAAAGAGCCAACTCATTGGAAAAGACCCTTGTGCTGGGGCAGATTGAGGGCAGGAGAAGAAGGGGACAACAGAGGATGAGATGATTGGATGGCATCACCGACTCAATAACATGAGTTTGAGCAAACTCCAGAAGACAGTGAAGGACAGGGAAGCCTGGCGTGCCGCAGTTCATGGGGTCACAAAGAGTCAGACAGGACGTAGCGACTGAACAATAACAACATGTATGGTCATAAATGCTTTCAGAAAGCCCCTTTATCTCTTTTTTCCTTGGCATTCCTGTTATTAGTTCCACATTCCACTTTCCTTAACTCCCTGAGGAAAGAACAACTAGGACCAAACGAATGGAACCAAGGTGCTTGAGAGTCATTACCGACGTATAAAATAGGTTGAAATGTGGTGAAAAGGGTAAACCCAGTAAATCAGCTAGTGAGTGAAAGTCGCTCAGTCATGTCCAACTCTGTGACCCCATGCACTATTCTCAGTCTCTCAGTTCAGTCGCCCAGCACTATACAGTCCACGGAATTCTCCAGGCCAGAATACTGGAGTGGGTAGCCTTTCCCTTCTCCAGGGGATCTTCCCAACTCAGGGATCGAACCCAGGTCTCCCACATTGCAGGTGGATTCTTTACCAGGTGAGCCACAAGGGAAGCCCTGAGCCACAAGGGAAGCCCGTAAATCAGCTAACCAGTCAACAAATATGACATAGGCAGAAACTGGAGGAAGAGAAAGAGTACTCGGTTCTGGTACAGCAAGACAGTTGATGTTTGCTCCCTTTTAGCTGTTATGAAGATCACAAGACTTCTCCCTCAGGTAATAGAAATGGAGACGACATCCAATGAGAACTGGCAGTATTGATACCAGTCCACTTGACTTCTCTCTTTAAAAGGTGATCAGAGATATTTCTTTGTTCTTTTAGGGGGAGAGTTCCTTTTTTTCTTGAGGATCATTGTAAATTCATGGATTTTAAGAGTATATTTTGATTAGTTGACTATCAAAATAAAGTGACTTTTTATTTTTTTCAGAATGCGCAAATAAAAATTTCTTTGTTCCTTGGGAACCCCTTCAGATTGGTTCTTGTAAATACATATGGAAAAGAGAATCCATCATAAGTGAATCACAGTGAGTTTTCACAAACTCAGTATTCCCATATAATCAGCACCCAGATCAAGATAAAGAACATCCCAAAGGCACCCATGCCCTATTAGATTTTTTGACCCCCGCTTTTTGGTTCAAAGGGATACTTTAAGATCCTCTTGTTCACTTCATAGCCCAGTCTAAGAATCTGTTATATCAGTTATTACGAAGAGCTCTGGTTCCTTTTAGTAGAAAATGGAATTTAGAAACTACAGTCTGGGCATTAAGGGTATTCATTCTTATTGGTTGTTAGTGTTTCCAGGCCTTTTTAGGAAACAGAGTCGGAAATATATATATTTTAAAATAAAAAATTATAAGTTGACATTGAATTTTTCAACCTTATGGAGTTTTAATATTATGTGATTTTATACTTGTATCTCTTTTCTCTTCAAATGAATAATCTCAGCATTACTACTAATAATTTTTTTATTTTTGTAGAGGGAAAAAATGTAGAATTTTATACATCTTTTATCATTATCATTATTTTTGAGCTTCCAAAATTTATGTATGTGGTCAAAAACTGAATTTCTTTCACCTCCATTTTTGGTATTGATGTTGATATGTTTCTTGGCAGTGAGATTTAGCGTATTAAATCTTTAGTCCACCAATAATTCGAGTTATTTGTGAGTCATTCTATCTTCAGCAGGAGAGGTTCTGGAGTGACAGTGGGATGATTGTACTCTGTGGCTGGTGGATCAATTTGTGCTGCATTGAATGCGCTTATTAGTGTCTACCCTTCATTATAGTGCAGGTCCAGAAAGAGAAGAAAAATAAATAGTCTGAAAGTGCCACTGAAGTTTTGTTCTTCTTGCTTCTTTTTATCCGATAAATGGATATTTTATGGATGCTTGTCTTAGAATGACTTTCTTTTTCCTTGCTCAGTAAAGGGATCAAGTGCTTTGATTTGGGGGCACATTTTGTAACATTTGATCTTGGGAGAAATATAAGTGTTCATAGAGAATACAGGATAGTTGCCTAGATAGTTGCCTCTCCCTTCCTTCCTGCCATCTGTCCTTCCTTCCTGCCACCTGTCTATCCTTCCTTTCTTTTTCCTACAACCGGGTGATTCCTTGAACTTGAAGCTGAGGGATAAACAGTAGGAGGGAAAAAGGAGAGGTTTTTTTTTTTTCCACTCACCATTAGTCTTTTAAGCTTTTCACCTGTCTTCTCAAAATGTCTCATTTTCAAGCCTCCATAAGGTTAGAATCCAGTATTTTTGAGTTTTTTTCCAAATATATTTTTAGGTACAGAAAGATGATTAATTAGACTTTAATTCGTCTAACTCTAAGGGTGCTTTAAATGTTTTTTTTTAAATTGACTTTTCACGTCAAATGAATAATGCCAGGAAGTCCTGAGTGCAGTGAACCAACAAAATAGATCTGCTTTGAAAGCTTTGGCTTTCAGACAACAAGGATTTATTGGAAGTAACATTTCTAGATTTTGTCTCAGTAAGAAGGGGTTACACAGGTGGTAGACTAACAAATCGTCTGCCCAGAACTTCAGCTATATATGGCTGGTGGTAAAGGATAGAAGGCAGTGGCAGCCAACTCCAGTACTCTTGCCTGGAGAATCCCATGGATGGAGGAGCCTGGTAGGCTGCAGTCCATGGGGTCGCTAGGAGTCGGATACGACTGAGAGACTTCACTTTCACTTTTCACTTTCATGCACTGGAGAAGGAAATGGCAACCCACTCCAGTGTTCTTGCCTGGAGAATCCCAGGGACGGGGGAGCCTGGTGGGATGCCATCTATGGGGTCACACAGAGTTGGACACGACTGAAGCGACTTAGCAGCAAAGGATGGAAGTTTCAGAAACAACGGCAGTTTAAATAGATGTGTCTTTTATCACACGCCTTTTATCACCCCGGCCGTATCTAGTGTTTGCTCATTTGTTCATTCATCCAGGAAAGTCTACTGGGTGTCTCTACTCGGTGTGCACAGGCACTGTTCTAAGTGCAGAGACTGTAACAAGGAGAAGCAGCAAGCACAACAGGGGAAGTCTCTGGGGACAGACAAAAAGCCAATAAACAAATATTGTAACTACTGAGTGGGGTAAGTGCTGCGAAGGAAATGAAAAGAGTGTCATGCAGAAAGTGACAGGGCATATGCCTATTTGAGGTGACAGAAGCTGAGAACTGAAGGGTGATTTGCCAACTAAACTTTCATATTAAGAAAACTAAATTTGAAAGTACTATACAATTTATTTAAACAATAACTACACATTTGGGTATTTGGATTTATTTTCAAATGTCCAATTTTTTTTTTCAACTGACACTGTAAATTGTTGAACTGAACTTTCAAATGAAGATCTCTTGTTTTGTCAGCTTCTGAAAACTGGAGGAAGTCCTGGGTTTTGGGGAACTCTGTACTGTATTTGTAAATTTATAAAAATCTAAAATTATTCTAGAATAAAACTTTTAAAAGAAAAAACTAGTGAAAATTTATACCAAAATTTATACTAAATCTAGTGTGGCAAAGATGAGGAATCCAGACTATGTAGGAGGGTCTGCAAGGAAAATGATGGGTGCTGAGAATTTGTTACTTGAATGCCCTTGTATAGACTTTTGTCTCATCACTCGTTTTTGAACTAAACAAATTTTGCCCCTTTTCATGTTTCTTTTTACCTTCTTAAATTTCATAAACTTAACAAACCTTGCAAATAGAGTTAGTTTACATTTTTCCTTTTGTTAAAAAATTTATTCATTTTCTTAAAATATTCTTCAACTAATTAGGATGTTATCTTTCAGGTTCAGTTCAGTTCAGTTCAGTCACTCAGTCATGTCCGACTCTTTGCAATCCCATGAATCACGCATGCCAGGCCTCCCTGTCCATCACCAACTCCCGGAGTTCACTCAAACTCACGTCCATCAAGTCAGTGATGCCATCCAGCCATCTCATCCTCTGTCATCCCCTTCTCCTCCTGCATTCAGCTTTAGCATCATTCCTTCCAAAGAACACCCAGGGCTGATCTCCTTCAGAATGGACTGGTTGGATCTCCTTGCAGTCCAAGGGACTCTAAAGAGTCTTCTCCAACACCACAGTTCGAAAGCATCGATTCTTCGGCGCTCAGCCTTCTTCACAGTCCAACTCTCACATCCATACATGACCACAGGAAAGACCGTAGCCTTGACTAGATGGACCTTAGTTGGCAAAGTAATGTCTCTGCTTTTCAATATACTATCTAGGTTGGTCTAACTTTCCTTCTAAGGAGTAAGCGTCTTTTAATTTCATGGCTGCAATCACCCTCTGCAGTGATTTTGGAGCCCCCCAAGATAAAGTCTGACACTGTTTCCACTGTTTCCCCATCTATTTGCCATGAAGTAATGGGACCAGATGCCAGGATCTTAGTTTCCTGAATGTTGAACTTTAAGCCAACTTTTTCACTCTCCTCTTTGAGTTTCATCAAGAGGCTTTTTAGTTCCTCTTCAATTTCTGCCATAAGGGTGGTGTCATTTGCATATCTGAGGTTATTGATATTTCTCCTGGCAATCTTGATTCCAGTTTGTGCTTCTTCCAGCCCAGCATTTATCATGATGTACTCTGCATAGAAGTTAAATAAACAAGATGACAATATACAGCCTTGAGGTATCCTTTTCCTATTTGGAACCAGTCTGTTGTTCCATGTCCAGTTCTAACTGTTGCTTCCTGACCTGCATATAGGTTTCTCAAGAGGCAGGTAGAGATGAGCAAATCTTTTTCACATGTGGCTTTTAATTAAAACTGGCGTCAGAAGTAAAAGTTTCCTCTGATCAAAACAGTCTTCTCTAGACTTTGTTTTATCAGTGTTTTTCAATTCAGGTATTTCTACTCATAAAGTACCTTTTTTTTTTTTTCCACATGTTGGTGGCATTCCTGGTAACTCAGATGGTAAAGAATCTGCCAGCAATGCAGGAGACCCAAGTTCAGTCAACAGGTCGGGAAGATCCCCTGGAGAAGGGAACGGCTACCCAGTCCACTACTCTTGCCTGGAGAATTCCATGGACAGAGGAGCCTAGCAGGTACAGTCCATGGGGTCACAAGAGTCGGACACGACTGAGCTAATAACACTTTCACATGTTAGAGGAAATAGAAAAATCTGAAGTTGGCAAGAAGCTAGTAAATTCAATATCTTCTTTATAAATAACTTTGCCAACTGTGTGTGTGTTCTGTTGCTCATTCGTGTCAACTCTTTGTGGCCCATGGACTGTAGCTCACCAGGCTCCTCTGTCCTTGAGATTCTCAAGGCAAGAATGCTGGAGTTGGGTGCCATTTCCTACTCCAGGGGATCTTTCCAATCCATGGATTGAATCTGTGTCTCTTGCGTCTCCTCCATTGGCAGGTAGATTCTTTAGCATAGATTAACAAACGTGCCATTTTGCTTTTTTTTGAATCTTTTCCATGGGGATGGTCTTGATCCCTGTCTCCTGTACAATGTCACAAACCCCAGTCCGTAGTTCATCAGGCACTCTATCAGATCTAGTCCCTTAAATCTATTTCTCACTTCCACTGTATAATCATAAGGGATTTTATTTAGGTCATACCTGAATGGTCTAGTGGTTTTCCCTCCTTTCTTCAATTTAAGTCTGAATTTGGCAATAAGGAGTTCATGATCTGAGCTACAGTCAGCTCCTGGTCTTGTTTTTGTTGACTGTATAGAGCTCCTCCATCTTTGGCTGCAAAGAATATAATCAGTCTGATTTTGGTGTTGACCATCTGGTGATGGCCATGTGTAGAGTCGTCTCTTGTGTTGTTGGAAGAGGGTGTTTGCTATGACCAGTGCATTCTCTTGGCAGAACTCTATTAGCCTTTGCCCTGCTTCATTCCATATTCCAAGGTCAAATTTGATGAAAGTGAAAGAGGGGAGTGAAAAAGTTGGCTTAAAGCTCAACATTCACAAAACAAAGATCATGGCATCTGGTCCCATCACTTCATGGCAAATAGATGGGGAAACAGTGGAAACAATGTCAGACTTTATTTTGGGGGGCTCCAAAATCACTGCAGATGGTGACTGCAGCCATGAAATTAAAAGACGCTTACTCCTTGGAAGGAAAGTTATGACCAACCTAGATAGCATATTCAAAAGCAGAGACATTACTTTGCCAACTAAGGTCCGTCTAGTCAAGGCTATGGTCTTTCCAGTGATCATGTATGGATGTGAGGGTTGGACTGTGAAGAAAGCTGAGCGCCGAAGAATTGATGCTTTTGAACTGTGGTGTTGGAAAAGACTCTTGCGAGTCCCTTGGACTGCAAGGAGATCCAACCAGTCCATTCTAAAGGAGATCAGCCCTGGGTGTTCTTTGGAAGGACTGATGCTAAAGCTGAAACTCCAGTACTTTGGCCACCTCATGCAAAGAGTTGACTCATTGGAAAAGACTGATGCTGGGAGGGATTGGGGGCAGGAGGAGAAGGGGACGACAGAGGATGAGATGGCTGGATGGCATCACCGACTAGATGGACGTGAGTCTGAGTGAACTCTGGGAGTTGGTGATGGACAGGGAGGCCTGGTGTGCTGCGATTCATGGGGTTGCAAAGAGTCGGACACAACTGAGCGACTGAACTGAACTGAACTGAACAAGCCTGCCATGGGAAACTCTTTGGTAATCTATAATCTTTGAAAGTACTCTGTAGTATCCCATCCCAAGAATGCTTCCTAGTCATTCAAAATCTGGTTCAGGAGTCAGCAAATTATAGCCCACAAGCTTGCAAATAAAGCTTGTAAATAAAGTTTTACTGGAACAAGCTATGCTTATTGAGGTACATGTTGTCTATGGCTCCTTTCCAGCTACTGTAATCCCCCTTTATCCATGAGAGATGGATTCCAAGACTCTCCGTGGATGCTAAAAACTGTGGATAGGGCTGAACCCACTATATACTGTTTTTTCCTAATTATACATACCTCTGATAAAGTTTTACTTATAATTAGGCACAGTAAGAGATTAATAATAATAAAATAGAATAATTATAACAATATACTCTAATAAAAGTTATGTGAATGTGGTCTCTTTCAAAATATTATACAAATGTAATGCCTTTTCCATCTTTACTAAGCACTTACGCACTGTGGCCCTAACTTTTGCAGTTTGAGGTATGATAGCACAACCAGCACAAATTTCTTTTTTGTTCTTTACAATTTCACCAGTAAAGATTCATTCTTACTGTAGATCTTATCAACTTCCACATACAGTTTTTTTCTTTACTTATTGAGTCAAGAACTTTCACCTTTTCACTTAAAGGCAAGACGTTATGGCTTCTCTTTGGCAGATCTGAATTGCCAGCATCACTACTCTTGCATTTGGGGGCCATTCTTAAGTCAAGTAAGGGTTAGTTGAACACAAACACTATGATACTATAGCCAATGATCTGATAACCCAGACAGCTACTGAGTGATTCATAGGTAGGATATGCTCAACACAGACATGATTCATGACCTGGGCAGGACAGAGCAGGATGGCAGGAGATTTTATCACACTGCTCAGCACGGCATGCAGTTTAAGGTAAATGAATTATTTCTGAAATTTTCCATTTAATATTTTTCAGATCATGGTTGACCATGGATAACTGAAATATCAGAAATCAAAACCACGCAGAAGGGGGAACTGCTGAACAATGGTAGTATTGAATAGCTGCAGTGAGGTTGTATATATGCTAGACCCTTACATAAAAAGCTTACTGACCTCCGTTCTAGTCAGTGGCAGTGACTGGATTATGTCTTTCTGTTTCTGAATCTGGAATCCGAGAAATTTTGCAATCCCAAGGATTAGTAGACAACAAAGTCCTGTTGGTTCATGTTAGAGCTTTTTGCTTTATTTTCTTTTTTATTCATAAATGGAGGTACTGTTTTGTAGTAAAATTTTTCCATGAGCTTTCTGAAGTTTTCAGAAATAGTTTTGTAACATAAAGTCCATTTCTAGAAATACTAAAATATATATACTTTAGTTATCATTTAAAATTATTATTATTTTTTTAAACTTTACAGGAAAAATCTTTAAAATTCCTTCATTTTTGAGGCTTTCAGTCTTTCCCTTGGGAGTGAATCTGTGTCTAATGCTATATAATTATGCCCTGTGAAGAGCAGGGCCCCGTTGGTAATCATCACGTGCTGCATAGTTACAGGTTTGTTAAAACACAGAGTCTTGAGCCTCAGAGTATTTGGTTCATTGGTATGGATGAATTTCATTGAAAATTTCATTAGGATTTCATTTGGAAATTCTATTCCTGGGTATCTGGAAAAAAACAAAAACACTAAATCGAGACATGCACTCCAACACATATAATTAACCAAGACATGGAAGCAACCCAAGTGCCCATCAACAGACAGTTGGATTAAGAAGAGAGAGAGAGAGAGAGTGTGTGTGTGTGTGTGTGTGTGTGCGCGCACGTGCGCGCGTGCGTGTGTGTGTGTATGCACATGTGCATGCATCTACTGGAGTATTACTCAGCCATAAATAATGAAATATTGCCATTTGTAGCAACATAGACGGACCTAGAGAATATTATGCTTGGTGAAGTTAAGTCATACAGAAAGACAAATACTGTATGATAGCACTTCTGTGTGGAATCTAAGAAATAATACAAATGCATGCATATATGAAATGGAAGCAAACTCACAGATATGGAAAACAAACTTGGGTTACCAAAAGGGAGAGGGAAGAGGGAGAAGGACAAACCAATGCTATAGGATTAACAAATACGAATTGGTAGAATAGGTAAGCAATAAGGATTTACTACATAGAATAGAGAATTATATCCATTATCTTGTAATAACCTATGTGTGCTGTGCTAAGTCACTTCAGTCATGTTCAACTCTATGCGACCGTATGGACTGTAGCCCACCAGGCTCCTCTATCCTTGGGATTCTCCAGACAAGAATTCTGGTGTGGATTGCCATGCCCTCCTCCAGGGGATCTTCCCAACCCAGGGATCAAAACTGCACCTCTTATGTGTCCTGCGTTAGCAGGCAGGTTCTTTGCCACTACTACCACCAGGGAAGCCCATAATGGAATATAATCTGTAAAAGTACTGAATTGCTATGCTGTACACCTGAAACTGATGCAATATTGTAAACCAATTGTACATCAGTTAGAAAAAAAAGACTTTGAATTTGGAATAAGTTCCCAGGTGGCATGTTCCTGATACCACCTTTCAAAACTTCTGTTGTCGATAGCACTGGCATTTCCCAAACTTAAAATCTGGTGGAACAGTAGCCTTTCTTTATCACAATTCAGTATCAAGTGACATTTTAGGCCTTACTTTGAATTCCTTAAACTTCCACTCACTGTCTTTTCAACTGAACTCACTAATGACTCAGATAACAATTTTTCCACGTTTATCTGTTTTCCAGTCCCCAGGTTCTGTCCTCATCACTCTTACAAAGTTCTACTTAAAGAAAAAAAGTCCCTTTCCTGTTCTTTTCAGTGGTGTTTTGAAGTGAAATAGATCCTCTGTGTAAGAAACGCCGAGGGAAGAAAGAGCCACCCCTATGGACCGTTGATCAGGGCCTTTTATTGGGCGGTCGCTCTCGGGCAGAACTCCCGGGGGCAGGTGAGCAAGGAAGCGAGGGGGGTCTGCGAAGCAAAGGGAGTCTGTGAGGTATGAGGGGTGGGGAAGGGTTTTATAGCCCGGGCCGGGCTCCCATATAAGGAAGAAAATGCGGGCTCAGCAGTGATTGGTGTCCAAGGGCTCCGTGTCAGCTCCTAATTGGACGGCGAGGGCTCCGTGTCGGCTCCTGATTGGACGGCTTGGTTGTCGGCCCGCCTCCGGGGCTTGTCTGCGGCTCTCTGCCGGGACATGTCCCGACATGCCCGGGCATGCCCAGGCATGCCTCAACACGCCCGACCTTGCCCTGACCTTTCACTCTGTTCAATCTGCCAGCTTTACTCTAAGATGTGTATGTGTATTTTAAAGGGATTCTTTCTTTCTTGATTCTCATAAAATCTCACAATGTAACTTGGGCACAGAAGTATCTTCCCTTTGCAGAGGAAGCAAAGACCCTGAGATGTAAGATCACGTGATCTGATAAAAAAGGAAAAAATCTGATAAAAAGTTCAAAGTCAGGTATTTTTTCATCCATTTCTTTGTTATTTATAATATAGCATGAATTTGACACTATCCGAACCTCAAACCATCAGGACCCCATTCCTTTACTTCATATCAGTATCTCGAGTATTTTTGACACTAAAATAATCTTAATAAGTACATTATTTGATTGTTCTCTTGTATTTATTTTAAGCTTATTTTTAATAAGAATAGGCTAGAAAATTCATTTAAAGACATACAGTGGTATGTTGTTTTCTATTTTGTGGATTTTTAAATTAATTTAGCATTTTTCTTCCAAATACTTTTTATCCTTTGATGGAAAATTGGCAAAGCTTTTACATAGAGACTCTTAATAAAATAGCATCATAGATCAAATCAGTCTCAAAATGGAAAGCCTTGAGACTGAAGCGTCCTGAACAAGCTATTCTGGGAGGAAGGCAAAGGCCTCTTGGATACACAGTGTGCCCGCCAGCCTGTTTCCCCTCACAGAGTCTTCTGAGGGTGGGTCAGAAGAGCATGTGTAATAATACTCAGCATTTTGCATAGACTATTGCATTTACTTCTCACAATTCCGTGAAGTAGGATATTATCTGTGTTTTATAGATGGAGAAAGTGAGGCACAGAGAAACTAAGTAAACTGTTCGAGGTTTCATAGCGTGGAACTGGCAGAGTTGGGATTCATCTCTAACCCAGGCAATCAATGAGATTTTTTTTAGTGTAAACATAAAAGGAAAAAACGCCACTCGATATGGGCCACGGTGCACAGATAAATGTTTAAAACTCAACTCTCAAAAAAAAAAAGAAAAAAGGCACGGAGTATGGCGTCCATACTCCCACCATGGCTGAACCCGGTTTCCAGGGGTTATGTCTCTGGAGGCCGAGCTGGGGAGAAGTGTGTGCTGTTGGCTCCTGAGCCCGTTCAAGCCTGCTCCAGTAACCACTAGATGTGTGCAGAGATTGCGATGCTCCAGGGAATTGCATTCACAAGGCGGAAGAAGCTGGGCCTGGCAATAGTAGATCTTTGGTTATTGCCAGCTGTTTCTTCCCTCTTGTAACAATGAATGAGCAGTAATTGAAACCAACATTCATGCTGAATGCCCAGCGCAAGGAAAACTTAATTATAGGCAATCTGAGATATGGGTAAAGGTCTGCATAAACAATGGTGTTCTGGAGGGGTAACAGTTTTTTAAAATGCTGCTGAAGCCTTCTGAAATATCTGTTATTGGGAAGATAATGGATAGTAAATTAGGTAGGTGGCAGGTGGAGTAATTGTGTACCCAACCTAACCTATCAGGCAGTGCTTTAAAAGAATTACACTGCTGCCTCCATTCCCACTTCTAATGTACAACTCTGCACCTGGGAGAACAGAGCTTAATAATGCTCCAGGCCTCTAGAGCACCATTAGCAGCCTGGTGGGTCTTTTTTCAGGACAACCAAGAGGTTTTCTCTTGGGAATGTTGAACTTTGTACAGTCTTTCTCTCTAGCTGACTGATGAACAGATAGGGAACTCCAGTCTGCAAATCACTTGGGTTATTTTGAATTATCTTTGGGCAAATATAATAAAATCAGATAACTGGTGTGAGTGTGGTTATCTTCAGGCAGACTGTGTGCATAGTCAACTGTACTTAATGTGTAGAATGGAGGCTTTAAGTCTTAACTATATAATGGTAAGCCCAGGAAACAATCTGAGTGGATTTTGTGGCCCGTGACATCAGACTATAATGTTGAAAGTGACCGAGTCCCCACCCTCAAAGATTGTGCAGGATCCATACAAATAAACACAGTGCAGTGTATGTCCAATATATGTGCATATGTATAGAAATAGTATAAAACAGATTGAAGTCACAATTTTCTCTAGTAGATTAGGAAAAGTTTTATAAAGAAAAGGAAACCTGAGCACAAAATAATGTAAAATTAATGCCTGCGTACTACAAAAGTAATTATAGCTGATTATATTTTCTCATGTGCATGTATGCTGAGTTGCTTCAGTTGTGCCCAACTCTGTGTGACCTTCCGAACAATAGCCTGTCAGACTCCTCTGTCCATGGGATTCTCCAGGCAAGAATACTGGAGTGAGTTGCCGTGCCCTTCTCCGGGGATCTTCCCAACCCAGGGATTGAACTCGTGTCTCTTATGTGTCCTGCATTGACAGGCAGGTTCTTTACCACTAGCACCATGTGGGAAACCCCATAGTGATTATACAGGGACATTTTTATTGTTGCAAAATATACATAAAATTTACCATTTTAATAATTTTTAAGCATGCATTTCAGTGGCATTAAATGCACTCACATTGTTCTGTAACTATCACCCCCACTATGTAAAATATTCATTTTATGTATATATTGTTGATTCCCAAAGAATCAAAAACAAAACAAAAAAAAACCCTTGTAAGAAAACTCCTGTAAGTTGTTTATGTATATTTTACAAAAATAAAAAATGTTCTTATAGGATCAATTATGCACACAGTGTGTCTGAAGATAACCGCATTCATGTCAGGTCTGGATGTTTGTGTGCTCCCTAAAATCCAGGTTGAAACCCTAATCCCTAAGGTGATGGTATTAGGAGGTGCGGCCTTTGAGAGATGATTGAGTCATGAATGGAATTAGTTCCCTTATAAGAAACCCAGAGAGATCCCTTGCCTCCTTCTGCCATCTGAGGACACAGTGAGAAGTGAGCCACCGGTGCACTCGAAGAGTGTCTTCCAGTGCCGCGATCATAGACTTCCCAGCCTTCAGGACTGGGAGAAATCAGTGCTTTTGGCTATAAGCCACACAATATTTAGTTATAGCAGCCCAAAGGGATTTACACAAACCACTTTGTATCATGAGAACTTTTTCATCTTCCGAACAGAGACCCTGTACCTATTAAATACTAACTCCATTTCCCTTGCCTCATAGACCATGGCAACCACCCTTCTGCTTTCTCTCTCTATTCACTTGACTACTCTGAGCATTTCATATAGTACTCTACCAGATAGAATCATACCATATTGGTCCTTTTGTGTCCAGTTTGTATCACTTAGCGTAACCTCTTCAAGTTTCATCCATGTTGTAGCATGTGTCAGAATTTCCTTCCTTTTGAAGGTTGAATAATATTGCATTCTGCAGACACACAGTACTTTATTTCACTTGACTTTATTGTGCTTTGCAGCTACTGTGTCTTTTACAAATTGAAGGTTTGTGACAATCCTGCATGAAGCAAGGCTATTGGTGCCGTTTTTCCAATAGCATTTGCTCACTTCATGTTTCTGTGTTGCCTCTTGGTAATTCTCACAGTATTTCAAACTTTTCCATAACTATTAGATTTGTTATGGTGGTCTATGATCAATGATCTTTAATGTTACTATTGTAATTGTTTTTTATTTTGTATTTTTAAATTAAGGGATACACTTTCTTTTAGACATAAAAGACTAAGCTGTGCTTAGTCGCTCAGCTGTGTCCAATTCTTTCCGACTGCATAGCCTATAGCCCACCAGGCTCCTCTGTCCATGGAGATTCTCCAGGCAAGAATACTGGAGTGAGTTTGTATGCTCTTCTCCAGGGGATCTTCCCAACCCAGGGATTGAGCCCAGGTATCCCACATTGCAGTCAGGTTCTTCACCATCTGAGCCACCAGGGAAGCCCAAGAATACTGGAGTGGGTAGCCTATCCCTTCTCCAGGGGTTCTTCCTGACCCAGGAATCAAACCAGGGTCTCCTGCATTGCAGGCAGATTCTTTACCAGCTGAGCTAATAGGGAAGCCCGAGATACAGTGCTATTGCACACTCAATAGACTACAGTATAATGTAAACATAATTTTTATATACACTGGGAAACCAAAAAGTCATGTGACTCGCTGTATTGCCATGGTCTAGAACTGATCTTGCAGTATCTCTGAGTTATCCCTGTATGAATATACCACATTTTATCCATTTATTGATAAACTCTTCAATTGCTTCTAGCTTCTGGCTATTAGGAATAACGGTGTTACAAATATGGGAATACATATCTCAGTTCCAGTTGCTGCTCTCAGTTCTTTTGGGCAGATACCCTGAATTGGAATTACTGAGTCATATGGTAATTCTGTTTTTAATTTTCTGGGGAACCACCATACCACATTCAGTAGCGGTTACACCAGTTCTGCCTTCCCAGTAGCAATGCACCAGAGTTAACTCAGGAACATTTTTAACCTAAGCCATTTTGTTTGCTTTAGCCAGTTCTTAAGCATACCTCAACTCAGTACAGAAACTTGCTTTGACAGGAAATTGCTCTGGAGAACGGGCCATGAGCAGAGCACTCATGTCACTTGATGCCTCAGTAAGGGTTTACACACGCCCAAAGTGGATTTATGAATCATGATTCAAGGTCGCAAAGCAGAGGCAAACATCTTTGATGTTTCCTGTTATTGCCAAAAAGCCCTCACTCAGTACCTATTAGCAGTCATGGGAAACATTTCATAATATTATTTTTTCCATTAAAATATAAATTATGACATTACCGAGCTTCCTTTCAAAACAGATTAGCAAGGGTCAGAAACCAAATATGAAGGAAAGTGGCTGGCAAAATTCTTGAAAAATTAGCACTGGTAAAATTATCAAGTGATGGTATCAAAGTGGCCTTGTCAGGAATGCCCACGGCATATGCTCCCATCAGAATCAAATGTCTTGTGATCTCATATTAAATATGTTGTACACCTTTTGTGCCATTTTTTTAAAGTTCTTTATTTGTTTATCTTTTTGGCTGTGCTGGGTCCTCATTGCTGCGCCCAGATTTTCCTCTTGTTTCACAGAGTGGGGCCTCCTCTCTAGTTGCAGTACCTTCTCTTGTCGTCAAGCACAGCCTCTAGGCACTCGGACTTCACCTGCAGCTCAGTGGTTGCAGTTCGAGGGTTCTAGAGTATAGGTTCAGTAGTTATGGAACATGGACTTATTTGCTCCTGGACATGGGGAATTCTCCACGACCAGGGATCTACCCAAGTCCCCTGCATTGGCAGGCAGATGCTTAACCACGGGACCACCAGTGAAGTACCCCATGTTTTTTTTAAACCTGTACTAATAACAATGCTTCTAGAAATATGAACCCCCAAGGATGTACTATTTTAGCTATTTGATAATCTACTGAAAGCTATTGAATGTCTCCTGAGTGATATGAAATACACATATAGCCAACACTTTTCAGATCATTCCTGGGGTTTAAAGAACACACTAAACCTTAATGAACCCAGGCTAGGCACCTCTGTAAACGTGTATTGTATGTCATCAGTAGTACTGCCAGGCTGATCTGTTGCTCGTGTACATGTGCTCAGTTGTGTCCAGCTCTTTGAGACCCTATGGGCTGTAGCCCACCAGGCTCCCCTGTCCTTGGGATTCTCCAGGCAGCAATACCAGAGTGGGTTGCCGTGCCCTTCTCCAGGGGATCTTCCCGACCCACAGATTAAACCCACATCTCATGTCTCCTGCACTGGCAGGCAGGTTCTTTACCACTGGCACCACCTGGGAAGCCCAGGTTACATGTAAACAATGATGAAAGAATTTGTTGCGTGGGCTTTCATGTCAGATAGATTCGAAAACCACCATGAGGACTCTGTTTAATAAACTTCCTCAGCCCTACGTTTTTCATCTGTGTACTATGAATAACAAGAGAGTTCCTGAGAGAATGTATGGAAAGTGCTTGGCATCCAGGCCTGGCATGTGGTAAGAGACTGATATTTTTATTGGTATTTTCCTCTGACATGATAGAGAAAGCTGGGAAGGAGGTGGGTGATCTCTTTTTTAGGACTCCAACCTCAAATTATATATATATATATATATATATATATATATATATTTTATTCATTGATAATTTTCTGAAAGGCTGTTTGTTTTATCAATTAGAAGATGTCCAAAGAAGAAAGATTGCTTGGGGAAAGAGTATAAAAGGTAATTTGGTTCTTCAGAATAAGGAAATATTCCCTAATCTCTTTATGATTAACAATTTTTGGAAGTTCTGAGAACAATTCAATGCATCATGCCCCAAGCTCAACAAAACCCAAAATAGGAGGAAAGAACTTTCTATGTTCCTAGAATATAAATTTCGTGCCAAGTACAAAATTAAAACTAGGCTAGAAAGAATATATAATTATTAAATCTAGGGACATGTATCCCAAGTAGAGAATACCTCGGCGCAAGTTACAGTTCTCAAATAAAGTAATTATTATATTAGAGCGTAACAGAGATTATGGGTTTCCCTGGTAGCTCAGTGATAAAGAATCTGTCTGCCAATGAAGGAGACATGGGTTCCATTCCTGATCTGGGAAGATCCCACCTGCCTCAGAGCAACTGAGCTCATGCGTCACAACTTTATAGGCATAAAAATAGAAAATATATTTTAAATTTTTAAAATAAAATTGAAAGCCGTTCTTTAATATCGGTTAAGTTCACAGCAAAATTGAGCAGAAAGCACAGAGTTCCCCTGCCCCCCGCAAACACATAGCCTTGCCCATTATCAGTGTCCCACCCCAGAGTAGTTTGAACAGTGGACCTATACTGACAAGTCCAGAGTTTACTGTAGGGTTCGCTCTCGGCTGCAGTCTATGAGTTTTGACAAACGTGCTTTAAGTTGACCATTATAGCGTCGTACAGAATAGTTTAACTGCCCTAAAAATCCTCCGTGCTCCACTTCGTGCAGCCAGTGATCTTTTTCTCTGTCTGCATAGTTTTGCCTTTTCCAAAATGTCATGTAAATGGAATTATACAGTATGTGTTCTTTTCAGACTGGCTTGTTTAACTTAAAAATGAAGATACGTGTGTGTGTGTATGTGTGTGTGTGTGTATTTTGTAACTTTTTTTTTTTTCCTGGTTGATTTTCATTTGATTCTCTCATTCATTTCTCTTGGACAGTTTTATTTTTCACAAGTTAGTACTCTGAGAACACAGTGTCAGTAGGACAGCAGCCAGCATCATTATTTTGTTGCTGACATCAATGGAAACGGAAATCATCTTTTACCATTAAGCTTGATACTGGGTTGGAGTGTGTGTGTGTGCGTGTGTGTGTGTGTACAGAAGAACACAAACATATAAAAGCAGGTGTTCCAGTATTTGTTAGGAGTTCATAAATATTTGGAAATGGATATTAAATGGATGGTGTACCTTTTAAGTCAAGATGATTGTAGAATATTCTAACTTTGACTTATTATTTTAGTTTATTATAGATGCAACGATTATCTCATAATTTAGTGTTTTCTGTTCCTTGGCTATATACTTTCTATAGCCTTGTTTCTATATTTATGGTTCCTGTTTTCTTTATTTAAAAGTGAAATATAAATAAATAAAATAGTTAAACTGATAAATCCAGGAGTAACTATAGTTACTTTCCCTATATTTATCTTGAAGGGCTGGGTGACACAGAACATTGTTGTTGTTGTTGTTGTTGCTAAATCATGTCCAGCTCTTTTGTGACCCCATGGACTGTAGCCCACCAAGGCTCTTCTGTCCATGGGATTTCTCAGGCAAGTATACTGGAGTGGGTTGTCATTTTCTTCTCGAGGGGATCTTCCCAACCCAGGGATTGAACTTGTGTCTCCTGCACCTCCTGCATTGCAGGCAGGTGGTCCCCGCTGAACCACCAGGGAAGAACATAGATTTGTCTTATTCATTTATTATGTAAAGAGCCTTTAGAGTGTGGGGAGGGATTAGAGTCTTGTATGGTCACAAGTAGAGAGTTTGTTTCTGTATTCATTCCTTTTAGTTTTGTAAATGACTGTACCAGAGGCCAGCTTGGGGATTAGAAGCTGTATTTTGAGGGTGCATTAGGACATGTCCATGATGCTTATCAGAGGGCAAGGTTAAGGGAAGCAGCAAAGGGCAAAGTACCTGTGGCCTTGCTGTGCTGGGAGAGCTGTGCCTACATGGTCTCTGAAAGCTCGTAATCTGTGGCCAGCCTTTCCCCTAGGCCTCTTGCCACCTTTCTCTCCAGATTGGAGGAAACTGGAGGAGCTTCCCAGACCTCCTTCCTATGACACCACTTGACTGTCTTAAGAAGGGCAGTCACATGTTGGTTTTCATATATTCTGGTTTTGTCCTGAATTAAATGGTTCCTTAGATTTTATAGCATGTGGTGGCCACTATTCCCCAGAATAAGTAATAATGGTCTTTTTTTTTTAAATCCTTTTAGTCATTTTCTAGGAAAACCCTTATCAGACCTCACACTGCCATCTTTTCTGGAAGTCTCCAGCTTGCCCTCTTGAAATCAGTCCTCAATTTTCTTTTCTTCATCTGTAGATTAATGACCTTAGAAATAAAGCTTTCCTACCCTTTCTCTTTAAGGAAAAAAAAAGCTGTAATATATAATGATATTGTAATGAGTACGATATATAATGACAATGGGCATTCGTTGCTATGGTGATAATCCTGATAGAAAATAATTTATTCCACCCAGCAGTACAATGATATTTACCTTGATAAGGTCAGTTGATAAGAATGTCCTACCCCAGGTGGCTGGTGTCTAGAATTATCTCATGAGGCTCCTCCTAATTCTCTATAAATAGTCATGCAAATCCAGAAAGGCAAGCTATCCATATCCCAAACACTAACATAAAACAGAGTCTAATGTCAAAATGTTGAGGACTAGACCCCAGTTCTAGGGGATCTGACATTGAGGAAAGTCTACCCAGGGCCTGATTATGATGAACCTCAGCTGGTCTTGAGGAGCAGGAGACGACTTGCAAGGGAAGAAAAATCTCTGCTTTACTCAGTCTGTCCTCACACTTAGAGCTCTCAGTTGGCCCCAGAGAGAAAAAGTCGTGTCAGCTCCTCCCTATTGTTCTAGAATCCTAAGTACAGTTCTGCAACACTCCACATTAAATCACCAACTTGAAATGACTCAGGAGAATTTTTTTTTATTTGGGGCGGTGGAGGGTAGCAGCAGGAGGAGGAGAGGCTTATATTGCAAGGGAAGACTTGAAAGATACTGTGTTACTCTTGACTCTGTCACTTACAGACCCCAGGTTCCACTATAATTTAGAGAGACTTAAAGGGGGGATGAGGCTTCCCTGGTGGCTTTGATGGTAAAGAATCTACCTGCAATGCAGGAGACCCAAGTCCAATCCCTGGTTTGGGATGATTCCCTGGAGAAGAGAATGGCTACCCACTCCAGTATTCTTACCTGAGAAAGTCCATGGACGGAGGCTGGCAGCCTACAGTCCATGGGGTCACAAGGAGTCAGACACAACTGAGTGACTAAGTACACAGTACAAAGGGGAAAAGGGGGATTCCCTTGTGGGCCAGTGGTTAGGATTCTGTACTTCCACGGAAAGCAGCATAGGTTTGACTCCTGAAAGAACTAAGATCCTGCAAGCCGCATGGATCTTAAAAAAAAAAAGAGAGAGAGAAACTTAAAGGAGTTAATTCTATTTATATAGAATTTTAAATAAATAGAATAAATAGAATTTTAAAGGGAGAATTGTATGTTCCAAATTAAGGACAAATATAAAAGTCAGTTAAAACCATGGAAAAGTCAGTAGTATAAAGAAAGGCAGATTATATAGGAAAAGCTGTCAAGCATTAAAGGAAACAAAGACAAACCAAAAAATATAGCATAAAATGGTATGGCAGGGGTAAGGTGAACTGTTAGTGAAACAGTAAATGGAAATGGGGAAAGCTGAAATTCTTTTTTTTTTTAAATAACCTAACATGATTATTACTAAGAGGAACACATAATACAAAAGTGTAGAAAGTTTAAAAGCATGGCCAAATCTCATTAATTACAAACAGGAAAAAAAAATCAAATGCTATCAAAGTAAAACAAAGGGTGATTTTATAATAATCAAAGGTGGAAATATATAATTATCATGAACCCTTCTATGATAAATCTCATTGTTTCAGAATAGACTGAATACAATCTAAATGTCCCACTAGAAGGATGGTGAAATGTATTGTGTTATATCTATGTGGTGGCCTATGCGTTCATTCTCAGTTGTTAAGTTGTATCTGACTCTTTGCACCTCATGGACTGCAGCCTGCCAGGCTCCTCTGTCCATGGGGTTTTCCTGGCAAGAAGACTGGAGTGGGTTGTCATTTTCTTCCCCAGGGGATCTTCCCGATCCAGGGCTTGAACCCACATCTCCAACACAGGCAAGCAAGTTCTTTACCACTGAGCTATCAGGGAAGCCGTATGGTAAATACAATACATCGTATTACTGTGCCCACGTAATCACTGAGAAAATTATACTTTCATGCCTCATGGACTTCCATTTGTCCATATGACTTGCTTTGGCCAATAAGAATTGTGAGTTTAAGTAGCATGTCCTGCCTACAAGCGAAAGCTCTAAGAACTTTCGGTCTAATGGTTTTGCCATGGCTCTTTTCCTTTTTCATATGGGGCTGTTAGACCTGGAATGAAGACAGTATAGAGTAGCCAGCCTCTAATGGACATGTAAATGGGTGAGAAATAAACCTTTCTTGTAGGCCCTTGAGATTTGGGAGTTCTCTGTTACTGCATCACAACTTAGCCTGGGGTAAGTTGTCCCCAGTTTCAAATGTTTTTCTGAACACGCATGATGTATGATACCTGTAAACAGCAAGTTCTGAAAGTCTTCCCTGCCACCTTTTGCTTTAGTTAGATCCATAGGTCATAAATCTTATTTTTATGTCACTCACTGTAAATGCAAGTGTTATAACACTTAGAAACAATTGTAGTGATCCCACTGATAAGTGAAGGAGGGATAAGACAGGAAAATTACATGTTAGGTTCTTGTATTGCTGTTATTTTCAGCCACAATTCTTTTCTCATTGAGTATAGGAATTATGTTGGTGTTGACTTAAAAATCTGTGATCTAAAATAGGGCTAGAATTTTGTTTAGATGGTTTCTAAATATGTGCTTTGACAGAGATGAAATAAGTATTTTTTAATGTCACAACATTTCTTACATTCTAGGAATAAAGAATAAATAGATGCAACCTACCAAAGAGTTTACACTTTTGTCAGTGCATTTTGAAATAGAGCGTTGATCAGACACTTGATTTATAATCAGATTGGAATGATCATTAAAGGTCATTTCATTCAACCTTATATTAGGTACTTGAAACTTTTTTTTTAAGAAGATTTTTTAAAATAATAGAAACAGCAATGCATGCATGCTTAGTCGGTCAGTTGTGTCTGACTCTTTGCCACCCTTTGAACTGTAGTCCACCAGACTCCTCTGTCGATAGGATTTTTCAGGCAACAGTACTGGAGTGGGTTGCCATTTTCCTCCTCCAGGGGATCTCCCCAACCCAGGGATCCAACCAGGATCTCCTGTGTTTGCTGCATTGCAGGCAGATTCTTTACTGGCTGAACCATCAGGAAAGCCCAGCAGGTTACAACAGTGTCCTCAAAAACAATTCACGGAATGAATTAAATTCTCTTACTCACTTTTTCCTCATTCTTGACATTATTTGAGATATTCATAATTATGATTCAACCAAAAATGCTGCCCTTTCTTCAAAGACAAGTTATTCTGAAAATATCATTTTAAATTAAAACAAAAACCAAAGTGTTAGCATTGATGTTAATGAGGAAAGTGCAGTTGGATGCTATTAGGGGAAAAAGAAAAGTACATCAGAGGAAACGTTGGCCCTTGATGTAGGTTGGGTTAAATTTACTTCCAAATGGATAAGAATTTAATGAGTTAGGTTGTCTCAGCATCATCCCTTGGGGCACTTGAGCACATCACAGAACCTCCGTACTTTTTTCTCAGGTATCAGCATCTACTTTGAAAGATTCTTGGGCCAGTAAGCAAAGAACTTCACATCAAGAATTTGAGCAGTGTTCTTGCTTTCTGTTTGCTGGCACCAGAGCTTGGCATGAGAACATTTATTAGACTACCTCATGAAAGAGAAGGATTAGCTGATCGTCTTATAAGTGTTGACTTATTACTGCCTCTTGCCAGTACTAAACAAAACATGATCTCAAGCCAAAGAGAAAGCTCTACAGCTCTTTACATGTCTATTAGTCCAAACACTAGTTTTGTTTCAAGAGACAGTCTTCCAATTTGGGGGAAAAGTAGATTTTGTTTTTCCTGTGGTGACAATGGCTTTGAAATCTTGTGAAGGGACCACAAGCAAAGTCCAATTTTCCGAGTTTATAGTCACTTGCCTTTTACTTATTGGGATTGTTCTTTCAAATATTCTCTATAGCCAGCTGACCAATAAAATCCTGATTACATTTGAGATCACGTAATCAGTTAACATAATGTTGCAGGTTTTAACCATACAATGATAGGCTTTATGAAATTTATTTGTACTAGCAGAGTTTACATGATCTATATGTAAGTTGCTTGATATATTTGTATTGTTAACATAATCTATTAAACATTCATCTCCAGCCTAAATTTCTCTGAACTCCAGACACATGTGTTTGCCTCCATTTGAATGCCTCTGTTGGGCCTCTCTGCTAATGCATCTGAAACTATACTCACGACCTGCTGTCAATCCTGATTGCCTTTGGCCAGCTCTCGCTTGAAATACCAGGGACCTGGGAATCATCCTGAGCCCTGCTGTTTCCCCTTCCTTGTGTGTGTGTGTGTTAGTCGCTCAGCAGTGTCTGACTCTTGTGACCCCATGAATTCTAGCCCATCAGGCTCCTTTGTCAATGGAATTCTCCAGGCAAAAATACTGGAGTGGGTTGCCATTTTCTTCTTCAGGGGATCTTCCCAACCCAGGGATTGAACCCAGGTGTCCCATGTTGCAGGTAGATTCTTTACAGTTTGAGGTGCCAGGGAGGCCCTTCCTCCCCCTTATCGAGACACAACTGACTGGACCAGGTGCAGAGTGGTCCTGCCACCTCTCTGGTTCATCATCCTTTATTTTCCAACTGGGCTTCCCTTATCTTCTTTACATCCCCATTCTGGTTCTGCTCATGGCTGCCAAAGTGATCTCTTAGCATACAAATTTGGTTATACCTCACCTCTTTATGGTCTCTTAGACGTAGGACAAAAATCTGAGTGCTGAACATGCCTTACAGGAATTGAACTCTGCTCTTCTTTGAGCCTCATGTCACTGTCTCGATGTGTTCTGATGATATTGACGAGCATGAATTTCTGGATCACACCCAGTTGGACACCCAGACAACCTGGCTAACTCCTTGTCATCTTTCAGATCTCAGGTTAAACCCCCCTGCACAGGGATACCTCTGACCTCCTGACCCAGTGAGTTCCCCTTGCCGTGTGTCCTCCTAATACCCCATGTATCTTCATCCTTTTTTGATTTCTCTCATTGACCATCTCTGCCCCTGGACTGAAAAGTTGAGGTCTCGCTTTTCTTCGGGCTAAAGATTGATATCTCTTCATCATTAGCAGGGTTTTTTGTTTGTTTGTTTGTTCCTGACTTGTGCTAAAGTACTTACCCAAGGGGCTATGCCTATCCTTCAAGGCATTTAGATTAGGCCTGGAACTTGGCCTTCCACTTTCTTAGAAGAGGACAAAGTTCACTTTAGTTGTCAGTCTTTGGGGACACAAATTGTTGAATAAGCTTTTCATCTTACACTATCATGCTTACCTTAAAAAATTTTTTTCCCAGAAACCTGTGCTGCCAGTTGAACAACAGGGACAAGTGTTTAGCCACAGTAGTTTCAGTACAGACTTTTCCTTATATGAATACAAATGGAAAATGACATGGCTCTTGGCTGTGGATAACTGAAGCAACTCCATCACTTCCCCAGTTCCAGGACATGCCTGTCAGCCTGCAGATGCTTGTGAGCCTGTTGGTGTTGAGTCACGCGTAGGTGTGCTATGGTCTTGAAGTGCAAATAACTGTGCATACGTGTATCCCTTCCATTCAGTTCAGTCGCTCAGTCGTGTCCGACTCTTTGCGACCCCATGGACTGCAGCTTGCCAGGCCTCCCTGTCCATCACCAACTCCCAGAGTTTACTCAGACTCATGTCCATTGAGTCGGTGATGCCATCCAACCATCTCATCCTCTGTCATCCCCTTCTCCTCCTGCCTTCAGTCTTTCCCAGCATCAGGGTCTTTTCAGGTGAGTCAGCTCTTCGCATCAGGTGGTCAAGGTATTGGAGTTTCAGCTTCAGCATCAGTCCTTCCAGTGAACATTCAGAACTGATTTCCTTTAGGATGGACTGGCGTATCCCTTGATCCTTCCCAAACTCTGGATCATATGATGCATGAAATGCATCAACTCTTTTCACTTTCACTTTTGTCACAGACTTCTTTGTGTTGGATTTAACTGTCACATGTATGAAATAACTGAACTAAACAGCAACAGATATGGACGGCGCTCCCATTATAATCCCTTGAGCAGGGGAAATTGCATTTCAGGGGAAGCAACTGATGTGCTTTGGCATGAAGGTCCAGAACATAACATTGTAATTTGCTTTAAAACAATGAGAATACAGTGGAAGAATATCACTTTAACATATGGTCTCTTCCTGTTTTCCATGTTGGCAGATGTTTGTTGCATATTAACACTTTTATCCTCCACCTTAAAATCTAGAAGAAATAATATTTAGTAATATGTCAGAGTTTTTCTTCTCATATTTGTTTCCTAAATAAAGTGATTTTTAACGTAATGTTTTTTCAAATCATTTACATGAGGTTTTTTTGTTTGTTTGTTCATTTTACTTTTAGGTGTTTGGGACACCCTTAATATTTGTCTCTTCTTTTCTCATCAAACCTGATTCATGAGATGGACTAAAGCTGGAAAAATCATCTGCTTCTTTGTCTGTGAATTTGAAACACGATTGGCATGGTCTTCAGTGTGTTCAACTAGACTGTAACTGCAGCTATGAGCTCAGACGAGAAGGGCATATCCCCTGCTCATAAAACATCCACCCCCACGCATAGAAGTGCCTCCTCTTCGACGTCCTCCCAGAGGGACAGTCGGCAGGTAAGAGAAGAGTATAAAGTGCGTTTTGTTATTTTGGAGCAACTGTAGTAACATCAGGATATGATGGGATTGCTGATTAACTCTGAAACTTCCGTTGTGAAGATATTTATTCCCCAGGAAAACTCACTGTGTTCTGTAGATCTGCCTGATGATGTCATGAAGATCTTGCTCTTGCTTTTCTATAACTGAGAATCCTTTTTCAGAGTACAAGCCACAGGAAGAGTGGCCAAGGGAAGCCCTCAGTGTTCTCCTCATGTCTGTACCTGGGGGCAGAAGGTGGCTTCTGGAACATGAATGTTCTGCTATTTCTTCTTCACTTGCGGAGGTGGAAAGGGACTTGGTATCTTCCAACAAGTCTCTCATTGGTCTGCCAGGCACTAACTTCTGTTTGGAGTTTCAGGGAATCTGGTAACAGATTCAGGAATGAGGTTACAAATATAATTGTAGAATCAAGAAATTGAAGTCAATAGAGAAATTAAATTATTATTGCTTAATTATTCCATGTAGCGTGTTCTGTACATTATTTTTGTTTACAAGATACTTTATTACTACTTTGGGCTTCCCTGGTGGCTCAGCTGGAAGAATCCACCTGCAATGCAGGGGACCTGGATTCGATCCCTGGGTTGGGAAGATCCCCTGGAGAAGGGAACGGCTACCCACTCTAGTATTCTGGCCTGGAGAATTCATAGTCCATGGGGTTGCAAAGAATCAGACACTACTGAGCCGCTTTCGCTTTATTACTACTTTAGTGGCTATAATACAGGCAAGGTTGTATGGAGATTAGTCATATGAATACGCTTCTCTGTCAAGACAGGTGAATTTTTTTGCCCAGCACTTAACTGAATATTATTTGCCATTATAATCTTATCTTGTGATAGACTTTCACAATAAGCAGATGTTAACTTTTTCTAATAGCTTTCCTTTTGGGGGACATCCAATTAGCGAACATTATTATGCAGTTTTTTCCCTCCTATTTTATATGTTCAGAGTATTTTGCTTAGTTTGCTATTTTTCTAGTTTGCTAGAAGTGCTCACCTCAGTTATCTGATATTCCATAGTACAGACTTGGGCCTTGAGATGCCAGTTCCACATGAGAATTCCTTCTTCTAGATGGTGGGAATGCACCTCTGGAGGTGTTCCTTAGAGAGCCCTCAGTCTACAAATTCCCACTCCAAACTCCCTTTCCTATTTTTAGCAAGAAATTCTAGGGGAATTCAGAGAGGACATCTACATTCTGTTCATTAGAAGCAGTTATATCATTAGCTGAATCTGTGATTACACATAGTTATAATGTTTATTGCATTACATCTTTCGAGTTTAAAAAAAGTAAGAGTACTATGGATGAAAACACATTTAAGTTAAATTACTACTGCACACTGAGATGCTTTCTAAGTTTGCAATTTCGTGCTCCCCTTCACCTGCCTCTGTCCCCTCTTGTCATGGCTTCTCCGTTTCCCCTGCCCTGAGCATTTAAGTTGAGAGGCATTTTAAGCAGTGTGGCCTTCTGGCTGCTGAGGGAAGGAAGGGATCGACCCTGCTCACCCTGGAGATCTATGGCAAATGGAAGAGGCTGCTGACTGTTGCAGAAACATCTGTCAGGCTTAATTGAACTGCCTGTTTTACCTGAGCTCTGGGGTGAGCATGCAAAAAAACAGGGAGGACCTGAGACTCTGATCCACCAGAGGAGGTTTGGAGGTGGAATGTGTGACTCCTGGCTGGTTTGTGGATGGAAGGTTTTATGATGGGAATAAAATAGCATGTCTACAAACTGATAATGCATTCTAGAAAAATAAGAAACATTCACATGGTTATTCTTCTTCAAGGAAAGAGTTTACTTTCATTCCTGTTTATCTCAGCAGGGGGGAACTCTCCCAAGTACTTTCTCCTCTGGTTCCTTCCTGCCTCCTGTTTTGTATCTGTTCATCTGCCTCAAGGGAGAGGGGAATAAAGAACCATTCCAGTTCTTTTCCCTCCCTGTCTCATCACTTGTTAAAATCTTGTATTAGCTTAAGGAAATCAGGAAATGTGAGTGGTCTTGTGGCTGACTATGATGTAGTAGTTTTTAGCGCATCTATTTTTTTGTGTGTGTGTGATAGCTGTTTTCATGGTGAAGGACATAGAGAAAATGATGAATTAGTCTTCATTGAATGTTACCATTCTCCTGATTTGACTGACATCTATGTTCAGTTCAGTTCAGTCGCTCAGTCATGTCCCACTCTTTGAGACCCCATGAATCGCAGCACGCCAGGCCTCCCCATCCATCACCAACTCCTGGAGTTTACCGAAACTCATGTGCATCGAGTCGGTGAGGCCATCCAGCCATCTCATCCTCTGTCGTCCCCTTCTCCTCCTGCATCCCCAATCCCTCCCAGCATCAGGGTCCTTTCCAGTGAGTTAACTCTTCGCATGAGGTGGCCAAAGTACTGGAGTTTCAGCTTCAGCATCAGTCCTTCCAATGAACACCCAGGACGGATCTCCTTTAGGATGGACTGGTTGGACCTCCTTGCAGTCCAAGGGACTCTCAAGAGTCTTCTCCAACACCACAGTTCAAAAGCAGCAATTCTTTGACATCTATGTAGATGGTGCCAAATTGCAAAGTCCATCCCTGTTTCTCTCCTAAATTGATTGTATACGCAAAGGCTGTAGCACACGGTACATGCCATACAGTGGTGACTTCCTGCACATTATTTGCCTGCCCTTCCCAAGTTCTAGTTCCAGACCATGAATTACTTGACAGGGCATTTCTACTTAACTGTGTCCTTGTCACCCTAAGTCCGTGTGTATAAACCAGTTTACTATCAGGATAATCATTCTCGTGTAGATCCGAGGCCAAAGTCATTTCTTTCTTCTTTGTTTCTCCCACATTCAGTATTAGGTTAACAAGTCCCATTGATTATTTCCTCCTTCATAATATCCTTATTTCTTTCTAGTCTCACTGCTCATTTCCTAGCCTAGATTCTCATCACCTCACCCTGGGGTCCTGCAGAGTACTCTTGCTTCACTGATTCCTTGTGACCTCCTGAGCTCAGATTTCCTGAATCTGGAAGATTCATGCTCAAATTATTTCAAAGACTTTCAGTTCCCTACATGATTAAGGCCAGATTTCCTCACTTAGTATCAAGAGACCACCATGATTGGATCCAGCCGCAGTGTCCTATTTTCCTCCCAACCTGTACAGTCTTGTCTGCTCATGGCTCCCAAAACTTCCCTATCTCCATCCCTGCTCCTGACTTTCCTGCATGGATTCCCACCACCCTCCTCTCAACTCAATACCTCCTGTGCCTCAAGGACTAGTCAAGTGACACTCTCACTGGCCACTAACCCATGCTGACCTTTCCTTTCTCTGAGCTTTATAGAACTTTGTGACAACATTTGACACTTCCTTGTTATCTTTTTGTGTACTGATCTCCTCAACTATATTGCGAGCTCTTTTAAACAGACTTTACAGTCTGATTCTTCAGAGACAAGCCTTGCACCTCAAGTATTTTAATGTATCCTAGAGGATATCTTTAAAGACCTGCAACAATATTAGTCTTGTCTTTTTATTACAGATTTGCCAATCCAGATTTATTTGTCCTCATAGACGAGTATAAACAAAGAACATCTGCCAACTGCATAGTAGTAATTGGCTGCCCTTCCTGTCACTAAATTATGTAGCCCAACCAGTGAAGGAGGGAGAGGAGATGGGAAATGAAGTGATTTAGTGCCCCTGTGGTTTCACTAAGTGTTTCTTCGCCAATGAGAGGGTCAGGGTCCCACTTAGTATTTAACAATGTGGAAGACTTTAGTAGCTGCTCCATTTACACTTCGTTCAAGACTGATTTTAGATGTTAGAACAGCTAACAGAATTGGCTGTATCTGTGTATATGTGTGTTTGTGTGTTCAACTCTGATTCTGAAAATGCAAGAAATACACTCCCTAAAATTTTAGAAGAGGAAATAGGTTGATTAGATGTCTAGGACTTTTGCATAACCAGCATTTCCCAAAGTATGGTCCAAGGAATGCTTGTCCCTTGAAATGTTGCATGAAAAGAGGGTTCTGCTGTCAAGTAGATTAGAGAAATGCTAAACCCAGTTGTTTTTTGCAATTAATAAATTAAAGACACCATAAATCCTGCAGCCAGAACTTGATTTAACTGAGCACTTCTTGAATGTGTTAGATTGTGGAGCTTTTTTATTTCCCTAGTGTTTGGTTGTTGAAAGTCCAGATTCTTCTTTCTGTTTCGAAATGGGAAGGTAAAGGAACTCTGGGCCCAGATCCCAAATGGCAGCACTAGACTGGGCTCAGGGTTGGCCTCCCCTTTAGATGAGGCATTTGCTCTCTCATCAGCCACAGTCTCTTCCTCTCCTTATTGTATTTCAGTATTTTGTGTTTTCTGCCTGACCCCTGAAAGCATTTGAATTCACGAACCCTGATTCGGGATGTCAATTAGTTGACCACAATAATATTTAAGTGACCAAGGGAGAGCTCCACTTGGATACTAAGAGGGCATCTCAAACTTGACATGTCCAAAACTGAACTCTTAATTTCTCTCTCAAATCTACTCCTTCCCAGTCCCCCTTATCTCAGTAAACAGCAACTCTGTCCTTCCACTGGTAAGGCCACAAACCGTGCAGGAGCCATCCTCGACTGCTCTCTTTTCTTCACACCGCGCGTCCAGATCCTCAGTGAATCCCACTGGTTCTGCCTTCAGGATGTCCTGAATCTGACCACTACTTCCCTTCTCCTCCCCCTCTGCCCTGGTCTGAGCTACCATCATTCCTCACCCAGACTATGGCCATATCCTTCTAACTGGTCTCCCTACTTCTACCTTTGACTAACCTTCAGGTCATTTTTCACAAAGTAGTCAGAGTGGTCCCTTTAAAACTAAGTCAGATCAAGCCTCTCACCTGCGCCCAGGCCTCCAATGGTTTCCCATCGCTCTCCAAATATGTGAACTTGTGACCATTGTCTACAAGGTCATTCATAACCTGGATATATACCTTTCTGGTCTTATCTCCTACCGCGTTCCACGTAGTGCTCCCTGGCATCCTCCTTAGATGTGCCAAGCATGCTCCTAACCTCAGGGACTTTGCATTCTGGGCTCCCTCAGACCAGCTTGCTTTTCCTCCAAGTACCCCCAGATATGCTCACACTCTTGACTCATTCTCCAAACGTACCCTCTTTGGGCAGCCTTCCCCCACCCTCCCCTGTGTATCCTCATCACTCACTGTCCATTTACCTGCTTTTGTCTTCAGAGCATTAACCACTATCTGACATGTTACATATTCACCTGTTTACATTTGTATCCCTTTCCTCTGCTCCTAATCACTGCAGTGCAGGCACCCTGGAAACAGAAGTTTTATTTTGTCTAATAATGTCTCCCTAGCACCTTCTGCAGTCCTGGCATATAATTTAGCTCAGAATATATTTGAATAAGCAAGTGAATGAGAGATTGGCATGGATAGGAAGATTGTGAACCAGGCTCCAGAGGCCTTGGTAGCTGTGAAGGAATGATCATGCAACTGGGAGATGACAGCAAGGAGAGAAAGTAGTATAGTCAGGAGTTGAGTCTCCCAGAAACAGTGGGCTTTGGAAGTAGAGGAGGGATGGTCCAGAAGTGGCAGAAGATACCAGGAGAGCACAGACCCTCCTGCTTGCTGCTAATGGCAACTGTACAGTAGAATAAATGACTTGGGGCTTATGTAGGCAGAGATACCAAACAAAAGCAAAGCAATGGGAGCATTCTGCTTAGATATTAAAACTATTGGTGGGGTGGGAGGTAACTCTAAAATAAGAGTTGTTGTTTCCCGGTCTCCCATAGTACTTATTTTGCAGTAATATTATAGCAAGCTGATTGGGTTTTGTTTGTTTGTTTTGATAATTACCCTTATAATTACATTTTTTAGAGAATTTTTTGCAGTATACAAGACTGTTGAGAGTTTCAGTAGTTTGGGATCAGACCAAGGACCTACATTTTAAAAAAGTTTTTTTTTTAATGTGGAGCATTTTTTAAAATAATTTTATTTATTTATTTTTGGATGTTCTGGTTTTCATTGCTGTGGAGGCTTTTCTCTAGTTGGGGTGAGCGGAGGCTGCTCTCTAGTTGTGGCGTGCAGGCTTCTCATTGCGATGGCTTCTCTTGTTATGGAGCGCAGGCACGAAGGGACACGGACTTCAACAGTGGTGGGGCATGGGCTCAGGAGTTACGGCTCCCAGGCTGTAAGTGAGGCTCAGTAGAGGTGGGGCATGGGCTCAGTGGTTATGACTCCCAGGCTCTAAGCGAGGCTCAGTAGTGGTGGGCATGGGTTCAGTGGTTATGGCTCCCAGGCTAAAGAGCAAGGCTCAGTAGTGGTGGGGCATGGGCTCAGGAGTTACGGCTCCCAGGCTGTAAGCGAGGCTCAGTAGAGGTGGGGCATGGGTTTAGTTGCTCTGAGGCATGTGGGATCCTCTGGGATAAGGGATCAAACCCGTCTCCTGCACTGGCAAGCAGATTCTTTACCACTGAGCCAACCAGGGAAACCCAGATCTACATTGTTTAAAGTGAAGCCTCTGTTTGGAGCCAATGCTTATTTTTACTTGAGTCGTTATCAAACCATTTCAGAAGATCAGATACTGTTGCTCCAGGAACTTGGAATTTGGAATGAATTATTATCAGATAGTGTTAGTTGCTCAGTCGTGTCCAAATCTTTGCGATCCCATGGACAGTAGTCTGTCAGGCTCCTCTCTCCATGGGATTTTCCAGGCAAGAATGCTGGAGTGGGTAGCCATTCCCTTCTCTAGGGGATCTTCCCAATCTAAGGACAGAACCCGGTTATCCCACATCACAGGCAGATTCTTTACCATCTGAGCCACCAGGAAAGCCCAGTTACCAGGTGAGTACCTATTACTAGAGTGAATTGTTATCGCTCTACTGAGTTAGATGTGAAAGGCACATAGGAGTTAATCTGTTTGTTTAATGAAAAATCAAAGAAAAAAAAAACAGCTATCCTTATAATGATTTAAAGTTTACAGAAGCTTAGAGATCATAAAATAAAGAACGTTTTAAGGAAAAAAAATAAGTCATAAGAGGCTGGTAGTTAATCTTCTTGCCAGTGTTTAATAAAATATATATTCAATATTATGGTCAGTGATTACAACTGATAGATTTCAATTACATGGATATCTAAAAATGTTTCCTGGGACTTCCCTGGTGGTCCATTGGTAAAGACACCACATTTCCATTGCAGGAGCATGGGTTCCGTCGCTGGTTGGGGAACTAAGATCCCAGATGCCGTGTGGCACAGCCAGAAAAGAAAAGAATAAAGTATTAATAGTAAGAAAAAAAAGTTTCCTACACATTGTCTACAATAGTTAACAAAACAAGCCATGACCCATTCGGTTAACGTCCTCTGGTAGCATGGGACGCTGCCCCAACAGTGATTCAGTGGGCCTCAAGTAACCATGGTCTGGTTTACCACTACGTAACTACCCAGTTCTGATATCAGCAGCATCTGCTCTATTTGCAACTTTAATTACTAGTGAAGAAGATGTCTAGAAAACCGGAAAGTAAAAATGTTCCTCATTAACAACTCAACTTTGTGTACAGGGTTTTCATAACAAGTTTTATTCTTGGACAAACAGATTGATAAAAATATCCCCCAGCCTATACACAAACTGACTTGGAATATTTTCCTTCCAGTTGAATCTCTGAAGTATCTTTTTCACATAGCTTTGCTAAACCAAGTTACTGCTTTGAAATATAGTATCTTTATTTTCTGAATATGAAACCTATTTCCATCTTTGGATTGTGAAAAATATAATGTTCCCCAAACAAAAATATTCTCAGTTCTGGAGAGGAAAATTCAAGCATTCTTGATTTATATCTAACTTCCAGTTTAAATCATCTTCAGTCTTATCAGTGAGGATGAGTATAATTTGAAATCTGCCAGTATCTAAATAGAAAAATTTTAGAATTCAGTGGATCCAGGGATTTGCCAGATAACCCTGGAACCCAGCTCTCAGTTCAGAGAGAAATGCTAAAGTGAAAAGTGAAAGTGAAAGTCGCTCAGTCATGTCTGACTCTGCAACCCCATGGACTGTATGGTCCATGGAATTCTCCAGGCTAGAATACTGGAGTGGATAGCCTTTCCCTTCTTCAGAGGATCTTCCCGACCCAGGGATCAAACCTAGGTCTCCTGCATTGCAGGCAGATTCTTTACCAACTGAGCTATCAGGGAAGCAGTGTCTTAACCAGAGTGAGACTGATATATAAAGCCCTGGGTGCCAGGTTAGTTTAAATTCCTGACTTGCTTCCAAGTTAGCCTTTTGGTGATTCCAGTCATCCCAAGGAACCTAGCTTTTAAGACTTAGGACCAATGTTGATGGGAAAAATAGTATCTGCTTGCAAAAAGTCACATTATGACCAACTTTTGTGATTTAGGTGCATTTTTAAAATTGGATGTTCTGAGAAGTCTGAATATTAGGCACAGTTCATGAATAATAGAACAATACCAGCAACAGCTGCTTTCTCATGAGTTCTCACTATGGAAGGCTGAAATATGATCACTATTTCAGAGAACTAAACTTTGGTATAAAGTGGTGGATATTCTGGCCACAGCTAATGAGCAGCTAAGTCAGGATTTGCTCCCTGGAAGCCTGATTCTGGAGTTCCTGTTCTTGACCACTCCACTTGTATGCTCTGTAGTAGGGCTGGATGAGCAGGAATGTCTGGGGAAAGGGCCTTCTGTACTTGTCTAAGTGAACTTTATAACACAGCATTTGTCAGTTACCCTTGAGTTATGTATCGCCTCCTCATTTTTTCGCTCAACAATAGCAGTGCTTTTTCACGTCCTCATTGGCCTGGGAAACAATAGACCAGAAAGTACATAGATGAAAATATTAATAATGACTGTGAAGTCCTGGTGTTAAAGGTGAATTTTGTAGTTTGTGCTTTCCTGAATGTTAAATTTTCTGGACTTACCCTACATGTATTGCTTTTGGAGTGAGAAGTTCCAATCGTTTATTTGTTTACTGAAAACTACAGTTAGCCTTTTCTATGAAACGAAATGAGCAGCCCCACAGATTTCTTGCTGTCCCCACCATTTGGAGATTGCTGTCAGCGCTGCTTGATGTTTACGGCATGTGTTCAGTCCGTGTCGAATGTGCTGAAACTGAGACCACTGGAAGGAAATTTCCCACCTGGCACGTAAATACTCATTACCCACAAGTGATTGAGAACTCATTGTTATCCCAGAAAGAATCTGTTTGCTGCTTGCCCTGGTATGTTTGCCAAAGCACTTTGGTTCTCTCCGCCTGCCTTGGTTTCTCACTTACGGAATTATTTTATTACCTTCTGGCTGGTTTGGGTTAGCCTGTTTGTACAAGCAAGTCTGTCCATCCGTCAGAGCCAAAATGAATACTGCCTGCTAGGTTCTTAGGCATAACATTAAATGGAGAGAAGCGCAGTATAATCAGTTATGAACCCTGGAGAGTTTCATTCGTAGGTCATTGACGAGGTCTGGGAATCTGTTGTTTGCAGAAGCTTCCTCAGGAGGTTGTTGTTCACTGAGGCTGGGACACAATCACTCCTACAGAACACATTTCAGGTATTTCACTAGGACTATAAAAACATCATCCCAAAGGACCATACATCAACAAAACTGCTTTATTTGACTTTCAACGTGGACACATAGAAAAAATTACCATCTCTCTGTTTTAGTAATTCTCCTAGGTTGTGTCAGGGGAGTGTGTAATTTCCTCGGTTCTGTCTCGTCACAACAAGAATTTGAAGTGATGGACGTTAAAGCTCTCAGTGTGTCACACAGCGCTCGGACAGATCAGTGTTACAGCTCTGTGTTACAGCTCAGTTTTATTTAGAAAATAAAGGAAAATACATCCTCGAGGTGTGAGGGCATGCCGACCCAAAAGACGTAAAGAGAAGAGAGAGAGAGAGGGAGAAGAGAGAGAGCATGCGCCTGAGAGAGGCAGAGACCCCCGGCCCTTTGGCTCCTCTTTTATGTTTTTCCTCCTCCCCCCGGGCCTGCCCTGTGTAACTTGGGCTAGCCAGGAGAGCTGTTTGTTCTACCTGAGGTCCTCACTCCAGTCCTTGGACCCTCCTTTGTCCTGTTTTCATGGGCTTTCCCTTCCTTGTCTTTTGCTGCTAAGTTGCTTCAGTCGTGTCCAACTCTGTGCGACCCCGTAGACGGCAGCCCACCAGGCTCCCCCATCCCTGGGATTCACCAGGCAAGAACACTGGAGTGGGTTGCCATTTCCTTCTCCAATGCATGAAGGTGAAAACTGAAAGTGAAGTCGCTCAATCGTGTCCGACTCTTAGCGACCTCATGGACTGCAGCCCACCAGGCTCCTCCATCCATGGGATTTTCCAGGCAAGAGTACTGGAGTGGGGTGCCATTGCCTTCTCCGTTCCTTGTCTTTTAGCCACTGCCTTTCTGGACTCCGTTTTTCTATTCTAACTACCTAACAATTGTAATTAAAATACCTTCACAAAAGTAAAGGAAAGCCCCATGCATGTTGTGCCAGCCTTCTTGACCTCAAATCCTAGTTAAAGAGCAGATTTTGTAATAATGGGAATAGCCACGTTTGATGAGGTTTCAGGGAAATGGATGCTGTCATGCACTACTGCTTGGCATGTTAATTAATTCTGCTTTTCTGGAGGGAAATTTTGCAGTATGTATCTAAAGTCTTTTTAAAAATCAAACCACAGGACCTGGTAGCTCAGCTGCTAAGAAATGCATTCTAAGGAAACAACCAAAGATACATGTAAAGATTTCTGTGCAGAGATGTTTGTCAAAGTATGTTTATGGTATTAAAAAATTAGAAGTAATCTAATATTCAACAAGGAGTTTATTTAATTACCTGACTCATAGCCATACAGTGGAATATTGCACAGCTATTAAAAGTGTTTTTAAAATGTTTAAAGCTTTGAGAAAATTATATGTTGTTACATGAAAAAGACCCACGTATTGCATTGAAAATATAGTATATTTCCAATTTTATTTTTAAGGATCAAGAGTATATGTTCATTTAAAAAGCTGAAAGCAAATATACCAGGATATTGGAAGAGTTTATTGCTGGTTGTGGGTGGGTTTAGTTTCTTTTTTTCCCCTCCCCTCAAATTTCTGCAGTGGACGTGTATTGCTTCTATAGTCAAAAATGTTTATTTTTAAAGGTTATATTTTATGGGTTAGTGTGCATATGTATGTAAACATATATGTGTTTAAAACAGTATATAGAATATAGTAAATACAATATAAATGTCATCTATTTTAATTACAAAATTGTAAGCCTTAACTTTCATCAAGAGGCTTTTTAGTTCCTCTTCACTTTCTGCCATAAGGGTGGTGTCATCTGCACATCTGAGGTTATTGATATTTCTCACAGCAATCTTGATTCCAGCTTGTGCTTCTTTCAGCCCAGCGTTTCTCATGATGTACTCTGCACAGAAGTTAAATAAGCAAGGTGACAATAAACAGCCGTGACGTACTCCTTTTCCTATTTGGAACCAGTCTGTTGTTCCATGTCCAGTTCTAACTGTTGTTTCCTGACCTGCATATAGGTTTCTTAAGAGGCGGGTCAGGTGGTCTGGTATTCCCATCTCTTTCAGACTGGCATCTGGTCCCATCACTTCATGGGAAATAGATTGGGAAACAGTGGAAACAGTGTCAGACTTTATTTTGGGGGACTCCAAAATCACTGCAAATGGTGATTGCAGCCATGAAATTAAAAGACGCTTACTCCTTGGAAGGAAAGTTATGACCAACCTAGATAGCATATTGAAAAGCAGAGACATTACTTTGCCAACAAAGGTTCATATCTGGTCAAGGCTATGGTTTTTCCAGTGGTCATGTTTGGATGTGAAAGTTGGACTGTGAAGAAAGCTGAGCACCAAAGAATTGATGCTTTTGAACTGTGGTATTGGAAAAGACTCTTGAGAGTCCCATGGACTCCAAGGAGATCCAACCAGTCCATCCTAAAGGAGGTCAGTCCTGGCTGTTCATTGGAAGGAATGATGATGCTAAAGCTGAAACTCCAGTACTTTGGCCACCTCATGCAAAGAGTTGACTCATTGGAAAAGACTCTCATACTGGGAGGTATGGGGGCAGAAGGAGAAGGGGACGACCAAGGATGAGATGGCTGGATGGCATCACTGACTTGATGGACGTGAGTCTGAGTGAACTCTGGGAGTTGGTGATGGACAAGGAGGCCTGGTGTGCTGCAGTTCATGGTGTCACAATGAGTCGGACATGGCTGAGCAACTGAACTGAACTGAACTGAAGCCTTAACTCCATAAGATTTAAAATTAAATGAATATGAAGTATATACCAGATGGGACACTTAAAGCAAGTTTTTAAAAACATTTTTGAGATGCTGTGAGCAAAACCTGTGCCCCTCTTTGCCCTCTAACTATCTTTATTTATCTCATAGAAATTTAAGCATGTTTTCCAGAAAGTGGGAACTTGGACACTGTATATTATTATAGCAAATATTTGTTCATTCTGTCAGCAAATATTTATGAGTACATATAGGCAAAACATAGATATATCTGCTCTGAGTTTACAAGGGTAATCAAACCAACTCTGCCTTAAATATACATATAAAAATGTTTATATGATTTTTTTTTGCTTGTATTGTCAGCAAAATCTTGAGTGATTATCATACAGAAAATCTTTGTCTGTTCTGGGTCATTTTAATAGCCTTATAGAAAAGTACAAATTAACTTGACCTTAGTGTCCTTTCCTAGTCATCCAGAACTGTTCTCCTGCCTCTTATTAACTCTGCACATTCCAGAGCCTTTGCTCTTGAAATGGGCTTCGTATTTGTCCCTTTTATTGCCATTTGGTTGTAAGTGCTGTGATGAGGTATGATCATAGTTGCTGGGTTTTCAGTATTGCGGCATGTTTGTGAGTACAGGTAGGGAGCAAGCCCACAGGTAATTTCTGGTTCTAGTGTTACTGAAAGGCAACCATGGGAATGAAAGAACTGTTTATTCATATCCCTTTAACACTTCATAGTCAAGATTGCTGAACTCCTCTTGGCTATAAATGGACCACTCAATGGGCCATGATTGTATTTCTTACAATGCAGGGTTTCCAACAACAGACAGCTTCAATGTAGGGCCATAGCTGTTGGCTCTTAACAAGCTTGTGTTTCTGTGCAGCAAGAGTGAAGAATGTGATGACTGTTGGTTCTTCCCTCAGGGTTTCCCAGGTGTGCTGTGTGGAATTTTCCCAGCCGTTGTGTCTAAAGTTTTCTACTTTCATTCATCTTAGTGGTGCTTATATGGAGATTTATTATTAATGTAATTCTGCTGTCTTTCAGTGAGAGCAAGATAATCATTACTATAGAGAAAGCGGTAGAATTAACTGCTTCTTCAGTCATGGCCTTCTGGCTTTGGTGATTTTGGTATTGTATGCTATTCCAAAAAGAATAAAAATAGTCCCTTTAAGAACATGATTAAGAAGACACCAGGCAAGACCGTGAGCCTCTTTTGCTGTAGGCATTCACGAGATACGCAGTGTGCATCACTATCCACTGCTGTTGCTTCCCACTGGCAAGTATCCAAAGGCATCTGTCTCCACTCACTTTGCCAGCTTTCTCAGTAAGCTCTGGTGCTCCGGTCATGAGATGGTGCTGACTACAGTCGCTAGATTGACCAGGTAACATAATGGCCTTGTCAGATATGGCTTCTCAGCTTCCAAAGGGCACCCAGGTGTTGTACACCTGTAGAGTATTTGGACACATCTTTCTGTGGAAATAAGAATGCACAAGATTCCTAAAAATTTTTTCTTACATCATTTGTAACTGAGCTGTTAGCCACCATTTATGGAGTGCCTGCTGTGTGCCAGTGTATGGTAGAACTGTCCATACACTGGGTGTCAACTCAGTGACTTGCAGTGTCTTCTAAGGTAGACTTTAACATCTCCATTTTGGAGATAGAAAACACTGAGGCTGAGAGAGGTTCATGATTTGCCCTCTGTATTTACATGGTAAATAGCACCATGGGGGTTTGTATGCTTGTCTATGTGACTGCAAAACTACATTCTTTTCTCTTCATCAGACACTGCATTCCTGAAGTAGAGCTAGCTGACTTGCTCTTAGTTCTGGAAACTTGGAAGCAAACCTCATGGTTGCACCCTATTTAGGAATGCTGTAAACTTATTTTTGTTTTATTCATTTCTGCCCCTCTGTTTCCATGGAAGGTTGTGTTCAGTTAGTCTTAAGGTTAACACTACTTGAAACTGCTGTTGTTTTTTGTCATCTAATATTGTATTGTTGCTGTTGTTCAGTTGCTAAGTCATGTCCGATTCTTTGTGACCTCAGGGACTGCAGCCTGCCAGACTCCTCTGTCCCCCACCATCTCCCTGAGTTTGCTCAAATTCATGTCCATTGAGTCGGTGATGCTATCTAATCATGTCATTCTCTTACCACCTGCTTCTCCTTTTGCCTTCCATCTTCCCCAGCATTGGGGTCTTTTCCAGTGAGTTGGTTCTTTCCATCAGGTGGCCTTCAGCTTCACATTCAGTCCTTCCAATGAATAGTCAAGGTTAATTTCCTTTAGGATTGACTGGTTTGATCTCCTTGCAGTTCAAGGGACTCTCAAGAGTCTTCTCCAGCAGCACCGTTTGAAAGCATCAAGTATTTGGTGCTGAGTCTTCTTTATGATCCAACTCTCATATCCATACCTGACTGCTGTAAAAACCATAGCTTTGACTGTATGAACCTTTGCCACATGATGTCTCTGTTTTACTTTGTTTTTTAATTATTTCTTTATGTTTGTTTGCTTGTTTAAATTTTTGGCTGTGCTGGATCTTTGTTGCTGCATGCCGGCCTTCTCTACTTGTGGTGAGTGGGGAGCCACCCTGTAGTGGAGGTGCAAGGACGTCTCACGTGGTGGCTTCTCTTGTTGAGAAGTACAGGCTCCAGGGTGCCCAGGCTTTGGTTGTTGTGGCATGTGGGCTCAGTAGTTGGGGCTCACGACTTCCAGAACTCAGGCTCAGTAGTTGTGGCACATGGGCTTAGCTGCCCCACGGCATATGGGATCTTCCGGGACCGTGGATTGAACTGGTGTCCCCTGCATTGCAAGGTGGACTCTTAACCCCTGGACCACCAGGGAAGCCCTGTTGTCTCGGCTTTTTAATATGTTGTCTAGGTTTGTCATAGATTTCCTTCTAAGGAATAAGTGTCTTGATTTCATGGCTACAGCCACCATCCACAGTGATTTTGGAGCCCAAGAAAATAAAATCTATCATTGCTTCCACTTTCTCCCAGCAATCTTGACATCTAATACTAGCTTTGACTTTAGTGGCTTCCCTGGTGGCTCAGAGGGTAAAGCGTCTGCCTGCAATGCAGGAGACCCGGGTTCGATCCCTGGGTCGGGAAGATCCCTTGGAGAAGGGAATAGCAACCCACTCCAGGGTTCTTGCCTGGAGAATCCCACGGACAGAGGAGCCTGGTGGCCTACAGTCCACGGGGTCTCAAAGAGTCAGACATGACTAAAATGACTTAGCATGCATGAAGAGTTGGACATGACTGGGCGACTTCACTTTCACTTTGACTTTAGTAGAGGTCAGTATTTAAAAGCTTGGAGTCCAGAGGAGAATCTTGATTTCCATTCCAACTCTAATACTTACTCTGTGTCATTAACCTCACTGAGGCTCTCTGTCTGTTCAATCAGCCATAAAATAAATTGAATAACCATTATTTAAAAGCTTTTGATGAAGATGGCATGAAATAATCCGTGTAAGAGACAGGGATATAGAAAGCACTGAATATGAACTATCATGATTGTCATCATCATCAACACTACAAAGGTTACTAGTATCACTGGAATAGTGTTGCTCTGTCAAAATTAGAAAAACTAGAACAGAGACAAGCCTAATCATCAAAAGCTTGAATAAGAAAATAATTTTGAAGTTTATAAATCATTTTGGGTATCTGTCTTTGAAAATAGTTTATATAATTCATGAACAGAAAAATATTATAGCTTAGATAAACTCATCAGATGAGCAGTTTCAGTGGAGTTAACATTCAGAGAGCAATGGTCTCTTTAATACTGTTTTGAATTTGTATGGAAAGTGAGTCTATACAGAAATTGGTAGCCACCACCTACCATTTTTCCAGCAGCTCTTTTACATCTCTAAAATGAAATTATACAAGAGCCCAGACAAGCCAAGAGATCCATTCAGCAGTTCTGTGGACTTTCATTTTGAGAGTCGCGTTTCTCTCTGCAGGAGTTGCGACTAAACCAGTCAGCTGTTGTTAAATGTCCCTTTGTATGTCTGTTTACCCACATCTTTGATACCACATAAACCAGACTGTAGTCATGTCAACAGATTTCCGCTTGCTACCCAGGAGGTATTAATGTTAGTGGGTATTACCCAGGGGACTAACTTTTACCAATTGAAAGAGCGGCAGTGAAATATGCACTCAACTCCTGGTTTTAAGCTAAGTGTGCATCAGTTTTCTCTGAGCTGGGCGAACAAAGGATGGGTGAGTACTTTCACCTTTTCTGTGTGTTCCAAGTTCCTTAAAAATGCTGACCTGGAATGAACCTAAAGTTCATCCTTTGTCACAAATGGCACCACACTATTCAGAGGGATTGATAATGGGGGAGAGCAATGCATGCGTGGGGGCAAGGGTACATGGGAAATCTCTATACCTTTCTCTCAGTTGTGGAGCTAAAACTGCTCTAGAAAAAAAAAAGTCTTTAAAAAAATACAGTGACCTGGAAATTAGTTGTAATTTTAGTATTTGAAAGGAAACTTGATTTTAAAAGAACAATGAACAGATATATGTAATCCTTTATTTAACCTTCTTATATAATATGTATAACACCTTGAGGGTAGATGGCATGTGTTTCCAAGTCACCGTGAAAGAATATGAAAATAGACAGCTTGTGAAGAAAACCAAGTATAGCACAAGTTATGATCATAAAGGAAATGTGAAGATTTAATTTTTGTTACTGAAGATGTTACCATATTATTAATACATTTTTTTGTGTTCTCCATTGACCAGTCACAGCTTTAAATCTAATAAACAAGAGCTTAATTCACCAGATGTTAACTCACCAGTAGTTTTCATTTTAAAAGTTAAGTCCTTATTTTAAAATGTTTTCAAAAGTTCTGTCTTATTGGAGCTATGATTTTTATAATTCCAAGATGAAACTAGAAGGGAGTTTTATACCTGATCTTGTGTTAATGATTGCTGAGAGACCATTCTCTACAACTTAATAAAAGAGATCTAAAAAATTCTAGAGATTGCCTGGCTACAGTATGCAGGGCCTTGTGCTAGAGGTCAAGAAAGTGGGATACCAAGATGAAGATAAGTCTGTTCCTACTTTCATGGAGCACACAGTTGAACTCAAGTCCAAAACTGAGTATGACAGATTTGAAAACTGTCTTCTTCATATCTGCCCATATTAAGAACATACCATTCACCTACTTAGGTATCTCATTAACATAATGAGTGATTGTGTGTCCTTATGTAACTTCAGGGATGTATTTTTGACTTTTATTTAAAAACCACGAGTTTGAAGCCAATTCTTAAGGTAGTCGATTAATTTTTTATTATCAGATAGATGATAGGTTCGAATAATGTACAAATATACAATATACTCGGAGAAGGCAGTGGCACCCCACTCCAGTGTCTTGCCTGGAAAATCCCATGGACGGAGGAGCCTGGTGGGCTGCAGTCCGTGAGATCGCGAAGAGTCGGTCGGACACACTGAGCGACCTCACTTTCACTTTCCACTTTCATGCATTGGAGAAGGAAATGGCAACCCACTCCTTTGTTCTTCCCTGGAGAATCCCAGGGATGGGGGAGCCTGGTGGGCTGCCGTCTATGGGGTCGCACAGAGTCGGACATGACTGACGTGACTTAGCAGCAGCAGCAGCAACAACATACAATATACTGCAGAAATTTGTTTAAGAGCTTTTGGCTTCTTTATTATCATTATGAAAAGTAAATGAAATAGCTTATTTTGGGGGCCAGTTACATTTATACTAATCAGTTGGTAATTTTATAAATCACGCCTTCCTTTTCCAGTAATATATACTGAGTTAGTGATAGTTGAAGGAGAAAACTTAAAGTGTGACTTTAAACAGTTTTTCCAAAAAAGAACTTAAGAGCATCTGTGGTTATTTTGATAAGGTGTGCACCCAGATGTCCCCTGATAAGCAGGAAACTCTGTGGCCCTTAGGGAGATTGTCTGGCCCCTCCAGAATAAGGGGTCCCCAGGGCCCTATGAAGAATCATTAAATAGCAGTTTAAAGCACTGAGTTTTTAAATTCAAGTTAAAAGTTCAAATCTTGGATTCTCCATTTATTAGCCTTGTGATATAGCACAATTTAATCTCTTAAAGCCTCAATTTCCTCACAGTGGTAATAAAAATATCCATTTATTACTAAGATAGATAGAGTTATCTTAATAAACATTTTTATGATTCTCTGTACCTTGGAAAATCAACAAAATTTGGGTTTGGATTATCCACTAATTTGAAATGTGTTGTTCAGCCGCTAAGTCATGTCTAACTCTTTGTTACAACAAGTTTGAAATAAATGAACCTCTTACTTTTCTTCCCTAATGCAAACTTTTGTGAAATTGAGTGGAGAAAACAGCTAATATTGTGTTCTCTGTGACAGGTACTGCAGTAGGTATTTTACAGATTCTCTTCTGGTTTGTTTCGTCACTAACCTTTCTGACCCACAGAATCCCAGCTACACTTTAAGTATCCCCAGGTCTCTATAGAGACAAAACTCATTTTTTTCTCACTTTAAATATCCTAAATTGATTTCCGTGTCTGTAGCTTGATTTGAATATTAGGTGATTTCGTTTCTTTCACCTGGCTAAGTTCCTGAGTTAGTCCTTTATTTCTTGCCTACGTCACTGCTAAGGTCAAGTTCCTTTCCAAGTTTTCAATTTCTTACTGTGTGTATTTGTTATAGGGGGTAGGGAACGGGGACCCGAAGGCAATGAATGTGTGTTTTATTGCCCAGACACCTGCATGTATGAAAATAGAGAGGCGTCCTTATGTTACATAACCTCTGAAAAACTTCACTATACATTAGAGAGAGAATGAGAGTAAAAAAGATAAATAACATTTTGGTCTGGTTATAAGAAGTTTTCAACTTGCATATGCCCTGAAAGGGCCATGGGAACCTCTAAGGTTCATGGACAACCTTTTGAGAACCACTGCTGCAGAAGCTAGAGGGATGAGGAGGGTGAGTAACAGTGGGGTAGGAACTTTGACTTCTTTTATATATTTCTATTCTGTATTTGAATTTTTTATAATGAGCACATTTTACTTTTATTATTTTTAAACACACACACACAAAATGAAAGGCTGTGAGGGTGTCCTAGAAGGTAATACGATTTTTGCTTCAACCACAGCAATAATTCTCATTTTAGTTCCTGTTACATACATGATCTCAGAATAAACCTAAATTTCATATTTAGCTTATATGTTTTAAATAGGGTCCCATCCAGAATACTAACATGAACAATAATGCAAGTCCCAGGTCATTTGTTCCCTTTGTTGTTAAAGATCTGAACACACACCGCCTGTTTTTCTCTTCATAGTCTGCCTTTGCTTCTGACTCCCACAAAAGGCTCAGACACAGGTATGGATACCAGTCCCGTTTATCATTTTTCCCTGCTAATTGCAGTGAACCTAGGAATGGAAAGAGCAGAGTCCCATTTACTGCTTAAATTGTCCGTGGACACACTGGCTGCCAGATTAGAAGTTCTTGCTGCCCACTGCCCCTTTGTGTTTGGTCACCAAATATCTGTTCTGATTTCTTCTGCTTCCTCACAAATTAGAAAAATAAATCTTCCATCCCAGTTATTCTCTTTCTAGTAAGTGACTTAAAAAAGCAATCAGATACGGTTTTAAAAATTTACAGTCAGGCTTCTTATTTTCAAGATTACAGAAATAATCAAAAGTCTGAATAGAAATTAGAATAATTTGGCTCAGGTCTAAGTGTAACTTGCTTTATGAAGAAGCAAGCATTAATCTGACAGTTTTCCAATGAGATAGGAAAAACAGAGATCTTAATAGGTAAATAAAATCCAGCTTTGTGTATTGAAACAATGAAATGTTATAACTAGAGTAAAAATGTTACATTTTTCAGCCTGTATTTAAATATTAATTCCATTGGATTATTTCTTTAATGTCTTTCAGATTTATCCCTTTGTATAAAGTGCTTAAATTCTTCCAAATACAATGTATATTTTTGTACTAAAAAAATTAAGAAAAAAATTAAAAATCATCTGTAATTCCACCACCTCTGTACAGCTACTGTAACATCTGGAATATATTTTGATTATAAGCTTAGCATCATCATATTCTACATATTTTTTATAGCCTGATTATTTAGTTAACCAAACACCATGACTATTTTTTTCATATCAATAGACCAAAGTTCATGTTATCATTTTTAATCATTGCATGGTATTAATACTTCCTCAAAAATCTGTACCATTCTCATATATATTAGATTTTTTTACTATAATAAGATAATGCTATAGTAAGTGTATCTGTTCCTGTATCTTTCCATACTAGTCTGATTACTTCCTTAGAGTAAAGACTTAGCTATAAGATTACTGGGTCAATGAGGCAGTACTTTTTTCTCCAAAGACTTTTTAATAAAATTGCAAAATTCCTCTTTAAAAAGTATACCGATTGTATACTCCTTTTCCCCCAACCCGGATCTATTCTTGAATGTAATGGGTTTTAAAAAACCATTATTATTTTGGTTTTCATTTCTTTAAATACCTCTGTGGTTGAAGTTGAACATCTCTTCCAATATTCTGCACAAGTTGCCTGCCCATGTACTTTGTTTGCCTATTTTCCTATTGGAATGTTGTCTTTCTGACCTGTGAATGCTCTTTATAATCTTTGTAAAAGACATCTACTGCTTGTTGAATTGTTTTCTTCTCTGCGTATAAGAATTATATTATTGTAACTTTAATAATTATACTATTATATAACTATAAGGATTATAAGAAATTCTAGAGACTAAATGGTATCATGGCTCTGGGATTTTTGATGTAGACCTTTCTGTGTTTGCTGAAAGAGGAGCAAATATTTCTGTATAAGGCTAGCCATCTAAGTAGTAGGTGTACCACCATTCTCATAAAGTTATTAAAATGTTGGGACTTAGTCCATTTTTTTAAAAATTTACGTGCTCTCTGACTCTTTCTCTAAGACTAAAATCAGTATTGTAGCAGAAATTCACCATCAAATCCACAAGGGAAGGAGACAAAATCCTGTCCTGACACTTTTCTTAGAGTTGTTGCTGCCTTTGGTCCCCTCTGGAACTTGTCATCTTTAACCTAGCTCACTGCTCTTACTGTGTGATGTGTGCGATCTCACCCTCCCGTCCATCCACATGAGGAATGGATTCTCTAACCCTCAGCTGTATTTCCGTGTATTTTCAGAGCATCCACATACTGGAGAGGACTTCTTCCACGAGCACCGAACCCTCTATAAGTCGGCAACTGCTGGAACCAGAGCCGGTGCCCCTCTCCAAGGTCAGTGACACAGTGTGATACTCTCCCAGGTGGCAGGATGCCTGGCCTGGGGCCAGTGGAACAACACCTCTTTCACCTGACTCCCCTAAACTAGTTGTGATGCCCATTGTAGAACTGCTCTTTCTCTTCCTTCCACCTCCACTATGTAGGGTATCTTGCCCTGAGAAGGGAAGAGATGAAAGTGTATTTGCTGAGATTTGCAGGGTTACATACAGATGGCCAGAATTCTCTTTGTTTGGGGCTTCCCCGCTGGCTGAGAAAGTAAAGAATCTGCCTGCAATGCAAGAGACTCGGGTTGGATCACTGGGTCTGGAAGATCCCCTGGAGGAGGAAATAAATTGAAATACGCCAGTCCACTATTGAAATTGAAATACTCCAATCCAGTATTCTTGCCTGGAGAATTCCATGGGCAGAGGAGCCTGGTGGTCTACAGTCCATGGGGTTGCAAAGCGTTGGACACAACTGAGTGACTAACACTTTCATTTCTTTCCACTTTCTCTTTGTTCTAAGGGAAAGGCAAGAGAAATTATTGTCCTTCTCTGTTGGAGAGATGAACTAATATTTCTGTATCGAGGTAATTAACAAAATCACTGGGCCCAGAAGTAACAACAACAGCAACAGCAGGTACCATGCGCTGGGTACCAGGTATTATACTAAGACTTGATTCCATTTACTATAATCCTTATGAGCAGTTCCATGTAGTGTAGATATTTATTACATTTTACAAATACAGGAACCAAGAGTTAGTAACTTGCCCAGAGTCAAAAAAGCTGCTGAGTAGCAGGGCAGGGACTCAAACTTAGACTCGTTTAAACTCTACCCCACCTGCAGGATAAAAGAGTCCCTACCCAGAGGGGCTACTTTATGTTCAGAGTTCAGCACCTTTCTTGCAGCTGGTCTTCCTAGCAGTGAGCTCAGAGGACAACACAAAGACTACTGATGGAGACCTTTTCTGAATCGTGGAAGCTGGTGTTCCCTGTCCTTGGGCTTCCTTTCTCTAAGACTATGGCAACATCTAAATTAATTTATGCCTAAAATGCAAAAATCACAAAAAAAAAGTCGAGGAGACACCATCCTACTTATTCCCATCCCCTGCTCAGTTCCCTGAGATTTTCAGACTCCCCTATTGAGAAACTCAGAAAATAGAAGGCATGGGGATTTTGAATCCAAATACAAAAATAGCACCTTATTTCCCCAAAAGGTTAACTAAGTATGTATAACTGATTCATCCATGTTGCTTTTCCTACATTAAATAGAATCCTTTGTGAAAAGAATGCTCTACTACACTGTTGTATTGTAGAATATGCTACCTCTTTATACTTTGAAGTTGTCACAAGCCATAGACTTTATTCTGTCAGATAGGAGCAGATTGCCACACTAAAATAAGGGAGTTATTAAATTGTTAAAAAAAAAAAGCAACTTAGAAATGAAAACAATCTTATTTCTATTTGAATGGCAAACAGAGGGTGTCTGCTTGGTAAATATAACCAGAAATCTCTTTGAAACCTCAGTTCTCTCTCAAGACTCAGCTAAAGGACAGAGAGAATAACTCCATGTAGGGGTGATGGAGAAGGTGGCTCACCCTGATTGAGCACCCACTTTGGGATCTGGGTCGGACCCTGGCAACATCCATCTCATTACTTCTCCATGCCTCTGCCTGCTTAGATCTTGCTGTGTGTCTCATATTCTTGTGTTTTTGTACAAATACATAACAGCTCTCTTGGGACCCCATGAAATCAGAGAGTCCTGTTCAATCCAGACACCATAGCATCTCACCATCCCTCAGCTCCTTTGAGAGAAGATGGGCTCTCTGGGTTCTGGTTGGTGGTGGAAGAACACTGTTTAAAGTGCAATGGCAAGCCACTCCAGGACTCTTGCCTGGAAAATCGCATGGACGGAGGAGCGTGGTGGGCTGCAGTCCGTGAGGTTGCTACGAGTCGGAGCCGACTGAGCGACTTCACTTTCACTTTTCACTTTCACACATTGGAGAAGGCAATGGCAGCCCACTCCAGTGTTCTTGCCTGGAGAATCCCAGGGATGGGGGAGCCTGGTGGGCTGCTGTCTATGAGGTTGCACAGAGTCAGACACGACTGAAGCGACTTAGCAACAGCAGCAGCAGTCTTGTCTCAGGATTTAGTTCAAATGCTTTGTTTGATACTTTCACCTCCTAAAGCATTTCACATATCCACCACCTACACATGTGCGCCTATAGAATATACTCTTGAGAAAGGAAATGTCTTTTTTTTTTTCCCCAAATGAACAGCCTAGGGCTGTTATCAGGTTACTTTCTGTTTGGGGGTATTGTTATTAGATCAAAGATGTTTTTAAAAACTTCTGTAATAGCAAAAATGTTTGTATATCTGTTTCAAGTACTGATTATGTTAGGGTTTTTTACTCTGTTTCTAATATACATAAACCTATGAATGTTGGTGACTTTAAGAAGAAAATTGATATTAATTGAAATTAGGAATAGTTATTCAATTTTCAGAAAGCAATTTTAGCCTTCTCAAAACAGACCTGGTTTACTGAGGATAGAGATGAATTGTACTAAGTCCTGAGGTAGGATATTTCATTTCTTACACACCTTATTTGTAACATTATCATCAGTATTTATGATTGAAATAGAGTTGTTTGCTCTGGTATTATCCCTTGCTTTTTTGTCTGTCTGACAGTTTATTTAACTATAAGAACTATATTAGGATACTTCTAATTTCTTTTGCTGAGTTTAGTAATGCTCAATCAGAGTGAGTGCAATTTACCTGTTCAGAACTGCTGCATGTATGTTTACAAAATACATTTTTAACTTTTTGCTTTTTCTATCTTATCCACACAGCCCCACCCCTTTTTCCTTCTGTAGTTAAATTCCCAAAGAAGAAAAAAACTGCTGTGATAGAGATCAGTAGTCATAGTTCCATAGGGACAAGCTATTACTACATTCTGAATTTAATTAGGAAAAAATTCAAATAGCATTTGTACTTATTATTAAAGATTTCCATTTTCATAAATAGTGCAGAGTATTTGTCACACATGGAGAGAGAATAAATCAAAGATGAACACTAGCCTTCAAATAAGATAAGATCTAGCCAAAAATACAAATGCTGTTCTTTTGGAGATGCTATCCATGGATAGGGCTACTAAAAATAGAAATATAATTAAATACAGCTGATATCACTCAAAGACCAGAGAGAGTGTTCATGAATATAGGTACACATATGTGCAGAGCTATTCTTTTAATTTCTTGATTACATTAAGGCTTTCTAAAAGAAATCTATAGAAATCTATTAATTTTATGGAATAAAAATCAATCATTTTTATCTGCTTCACTGATGGGAGTGAAAAGCCAAAGATAACTGGACTTTGTATAAGAACCTGCTGTTTTTTTCTATTATTCTCTCATTATTTATAAGGAGTGCTCACCTGGATTGAATTGCAGTTCAGTATTAAAAAACGAATATACCAAAGCACTCTGCTTTGCCCTCCTGATGACAGTGCCTTTTTTGTCCTAAAAATAGGATACAGAGCCTGAAATTGTCTCATCAGAAGTTTGGGGTTTTTTTTAGGTAGGAAGTGGATTTATTTAGAAAGAAATTTTTTAAAAAATTACCATATCTAATTAATGGTTCTGACCAGATCAATCACAGTTTCTGACAGTACTTAAGTAGAGAATCACTTTGTAGGTTGTTTTCTTGTGTACAGGGAAGTTTATAGCTCCTTTAAAAGGTTCTCAATGTCACCAGATAAACACTGGTAGCTGCATTTCTGTGAGGGATGTATTAGTAGTTCGTTCACCAGGCACCCTCAGAGATGACCGAGAAGATGGAGAAATAGCAACGATCTTGGGTTAGTTCTCAGGGGTGGTGGGCTTGGGCTTCAGTCAGGTAGAAGCAAGATGCTGGCTTCAGAAGTCAGGAGTATCTCCTAGGCTTAATGATGTTAGCATGAAGCAATGTTCAGCCACATCTCCTGGAAACAATTTTCTGTGAAAATCCCACTCCATTTACACATATTTGGACTTAAACATAGATTTGACTCAGCCATAGAGCAAGTGGGCTTCCCTGGTGGCTCAGAGGGTAAAGAATCTGCCTGCAATATGAGATACCTAGATTCGATCCCTGGGGTGGAAAGAGCCCCTGGAGGAGAGCATGGCAACCCCCTCCCGTTTTCTTGACTGGAGAATCCTCATAGACAGAGGAGCCTGGCAGGCTACAGTCCACGGGGTCTCAAAGAGTCGGACACAACTGAGCGACTAAGCACACACAGCAGAGGGCAAGCAGCTTCTGAGATGGAAGGAGAAGACAGAGGAAAGAGGCATAGATGGTAAATACGCAGCCCTCTCCCCTCCCATCTCCGTGGCTGATGTCAGGAACTGACTATGGCCCCTTGGCCCCTGGGGCCTCCCAGAGCTTCACAGTCCTGCAGCAGACTCTGGACAGCCACCACCCAGACCCTGGGCTGGCAAGTCCATCTGCCCCAAGATAGTACTCCTTGCCGTTCCTGCTGAAGCCTCTGTGTTATAGTCCAAAGAAGATTGCTGACAGGACACCCCTCAGAAGTCAGCTTCCTGAGTCAGTTTGGGTTAGTTCGTTCTGCAGAGAGGCCTGCCCTGATCTTTGAAGCTGCATCCAGCTTTCTGGAGCTGAGGTGCCCAAGCAGGTTGTGCTGAGAGATTTTGCTTCCCTGCTCCCTGGGCAGGATTGCAGCAGCCATGCATGCCATGTGACCTCATTGTTCCTGCCTCTACTTCTGCTTGAGTGGGCCCCAAGCCTGAGGTCTAGAACACGAGTGTTTGCCAGGTCAGCAGTTACTATAGAGCTGCCTGGGCCCTTGGAAATTACCTGGTCTGGGGATTTTAAAACCCAGGATGTGGCTACAGAGCAGCTGTCCAACATGGAAGCAGACCCAAGGGGAACTGTGGCAGGCTGAAGACAGGCTGCCATCCCCCAGGGCAGGACCACTGTTGCCAGATCTTAGGCTTCCACAAACACTAGAAATCTGGAGTTTTAAAGTCTGAAATCCTCTGATTTTTAAATATTGACAATTCATTTTAAAAAGCTTTTCTTAAAAACAACATAGATGAACAAAACATCTCTTACGGAAGAGGAAACCGTGATTAAGTCTGTTTTTACCAGAGGAGGGTGATAATGTGCACTCAAGAAGCTCAGATTTTTGGCCGTGCAGTCGGGTGTTCTTTCCATGGGCTCCCAAAGGTGTGTGTTTCTCACAATGTGTGTCTTCAAAAGCACAGACTTCTTGGTGGGTATTTGGCCAGAGGGGCATTTTATGCTCACTCAGAAATGTCAGCAGCCTCCCCAAGGGGAAACAGATGCTTACAGCGCTGCTCTTCAGCCTAACAGGTTGTGGGCCACTTAGGCTGGTGCAGCCTTTTTGTTTCTACAGAAAGCCAGGCCCACATGCTAATTGAACGCGTTTCGTCAAGATGATCTTATTTTAAAACTTTAATGTGCCTCTATCCCCAGAGATGAACTGCCTGGAAAAGTGCATTTTAAATATTGTGAATGCAGGCAATCAAAACCATTCTACCCCAGACTTCACCTCTGTCCAACTCATTTCTGATGGCCTGCATTCCTCCAGGTGTACCCAGGAACTCGCTGTCACTTCAGTTATAAGTGCATAGCTGTGTGTGATGTTACAGAATGCTCCAGAATGATATTCATACTTCTGATGGGTTGAGTGTTGTTTCAAAAGCAACTTCTACCTAGGAATTTGCTTTAAGTGTGTCATCAAACACTGAGAAATATGTGATTTGTTTTTCTTCTTTTCTCTTAGGAAGCTGACAGCTGGGAAATTATAGAAGGACTGAAAATAGGCCAAACCAATGTCCAGAGACCAGACAAACATGAAGGTTTTATGCTAAAGAAGAGAAAATGGCCTTTAAAGGGCTGGCACAAGGTAACATTTTCATCACATTCATCTTCATATCATCTTCATAATTAGAGAGGCTCTTACTTGGTGTCATTAAGTGGTTATACAGCCTTATTTTAACCATACAGGCTGCAACCTGTCGTATCTATTTAAGTCAGAGTTCTGTAATGTCTGTAAGCAGAGAAAAAATATTTTACATATTTAAAATCCAGTTTAGACATATTGTTGTGTACTCTGCTTTTTAAACTTAAATTAGGATAAATATGTTCTTATTAAATATTCTTCTAAACCTGAGCTGCTTCAAATGCATGCATGTATTTTATCAGATGGATTTATGCTATATATGCCACCACTACTGAACCAATTTCCTATTGCTATGTGTGAACATGTGTTTGATTTTTTACTGTATGATGTTGTGATGAAGATTCTTACACATGAATTTTCATTTAAGTTCTTGGAGTAAATTCCTAGAATTATTGTTCACCAGTGCAAACTAAAGATGGAAAATCACTTGTCTTGAAAGTTTGTCTACTGCCCTTTAATATATATGGTGTATTTCTCTCTCCCCAACTCCACATAATTTTTCCATCTTCCAGTTTTAATTAGGAAGAAAATATTTTGCACTGTATTGTTGCAATGACCTGAGTAGCAAAAATTCTGGACACTTAGGAGAAGCAAGCTGTCCTCTGTTTTCAAGATAAGCCTTTGGATAGACCACCAGGATCTATCTAGAATCTGGAAGAACAGGTTCATTACTTGCCACATCTGCTGATGGATTTCATCTCAAGGCAGATGGATCTGTGGGTGCAAATGGAGTGGTGGTTGCTGCCCATTGGTTCAAAAATGGAGGTTATGGATTATAACGTCCTTACGGAAATGTGTTTCTTGCAAATTAAGGGAAGGACCTAAAAATTAACAGATGGGAAGTGTTGCCTCAACTCCCCATCTCTGAGGATGGAATAAAAGCAAGTCAAAGAGTCTTCTTCTCTCCCACTTGTCAGAAACCTTGGCAGTCTCCTCAAACCCATACTACTATTCCAGTACCAGGAATCTCTCTTCACCCTTGATCTCTCTTGGATTTTGGTCAACTGGCCTTACACCTTCCTGGAAGCACCTTTGCCTTTCATTCTGACCTTCCCACTTTGCAGTTCCTCACATCAGTGGCCTTGCTTATCTTCTCCCCATGACCATCCTATAGGTTATCTCTGCTAAAATTCTTTGATAGATAGAAATGGAAAAATAGAAGAAAGGGGGGGGGGGGTCAAAGAAACACGGTTATCTGAATTGCTAACTTTAATTTAGCACTCTTCGCCCATGTTTCAGCAAGCTTGGCTGTGGTTCAGAAGCAGCTCTCTCTGCATCTTCCCTTAGAGCATTTTGCTCCAGGAGCAGAAGTAGGTCCTCCCTTGCATCTCCTTTGCTCCTGGTCTGTGATCCTGTATTTTTTCCAGCATCAGTCCATTCGATTGCCCAAGTCATAGGCAATCAAAAAATCAAGTATTTTTCAGCTGTAGAGATTCTTTCTTCTGGTGCTTACTTTTTGCCCCCTAGAACTGTAACAAAGGGGTTACAGTGGCCTTCTGTGAGTTCTGTATAGGGTGTCCCCAGGCCCAACTGCCTGTCACCTCAGCAGCCTAGAGTTCCTAAGTCACATAAAAACTTCCCAGCTGAGTAATTTACCAGCCACAGTAATTTACCTGCATCTGGGGAGACTAGAGGACCCTGGACCCATTATGTAACTGGGTCATGGGAGCTGTTTGTTCCCCTGTCAATTGTCCATGGAAAGGAAATCAACCACAAAGAGCTCCTGAGATTTGTGGATCAAGAATAGCTAGATTCATTTGGACTGGACCAGGAGTATCTTGGAAGAGACAGAAACCACTCCAAATATATATATTTATTCCCCCTTAATAGAGTGTAGAAATAATTTTTAATATGCTTTACTAATAGTGAAATGGAAGTATTTTTCTAAGTGCAGATGCAAGCATATTGATAAGGCTACTCTTTAAACTTTTTATTCATAGCTCCAGTCCACTGGCTTCTATTTACAGACATGGGTATTTTCAGAATTATCGGTGGTAGCTAGGGAAAGTCAAGAATTGACCTCCAAGGTGAAAAAGTAAACAAGTAGCCAAGTTCCTCACAGAATCACTGTGACCTAAGTCAGTTTATTCTCATTTCTTACTTTGAAAAACACCCCAGTGTAGTTCATTCAGAAAGTCCTAGATGTAGGCCCTGGAGTTCCTGCTGCTACCCCCACACCCCCGTTAAGAAACACTGTGGTGATGGGGGAGATCCATGTGGTCCACTGGTTAGAATTCAGCACTTTCAGTGCTGTGGCCCGGGTTCAGTCCCTGGTCAGGGAACTGCGATCCCATAAGCTGTGCAGTACAGCTGAAAAGAAAAGAAAAACTGTGGTGAAAGAGTTCGTCCCCATTGGATTATGTGTAAAAGAACCCTACTAGGTAAATGGTATGGAACGTGAGCTCAGATTTCCTTACCATTCCATGTGACTGGCTGTGGCCAGGTGCACTAAATTCAAATACATGGAAATGGTCAAACGTATTGATTACTAAGTATCAAGCAATATTAGACCCACACTTGTGAATGTTTTATGTAATTCAAAATACTGATAGTAACTGGGGACTGTTTGGTTCTTGCAGCGTTTTTTTGTCCTGGATAATGGAATGTTAAAGTATTCAAAGGCACCACTTGATGTAAGTAGACAAAAAGATTGGTTTCGAATTCTGCTTGAAATGAGTCAACACCGCAGTGTACAAGTGTTGTGCCATAGTTACCAGTTCTGTGTGTTTCTGTGCCTGTAAGACTTAGCAACCTACCAAACTTCCATGTTGCATGGAAGGTGTGTTTTATGCTTATGTTCAAGCTAGCATAAAATCTCAAACTGCTGCATGAAAATTTAACTATTGTAATGTATGCTGTTAAAAACAGAAGCTTAAACCTAAAAGTCACCAACTAACAAAAATCACCCTTTCTGTTTTAGAAAACTCAAGTAGACTTTTTTCCCTGCATTTCTCAATAAACTATGCTTTATGTGCTTTTTCTGAGATTTAGCATGCGTTCTTACTGATTTTTTTTAAGACTTATCTGTGGACTTCATTTCTGTTTCATACATTCCTTTATCTTGAGCATCCCAGCTCTAAAATTATTCCAAATTACTTTTCTTTAATATCAGAAGTTATTGTTTGCATGCAAAACTGGAAAACGCTCTCCTTCTTATCATTGTGTGTGGGAGAAATAACAGAGGGCTCAGATTTCAGTTCTGACCCTAGCTCCTTCATGAGTCAGCTGTGTGTCCTTGGTCAGATGAGGGCAGCCAGAAGATGAGCTGTCTGCTCTGTGCACTCAGTCCCAACTGCCCATTTCCACCCTGCAGCTGTCTGCTAGCTGATTACTTGGGTATATTTGGGGTTGTAGGTCAAAGATGGACCATAGTTATTTTAGGAACCAGAAAAAGTATCTCTTAGGATATAAACTGTGTAATCTAGAGTTACAAAGAATTGACATTATAGTTATGCCAAAACAAGAATGAGATGAATAGTCTTACTTATTGAAATTGCCCTGAAGTCACTGCAACTTCAGCTGTCCTCAAATTAAGGACCTTCAGAAACTTAGCCATTTCCTCTCTGTTCAGGAGGTGTGATCTTCCATCTCCTGTAGATAAATGAGAGTTTACATTAAGCTCACTTCAGTACAGAAACACATCAGATCACATATCCTTCCAGCCTTTTAACCAGTCTTTTGATTTCAGATCCAAAAAGGGAAGGTCCATGGAAGCATCGATGTGGGACTCTCTGTCATGTCAATTAAAAAGAAAGCTCGGAGAATAGACCTTGACACAGAAGAACACATCTATCATTTGAAGGTAAAGATGGCTTCCGAGGTTTCTCTGCCAATATCTGGGGAAATCCTTTGCCTAGACTAGTGGTTAGGCAGGAGACTGGCTTCACCATTACCTGTTCCCCTTTTTCAATTGTTGTAGGTGAAATCCCAGGACTGGTTTGATGCATGGGTCTCCAAACTGCGCCATCATCGATTGTATCGACAGAATGAAATTGTGAGATCACCACGAGATGCTAGTTTTCACATATTTCCTTCAACCTCCACAGCTGAATCCTCACCAGCTGCTAATGTTTCACTTGTGGATGGAAAGGTATGACTTCGTTATATAAAAGTCAGCCCGGAAATTGCTTGGAAGATTATGCAGACATATTTACTGAGTCTCATTTGACAAACCAGGAAGAGAAGGTTGGCTTTGTACACTAACTCTCAGAAGACAATAGTGCCATTTAGCATCAAAGTTAATTACAAGTATAGAATAGATTAGTTGGGAATGTGGATCACCAAGAGAATTAACAGTTACTTTTTCTATGAATGGACTACATCTTAATTTTCAATGGCTTTATAAGCATATTAGAGAGTAGAGTGAACATTTGGTTAATCAATACCTAGAAATCAATGTCTTCCTGGGTGGTAATAAGAAGGCCACAGTGTTTTCAGAAAGAAACTTGCTTTTTTGCCTTGAGCTGGAACACATACATGACCACGAGAGAGACCGGTGAATTTCCCCATGATAAGGCAAGTGGGCTAGAGATTGCGACAGTAACTTAAGTAGCGGCCTATTTGAGACTAGGCACTGTGTTAAGCATTGGACATTCATTCATCTCTACTCTTTAATATAGCCAAAGCTCAGAGACAGTTAAGAATTTTTCCAGAAGACATTATCAGCTGAGTCTTCATCTCAGCTCCATCTGAATCTTCATCTTTGTTTCCAAAATCAGTCTTTTCCATTGTACCAGATTAAGGGAGGCTGAAGTTATTCTTTGGGCTGTTTTTTTCTGTGTTGAAACACTAGAGGTGTTGCCTGTTAAAAACCAAGGTTAGGTCAATGGAACAGGGAGAGAGCTGTTTTTGCCTTTGCTGCAATAATTAGGTTTTCTGAACCATAGCCACATTGCACTACCCAGGATTCTTCCAGTTTCTTACTTGACACCTGATATTGAGAACAGGGACATCTGTGAACAACTGGCTGCCACAGGGAACTGAGTTCAAGTGTGTTTCAGTGAAGGTTCTGCTTTTCTCTGTTTTCCTACATAGGGGTGTATGGACTAATATATAGCCAAGTTTCCTTACCAAGCATTGAAAAACCTCATGGGGTAACTGAAAGACTAATCAAATCAGATTAAATTAAATATAGCTGTATTTAGCTATTGCTGTTTTGATGGAAATTACTTAAGTCATTTTTGTTAAATCCTGTTAATTATATTTGGTTGACCCAAAAGTTCATTCAGGTTTTTCCATAACATCCTACAGAAACACCCAAAAGAACTTTTTGACTAACCCAGTATTTCACAAGGCTCTCAAACATATTTCATTCTGGAATATCTCTCTTCTAGAAACAGGGTGTTGGATTAACCCTGATACTAACTGCTTCTGAAATATAAGGAAATGAATCAGTTGTTGTTTAATCACTAAGTCAAATCCAACTCTTTTGTGACCCCATGGACTATATAGCCTGCCAGGCTCCTCTGTCTGTGGGATTTTTCAGGCAAGAATACTGGCATGGGTTGCCATTTCCTTCTCCAGGGGACTAATGAATCAGTAAATCGGGGTTATTAGGGAACAGGGCACTTACTGAGTAACATACACAAGATGTTCAAGATAGTCCCCAAGATTCTCTGGGCCTCCTGTGTTCTCATCACAAAATGGAATGAATCCCAGAGTTAGTCCAAATTAAACAAGAAATGTAGTCTAGATGGATATTAAATATATATACATATTTAATCATTTGGTTCTTCCAGCTTCTGCCTGTGTCTTTGGCACAGAGTGTTGATAAAAGATGTATTATTTTCATCTCTTGTGTTATGTATTAAATAACTTGGGTGACATCTGAGACTGGAGAACTGAAACCAAATCCTCCCCATTGTTTGCCTTGGAATAAGAAAGGGCTTCGGCTCTGGTTTTCATAGATGTATTGCTCTCATTACAAACAACATACCTCTAAGATCTAACTCGGTGAAAGATGTCCATTACATTTATCAAAATGCAATAAAGAGTGAAAAGAGCTTTTTATCACTTTGCTTGCATTCTAGGCATCAAATGATGAGGTTCCAGAATGTTAATTGCTTTGTGGCCCTGTGCGGGTAATAAATAAGTCTGGATTTGCTAAGCATGCGCATCCTTCACTTCATAATGATTTACAAGAGACACAATCAGTTGTAATTGAATATTAAAGTCAAGTATGGAGTTTTAAAGTTGTTTCAGCTTTATGGAAATAAGTTTCTGCTTTTTTCTTGGAGTGTTTCTCACACTCACGTTAGTATCTACATACTTCATACAACTTTATTTCATATAAAATCTCTTTAATAGAAAGTCTGTGAGCTATAGATAATAATAACTTGCCAAGGCTGCCTCTTTTTTTGCCATGCTGTGTGGCTTATAGAATTTTACTTTGCTGACCAGGGATATAACCCAGGCTCCCGTCAGTGAAAGCGCCAAGTCCTCACCACTGGAGTGCCAGGGAATTCCCAAGACTGCCATTTTATACGTTACAGTTTTCAGTATGCAATGTCATACTGAATATGCAGTTTTCAATATTTTGATCGAAAGGATGCTTGCTGGTGCATAATGTATTTAAGAATCACAAGTGGCTGGTAACACCATGAGTTAGTCATAAGGGTACAGAAAGCTTTCAAAAAGTAAAGGCCTTCATTCGTGAGTTGAGGACTCCAAGAAGGACACTATCAAGTATAACTTAGTGGGTAATTAAAAACCATTGAAAATTTGAGTTGGCAGGTCCTTGCAAATGTAATATTCTTAAGCATTGTCTGCTTCATTGTACAGTGGAGACAGCAGCTTAACGAGTGTTGTTATCACCTATGAATTTTTACTCTCCTGAGCTTGTACCACATTTAGCCAAGAGGCTTCTTCCATATTTTGAGCTTGCCCTTTTCCCCCCCTTTTTAATGTAGTTTTGAGGATGCTAGTGTTCTTTTTAGTCACTTACATGTACTGTTCCTGCCTAACCCTACACATTTTGCTGTTCGCTGTAGGTGCAGCCAAACAGCTTTCCATGGCAGTCCCCTCTGCCCTGTAGCAGCAGCCTCCCTGCAACCTGCACGACCGGCCAGAGCAAGGTGGCAGCCTGGCTGCAGGACTCGGAAGAGATGGACAGGTGTGCAGAAGGTCAGTTCATGCCTGGTGTGGGCTCTCAGCGTGAGCAAACAAGACAGACACAAAAGGGGCAAGTTGTATGGGTCCTGCACCTTTCAGGTTTCTTACCTGTCCATTCTCCTGCACCCTCAGAACTACTGAATCTGGTTTTGCCCTTACGCTGACTCCCACCCACTTCAACCCTCTCAGCCCCTTTCCTTAGCAGTTTCCTCTGGCTTCCTTAGCCTCCCACACCCTGCACCCTGGGGGCGATCACCCAGCTGAGTGCTGCCTCAGGAGGACCCTCCACCCTCTCTCCTGAGAGTCCACTAGGTCACTTACACGGCTGCCTTCTCTGCTGCTCTGTCTGGCCCACGGAACAGTGTGTGTTCCCCAACTACCGGCAATAAATAGCCATGTTATACTGCATCTTTAGCCAGCGTTACCTGGTCGTGGTGTCCCACTCTGGATCAGTTATTGAATACTCTGAACTAGTACACAATTCCTTCATTATACCATCTCTCAGCCTCTTGACCTGCAGAAGCTTTTTCCTTCCATGTCATGAACCTAAGCATGTTGGTTCAAACTGGATCCACAGACCATTTCCAGTCTGTGAGACGGCTTTCATTTGACATTCAAAAATGAAAAGAAAAAAAATAATAATAACGGGTATTTAATAAATCTAAATTGATTTCATTTTTAAATTATTTTTAGCTTATATTGGACCTCTTTTTTAATATTAAATTTTTTCCTTTATAAAGTTATGGTGAAAGGAGATGTTACATTATTTTATGACCTCACTTAGAAAAATTGAAATTTGGTGATCTATGTTCATGCCTTGACCAAAACAAATTTTTTTTTGCTTTCCACATGTGTGAACTCAAAGTCTGCGGCATTTTTATTAGTTCTCTCCACATCCCAAGCTCAGTATTTATGTGAAAAATATGACTTTGAGGGGGATGTTATATTCATTAAGTGTGTCAAGCTAACATTCCATTGAAAGGGTTTTACTTGATTGTATACACAAAACACACAAATATTACTTTGCCTTTATGAACTTCAGGTTGGGGAAGAAGCTGAGCTCACTGTCCTACATACTGAAGACTCGCTCGCCTCTGTGGCTGTGCCAGACAGTCAGCCTCTCCTCTACTTTCTGCCTCCTTGTTCGTGCTTGTGGTGTTCAACCTGGCCACCAATGTTGTTGAAAAGATGGAGATTGTTCACTGGGACCAAAGTGCATTCATGTGACCAAAATAAATAGACATTGGCCTTGATGCCAAGAAGCCCCTGACTGGTGGGGGTTGTCTCTGTCTCCCTGTGTGCTTCTAAATAGTCTGTGGCCCATTCCTGTGCCCTTTTGCCAGCCTTGGGGGTGACCCTCCTTTCTCCCCATTCTATCTCTCCACCTGTGTCCTCGTCCTGCCATTCTCTTCTTCAGGATTTAGCAGAGGAATGATCTCTTCTCTTGGGAACAGCCTAAGTCTTTCCCACCTTCCTTGTTCCTGCCTGTAGACTCCAGCTTCTCTCCCCTAAGTTGACTTGGCCCTTATGACTCTATGGCAAAAGCGTTCTTGGCAACAAGAGGCCGTCTGATTTCTGCTGTGTTCTCAAGCCTCATCCTCTGACCCGCCCTGCAAGACCTTGTCTAATGGGCCCCCACTTTTAGGTCCTGTGAAGTTTTCCCTTTTTCTCCAGTTGTTCCTCCCTTATTTCACTGGGATTCTACTCTGGTCAGCCTTGGTTGTAGGGATGGTCAAGACTGAGTATTCTGCTTTTAGCTTCAGTAATAATAAGCAGAGTTTATTGAGTGCTTATGGGGGTCGGGCACAGAGTTAAGTACTTTACATATGTGGTCTTTTATACGTTTTCACAATAGTACCAAGCAGGAATTATGAGCCATATTTTTCTAAATAGGAAGACCACAGCTCAGAGAGGTTGAGTAACTTGTCCATGTTACACAGCAAGTACTTGGCAGAGCTGCAGGGCTAACCCAGATCAGCTTGATCCCAATGACTATGCTCAGTGCTCTGGAAACAACAGGCATGCTTCTAACCGCAGTCTCTATTATGATGAGGATGAGGATGATGATGATAAGATGGTAGTGGTCGTGGTGGCAGTGGATAGGATGGGTCACGTCTTGTGCAGCAGGCGCTGTTCTAGGTGTTTTATATGCCTTGACTCATTTAATCCTCTCAGTGCCGCTTTACAGGTGAGAAAACACAGGCTCAGAGAAGTCAGGTCACTTTAACCAAGTTGACCCAGCCAGTGACGGTGGAGCTGGGATTCAGACTCAGGGTCTGACTCCAGAGCGTATGCTCTTAATCACTACCGTATTTCCCTCAAACAGGCTGAACACCCTGTGTCTCAGACCTCTGTACGCAGCCTGTGCTGCATTCCCAGCCGCTTCCCGCACTGTTGGCCCTTTCTGTTGATGCGCTTGGTCATGCTCTCTTCTCAGCCTGTCAAAAACCAATTCTGTCTCCTCTGTGGAAACGGCCCCAGCTCCTGGATTCCCCTGTGTTTGTCGGTGCTGCCATCATAACCACTCCTGAAACCTCTGTCATCTCTGCCCCACCCAGCCTGTTCATCCCGTGGAGGCTGAGGTCATTATTCCTTTGAAACCTACCCGCCCCGCCACCCCGACCTCTCGCCCTCATCTGCCTTCCTCTGGAATTCCATTTCTGCCAACCAACTCATGCTCTCTCTTTGCTCACCAGCCTCTGACTGGTACCCGCACCTTCAGTCTCTTGCTTTGTGACTCCGTGGCTCTCAGAGGCTCCTGGGGAACTGCTGCTCTTGGATGTGTTCACAGATGGTGCCAGCACTTAGCAGGCATCATTCCATTGCCCTTGGCTATGAGATATATGTATTACTGCTGCCCCCACTTTGCCGATGAGGAAAGTGAAATGCGTGGAAGTTAAGGAATCTTCCCAGTTATGCACTGCCCTGATGGAGAGGCTGGGGCTCCAGCCAACCCACATTTACTAATCCCAAAGCCAAATCTTTGTTCACTACATAAAATATGTAGTCCCTCAAGACCTCTATTTCTTAAAATAACTTTTGCAAAAATCTCTTCGAGTGGTTTTCTGTGGACTCTTGGGCCGTAGTCCAAGCTACTTAGCCCAGCATTTAACACCAACTTTCAGGTTTCTAGCCCTGCCTGCCCTTTCAACCTTGCCTTCCATAGGCCGAACTGAACTGGCTATCTCTAGAGTCCTTGCATGTTCCTGCCTCCATGCGTTTGCACAGGCTGTTCTCAACCTGCTGTGACTGCTCTGCCCTTCTCCATCTTCCTATTTTTCTGAATCCTCTATCAATCCTCCAGACCCACAAAAGTTTCCACTGCCTTATCTACTCTGACGACCTCAAACCACAGTAACTATCCCTTTCTTGAACTACCACAGCACTTTTTTTTTTGGTCTATTCTGATCGTTTTATAGAGTCCCATCATTGAGGTTGGTTGCAGCTCAGAAGTTCATCATGTAACATCTTCTTGAACCCATAACATAGCACATTTATAGTTCCAGTACTTAAAGAGGCTAGCTATTCATAGGTCTGGATGTCTGTCAGTCCAGATCTCAAGTATGTAAGGGAGTTTCTTAGCTCTTGGAAAGCCATTTTTCTCACAGATGCAAAATGTTAAATTAGTATTTTATGTGTCTTCCTTGTGTACCAGTATATCCATCACTAAAATGGATACATAATAGTTTAAGGTACAGATTATTTATTGCATATATTTTCTTTAAACCAGAATGTAAATTCCATAAATCTTACTTTATCGCTGTATTCACTATGCTTAGAACTATGCTGGTTGCATAGTGTCTTCCTAACCAGTTGTACCGAAATGAAATAGTAAAGGGATAACTTTGGATGTGCTCTGAGTCATCAGTTGTGTCCGACTGTTTGCAGCCCTTTGGATTGTGGTCCACAAGGCTCCTCTTTGTGTGGGATTTTCCAGCAAGAATACTGACCCAGGAGTCAAACCCGTGTCTCCTGTGTCTCCTGCATTGCAGGCAGATTCTCTACCCACTGAGCCATCAGGGAACCTTAATTAATCATTGCACAATTGGATAATATGGGTTTTTTTTTATTTTTTTAATTTAACTTTTTATTTTATGTTGGAGTATAGTCGACTGCAATGTTATCTTCGTTTCAGCAAGGCAATTCAGTTATACATATACATATATTCACTCTTTCAGATTCTTTTCCCATATAGGTTATTACAGAATATTGGATAGAGTTCTTTTTAGGACAAAGTAGAGATGATGAGAAAATAAGTAAACTGCTATATTCTTAAGTTTTCAAATTTTTACTATTATAAACTATCTCAACAGTCCTTTCTTGGCATAATTTTTCCTTTTTCCAAGATTCTAAAAATAGATTTAATCTTGATTTAATGAAATTCTAGAGATTTTTTTTAAAGGTATTTTTATTGTCGGGTAAATTTTTATAATCCTTATGTATAATCAGACATCTAGGCAAGGAGTAAAATTCTGCCAAGGATTTCATTTCTTCCATATTTTAAATGATAGAAGTGTCAAGAAATGGTGAGGCTTGTTCCAAGTTAAGGCTCTAGAAGAATGATTAAACATAGTGCAATTAATATTCCATAAAGACAGTTTCTGGTTTTCATAGAATTTTCAATGAAAGTTGCTACTTTCATTAAGAAGGTAAGAGAGTAAATATTAACTGTTATCACTAAACAGGTAAGAAAACTACAGCTGAGAAATATAAAGTAAATCAATGTTTCCCAACCTTAGTTTTGAATCCTTTTGCCTTTGATCAAATCCATTCACCAAGTTCTCTTTCCATTCTGTTAGAAAGGGTTTTAAGCCCCATTTTTAGATCTCTATACTACCTACATATACCATTTGTATAGAATAATCACAGTTATTATGAAGAATGAGTGTAAATTTAGCAAATAGAACGCTTAATGGACAGGCAGTGTCAGGTTATGTCCCTGTCAGCATGCTTATAATGGAGTTTTAAGGCAAGTTAAAATGAGGTCTCTTTTCACCATCTTCTTTCTCCTCTTCCCTCCAGCCCCTTCCTTCTTTCTTTGTACTGCTTTTCTCTCTCATCCCTTTTTTCTTTTGTATTTCCTACCTATCCAGCCCACTTGCTTTATTCTCTTTGTGGGGGAAATGGGAGGAGTGTAATGGTGCTGCCTCCCCTAAAATGAGGAGAGAGTGATGGAAGGGTCCTGGCCTCCTCGGTACTCTCTTCTGCCGCCTCCGTTAGGTCATTTCCTCTCTTGAGGAATTTAAAGGCCACTGATGGCCAAGAGTTCCCTGGAAGAGCCACAGCAGCCCTTGGGTAGTTCACCCAGGGGGCAGATAGTGTATTGCCTAGGGCAGATGCTGCTGAGAGATGGCGCCTGAGCGGGGCCTGCCCCTAGTGTATTGCTGCTGCCCTGCTCTCTGGAGGGTGTGCAGGGGTTCTGAGTCCTACACACGAAGACCTTCACAGCAGGTAGACACGTTCCTAACAGCAAAACTGGACGACCACTGAAGTTCCCCGGAGCGTGCTTCTGATGTGACAAAGGCCATCTCAGCAGAATCTCCCAATGTCACTGAGATTTTAATAGCTTTCTACCCTAATTGTTCATCTGTAAGAGTGGGTTTTGAACTCACCCAATAAATAATCAGTGGTTTGATGGTTCTAAACCAGAGAAGGGTCTGTTTTCTTTCATCTGCCAGTATCATCGTCCTGTAAACATAGATCTACCTGATCATATTTGCCATAATTTGGATACACTGCCTTTTATTATCATCACCACCACTTCCTGCCCAGTTGTAACATATTTTTATTTCTGATCTGTTTTAGACCTTGCACACTGCCAGTCAAACCTTGTGGAACTTAGCAAACTCCTGCAAAATTTGGAAATACTTCAGAGAACTCAGTCAGCACCTAACTTTACTGACATGCAGGTAAACATATTATAGTTGCTGGTCAAAGGAACTTAAAATATTCACTCAGAATTTTTACTGAATTGTTATATGATATATAAGGCAATATTTAAAGGGACATAACTATAATACAGATTAGTTTATATTCTGGAGTTATTCTTAATAACTTTTTGAATCTTGGTGTCATTGTGTTAAGATGTCTTTTTTAAAATGTTGTACATTTAAATACAAGCTAACTAGAAGTGAATATCTGAATCATTCTCCCACATTTATGTTGCATTAGAAACGATAATTATGAAGGTATAATTTGGGTACTGTAAGAATCTGTGCTATCTTTCCACGTAGCAGAAAAACACCAAAGATCTCTAATCCTATTTTCATTTTGTATAGCAGAAAAATATGTTTTGTTTTTGTCTGCTTTTAATGCCCTTTATGCATCAGATGCACCTTTATCTCCTGGCTGGTTTGCTTTAGGTATCTAACAATGATTCTTTACTAACTTGCTGTGCTCTCTTTGTCTATGCCTGTATTATCTGTGTTAACTTAATAATGCTTTGTTGCTTTTAACTATTTATGCAATGTAGGCTAACTGTGTAGATATTTCAAAGAAAGACAAGCGGGTCACAAGACGATGGAGAACAAAAAGTGTCAGCAAAGATACAAAAATACAACTGCAGGTACAGACCTCACTTTTCCTTCATTCATATTTATAGATATTTTTAAAAATATTAGTATTTATATATCAGTTCTTAGAAGTTTAAAAGTTTAAAGCAACTGTTAACTGCTTTAAAGCTAGTGCTTTTCAGACTGAGTTGTATTATCTAAAATAGTGAGAAATCTATTCTTATTGTAGCATAAGTAAAAAGAATGTAAAAGAAAGCTTAAAATTATGTAATACAGCTGTCAAGTGGCATTTTCATTCTCAGTTATGGCCTTTGAACCATTAAAACATATTTTAACAAAAAATCACCTTAAAAATCTAGACTAAAAATCAAATGGGTTGTAATGAACATTTATATATACTAAATCTTAAAGGAGCCTTTTATGTGTTAGTGTTGTCCAATCTTATATCTATTAATTAATACATGAGATGAAGACTGCAATAGGTTAGAAATGAACAAACTTGGGTTCTAGTCTAATCACTGTGATTTCCTGGCAGTATAATCTCATTTATTTCTGTTAAATTGTCTGGGCCTCCATTAACTTCTGGGTAAAGTGATAGAGTTGCATTAATGATCTCTGAATTACCTTTCAACTCTAAAATTCTGTGATTCTACAAAAATAGATATTATTGGCCATCAACAGGCACTTTTAAAATTTGAACTAACGTCTTCATGGTTCATAATAAACTGACTTGAAATTCATTTAAAATAAGTTATATGAATAGTTGAAAATTTTTAACATAAGATCCTCTTATGTCATTGCATTGCAATGTACAAAATATGGTAAATGCCTACAACCTCTCATGTCAAAATTCATGTTACTTTCAGATCCTTAAGCTTGAAATTTTACCACTCCAGTCCTAACTATATATTAATATTATGAAGGACTCCTGCCCTGCACAATCAGAATTAGACTCCTTATTTTGCTTTTCTTTTTATTATGCTGTAAATCAATCTGTAACACAAAGAAGGACTGCTTTTTAGAATATTTCAGTGTCTTTTAAATAAGAACAATAATTCTTCCTTAATTCTGATTTTACTGATAACATTCTTTGTGTTTTAATTCTAAACGTGTAAATAACCAATTCTTCGTTACTTTGCTTACTAATCTGATTAATTTGAAAATAGATTTTTGCAAGCAATAAAGATTTTTTTTTTTAGTTAGAATGTCCACATTGTGTGAACACAATTTTTTGTGGTCTTTTGTTCAGTATGTTTTTCTGTTTTTTTTCCCTTCTATTCAGAAAATTAATACTGTAGAGACAAATGTGTCAAATGACTTCACAAGGAAATTGCCTAAAATTGCTTTCGGGAGTACCATATTTTTGAGCAAGTGATTGTCTAGTTTTGTGTGTGTATTTTTAAAACATAGTATCTATGGTTATCATAGGCAAGGAAAGAGAACCTTAATTGTAAATAGAATAACTAGACAGGGCCAGCATCATAGGAACATGCACAGTTGTGGGTAGATACCATTTCAATCTTGTTTTTTATAAGATAGCCAATTGAATGTATTGGCATTCACAACTATGGTCTTGAGTAGGCTGGTTTTGTCACTGAGTTTTTCTTCCTGAAGGAAACAGAATGCCATTCTGAATAACCCTCCCATTCACAGGCTGTGCTTTTCAGTGTGTGGAGAGTTTGAGGAAGGTTTTTCTTTTTTTTTAATCACCAAAAGAAGTTGTTCAAAAAGAGGAAAATATTCTTCTTTCATGTTTATATCACATGTTGGGATTGACTGTGTGTTCTTAAAGTTTCATTTATACTCTTTTGCCTTGTTTCTGTTTTGCCAAAGAGTGGGGAAATGGCCCTTGTGAGTCTAGTTCAGTTTTTTGGGGAGAACTGAAATCATTTCATCCCCATACTCAAAGAAAGTGTTAAACTTTCAAAAGTAGGAAATTTAGTTCCAACTCCAGTGGAAATAAATAGACGAAGGGTTGGTGGTAAGCTGTTAATCGTTTCCAGAAAAACCTCACTTCCACTTGAATTGGTAAAACAAAAGATCGTAGGGTGAATGCTACAGAATTTAGTACAGCCCCTAGACTTTTTCTGCTCACTCACACCAGCGACCTTCCAAGACCCCTTAGAATGCTCATTCTCTATCACTGCAAAGTTACTAGAAGTTTCTTCACTATCATACCTTACTGGGGAACCATAAGAATCAGCCAGTGATGACAATGACTGATATGAATGTCAGTACTCATTAGGTTTTTACCTACAGAAAGGCATAGCATTTATTTTTACTGTGATGGATTAAATATACCCACCCTAATATGCATATTTCCTCCTCCTGTTTTAAATGTTTCTTGACCATTAGAACTGGATCTCATGGTTCCAAGTATTTGTTTTGAGCTCATAATCGTCTCACTACTTAAATCACTTTCTCTGAATGAGAGGCTTTTCGTAGTAAATGGCTCATTTATCGACCTCTCTGTCATTTGGAACGTTTAGTCCACCAGCCATTTATGGAGGAAATCTAAACTGTCTTGTGGCGGTGGTGGCGGTGATTATTGTTATTTCTGTTGTTGTTACAGATCTTGTTTTATGGAACTTTCGCATTCTGTAGTTGTAATTTTTGAGATAATTATAAAATAGATCATTTTAAAAATTGACCTCAAAAAAGTAAAAAATGAAGAACATGTTAAACTAGATGTTTGACTGTTTATTCTTACATAAGTACACTATTGATTTGAATGTGAATGTTAAAATTTGGACCACATTTCTACATGAAGCTACTGGGAAGCTAGCTCAAGAATCCATTGAGTAATTCATTGGAGGCAATAGGTGTCCTGGAAGTCTCTGTGGAATTACCCGTAAGGAAAAATATTCCCTGTGTCCCAAAGTTTAAATTTCTGATTCTAATAAAAATCTTGGTATCATCATTATGCAGTAAAACAGTTTGGTTGTGTTTTAAACGAATGGAGGATGGCAAGAAGAGAATGATTTCATAAGGGTTGCTGGAGAAGAGATTACTACTGGATTTCCCATGTTGCTAATAGCATGAATTAAATACTAGGTCCCTAGATAGTAGAGAGAATGAGGTATGGGGTAGCAGATAAATGATCTGTTGTCATTCATTCATCCTGGATCTCACAGATGCTCAAATTACACTGAAGAGTAAAACTACATTCTTTCTCATTTTTTTTTAACCACAGTAGGCATAAAGAGATTTTGTATAGAAAATGTTTTGTCTGACACAGATTATGTTTGTGTGTTTGTGTTTAATAATCATATACATATATGTACACAAAGGATTTGTGAAGATGGAAGAGAAATGTGAATGTAATTTGGAAAATTTGGAGAGAATTGGAGATCTAAGAATTTAAAATATTTTTCTGTTGTCCAAAAAGACTAACACAGCCATGCTGGTTGTTTTTTTTTTTTTTTTTTCTTTCCTCAGTCTGACTGTTATGTGACTCTGAAAACATTTCAGCTAATTGGAACTGAAATTAATTCCCACAGCCTTGAAGAGTCAGGGTCTGTCAAATGCAGGCACAGTTGAGTTGATTAGAAGGAAATATTATTATCCCTTAATCCTGTCCACCAAAAAGAGAAGAAAGAAAAGCTCTAAGAGTCTTCTACTGGCACATCACTAAATGAAACATATACCTTCAGGTTTTCATAGTTGATTTTTATAGGTGTTATCTCAACACACTGAGGACATTGTGGTTGACCTTCCTATTCTATGGGGACTGGCTTCCTCCTTGGAAAATTCTTCAATCAGAAAATCCCAACACCATACTTAATACTGAATCCCTCCCTTTATAGGAGGAGAGAAAGTGGGGAGTTGAATATTCCTGGTATCCTTCCCCTTACTTTCGCCTCCCAGCAAGAAACAAAAAACTCTTCCTGGCCAACAGAAGGCTTTCATTACAACCTGTTTGTTTTAGCCTTTGCATATTATTTATTTAGTCACCTTCCCCTGAACTTATTTTTTCCTTTGCTTCCATTTACTGAATGCCTTTTGGCTTCATATAACATGGCATTGCATGAATAAAACAAAAGGTAAATTGATTTTACCTTGAAATTGTAAGCTCTTCATCGCTTCATAACTTTCCATCTCCTTTTGGAGTAGGGGTAATAGTCAGCAAATAGATAAGTGTTTGGGTGGTCTGCTGTGCTAAACTTCTCTCATGGCATGACTGCTCCTTCAAGCTCTTTTCAGTGCTAAGATTTAGCAAAAGTCAACTGCAGTTAAAAAATCTCCCTCTCCTTTGTCTGATTATCTTTCATCCTCCCATATCCCCCCCTCCCCGGTCCCGTGTTTTCTCCTCCCTCCTCTCCTCTCATTCACTGTCAGGAAGGGCCATCTGCGAAGGGCCAGTTCAGCACAACTCGGCGCCGGCAGAGGCTAGCAGCAGCAGTGGCTACAACAGTGAGTGGATTTCCACCTCCAGTGGACGTTTAAAGAGAATGAGAAACTGTGTACTAGCTATTCACTCCCCTGCGCTAATGGCGCCCCTGGCTGGGATGGTGTCCAGCATGGCCCTCCTGGGTTGGCGGAGCTCACACATGTTCCCAGACTGTCTGCGTGGCGGGCGTCTCACGCACACAGGTGTTTGGGTTTGCAACGGAAAACTATCATGTAATCCAGATCCCTGCTTCTACTCTCAGTGTTAGAAGCAGTTTAAATTCAAGGATGTAGGTGGGATTTTCTTACATGGTGTGGGTTTTTTGGGGGGTTGGTTTTTGTTTGGTTTGTTTTTTTGCCATCCTGATCTTAGAACTTTTGCTAACTGATTTCGGTTTTTCTAAGAAAAGTCAATTACTACAGACATAAGTTGTGCTTTTTTGGTCGCAATGTGACTGTTTGAAAAGGATGTGAGAATAAAGAAATGAGGGGACAAAAAGGTGAATTTTGATGCTATCTCTCAATGGCTACTTACACTTAGCAAAGGAAAATTGTTTTCTAGAAAGAATATTGAGCTGAAAATCAGAAAATATAATGTGGAAAGGAGAAAACCACAAAATTAAATGGTGTTTAATTCACATCTAGATGTTGGTTTTTTTTTTTTTTAAGAGAAAATAGTATGGATATTAGGCAGATAGAAGAAGTATTGAGATAGATAAGGCAGATAATCAAAACCTGCTTAGAATAGTGAACTATCCACATGGAATATGAAATAGAATATGTAAACACCGTATGCTGGATAAAAATACATCTTAATATTTGCTTAATCATAATCATAATTACCTATCAACTTTATAAATACAGAGTTCTGAGTTCATAGCAAACATTAGTTTTTTGGCTATTATATAATATTTCCTAGATTATAGTCTTGCTCTTGCTGCTGGTGAATTTTCAGACTAACGCTGAAAAATATGAAAAGATTTTGGTTGCATTCTAGGAGAATGGATATTGGTGTATGGTTTGTTGGTTTTATGCTTCATAACTAGTGACTGACTCTTGATTTATATCTGGGTACTTAGCTGGATTGTTTGAGAGACAGAAATGATTTTGATTATGAAATGAACTAGTGACTTGAAATTTATTAGAGAAGTGACTGAAACTCACAGTTCTGTGAATATTTGAACAAATAAATATTTTAAATTGATTTCATAGTGGCTATCTTACACATGTATTCAAAAAAGATGAATAAAGTATCTAATACTGACATGGTAGCAAATTCTGACAATAAATACATGTAAAATCAATTTTAAAATTCTTAAATGTAACCTTTCATTTACAAAATTCAGAAATCCAAATGATTATTAGAGAACAATATCTCAGTATGGAAAGGAAAGGTCAGTCAATACAAGGTCAGAAAATACAAATGTTTCCTTAAATAATGTATTTCTAAGATGGCATGCAGGAAGTGATTGTATGTCTACTATGTTCATTTTTTAATTGTAGATAAATATATCATGAATATAATAAAACTGAAATTAGAACCTATTTGAATAGAATAGGTTTATATTTTTTTTATTTGGAAGTGCAAGAGAAAAAGATTTTGAAAGATGGAAGAATTAATGCTCACCTTCCCCCCAGAGTAACTGTGACCACAGAGATTAAGAATAACTTAAAGCAACTAATGAGCAATGCTGGCACGTTTAGTCATATATTCAGGAATAAATAGAGAGAATGGGTACTCTTAAACCCTCCAGGATCTGTACTTTTCATTCCATACCAGAGCAGAACAACATCTAGCAGGATCTAACAAAATCACTTCTGCCTCCTCGGCCTCCTCACCCACACCTCAGCGACCTGTCACTGGCTACTCAGCCCTCCTGTGCCTTTGACTGCAGTGATTCCCCTTAACTCCCTGTCATTCCTCCTCCCAAAACTAAAATTCAGTTCAGTTCAGTTCAGTCACTCAGTCATGTCCAACTCTTTGTGACCCCCTGAATTGCAGCACTCCAGGCCTCCCTGTCCATCACCAACTCCCGGAGTCCACCCAAACTCATGTGCATCGAGTCGGTGATGCCATCCAGCCATCTCATTCTCCATCGTCTCCTTCTCCTCCTGCCCTCAATCCCTCCCAGCATCAGAGTCTTTTCCAGTGAGTCAAGTCTTCACATGAGGTGGCCAAAGTATTGGAGTTTCAGCATCAGCATCAGTCCTTCCAAGGAACACCCAGGACTGTTCTTCTTTAGGATGGACTGATTGGATCTCCTTGCAGTCCAAGGGACTCGCAAGAGTCTTCTCCAACACCACAGTTCAAAAGCATCAATTCTTCGGCACTCACCTTTCTTCACAGTCCAACTCTCACATCCATACATGACCACTGGAAAAACCATAGCCTTGACTAGATGGACCTTTGTTGGCAAAGTAATGTCTCTGCTTTTCAATATGCTGTCTAGGTTGGTCATAACTTTCCTTCCAAGGAGTAAGCGTCTTTTAATTTCATGGCTGCAGTCACCATCTGCAGTGATTTTGGAGCCCAGAAAAATAAAGTCAGCCACTGTTTCCCCATCTATTTTCCATGAAGTGATGGGACCAGATGCCATGATCTTTGTTTTCTGAATGTTGAGCTTTAGGCCAACCTTTTCACTCTCCTCTTTCACTTTCATCAAGAGGCTTTTTAGTTCCTCTTCACTTTCTGCCATAAAGGTGGTGTCATCTGCATATCTGAGGTTATTGATATTTCTCCCGGAAATCTCGATTCCAGCTTGTGCTTCTTCCAGCCCAGCATTTCTCATGATGTACTCTGCATATAAGTAAGCAGGGTGACAATATACAACCTTGATGTACTCCTTTTCCTATTTGGAACCTGTCTGTTGTTCCATGTCCAGTTCTAACTGTTGCTTCCTGACCTGCATACTGGTTTCTCAAGAGACAGGTCAGGTGGTCTGGTATTCCCATCTCTTTCAGACTTTTCCACAGTTTATTGTGCTCCACATAGTCAAAGGCTTTGACGTAGTCAATAAAGCAGACATAGAGAGTTCCAGAAATTTTTCTGGAACTTTCTTACTTTTTTGATATTCCAGCAGATGTTGGCAATTTGATCTCTGGTTCCTCTGCCTTTTCTAAAACCAACTTGAACATCTGGAAGTTAGCCCACATGTTTTCAGTCTATCCTATCCTGCTCAGTGCTTTTTATCTGGAATTCTCCCAGGAGGCTCCAGTCACTTGTTCTCCTTGCCCAACTCAGATGTGTTAGGGCAGCTGAGATTGCTCCCAAAGATAAGTACACCCAAGATATTTCTGAGATTTGTTCTTGCTGATTCTTAGCATGCATGTCCGTGATGGCCCACTTACGCCATCAGTGAGACCCATCAGAATAGGGGGATGGAAAAGAAACACCAGCGCCTCCCCATGCACTTGGTGCTCCCCACAGGCAGCCCTGTGCACGTGATGCAGAGTGACCGCAGCAGAAGACCTTTTGCTTGGGCTCTGTGAGTTGTGTATTCTCAGTGTCTTCCTTATACCTGTTGTTATGTGTTCTCTTTCTTACCCTTGTTTGCCATGTTTTTCTTCTCAGCGTCTGACTGAACTTTTAATAGAGAGGCCTTTATCTTAGGACCAAGTCTGGGTCCTCACTGGACTCCCTAGGCCTCCGCTGCACCCGGTCCTCCCATCACCACCTCTCCCTCAGCCTCCCTACCCACTCAAGGGAGGAGACCACTCTCCTACACAGTGTTAGTCCCTAGAGTGTTAGGGTTCGTGAGTGCAGATAAAACCCTTTTACATGATCCTCAACACATTTCATTTTTCCGCCATCAAACACCTACATTTCTTTTTCTCAAATGCTCTCCTGGTTCCTTGTATCCTGAAACCACATCCTTAAATCTGCAAACTCCTTGGTCTGTCTGTTACCTCAAGTCACAGTCTCTGCCCCTGACCTCCTCATCACCAGCACTTCCATGGACTCTCTCTGTCCCTCCTAGAGGGCCTTGGGCTGTCTGCTCTTTCTGTTAATAGATTTAACATCGCCACAGTTATGGTCAGCAGTTTTCTTTATCTATCTTCAAACATTCTTCTGCATAAATCATCCCATTCCCTTATAGATGTCCTAGAAAACCTCAAGCGTTACTGTCATAAAGTTGCCGGGATAGGATTCCAGCAAATTATTGAACCCAAGGACTCCATTTTCTCAAATGGGTTATCTGCACTTTGGTATCTGTTCTCTGGAAGAGTCAGAAATTAAGTTCCTAATGAGATAAACAAGTTATTGACATCTCCCAGTACAGTGTAGCCAAGACCCCCATGGAGGATGAGAGTTACTCTGATGTCTCCAGATAACAAATGCTTCAGATATCCTATATTACCATGCTTAAGTTAGCTGAATCTGGGAAAAAGCTTCATTCCCTCTTTCTTTCCTGGGAAGCCTGAATATCTTTTGAGATAAATAACTCCTTGCCAGGACCAAGCTGCAGCCTAAGGACCCTCTTAAGCCTCAACTGCCATCACCCAGACCCACAAACTGCAGCTCAGGTTAGATTTTTAAGGGTCTCTCCCTCCCCTCCATCCTCTGTGTCTTTTGTGCACATGCTTGCTTGCTCCCTCTTGCCCCTTTGCCTCCCTTTTTCTAACATGAGATTTAAAGCTAAGTCAAAAAATGAGGAAAGGAAGAGGTTCTAGCATACCTATACATCAGACAAAATATTGGTTCCTTCCTCCTACAGCGTATTTTCTGTTAGAGGGATGTGAATTAGCTTTTAATTTATACAAAATTCAGCTTGTGGAGGCATCTAAGTCTGGTTCTTGAAGGTAATTGAATGCATATCTGTGTAGTAAGAATTAGGGGAGTTTACTGGTGATCTGATTTATAAAAGGAATTGGCATTCTCATTCTCCAAGAATGGTTGGCTGACAGCATTTATAATGATCAGGTAGAAGCTTCTAGAAAGAGAGAGAAGGAGTATTTTGCCTCCACCCATCAGAAGCCTAGTCCAAATCCAAGGGCAAGGAAACTTCTAGCCATTTGGCAAAATCTCAATGGACATGAGTTTGAGTGAACTTTGGAAGTTGGTGATGGACAGGGAGGCCTGGCGTGCTGTGATTCCTGGGGTTGCAAAGAGTCGGACACGACTGAGAGACTGAACTGAACTGAACTGAACTGATAGTAGTATGACTTTATTTTACTTAATGCTTTTTGGCCAGTTCATAAGCCACGTTCATGTATGTAACAGAGTTGTATGTCATATACAAAGTAACTATACTAATTTATATAATATTTCATTTACAGATGTATTTTGATAAGTCAATTTCAAATTTAATTGCAGATCTCTTTAAGCCATTATTATATGTAGTATTAAACTTATGTTTTATCTGATGACAATGGAGCAAGTGAATCTTTCTGTATATGCACCTCTTGAATTTTTACCTGTTCAGTGAATTCTTGCTCCAGGCTCAGAAAGAAGTCAGCATAAAAAGCCCTCTGACTTGAATACCCAGACTTTGTGAGAGAAGGTCAGCTACATCACAGATCAGATGGCTTTCTGCCAGTATTGTTTCAGTGGGTTCAGAGCTGAAGCCTGTCTGGGATTATGCCTTTTCTTCCTGTCATTTTGTCATCGTCTCTCCCTGTGACAGTGAGCAGCCAGTGAGTCAGTAGCCGTGCTGCATCAACTACGGGAAACTGAGATTCCTTCCCACCCGAACCACCTGCAGAAGAGATGAGTGCTGTCTCCAAGTGTGTCATCAGAGAGGAATCTATTATATTGGAGAATAGGATGCATCTTTTCTGTGTAAGAGATTGCAGGACAGTGTGCTGCTGCTCTTTAATCATTTGTGTCCTCCCTTTTCAGGTTCCTTTCAGTGCCACCATGTCCCCAGTTCGCTTACATTCCTCCAACCCCAACCTTTGTGCAGATATTGAATTTCAGACCCCTCCTAGCCACCTCACAGACCCTCTGGAAAGTTCAACGGATTATACAAAGCTTCAAGAAGAATTTTGTCTGATTGCGCAGAAAGGTAACAATAAATGTAATGTGCCCTCTATAGTGGCTCTCCTCCTTGATGGGAAGTTGCCGTTCATTCTCTTAGCCTTGTCTAGGTGGTCATGGTGCCAAGGTCAAAAGGTTCATATACTTACTGCAGTTCTATAGATAAAACGCAGTGGGATATGATGACTGCCTCCTGGGAAAAATGCGCATCATAGGGTTTCAGTTTTGACTGAGGAAAGAAAGTATTATTGAGGGTGAGAAAAGGCAGAGAGACTAAAAGGGTATTATCTTTGATGATGTTCCTCCTATTGCCTTCAAGCCCGGCATTAGGCTTTTAGGTCATCATAAATTAAAATTTGCTTTTTCTTCACTCAGAGAATATTAGGGTAATGGGCTTATCTACTGATTCTCTGAATTTGCAAAGTCAGACACTTAGGGAGAAAAATAAGATGTTATGCTAGGCAGACGAACCCACAATGCTATTCAGCATCTGTTTTTTTATCATGTCATACATACTTGTGAGTTAGCAGATTCTGTTTGAAACCTTTTTTTTTTTTAAATTAAATGGCACTCACTGATTTTACTTTACAGTTTGTGGGTAAGGAATCAAGAGGGCTCAGCTAAGCAGTTTTCTGTCCTCCCTCCGTGGTATTTAGCTGGAAGCCTGGCTGAATGGCTCAAGGGGGCTTCACTGGCACTTTGGTTGGACAGCTGGGAGGCTGCACACAACTCTCTCCCTCTCCCCTCCCCTTCCACAGCAGCTCAGGCCTCCAAGTGGAGTGGATTGCAACGGAAGTGGCCAACTCTGGGTCTGAAGCATGGTCCCTTCACTGCTAGTTCACCAGGAAGAGCCGCAGCTCCTAAATTAATTCCCTCCCCTTAATGCTAAAGTATCTAAATTTCAGCCACTGAAATTCATTTTTTACCTTATAATAGTGCCTTCCTAGTCATTGTCTTTTGAAATTGTAATCTTTAGGAGAAAGACATTGTGTTGTTTTCAGTCACTAACACCTTATGATGAATTTTTCACATTTATTTCCTCTGGGGCTGCTGGCAATAGGTTATAAAATATTCTTGAAAATGTGTGTTAAGTGGAACATCTCAAGTACCACCCCCCATAATATTCAAACGCCTAGTGACTTGGGAAAAGAAGAGGTGCACACTGAGGGTATTTCTGAGAAAGCTGAAGTCAACAACAAAGGTGCATACTCGCAAACCATCAGCAAAGATGTGCTGCCAGAGATTTCTTTCATTCCACCATCCTGAAGTAACTGAAGTAAAGCTTCTCCCCCCACCCACCCTTTTTTTCTACAGATTTTTCAATTGAGATTCTGCAAGGCCAACTCTCTTTCACCTGTTTACTCCTTGTACATTTTTATTACGTCTTGGCCGAATGCTAATCATGTCATTAGACTAGAGCAATGCTAAATTATTTATGTAACAGCGTAGATTTATGATCAGGAAGCCAGTAACTTTTGCTTTTAGTGCAAGATTGTAGGAACAGGTGAAATAAGGCAACAAATGTGTGAATTAAATATAGCACAGCTTCTAAAGGAAAAGGAATAAATTTGAAGGTACCCCCAGGAAAGCTTTGTGTATTTGGTTGCACTCCTGAGGCTTTTAGGTAATCCAGGTTTCAACAGACTTGTAAAGCCTTTGTTGAAACAGCATATTTTCTTTTCAGCTATGCTTGGGGAAAAAGGTGGCTTTTATATGACTATTGAGTGAACTCTTTAGGAGAAATTATGGATTTTGAAATGAATGAGAATCCACCTTTAGAGCTGCTAGTTGGGTTAATGTATTTCAGCTATCAAGTTATTACCTTAAAATTGATGACAACTAGAATGTAGCCCATAAATCAATGAATTGTACATTCTTTATGATCCCATTATTTTTACCATTTAATTCTGGTCCCTATTTTCTGCTACATTTTTTCTACTTCTTTTAAAAATAACCTTTTTCTTACAAGGAAATCCCTATTTTAGAAGACTTTACATTTTGCAGAAACTGTTACTATAAAGATAAGAGTTGCAAATTCAACATTTTTGTGTTTCAACATTAAAGACTGCCAAACATACAAATGTCTGTTGTTAGGTATGCAGAAATGAGGGTGGAGGTTGTTTTTAGTTGCCTTTATTTTATTTTACTTTATTTCCACCTTTATTGAGATAAAATGAACATGTAACATTATATAAGTTCAAGTATATATGTTGATTTGACATACTTATATATTATAAAATAATTACTACCATAGGATAGCTAATATCTCCAACATGTCACATAATTACCATTTCATTTTTGTGCTGAGAACATTCGAGATCTACTCTCTTAACAAATTCAGGTAAATAATACGGTACTGTTAACTATAACCATCCTGCAGCTTAGATTCCCAGAACGTATTCATGTTATAACTGGTAGTTTGTACTCTTTGAAAGCACTTTTGATATCATGATGGTTTTGGCTGAGAATGTAATGCAAGTATTATTCTTAAGACCAAATCATTTCAACAAAACAGAAGTAGAGTCACAGATGTAGAAAACAAAGTTATGGTTACCAGTGGGGGAAGAGGGAAGGGAGAAATTGGGAGATTGAGATTGACATATCCACATTATTATATATAAAATAGGTAACTAGTAAGGGCATATTGTATAGCACAAGGGATGCCATTCAGTACTCAGTATTGACCTGTATGGGAAAAGAATCTAAAAAATAGTGGATATGTGTATATTTATATAACTGATTTACTTTGCTATACAGCAGAAACTAACACAACATTTTAAATCAATGATACTCTGATAAATATTTAAAAAAAGACCAAATCATTTCCTACCACAGCAAGAACTAGCTCCAACTTCTAAAACAGCTGTTTGATTTATATTTGCAAGACTCATAAAGTGACCTTTTTTGGATGCACACTTTGGGGTGATAATTTGATAGTTCTAAATTATTTGCATGAGACTTCATTGTACACATAACTGCTCAAATATTATCAACTGTGGCAGAGTAAAACTTGTTCCCTTTTCCTTCTAAGAATTATAGGTTAGTTTCTAAGTATTGAATTTAATAATTGGTATTTTATATGCTGCTTCCAGGTCTTCGTTGACTTATCTGGTATGAAATGCTAAAACTTTCATCCTGATTGATTGCCATCCCCATATTTGTTTTGTATTTAGATATTGGGGTAGATTCCATTTTAAGGCTGACTTTCAATTAGATTGTAACATAACCTTTCCAGAAAATATTCATGAATGAGTTACAAGTGCTGAGACGTTTATAATTCTGTTATTTTTCTGGATCCATTTGATCCTTGTCTCTTACTTTTCTCCCCACCCAGTGCATTCTCTCTTGAAGTCTGCATTTAATAGCATAGCTATAGAGAAGGAGAAGCTTAAGCAGATGGTTTCTGAGCAGGATCACAATAAAGGCCACAGCACACAGATGGCACGACTCCGACAGTCACTGTCGCAGGTAAATGAGAGTGTTTGTATCATTCTCAGGACACATTCCTAACCCTCCAAGCCAATGATGGGGGTGGAGACAGTCCATCATGGGAATGACACATTTGTCTGAAATTCCCCCAAGCCATCACAGTGTCAGTATTAAATTGTATCACTTTTCTTCCAAAAGGGATCAAGGTAAGAGTGACAATCAACCAAACTTGCTTGCAAACATAATTTCTATTTTGGCTGATTTTAATGCCCATCTGTGGTCTTATAAGGCCATCCCTGATTTAAAAAACTAATGCATTTATACATGATTTACCCACACATCTAAACTGTGTTCCAGACTGTGTCCAATCCAGCATCGGACAAAATCTACCAGATCTTCCACACTTAGTATTTTTCCTACTTATGATGCATTTTAACCTGTTGAAAACTACTGATTACTATTACTTTTTTTTTTTTTCTTTTTTGATTTGCACTCTTAGGATTTTCTTCCTGTCTATGTTCCCTGAATCTAGACTCTAATATTTCAGTATATATTTTACACTATAATATGTATTACTTAATATATATTATGTTGATCTTATTAATACTAATCAAATCCCTATATATTTCAAGGTTGTAATTTCTGTTAAAAATCCTTTAAAACTACACTTCTGCTTTCTTAAAACTGACCACTTCCTCTGAAATATTTTCTTCACTTAGTCTATAAATGCACCTTTAAAATTTCCTTTAAGAGTTCAATGTTGTTGTTGATTTTGTGTGAGAACTCAGTGATTACATAAAATATTGTTCACTTCCTGGTGCCTTGGATCAGAGCGAAGGAGCAAGCAAATCCTGGGTAAGTGGTTTTCCATGTGGATCAGCTCCTGCTTGAACAGTTTCCCTCAGTTCCTGCAAATTAGACTTAAACCATCTCACCGTGTTCTATGTACCTGAACTGTCAGCTTCTTTTCAGTGTTAAGTTTCATGTTATTGAATGCTGTTGTCTGGGCCACACTTTCTGCTGTTTGCCGTTAAACACTGTCAGTTGAGGCACATATGCTGCTTGGAAACTCAAGAGCCTGCGCATTCAAAGCGGCAGCTGGGTGCCAGTTTGCAGAGGGCCTCCTTCACAAGCACACTTTAATGGTCTCTCCTGGCCTGATCTCCTGTCATATATCTGTTGAACACCTTGTGCATCTTAATGGATCTACTGAATCATGACCCTACAAAGGATCATAAGTCAGGAAGATCAAAATAATGGCTAGGAAGCATCTTGTGAGTCATCTTGCAAACATGTCAAGTACACTTTTGTTCCCCTCCATGTTGCAGTGTTTGATTCAGATGTACTAATGATCGAAGGCTTAGTGGTATGAAATAAGCTGGTACTAAGAAAAATAAGAAGATGTGCTTGTTTCTTGCTTGCTTGCTTTTTATTCGCTTCTTGGTAAGGCAGAGAATGGGCTTCCCTGGTGGCTCAGCTGGTTAAGAATCCACCCGTAGTGCAGGAGACCTGGGTTCTATCTCTGGGTTGGGAAGATCCCCGGGAGAAAGGAATGGCTACCCACGCCAGTGTTCTGGCCTGGAGAATCTCATGGATGGAGGAGCCAGGTGGGCTACGGTCCATGGGGTCACAAAGAGTCAGACACAACTGAGGAGCAGTATAGCATAAAGAGAGTTATACCCTATCCACTAGAGAATCCCATGTTTCCAGTTCTGTGTTACATAGCATTTTGGCTGTGTTTACATCCTTATGTCTGTATATACCTTCCCATTGGGTGGGGTCATTTTCTCCTGAGCTCTAGGGCTCAGGAGAGAAGCCAAAGCTGGAGAGAAAGATGTGGATATCCCAGTATGTTGGTGAATTTATAGCTGTTGATAAATTGTGTTTTCAATCAGAAGAAAAGAGGTCAGGGGTGCTGCCATAGTGAACATTAGTATTTAAAGGACAAGCTGAAAAAAGAAAAGAGAATCCTTTAATGGAAAGCCGGGGGAAACCACTGACGAATTTACATAGCAATGACCACTGAGATCAAGAAGAAAGAGTTTTGATAATTTCGAGAACAAAAAGGTTAACAGGATCTGATTTAGCAGTAAATAATGCTAGATGGACTGAAAGTCAGCCTTGAAATTTCACAGTCACCTCAGTTTGTTTGTATCGTAAAGGGAAAGAACTAACAGATAAGGAGACATTGAAGATAGGAAACAATTAACTGATGTAGCCATCCTGGTTGGCTAGCTCTATTCTCATTGTGCCTCTTCAAATATAGGATTTAGGATTGAACAAGATATGAAACAGCTGGAGTATGTTGAGACAGCTTTTCTGAGTATGTTTTTATATTAATACAATTTCACATTACAGTGTGATTTCAGGTAGCCTAAAGACATCGTTGATCCTTCTTCAAATGTCATCAGTTAGAACCCAGGTTTTTTTAAATGAATGATTTCTAAGCCATATCTCCCCCTAGAAAGGGAAGAAGAGAGACTATTTAAATAACGTCTTAGATTAGTCTAACATTTTGAAACTTATTTTTTATTTGATGTAAGTCCTATTTGATATATGTCTAATGGTTAAAATGCTGCTTTTCAATAAAGCTTTTAAATATAACAACTTGGCAAATTCCATCATCCTTTTAGAAGGCACATAGCATAATAAAATATATAAAATTAGCATTTTTCACTACATGCTCAGCGTAAATTGTTACCTGCCTTGAGTGTGTAATGATTTGCAAGGCTGAACAGTGTAATGAATTTCTCTTCTATAGTAATATTTCATCCCTGATCTATAGGTATACAGTGACATGCATAATTCTGATATTTTACTCCCATGAAGCTTTAAAAGCAAACTTTTACACCTGAAAGGCAGCATAGATATTGAATTTACATCTGTAGGACAAGGTATTTTATGTGGCATCTCTCCTTTTATAAATGACTTGATTTCACGTCAGCTATAATTTTACGCACTAAACACCAAAATCAAATAATACTTAATAAGACTATGTGAACTCAGCACCCTAGATCACTGTAGTACAAGACTCAGCATGACTTGAGTCTGTCTTCAGTGCATTACACTTTGTCACTGTTACTAGTTTGATTTCTGACCCCAGAGTCTGTGCACAACTTGTGCTAAATGCTTTGGGTGTTGGGTTCGTACAAGTGTGAACAGTACAATGATTCTTGTACTCCATTTACAGTTATTATATTTCATTAAATCAGTATGGCATTCATTGTTCAATATGCCATCATTCTGTGAACTACTGAGAAAGAAAACAGTACTTTCAGTGAAACTGGCCAGTGCTTCAGAGGTGTTAGTTTTGAGAACTGTGCATCTTAGAATCAATGAAATGTGATATGTATGGGAATGTAAGCAAAAAATTGGCTTATGGCACGTGGCATAATTAAATCCCAGGCATAGTATTTATCATCCTTCCTGTCTACAACATTTTATACAGCAAAAATAAATATTCTTTGTTGGAGTAAATGTTTTAAATATATTTGTTCCTGAATTTCACGGTTCCCTGAGACTTGGCCAAATTTGTTGTTTATGAAGATATTCTTCATAGAATCCTTTACATTTTTTTTTTTTTTAGCTATCCAGTAACTTTAAATCAACGTCATTTGGGGCATAATTTGGTGATGTTTATTTAAAACCTTCAAAGTGTTTTATGCTTTGGTCCTTTGGTTCATGGCTGATATGCATAATCTAAGTAGAAAACATATGCACGTAAACATTCGTGGCAGCTTTATTTGTTCTAATAAAAATCAGTAACAACATCATAAGTGCCTGATAGTAGAAAAATAACCACTTATTCCATAGTTAACTAAAATCACATTTGTGAAGAGTTTGCAACATAAAATAAATATCTGTGTACCAAGAATAAATAGCGAAGGATATGTTCCCATTTTCTGGGGTTCCCATTTTTTAATGTGAAAAATGCATAAGAAAAAAAATAGAAAGAAATATGCCAAGCTACCAAAAGTCGGTTGATTGAGTAGTAAGATATGAATTTTTAGAAATATTTTTCTACTTCTTTGCATTTTCCAAATACACTATCTTAGTATTTGTTTAAAATAGAAAACAAAGTGATTTTTAAGAGCTAGCCATTATTTGATTCTTGATAGCTCTAGCTTTGACAGTTGGCATACTCACATCCTTACTCTTTTTGAACCAGTTTTGCTTTTATCTGAAGAGTTTAAATCTTCCCAGAACACACAGTTCCATTCAGTAGAATGCATTTGCTATGCCAGACTCTCCCCGACTCTAAGGTAGATTGTCTGCCGGGGTGGGAAAATGGTAGTTAATAGCCAAGGAAGTGAGGATTTGGGCAATTCATTCTGACTCAGAACTTCAGGATGGGAACTTCCTTCACAGCTTGGTCAGGAATGCTGTGTTTCGTGGGTATATGGCACTTGAGTGCATATAAGGAGTGGGAAAGTGAGCGTGCCTTGTGGAGAGTTTGTGCTGTGGCCTGAGCTCACTCATGAAAGCAAGTGTGAGACTTACTAAAGAGTCCAGGCATGGTTCCTGAGCCGAGGCTGCTTCCTGCTGCTCGGCCTTGACCCCATCTGCCACTCCCAGAGCGGTGTTACTCCTCGCAGGTTTCCATGGCTTTTCCTGCTCATGGGCTGGCGCCGGTGGCTGGCGACTTGCCTCCTTTTCCCTCGCCTTACCGCTGTACAGGCTCCTCAGCTGCTCTCTGTGTATTGCTCCTGCCATCACCTGGACTCCTCTGTGTTAACAAATCACCAGTAGTGAGCTTCAGGGAGGGAAGTAACAAATGTGGTCCTGAGTCCTCACGGTGCCTGCTTGTAGCCACCTTGCAGTGCGGTCCGTGTGACCGAGGCAAAAGGAGGAGCCGCCCTGGCAAGGCGCACACAAACGGGCTGCTGCATGCTCTGCGTCTGCTTACACTTTCCACCCTCGGGGTTGCCAGAGTTGGAATAGTACTTATTTCCAGGCTTGTTTTGTGCTGTGTAACAGCATTTTTCTACCACTGCATATATATGATGAACACAGTATTTCTTTAATTTTCACCTCATGTCCTATTGATATTAGCAGCTAGAGGCTACCTTGTGGTGCCTTCACACACACCTGTGTGTAGGCAGGATCACATTTCATGAATATTGGATGAGGTGAGAGATTACATGGGAGTTTAACTTTCTTAAATATCCAGAGCAAGCAAATTCTACAAGTTTCCTTACGAATGGAAAACTTGTGTTTTAAACTCCCACATGCTGGGGGAAAAAAAAAAAATTACTTGTCCTTGCCCGTGAGTTTTTGTGGGGTTGTTTTGTTAACTTTGTTCCGAGGCAACAGAAGGTGTTGTCACTTTGGAGGAACCCTTAGGTGAGGTTTGTGTGAAACCCTGAAGTGATGTGATTCTGCCATTAAAACCATCAAACAACGTACAACAAGGCCTCCGACTTCCAAGACAGCAAAATATATCTGGGTCCAATTATAGCAGTGACTAAGATGACTTTCAGGACACTTGTGCACAGAAAAACAATGAAAGAGCAAATAAGCATATATAGTTGCAAATAGGAGTGAGGCAGTATTTTTGTTTCAGATTTCAACTGTTTGAGATTTTGTTCCAACAAAAAGATCCTGAGCACTTTTGCAGAATGTAAGGTACTGGGAAGCACATGATTTATTTACTAAAAACGTAATCACCTTTTTTCTCACTAACACATCCCTGTTTGCTCAGCGAACTGGACACATATTTTCACCTGTCTGCAATGTAATGGCTGTAGGATATGTGTCCACCTTTAATCCATCAATACCTGACAGCTCACAAGACCAAATGTATTCTGTTTTACACGTATTTTACAGACTTTACAGTTCTAAAGACTTTAAATGAAAGCCGAAAGCTGTAAGTGAAGAATTTTCTCCTTGAAAAGAGAAAACCGAGGGAATTCCCTGGTGGTCTAGTGGTTAGGACTCAGCATTCTGACTTCCAAGGCCCTGGGTTTGATCCTTAGGCAAGGAACTAAAATCCCATAAGCTGGACAGAGTAGCCAAAAAAAAAAAAAGCTGAGCAGAAAGGAAAGAGGGGAGACTGTTCTATGCTCCATGTTCAAGAACTCTGCACCGCTCAATGCAAGTGTGAAGTTTAGCCACTTTGTCATTTATCCTGGGTGATTGAATAGGTACAAGTTTAGAGTTAGGCTGTTGTATCTGTGTGTGTATCAGTTTAGTGTATTCATTGACTCCTTATGAAGAAAAGCAGAATCCTCACTCCCTGGGGCAGCTTCACTCTTCAGTAAGTCCTGACATTTATCTTCCATTCTGAAATATTCACTTCCATCTTCTCATTGCTGGATTTAATGGGAAGGAAAGGAGCAGTCCAGCTTTTCACTGGGCTTTGTCCTCACAGAGGTGTCTTACTTGAGACTTGGTGTAATCTATTCAGCTACATGTGTCTTCTGTATATGGAACAGATTTCCATGCACTGATGTGATCCACGAGCCTCTGTCCCCAAGGCCTCTATAGGGAGCCCATGTTTATGTAAATATGTTCCCTTTCCACCACACACACTAAACTGGGGTACAGCAGATGGTGTTTTACTGATGCTGATTTAGGGTGTGTTAAGAATCATGAGATGCAGATAGCTTAGTTTCCTTTCTGTGATATGCTCTTAGTTATGCTTGTCAATGTCTACACTGTCCAGGGAAGGCAGCTTTGGTCTACACTTGAATTAGATCTGTACTGTCATAGGTATTAATTATGTGCTCCTAGAAAATGGAAACACACCAACTGTTTTCTTTCACCAGGTCAAAATATAGCTCTAAGAAATATAAAGCCAGTTCATTGTTCATTCCATTTACAAATAATTTATAAGACATCTGGCTTTGAAACAACTCCCAAACTTTAGAAACTGGAACCAAAAAAGAAAAAAAAAAATTAAAGAATCAATAGTTTTTATCCTAGGGTATAAAATATTATATGTATGTGGTGGTAGACTGGGCTTGGATATAGTGGGCCTGACTATAAAGGAGAGAAAATTCCATGAATCAATTTTATGAAATCCTTGAACTCTTTTCAACCCACTAATCTACTAAGTAGTAGTCTTATATTGCGAAAAATGAATGCCTTAATTCTGAGCCATTTCTTTCCTTCTTACTAGTGGGATCTGGCCTATGGTGGCTCCAAAAGTCACAGCTAAAAGCATCCTAGACTTTGTTGTCTAAAGTGTACCTGTGTGCTGGTTCTGCTTTATGTTTGCTCAATAACTTGCAATTACATGTGCGGTTTTTGTTATTTTAAGGCACTCAACCAGAATGCTGAACTAAGGAGCCGGTTGAACAGAATACATTCAGAATCTATTATTTGTGATCAGGTTGTTAGTGTAAATATTATTCCTAGCCCTGATGAGGTAAGATTCATTTTTAATAGATACAGAATACTTACTTTGTAGCATCTACACCTACTGCATATTTTTATTTATTTTTATAAAGTTCTTTCACTACTAATACAATTCCCGGCATACATCTTGTGTTGCTGACAGTTCAATGTTCTTTGGAGTGAAGGATATACCTGAGCTTGACATCATTTATTGCTGGTGATCGGTTGTCTATTTTTATTTATTCCTGTGTTCATCTCATGCTACTGATTATTTAATTTATGTATACTCCACCTTGTGACTTTTCTGTCACTCTTAATTTGAAATCTTCATTATCATTTATGGTCCATGAAATGTTGAAACAAATACTTTTAACAGAGAAGGTGTTAAATTAAAGTTTTCTTAAGGTTTGTTTTAAAAGTTCTATCTAAGAAGAGAAGTCACCTGACCTTGCTAAGAAAATATTATTAGTGCTGCTACAGCTCCTGGTGATGATGCTAATAATTAATGGTTAACACATGTCAAGTGAATGCTTACTCTGTGCTTGGTATTGCTAACCCACTTTACATGTGTTATCTCATTTGATACCCCCAACAACTCTCTGATGTAGGTGCTACTATTATTCCATTTTTCAGAAGAATTTTTGAAAAAACAGTAAGAGGATAGGAGAACATTCAGTATTTGGACTTAATGTGAGTGTGTAGTTCCAGTGGCTCAGACAGTAAAGAATCTGTCTACAATGCAGGAGACCCAGGTTTAATACCTGAATCAGGAAGATCCCCTGGGAAGGGAATGGCAACCCAGTCATATTCTTGCTTGGAGAATTCCAGGGACAGAGGAACCTGGTGGGCTAGAGTCCAAGAGTCTCAAAGAGTCAGACACGACTGAGCAACTAACACTTTGATAAAATTATTTTTAGCCAGGAGAATTCATACTTTGAACAGTAATACATGTAACAGGGGAGAGTTTTAACTAATGCTAAGGCCATATTTGCACCAAACATACATTTTTCTAGAAATCCATAAGTGTACGGGTTCTGCTATCTAACTGCTTAAGAAATACCATCCCCAGACAGCTTCTCTTGGACGTAAGTTACTGACCCTGTGTCCATCCACTTCCATGGGTCCTGTGATCTCTGATAATATTTATGTCCCCTCAACTGCCCAGAATCTAGAATATTTCTAAAATTTTATCATCTAAAAATTAGTCGACAGTCTCAGTTTGAATCTTCTTTTCAATTTAAAATGTGTACTAGATGTACTAGATGTTTAAACTGTAAGTTCTCTTACCTGTTTTTCTGGTTGCAACTTAAATTGCTTTCTTGAAAGCAATATCATCTGCTATCATTGTATGAATAAAAATACTGTTTAAAATAAGGATCAATACTCTAATCATATGTTTCATTGGCTAAAATTCATGATCATATTGGAAAGTGACTTTTTATATCAATATATTCTGTCTCAAAAATTAGTCTTATAGAATGTTTTCTTAGCATATCGCCAGTGGTTTCTACAAATACTTTTTGAGTTGTAGTATACTGGTTAGAATATGGCTAGTAATGACAGGCCAAAGCATATGGCAAGGAACTTGTCTCCACAGTCAACTCAGGGTATTTTGGGGGCTCAATCTGTTATTCAGTCCACTAAATGGCATATTGAAAGGAAACCTGTGCAGTGGTCATTACTCAGTTGCAAGTGAAAATTGCTTGTGCTCACCAGTCCTTTAACGTATGCTGTAAATTTTTCTAGAGATCTGGCTAGTACTTCATTGCCTAATTTGAACAAATAGCCAATTCATACGAGGGAAGAAAGCGATCACACCATCTACTTTTCTCTCCTGTAAGGCTGGCGAGCAAATCCACGTCAATCTCCCCCTGTCACAGCAAGTAGCCAATGAGAGCCGCCTCTCCATGTCAGAATCAGTCTCTGAGTTCTTCGACGCCCAAGAAGTGCTCCTCTCTGCAAGCTCATCAGAGAATGAGGTAAGGTTCCTGGATGTGTCAACCCCAACTGCTTCTGACCATGAGTTTGGGTTAAAGAAAGCAAGACTTTGGAACTTGGTTTTAACATCATAATAAGATGTCTGAATAGCAGCAAAGCCAAAAGCATGCAAACTATATGGATTCCATTTACTGAGCCCTTAGCCTTCTGGGCACCAACTCAATACTCTTAAATTTGATGAATAAAAAGAAGGAATCAAGATTTATTCTGATATACCTGTACAGTTCATATTTCAGGGTAAACAGATAGGTGATAACAGCTCTTTATAGAAGGAGACTAGCAAATAAATATAAAAAGAATGAGAGCATAAGAAAAATACCATTCTTATTTGCCAGAGACTGAATTTGACTTTAGAAGCATAATATCTAGCATATATCTAGTTGGATAATTATGGCTTTTGGAGGTTACCACTGGTTACCATGAGGCTTCCCTGGTGGTAAAGAATCTGCCTGCAATGCAGGAGACCCGGGTTCAATCCCTAGGTTGGAAAGATCCCCTGGAGAAAGAAATGGCAACTCATTCCAGTATTGTTGCCTGGGAAATCCCATGGATAGAGGAGCCTGGTGGGCTTCCAGCCCATGGGGTCACAAGAATCAGACACGACTGAGTGACTAAACCACCACCACTACTGGCTGCCAGTAAAGATTTATTGGATTGCTTGTCATGCTCATGAATCTCAGCAAGGTCTTGGTCAGGTTGCAGAAATTCTTTTACTGAAATTTGGTCAACTACACTTTTGAATTTTTTCTTTTTTGGCGTGAGAGAAGCAACCAAAACTCTTTCCTACACAATTGTTTAATTTTGTCATTTGAGATTGCAAATCTGTAATGCATTTTTACAAAAAGGGAATGAAGTAATTAAGTAAGTGTTAGTTGCTCAGTCATGTCTGACTCTTTGTGACCTCATGGACTATAGCCCACCAGGCTCCTCTGTTCATGGAATTCTCCAGGCAAGAATACTGGAGCAGGTAGCTATTCCTTTCTCCAAGGGGCCTTCCTGACCCAGGAATAGAACCTGGGTCCCCTGCATTGCAGGCAGATCCTTTACTATCTGAGCCACCAGGGAAGTCCAAAAGGAGATGAAATTATTGATAGATGTTATTTCCGTGTGCATCGAAAATAGATTGGAAGGAAACATCCTGACGATTAGTCGTAGTTCCTTTCAGACATTTGGAATTACGAGTGATTTTAGAAAATAGAAATATTGAACACATATCACTTTGATAATGGAGAAAAATTAAAACAGAATTGTTATATCAGGTACTAAATTTGTTACCACATCAAACTAAGCATCTGCCTGTCAGATTCCAAGTCATAGATTAACAGATTCACAGATATTCCCATTCATAAGGCAGAAACTAGTTTAATTATTTGTAGACAGTTGATGTTATCAGATAGGTAAAATAATCCTGTTTGCTGATCATGTCTCTTTCCCTAGAGGCAAATCTGCCCAGGAAGCCTGATTATGGTCAGGAGGTTGGTGAGCAAGGAAGGAATGGGAGCAGGAGAAGTGAACTGAAGGCTGCGAGGGCCAGGATGTAATTGCTCCAAACTTTCATCTCCATTACAGGGATGCTCTCCCATGTGGTGGGGAATTAGTGTCTGTGAGTCAGTCTCCACCCTGGGGACCACAGTGCTGGAGACGTGCTCCCAGTATTTATTTCTTCTCTGATTCTCCCTTTTCTGGGATCCCATTGCTTGTCCTTATCCAAGCAAACTTGACTGCACATTATCTAGGCTCTGACCCACCATCTGGTGACCTCATACCTTTCTGAGAGCAACCTAATTGCCCTATGTCTAAACTCTTGGGGGCACATCTGCCTGGGTGCCCAGTTGTCACTTGCACCACCCACTGGCAAGACAGAAATGAAGATGTAAGGTGGGTTATTGTATGGGTCCAAGCAAGGTGATGGTGCCACCACAGGGAAAGAGTGAGCCCATTGGCCAGCAGAGGGGCAAGGTAGTAAAGGACAGAGGCGCATGGAGATGATCCATTCATGTTAAGGCACCGTGAACTTATCAGGCCTCTCAGCAGAGGTATCCAGCAGCCTTGTGGATATTTAGGTCTACAGCTCAGGAAGAAAGCTGGTCTGAAGAGAAAGCAGGCTTTGGCTTGGGATCCACCTAACCACCTACCTGTGAGACACTGCCATCTGGGTGCTCTACAGAATCTCTAATTCAGCATGTCCAAATGAAGTAATTAACAACCCCCTTACACGTGTGCACGCATGCACACACACACACCCCCCAAGGGGAAAAACACAAGCCTACCTCTACTTCTCATATTGCCTTTCTAAGTACTTTTCTACCCAAGTGTTCACATCAAATACCTGAATTTCCTCAGTATTTCCCTTCATTCCTCTGCCTTCCTACCACCCACCACCCACATTGATTTACTCATCAGGTTCTGTATTCTGTCACCTAAATAATCTCAGATACATATGTTTTCCTAAGAAGAGCTTCACTGCCACTCCTCCCATTCAATCCTGCATCAGCTCCCACCTATATTACCCTGTCCATCTCCATAACTAGTGTTCCTGCCCACTTTCTTTCCACCTTGAATCCATTTCCACCGGGCAGCCTGGTTAACCTTTCCAAAATGCAAAATCTGATGGTATCTCTATTCCCCAGTGTTCCTAGGATGACGCTAAACTCCTTAGCTACCATACAGAGACTCATAGTCTATTCTCAGCTGCAGCCTCTTGGAACCTCTGTTCTTTTGGAGCCATCCAGAGGCCAACAGAGTACTTCCTGGAGTTGTCAGTTTACTACAGACACCCCCTGTCCCTTGCTGATACAAGAAGAGTAAATCTCTCCTACAACCCACATGGGAAAGAACTGAACTATATGTTTGTTCCTTGCAACTGTGTGTTACAGGTTTTCATAAAATGCCTGTTTCGTTACTCAAATCTCTTCCCTTTATCACAGCACTCAGTCTTAAGTATTTGAAGAGGCTGGACCAGGAGATAGGCCCAAGTGACAGGCACCTCAGTGTTCTCAAGGTTGCTCTTCCCCTTTGGCTGAGACTTGTTCCTGAGGCAGCTCCGTCTGTCCAGGTTTCTGAGTTCCCTTGTGATGAGGTGCCCCCGGAAAGCTCCTCGGTCTCCACACCACAGACTTGGCCAGCCCATCTGGTTGGTTCACTGTATGCATGAGAATCTAGTAGCAGCTGCAGGATGGGCTCAACTGCACATTCTACAAGGCAGCTGACAAAGGCTGTTGGGCCTCTGTGTTCCCACCCACCCTGGTTGGAACACTTCCAGGGCCATGCGGTCAGATTGCTCACTCGCTTCAGTCTGCTCAAAAGTCCCCTTGCAAGAAGCCTGCCCTGGATGCCCTGGCTACACCGCAGGGCTGCCATTTCCTCCTTGCCCCTGACCTTTCGCTTGCCTGGTCCCTTCTGATTTTTTTCCATAGTGTTTATCACTATCTAACAGAATATATATTTCATGTTTATTGTGTGTCTCTCTCTTGCCTGGAAAATCCCATGGATGGAGGAGCCTGGTAGGCTGTAGTCCATGGGGTTGCGAAGAGTCGGACACAACTGAGCGACTTCACTTTCACTTTCACCCATTGGAGTGAGGGAAGAGATTTCAGCACTCTGTCCGCAGCACTAGAACATTCTTGTGAGCCCAGAACTCAGAAAATGTTTGCTAACTGAATGAAGGAAGGAATGCTTAACACCTTACACATGATTAATCTGAGAAACCTGGGCCTTAGCTGTCTTATATTAACATTTTCTGTGACTGAGAGAACATTCTTTGTGTGTTTCATTTAATGAATGTACAACCTCTGTTTTATTTTTTTTAATTATTTTTTTTTCTACTTTACAATACTGTATTGGTTTTGCCATACATCATCATGAATCCACCATGGGTGTACATAAGTTCCTCTTTTTTAAAGAAAACGCTCTTTCTTATTTCCAGAATGATCTCCTTCTTTGTCTCTACTGTTAAATGCGTTTCTGCAATGCTGAATGGTTGCATTTTTCTAAATAGTCACGTTTAGAAAAAAATATTTCCCAAGTTCTTTTGAATCCCCAACCCCTTAAAGAGAAATATTTGGCTCCAAGACTTCTTCACCATGGGAGAGAAAGTAAATATATATTAATCATTTTATTATAATACAGCAGTGTATTATCCTGTATCCTCATATAGCCTTAGCTACTGTTCACACATGCGATAATATAGATCTTATTAAAGACCCACTGTAATTGTAGAATTATTTTATATTCTACACAGATTCTTCTAGTGGATATGGATATTGGACCATATCTACCATGTATTAGTTTGAGCGAAATTAGAAATTGAAGCGGATAGGCTGTTTATAGCCTCTAAACGTTCATGTAGTAAACATGCAATATGAATGAAGTTGGGGCAGGCACTTATTTCCGCTAACATCACTGGATGTGATTAGGTTTTTTCAGAGTAATCACATGGAAGAGTTTGATTTACTTTTTATTTCTATCAAGGTTCAGAGTGTGGCTTTCATGGGCCTGCAGGTTTACCCTTCCATTTTGTTGCAGTCATGGGAAAATGGAAGCCTGCTGCAGTGGGAAAATACAAGTCAGAAAAAGACTTTATTCTCAATTTGCCATCTTTATGGCCTTTCTCAGAGTACAAAAACAAAACTACAGTTATTCATTTATGCATAAAATCATTCTGCCTATAATTCTGTCTCCTTAAGTGTATCAACTCTTCCCAAATCTGTTAAAAATATCAGCAGTAAACTCAGAAATTGTAAAGGCAAAGGCTGATTGTGTTTATTATATACAAATTTTAGAACCTTTACCTGACCATCAATTGGCATAAGCAACATTTAAAAAGAAATTGCAAACTAGAAAAAAAGATGCAGTTTATATGAAGAGCTGAAAAACGTGTGAAAGGGAGTTTCACTAAAGATGAAGTTCAGACTGTAGAAAGAGGTATTTTCTGTGTGTTAGGTAGATAGATACTAATGTAGATTGATAATGTGTGATGTTTAAGTGGGGGAGAGATGGGTGCTTTCATAAGCTGATGGTGAGAATAAACTAATATAGTACAGTCTTCCAGGAGAGCAATTCGGCAATGGAGGGCTGAAGCCTAAGAGTGACGCATTTGCCCCAGCAATTTCACTTCTGGGAATAAATCTTCATGAAATTGCCAAGCAGATTCACAGAAATGTTTCCAAGGTTGTTCATCCAAGTATTGTCTATAAATAATAAAAAAAACTGGATGCCACATGAATGTTGGTTAAATTCTTTGTGTTATATAACTATCTGCCATTAAGTAAAAATGGAGAGCTGTTTTCGTGAGAAAGGGAGTATATTCAGAATGCTATAAAATAGCATGTAAACCCATCTGCTTTTTCAGTATCTAAAGATAGATGTATCTGTGTGTTTATATCGGCATTTTGAAATTGAGAGTAAAACCTACAAAATGTTGAAAGTGATTTCTTTTAGATCACAGGATAGGTGATTTCCATATCATCTGTTTACCTTCATGTAATTTCTGATTTTTTACAATAAGAGTGTTCTGTTTTTGTGTTCAGAAAAAATATAACATATTTCCATTTTGAAGACAGTGAATAGGTATCAACAGCTTTCTTGCCTGTAGTAAAAACATTGGTTTTCCCATTCCTCTGAATGGCTATACAGTAATTCTTTGTTTTCTTATCTGCTCTGTCTCTAAATCCCCTTAATACATATGTTGGCCTTAATTTTATTCTTATGTGAATCTTGGTTTCATTTTAGTTCCGTATTTTTCTCATGTAGAGAATGGCTTAATTCTCGATTTCTCTGTATCCCTAACTCTTTCTTCCCTGCCCCCAAATTATCTACCAGATTTTGTCTGTTACGCTTTAAATGTGGTTCCCAAATGCAGCTGTACTGCCTGAAATGAACCTTACTGTGGGCGTCTTAGTGAAATCAGTCAGTGTTTCTTATCCAGATCTACATAGGATCCTGTTATTTGCACTCCCTAGGACAAGTTGCGGAGTGTCTTCCTGAGAACCAAATATGACTCTGTCATTTCCTTGCATTTAATAATTCATACGATTATATGTGAGGGCTTCCCAGATGGTGCTGGTGGTAAACAACCTGCCTGCCAATGCAGGAGACATAAGAGACACTGGTTCAGTCCCTTGGGAAGATCCCCTGAAGAAGGAAATGGCAACCCACTCCAGCATTCTTGCTTGGAGAAATCCCATGGACAGAGGAGCCTGGTGGGCTGCAGTCATCAGGTCGCATAGAGTCAGACACAACTGAAGTGACTTAGCACGCACGCATGCACAATTACATGAGAACCCTTCCTTTGACATGAAAAGCCCTTTGCAGTCAGACCCCTTCATCTTTGCCCCGTCTTCTTTTACAGCCACTTGACTTCTTAACATTCCTAGAAGAAATGTTTTTCTCACGGTCTTTGCTTTTGTCCACCATCCCTTCTCCTTGTGCTTTTTCCCTGCTTCTAACAACTGGGCAACTCTGCGTCCTCCAACACCCAGTTAAAATATTATTTCTTCCAGCAACCTTTCCTGACTCCTCTGTGGGGATTTGTAGAGTCTCCTTTTTTGCACATTCTTACTGTGTTGTATTGAAACATTTCTGGTTATGTGCTAGCCTCTCCCAACTTCTGAGCCCAACTTAAGATAGAAAGCTACTTAAAGATAAGAGCTGCTTCCTGACAGTCCAATATTCTGGCTCATGGGACACCCTAAGTTGTTCATTGCCCGTGTACCACATATATTTCCCACTATGACCTCTGCTTTCCATTTGAACAATATCCTGTTGTTTTTAATTGTTTAATTTTTTTGAAATGTCAAGACTAAATGAAAATTCTGATCCTTTCTATGGTCTTCTCTTCCTTAGGCTTCAGATGATGAGTCTTACATCAGTGATGTGAGTGATAATATATCTGAAGACAACACCAGTGTTGCAGACAACATCTCTCGGCAAAGTATGCATCCTCTGAGTTTCGAGGTTGTACTGTCTACATGCCAGATACAATGCTGATGATTCAATGAATAATCATTTTGGCCCCCTTGCTAATTGTTCTTTTGCAGCTTACTGTTCAATAAAATTTATATTTGTATAATCTGGTGAAAATGGTTGAAAAATTTGTTAGGGAGAGGATTAAGATAAAAAGTTTAGTTCTTGCTCAAACCAAAATTTTTTGAGTCCTTTGTAATTAAATGTATTTATATTTAGTTTTTAAAATTTTTACTTGTTTAGGACTTCCTTGGCAGTCCAGTGGTTGAGACTGAGCTCCCAAGGCAAGGGGCATGAGTTTAATCCCTGGTTGGGAAACTAACATCCCACGAGTCGTGAAACAACACCAGAAAGAACTATACATTGATGTTTTATGCATTTATCAGCAAGCTTGTATTGAAATAATTCTGTTCACTCTTGGGAGAGTGTAAGGAAGGCTTAAGAAATGTATCACAGTCAGAATTATTTGAAAGGGTTCTTTCCCTCCCAGGTTTTGGGAAATCAGAAAAGCAAAATATCTTTCACTGTGATTCTCATCTTTCTTCTTCTTCTAGTCTTGAATGGGGAGCTTACGGGAGGAGCCTTCCGAAATGGACGTCGAACATGCCTGCCAGCTCCCTGTCCCGATACCAGTAACATTAACCTGTGGAATATATTGAGGAACAACATTGGTAAAGACCTGTCTAAAGTCTCCATGCCTGTGGAGCTAAACGAGCCACTCAATACTCTGCAGCATCTCTGCGAGGAAATGGAATACAGTGAGCTCCTGGACAAGGCTTCGGAAACTGACAGTCCCTACGAGCGCATGGTAATAAATAGCAGAGCAGCGCCCTTTGGATTTGCCAACCCTAGACCTGGGCTAGGGAAGATTCATTAGGATAGTGCATTTGCTTGTTGCCTAATACTCTAACTGCATAGGTAAGAGAAATCCGTTTGCATAAACCAGGCAGGGTCAAAAAAGCTCTAGATACCTCTATTGAAAGATACAGTCTTTGTGACTTACTCTTGGGTCCGAGTGGTTCTCAAGTTAGAATGTAAAGGCATCACACTTCTTAGAGGTTTAAGACATGCCTGGCCTTGCTTTATCAGCTTTTTCTGAATGCCAGGGAAGCTCATTTGTTGAGGAACTTGGGTCTGAGAAGGTAACTTCCTGTTTGTTCTCTGCCCTGGCCTTTACTCCATATGACTCTGGAAAACTTGACCTGTCCTCTGAAAAGCACCAGCAGCCACAACTTTCCTGTAAGCTTGTGTAAATGGTATAACCTGGCTTTCAGAACCTTTGAACTCTGTAATACTCAAGGAATTGGATGGACAGATGAATGAAGAATATTTGGCCTCAGTTGCCTGCTGGTTCCCATGCAAAGAGTTTAACTGCATTTTCATTTATTTTTTTTTTCCCCATGAGTATATGAAGAGTCTGTGCAAGTAATAGAAAATACAGATATCGTCAAATCAGCACCCAGTGATGTGGGTATATAAAATCTAGAGGAATAAGGGACAAACAGACCTGGAAGTAGTCTCTCCTATATTATTTTCCTTTCTTAAATGTTTTAACAGGTTCTTATTGCTGCATTTGCAGTTTCAGGATATTGCTCCACCTATTTCAGAGCAGGAAGTAAGCCATTCAACCCTGTCCTTGGGGAGACATATGAATGCATTAGAGAGGACAAAGGATTCCGATTTTTCTCAGAACAAGTAAGTGCCACTGGACTCAGGTTTCTGTGTAGAAACTGTAGGAGGGCTGTTTGTAGCTTGTTTTTGTAAACATCTGGTTGAGATGGGTTACAGTACTAGCTAACAGAAAATTCACTTAGCTTATCTATATAATTACATCCTCCAAATGTTTTTAAGCATGAAGTTGTAAGATTTGGTAATTTACTTACACATTTTGAGACTAACGCAATAACAGAGATGGATAAGTTGAATAACTTTTATTTGGGGGTAGCCAAATACATGTTGCGAGAAATGATCCTTTGTGGAAGTTTTAACACTGATGTCATTGCCTTTTTTTTTTGTTTTTAACTTTCAGGTTAGCCATCATCCACCCATTTCTGCCTGTCACTGTGAATCCAAGAATTTTGTGTTTTGGCAAGGTTTGTATTTCAATTATAACTTCTAAATCCAATTGATAAGCCTATAAGAAAGTTGCTAGTTTCCAGAGTACTCAGTTTAGATTTCTTCTTTTAGAACTCAGAAAATGTTGGTAATTGGCATAGAGTTCAGTTTGAGAGATTAGGTTTCTTGATTGAAATATGAAACCATGTCACCTGGGAGATGGGATTATTTATTTAGGAAGCACAGCCCTGTGAGACAACAGGGCGCTATGCTGACAGCGCCAGCTCAGGGCAACCTCTCTACCTCATGTGCCTTGTTGTCTGCATTGGTGGTATGAAGATTGGATCTGCCGTCTTCTTGCTTCTTAAAGGTGTACAAATAGATCTTAATCCTGAAAGAAAGCTCTGCTATACATCATCTGTGCTCACAGTCTATTGAGAGACACATACATAGCAGTAATTTCTGTTTTTTAACTCACTGAGGCTTGGGGGTTTGAATTGAAGTCTCTATTAAATTAATATCCATTGTTAAGTTAGAATGTTGTAAACTCACCTAGGATAGAAAGTTTCAAAACCCTTCTAGAAAGAAAAGTATATATATATATGTAAGTGAAAGTGTTAGTCATTCAGTTGTGGCCGACTCTTTGTGACCCTGTGGATTGTAGCCTGCCAGACTCCTCTGTCCATGGGATTTCCCAGGCAGAAATACTGGAGTGGATAGCCATTCCCTTATCAAGGCAATCTTCCCAACCCAGCATGGAACCAAGGTCTCCTGCATTGCAGACGAGTTCTTTACCATCTGCGCCATCATTCACGTGTACATTTACCATTAAATGTGAATAATTCCCTCACATTTGAAAAGACACTCCACTGATCACTGTATGACTCTTCTCACGCACACGTCCTCAACCTAAAAATGATATGAAATGATAGAGCAGCACCGTGACTGTGCTTTAGTGCAGATTAAGAAAGTAAGCCATTTCTTGTTCATAACAAAGAGCCAGAAATTTTGTGGAGAGAGCCCTAAGCTTCCTTATCTCATCAAAACCGAGACCAGACAGTAATACACAAGCTCAGGTATACCTGAGTGTCCGCAAGTAAAACAAAAATCCATTATGTGAGATAAAATTCTGGGCCCTGAGTAGTATCTTAACAACCAGCACAGGAACACGTTCGTTAAGTTAATCTCACTTTCTCACAAATCTTACCCATCTATAGTTAGAGGCTTTGTTTTTTTTATACTGGTTCTCCCAAGTCATGTAACTTTTCAAATAAATGTGAATATAAATCAATGTTACTGCCATACTACAATCTACAATTACTTTTACTATACACCATATATATACACAAACATGTATAAAATATTTCCACCATTTAGCTAAATCCTCTAACAGCATTTGTGGAGATGTTAAAGCAGAGTAGAGTCTATGTATATGTGTATATGAATATGCACACACAGATTAGTCCAAGTCTTTCCCAGTTTTATTTGTTGAAAACACATATAGAGAATATATTATGGAAAAACAGATAGATATTTTGGGGGGTTCCCAGTTAATCTCATCTTGGGCCATCCTCAGGCGCTTGTCATGTTAGAACTAACAGTGTAGAATTGATTGTGATTACAAAAGTTCTTTGTAAAATGTAAAGTATGTTATAAAAGTTCACTTTTCTAGAGTAAATGATTAGATATAAAGTGTAACTGTTTTTGTCCTCTGCCTTATGTCATTTAGATATCAGATGGAAAAACAAGTTCTGGGGCAAGTCAATGGAAATCCTGCCCGTGGGAACCCTGAATGTCATGCTTCCAAAGTAGGTTGCTCTCATCTTCCTTTTGGTCTCTTATCTGCATTTCCAAATCATAAATGGGCATTTGAAACTTGTTGTTTATTATTGTTCAGTCGCTCAGTCGTGCCTAACTCGTTGCGACCCCATGGACTGCAGCACGCCAGGCTTCCCTGTCCTTTCACCATCTTCTGCAGCTTGCTCAAACTCATGTCCATTGAGTCGGTGATGCCATCCAACCATCTCATCCTCTGTCGCCCCCTTCTCCTCCTGCCTTCAATCTTTCCCAGCATCAGGGTCTCTTCGAATGAGTCAGCTCTTTGAAACTCTAGATGGTGGCCAGGAGCTATTGCCCTTTATGGCCAAGGCTTCTGTCAACTTCATCTAAGGTCTTTTTTCATTGGAGTGTAATTGCTTTACAATGTTACATTGGTTTTCACCAAAGTTTTGAGACTGGACCCCCTCAAAAGCAAATGAGAATTTTAGCATATGTGTCAAAGCTTCCTTTTTATCTCTACATACCCTCCATTCAATAGTTAGCACCTCCCTGTTCCAAACACCATGTTAGCTTGCATTTTATTATTTTTTATTTGTATTGACATATAGTTGAATTACAATACTTTGTTAATTACTACTATACAGCAAAGTAACTTCATTATATATATATATGTATATATATATACATTCTTTTTCATATTCTTTTCCATTATGATTTATCACAGGATATTGAATATAGTTCTCTAGGCTATACAGTATGACCTTGTTGCTTATTTAGTCTACATATACTAGTTTGCATCTGAAAATCCCAAACTCCTATTCATATCCTTTCCCACCTCCCTCCTCTTGGCAACCACCAGTCTATTCTCTGTGTCTCTTTTCGCATTATATATGAAAGTTTCTCTTTTTAGCCATTTATTTTCTATATAATTTATACTTTCACTGCTGTGCTTAGCCCCAGGCACTATTTTAAGTTTAAGTTATTTTATTAAGGAAGTGATGGGATTCTTGTTTTCTGGAGAATATAGCCTTGTTGTTGTTAATTGTTGTTTAGTCACTAAGTCATGACTCTTTTGCGACCCCATGGACTATAGCCCTTAGGGATTTCCTAGGCAGGACTACTGGAGTGAGTTGCCGTTTCCTTCCCCAGGGATCAAACCTGCATCTCCTGCATTGGGAGGTGAATTCTTTATCATTGAACCACCAGGGAACCCCTGAATATAGCCTATGCATCTTAAAGTTTAATTAAAGTTTTCATTGAGGCCAAACATTTGATTGTTTTTCTTTCTTTCTTCATTCAACTGATTTTGTTTTTGCTTTGTTTTTGTCTATTTGAGTGACAGAGTTTTCTGGTATATTGAATATGGAGGATGGTTGGGAAAGGGAGCAGTTCTCAGGACCACAAAATAAATTTTCAGTATTTACAAACTCTTGAGGAAGAGAGTTTTCCCCAGGTATACATAGTGCCTACATCATACCAATTCATAAATTTTCTAGAAATCCAGAAGCATTTTAGATTGAAATAGCACTTCATTTGAATATATAATAATGTGCAGTTTCAAGTTCAGTTCAGTTGTTCAGTCATGTCTGACTCTTTGTGACCCCATGGACTGCAGCACTTCAGGCTTCCCTGTCCATCACCAGCTCTTGGAGCTTGCTCAAACTCAAGTCCATCGAGTCCGTGATACCATTCAACTATCTCATCCTCTGTCGTCCCCTTCTCCTCTTGCCTTCAATCTTTCCCAGCATCAGGGTCTTTTCCAGTGAGTCAGTTCTTCACATCAAGTGACCAAAGTATTGGAACTTCAGCTTCAGCATCAGTCCTTCCAATGAATATTTAGGACTGATTTCCTTTACGATTGACTAGTTTGATCTCCTTGCTGTCTAAGGGACTCTCAAGGGTCTTTGCCAGGACTACAGTTCAAAAGTATCAATTCTTCAGCTTTCAGCCTTCGTTATGGTCCAACTTTCACATCCATACATGACCACTGGGAAAACCACACCTTTGACTATATGGACCTTTGTCAGCCAAGTGATATCTTTGCTTTTTAATATGCTGTCTAGGTTTGTCATAGCTTTCCATCCAAGGAGTAAGCATCTTTTAATTTCGTGACTGCAATCACAGTCTGCATTGATTTGGGAGCCCAAGAATATGAAATCTGAAACTGTTTTCACTTTTTCCCCATTTATTTTCCATGAAGTGATAGAACCAGATGCCATGATCTTTCCTTTCTGAATGTTGAGTTTTAAGCCAGCATTTTCACTCTCTTCTTTCACTTTCATCAAGAGATTCTTTAGTTCCTCTTCACTTTCTGCCATTAAAATGATATCATCTGCATATCTGAAGTTGTCGATGTTTCTCTTGGCCATCTCGATTCCAGCTTTTGAGTCATCCAGCCCAGCATTTCGTATGACGTACTCTGTATATAAGTTCTTCTGCTTCTGTTAGGCCCTTGCTGTTGTTGTTCCTTATTGTGTCTGTCTTTGCATGAAATATTCCCTTGGTATCTTCATTTTTCTTAAAGAGATCTTTAGTCTTTCCAATTCTATTGTTTTCCTCTATTTCTTTGCATTGTTCACTTAAGAAGGATTTCCTTGCTATTCTCTGGAACTCGGCATTCAGTTGGATGTATCTTTCCCTTTCTCCTTTGCCTTTCACTTCTCTTTTCTCAGCTATTTGTAAGGCCTATTCAAACAACCATTTTGCCTTCTTGGATTTCTTTTGCTTGGGGAAAAACCTCCTGTACAGTGTTATGAACCCCCACCCATAGTCATTAGGCATTCTGTCTACAAGATCTAGTCCCTTAAATCTATTCATCACCTCCACTGTATAATCATAAGAGATTTGATTTAGGTCATACTGGATGGCCTAGTTGTTTTCCCTGCTTTCTTCAATTCCAGCCTGAATTTTGCAATAAAGAGCTGATGATCTGAGCCACAGTCAGCTCCAGGTTTTGTTTTTTCTGACTTCATAGAGCTTCTCCATCTTTGGCTGCAAAGAACATAATCAATCTGATTTCAGTATTGACCATCTGGTGATGTCATGTGTAGAGTCATCTCTTGTGTTGTTGAAAGAGGGTGTTTGCTATGACCAGTGCATTCTTTTGGCAAAACTCTGTTAGCCTTTGCCCTGCTTCATGTTGAACTCCAAGACCAAACTTGCCTGTTACTCCAGTATCTCTTGATTTCCTACTTTTCCATCCCAGTCCCCTGTGATGAAAAGGACATCTTTTTTTGGTATTAGTTCTAGAAGGTCTTGAAGATCTTCACAGAAGCATTTGTTCAACTTCATCTTTGACGTTAGTGGTTGGGGCATAGACTTGGATTACTGTGATGTTGAATGGTTTGCCTTGGAAATGAACTGAGCTCATCCTGTCATTTTTGAGATTGCAACCGAGGACTGCATTTTGGACTCTTTTATTGACTATGAGGGCTACTCCATTCCTTCTAAGAGATTCTTACCCACAGTAGTAGATATAATGGTCATCTGATGGATGGATATGAGAGTTGGACTATAAAGAAAGCTGAGCACCAAAGAATTGATGCTTTTGAACTGTGGTGTTGGAGAAGACTCCTGAGAGTCCCTTGGACTGCAAGGAGATCCAACCAATCTGTCCTAAAGGAAATCAGTCCTGGGTGTTCATTGGAAGAACTGGTGCTGAAGCTGAAGTTCCAATACTTTGGCCACCTGATGCAGAAAACTGACTCATTTGAAAAGACCCTGATGCTGGGAAAGATTGAAGGCAGGAGGATAAGGGGATGACGGAGGATGAGATGGCTGGATGGGATCACCAACTCAATGGACATGAGTTTGAGTAAACTCCAGGAGTTGGTGATGGACAGGGAGGCCTGGCCCCCCTGGAGTCCATAGGGTCACAAAGAGTTAGACAGGACTGAGCAGCTGAACTGAACTGAACTGAATTAAATTCACCCATTCCCATCCATTTTAGTTCACTGATTCTTAAAATATCATTGTTGACTCTTGCCGTCTCCTGTTTGAGCACATCCAATTTACCTTGATTCGTGGACCTAGCATTCCATGTTCCTATGCAATATTGTTCTTTGAAGCATCGGACTTTACTTTCATCACCAAATACAGCCACGATTGGGCATCGTTTCTGCTTTGACTCATCTTCTTCACTGTTTCTATAACCTTAGTCCCCAGAACTTGCATTAGATTTTTTTTATCTATCCTCATGTGTCTTTTCCCAAGGTATTATTCACATATTTTGCCTTAACTCAGAGCGTGAAGCCCTGTCCTCAGAGCAGCCTTTCTTAAATGCATGCCCTGCTGTGCCTCTCGCCCTCCCCACCCTGAAAGCACTGACATATCCCTTAAATGAATGACCACATAGAAACTTCCAGCAAAGAAATGAGAGGAAGATCAAGTTCGAAAAGGAGGCTTTGGTGAAAACCATTCTCACTGGTAGAAACAGTGATATATATTTGTGACCTTCATTGTTTTTCATCAGTGTTGTATTCTTCACTAGGTATGGAGATTGCTATGTGTGGAATAAGGTCACCACGTGCATACACAACATCCTGAGTGGGAGGAGATGGATAGAGCATTATGGAGAAGTAACCGTTAGAAATACCAAAAGCAGTGTTTGCATTTGCAAACTCACGTTTGTCAAGGTAAATAATTTCATACAACAGCAAAGGAAAGATATATAAAATGCTTCCTAGGAAAGAAATAGAGCAATTACCTTAAACAGCAGCAAGTGTATCAGTCCTGTAGCATTAATCCTTATGGACATTTAGTTAAGAAAGCAGAACAAAACGGTGGAGTTGCCCCAGGCATGCAGACAGCTGACCATGTAGAAGTCAAAAAGGACACCATCTTGAAACAGAGAAAAGAATTCTTTTTAAAGAATGTTCTTTTTAAGCAGCCAGTCAGTTCATTAAGTAAAATTCCAGAGAGTACTTCTTGCCTGTAACAAGTCTCCTGGTTTATATTCTATTTATATTCCTGCTTGATTACAACATATTCAAGTGATCTTATTTTAGGGAAGTAAATATATCACTGTTGTGTTTTCTGAGGCTACGTAGAGATGACAGCTTCTAGTCCCTATAAACTTATCTAACTCTGCCACTATTATATATAATCTTATATAAGTTCAACAAAAAGCAGTACCTTTCCTAACAAGAGAAGATGTCAGATATTTTTCTTTTTTCCTTTTTTTCTTATAGATTGATTATGTGGCTCAGAACTGAAGAGCCTGAATCAGTATTTGCTCTGACTGGGTCATGACAGTAACTGTGTGTATTTAGTTTTCTAGTCTAGGAGAAACTTCAGTTTAGGCCTGCCTCTAATATTTGCAGAGCTCAGGGTGAGAGTACAAATGGACGTCCCCATTCCATATGTGTAAATATTTAAAATATGTAAACCAAGCCCACAAGCTGTCAAATAAAATATGTTTATACTGACAAAAGTACTTTTGTAAAAATAAAATCTGCAAGTCTAGGTTGGACACTTGGGAACACTGAGCTGGAAACCCGGCAGCTCAGGAGAGTCAGTCTGGCCCGCGGCCTTCACCACTTACTCCCCACCCCCGTCTCTGCCCCGCACTGCAAGAAGCCACACATATTTATATAGACAGTCCAGCCCACACTTCCAGACTCCGTCCACACCCCTTCAAACTGCCACCCTTGGCCAGCCCTCAGGCCTAATGATTCACATTTTCATCTGCCTCTGAGTAGATGAATCAAGGAAAGGCCTGTGCAGGCTGTGGAATAAGCTTAAAGCCATTTGGACAAGAATTGGGACCTCATCTAGAATGAGGCCATGGGATCCAGATGAGTGAGTTCTCCCAGGCTTCTGACCCCTTGAGAAAAGAGGGGAAGAGAGGAAGCTGGAAGAGAACCAGAACAAGGTCTTCCTGGTTAAATTCAGCCATTTACAACTACTATGAAAATTATTTTAGTTTTCTCCAGCGTTGCCAGTTGAAAATCATTAAAATCCAGGAGCCAAGGAAAATTCAAGACAGGACGATGGGAAGAATTCCTCATCTATAGATTAATACTCAGTTAAGATAGAAATTCAGCCTTCTCTGGGCTGTGCTGTCATACTCTAGCATGGAGTAGGGTCATCCCTTTCTTAAAAGTTAAGCCAACTAATGCTTAGAAAGCCACCCTTCCTTGAGATAGATGTCTGGAAATGGCTTGCCTGAGAAACATCAAGGTTAAGGAAGTTTTCCGTATGAAAATTATAGGGATTGGTGTTATTAAACAGACAGGGTGTTTTAACAGGAGTTTGGTTTTTCCAGGTGAATTACTGGAATTCTAATGTGAATGAAGTCCAGGGGGTTGTGATGGATCAGGAGGGGAAGGTGGTGCACCGGCTGTTTGGGAAATGGCATGAAGGGCTGTACTGTGGTGTGGCCCCTTCTGCTAAGTGCATCTGGAGACCAGGTGAGACTGGCTTGAGTGTCCTGCCTCTAGGGGGCGCCATGAGTGGCAGAAGGTAGGGAAGGTCCCATCATCTCGTGAGGTACACCTTATGTTTTCTTTAATAGTGAGATTATAAACGCAAATGCTTAAGGCAATTACAGTTACATTTATACTTAATCTATAAGTTTACTAAGTACAATATTAAGGAGTTGTCGAATTGAGACCAAATCTGATGTGTGGTCAGAGATTGGGCTTCATGTAAAATCTTTCTAAATGTAAGGCCCACATTTCCAAAGCTAGGTTTACTTACTAAAGCATTTAAATAATTGAAATATGCAAACTTAAGTACTCATGTTGTTTATTTATTCTCTGTTTTAGTAAAACAAAGGAAAGCCTGCAAACATCCATAATCCAGAAATTCAATTATTTAACCAGAATAAGTGATCTTTTTACTTGAGCAGCAAAGAGCTACAGTATGTTGACACTTAATAAAAGACATCAAGAGAGCTCTGGTAATACACTAGCATATAATTGACTATCAAGTACAAATGGAACAAGTACCCACATGATATTTATTTTCATTGCAATTTTGTCAGTTAATCCCTAACTTTAAAATTAGCTGTTAGTTTCCATAGAGACCTCAGTTGAGTATATAAACTCCCTGCTAGGAGAGTGGTTAGTTCATTTATTTGTCAGTTATGTACTGAGTAGTGACTAAGCTTCAGGCTCTGTTCTGGAAGCTTGGAAGTACATGAATGTGCAGAACCTGCAACGGCTCTACCTTCGAATTTAGTTTAAAAGTGCCAGTAAACATTAGATCTGAATTTTTTTCTTTTCTAAATGGAAATAAATTGTAAGTGTTTCTGGTGATATCTTAATGCTGCTCATAGTTAATCACGCAAACGTTTAGATATCCAGTTGGATGTTTGAGAGAAAAATTATGGTGTAGTTTAGCCAGTGAAGACTACTATATGTGCAAAGTTGTATTTTAAAGGCTAGATTTTATTAAATCTATGAATCTATCAGTTCTAATGGTCAACATAAAAGTTTTTCATCTTACAAAATAAAACCAATTTAATTTCTTTAAAAATTTGTAATCTAGGGACTTCCCTGTGATCCAGTGGCTAAGACTGTGTGCTTCCAATACAAGGGGCCCAGGTTCAGTCCTAGTCAGGGAGCTCAATCCTGCACGCTGCAGCTAAGTGTTCTAATGCCACAGTGAAGACTGACTGTGTCACACGCTGCAGCTAAGACCCAGCACAGCCAAATAAATAAATAAGTGCAAAATTTGTAATCTAATGTTTATGACTATGATTTAATGTTAGTGTTAATTAAAACATCTGGGTTAAGTCAGCCTCTGCATGCTCTATACACCTGTTTGCGTCTCACAGTGGTCTCTTGGCTTCATTCCAGGTTCCATGCCCACCAACTACGAGCTCTACTATGGCTTCACAAGGTTCGCTATTGAGCTCAACGAGTTAGATCCTGTACTAAAAGACCTCCTTCCTCCAACAGATGCCCGATTCCGGCCAGATCAGAGGTGAGCAGAGCGGTGGCGCTTAAAATGAACACCAGGTCATGGCATGGTGCTTGCAGAAGTCATCAGTACTTTCATCACCGTCCTTTGCTTATTCACTGAAGCATTCATTCCCTTATTCACTTAGCAGCAATTGAGCCTTCTAACCCTAGAAAAAGAGTATTCAGAGTATGATCATAATAGAAGATTAACTCAACAAAAGTGCCCCACAGAAGATAACACAGATGTTTTTTAACAAAAAGTGCAGCCCCCCAATTTACCAAAAGTCTGCAAATTATTGAACTCTTCACTAAATACACAGTCACTCCTCACCTCAGTGTTTATCCTTCTGTACTTCTATTACTTTTTAACACAGAGCATCTTTTTTTATTCAGGTAACATTGGTGTTACATTATATAATTATAACGTTATGTATGTACTAATGGGCTTCCCTGGTGGCTCAGAGGTGAAAGCGTCTGCCTCCAATGCGGGAGACCTGGGTTCGATCCCTGGGTCGGGAAGATCCCCTGGAGAAGGAAATGGCAATCCACTCCAGTATTCTTGCCTGGAGAATCCCATGGACAGGAAGCCTAGTGGGTTACAGTCCATGGGGTCGCAAAGAGTTGGACACGACTGAGCAACTTCACCTGGAATGGGCTTCCCAGATGACACTAGTGGTAAAGAACCTGCCTGCCAGTGTGGGAGTCGTAAGAGATGTGGGCTCAGTCTCTGGGTTGGGAAGATCCCCTGGAAGAGGGCATAGCAACCCACTCCAGCATTCTTGCCTGGAGAGTCCCATGGACAGAGGAGCCTGGTGGGCTACCAGCCATAGTGTCTCTAAGAGTTGGACATGACTGAAACAGCTTAGCACGCACGTGTATATAGTAATATTATGTAATTTTAATGTGTACTAATTATATTTCTACATCTGTATACTTACGTATACCAAAAGTTTAGTTTCTATCCATCATCATACGGTTGATCTCCTTTATCCATTTCAGTGAAGAATAAGAGGAGAAGATTAAAAAAAAAAAGAAAAAAGAGGAGAAGATACAGGGATACCTAGAAATCATTATTGTTGTCGTTTAGTAGCTAAGTTGTATCTGACTCTTTTGCAATCCCAGCAGTTGTAGCCCTCCGGGCTCCTCTGTCTGTGGGATTTCCTAGGCAAGAATACTGGAGTATGTGGCCATTTCCTTCTCCAGGGGATCTTCCTGACCCAGGGATCAAACCCATGTCTCTTGCATTGGCAGGTGGATTCTTTATCACTGAGCTACCAGGGAAGCCCATACCTAGAAATGTTTTGAGTCAAGAATTGGAGTTTTCCCAGCATGTTTTCGATCCCCTAGAGTGTGAGATATACTCAATATACAGTATCTTTAATACCTTCTGATTTTTGAAAAATTTTTCTTACATATTTCTATACTCATGTTGTCTATTGCTACAGAATTAATTTTACTCTTTACAGAAATTCTATGTCGTACAAATTCCATCCAAGATTTTCCGTTTCCAGTGTCTTTGTGGCTCTGTCTGTCTTCTGCCAAAGTGTCCCCAGTATTGGATGTTCAGTATTCAGTTTTCTTGTGTTCCTCCCTTTCTCCAGATCATGCAGTGTCCCTGTTTGACATTCAGACTTATCGAGAAGCTTCCTGTACATTGTGTGTCGTATTGTATCCCTGTTCTTTGCTCTCATTTTGAAATTGAAACATTTGCAGATCACCATTGGGTCTGCTTTCGCAGTTCTGTTTCAGTCTTGCCTTTCTGAATCTCATTTACTACTATCTCCTTTCTGTGGCCTTTTGTAGTTTCCCCCAGCTGTTACCTTTTCTTTTTTTTTCATCAGTTTTACTCTTTGCAATAAAAGACGAGAGCTCCTCCCTCTCAATCCGTTCTAAACATAGCTGGAGAACAGCCAGGTCGCATCCCCCATGCAGTAGCCCTTCACAGGTGCTTCATTGTAACATGGAAAAGCAGCAGAGCCCAGGACTTCACGATGTTCTAACCTCAGACTCTCCAGTCGTCCGGAAAAATCTCAAGTTTGGGAACCCTAGACAGCACAGAGAAGCTGACCACTTCCCTTTCACTTCTGCCTGCAATGCAGAAGACCCAGGTTCAACATACCTGGGTTGGGAAGATCCCCGGGAGAAGGGAATGGCGGCCCACTCCAGTATTCTTGCCTGGAGAATTCTATGGACTGAGGAGCCTGGCGGGCTTCAGTCCATAGGGTCACAAAGAGTCTGACACAACTGAGTGACTTTCACACACACACAAAATAGCTGATGGCAGACAGAGACTGTGGCAGAGGCAAGGGGACGTTATCAGAGTGTTACTGTTGATTGTGTCATGTTCATAGCAGCCAGAATTTAAGTTTATGCAAATGGGCTGAGTTTTTTCTCAGTAAAGAAGATAATATATTAAAAGATAAACTGCTTTCTGCTTAGATTTTTGGAAGAAGGAAATTTAGAAGCTGCAGCAGCAGAGAAGCAAAGAGTAGAGGAACTCCAGAGATCTCGAAGACGATACATGGAAGAAAACAACCTTGAACATATACCAAAATTTTTTAAGTAAGTCAGTTTATTCCCGCAACAAGTTCATGTTTTGCAAATGGTTACCACAAGCAATGAAAAACTTAGGGTAAAAAGAAAATGAGGGATAGTTTCATGTCCAGGGCACTTTGAGGTAGAAAATTAAACTGATTTTGGTCACTGGTATTTGGCAGTGAAAATATTGAATCAGATTTTTTGGTCTCATGAAGTTTGTAACCACAGAAATAAATTCTGCTCAGTAGCTCTTTTCTTTTCATGGGCAGCAATAAAGAGTGAGGATCCTGCCCGAAAGGCTCCTTATCCTCCAGCTACATCCTTTTGAATGGTAGAAACTTGTTCCCACTCCCTCACCGAGATAAACTGGGACCCTATTGCCCACAGGGTCATTCTGGCTTCATTAGTATTTAATTTTACTTCTTTCATGTGGAAGGGCTTCCCTGGTGTCTCAGACAGTAAACAATCTGCCTGCAATATCAGAGACCCAGTTCTATCCCTGGCTTGGGAAGATCCCCTGGAGGAGGGCATGGCAACCCACTCCAGTATTCTTGCCTGGAGAAATCCCAAGGACAGAGGAGCCTGGCGGGCTACAGTCCATGGGGTCACAAAGAGTCGGGCATGGCTGAGTGACTAACACTAACACCCTCTATCATATAGAGCTTTGCATCCATTCAGATTTGACCCTTCTCTGGTATGATCATGGTGATTATTACAGGATTATTTGAGGGATTATATATATATATACACATCACACAGACTAAGCTGTGGTTTCCAGATCCATCTGCCACCCTTTAGAATCAGGACACATCAGCTCAGAATAACCTCATGCCCCTTTTAGCTGCCCTCTCCTGGCTATTCTGGAGCAGAACTGCACTCCTGCTGTTTAGATGTTGAGAGTGCCTTCACTGGGGCTGGACCCTGCAGAGCTCTTACAGCTACTAAGGCTGCATACCTTCCCTATCAGTGAAGCAAAGAAAATTCTTGTGGGTCTGGGGTCTAGTTACAGTGTTTGTACGTGCTTTGTTTGGGCCACTTCACTTTCTAGTTCTGCCTTGAGGTAACTTATCCCCGCTCTTAGCCCCTCTCGCTAGGACACTGCCCACTTCCATTTCACAACAAAAATGAGTTTATTTCTGGTCAAAAATAGTCAAATCATCAGCCAGCAGATAGAATGTTCACTGGCTTACAAAGGACTGATTATAATACACACCTTATCTACAGGAGGGGTTCCAATGATCAGGTCACGTGAATGAGACTTACATCTAATGTTGATTTGTGTATTTTCACAGAAAAGTGATTGATGCCAATCAAAGAGAAGCCTGGGTTTCTAACGACACCTACTGGGAGCTGCGAAAGGACCCTGGGTTTAGCAAAGTAGATAGCCCTGTTCTCTGGTAAATTGGAAACGTAGAGCTAGCCAACATATCATGCTCTGAATGAATAAATAACTATGCACAATTATGTTTCTTAGAGCTCCGCGTGGTTTCTGGGTCTGTTGAAAACCGATCATTTGCTTTTCTATTCATCTTTATAATGAACTTTCAGAAGTGCATTAGGCAAGGCCTGTAACCACTTTCGGATCCTTTCTGTTTTGCTGCAACCATATTCCTTAAAAAACATCCACACCCTCCTCAAAAAGCAGAATAAAAGGAGCAGAATATAAAATCCAAAGTCTGAAGAGTCTGTAAAGAGAAACAAACTGTAACTGGTGCTTAAAAAGCTGATCCAGAGAGTTTAAAGCAGCATGACACATGAACCATGCATCTGGTCCTTTTCCAGAAGCGCCGTCCCCTCCTGGCAGGAGCTCCAGGGCCGTGCAGTTGGTCAGCTCCGACTTGGAGCTTGTCTGTTTGATGGGGTGTACCTGTGCTGGCCTTTTCCAGAGAGATGTGATGCTTCTCAGAACCCGTTCCATCTGTACGCCATTGTTCATGCCTTAAGAAATGCAAAGATGTACAATAAATCATTTTTTTAATGTGCGCTCCTAGGTTTATGTGAAGGACAGATATTTTGAATCATGGCATGATTCACTTTATGGGATCAAAAGAATTATGAGACTAACTCAAATAGCTTGAAAAAAGTAAACAACACATGCTTTACTTTGATATATTGGTTACTATATCGTATGTCTGTAGGGCAAGAAGGAAAAGGTGTGCTAAGTAGATCTCTGTATTCACGTTGCTCGTCCGTTTCCTGTCCTGCGTACAGTTAATAAACCATCCCTCTTCCACCTAAGCTCCCAGTGTGCCCTATTATTTGGCAACATCCGTATTTGATTTGAACACTTGTCACTGGTGTTAAAACTTTGGAAGGAAATAGCAGAAAGCGTATAGAATTTCTCTGTGGGCTTCGGAGTACTGTAAGTCTAACTATTTTTGAGTGAAGCACAAGGCAGCCCACATCTATCCAGTGTCTGACCCATTGGCACTGTTGGAATTCCACTGGGAAAGGAAGCAAGAACCCTAGAAGCTTATTTGCATTGTTTAAATGAGTTCTATGCAAAATCACATATCACATTTTCATCAAGTGTTTCTGTATGATACATAGACACAGATTAAACATTTACCAAGGAGGGAGATGAGGGGCAGAAATGTGTTTTGTATATTTCAGAATTTGTTTTTTTCCTCCACTGATATATAGAAGTTTTGTAGGAACTTGCATCAGTATTTCTGAGTTTCCACATATAGATAATTATATAAATGCTTGTATATTTTTTTAAAAAATCTCTTTAGAGATTTATAAAATCTCTAGAGAATCCCTAGAGAATTATAAAATCACGTGTATTTTATTCTGTTAAATTTTTATTCTTAGACTCTTATCCATCAGATTTCCTTCGTCATTTTAAGCTCTGTGACAAGGTTACTGATTTTTTTATTATGAGGTGTTGACTTTAGTTTTGTTTCTTTTCCTCTAAGAGTTCCTAATTATGGCTATTTCACTATCGAACCAAGACTGCTGAGAGCATACGGGAAAACTCCGAAGTCTCCACTAGGTGGAGACGTTTATTCCTCCATTTATCTGAGTCTATAGGCCAGTGGTACCCCACTCCAGTACTCTTGCCTGGGAAATCCCATGGACAGAGGGGCCTGGTGGGCTGCCGTCCATGGGGTCGCGAAGAGTCAGACATGACTGAGCGACTTCAATTTTACTTTTCACTTTCATTCACTGGAGAAGGAAATGGCAACCCACTCCAGTGTTCTTGCCTGGAGAATCCCTGGGATGGCAGAGCCTGGTGGGCTGCCATCTATGGGGTCGCACAGAGTCAGACACGACTGACATGACTTAGCAGCAGCAGCATACCCTGGTGACTCAGAGGTTAAAGCGTCTGCCTGCAATGCGGGAGACCTGGGTTCAGTCCCTGGGTTGGGAAGATCCCCTGGAGAAGGAAATGGCAATCCACCCCAGTACTCTTGCTTGGTGAATCCCATGGACGGAGGAGTCTGGTAGACTGCAGTCCACGGGGTCGCAAAGAGTCAGGCACGACTGAGCAACTTTACTTTCCCTTTCATACCTTATATGTACAGCATGCACTGGTTCAGAAGGCAGTTTCATTATCAAGCACACTCCCAGCTCTGAGCATGTAAGCAGAGCCCTCCCTCAATTCCTCAGTGCTTTTAATTCCTATTTATTCCTAAGTCTTTGGTGGCTTCCCCCGGCAGTAACATGTTCCTTATTATTGATTCTTTTTCTGCTCATTCATCTTGACATCCTTTTATATGCATCCTGAGATACATGCCTTTAATTTTGATTAAATTTTAACTAGAATTTTGTGGGCTTCCTCAAAGAAGTCTGTTCTCCCTTAATTGGTAAGATTTTAGATACCATTTACAGTGGTTCTTGTCTGTATTTACTAGCATGTCCCTGAAGAGTCTCCGAATTTTAGCCTAAAGATAAATTCTGCAAAATAAAGGTACTGCAAATAAGAAGATACTACAAGTAGGAAGGTAAGACACAAGGTAACCAACGATAATATCAATCAGGCGGCTGGACGAGGACCCATGACCCAAGAGGGCGGCAACTACTGTACCTCGCAATGGGCTTTGAGAAAGAGAATAACTAGTAGGATGGACCTTTACTACCTAATAAGTTAAAGGTACAAGCCAGGTGGGTGAATGTTGGTCCGAGCTAACCGGAAACTCTTAATAGGATTTCAAGATGAGAATGAGAAGACTGTCAAATTAATTAAAATCATCACATTCTTTGTAACTCTTTTGAGATTCAGATATACTGATTAGAATTCCAGTTCAAGTGATCAAGTTTTAGATAACACTTCTGTAGTACCTGATTCACAAATATTCCCTTCAAACATTCATACCAGTGTAACAGTCCCATCTCTCATTTCTTTCTCACTTTTTATTTATTTGATAATTGCAGAATTGTAAGATTCTGTATTCATCTGCATAATTTGGGGGCTTTTGAGACTAGTTCAACAGCAAAAGGATAGACTAGATATTAGATCATTCTTGATAAAACGACTTATTTCTTAGAATTTGATATAAACCTTTTCATTTCAGGGGCACTTCCCCCCCCCCCCCAGACAGTCTAGGATAGAGGAGGACTTAATATATTTTTATACCTCCCCTGTGATTTACTCTAAGCTCCTGCATATTTTTGAGCGGGTCATTAAGGAAAGCAGTAATAACTGACGATGGTCCTGTGGATGTGGCTAGACAGAAAAGAGCGATGGCACACACCAGCACGTGCAGAGGCCAGCCAGGAGCCAGTTATTTTGTTTCCATATGCTGCTACCAAGGGTGCAAATTTACTTTCAGATTTTGCTGTTATTTTATTGGGTTTTTTAATTAAGTTATTACTTTTCATGGGTTACTTTAAATTCCAGACAATTGTAAAAACAAGCCTCATTTGAGATATTTTAATACTACATATCAATTGTACGTGACATGAAAACTACCAGATGTACTTTGGTAAAAGAAATCAAGGAGTTTCTCATACAAAGGAGGCCAGGTTGTCGATTTTCTGAACCTTGTGCTCCTCTTCATTAATCTGGCCCCTAGTACTTCCAGTGATTCCACTAATTAAGCATTACATTAGGTCCTGCCCCAAGGAGCACTAGGGGGGTACAGAGTTAAAGAGGAAGCTGATCCAACTGTTTTGCTTCGTTCTGATTATGGCTCTGGCTGGAGAAGAGTTTATAATCATGATCAAATGTACATTTTGTTAGTACCTTGGGTTTTAATTATCCATCTTGTCTCATCTTGTACTCTGTCATCCAGATAATGAAGTATTTGTGGGAGCAGAGCTCCTCACACACCAGGGGGTGTAATAAGTGTTTGCACTTGACTCAAGTTGATATATTATGACTGTGGCACAGTAAATAAAGCTTGTGTACAAAATATTTATTTCTATGGCAGCCATTATGTTCAGGATATATAAACTGTATCTAATTAAACAATTATGAATCTGTTTTGTGTTCTAGAAATATTCTTTTGGGGGAAAGATGGAAAAAATGTCATGGGAGCTAAGATTAAACTATTTGGGTTCTTTTTTTTTTTTTCCCCAAAAAAAGCTTCCCAGTGATTTAGAAAAAGTGCTTATCAAACTAGGATTAGATTCTCTAAGTTTTCATTGAATTTCTTTTGTAAGATTGATCCTTTTTGACTATACATTGCATGAATCATTCTGTTAAACCTGACTTTGTTTAATGCGTGATTATACGAACACACATTTGTGACTGAATTGTAAAACCTTGTTGTAGCCTTCCCTTATTAGAGAAAATGGCAAATTGTTCAAGAAAGGACTAGTTTTAATCTTTCCAAAGTGAAATCGAAAGAATGAATTTAAATGGCTCTGATGAGTCGGCATCCCCAGTATCTTAAGCCAGTGGAAGCGCCATGACTAAGGCAGCTTACAGGGGGCGCTATGCTGCTGCCCATTTGCTCTCAGATTTTTGTAAGTTTACTCCCACATTTTGCTAGTCTTTAATTGGCTTTTTAAAAAATTAACTCATTATTTTTCATGGGTCACTTTATCCCATAATTTCCAGCTTACAGTTCTGTTAGTCATGTGCATCCTTTTGTTTTCCAAAATAACTATCTTACTTGATGCATTTTCTCTTTTCCTCTGGTCCTACAATAATGAGGGGCGGGAATGCACATGCCTAATTTGCACTATGCCATTGAGCGTTTGTAAAATATGCAACATTTATGCACAGTTGCAGGCTAGTGTATCAATATTAGAACCATTGCGTTTAGCCCCTGTGGAACACTGCTTTTAAATGTTTGTGGATTAAAAATTACACCGTTATTACATATTATTAGTTTTCTCAGTATCTCCAGACTGGTAGGAAAAAAATATTTTAAAAGGAACACTTATTTTCTGCAAAAAATTCTTTTCTCTCAGTTCTTCCTTTTAAATATAAATTAGAGCAGTTTTGGAGAGAGGAATATTGAGCTTTCAGAAAGCAAAGTATAATCCTATTTGAGTTCTGTTTCTTCTTATTCTTAGTTAACAAGGTACATGCGTGCATGTTAAGTCACTTCAGTCGTGTCCAACTTTTTGCAACCCCATGGACTTGTAGCGCCCCAGGCTCCTCTGTCCTTGGGATTCTCTAGGCAAGAATACTGGAGTGGGTTGCTATGACCTCCTGACCCAGGGATCAAACCTGCATCTCTTACGTTTCCTGCATTGGCAGGCAGGTTCTTTACCACTAGTGCCATGTAGGAAGCCCTGAGTTAATAGGGTAAGCACAACTTAATACTATTAAAGACAGAATTATGCTAAAATGATTACTTCTTTTATCTTAGGTATTAACAGCTAATCCCTGCCCCTTTAATTATCTTCACTAAGTTATTTCTGTAGGAACTAATATAGTTAATAGAAACTTTTCTTCCAGTCATTTCAAGCTAACTTTAGAAGTTTCATTGACTTTATTTGGGACATACAGTAAACTTCACGTATCTAAACTGTACAATGGGATGCATTTTGACATATGCCTATGCTCTTGACATCAGCTCCACAGTTACAATAATGGACATATCCATCATCACTAATCATTTTCTCTGCCTCTTACTAATCCAACTCTTCTCCATCACACCATCCTTCATCTTGAGGCAGTAACTCATCTGCTTCTATCAGTTTTCCAAATCTGCATATTTCCTTGTGTTAATTGCACACGGAAGTTTTCTAGAAGGCTGTTGTGCATATGCATCCAACCCCCTCCCATGCCCCCACCTCAGTATCCACCATCAGATAGTAACACTGCAGGAGAAAGGTCTCATTAAGTTCTAGGCTGGATAAAACCTTTTAGATTTAAAATACTTTGCAAACAGCAAACTATTTTTCACATCAAAATAGTCATGTAAGTCAATTCATTTACATCTTTTTACGGTCCAGAAAAATGGTAACACAGAACTTGCTGGCAGTGCAGAGGAAGCCCTGGGAAGTGGTTTCTCTTGTTTGTAATGAAAGAGTCCCTGACAAAGCCATAGGAATCCAGAATGAAGGCTCTTGAAATAATGTCATGCCGATGATAAAGAGGAGGGAAGTAGCCTACGCTGAGGACCCTAGTCAGCAACAAATCCAAGACTGGGTCTCAGTGATCCTTTTAAATACCATCTCTTGAGTCACCAATGTAGGCCTGCTTGTCATCAGTGTAGGTCCACACTAGCTTTTTTTTTGTTGGGCTGGGCCTTTGTTGCTCGGCTGTGCAGTGCTTCAGGAGTTGCTCCATGTGGCTCAGTAGTTGCGGCCTGTGGGCTCCAGAGCTCAGACTCAGTATTTGTGGCACATGGGCTTAGTTGCCCAGAGACAGGTGGGATCATCCCAGAACAGGATTCCAATCTGCAAGGCAGATTCTTGACCACTGGACCACCAGGGAACCCCCGCACTAGCTTTTAGATTGTGTGCATTTTCTTCTAGGAGGTACCTGGATATGCAGGCACCTACCTAGGTGGCCACACAGGACGATGGCATTTCCAGCAAAGCTTCTTCAGTCAGTAATTTTCAGACTCAGTCCCAAGAGGTCAAAGTTATCTTCTAAATTCCTCACAGTTTTGCCGAATATAGTTACCAATACTTAATGAAACATTCTGAACACTTAAATTTTGTTCATTGAGCAAGATATTTTTCCACAGTCTAGCTGAATTGGCCCAAGTGCTTATATCTAGTGTTAGGTGAGAAGCTGTCTGATCTGGCCATTCAAGATGGCTTGGATGCTCTCAGTACTCCGCAGTGCCTGCTTCACCTACACTCAGTTCACATGATTAATACTCATTTCCTACATACTTGCCCCAGGCCCCAGCTGGTAATTGTTCTTCTCTTCAAATCGAAACATCTCCACCTGGATAGTTATGGAAGGCTTAGTGAGAGGCGGGTCCCTCTGCTAATTCCCCTGGTAATCAATGAGCCAACCAGAAGTCGTCTCCTATAAGAGGTAACCTCGGCCTCCTTCTTTGGGAGTAAGGATGCCCATCCTCTCCTAGCCAGCTGTGCACACAGTGGGGTGCAAGTTCAAGGACCTTGGTTCAGACAGGTAAGCTTCCCCTAACCCCACCCCAGCTCTCTCTTCTCCCCTGGCAAGTACAGGGCTTGCAAGCCTGCGAGGTGCAGCACAACAGAAGCCCTTAGGTTATTAATTTAAATGTTTTATCTTTAATTTGTTAGTATCTGGGACAAATCCTGACAACATATCCGTGAAGCTATTTTATTTGCACTTCAAATCTGACAGATTCTGGAAAAGCCTGTCTCCAAAGTGTCATCTCACATGATACCACCTTCTCAGTCGATTTGAGGACCCACAAGGCAAAACTTTTATTTTTTTCTAGTCAGTGGAGTAAATTTGCAAAACTGCTAACTCGTGGATGATACTAGCGCTTTTAGTTACACCCTAGATTCCACTTGTATAAATTACGGTTATACTCAAAACCTAGGCCTATACTTGTATCAGTTTCTTTTTTAAAAAATTGTTCATTTGGCTGTACCAGTCTTAGCTGTGGCAGGCGGGATCTTCGGTCTTCATTGCAGCAGGCAGTCTCTTTGGTTGTGGCGTGTGGACTCTTAACTGTGTGGGATCTTGTTTCCAGAGGAGGGATCGGACCCAAACCCCCTGCATTAGGTGCACAGTCTCAGCCACTGGACCACCAAGGAAGTCTCTTTTATTAGTTTGCTATCGTTGCCTTAACAATTTGTTGTTCAGTCGCTAAGGCATTTCTGACTCTTTGATCTCATAAACTGCAGCACACCAAGAGTCCTTGTCCTTCAGTATCTCCTGGAGTTTGCTCAGACTCATGTGCATCAAGTCAGTGATGGCCATCCAACCATCTCATCCTCTGTCACCCCCTTCTCCTCCTACTCTCAGTCTTTCCCAGTGTTGAGTAGGTAGAACAGGGAAAAGGAGTCCAAAATGGCAGTGGCTAAAAGACACGGAAGGGAAAAGCCTGCGAAAATAGAAGAAGGTCAAAGGAAGGTCCGAGGACTGGAGTGAGGACTTCAGGTAGAACAGCACCCCTGACTAAGCCCAATTTGCATAGGGCAGGCCCGGGGGTAGGGGGGAGGAAAATACATAAAAAGAGGAGCCAAAGGGCTCTCCCCTGCTCCCCACCCCGCACGCTGGGGCACTCTTCTCTTCCCGTCTTTGGATCGATGTGCCCTCACGCCTCGAAGATGGATTTTCCTGCTATCTTCTAAATAAAATTGAGCTGTAACATTGATTTGTCTAAGAACTATAACATAGACCTGAGAGCTATAACACAGTCTGTCCAAGACCCGAGAGCTGTGTCACGCCAAGGTGGCTTTAATGTCCATCGCTCCAAATCTTTGTTGTGAAGAGACAAAGAACCAAGGAACATATACTCGCCTGACACCAGCATCAGGGTCCTTTCCAATAAGTCAGCTCTTCACATCAGATGGCCAAAGTATTGGAGCTTCAGCTTTAGCATCAGTCCTTCCAATGAGTATTCAGGGTTAATTTCCTTTAGGATTGACTGGTTTGATCTCCTTGCTATCTATGGGACTCTCAAAAATCTTCTTCAGCACCACCTTTCAAAAGCATCAATTCTGCACTCAGACTTTTTATGGTCCTGAGAGGGTAACAGACAGGAAGGCCAGGGGTCTCCAAATGGAGGAAATAGGCTACAAGTGTCAGACATTTTTTCTCTCTGTCTTAAGCTCTTAAGCAGCAGGAGGAAACAAACAAGTGCTAGATTTTTTCCCCCTTGTCTATATGAATTTAAAAAGAGGTTTCTCTTAAAATTCTGTGTTGCTGTGATGACACCTGGTTCTACCTGAACTTAACTTTTCTGAAACCTTGAGCTAACCAATGCATTTTTCTTATGGAAATGTTTGTCTTAAGCTATGTTAATGAACTATGTATTTACCCTAGACTGTTTTTCTTCTAGTCAGCCCCACTTAAGACTCAGAACTGATAAGGGCTCAACAAAACAGTATGTTTTACTCATACATTGTTCTCCTAATCTATGTTAATGAAATTATATATTTACTTGGAAACCTGCCCCTCTTCAAGATTCATGTCAATCTTCTTATGGCCTGGGATGACTCACTGTTGCCAGTGTTATCTCAAAATGAGTGTTGTAGGTGAGGGGCCCAATGCCACTCTGAGTTTTGAAGACATCTTTCTATAATTAACAGTTTGCTAGTAGCTATATAACATCTGGCTAAAGACTTCTGCCTGCTTCTGATGTCTATGTCAGAAGCTTTCTCTATATTTTATACTTTAATAAAACTTTATTACACAAAAGCTCTGAGTGATCAAGCCTTGTCACTGGTCCCAGACTGAATTCTTCTCCTCCAGAGGCCAAGAATCCCAGTGTCTTTCGGGGTTCAGGAACAATCTTTCAGTCCAACACATATCCATACATGACTACTGGGAAAATCATAGCTTTGACTATACAAATCTTTGTGGGCAAAATGATGTCTCTGCTTTTTAGTATACTGTCTAGGTTGGTCATAGCTTCTCTTCCAAGGAACAAATGTCTCAATTTTGTGGCTGCAGTCACTGTCCACAGTGATTTTGAAGCCCAAGGAAATAAAATCTGTCATTGTTACCACTTTCTCCCCATATAGTTGCCGTGAAGTGATGGGACCAGATGCCATGATCTTCACTTTTGGAATGTTGAATTTTAAGCCAGATTTTTCACTGTCCTCTTTCACCTTCATCAAGAGGTTCTTCCTCTTTGCTTTCTGCCGTTCAAGTGGTATTATCTGCATACTTCTCCTGCCTGGCAATCTTGATTCCAGCTTGTGCTTCATCCAGCCCAGCATTTTGCATGATGTACTCTGCATAAAAGTTAAATAAGCAGGGTGACAATAAACAGCCTTGTACTCCTTTGCCAATTTCGAACCAGTCAGTTGTTTCATGTCCAGTTCTGTTTCTTCTTGACCCACATACATGTTTCTTAGGAGACAGTTAATATGGTGTGGTATTCCCATCTCTTTAAGAATTTTCTGCAGTTGTGATCCACACAGTCAAAGGCTGTGTGGTCCCTACCATCAAGAGTAGAAATCAGAACACTTTTGCCAGTGCAGATGGGTTTTGTTTTGATGACCTGTTCATGAAACAAATTTCTTTTTTTTTTTCCTTTGCACATTTTCCTTTGGGAAAAATCCAAGCAAGGTGAGAGACTTCATTTCTAAATGAAGCATCAGAGAACGTAGATCTGTACATTTTCTTGTGCACACTACCTTTACCACTCTGTATATTGCTGCCCAGAGCGATTGTACTAATGCATTTCGCATCGAGTGCTCTTTATTCCAAGTGATTATCTTTCCTTCATTAGAAGTGAGAACATGGATGGGAATTTTCAGGAATGTTACTTAAAGAGACAGATTCTTCAGGTTTTGTTGTGACTACTTATCAATGTTTAGAGAAATTAGGAGGTACTATTCCATACCAGGAAGAAAATTTTACTGTTGGGTGCATAATCACTCACAGAATTCAAAGGTTGATAGAAAAGAATTTGTAAAGCAGTAACTAGGACTGAAAGTTAAGTACCAAATTTCTCTGTTTCCCAGAAAAGTTGATGAAGAATAAATAACACACAAAATGTCATCAACCATTTATCATCGACCATCGGTAATATTATCCATGAAGAAATCAGTGAGCACACTGTGGAAATGAGTGAAGACCATCCACACGGGCATACGAGCTGTTTATTCAGAGCTTGCTGCAGCAGAGGAGCCGCCATCATTTGGCTTTGGCAGAAATTCAAAGACAGCTAGGGGAGTGGGAATGTTCTATGGTGAAAGAAATGTTCTGATAGGCTTGGATTGGAAGCTGTTGACATGGGGAAGATGGAGGCAGGCTAACTAGAAGTACTCTGTCTCACATGCTTAACTTGAAAAGTATATTTGGCTTTCTCTGGCTGGTCTGAGTTGGAAACCAAGGCAAAAATAGGCAAGTTGGCAGCCATTGACCAAGTCCTGACAGTTTTGGGCCAATTGCTGCAGAGGTTGTGGATGAGAGTTCTGTTGTCATAAATGGTATGGCGGTTGCCTGTTTGTCCATTCAGTCTCAACATGAAAATCAGAACATGAAAACCACAAAAAGTCAGATGATTCAAATCTGCTGAAAAGGCAACATACACTTGAAAAGCTAATTGTTATTTTAAGAACTCCATGCCTGAAGACGATTTAATACACGGCAGAAGGAGGTGCATTTTCACATCACTCTGAGAGGCATCACTTTTAATCAGGTCATGCGCCTCTATTTCTAAAGTACTTGTACTCATATTGAGTCCAGATATCTTACTTGCACACTAGCATGTAGCCATGGCTGTCAGTGTGTTGGCTCTATTAGCAAAAGAATTTTGCAGAGAATTAAAATGGTGTCAATTTTTAAAAACAAGTATAGTTGATTTACAGTGATTCAGTATGCAACAAATTTAATCAGTTATACATCTATCTATATCTGTTTTTCATATTATTTTCCATTATAGGTTATTATAAGATATTAAATATAGTTCCCTCTGCTATCCTCTTCCTATCCCTCTGCTATCCAGCAGGTCCTTGTTGTTTATCTATTTTATTTATACCAGTTTGGATATGCTAATCCCAATCTCCTAATTTATCTCTCCCCCTGACATTTCCTCTTTGGTAACCATAAGTTTGTTTTCTGTATCTATGAATATATTTTGGGGTTTTTAAAATTAATTTTTACTGCAGTATAGGTCATATACAATGTTCCTTTTTTCTGTACAGCAAAGTGGATCAGTTATAGCATCTGACCTCATTTTTGTGAATAATATTATAAATTCAGTTTAAAAATTCAACTTTGCTATGAAAATGAAAATATTGGTGAGTACAGTACTGTGATAAAAACAAAGTTCTTAATAAATTATGAAACCTCCAGAATAGAAATATGCAAAGAATTAGCTGTTGTACAGTCTAATTTATAACTGTGTTCAAACAAGCTGACAAATCTTACCAATAAGATTTGTCTTACCAATTTGTTATCAAATTTAACAAATATTTTTAATATACTCAAAATACCAAAATTAAAAAATTTTTGTAACAAAACTGATGTTGAATAAAAAATTCACAGTTTTCAGATGGTTATATTCTATTTTCACTAGCATCAATTGAATTTTAAAATGTTTTGAGTAGTACTTTGAAGTACTGCTTTGTAAATCATTCTAAGTATGTTGCAATGGTATCAAACATTTTTGTAACAAGTTCTCTAAATTTTGGCTTCATTTTGCTCAAAGTTAATTGGAAATTGTTAATTTAAATATTCAATAAGTAGAAAGTGCCAAAAACTTCAGCTTTTGAAGTTTTTAGTGAATTGCAATTATTGAAAACAAAATTTCCAAACAGGAAGACAACGAACTTTATCCCTCCAAGCACAAGGAAGGAACTGACCAGATTGAATGCTGAGAGCTCACACAATGTAGATGTAATCTTTAAATTCTCTGAGCTTTTGGAAATCTAGACTTATAAGAAGAGCCTTTTGATGGCACTCCTATTAATATTTTTTAATTGGATAAATTTACATTCTTTATTTGAATGAAATGAACAAGAACAACCAATGGTTTTATAGTATTTAAATTTGGCAAAATATTAAAAATAATTATAGAGACCATTTATTAGACACATTTTACCTTATAAACTCTTTTTGTCACGTAAGGCACTTTTATGACAAAGGGACAGTACCTGTGAAAATATTTGGGCTGAAGTTTTACACATTTCACAAAATAGTGTTAGATTTTAGAATATCTTCCATTTAGAATTTGCCCCAAATTTACCAAGTACCTCAGCATTTGTGGAGAATAGTACTATCTCAATTAAAAATACTGTGGTCTATGAGGAAGAAGCAATTGATGAGGCAAACAATCATAAGTGTATTTACTGTAAACTGCAACTTAAAGAATACTATAGGCAATTTAAGAAAAAAATGAAGAAACAGTAAGACCATACTGAAAAATATATGCTTCAGAAAATCTCTCAATCAAAATATCCTTTTTGTAAGGAAACCAGCCATACTGGATTAGAGTTCACCCCAAAAGTTCATTTTAATTTAATTACTTCTTAAAATGACTTCTCTTCAAAATGTTGCCACATTCTGGCATCTAGGGGTGAGCACTTCAGCATGAATTTGAGGGGGGCACAACTCAGTCCCTAACAATACCCAAAATAACTGAAATCAGGATCTCAAAGATATTTGTACAGCCATGAATATGGGTATTCAATAGCAGCATTATTCACAATAGCCAAAAGGTGGAAGCAACCCAAGTATCCTTCAGGAGACAAAGGGATAAGTAAAATGAGGTATCTGCATACAATGGAACATTACGGTCTTAAAAAGGAAATAAATTCTGATACATGATAGAGCATTGGATGAACCTTGGGGACATTGTGCTAAGTGGTTTGAAACAGTCACAAAAAGACAAATATTGCAATTCTACTTACATCAGGCATCTATACAGTTAATAGAAACAGAAAGTACAGAATGGTCCCCAGAGACTGGGGGAGAGACGAATGGGGAGTTAGTGTTTAACGGGTACAAAACTGCAGTTTTCCAAGGTGAAAGAGTTCTTGAGATTGGCTGCACAACAGTGTGAATGTACTTAACACTACTCAACTGTACACCTAAACATGGTTAAAGTGGTAAATTTTATGTTGCTTATATTTTAAATTTGAAGTTGCATAGATGAGCTGTATATACATGTTGTACCATTATTAATTTCCTTGTTCTGATAATGTATTATATTTATGCAAGATGTAATCATTTAGAGACACTGAGTTAAAGGTACAGGGGACCTCTCTGTACTAGCTTTGCAACTTCCTGTGAATGTTTTATTGCTTCAAAGAAAAGGTTTTTATAATTATATTCTTGTGTTAAAAAAAAAATAAGGAAGTTAGAGACTGCCAATTCAATCTCTTGGACCAGGATAACAGAACTTTATGGAGACAGAGATTAAAGTGTTTAAACACAGCTTACCCAGGGACGTAACTTTGATCACAAAGAAGCTTACACACTGAGACCCAGCAGGACCAAATAACCCATATAATGACTATTATGAATTATTAGCCACCAAGGGAAATTGCATTAACAAGCTCTCCTTTTGGCATTGGGGCCTTGCTAATGGCTTCTTATTGAGCAAAGTTCTCAACAATATTTCCCCACATGTCAAATGCCCAATATTGCCCAAAAGTAAACCATAAAATATAGTTCAGATTCTCTCCACGCATATCATCCAGTGTCACACTGAGGGCGTTGCTGCTGTTGTCCAGTCGCTCAGTCGTATCCGGCCCTTTGCAGTACCATAGACTGCAGCACGCCAGGCTTCCCTGTCTTCTGCTATCTCCCAGAGTTGGCTCAAACTCATGTTCATTGAGTCAGTGATGCCATCCAACCATCTCATCCCCTGTCGTCCCCTTCTCCTCCTGCTCTTAGTCTTTCCTAGCATATCACCCGGAGGGCATAGCTATAGTAATGCCTCTGACCAAGGACAACTTGCAGCAGCAGGCTTTTACCTCCAAATTCAGACACAAGATTTAACCTTCCCTTGGGAAAAAGCTATTGCTGTACAATTGTTCATGTTGGCTTACTATTTCTTAGAATTTGCTGTGTCTAAAATTATTTCCCCCTTTTTACTACACATTTTGCTTCTTGTCTTTTTTTCTCTTTAGGCTGGTTTATTTGCTGTTTTCTCTAAAATTCTGCCAGAGGTCTGTATGGCAGGCTTGTCTATGGTTTTATTAATAAACCCCAATCTTTTTGCTCCCTCCGGGGCCCCTAGCTTATCGTTCTCAGCTTGATCATTCTTGCATGAGCTCCACCTTGCCTGATTCCTGTCTGAGCGCACCGACCACAAGAGCGCAAAGCAGAAGGTAGCTGATACCTTCTACCCAAGACGGGGTATCGTTTGTGAATGGGTGAAGTAAGCAGTGATGGGTTCCGTGGATTGCAGGAGGCCCATCTGGGGTGGCCCACATGCTGTGTGTCTCCCCTAAGTGACCAGTGTGGTATAGTTCCTCTGGTAAAAGGCAGTTGCTATCTATGGCTGATTCATGTTGAGGTTTGACAGAAAACAACAAAATTCTGGAAAGCAATTATCCTTCAATTAAAAAATAAATAAATTTTGGGGAAAAAGGATAGTTGCTATATTCCAAGTTATCAACAACAAGGTAATACTCACCAATGTGAATACACCCAGTGTGTATAGCAACAATTCTAGAAGCTTGACATGTGAAAAGATACGCCACTCTATACAGATAACAAGAAGGAGTAAGACCAGATCTTAGGAGTAAGGCTAGGAAAAAAATACAATCAAAATGTGCATACACTGTGTCAAAACTGTGTTATGAGCTAATAAGAATTATAAAAACTTAGAGAATGAGGTAAGAGAGTGTTTTCCAAAGTGTCTGTTCCTCTCAGCTAATCTGACAGGGTGTTTAAAGGACTCTGGCATCAAAATAAATTTGGAAAATTCTCCCAGCTGTGATATTTCTTAAAGGACCTGATAAATAAGTTTGTTTAACCCAAAGTTTACCAGATGTATTTATATGTGGAATTTATATATGTGGAATCTTCTAAAAAGTATTAGTAGTATAAGATCTATTAAACCGAAGCTGTGGAACAGACTTTCTGAAACACAGTTTTGAATTACCATTGGATACGGCAGTAAGAAGCTCAGTGAGTGACCCTGAGAAAGCCTGTGAGAATGGTAGGATTAAACTGTTATTAAGATGAAAGAATAAATGAGGAAATAACAGTGATTATAACCTGTGACCTGGAGTTCCCAATGAAAGAAAGAGATGAGATAGACATTAAAGGGGATGTAATGGTTAATTCCTATGTATCAACTTGGCTGAGCCATGGTATCTAGCTATTTGCTCAAACATGATTCTGAGTCTTTCTGTGAAGGTATTGATACTTTTGGGAAGAGATTATCATTTAAATCTGTAGACTTTGAGTCAAGCAGATTGTGCTCTGTGATGTGGGTGGGTCTCGTCCAATCAGATAAAGCCCTTAACAGAGCAAGGTCTGACTTCTCCAAGAAAGAAGGAATTCTGCCAGCACACTGCCTTTAGACTCAAAATGCGATTCTTCCTTGAGTCCCCAAGGCTGCTGGCCCAACCAGCCCCACCAGATTTTGCATTCAGGAAGTCTCGACAGTCCAATGAGCTAATTTCTTAAAATAAATCTACCCCCCTTCCTCCACCCCACCCAAATTTATTGGGTGTTTGTTGTGGGGTTTTGCTTTTTGTGTGTGTGGCTTAGAAATTTTTCTGTGAATGTCTCACATGTAATTAAGAAGAATATATATCCTTTCTTATAGAATGTATATGTATCTATCTCCTGTTGTTAATTCAGTTTTTATGGAGTAGGCTGACTAACACAAGGCACTGTTTTATTGGATCAGAAGAGAACTAACTAACCCAGCTAATGGGAGAAAGAAGAATTGATGATTCAGAAGAGAAACGGAGTTACTGATGCTATAAGGTCCGTGAAGGAAGAGTAGGATGCAGAGTCAACAATGGAATTAGAATATTTAACCAGATTCCTCTGAGACATGAGCAAAGGAAGAGTGACTAGGAGAAAGCATAAAGTTTGAGGTGGTATAAGAAATGTAAGCAATTGAAGCCATCCATGTATTGCAAAGTGTGATTGCTTAACATGTTGATTCTAAGACTTCTCATTAATACTACAGCTAAATGCTTTCTTAGTGCAATGTACCGTGGTGGGAAAGAGTCCATCCAGGATCTCAATCTTCTCTGTGATAACAGAAGCATCTGTCTGCAATTAAGTGTTATTTGGGGTCCTAAAGAACACAGGAAAATTCTGTAGGAACAGTTGCACAGACTCCTTTGGAAGTAGTGAAGGCTGAATAAAAGGAAGTCAGGTGGCACTAGTGGTAGACTTAAGAGATGCAGGCTCCACCGCTGGGTTGGGAAGATCCCCTGGAGGAGGGCATGGCAACCCACTCCAGTACTCCTGCCTGGAGACTCCCAGGGAAAGAAGAGCCTGGTGGGTTGCAGTCCATGGGATCGCACAGAGTGGAACACGGCTGAAGCGGCTTAGCACAGCATACAGGAGCGGAGCATAGGAGGTCTGCCTTCAGGGAACTGGCATTTCCGTGTGAGAGGTGAGCCTTAGTTGTCCTGTAGTCCAGTCGCTTGTTACATGGGACTGTTGAGCGCTTGAAATGTGGTTAGTTTGAACAGACATGTGCTGTAAATGTAAATTACAGGGCAGATCTCAGCAACTTAGTATATAAAAATGTAACAGCTTAGATCAGCAACATTGTCCCCCCCAAAAAACCCATATTACAAATCACATATATAAATGTTCTTGTAGACACATTATTAAAGAAAATAAACAGGTGAAATTAACTTTAATATTTGTATTTAACCCCAGTTGAAATAATAATATTTTATATATACCTGGGGTTAAATACAAATATTAAAGTTAATTTCACCTGTTTATTTTCTCTAGTAATGTGTCTACTAGAACATTTACATATGTGATTTGTAATATGGATTTTTGGGGGGACAATGCTGATCTAAACTGTTAAATAGCAACCAAAGTGCTCAGTATCATTTAAGGAAAAAGGCCAATCATCAGACAGTACAGTGCAGATTGTAAGGAGAGGAAGTGCTGCTGAAAATCAGACAATGCTATAAATAAACTTGGGTCCTATCTTTGGGCCAGACTTTTTAATGTATTCTCTGCTCATCTCATAAGCATATACCTCAAGGCTTGTTGAAATGTTATAGAAGGAATTTGTTTGAGTGAGTCACCCCAATTTTATAAATTTGTAAAGAGAATGTTTTATACTGTGTGTATCTTCAAGGTTTTCAAAGTACTTGCACATTCATCATTTCATCTTTTTAATGATCTGGGAGGAAGGCAGAACTGGTTATCTCTATTTTGACGAGGAAATTGAGCCTCGAAGAGTCAGTGTGATGCAAAAAACACTGGAATCAAGGATGCTGCAGAACAGTGATGGAGAGGGACCATATATTACGAGGTCCTAGAAAAAACACTGGATTTGGAGTCAGAAAGCTCAGTTCTTCCCAGATTGATGGCTTTAAACAGATATTCTTACCAAAGTTTCATTTATTCAAGTGTGAAATGGGATAATCAGAGTACCTGCTACAGAGAGTTGTTGTTGAGTTGCTAAGCAGTGTCTGACTCTGAGACTCTGTGGACTGCAGCACGCCAGGCTTCCCTGTCCTTCACTGTCTCCCAGAGCTTGCTCAAATTCATGTCCATTGAGTCAGTGATGCCATCCAGCCATCTCATCCTTTGTTATCCCCTTCTCCTGCCCTCAATCTTTCCCAACGTCAAAGTCTTTTCCAATCAGTAAGGATTGGAGCTTCAGCATCAGTCCTTCCAATGAATATTCAGGGTCGATCTCCTTTAGGATTGACTGGTTTGATCTCCTTACTGTCCAAGGGTCTCTCAAGAGTCTTCTCCAGCACCACAGTTTGAAAGCATCAGTTCTTCAGCACTCAGCCTTCTTCACGGTCCAACTCTCACATCTGTACATGACTACTGGATGTGTACATGTATGTACATGTGTACATGCACCTACGTACCATAGCTGTGACTTTATGGACCTTTGTCAGCAAAGTGGTGCCTCTGTTTTTTAATACACTGTCTAGGTTTGTCATACCTTTTCTTCCGAGGAGCAGTAATCTTTTAATTTCACGGCTGCCGTCACCGTTCGCAGAGATTTTTGAGCCCAAGAAAATAAAATCTGTCACTGTTTCCACTGTTACCCCATCTATTTGCCATAAAATGATGAGACCAGGTGCCATGATCTTAGTTTTTTGAACTTTGAGTTTTAAGCCAGCTTTTTCACGCTCCTGTTTCACCTTCATCAAGAGGCTCTTTAGTTCTGCTTTGCCTTATGCCATTAGGGTGGTGTCATCTGCATATCTGAGGTTGTTGATATTTCTCCCAGGAATCTTGATTCCAGCTCACGATTCATTCAGCCCAGCATATCGCGTGATGTACTCTGCATATAAGTTAAATAAGCAGGGTGACAGTATACAGCCTTGATGTACCTCTTTCCCAGTTTTGACAACCAGTCTGTTGTTCCATATTCAGTTTTAATGGTTGCTTCTTGACCTGCATACAGGTTTCTCAGGAGGCAGATAATGTGGTCTGATATTCCCATCTCTTTAAGAATTTTCCACAGAGGGTTGATGTGAGCAATAATTGAGATAATCCATGTAAAACATTTGACATAGTAACTAAATCCCAGGAAACTCTTGGTAATTTAACTATTAGTATTAAGTAGCATGAAGTTCAGAGAGGCCATGGCACTCCACTCCAGTACTCCTGCCTGGAAAATCCCATGGACAGAGGAGCCTGGTGGGCTGCAGTCCATGGGGTCGCTAAGAGTCGGACACGACTTCACTTTCACTTTCACTTTTCACTTTCATGGGTTGGAGAAGGAAATGGCACCCCACTCCAGTGTTCTTGCCTGGAGAATCCCAGGGATGGGGGAGCCTGGTGGGCTGCCGTCCATGGGGTTGCACAGAATCGGACACGACTGAAGCGACTTAGCAGCAGCAGCAGCATGAAGTTATATTTGGTATCATCCAAATTAAAGATAAATAAATAGGTGTAGCTAGGTTCTAATACTATTCTTCAGTGTTTTAGTCCAGAAGGTAATCCTTCTAAACGCTTTCCAAAACTCTGTTCTGCAGATATCCTTATCTGATAACAAAACTTCCATTTAGAATTACTTTGCAAGCGTGACAACAGGATTCAGAGAGTTATAAACGAATATGCCTCCTTTTCCAAATGAGGAAATAGAAGTTAAGATAAATTATCTAATACTTGGATATGAGACCAAAAAAAAAAAAAAATGTGAGTGGCATGTCCTTTCAGTGACATAGAAGTGAAGGCTACTCTGGGATTAGCCAGGATAGTGTGCTTCAGCTTGCTATTTATTCTCTTTCTTCGGCTGCACTAGGTCTTCGTTGCTGCACAGGCTTTCTCTCGTGGGGCGAGCGGGGGCTACTCTCGTTGCTGTGTGCAGGCTTCTCTTGCTGTGGCTTCTTTTACTGTGGAGCACAGGCTCTGGGGCACTTGGACTTCAGTAGCTGAGGCACACAGGGGCTTGGATGCCCCTCGGCATGTGGCATCCTAATTCTTAGATCAGGGATCGAGCCTATATCCCCTGCATTGGCAGGTGGACTCTTAACCACTGCACCACCAGGAAAGTCCGCTGTTACTTATTCTTGATGTAAGGTTCCAGCCTTAGTGCTGATGCATGTTAACTTGTATGCTTTTTTTTTTTCCTGATAAAAGTGCAGATTTCCATCTAGTGAAACAGACAGCCCCAAAGTTATGCTTTAAACAGTTTTGTATCTCACCCACCCATCTCATTCTCCCATAAAGAAATACCCTAGCTCTACAAATACTCTTTGGACTGGGCAGGGCATCTTAGCAGTCCCTCCTTACTGAATAAGTTGAAGAAAATCTTTTACATGCACCGTCTAGAATGCGCCCCTGGGTTCACTGCATTTTGCCTCTCTCAGGTTCACAGTCTGTGCTGATGTCCAGGATCTGAAAGCACCTGCCTTGTGACTTTTGTCCATTTTCCTGGTTATTGACCGAGGGAGCACTGACCTGGATCTTTCATATTGGGAACAGAAGTCAATTATTTTTTTATTAGAGATGAGAAAACTGAGGGATGGAAAGATTTACCAACTTGTCCAAAATCACACAGCATTTCAAACCTAAGTAGTTTGATTTCAGAACTCCTCACTTAATTACTGTACCATGCGGCTTCTCAGAAAAATGGTTTTATATATACATGTGCAAAATGTTTTGTCTAGTGTCAGGAAACACAGTAAGTCCTTAATAAAGTCTGGGTATCTTATCCTTTAAAATTCTAAAGATCAGTATAAATGTGTTCTTAGCACAGTGTTTAGAAGCAGAAAATAGTGGATAGGACAGAAGCATCTCCACAGGAGTTGGTATTCTTGATGAGTACTAAATATTATCATTGTCCTACCACTAGCCAGTGAAAAGAGGGCATTTACTTAAGTCCTTTATTGCTCAAGTACTATTTATTTACAGGAAATATTAAATCCTTCCTATGCAAGAATCTGCCTATAATGCAGGAGACCCAGCTTCAATTCCTGGGTGGGGAAGATCCCTTGGAGAAGGAAATGGCAACCCACTCCAGTTTTCTTGCCTGGAAAAATCTCATGGACAGAGGGGCCTGGTGAGATACAGTGCATGGGGTCACAAAGAGTAGGACACAACTGAGCATCTGAACAGAGGCTTTCTTTTGCCATTGAAATCAATCTTTATTCATTAGAAATATAGGGCAAAAAATAAAACACTCCAAGCAACCAGGCTTAGGTGATACTCCTATCAGTTTCTGAATTTCAAATCAATAAATACTGTATAGTAACACACCCATCTGGGCATGAAGCAGATTGCAGTGGAATGAAGGTACAAGCTCATGAATAGGAACACAAATATCTGTAATAGCATCCAGCACTGAATCTACTATTTAATTCTTAATGTTTAATCTACCACCTATGTGTGCTCTAACTTTTCATCTCCTAAAAACATTTACAATGGAGATGTCATTAAGCCCAAGCCTTTCTTTGGTTTTAGCCCGTGTACTTGAAAATAGTTTGCCTCTGTCTTGTGCCATTTCCCACCACCCCCTTGAGACACATGTAAATTTTCCCCAAATTTCAGTTATATCTACTAGCAAAAAAATGCAACAAACACATTGCAGTTGTCCATTCCCTCTGATTAGCACAGAAGGAGAACTAGCTTATTTCGGTCTTCTTTCCCTGGTGCTCCCTCTTGCCTCAGACCAGACAAGCCCGCAGGCATAGGCATCCATCGACTCTGACCTCTCTGAATAGGAGCTGCCAGATCTTCATTGCACATTGTTCTCCGTAGATGGTTAGAATTGATAAGTTCGAGCCTAAACAAATTTACAAAGGGATATGCAAAAATCAGGAAATGGTAGATTAAGTAAAATAAACGTAAGACTAGGTTTCTTATCTTCCCACAAGCCCAAACTTCCCTTTTCTGGGATCAGCTTTATCTGTGGCGGGAAGTCATCATTATCTCCTATCTGTCAATAATTCTCAGCTGTCCATTTAGTAAAATATTCAGGTAAACTGTACTTTAATGCATTAAATTTATTGTTTCTACTCTATTAATATTACTCTATTAGCTCTCCTGTGCTAAGTCACTTCAGTCATGTCCAAATCTTTGTGACCCTATGGAGCCTGCCAGGCTCCTCTGTCCATGGGATTCTCCAGGCAGGAATAGTGGAGTGGGTTGCCATTTCCTCCTCCAGGGTATCTTCCCGACCCAGGGATTGAACCCGCGTCTCCTGTGTCTCCTGCATTGGCAGACGGTTCTTTACCATTAACACCACCTGGGAAGCCCTAAGTTCTAATACTCACAAGCTTCCAGAGTTGGTGTCTTTCTCTACTTTTTAGAACTCATATGGACTCTTCCAGGATTTTTAACTGTCCTTTGACTCTCTAAGTGCAATGTTAATCTAGATGTAGCCTTACTCATAGTAGGCTTTGTTCTCAAATTAGGATCATTTCTATTTCATTTCCTATATATCCTTTTGGATGTAAAGAAGAGTCTTTTCAAAATCCAAGTGTGTCCTGCCACTGAAGTAATACATACACCAACCACACAGATCTGCCGAAAAAAAGAAAAGTAATGAAAAGCAAAAGATATGTGATCCAGAAAGGAAAGTAAGAGTTGTAATTTTACATATAAATAACATGATTGATCTTATTTTCCTATTATCTTTCCACCTTGAACTCTAACTGTGTATCTCAGGTCGGGCTCTGTAGGGAGCAGACTCTGAGGAAGAGACAGTGGCAGAGGCTTCTTAGGGGATTCTTTGGGAACCACCATCTGTGGAAGGGATGATAAATTGGGATTGGACAGGAGGAGAAGTTGGATTGTGATACAGTCTCAACAAAGCGGTCAGCTGAACTCCTAGGAAACTCTGAAGCGGGTGGGCCCTTTGGAATCGTTGCAGATTGGAGCGAGAGGACAAGGTTTTTGTTGACCAGTCAATGGAAGCAGGCTGCCCAGAAAAGGGGACGTGACCTTGGATGCAGTGTCTCTTTTCAAGTGAAGCCATTCTGAAGAGGGTGGATCGCCAGAATTGGCTCCATATACAAGCAATTCATGTAGTCACACAGGACCCCACACTTAGTTTAACACTGCTGCCTCTGTCTTAAAATTCTTGGTTTTTGGCCACGGAGCCCTATATTTTCATGTGTCACTGGGTGCTACATATTGTGTAATCAGTTGCAGCATACCCTGTAACTGGGGTAAGTCCTTCAGCCCTAAAGTGGCCTCTGGGTGACAGACCAGTGTTCACTACAGCCCATACCTTGCATTGCTTGAATCCACTTATCCTTAGAAGAAAGCAGAATAAATTACAGTCCCTAACACTGAAACTGGTTTTAGGGCTACAACTGAAAATCATCCTCTTTATCCTGATACCACTGTGAGGCAACATGCCACCAAGTGACTGATGGGTTTCCTCAAGGACTGGGGACTCAGCACTGGTCTCTGTTGCTCGTAGGATGAACATTCAACAGTGAGTGAAACTAGATCAGCCTTGGTAGGTGGGCACCCATCCCACTGGGTCAACTCCAATCCTGCTAAGCGGCTATTCATCCCAGACACTGATGTCATTTTGTCAACTTGGTTGTTCGGGGCCTCTTCCATCTTGGATTCCTCATGGTATGGATCAACATGTAAGACCAAGATCTCCCCTCTTTGCGCCTGCCCACATACCTTTATCTCAGATCTACTGGTGCCCAATCTTCCAGTCTATTTCTCATCAGGCTCCAGGCCAACTGGTCATGCCAGCTGCCACTGCCCAAGTGTATTCTAATCTTGGGCCACCTTCCACACGAATAGATGGCAAGGTGTCCTGCCTGAAACTCTGTGCTTTTTAGAGGATTTCGGCTCATCTCTAACTTTCGAGGCCACCCCTTTGTGGGCTGTAGTATAATCATCATGTATTTTTGTCTTGTACCATGTACAGGCCTTACCCACTCATGAGTCAAATTCAGGCATTTTTCTCTTCCATCAGTTGGCCATAGAGGATCCTTGGCAACAGGTGTGAACTGAGGGAGAGGTATTGTACAGCAGCGGTGGGTGACGTGGGAGTCCAGCCTGCCTGCTTGCGTAGCATACTGTGCCCTCTGGCCATACTTGTGTTTGATCCTAGATGTAGCTTCCATTTTACAATGGATTGCAACATGACTCAACCCAACCTCATGACCTGATGGGACCGATAGGACCCAGCTCTTTATTGGTGGTTTTGGTTATATGGTTACCAAGCATCCCATCATCAGGTGCTCCATCTCTACCAGGGCACTCTAGCACATCACAACTGTTTGTTGAAAGGTGTTTATTTCTCCACTATAGATGGCATGACCTTCATCCAGAATGGCATCCACATTGTGACTTTCCCATCAGAACTTGGCAAAAACTCCACCCTTGTCTCCCCACTACTGATGCATCTAATACAACAGGCATAGTTGCCTGTGTCAGCCTGTTTCAGTCACTCACCTATTTCAGTTCGCTCACTCAGTCATGGTTAATGGTAATTGGTCAAGAGCCTTGACAAAATGCAGTTAAATAACACTGGATGGTGCAGCTAACTCCCTAGAACACCGGACAGTCTGACAGAGGTGACATTTGAATGCTATCTTGAAGAATGCTTGCTTCCTCCAGAGCCAGAAGCAGAGAAATCATAGCAGAAGGAAGGGCAGAACTTCGGGGTAACTTACACAGATCTCGTTGTATCAATACATTTGACTGTTTAGAACTCAACTACATTGTTCTTTCCCCAGTTACACCTCATCCTCTTCATCTTATGAAAACTCTTTCATGAAAACTTGCCTTATGAAAACTCTCCTCAACCTGTCCTCTCCACGATGAGCACTTTCCTGCGTGAGTCTGAAGTTACCTCTAGAGTGAGTTCATTGTGCCCCCTCTATATTCCAGAACATTGATGACCACCCAAGGCTAATCCAATCTTAATGACCCATAAGCCCTGCTTTATGGCTAAACTTTTCTCTCCAGTCTGTGTGTTCCTTAACCTCATCCCCCAAAATGCCTAAAACCCTTTGATTTAACTGATGTATAAGGCTCATAATTTGAAGTGAAATGCTCTTTAGAGCTTTAAATAAGTTACACATACTGCTTTCCCTTTATTAGATAGTTTGTTATTCTCAAAGGATTGCACTTAAGATAGGATTTTTTTTTTTCCAGACAGAAAAACACTTGCTACATACTTCCTGCTAGATTAACACTTGAGATTGTCAAAAGCTAGCTTCATCACTGAGAGCCCTCTTCCTCTCTGAGGTTTTCCCTGATCTACAGAGGTAGCACTATCAGCTGGTACTGACAGATGCCAGACTTGAGGTGTTAGGTGATATATGAAAACATGAAAGGCAAAATTAAAATGGGCTCATGAAACTTATTTCCTAACCTTTTAAGCACTTACTGTTTTGTTTGAAACATTCTTGTAACTGAATTGAACACACTGGAAAGTTTTGTTTTAGTAATACTAAGGAGAAGGGGATGACAGAGGATGAGATGGCTGGATGGCATCACTGACTCAATGGATGTGAGTCTGAGTGAACTCCGGGAGTTGGGGATGGACAGGGAGGCCTGGCGTGCTGCAATTCATGGGGTCACAAAGAGTCGACATGACTGAGTGACTGAACTGAACTGAATGGTTTTTTAACTACTAATTCATCTATGAATGGCTATATCAAAAGACAGTACTGTGTATGACTAGAGAAAATATGGATGTGATTCATCACATATATATTTGGAAAGTATTGCTTGGGTTTTTTAACTTTGACTTTCAGAAGTGAACTAGAGATATGTAAAGAATACAGTATCCACATTATAACGTTACTCATAGGAGTGGCTGAAAAGAGCAGGGCTACAGTCAAGTCAGTAGTACTTTAATAAAATGAACAGAACCCATTATAACAACAGCTCTTTATTACATGGATTCAAATACACAGACCAATCGTGTTCTCTGAAATTTAACAACTGCATTCAGTTAAAACCTGTTAGCGCATTCCTCAACACTAATTCTAAGGGGCTTCCTTTGAAATCCCTTTACAAAGCTTTGTGCAAAGAGGTTAAGCACCAGTAGTAAAGACTGTTGCTAGCAGTTTTATTTCACCATCATCATCAACAACAAACATGCAGTTTTTCCCTTCTATGTACAGGGCATTGGAAAATGGGTGCTACACTCTGCCTATGGTACAAAGTTTATAAATACAATATACCAATACAAAGTTGAAGCCATTAAAAACATCTTAGTAACAACTACTAGGAGATAATTAAATCTGGAGTGTTGATGGAATCTATGAAGAGATTTAAAACCAACACACAAACTCAAACATTATAATACATGTTTTACTTGGAAAGGGGTGAAAGGGGAACTTCTTAGGTGCTACTGGAGGGTTTTCTCAGTTGTTCCAAGTTTACTTTCTTTCTGCTATTATCTTTAAATACTGCAAAGCATTGTGAGCTGCATCACTCTGCGCACTGCTGCAGGAGATCCCCGAGCCGTGACAGACCGTAATGGGACTGGTGGACAGTTCAGCGAGACACTGGTACTGTCCGTTCGCACTCAGTTCTTCTGCAACGACACATTCAAACACGATGATTAACGCCGCACGCAGAGAAAGCAGATTTTTGTGTAAAAACAATTTTTGTTACTGTCTCTCTCCCCAAGCACCTTTTTATCTGCTACTCCACCTATCAGGTGCTATTCTCTATTCGTAAGAACCATTCAGTTCTTAAAATTAGTAAGAAGCATTTCATTATCTAAAAACCATCTCCGGTTTCCTTTTTCCAAATTCATAAATATTTTTGAATGCATGGTCTCTTAATCAACCACCTTTCCTGATCATCTTTCTGCATTAATCCTCCGGTTTTACATCATTCCCAGTATATTAAGACATTGCACCTGACTCATTATTCAGTCCCAAAGTAGCAGAGAAAATCAGAAGTTCCTTCAGCCCCTAAATACCCTATTTTCTCAATAGTAGTAACTCTGATGAGCTAGGTTCCCCCCAAGTCACTGAGGCTGGGCTAAGGGATATCAAATTCCTCACATACAATACTGATGTTAAATCAAGATATCAAATACACACATGAACACACAAATTAGCCAGTTATCCACTGCATTAAAAGAAAACCCACGCTGACTTGCTTTCCAATCTGTCCACATTTGTCTATTTGAATGATCATGGGCTATAAAAAATATAGAAGTTGATAGCTGGGATGAGATGAAGCTACAAATTGTCCCCATTTATCTCCCAGAACTGGAACACAGTGACAAAGTGGAGAGATGTCTGGCCCAGCCCCCACAGACTTGGTATTTGTTCTAGAAATGTGGGTACCCTTTTATTCATCAAGATGTCCATCAGGGCTAGTATAACAGATATTATGCTGGCAGGGACTCTTCTTCTAACCTGGCTCTACTGACCAGCTATGTCATCTCAGGCAAGTTTCTCAACCTTTCTTTGTCTTACTTTCTTCACTTATACCTAAGATAATAGAAATTCCAGATGTTCAAGATGGATTTAGAAACACCAGAGGAACTAGAGATCAAACTGCTAATATCTATTGGATCACTGAGAAAGCAAGAGAGTTCCAGAAAAACACCTACTTCTGCTTTATTGACTATGCCAAAGCCTTTGACTGTGTGGATCACAACAAACTGTGGAAAATTCTTAAAGAGACAGGAATACAAAACCATCTGACCTGCCTCCTGAGAAATCTGTATCCAGGTCAAGAAGCAACAGTTAGAACTGGACATGGAACTACAGACTGCCTCCAAATCAAGAAAGGAGTACGTCAAGGCTGTATATTATCACCCTGCTTACTTAACTTATATGCAGAGTACATCATGAGAAATGCCAGGCTGGATGAAGCACAAGCTAGAATCAAGACTGCGGAGAGAAATATCAATAACCTGAGATATGCAGATGACACCAGCCTTATGGTAGAAAGTGAAGAGGAACTAAAAAGCCTCTTGATGAAAGTAAAAGAGGAGAGTGAAAAAGTTGGCTTAAAACTCAACATTCAGAAAACTAAGATCACGGCATCCAGTCCCATCAATTTATGGCAAACAGATGGGGAAACAATGGAAACAGTGACAGACTTTACTTTTTGGGGGGTCCAAAATCACTGCAGATGATGGCTGTGGCCATGAAATAAAAGATCCTTGCTCCTTGGAAAAAAAGTTATAACCAATTTAGACAGCATATTAAGAAGCAGAGACATTACTTTGCCAGCAAAGGTCTGTCTAGTCAAAGCTATGGTTTTTCCAGTAGTCATGTATGGATGTGAGAGTTGGACTACAAAGAAAGCTGAAGGCCGAAGAACTGATACTTTTACACTGTGGTGTTGGAGAAGACTCTTGAGAGTCCCTTGGACTGCAAGGAGATCCAACCAGTCAATCCTAAAGGAAATCAGTCCTGAATATTCATTGGAAAGACTGATGCTGAAGCTGAAACTCCAATCCTTTGGCCACCTGATGCGAAGAACTGACTCATTTGAAGATTCTGGGCAAGATTGAAGGCAGGAGGAGAAGCAGATGACAGAGGATGAGATGGTTGGATGGCATCATCGATTTGATGGACATGAGTTTGAGCAAGCTCTGGGAGTGGGTGATGGGCAGGGAAGCCTGGCATGCTTCAGTCCATGGGGTTGCCAAGAGTTGGACATAACTGAGTGACTGAACTGAAGATAATAGAATGTACTTCACAGGATTAGTTTGAGGATTCTGTGACTTGAAATATGTAATGTCCCTAGAACAGTGCCTGGCACACAGTAACTCTATAAATCTTTGCTATTGTTGTTTATTATTACAACTGTACAGATGTTATCTCTCTTTTTATTATTTATAAGAATGGGATACATCAGTGATATGTATTACTACTCTGGTAACTGTGTATAGTCAGAACCCTCTATTATAATAGACATTTTGTTTGTCAAACATATTTTGAAAAGAAACAGGTTTGGGGACAAGCCAAAGAAAAAAACAATCATACCTATATCCAAATATGTTATATTAAAACCTTGTTCCTTCGCAATTTCACTAAGCAGCTGGATGTAATCTGTATTTGGAATACTGAGGAGGCTTCTTTTCAGTAAGTTGATCTTTTCACCAGGAGAATTCCTTAAGGAATGCCAAGTACAACCTAAAGAATGCCCTACCATATTTGTCTGAAAAACAGAGATTAACATTAAGACTCTTGGGTTGGGTTCCAATGCTACTATGAGTATTAATTAAGCAATCAACACTTTATAAAGCATATTTAAATGAATACCATTTGGTTAACTTTCCAATTTAAACTAGACAGCACTAATAAGCTCACACATTTATCAAACAACACAATATTAAAAAAGAATGTGCAATGAAATACTGGAAGTATTTCAAAATAACTTTGTATAGCGTAACGGTCTTGTTAATATGTATAACATATTTAAGAGCATGATCAACAAATCTGCAAATACAGCTGACCCTTGAACAATGTCACATATATCTTCCTATATGGATTGGCATCTATACTTATCCTCTGTTTATTCCAATACAAATTTCAATGTTATTAAGCTTCATAAATTTTGTTATTCAAAATAATACACAGACAACAAAAAATCAAGTAATACAGAATTATAAAAGCAACAACCCCCATACCTACCTTCAGTCCCCTTTCCAGAAGCAGTAATTTTCAACTTTTTATTTTTAGTTATTCTGGTGGTTACCTTTGTAACAGAAATGAGAAAGCTATTGATCTTGTGTATTAATTTTTGATCAGTTACCTTGATGAATTCTCTTATTATTTCTAGCAGTTTTTCTCTAGGGCTTTATAGGGATACAATTATATTATTTGTAGTTAATGACCATTTTTATCTCCTCTTATTTCCAACCTCTTATTGTTTTCTCTTCTCTGGTTATGTTGGTTGATACTTCTAGAACAAGGTTTAAAAAAATGGTATCAGTGGGTATCCTGTCCTTTATTTCTGAAATTAATGGGAATGGATATAACATATATACATGTACCCAAGATTTTGATTTTTTTTCCCCTGAGGTATACATTTATTTATTTATTTATTTTGAGGTATACATTTAATTTTTAAAAACTCTTTTAAAAAATATTTGTCTGTGCCAGGTCTTAGTTGCAGCACCTAGGAGCCTCAATTTTGTGGTGGCATGCAGAATCTTAGTCGCAACATACGAGACCTAGTTCCCTGACCAGGGATCGAACATCTGAGGTACACATTTTAAATCACAATAGGGATACTTTAGAAGCATTTATTAGTAGTGACTACCCAATATTTTTTGGGCATCTATTGAGAGGATTATGTTTTCCTTCTTTGACCCATTACTGTAATTAATTATAGCAATAGATTTACCAATGTTGAAACACCCTTGCAGTCCTAAATAAATTTATATAGAAATTTCTCTCACATTATATATATTGCCTGGAAGAGTTTAAACAGCACTGAAGATTATCTCTTCCTTGAAGATTTAACAGAACTCACCTGAAACCTAACTGTTTTGTGACTGTGGTGTCTTCTCTGATCCAGTCTTAAAAGAAATGAATACAATGTTTTATATTTTTCTATTAAAAAAGTAAAACCAAAATTATATTACTTACCTAGATATAGTTGTTTTTTCCTACAGAACAAGCCCTTTTTTAAAATCATGAGCTTAGGACACTCCTATAGTTTTCACTTCTCATTTTGTACCTAACATCCTATTCTCAGATAATGGACCATCATTCATACCTACCTACATTTTGTGTAGCCCAATCTCTTATGAATGCCCAGTTGCCTACTCAATTTTTTCACTTAGCTACTCCACAAACGCTTCAAATTCAATATATCCTATATTTAACTCATTATCTGCTCCCCCTTAAGCCCTACTCACCTTCTCTGTTCCCCATATTACTAAACGGGTACCACCATCTAGGTAGCTGCCAAGCTAAAACTGTTTACTTCTTCCTTTTTCCCTACTCTCTACATCCAGTTATTACGCCCCCATTCACTTCAGTTTTCTAAGTAAGTTTTAAACTGACCATCTCAATTGCTACTGCCTTTGTCTAGGTCACCATCACGTCTCATCTGCTTTTCTGTAACAGCATTATAGCAGGTCCCTATAACTCTAATATTCATTCATCCACCATAATGCAGCCAGTCATTCCCTCCTAATGTATAAATTAGATTCTCTCCTTCCTATATTAAATTTATTTAATGACTTTATGCTACCCTCAGGATAAAGTTCAATCTCCTGAACATAGTACTTCCTGCAAGATTCAATCCCTCTTTACCTTTCCTGCCTCATTGTTTGAGACTCCCTCCCTCCAAATTCAGTGCTCCAGCCATCCAAAATTACTCTGGATAACATCAAGTGTTTCCTTCCTGGTCTTTGTACATGGTCTTTCTTCTCTCTGGAATTCTTTTCACTGTTGTCATCCTATAGGTCTCAGCTCAGACATGACTTCCTCTAGTGAGGTCTTCCTGAAACCCTATCTTGGTTGGGTCCTTCTTTGATCGTTCCCAAGAAGCCCTTGTAAGGCCTAATCTGCAGGGTTCTTTTCTTTCTCAGTAGGCTGGCTGCAAACTCCTTAGGGCCAGAGACTATCTTATTCACTATATACTAGTATCTGGCATAAATCTGGGCAAATATTATCACTTTCCTAAATGTTTGCTGAGTGGATAAATGAATGGACATCGAGCGATGGGAGTGAAATGTCAATCTGAAGGCAAAAACAGCACTACTGACCTACCATCTTTAGAAACCATCATATGATTCTGAATTTTACTGTGCTTCCCAAGCTCTCTTTCCTGGCCACTCCTGTGACTCTGGCTCACATACAGCAAGCACCTAAAAACTGGGGTAGTGTATTACTCAACAGCTGAGAGATTTTTGAAAAACCGCCAACTCTGTAGTATACCTATACACAATGAAATCCACAATCACGTGTTGTTCCGACAGCAACACATGTTTAATCACATTAACATCACAGACCTCTGATCATTACTCACCAAAGAAATGTGGTTCTCTGGAGAAATATTACTGAATTTGGCAAGAAATTTCTCAGCAGCATTTCTCTTGGCTTGTTTCTTTGATGCCCCCTTTCCTAAATAAAGGAAAAAAAAGAACAGTAGGTTAGAAAATAAATTAGTGTCCATAGAAAATGACCAAATGTTTAAAGTACTATGTTTGATCAGAGAACAATCTCATGGTTTTTATATACTATTCTTTTACTGACCTGACATCTTTACTTGTTCTGTTTCATGTAATTATTCATTGTTACACTTTTGAAGGCATTTCTTTAGCAGTTTATCTTTAATAATTAAACTTTCTGTTTTTCTTCAACAGATGTATCTCCTTATGTCTAGCTTTAATGAGCCATACTTGGTTTAATTCTGATGAAATATTCAAATTTACCAAGGTAGATTTGAATTGCATCTCCCATCTTTCAATGTCTACTTCTGGCTTATAATCTCCTGCACACTGATAACTATGTGGAATTTCTTCAACATGAATAAGAAGGGCATAGGAGAGGCTGGAGTTGAAAGATACCATAAATATAATCTGTTTCCATGTTTAGAGATTTAAAAACTCAGGCCTAAGCATGGAGATTAAGCAACTTGCCTAAGCTTGCAAATCAAGGACTGCATCAAGAACCGAGGTGAGGTTTCTGGTTCTGGCTCAGGGCTTCCTACACTGACCCACACTGCCTCTTGGGGGCAAACAGCTGCTTCATACTTCAGACTAATATCTAGCCAACTTAAAATTTCATTTCAAGCCACTTTTAAAATGATAAAAATATACTCAAGAAATTAAAACAGAAATCCTTAGGAGTACTTTATTAAGTGACTTTTTTCCTCAAAATTTGTGGCCTTCATAACATCGAAGTTGCTCTAAGACAAAAGGTTAATTTCTACTTTATTTTTATTTCACTATCAGCCTCTTTGGAGAAGGAAATGGCAACCCACTCCAGTGTTCTTGCCTAGAGAATTCTGTGGACAGAGGAGCCTGGGTGGGGTGGGTCGCACCAGAGTTGGACACGACTGAAGCGACTTAGCATGCATGCATGCATTGGAGAAGGAAATGGCAACCCACTCCAGTGTTCTTGTCTGGAGAATCCCAGGGACAGCGGAGCCTGGTGGGCTGCCGTCTCTGGGGTCTCAGAGTCGGACACGACTGAAGCCGCTTAGCAGCAGCAGCAGCCTCTTATCAATTATCTTCTTTTTAAATGTAATCTTCTCCTAGTCCTTCTGTCTTCTAGAACAGCTACTGAAGCTCCAAGAGATTTACTACTGCTTTTTTCTCCAAAATGATGTTTGAGTCTCTACTGTATCAATGAAGACTGTTTAAAGAGTCAATTATTTACTTGCATGTCCATTACCAACCCATGATTTTTAAAAAAAAATCAAATTAAGAAGTATAAGTATTCTTAAGCCAACTATTTATACTTATTAATAAACTCAACAGCAGAAAGTTAGAGACAGTAGACTAGCAGTGTGTCAGTTTTTTTTCCCCCAAAGAAGTATTTGAGACGAAATCACAGCAGAAATTTTTTCATCCTCTCAAAATACTTCAAAGGTCTTCAACTGTATCACAGTAGAAAGAAACAAATACCAGTTTCCATGAATGATTCAAGCCTGCAAATTGTGGTATATTCTCTCTTATGAGCAGGTCCTCCCTCCTGGGAAAGGGTATATTCAGGAAGTCTCCAGCCATGATGAATAGCCAATTCCTAGAAAATCGAGATGAGCCTTTAGTAGTAATTATGCAATGGCTCAATCACATTAATGATATTCTCTCATGGTTTTGATCCCATTTCTATTTATATGTTTGCAGAGAACAATGATATTCTGCAGTATTTAAGAGAAGGTCTTCTACTCCCCACAGATATTCCTGCATTTTACATCTTATAAGCCCACGACACCAAAACTGAAGCAGTTTCCTGCTGTGAATGGTGCTCTTCCATTAAGCTATAGTGAGCTGGTTATCAAAGAGGTCAGACAGAAGGATAAGCTACTCTCACCCTCTTTGGGAACATGGGAGAGGACATTACTGGTCTCATGGCCATCAGTCCCCAAAGTCTCTTCCTAACTAACCTTCTATACCCATTGCTGCCTAACTGACCGCATTCGATCAAGAGCAGGTGAGGAGCAGAGAGCCAACACACACACTGGATGAGACTGAGGAAAGACAGAGATAAAAACTACAGAAAAACTCATAGAGCAGGAAAGAGACCAAATGACTCGCTGGATAACAGGGAGGGGAGTTGTCCAACAGAGCACATGGATAATCTGCAAGAAGGATGTTCTCACATAGGAATTCAAAGCTGAATATATTTTTTGGTAGAATAAGCAAGTAAGCAGACGACTTCCCTTGTCCTGTGTTAGGTAAATCAATTTGGGTCCTTTATAGTCTTCTGTCTTAACAGAAGTAGAAAGAGATTTGTCACAAGAGTGGCAAGAAATATTCTTAAAATATAAAACACTCTACCCATGTGCACTGAGGTCCTATTGATCTCAAATGAGAATTCCACAAACCAAAGGCAGATACTGTATATGGAAGAAAATCCAAAACGTAAATAAATATGAAAATAACTTCAAGTTAGTACTTTAATATCTAATGATCATAACTTGGAACACAAAATGTTGTACCACCTAATCTTTAAAATATTAATTCCTTCTCTTAGCCCTTATGATATTATCAACATTTATGACATTTTTTTCCAGTAGACACAAGGTTAAGTATGGAAAAACTGTGCCACTTACCTGTAATGAGCCGATAGGATTAAGCTGGTTCTTTGGTTGCTTGGAAGGGTCAGGCATTAAGGGATCAGGAACTGCAAAGCTGAACATTTTTATAAAGGGTTATAAAACAAAATAATCCTCCCCAAATTATTAAATAAAGGATAAGCATTTTCTATTTAGCTCTCCATGCCTTTGCTCTTGTGTTCCTTCTACATGGAATAACACCCTTTTCACCCACCTCTTCTATGGGAATCTGATCTATACCTCAGCCAAGTTATACCTCAGATGCAACTTTCTCTCAGAAGCCTATTCTTTTACCCCAATGGGACACAATTTCTCCCTTCTTTGAACCATTGTAACATTTGGTTTGATACTTTCTTAAGCAATTATTTTACCATTAAGTTGTACACTCTTACAAATACATGCTATTTGTCTATCCATCACCATACCTCTCTCCTGTTCAGACTGTAAAATCCTTGATGGTAGGGCTTATGTATTACTTACCTTCATAAGCCCTGCTGTGCTTTATATAAAACAGATGCTCAATAAAAAATGTATTTAAATAAACACACTATTGTTACAACCTCATGAAAAGGGAAGACTAACAGGATGTTTAGCTCAGCAGTGTAAACCATACAGATCGCAAATGTAGCTTTTTCATCCAGATTTATAGAAGAAAGACTTGGCCTGACCTACCATCTGCTCTACGCTAGGATAATCTTCCTAAGGTTTACGTATGTGTGCTCAGTCACCAAGTTGTGTCCAACTCTTTGCAACCCCATGGACTGTAGCCTGTCAGGCTCCTCTGTCCATGGGATTTCCCAGGCAAGAATCCTGGAGGGGGTTGCCATTCCCTATTGCAGGGGATCTTCCTGACCCAGTGATCAAATCCTCATCTCCTGCATTGCAGGTGTTTTTTTTTTTTTTGATGGCTGGCATGAATCTGATTTGAACATGTAGGGACTAGGATTAAGGAAAAAGAGAACAACTTCTTCTCAGTAGTGTGAGCTTACCAGTTACGTGGATGACGGGTGTCTAATGCAGAACAAGCTGCATTTCAAGATTACTGCCACCTTGGCAGCAAGTGTTATTTCTTCCATTACCAATGAGGTTGTCATCGCCACTTACTAAATTTCTTTTCTACCTGCCAGAATTTCAAGCTTTACATAGGCTGATGAGATATGAACATTCATTTACAATGCTGTACACTGAAGCTACCTAAATAATTGTGATGGAGAAGTGAGAAAGTCTCTTCATCCCATCAGGCCACTTTAGGCCTGATTTACAGCTTAGTATTTCCATCTTCTCTGTCAAGAAGCGCAAATACATAGTAAACTTTATTAGCCTTTTTTTTTAGACAAAGTGCCTGTGTGCAGAAAGGACACTCTGTATGTTCATTTCTACAAATATATACAACGCTCTGAGTTGACCTTTGGGTTGCACAAAAATGGCATGGCCATCACCAGCAAGCAGAGAATCTAAAACCCACCATGCCATCTGGCATGTCCAGAAAACTAGCATAAATCAATTACAATGTATGACCCTGCAGAAGTAAACATCATGTTATGAGAGCCAAGGCCTTCACTGGTTGGTTCTAAATGACCCGAACAGTTTAGAGCTGCTAAGTACACAGGAAGAACACTGCAGGAGACCCTAAACATGTCCCTAAACAGGAAGTTTTTCCAGGGCTGGGAAACAAAAAAAAAACCATCCTAAATTCTCATAGGCCTCTGCTGTCAGCTATAAGCAGACATACCAGAATGCACTCCCAAGGACACCTGAATGCATGTAAAGGGAAGAATTTGAAGGCAAAACATGCTCCTCTTGGATATGCCCATTAGAAACCAAAAGACACCACTTTACGATACGAGAGATGCTCCAGGGCCAGTGCTCCTTCCAAAAACAACTAATGTGATAACACATGATTTTGGAAAGATATATCACGAATAAACATCCCAATTACCATCCTCTTATATTTGGTATACGTTCTCTAGGTGAAGGAAATCGTCTCCTTACAAATTCAAATTTCTAAAAGAGTACTTTTAGCTGATGTTTTTCTGTCTCACACTTTGTTTTCTTCAGTGTAGAAACAAAACTTAATACAGTAAGATATTTGTCAGAAGCACTCTGGTTTTCTACTCCTGTACCTCATCTGGAAAAAAGAAAAAAAACCTAGTTTATGAGAGCCTTCATCTAATAATGTTGTTTAGTTGCTAAATCATGTCTGACTCTTGCAACCTCCTGGATTGTAGCCCACCAGGCTCCTGTGTCCATGGGATTTCCCAGGCAAGAATGCTGGAGTGGGGTGCCACTTCCTTCTTTGTCATCTAATAAAAACTGGATTTAATTTCTTACGGATAAAGTGTCTTTAGGAGATGACAGGTCTTCACAAGGAGATAGAATTTTATTAATAGAGCTAGACACTATCAACTGTTTACTTTGTTGCTTTTGTGAGCATGATCAAACTTTTAATCTTACCTCAGCCATGATATTTTTGAGCTGCAGAATACAAAGAAATTTAGCTCACCAAATACTTGCATTGGCTTTCAAAATGTTTATGGCAGCCTCTGCAGCTCTATGTTTCGCCAGCTTCTTACTTGTACCTTCACCTGAATTAAGGTTAAAAAAAAAAACCAAACAACTCTTTACATGCTGAAAAAATGTGAGGCTTGGATACAGGTTTGCATAGTACAAAACAAAGTCACTACACGTATTATATATACACACTAGGGAATAAAAACATACACTACATACAGTTATACATTGAAATAAAATACCATAAAAATTAATATATTAAAAACCCCTTTGATTTTAAAAGTGCTAAGTATTTAATTCTAAGTATACTTGTATAAAAATCTTTATTATGTCTACTTTGTACATGTTTATTACATAAAATGATAGTACAGCAGACTGTCACTATGTATGCTAAAGAAAGGCAACTGACTTCCTTTATTCCTAGAGAGGAAATTTTTCTATAGCAAGAAATTTTCTTGAAAGGTGGCACTTACAGCAACATTACTGAATAGCAAAATGTGCACATTTTACTCTAACAGCCCCTCCTACACTGGATGAAACCCCCCTGCTTGGCTAACCAGTCACTGGCTACCTGTTGGATATAGCCGGGGAAGGTTTGTATAGGGAATGTGAGAGATTACATTGTTACGTGTCTTTCATACAATCTGTATCTCTTACATGGGTAGCTAAGGGGGTAGAAGAGACCAGGCCTGACAAATAATCACTGAGACTGACGCCAAGTAAGCAACCACACAAGTAAATTATAAATTCAGTCTTTTTCCTTCTTTCAAACTAGGTGTTGAGAACTTGTCCAAAGTTGTGTCAGAATGGCATATCCATTCCTCTGATGTAGAGGAAAGAAAGGGCACATGGAACAAACGTCAGGTGTGGTTCTCAAGCATCAGACAACACAGACACCACACTCATTTATCCATTCACATAGGTATTAGGCATACTGTATTCCTTTGAAAAATGTGGGAATTAGGAGCACTGACACTCTGGACTGAAATATGTGGGAATTAGGGGCACCGACCCTCTGCACTGAAAATTCACGCTAATTTACAGTCAGCCCTCCGTATCTGTGGTTCCTCCATTTCTAGCTTCCTCGGTAACTGCAGATTCAACAAACTGTGGATTGTGTGGTCTTGTAGTACTTACTACTGAAAAAGACTGACATCTAAGTGGACCTGCGCAATTCAAACTGTGTTGTTTAGGAGATAACTATAGCAGAGAAATAAGCAGAGTCCCTGTCCTTAAAGAGCATACAGCCTAATGTGTGAGATTTTGTCTATAAAAACGATGTCTGAAAAATGAAGCGTCACAGTAGGCCTAAGCGCAGGTTGTAGGGTAGCCTACAGAAGGGGTAGCTCCGCTACTCGTAGCAAGGGCTCAGAAAGGGCTCATGAGGGAGGAGATAACTAAACAAGGATATGAAAGGTCAGTAAGTCGGTGAGAGCTGGGGGATTAGGAAGAGCACTGGAGGCAGAGAAAGAGCCACTGTGACGGCTCAGAGGCAACACAGAGCACGCGTTCTCAAGCCCCAAGTTGTTGGGACAGTACGAGCTTGAAGGAGGGAACTTCGAGATAAAGGTCGGACAGTTGAAGGGCAGAAGGAGAGTCCAAAGAACAGTCTCCTCAATTGTGCGTCTATAACTTTAGGACCTGCCTGGGAATTTTGTTAGAACACACGCCAAGAGTAGGTGTACCTGGGTGATAGCAAGGCTGCTGTTGACCACACTTTGTGAAGTAAGGTTGTTAGTCATGTTAAGAAATTTGTATTCATTCAGAAGGTGATGGGAAAACCACTGAATGGATTTTAAGAGTTTGAATACTTCAAATGAACAGATTTGAATGCCAGAAAAAATACTCTGGTTTTTTGTGTGGAAAAAGGATACCACAAGACAGAAGCTAAAAGGGCAGCTACGAGACTGCAGCTATATTCCAAGTGGCTCAGACAACAGCAACAGGAAGAGGAGAGAAGCAGACAGATTCAAGAGATATTTAGGAAGTAGGATCTGATGGCATAATGGACAACGCAAAGAGGGAGGAGAAGGAATCCAGAAGGTGGAACTCAAATCTCTACTGTGAGCAAATGAATGATGGCAGTGCCTATACTGAACTGGGGAATGCAGGGGAAATGGATTTGAGAGAGAAGATGGATTCAGTCTGGGACAATGAGAGATGGAGGTGTCTTTGGGTCATCCAAGCAAAAATGTCTAGCAAACTCCAGGTGATGCACTGTTTCGTAATGGTGCCTGGGCTAAAGACAGAGATTTCAGAATTATTAGCCGTTAGGTAGTATTTGAAACCATGGAGGTAGATACGCTTGCACAGAAGACAGGCCAGCGTGAGAAGAGTAGGGGGACTAAGCAGTAGCCACAGGTTGTTAATCTTTCACATAAAACACACTGAGATGGGGAAAATGCTACTTTTTCTTGAATTTTCACTGAATACTTAAAGACAGACCAGCTAAAGCAGTAGTGTAATCTTGAATCTGTCATTCATATGAGAAATTTCCAGCTAGAATCTAACTACAATCCACCTGCCCCACATAGACAAAAAAGGTTCAAAATGTTCTTAAAGGGACTTCTGTGAAAATAGCGGACTCCAGATTTTCGTGGACACAAATGATGCCTTCCGGCTACCAGATGGTGGAACTTCAGCCTTTTTACTGAATTTCTTTCTTGGCATTCTTCCAAATTAAATTTAGTATTCAATATTTCATGTTTGCAATTAAATAGATACATAAGAAGTAAAATGTCTACATTTACAAATGGGCTACTTCAGTTATCATTTGCTGAAGTTCAGTGACCATAATCTGAATTTTGAAACTTCGCTGCCATGTGACCTTGAGCATGTTTCTTATAATCTCTCTGGACCTATTTCCTCATATATAATAAAGGCGATAACATTAAAATATCTGTACAGTGTCAGGAACTAGAAGCTACTATGTATTATGGTGTAGCTGAGCCTTCCGCCTTCCTCATTTTGCTTGGATAGGGAACCAAGTGTGGTACAGTGGACCCAGAGTGCCAAACGAGTCCGTACAAAGAGGGGAGCAGGTCAGAAAATTCTGGGGTCATGCCTCCTGGCATCTGCTATAACCTATGGAATTTGACAGCACCTTCTGATTCAGCTATGGCTGCTCCAAGAACCTTTCCTGCTTCTCCCTAATTCTTGGAAGAACCTTAGGAGGCTCTTAGGGTATGTTTCTGAGCTTCTCTTGATATCTGGGGAAGAGAAAATTAGGGAGAGAATCAGAAAGTTGCACAGTCCAAATGACCTGAGAAAGGCATCAGTTTCAAGAGACTGCTCCTCACTGACGTCTCTGGCAAAAAGGGCACTTTTTCCGAACTGAAAAGCAATACCCAAGTCTGGACCACCAGCCCACATGGTCATGGGGTTAATACAGACCTGTGCAGGTTATGTCACCAACGGTTACTCTGAAGGTGAAAGTGGGCACGTGTATTTGCACATCGGATCTTTCACATTCATAAACCGGGATGTTCTTGGTCTTCATGCCGTATTCGTGTAATACCTGAATCGGTGTTTTCCCTGGCTTAGCTGTAATCATCTTCCCCAAACTGCAAAAACCAGACAAAGCTGTGCGTTGCATGTCAAAGCGGGGAGAGAAGCAGAAGCAAGCAGCCATCACCGGTGACGCCGGAGGGACCGAGCTCCGGGTCGGACAGGGTTAGAGCTGACGAGGCGCGCCAGTCTCCGGGCCCCGCTGCGGAGGTCTTAAAAAAGATAACTTGAATGCGGGTAGGAGGGATTCGCAGGGGAATCGAGAGGTACGGCGGCTGCTGCATCCTCCCAGGTCCCAGCCTGCAAACCCCTTTCCCTCCGCGGCAGCCGCTCTCCCACTCCGTCCAGCCGGCGCTGCCCGAGGCCACGGGGGGGCGGGTCCCCGGCCGGCTTGCGGCCGAGAGGGCGGGGTGGAGCGCTCGCTGGTCCGCCCGCCCGCCTCCCTGCAGCCGCTAGGACGCGAGCTCCGGGAAGGGGCTTTACCCAGAATGCTGCTGGATAGCCGGCTCCCCCGCCCCCTGCTGCCCACCACTCTGGGCCCTGCCCGGCTCGGTCCCGATCGCTCAGAAACTGACCTGAAGGTTCCGCTGTCCTCGCGCTCCATCGGCGGAGCCGCGGCGCGATGTCTGCTCTGAGACATGGCAAGAAGGGACGGCTTTGCGGGAGCAAGAGCAGTGTAGAGCGACGTCCTCGCTTCCCCAGTGGGCTGGTACCCGAGAGGACGGATCCAAAGCCGACGCCGCCACCTCCTCCCCTCTCCTCACTGCTTGAGTTCTTCCCGGGGACGGGCGGGACCGGAGGCGGAGCCTCGGTGCGGCAGCGCAGGTCCCGCTCCCGGCCACGCCCCCTTCTGTCCCTGCACCGCCGCGCTCCTTGGCGGCCCCGCCCACCCGCTTGCCGGGCGCCTTGGCGCCCAGTCCCGCCCGTCCTCCTAGCCCGGGCTTTCTCGGCTGCAGCCGGTGACCTGCCTTCGGCCCACCGGCTCGGGGAGACCGCAGTTCTGTGTCCTTAAAAGGAGGCCATTCCCTGCCCAGAAAGAGGCTTGTCGCCAGGCAGGCAAGCTTCAGAGTCTTTGAGGCCTGAAGCTCAGCCTTTTTTTTTTTTTTCTGGCCAGGTTACGGGGACGGGGAAGAGGAGGGGTACGTCACTTTAAGAAAATAATTTCAAAATTCCAAAAGCAGAATTGCTGGAGAGCCTCCCCGGGCCTGGGCCCGAAGCCTAAGACTCGCAGTATATCCGCTCCTGAGGGCTCGAGTGGGTCCTCCTGTCCTGGAGCCCTGCCTTTAGCTGCTCCCGGGCACGTCCGGAGACCCGCGCCTCTCACCCAGGGAGGGCTCCTTTGTCTTCCAGGCTATCGTTGCCTGGTGAGTGCTGGGCCAGCGGATGCCAGCAAGGCACGTTAGGAGTAAACGAAGGCTTTTCTGTGAAACCGTTTCTAATTAATGCTGTTCTGAATACCTATGTTGGTTGTGATGGCATTTGCCTGGGATGTACCACCTTTGTTGGGGATCAGACAGCGACATTAAGTGTCCTATGGCTGGCTTCTAGGGGTTTTGCCTGCCACGTGCAGAAATGACTCCTTGTGTCTTCTCATTTCTGGAGATTCCCTCGCACAATTTTATTCACACGAAGGGACATTATTAGAAACTTTTTGTTACTCTGAAGCCCTGGATACTAGAGATCAAATGAAAAAAAAATTATCCAGAATCTAATCAAGCTGATTGAGGCTTGAATTAAGCCTGTTTTTATCTTCCTCCACCTCCCCCTTGTATAGATGTTAATATATCAATTGCTTTTCACTGATATATTTTAATGAATATCTTACTTTAAATACCACATAGCCACTATTTCAAAATGTTAACATCCACGTAGCTGTGGCAGTACATTATTTCAGCACTCAGATTTGTTTATGAAAGTTATTTTTAGCCATTAAATTCCTTAAAAACAAACCTAAACTTTATACTGCTCTCCTTAAATGTTGAGTAACTGGGATAATAATGGTGAAACAAAAAGAAAATAAATGCAGCAGGACTCTGTTTCAAAGAGATACAGGTAGTAGCTTAAGATAAGCCCCTAAATCAGTTGATGCAGTTACATTTAAATATGTTTCATTTAGTATTTTGTAAAGTTCTGCATGCAATTGTTTCCTTATATTCTGTGAATTTATATTAATCACTTGGTTTTTAAACATACAAGGAAAATGAATGAAATGTTCAAAGAATAAACTGGGCTATAACAGAGAAACAGTACTTTTCTGTTGCCAATATTGGCATGATGGATTTGTGAAGGACTTCCCTTTGGACTAGGTCCACTGTAGATGGTGTCCAGGGCTAATGTTAGTGGCTAAATTGTATTGTTCCCCAAAGGGCTATTTGCTTCCTTCAAACCTGGCAAACCACTACTGTGAGCCTCATCAAGGACATTGGTGATATTTAAAGATTACTAGTTTTCTGTATATATTTTAGTATTATAGACTGCAATTCCAAATTGACTTGCTTTTAGTGTATCATTTTACACTGTTAATCTATAATTCATTGCCTGAGCATACCAGGGAGGCAGTGTTGTGAACTGTATAGTGGTAAGCTACTTGCTGAGACCATGCTTTGTATTTTTCACGTGTACAATTATATTTAAAATCAAGCAAGGATTAGTTTTATGCCTGATTTTCTTTGAAAATATGGATTTGTTATCTGAGGGTTGCAGTGGCTGACATTTTGATTCAGTATTAATATGTTTGCTGCTGCTACCAAGAGCTTTGTCAAACAAGTTGGAGATGGAGGGAGATTAGTTCCTGTTCCAAGCCTCAGTGAGGCTGACAAATACCAACCTCTAAGTCTGGTGGTAAAGAAGAAGCGATGTTTTCTGTTTCCTAGATATAAATTTACCTCAACACCTTTTACACTGAAAGATATTCTTTTAGGAGACAGAGAAATTTCAGCTGGTAAGTTTGAATGTTTGTTTGGGAGTGATTACTCATTCACGTATATTATTCGTGATCTAAATGTAGGTTGTCTGTGCTACTTACGTTCGTAATATTTACACATTTTCATTGATGAAAGCTTTTATTACTGTAGCATAATAATGTTAACAATGCTTAATGTTTGTATAGTAGCAAATCTCTTATTGATTGAATAATTTCAAATGTATTTTATGTTTATTGTATAATTTAATTTTAGTTATTTTATAAGTTGTTTTAATCAGATCAGTTTAGAATATGGCATAATAATATATTTCTTCATTTATAAAATGGGGCTGTTATTCAGTCTTACCTATCTCACATGGTTAAATGAGATTAATTTGTGTTTATTTTTTAATTCTCTTATTATGATTGGTAAGCTGAAATGTATTAAGAGGCTAGTTTAGAAAGTAAATTGACATTTTGCCAAACTTTTCTTATAAACACTTGTTTTTCTTTCAACTAATCATTGGATTTTTATGCTTAAGTGTTCTGTTGGCTGAAAGAAAATTTGAGTTCGTTTAAAGTACTCTGGATATTTATTTCTCTTGTCAAATTAATTGAATTGCTCTTTTTCATCTTGATTTGAGATGGTACCATTCTCAACATTTGGATAATCAAGTTTTAAATGATAAATTAACGTATTACTCTATATTTACATTAGATGAATTCGAGACATTTAAAATATTGATTTCTTGTTTTAAAGGTATTTCATCTTATCAGCTACTGAATTATGAAGATGAATCAGATGTTTCACTCTATGGAAGACGAGGCAACCATATTGTGAATGACGTTGGGATTAATGTTACTGGATCAGATTCCATTGCCGTAAAAGCTTCATTTGGTGTAGTAACCAAACATGAAGTGGAAGTATCAACATTACTCAAGGAAATTACTACACGGTCAGTATAATAATCCTTAATATACTTCCATGTTTTCTTTAAACATTTTAATTATATAAACTTCATGACAAAGTGTTTAAAACATTCCAGTTATATTTTACTAATTTGTTTGATTTATTTGAAATACTACAAATTAATCATATACTCAAACTTTGGATAAGTGTAGATATCCAGAATCATTTGGTTTAAACAAAATTTAATTTTCTGCAAGATGGCTTTTGTTCTGCACACATTTTGCTAAATTATAAGATTACAAGACTTCAAGAGCCTACTTGCAACAAATACACTAAAAGTTTCCTCCAACAGACTCCTCTAGTACACATGTTTTAACGAAATAGGAAAGGCAGATTATTAAATTTCTTTTGAGCATACTTTCTGATTTGTATTAGGACTGCCTTGATTTACTTTTAATTAAGGTGGATCATGAATAGTAACACATGATAAGCAAAAATGTACTTGATTATACATAGTTAGATGATACAGATTCTTGTGAATGTCTGTCTTCTTGATTTTAGAAAAATTAATTTTGACCACAGTTTGATACGACAGTCAAGGAGCAGCAGAAAGGCAGTGTTGTGTGTGGTCATGGAAAGCATCCGAACCACACGACAGTGCTCACTGTCTGTGCACGCTGGAATTCGTGGGGAAGCCATGAGGGTAAACCATTAGACTCACTGGATTTCTGTACTCAAAAGCTGCAATGGGAATTTAAGTATTCAAGAACCTTGTGTATTTTGTCAAATATTGAAATTAAAGAGCTGCAATTGTATATAGGATTTTGCACGCTAATGGTTTTGGTTTAGAATATGAAGAAAGAAATCCAAGAAATTTTGAATTATAAACATGTAAAATAAAGTGCACAATGGAGTCCCTCAGAGTACTGTTTAAATGCTGTTTTAAGAATACAGACTGAGTGTGTTTATTGAACTCTTCGATTTTATTTTTAAGTGATAGAGTTTATACTTTAATTTAAAAGTTGAGTTTATATTTTTATATTAATTTTTCTAAAATAACATTGTCAGTAGCCAAACATGCTTCACTCAAAGTTAAATCCTCTAAAAAATCTTGAAAAGTTATTTGTGTTTAATTTTTGGCTCAATTATGACATTATTTGTCATTGCCTTTCACCTAATAATGACACATAATGATGATTTGTTTTATTAAAATTAATTATTAGAAAGATAGAATACAGCGATAATCTTTTCAAGTCTTTGCAAATAAAGTGGCTACATTTAAGTGCCCACCAAATTGTTTAATATTGTATCATTTTGGGGGCATGAACTGAATGAAACATTTGCTTAATTGTTGGTGATTGCTTTGGAAAGCTGCTAAAAAGCTCTGGGGGCTTTGAAACAGTGGATACAATAGGCTAAAAACAAATGTAGCCCTTAAAGGCAGTGGATTTGCAGTTGAAAACGTTCCTATGACCCAAAGCATCACCCTTGTGGTAGCACTAGTCATTGGCTTGGATACAAAGTAAATGAGAAAGTAATAAGTATTTCCTAATATAGATCAGGAGTCCCCGGATCATTTATTTGAACCTCTGCTATAAACAGTTGAATTCAAGTAGGATAGTTCTTTACTTGGAGGGGTGGAAGAGTTTGTTTTTGGTAGGATTGTAGGGAATGTTTTGTTTCTCCAAAAATATATCCTTTACATGTTATACTCCTTAACAATGTTGTTTAATTTATTTAATATAGTTTCATTTTATGGATGAACAGAATCCCAAGGGAAGGGACAAAGCTATTGTTTTTCCAGCACATACAACCATAGCTTTCAGTGTTTTTGAACTCTTCATTTACTTGGATGGTGCCTTTGGTGAGTGAATGATTTACGTGAAACACTGAAATTATTATAGTGAGAATCTCTGTCTCTGTCTCTCCCTGAGTGGCTAATGATGAAGAGTGATGCTGTCAGCACTGTTGATATTATGCTTGGGTGAAATGACTGGGAAAGACCCAATAGTCCCTCCTTCCCCATAACCTCATCCCTGTTTCTTGGGAAAAGCGGTAGACTTCCCAACACCCCACTTCCAGTTATAGTTGAGAGCTAGAATGCAATCCACAGGCAAAGTATTTCCTTGACTAACATGGGAAAATAAAAATAACCTTCTAATAAGTAGTTTGGGGGCTTCCCAGGTGGCGTTAGTGGTAAAGAACCTGCCCACCATTTCAGGAGACATTAAGAGACACGGGTTCAATCCCTGGGTCAAGAAGATCCCCTGGGGGAGGGCGTGGCCAGCCACTCCAGTATTCTGGCCTGGAGACTACCGTGGACAGAGGAGCCTGGCAGGCTGCAGTCCATGAGGTCGCAGAGTCGAACACAGCTGAAGTGATTTAGAACTCAAGCAGATAGTTATTGAAGATGGCAAATAGAGGAGGTATACACAGTAGGAAAGTGTCAGGGCACCCAAGCTAGCATAAGACAACCTTTCTTCAGGTTTTCCTTTCATAGACCCAGCTCTCCTGACCCTGGACTACCTAAACCCTTAAAGGTACAAGTACTTCTCTAAAACCGTCATCTTATATGATACTGCAGTTCAGGTCACTTTAAATTTCTACATTGCATCAAGTTTTAATATTAGGAGTCCAATCAGCTCAAATCTAGGTAAAACCCAAAGATTAGGCAAGGCCATTTATAAACATTTTTGTTGTTTTTTATTTCCTTTAAACTTTTGATTTTGTATTGGAGCATAGCTGATTAACAGTGTTTCGATAGTTTCAGGTGGACAGCGAAAGGACACTGCCATACATATGCATGTATCCATTCTCCCCCAAACTCCCCTCCCATCCTGTCTGTCACATGACACTGAGAAGTGTTCCCTGTGCTATGCAGGAGGATCTTGTTGGTAATTCGTTCTAAATACAGCAGAGTATACATGTCCATCCCAAACTGTCTTAACAATCCTTCCTCCCATTCTTCCCCACCCCTCCCCCGGCAATCATAAGTCCGTATAAACACTTTTATAAACATTTTTAGACCTGTTTTCGCTTTTGCAGTTCTGTTGGAAGAGAGAATGACGAGGCAAAAAAAACAAAACAAAACATGTTAATAAATTTTGTTTGGGACACTAAAGGGTGTGAAAAAAAAAGTGAAATCGCTCAGTCGTGTCCGACTCTTAGTGACCCCATGGACTGCAGCCCACCAGGCTCCTCCGTCCACGGGATTTTCCAGGCAAGAGTGCTGGAGTGGGGTGCCATTGCCTTCTCCAACTAAAGGGGGTAGGTTTTTACAATTATATTAATCATTAGAGTATAAACTGATATAACTGATAATGTCCATCAGAATTTAAAATTACATATATTTTAATCTTATTTAAACTTAGGAATTTATCCTATACATACACTCACACATATGTGAAAAGACATGTATAAAGATAGTTCATAATAGTAGAATTTTGGAAATAACCTTAAGATGGAGGGACTGAAAGAAAAAATTAAAAAGCTTAATGGATAAGATTTACAAAACTAAATGAGTTTAGAAGAAATTCAAGTAGACTATCAAGTGATGTTTTGCCAGTCTGTAGCTTTTCTACTTCTGCAGCAGCACCCTGGGGTATTCAAGCACACTGTATTAAAGTTTAAAATTGCACTGAGTCTTTTGGGACACCTTCTATTTCATTACCTGCTTATTAGAGTTATGGAGTTATGAAAATATGCTTTAACACAGGTACTTAACATGGAGGTAAATCATCAGAAAATGAAAGCACCGTTAGAGTTAATAAGAAATGCGGCACGGACCCAATAGAAGTAGATAATGACATACTTGCTCTGTTTATGACCCCAGACATGCTAATATGCTAGTAAGTGATGCTTGCAAAGAACTGGAATGACATGTGTTTTTCAGCAGCTTTTTGGTTTAAATTGATTGCCAGTAATGACAGTGATATAGTAGGGAGGAAGAATTCTTCAAAACCTGACAATGCAGTCTGTTCCTAAATACAAATCTCACATGTGTGTACATATATCTGTCGGATAAATTCCTAGAAGTGTAAATAAGACTAAAATATATGTAATTTTAAATTCTGATAGATGTATCAATTCTATCAGTTTATACTTCTAATGATCAGTATAATTGTAAAAACCTGTATCCTTTAGTGAACTAAGGTACATCCACACAATAGAATACTGTGAAGCTGTTAAGAATTAGCACTAAAGATACTACTGACATGGAATTATCTCTATGATATTTTAAAGAGATGTATATCTATTAATCTTGGAACCTAAGATTTTATATATGTACATACTTACATACATATGTACATAGCCTTTATGCCTGTGAAATATATGGAGTATTTCTATAAATAAACACAATAGTAGTTACCCCTGGGGTATAAAGCTGAAGCTGGGGTCAGTGAAGAGACTTATTTATCATTGTATCCTCTTTTTGTACTCTTTGAATTTTGAACCATGTAAATGCTAACTTTTCTAAAAATATGTGAAATTTAACTTAAAAAATAAAGTGAATGGCATGTGCCAGAATTCAACCACAATTAAAACTCCCTATAAAATATGAGTTGTTCAGATTATAACATCTTCTAAAATTTTTTTTTATAGACCTTTGTGTCACTTCAGTGTCAAAAGGAGGATTTGAAAGGGAAGAAACGGCAACATTTGCACTGCTCTACAGATTGAGAAATATACTATTTGAAAGAAGTATGTCCATTGAAGATTTTGTTCCTTCTCAGATTAACACTTGAGGTTCTCTTTATTAATCTTGTCTTTAAGAATTTGAATTTAAAAGCCAAATTTCATGAGTGATTGTTTAGATTTACACATAGTTATAAATTCAGTCTAGCTATACATTTTTTTATTCGACTTTTAACACACGTCTGTTTTTATCCTTTTAGATAGAAGAGTGATGGACGCCATTTCTCGTTCACAGCTTTACTTAGATGATCTTTTTTCTGACTATTATGACAAACCTCTCAGCATGAGTGATATTTCACTCAAAGAAGGTACTCACATCCGTGTTAACTTACTTAATCACAACATTCCAAAAGGACCTTGCATACTCTGTGGAATGGGGAACTTTAAAAGGGAGACAGTTTACGGGTGTTTTCAGTGCTCTGTTGATGGGCAGAAGTACGTGCGACTTCATGCCGTTCCTTGTTTTGACATTTGGCACAAGAGAATGAAATAAAATGGCAAATGAATGTACCTTGCTGGTGTTTTGGGTGCAACTGTACCACACACCTTTCCAAAATTATCTTGGTTCACTTTGATGAATTGTAGCAAATTAAAGAGGGGGAGGAATGAGAAATTAACCTGTCTGGGCATCATTTTTCCCATTTATAACATGGAGATGATAATAGTGTCTACCTCAGAAATTGTCATGAAGATTAATAATATTGTTCATATTGGAAAGGCTTACATATAAAATTCAGAATATAAACATTCCTTCATAAAATCTGCCAGTTGCATATACTTTGGAACTTAGTCTGCCATTTTACATACAAAACTTTTGAGATACGTGTTATTTTTAATCAACTTTTAATTCAATATTTGAGGATGACAGGAATGGATAAGTGGCAACTTTTTGATGCCTTAACTGTTGCCCTAGGTTTGGTAAAATGAGAAAAATGTGTTAATAATTTAATGTAATCCTAAATGTTTAATTGTGGTATCAAATTAAAAGCACACTGAGCTCAGTATGGGGTTTTGTGTACATAGTTAAGCGTGACTGATAGTAGTAATGGGCTGCCATTCAGTGATGTAGGTATATATGTGCGCACCAGCTTTGTCTTTATAAGAACTCACTACTGTCATTTTAAAGTTAAGGCAGCTGGGACACATTTACTTCTCTTCTTTGAAAGTGTTCAAAACACTTAACATTGTTCTCAGAGACCTTTTTCATCTACTCTGTAAGACATATGAAATTTTTTCATGCACAAACCTAAATAATTGGCTCAGCTGGTAAAGAATCCACCTGCAGTGTGGGAGATCTGGGTTCTATCCCTGGGTTGGGAAGATCCCCTGGAGAAGGGAAAGATTACCCACTCCAGTATTCTGGCCTGGAGAATTTCATGGACTGTATAGTCCATGGGGTTGCAAAGAGTCGGACACAACTGAGTGACTTGCATTTGCACTTACTTGCATTATTAAAATAATTACAGAAGTACTGTTAAAATTTCAGAACTCAAAATATATAGTACAGCAGTCATTACTAGGCATATGCCAATGAAGGTGTTAGGCAATTGTGTAAATATGAAATATTTACTTGTTTATGTATGTAGAAGGGTTAAAATTTTATTTATTTAAATGTGAATAGTTTTCAAGTAAATTTCCATATTCATATGACATCATCTATGATTTTTTAAAACATAAGTTTAAAAGTACTTGGTATGAAAATAATGGGATAGAAAGGTTAGAATTATCATAGGATAATTTCCAGTATAGCTTTCATGACATTTTTGTTTTGCAGAGTATATAATTCAGATGCAAATACTGATAAAAAAAGTGACTTTTTTATATGGATATAGACATGGGGACAGTTTCTAAACCAAAGTATATTGTGTTATCAACTTAAGTTTACTACTGAGCAGGGTTTTCTGAGGAAGGTGAAGGGATGAAAGTTGAGATTGAGTTAAGTGAGGAGGAGGTATAAGACTGGGTTATGGGAATGGAGAAATATTGGGAGACAGGAAAAGATAGTAAATGTTTTTATTTTATGAAGTGTCTAGCTCTGTGCTACACATACGTGATATTCACTAACCTAGTGGGATTTGTGTTGCCTTTATGCTTTATTTTTTTTAAGATTTTTTTTTGATGTGGAATATTTTTAAAGTCTATATTGAATTTGTTACAATATTGTTTCTGTTTTATGTTTTGTTTTTTTGACCAAGAAGCATGTGGGATTATAGGTCCCCGACCAAGGATCGAACCCCCACACTCTCCATTGGAAGGTAAAATTCTAACCACTGAATGGCCAGGAAAGTCCCCCTATACTTTTAAATTGTAGGATTTCTAGCAGTATATATAAAGAGGTTAAAAGATAATCAATAAACAATGGTTTGGAAAGAGTATAAGTTTCATAAAATGGAAAAAACTGTTTTAAACTTACTTGTTTTGAATAGAGCTGTTTACTACCTAAGCACACTTTTCTATGGGCTTCCCTGGTGTCTCAGATGGTAAAGAGTCTGCCTGCAATGCAGGACACCTGGGTTTGATCCCTGGGTCACGAAGATCTCCTAGAGAAGGGAATGGCAACCCACTCCAGTATTCTTGCCTGGAGAATTCCATGGACAGAGGAGCCTGGTGGGCTACACCCCATGGGGTCACAAAGAGTCGGACATGACTTGAGTGATTAACACACATACACACATGATTTTCTGCATACACAGTAGGCAAATCGTACCTGGTCCAGTAAATATGTGTCCTTTCTTGGGTACCAGCATGATCTTCTACAGCATCTCTTACCTCTTATTCTCAACATGTTGGACCACAATGATTTGATGATGACACAAAATTGCCATGGCACTTTATATCCTCATTTGATATCCTCTTGTGTAAAATCAGTTCTACACATCTATCAAAAATTTGATGGCATACCAGTTTGTACTGTTCGCTCATGGTTAGTAATAAGAACATTGTGAAATGAAATGACATAGGATAGAAATACCCAGAGAAAGGGAGACTTGAGAAATGCCATAGCATCAATTTAAAACTATCAAGACAAAAAGTTAGGGATGGTAAATATAAAGGCCTATGAGAAGGAAGAGGTGTAGCACATTCATAATGATGTCTGAGGGAGTGCACAGGTCAGAGCAGCACAGACTTCATGACTCACGCTCTAAGACAGAGGCACAAAGCCCTTGGTCTGATCAAGTCTCTTTCAAACATTAGCCACTGGAACAAATACCCAAGGCCAGAAACTTGCACCATAAAGTACAGACACTGTGTTGAGGCTCTCTGTGGGACATATTATTACAACTAATACTTTTCTGCATGCATCCTAAAGGAAGATTCCTCAGTCATATGATTTTATTTTTGGCTGTGCCATGTGAAATGTGAACCCATTTTCCCTGTAGTAGAAGCTCGGAGTTTTAACCACTGGTCTACCAGGGAAGTCTGGTAGATTTTTATATCTTACTGTCTGTAATGCTATGAAATGTATAAAACAAGTGAAATGTTAATTCATGGGCTCCTATTAAATATGTTTCAAATATGGGGTACTTTAAATATTAAAAATTGGGTATTTACATATCTATACATGTTGTTAAGGTTAGAGTTGGCAAGAACTTGTAAATTATGACATAGGTGTCTTCCTATAACTTGAAGGGGAAAAAATTGCCTAATAGGATGCAGAGGTCGATTTCATGGTACTGCAATTCATTGTAACAGAATAATGCAATAGGAAACACAATCATGCCTATTTGAAAGTTAAACTTTGCAAAAAAAAGCCTCACATTTATTATTCCAATATTACATGTATTGAAGGATCAAAATATGTTCATGAGGGAAAAATAGAAAATACAATGCAGAGAAAAGTGACTTTGTATTACATATAAAGTACAGTAAATAGCTAAGAAAATTTAGAAATAAAAATATGCTATAGTTCATCATGTTGATAGACATTGTATTCCTTAGAAGAAATGAAGCCATCCCCATCATGGTCGTTCTTCTTAAAAAAATCCTCTAAAACTGCAGTCTGATACGACTTGTCACGTGGCTTCTCGTCTTTTTCAAATTCCTTTTTCAGGTAATGACTTATCTAGAGGGCCAAAATAATATTTCTTTAATAAAAAAGACACCACAATAAATTTCCAGAAACTCTGAGAAAACTTTCAAGAAACATATCTCAGACTACTTATTATACGTGATACAAAAATTTAAAAGGCTATTTGAGGTTTTATTTTTTTCAACCTTTGAAGCAATTTTCTGAAGAGAAACAGATCTTCAAATTAGCTTCCCCTGAGGTTGTAGATGGTTAACAGTACATACTTAGAGATTAACGTCTGAATGTTAATGGCAACCTGTTCCACTGTACTTGCCTGGAGAATCCCATGGACAGAAGGGCCTGGCGGGCTACAGTCCATGGGGTCAAAGTCAAACATGACTGAGCAACTGAGCATGCATGCACACACATGCCATATAATAGGTCCTTGTTTACTTTATATATAGCAGTGTGTATCTGTTAATCCCAAGTTCCCAATTTATCCTTTCCCTCTTCCTTTCCCCTTTGGTAACCACAGTTTGTTTTCTATGTCTGTGAGGCTGTTTCTATTTTGTATCATTTTTTTAGACTCGATATGTAAGTGATATCATATGATATTTGCCTTTCAGTTCATTTAGTATGATAATCTGTATGTCCACTTATGTTGCTGCAAATGGCCTTATTTCATTCTTTTTCATGGCTGAGTAATATTCCATTGTATGTATGTATGTATGTACACCACATCTTTATCCCTGTCAGTGGACATTTAGGGTGCTTCTGTGTCTTGGACGTTGTAAATACGCAATGAACAGGGGTGCCTGTTAGCTTTTCAAATTATAGTTTTGTCTATATCTCTGTCCAGGAATGGGATTGCTGGGTACCATGACTATTTTTAGAGTCATGATGCCTGTAGAGATTAGTTTGGTATTTTAATGACCCTCTTACAGGGAGAAAGGAAATTAAACAGGTTGACTCCATTTCAACTTTTATATTAAACAAGCACATTTTCTTCTTAGAATTTAATATTTTTGTAATTAGCTCTATAAAAGCAAACTAATTAGCCCATGCTAGATAGAAGTAAACATAATAGCTTTAACACAGATGTATTTAAATGGTAATAAAAATTTAGATTGTATATATGAAATCTGTTTGAATTACCTCAGTTTTAGAAAGTTGCCTGTCATTGTCCATGTCTATCTGTTTAAATGTTTCAACGCTTCGTGGTCCTTTGGTCACAGCATAAAGTTCAATCTCAAAAATCAATGTTGCATCAGGTGGAATCTTGCCTTCTGCTAAAGGTATGAATTTTAACAGTTTAACTTACATGAAGATAATGGTCAAATATTTATTCACAAATAGCCATGATAGCATTATGATTGTATTATTTCATATTTATAAGAATTGCTTTCTAAATATTTCTTCGGAACACTTTTCTCATATGTTTTCAAAACAAGTAAGTTCTAAAGACTTAGGGGACCATTATTTCCCGATTAAATTTAAATATAGATCATGTAATTTTTAATAATATACTCCAGCATTATACAAGAAAGAGCTAGTGCAGAGAAGAAATTCACAGCCAGAAATATTTTAAAGATCAGTATCTTTTAGAAAATGATTTTGTCCAGTTACTTGGAAGTATGAATAAAATATATGTGTTAATATACTTGTTTGTCAGATTTGCCATATAGACCAAAAATACTGCAATAACAGATCAAACCAGTAACAATTTCATGAAGAAATTTCTAATCACAAAAAACTCTTTTAGGTATTAAGTTAAATAGTCCCCTTTAATAAAGTTAGCCAATTAAGTGATGTCACAGATGATTTTAGCAAGCTATGGCCTCTTCAGATGGCCATTCATAAAAATGACCTGCAGTGGGTGGCTTTTGTCACCACTCAAATATATAGTTTCTCAAAAATTTGTTGAATGAATGGTGTCTATCACTTATTTTAAAAAATGGCGAAGTTTGTTCTTTGATGGAAACTAATTTTTTAATGAAACAGTGGAGGATTCTTGCTACAATATTTATATAATTCAAAGGAAAAAGCTTGAAAGTTACAGCCAAAGGAAGTAGATCAGTCATCTCCAAACCAGGACACACAAAAATCTACCCATATATCACATGGCTAGTGTGACCATCCCAACAACATATATTTACCTAACTTTAGAGTGAACGATTGAGTCAGTGATACTTTTATATAAGATTCACCCCCAGTCTGTCTCATTCAGATCTCTTTATGACAGAAGAATAACTTTTCCTGACAACAATAAAAACAAATTCAAAGTTCTTAAGGCAAACTATTACAAGTTGAAGTTTCCCCCAATTTCCAGTGTAAACATAGAATAAATTGCCAGCTAGTTTTATCTTACTAAAAAATGAAAGTATAAAGAAGAGAAAAACATGCATTTACTACAGAATTACTTGTATTTAGAAGATCAAAATACTTAGGAGTTAATGTAAAGACTCTGTACATACCACATGTACTGTTAGTTAAAGCACTAACAAGTCACATGCATTTCAAGACATGCAGAGGTGCTCTGTGACATTAGGCGAGAATATTGCACAGAAGAAAAGACTTCTTTAAGTACCTAAAATAAAGTTACAGCTTATGTTAGGTCTTAATAACAACTTATTTAGAAAAGCTTATTCAATCAAGATATTGTGTGTTAAGCAGTTGCTTATGGTCTACACAGCAGCTTTTAAAATAATTGAATTCAAGCTATTTGTAAGTTATTATAAATAATACAGGTAAACTAGCAGTTGGCTACATTCCAAAGAACACAGTTTTGTTGGGCTTCAGTTTCCTTACATGTAAGATGAAGGTTTTGGTGATATTGTTATACTAGTGAGATTCATTATATTCATATTTATTGAGACACCTCAAACTGAGGTCAAATTTATACATTTTTGCTATAAGGGTCTAGCTTATTAATAGCTTAGGCTGCCTGGGTAGTCATTCATATCTAAGCATAAATTAGTTTACAATAAGGATAAAAATAGTAATCATTTGCCATGTGGTAACAGGACCTAGTATGAGCACCAGTTGATAAAGAGATGTGGGTGCTCTGGTAGCAGGCAGAATGCTCTCTTGTCTACAAGAGAGCAAGAGAAACTCTGAAAATGAGATTTAAGGAGGCTGCAAGGCGAACTCTGCCTGTATTACTTTGTCTAGAATTGGGCTCAGTCTATGACACAGTTTTTAGGACAAGATTACATTCAATTTAACTTATTTTCAATTCTCTCTCTCCTAGGCTCCTTTACAACTAAAAATAGGATACCTTAATTATGGTTTTGTGGGAGCTATTTTGATGGAACCAAATGAGTGCCAAAGACTTTGAAAGTGAAGATGTAGTTATCTGGACTGTCTCTTTAGGAGTTTTAAATCTGACTGAGTCTGATTTGTATCACTAACATCCCTCCAGTTCAATTTGGGGGCAGTGATCCTTGCTCCTGCTGGAAAGAATAGGCAAGCTCTTCTAATGAGTAAAACAACAGCCTTAAAGAGGGCATGCCATTTCAATGAAATATTGGGGTGTAAAGACACTATTTCATTGTAGAAACCCTTAATTGCTTTAATTATATACTAAATATTTCAAATAGCTGGGGTTAAGAAGGACTCAAAATGAGGTGGTAAAAATTCTTTCTTTAGGGAATTCTCTGGAGGTCCAGTGTTTAAGATCCTGTGTTTCTACTGCAGGGTACACAGGGTTTGATCCCTCGTCCAGGAGCTAAGATTCCTGTAAACCACAGGGCACAGCCAAAAAAAAAAAGTCTTTCTAGTTTTCACACAGTAAAAGGAAGAAAGGACCCAGCTGAAAATGCTAGAGACCAGCTTTCTGCCATACTGCCCATTTTCCCCCCTTTAAAATTTTTTTCTGTTCTGCTCCGCTTTTGTGTTTGGTAGTCACTCAGTTGTGTCTGACTCTTTGTGACCCATGGACGGTAGCCCACCAGGCTCCTCTGTCCATGGAATTCTTCAGGCAAGGAACACTGGAGTGGGTTGCCATTTCCTTCCCCAGGGGATCTTCCCAACCCAGGCATCGAACCCAGGTCTCCTGCACTGCAGGCAGACTCTTTACCATCTGAGCTACCTGGGAAGCCCCACTTTAGTGATTTTTTAAAATTTAATTTTGGAAAAATTAATAGATGCCTTTGTCTGTCTGGTTTATTTTCAGTTAGCATAATACCCTCTAGGTCCATCCATGTGGTTGCACATAGCAAGATTTCTTTCCTCTTTATGGCTGAGAAATATTCCACTGTGTGTGTGTGTGTGTGTGTGTGTGTGTGTATGTGTATCTATATCACATCTTTATCCATTCATTTATATTTTTCAGTGAGTGGGCCACTTGTTTATGAAGTTGCCCATTTCTAGGACAGGTCATCATACATGTTTATACATGCTGAAAACATTTTCCTCATTTATTTGCTTAACCTAGGTTCTCACAGCTTACTCAAGGATTTTAAAAAATAGCAATATATTGAAAGAAGCTCTTCATTTTTCTATATTTCAAGGCTTCTCCTGAATTTGGATAGTAGTGACTAATAGCTTGTTATGTTTCAGATGTTCTTTCTACAATGTTCCAATGCTGTCCTTTTACTTTAAAATCATATGTTTCAGTTTCATGAATTTTATGAATTGACTTTGGTACTCCTTACAAAAAGTATTTTCTATAGATATTTACTGGAGAAGGCGATGGCACCCCACTCTAGTACTCTTGCCTGGAAAATCCCATGGATGAGGGAGCCTGGTAGGCTGCAGTCCATGGGGTCTCGAACAGTCGGACACAACTGAGCAACTTCACTTTCACTTTTCACTTTCATGCATTGGAGAAGGAAATGGCAACCCACTCCAGTGTTCTTGCCTGGAGAATCCCAGGGATGGGGGAGCCTGGTGGGATGCTGTCTATGGGGTCGCACAGAGTCGGACACGACTGAAGTGACTTAGCAGCATAGACATTTATATAATAATAAAATAACTTATACTTAAATGACTAAGGTAGAGTTTATAAAATATACACTGTAATTATGAATATTGCCACTGTGTGGAGTAAAGAACTCTGGCCAGAGACTTGTATTGCAACAATGGCTTAATTTCTTGATATGTAAAAAGAACTGGGCTGGACTAGATTCCATACAGCTTAAAGTTTGTTGGACCTTATATTCTATAATTATTTTCTCTATGTAGTAATTCAAAAATTTTAATTGTGGGAAAATACAATTAAAATAAAATTTATCATTGTAACCATTTTAAGTGTAGAGTTAGTTCAGTGGTGCTAAGTATATCCACATTGCAGCCAGCCTCTAGAACTATTTCATCTTGCAGAACTGAAACTCTACACCTATTAAATAACAACTGCCTATATTCCACCCTCTCTCCCCTGGCTCTGGCAACCACGCTGGTCTTCCTGGCTCTATGAATTTGACTATTCTAGGTACTTTATGTAAGTGGTATCATACAGTATTGGTTTTTGTGTTTGGCTTATTTCACTTAGCATAATGTATTAAAGGTTCATCCATGTTGTAGCATATATCAGAATTTCTTTCCTTTTTGAGGCTGAATAACATTCCACTGAATGAATATAACACATTTTGTTTATCCATCTTATGTCAATAGACATTTGGGTTATTTTCAGTTTTTGGCTATTTTGAATAATGCTGCTGTGAACATAGTTGTAACAATGAGTTACTCATAGTAACTTTGAGAGTCTGCTTTCAATTTTTTGAGTATATACCCCAGTCTATGATTTATTTTTACCATATTTTTACCTTACCATAGCCTTCCTTTCCATATGCAAATGAAGGAGGTATAATCAATTTTCGCTTCTCTCCAGGACACATATCCATCATCCCAATGTCTAGGCCTTTTATGACTTGTCCAACACCAAGAACAAACCATTTGGGGTGGCCTTCATTTTGTGTCCGGCTGTAATTAAAAACAGCACCTAGGTAAGTTGATTTCAAGGAAAATAAAATTAAACTTTAAAATACACCTGAGTATTTAGTTCCTATGTAAAATTAGAAACGTCTCTAACCATGTCTTTTCCTATATTAAGACTCATTCTGAATCCCATAGTGGGGTGTTTGGCTCAAACTTCCCTCATAATAGCCAGACAGAGGTTTGATTTGCCCAAAGCTAGTCATTGTGAGTCATCTCATTTTCTTTTTTCTTGTTATCTTTACAAAAACTACTCAACAGTTAACTTTTTAATGGGTCTCCTGCCCCTAACTGCATAGTTTGTCCAAATGACTTATTTAACCATTCTGTGTTTATTCTAAAAAAAAATGGATGGTCTAGGTTTAGCCTCAAAAAGTCATTTGAATCACGGTTAAAATTTGTATCTTTTCTTCTTATTAAATTTTTCTATTTTCTTCTAAATGGAAAGAATAAACTTTCCCCAATCGTATTTTTATAGGGTAGTAGCCCAGAAGGAGAAAAGACATTCTATCTCTGAGTAATAAAACATCAATTAAATCAAAGTAAGTAGTGGTGGGATGAGGGGGCAGGGCACAAAGACACAGGGTCTGAAAATCACCAGAGAAAAGTCATTGGAGTGGCTTCTAGTAGTGGAAAGCGGCCTCCAGTCAGTAAATATTGTGCTTCTGAAGGCCAGATAAACTATTCTACATAATCCTCCCTAAGGAGACTCCAACCCACAGCAAAGGAAAAGTATGAACATTCTTACAAACAGTACCTTGACTTACTACTATAGGCGATAGTGAGGAGAGTATATAGATGTAGTGTATTTTTAATAATTTCTTGGGCTAACATTTTAAGTAATTTAAAAAATAATATTCCATATTATAGGGAAATACTGTGTCAAATCCTATTTTCCTCCTAGAAAATGCAGAAAGGCTGAACTCTTACTGTTCAAAATCAACCTCAAAAAGGCTTCCGGTTGGTGGAGGGAGGTTAGATTTAGTGCATCAACTGGACTCGGGAGCTGTTCTCATCATATCCTACCTGCAGTAGAATTTCGAGCCGTCTTTAGCCAAGAAGCCGTCGTAATGGGCATTTAGCAGGTCTCCCTTTTTGCTTGTCTTAGAACAATTTTCTGGACGATGCAAAACTTCTATTTTCACTTCCTCTGTGCTCTCCTCTGCCTTTTGTCCCTGAGCAGTAAAAATGCCCCACACGTAAAAGAAAACGATTAATCTAAATAAGACATGCATGATTCCTGGATTCACCCCCCAGATGATCACTGCGTTCCATCAAGCGTGTCAGTTGCAAGGGGGTGGCAGCAGCTGTAGCGCATTTCCGACGCGTGGCAGGCGAGCATTGTTCTACGTCACACAGGACCAGCGGCGGGGGTGAAGCGTAGCACCGCCCCTTTCCCCTGCGGCGAGCCCAACCCTTGGAATTTGTGTCAATTGGCTGCTGGCTGCGCCCCTGCTTTCATGGAAGGTTCTCAGTCCCTGAGGCAACACTGTACTTTTGCACCGCATCTCCTTTCCAAGTCCTCATATTTACAGCCAGTTTCCTCAGGGTTCGATAGTAAAATTCTCTGTCTCTTTTTTTTGAAACTGGCGAAAGACGAAATAAAAAGACTACGGTGGGAGGTTGTAATCAGGGTTACACGATGGGGCGTGAAAGGCCCTCAGATTCCTAGAGAATGGGTGGGCATCGGGAGAGGCACTCTTGTTTCTGGGGTTTCCTTGAAGCGCCTTCTTAAGGTCAGAGTCATACATTAAGAGGTTTCAGGCTAAGCCACACACTAGTAAACAGGTGTCACTGCTGTCCCTGGTTAAAAGTCTTTCTGCAGAGCCTAGCGATTTGGGACCGGCTACAGGTTTGCATTTTCCTTCCTTCCCCATTTGGGGTCGCCCTTGATTTGAGGGCTGTGAAAGTGCTGCACTCAATATGCCAGAAAATTTGGAAAACTCAGCAGGGGCCACAGGACTGGAAAAGGTCAGTTTTCATTCCAATCCCAAAGAAAGGCAATGCTAAAGAACTTTCAAACTACCGCACAATTGCACTTATCTCACACGCTAGCAAAGTAATGGTGAAAATTCTCCAAGCTGGGCTTCAACAGTACGTGAACCGTGAACTTCCAGATGTTCAAGCTGGATGTAGAAAAGGCAGAGGAACCAGAGATCAAATAGCAAGCATCTGTTGAATCTTCAGAAAAGCGAGAAAGTTCCAGAAAAAACATCTGCTTTATTGACTACGGCAAAGCCTTTGACTGTGTGGATCACAACAAACTGGAAAATTCTGAAAGAGATGGGAATACCAGACCACCTGACCTGTCACTTGAGAAATCTGTATGCAGGTCAGAAAGCAACAGTTAGAACTGGACATGAAACAACAGATGGTTCCAAATCGGGAAAGGAGTATGTCAAGGCTGTATATTGTCATCCTGCTTATTTAACTTATATGCAGAGTACATCATGAGAAATGCTGGGCTGGATGAAGCACACGCTGGAATCAAGGTTGCTGGGAGAAATATCAATAACCTCGGATATGCAGATGACACCACCCTTATGGCAGAAAGCAAAGAACTAAAGAGCCTCTTGATGAAAATGAAAGAGGAGAGTGAAAAAGTTGGCTTAAAACTTAACATTCAGAAAACTAAGATCATGGCATCTGGTCCCATCACTTCATGGCAAATCAACAGGGAAACAATGGAAACAGTGACAGACTTTATTTTCTTGGGCTCCAAATCACTGCAGATGGTGACTGCAGCCAGGAAATTAAAAGACACTTACTCCTTGGAAGAAAAGTTATGACCAACCTAGATGGCATATTAAAAAGCAGAGATATTACTTTGCCAACAAGGGTTGGTCTAGTCAAAGCTTTGGTTTTTCCAGTAGTCATGTATAGGTGTGAGAATTGGACTATAAAGAAAGCTGAGCGCCGAAGAATTGATGCTTTTGAACTGTGATGTTGGAGAAGACTCTTGAGAGTCCCTTGGACTGCAAGGAGATCCAACCAGCCAATCCTAAAGGAAATCAGTCCTGAATATTCACTGGAAGGACTGATGCTGAAACTGAAACTCCAATCCTTTGGTCACCTGATTCGAAGAACTGACTCATTTGAAAAGACCCTGATGCTGGGAATGATTGAAGGTTGCAGGAGAAGGGGATGACAGAGGATGAGATGGTTGGAAGGCATCACTGACTCAATGGACATGAATTTGAGTACGCTTTGGGAGATGGTGATGGACAGGGAAGCCTGGCGTACTGAAGTCCATGGGGTCGAGTAGAGTCAGACACAACTGAGCGACTGAATTGAACTGAGGTGCGGATAAATTTCATGCTGTTGCTTTTCTTACCAACTCTTCGAGATGTCATTATCCACATTCCACAGATGAGAAAACAAGGTAATTTGAGTCTTGGGCATTCTATTTTAATCTCACACAGTATACAGCAGGGATATGACCAAGTCTGACACAAAAGTCCTATATGAGTCGTATATGCTCACCTTCGGCATTTTAGTATAAAAACTTTATAATATATACAATAAATTTTACTATCCCATCACCACGGTCTTAAACCCACTACTTGTATACTGTCATATCAATCTGGCCATCTAACCATCAATTCACTATATTTCCGGGCGAATACTCTTACCCAAACTAGGACTTCAGCGAAAGCCTGGTTCTCCAATGGGAGCTATTACCTACCTCGGTGATGCTAAGAAAAGCAGCAGCAGTGAGCTTGCTTTAAGCTTTACTTAAAGTGCGAAAAATTCCATACATCTGAAAATTGTCCATTATACATGGGGATAGGGCGCCCCAGGTGGCTCATTGGTAAAGATCCTGCCTGTCAAGCAGATGTGGGTTCGATCCCTGGGTCGCGAAGATACCCTGGAGAAGGAATGGCAACCCACTCCAGTATTTTTGCCTGGAAAATCCTGTGGACAGAAGAGCTTGGCGGGCTATAATCCACGGGTCGCAAAGAGTTGACACAATTTAGCCTAAACAGAAGCAGCAGCATACATAAGGATGGTCATTTCCAAACAGGATTTTTAAAAATCCTAAAAGCGAGGGCAGACTTTCATTTTTAAAATAAACTCCAAAGCTTGCTCCCATGTTTTATGTTCTAAATGAAGTAGTGGCTAAGATTTACTGCGTGGTGACAATTCCTTGGGGCCCTTCGCTGTTCCCTGCCGGAGGATTCTCAGAGGCACACCGCCTTCCTAGGAGATAATTTCTCAGATCCCCCGAATGTGAAGAAGATGCGAAGTTAACATAAATAGGAATTCTTTTTTTTTTTTTTTTTGAAAAGCAACCACCGGAGGGACCGGAGGCTCAATTACGGGAAAACCTGAGAGGCCTAAATCGGCGCCTGACAGACGAATGCTCTGGGGCCTAGTCCTCGGGTTGGCCCGGGGGCTGCGCGCACAGTGGAGTCTGCCTGCGCTAGTCCTGGGCCCCGAGGCTTAGGCCCCAGGATACTGGGGAGCGGTCGGCCCAGGACTCAGTGTCCGGGATGAGAGTGGGATCCGCCAGCCGAGGGTCTGTAGGAGAATGAGGAGGAGTCAGGGCTCTGGGCCGCCCTCTTCGCGTAGCCTCTGGCTCGGCGAAGGGGCAGTAGGCCCCGCCCGCTCCTCCGGCCCCGCCGCCGGGGAGGGGTTTCCCGGGACGCGCCGGCCCCTTTCATCCAGGAAGTGAAAGCGACGTCGGGGTCAATGAAAATAAACGGGGAACCCGGGGTGGAAGGAAGGCGGGCTAGAAGGAGGGAGCGCTCGGCAGCGGAAACGCGAACGGAAGGCCGGCCGGGGTCGCGATTTTGCCGCCGCCTCCTCGGGGGCTAGCCCGGGGATGTCTGAGGCCACGTCTCGCGGCCCCCGAGCTCCACGCAGCGGCCGCCGTCCTGGCCTTTGAGGGCCGCCACGTCCCTGCGGCGCGCGCGGCCTGAGGGCGGCTTGGTGCCTGCTGGGGGCGCCGGGGGCGGGGCCCGGGCGGGCGGGGAGGGGTTGCCCAGGCTCTGAGTTTCCCCCATCACTTCGGCCGGCGCTGGGCCAGGAGGATGCTCGGCGCAGGGCTGTGAAGCATGGAGGGGGTTCTGTACAAGTGGACCAACTATCTCACGGGTATGATGGGGTCGGGTGCCCCGGGGGGTGGCGGGGGGCTCCGGCGGGCAGGCTGAGGAGAAGACGGGTCAGGGACTCCTCCCTTCCTTTGCCTGCCAGGGGGACCCCCACAGCGAAATCGGCTGTTTGGTTTCCGGGCTTAATCCTTGTCTCTGTCCCTTGTAAGTACCCATCTGGCGTCTTGAAGGGATAGTTCGAGACTGCGCACCATCCTCCTGACGGTGGGAAGTGCACCTGACCACTTCTTTTCCTGTGTAATAATACTTCTCGTTCCTCCTCTAGCTTCTGGAACCATTCTTGCTCTACACATGTTGATGCAATCTCTGTCTTTACTCTCAGTATTCTGTTAATAACTGAGTTGTTGGGACATAGGACTGGAGTGAACCGTTTAAGATCAAATTTTCGTTTTAAGAAATCTTTTCACTATCTCTTTTAATTTTGTTTAGCAACACGGTTTATTTTAAAAGTTCTCTGGTTGAAGTCGTTCGAGCATAACAAGCAAGATTTTGGAAGCTGTTGCAAGATAATATTCTCTTAGAGGTTGATTGTCAATGATTTATGCTTGCGCTTTGGAATTCAGTTAAGTGTGTGAGAAATTGTGGGAGAAAGTACAGGAAAGAAGAAGGTGGAGCCGGCAAGTCAGTTTCTCTTGTGAAGTGGATTGAAAGGAATAACTCCAAAAAACTAGGTGTCTCTGCAGCAATGAGAGACCAGCAGGGAAGGGCCCTTTTCCATGACACTAACAGTCTGGCTTATTAAAAGAGACTTAAATCTGAGTTGTAGTCCCATGCCTGCCATCAACTAATGGTAAGAACAAATCATTTTTTCTCTCAAGATCTGAGACTGATAGTGCCAGGGTGATCAACTAGTTTATCCTGAAGGTGTTTTCCAACTCCAAAATTCTATGATCTCACTAAATTAGAGGAAAAGGAATGGATTTAAAATATGGTTAAATGGCAAACAGGTATCTTGGTTTAGTGTAATAGGCCAATCTTGATTTGCTGCCTGCTTGTTCACTCAGCCAAAAGTAATTGTATGGTACGTTCATCTGTGTACATCTAAACTTGTGCAAAATCTGCACATAAACACTTCTTAAGACATAAGCACTGAGCTACAATTGTCTCTTTTTTTTATTAATTGGAATGCTGAAAACAGATTTATAGCAGCAAATGCTTTATATGATACATAGATGTTTTGTTGCATTAGAATGTCAAAGACTTCTATAACATGTTTTAAGAAAAAACATTAGAAAAATGGTGCAAGTTTTTTTTTTATTACGAATTTTCACATGGGCAGTTGTGAGAACAGTTATACTGTTGAGTTTAACTTTGAGACACTAGCTACTACGTTTTGAGATGCAAATGATCATCTCATTGCAAATATGCATAAGCACAGTGTCTTGGGAGTTCATGTGAGGAACCTCTTATGTGTAGCCCAGAGCAATGGGTGATTACTAAGATAAGTCATAATTTATTCCGGGAACGAAGTGTAGTTTTAGTGACCCTCCAGCTAGTTGAGCTTTTAACTTTATGTGCTTATAGTTTTTATCTTTGTAGAGCATTTTAAGTTCACTGCTAGTATGGCACATAGGAGCTTGATAAAATGAAATCTTTCATTTGGAAGAACTCTTTTTAATATTTAAATTTGCCTCAGTGGCATGCTTATTATTAGTTTTAGTTCATCTTAGGTCAGAAGGATGAGTGACTGTTCATAATGTGATCTTTAAGGAACCTTCCAGTTCCATGACAGTGTTCTTTAAGAATCCTTTGTAGAGAATAAGAATTTCAGTAACATTTGATAGTTTGAGATTAAAAAACATGTGTTTTGAAAAGGTAGTAAAAGAGAGAATACCTATGAATCTTTTTTACAGATATAGTCCTCATATATATGTGTGAATCAGTTAAGAGATGATTTTATTAATTATGTCTTCAAAGAGGTATGTAGAGAAGGTCATTAGCAGTCTTAATTAGATTAATATATTTGACTATAGTCACCTCTCAAGTTGGTACAAATTCTAAATGAATCATTCTGCTCAATATTTATTTGAAAGAGATACTGAATCACAATAACGCAAGCTTACAAAAATCACAGTTTGTCCCATAAAGACACTGGACATGGGGTAGAGGAGTGCATTTTCACCGTATGCTGCTTATAATTTGTCAAGCTGAAATAGTGTTTGGAAAGAAACCATTTTCATCATTCCTATGCATGCCCAATACAGTATACTCTTGTGGATATACTGCATATCTCTACTCATGTGTGGTGAGCTCAGTCGCTCAATTGTATCTGACTCTTCAACTCCATGGACTGTTCCAGGCCCCTCTGTCCATGGAATTTTCCAGGCAGGAATACTAGAGTAGGTAGCTATTTCCTCCTCGAGGGGGTCGTCCCAACCCAGGGATTGAACCCACCTCTCCTGCATTACAGGCGGGTTCTTTACCACTGAGCCACCTGGGAAGCCCCATACTCTCGTGGGTAACAGGCAATATCTTAATTTTCTAGTATTTAATCATTCATTCACTCAATCACTTTTTTTTTTTTTTTTTTTAGCACCTGGTATGTGCCAGGCAACTTTCCTAGGTTCTGGGAATGCAGTGATGAACAAGAAAGTTATGTACCAATTTGCTAGGCCTCATTAAGGACTATAGGGTTTCATATATAGAATTTTCCAAGCATCTGAAACTTGATTTTGGATATCCATCCCTCTGAACCATATTACCACATTCTCTACTGTGAAATTTAATCTTTTTATGATAACTCAGCATTGTTATTTGGAAAGCGTAACCGGTAAAGCCTTTTGGGGAGGTAAATCCTGGGTCTATATCAGGGTTTAAGAATGAATCCCCTATCTGTCTCTGTCTTGGTACTATTTGACCCATAAAAACTGAACTGATTAATCATATAGCAGGCAGTGTCTAAAGTGACCAGGCTGAATGGTGATTTAATAGTCACAGAAAGAACAAGGGCAGTCACACACCTCCAGCATGGTCACCGTGTTATTAATCAGTGAACTGTTGTAAATCAGTGCATGCTTCATAAGATTTCAGGGAACACTTGAGTCTGATTTGAAAGAGTGGAAGTTAAGCTTCAAGGAAAGCCCTCATCCTCATCCCCACCACTGCATTGGAGCCAAATCTATGATAGTTATGTACTGTAGCACTGAATAAACACTAATTAAATGAATTATTTTCAGTGTCTAGCATTTCTGCCTGTGCTGTGTAATGGCAGGGCAAAGAGAGGAGTGATGGGAATCCGTGCTCTCACCACAGGATATGCAACTTCTCTGTAAGAGACTGGAATTCTTGCAGCACTCACTGTGTGCAAGGGGGTCGGTGTTATTATGGCTGTTGTTCAGTTGCTAAGTTGTGTCTAACTCTTTGCAACCCCTGGACTGCAGCATGCCTGGCTCCCCTCCTTCACTATCTCCTGGAGTTTGCTCAAACTCAAGTCCATTGAGTTGGTGATGCTCTCTAACCATTTCATCCCCTTCTCCTGCCCTCAGTCTTTCCCAGCATCAGAGTCTTCTCCAGTGAGTCAGCTCTTCGCATCAGTTGGCTGAAGTATTGGAGTTTCAGCTTCACATTCAGTCTTTCCAGTGAATATTCAGGGTTGATTTCCTTTAGGATTGGTTTGATCTCTTTGCAGTCCAAGGGACTCTCAAGAGTCTTCTCCAACACCACAATTTGAAAGCGTCAGTTCTCTGATGCTCAGCCTTCTTTTTGGTCCAACTCTCACATCTATACATGACTACTGGAAAAACTGTAGCTTTGACTATATGTATCTTTGTCAGCAAAGGGATGTCTCTGCTTTTTAATATACTGTTGGAGTTTGTCATAGCTTTCCTTCCAAGGAGCAAGTGTCTTTTAAATTTCATGGCTGAAGTCACCTTCTGCAGTGATTTTGGAGCCCAAGAAAATAAAGTCTGACACTGCTTCCACTTTTTCCTCATCTATTTGCCATGAAGTGATGGGACTGGATGCCATGATCTTAGTTTTTTTGAATGTTGAGTTTTAAGCCAGCTATTTCACTCTCCTCTTTCACCTTTATGAAGAGACTTTAGTTCCTCTTCACTTTCTGCCATTAAGGTGGTGTCATCTGCATATCTGAGGTTATTGCTGTTTCTCCCAGCAATCTTGACTCCAGCCTGTGATTCATCCAGCCTGGCATTTCATGTGATATACTCTGCATATAAGTTAAATAAGCAGAGTGACAATATACAGCCTTGTCATACTCCTTTCCCAGTTTTGAACTAGTCTGTTGTTCCATGTCCCATTCTAACTGTTGCTTCTTGATCTGCAAACAAGTTTCTCAGGAGACAGGTGAGGTGGTGGTTTAGTATACACATCTCTTTAAGATTTTCCACAGTTTGTTGTGATTCACACAGTCAAAGGCTTTTGTGTAGTCAATGAAGCAGATGTTTTTCTGGAATTCTCTTGCTTTCTCTATGATCCATTGAATGTTGGCAGTTTGATCTCAGGCAGTTTCCTCTGTCTTTTCTAAACCCAGCTTGTACATCTGGAAGTTCTTGGCTCATGTTCTGCTGAAGCCTAGCTTGAAGGATTTTGAGCATTACCTTTCTAGCATGTGAAATGAGTGCAATTGTACCATAGTTTGAAGTTGTGTGGAGTTTGCTTAGCAAAGTGTTTTATAGTAGAGAGGAAGATCACATTGCAGAATTAGACAGCTGGATAGCACCTGAGAGGTCTTCTTGTTCAATTCACTTATTTTGGAGATTGGAAATTTTTGATATTTATTAGATGAAAAGATTTTTCCCAGGTGGCTCAAGAATCTGCTTGCCAAGGCAAGAGACGTGGGTTCAATCCTTGGCTTGGGAAGATCCCCTGGAAAGGAAATGGCAACCCTCTCCAGTTTTATTGCTTGGGAAATTCCATGGACAGAGGAGCCTGGCGGGCTGCTGTCCATGGGATTGCAGAAGAGTTGGATACGACTTAACAACTAAAGAACAGCAGCAACTCAACTGAAAAATGAAAGTAGAACTGGAACTAGCATCCATATCTTCTGTTGCTTTTTCCATTACATCATAACTCTCGTTCCGTTAGAAAAAATGAGCAGTTTGTGTTGCACTCTGAATGTAGAGCAATTATTAAAGATAGATCTGATGGGTTGTTGATGAGAAGATTGTGAGGCAGAATAAAGGTGTCGTTCCCCATATTTATGCTGATCTAGAGGTTTCTCCAGAAATCTCTCCCAACAAAATGGAGAGTGATGCAAAAGTATTTTGGGCAGATCTTGGCAGTTAAAAATTTCATTGTTAGAATGTTATTTTAGAATCAAGAAATGACATGGATAGTAAATTTTGCAATCCTAGTTTTCAGTGTGATGAATGTAACTTTTTATCAATCTTTTGTTGTTTATGATCTTGGTAGGTTGGCAGCCTCGTTGGTTTGTTTTAGATAATGGAATCCTGTCCTACTATGATTCTCAAGATGATGTTTGCAAAGGGAGCAAAGGAAGTATAAAGATGGCAGTTTGTGAAATTAAAGGTAAGTGAAATATATTGAATTAGATGAATCTGAAGTTAGGTAAGTGATAGTTTCTTCAGCATACTGCAAAAAGAGGAGAAAACCAGGTAGATATTTTCTAGTGCCATTTACCTCCATAGCATTCAGAAATGGTATTTAGTGTTGTTAAGCACAAGTTTATTATGTTTCACCCTCTATAAAAATACTTAGACTTGAAATTCAAAGTACAAGTGTTAGTCTTCCAATCTGGACTTGAATAACAGTTTCTTGTGGATGCCACTTTAAGTGTCCATGCTAAGTCTACAAGTGTTTTTCGTGTTTCTTTTTTTCTCATTCTCACTGAAAGATATTGTAAAGATTGGAAGCTCATCTCAAAGAAGATGAGGCCAGCAAAGTAGATTTGTGAAGTATGAACTCAAGAGTTGTAAACTGGTTTTTTGCTGAACTGCAAATAAGCTCTTCTGGGTTATAGAGGTGTTTTCCTTTTCTTCTTTTTTTATGATCTTGAGAGTTTCCAAGAGTACTATCAGGAATATTGTAGGGAGTCCCTTTATTGGAATTTGTCTGATGTTTCCCCCATGATTAGACTGGGCTTCTGGGTAAAGTGCCATTCTCATCACATCGTGTCAGGAATACTTGCTATCAACATGATAGCCCACTTTTTTTCCCCAAAGTATAATTTCTATTTTAATTTTTTTGGAGAGGATGGTTTTTCTTCAGTGTATAAGGGCTTAGCTCCTTACATAGGCTTTGGTGGAGGTCATGGGGCAGCTTCTGCAGATCTAAACTGGGGTCGGGGTGTTTGGTCCATCTGGGCTTCACGAGAATGATTCCTGTGCCTGTGACTGGCACAACTCATGCAGTAATGTAGTCTCAAGGTAAGTACAGCTGGGGAAGCACATAGGCATAGAACACTTGTTTCTGAAATGTCCTTGATGGCTGCGGCCTCTACTCTGTTTTTAGTGGTGAACTTTTGAATGGCCTTAATGGTGTCATTGAGCACACATTGGGCAGAGTTGGTGCAGTGAACAGGCTGCACGTGGCTATAGCTCTATTGGGCACAGCTATTGTTCTTTCTTTTTTTGGTCATCTTGGGAGTTAGGACCTGAGAGAGCTGACACATTGTTCTTGACATTAACCTTGACCACCTGGCTGAAGCAGTGTCTATCAGATTTCTCTACTGTAAAATTACCCTCCCAATTTTTTTTTTCCCCATACTGTGCCTTTTCAAAAGGGGAGAAATAAAGCAGTTTAAGTCCTGCTGTAATTTTCATAAAGAAAGGTTTTGTGGACCATTGATTCATTTGTGTGTGTAGTTGGGGTATGTGGGATGCAAGAAGGTAGGAGAGAGCAGAGAAAATAATAATGAAAAGTATTGAATTCTTCAAAGAGAATTGAAGGAAAAGATAAAGCACTAGAGGAAGGAGTGTTAAACCATACAGGGGTTCATGGCTACGTAAGATAGAGGAACACTTCACCCTGGTGGGACTGCTACATGCATAGTCCCTGAACTATATAAGGTGTAATTTTGTTTATTTTTATAAATCACACAAGAAAAGTACATTCAAAGCATGAATTTTTATTTTTAAAATGATGGCTTTATTTAATCTTGTTACTCAGATTTGATTCCAAATGAGATACTAACTCTTTTGAGAAATCAAATTGCATTCAAAGTTCAAAGATTTGACAGGCTTGAGGATATTTAAAGACTGTTAGTGGCAGAATTCTAAGGCAACTTTAGAACTTTTTCAAGCCATGGCAGCATTTTTATTGTCCTTGTTTGTTTAAAGAGTAAGATACAGAAGTGGGCATAAATCTTCAATATTCAGCCTTATGAATGCCAAAGTACTGAATACAATTGTGTAATTACCATCAAATCAAGAATTAGAATATTGTCAGCATTCCAGTTGCTGGGATAATAATCATGTTCCCTGAGCCACTAATCTCTCTAAAAGGTTACCATTAATCTGACTTTTATCACCATAGATAAAGTATTGTCTGCTCTTGAGCATTTTATAAATGGAATAGGTCAGTATTTTTTTGTGTGTCCGGCTTCTTTAACTAAACATTATGTTTGTGAAAGCCATCAAAATTGTTCTGTGTAACAGTCACCATTCTTATTGATGTGTAATAGTTTTATTGTGTGATTGTCCCACAATTTGGCTCTCCATTCTAGTATTGATGGGTGTTTGTTTTTCAGTTTAGGGACTGTAATAAGTAAAGCTGCCATAAGCATTCTCCTGTATTTGTTTTGTTGAACATATATATGTGTTTCTGTTCAGTATATATCTAGAACTGGAGTAGAGTTGCGAGGGAGGCATTGAATATTCATACATTCAACATTAATGGATATTAAAGAAAATGTCCTTTTTTTTGGCTCCTCCATGAGTCATGTGTGGGATCTTGGTTCCCAGACCAGGGATTGAACCTGTGTCCTCTGCATTGGGAATGTGGAGTCTTAACCCCTGGACTGCCAGGAGGTCCTAGAAAATATTATTCTTGACCTTTGTTAAAATAGAAAGGTACAAGGAAGCAGACTAGAGATGTAGAGAGTAAGCTAGTAGTTACCAGTGGGGAGCAGGGAGAGAGAAGAAGTAAAATAGGGGTAAGGGATTAAGAGGTACAAACTACTGTGTATGAAATAAATAAGCTATAAGGATATATTGTGCAGCCAGGGAATGTAGCCAATATTTTATAATAACTATAAGGGAAGTAGAGGAACTGAAAAGCCTCTTGATGAGGGTAAAAGAGGAGTGAAAAAGCTGGCTTAAAACTCAGTGTTCAAAAAACTAAGATCATGGCATCCAGACCCACCACTTCATGGCAAATAGATGGGGAAAAGTGAAAGCACTGACAGATTTTATTTTCTTGGGCTCCAAAATCACTGTGGACAATGACTGCAGCCATGAAATTAAAAGATGCTTGCTCCTTGGAAGAATACCTATCACAAACCTAAACAATGTATTAAAAAGCAGAGATATCACTTACCTGACAAAGGTCCGTATAGTCAAAACTGTGATTTTTCCAGTAGTCATGTACAGATGTGAGAGTTGGACCATAAAGAAGGCTGAACTCCGAATAATTGATGCTTTCAAATTGTGAATTGAGAGTCCCTTGGACAGCAAGGAGATCAAATCAGTCAGTCCTAAAGAAATCAACCTTGAATATTCATTGGAAGAACTGATGCTTGGCTGAAGCTCCAGTACTTTGGCCACTTGATGGGAAGAGCCAACTGATTGGAAAAGACCCTGATGCTGAGAAAGATTGAGGGCAGGAGAAGGGGGTGACAGAGGATGAGATGGTTGGATGGCATCACTGACTCAATGGACATGAGTTTGAGGAAACTTGGGAGATAGTGAAGGACAGGGAAGGCTGGTATGCTGCATTCCATGGGGTCGCAGAGAGTCAGACATGACTTAGTGACCAACAACAAAATATCCAAGAACGGTCTTTATAAGTAGAATAATAGGATGACAAAACTTTTGTGGCACTTATTTGCCATTGTACACTGAGCATCTGGTCAGTATTTTCAGTAAGTGATCATCTAAGTTAGGGCTTCTGCCAGACTTTCTGGGCTCCTCATCGTTTGACTCCACCCAGCTTGTTTATTCATGAATATATCATTTTGTAATCCAACACAAGGCTCTATTTAGGCTTGTCTCCTGATATCCTCAGTACATATTGTGTTCAGTTCGTTATCTAGGCCTTATCTTGTGCTATTTTTCTCTTAACCAAGTTCTGCTGTCATCAGATCCTTCTTAAACTTTTTCACTTTCTGCTGCTTCTTACCTTTTGTTATAATCACACATGATGTCTCTGTACCAAAGAGTTCAATATTTCAGTGCTTTATTTTTAGCATATTAGTTTGTTGCCTGGATAAAATTATTTCCTCTGTTAGAGCAAAGACACCTTTTTTCCCCTCTTCTATCTTCCCCTCTACAAGCACTGCTCTGAGCAGTGTAAATGTTTGTTGATTAATGACAATATAACAGAAATTAATTTTACAGCAAAGATTGAGGATTGGCTCAGTATAATTCTTGGTTAGCTTTCTTTTGTCTGAGATCCAGGGTGGGGGTAGTGTAGGAGAGGAGGAGGAGGGTGGAGAGGAAGAGGAGATCTTCAAAATGCTCATGTTTTCCTGGTTATTATGAGATGCTCATTGCTTGAGGACTGTTGTTCTGATGGAACGTTACTTTACTTACCGTTTATTGAACTTTATGCCAAGCAAAGCTCAACATTCAGAAAACTAAGATCATGTCATCTGGTCCCATCACTTCATGGGAAATAGATGGGGAAACAGTGCCAGACTTTATTTTTTGGTGCTCCAAAATCACTACACATGGTGATTGCAGTCATGAAATTAAAAGACGCTTACTCCTTGGAAGGAAACTTACGACCAACCTAGATAGCATATTAAAAAGCAGGGATATTACTTTGCCAACAAAGGTCCGTCTAGTCAAGGCTATGGTTTTTCCAGTGGTCATGTATGGATGAGAGAGTTGGACTGTGAAGAAGGCTGAGTGCCTAAGAATTGATGCTTTTGAACTGTGGTGTTGGAGAAGACTCTTGCGAGTCCCTTGGACTGCAAGGAGATCAGCCCTGGGATTTCTTTGGAAGGAATGATGCTAAAGCTGAAACTCCAGTACTTTGGCCACCTCATGCAAAGAGTTGACTCATTGGAAAAGACTCTGATGCTGGGAGGGATTGGGGGCAGGAGGAGAAGGGGACGACAGAGGATGAGATGGCTGGATGGCATCACCAACTCGATGGACGTGAGTCTGAGTGAACTCCGGGAATTGGTGATGGACAGGGAGGTATGGCGTGCTGCAGTTCATGGGGTCGCAAAGAGTTGGATACAACTGAGCAACTGAACTGAACTGAACTGATCCTAGGTTTGGGTGGGAGTTGGGGAGTGTTCCAAAACACAAACTGCTTTCAGAGAAATTAGTTTTAAAAAAAGTGTGGGAAGTGTGGCAGTGGTATAGGTGGTCCCAAGGGAGGGAGTTCTTGGATCTCACATTCAGTAGTTAATTTGTTGGCTGTTTTCTCTTCATATGCTGCCACCACTTGACTGCCTACCTGGGTATATGTGAGAATGGTGGCTTGGAGGGTGTCCCTGGATAGCCCCTTAGGGAAGTGGTACTGCCTGCATCTTGAATCAAAGTTTGTTGTTTTAGGTCTCAGATTTCTAACAGTAAGTGATGATTTGATTTTCCCCAAATTACTTAAGTCTGTGACTGTATCTCGCCTTTGTTTATCATCATAGTCCATTCAGCTGACAACACGAGAATGGAATTAATCATTCCAGGAGAGCAGCATTTCTACATGAAGGCAGTGAATGCAGCTGAGAGACAGAGGTGGCTGGTTGCTCTGGGCAGCTCCAAAGCCTGTTTGACTGACACAAGGACTAAAAAAGAAAAAGGTAACTATACATTTTTCCTTAATGGTGGAAATATTTTCTTAAACATAAATGTAAATTTTTATGTTCACTTATAGTAATTCATTCCAGAGAAATAATCAGAAATGTTGATCTGTGTACATAAATGTTCATTATAATTTGAAAATTTCTAAATATTGCCAAGGTTTAAATTTAGGAGAAAGGTTCAGTAAACAATATAGTGCTTCTGTAGGCTGATATATCATGTAGCCTGTAAAATGTTTAGGAGGGATTTTGATGATGTGAGGAAACGCCCAAAGTCATATGATCATTAATTAAAAAGAGCAATATTCAACATTACATAGCAATTCCTTGGCCAGTTCAGGAAAAATGTGTAAGTATTGGTAAAGTTCTTACCTTTGCAAAGGGAATTTGTGGAAAAAGACTTGCTTTTCACTTTAGACCCTTTGACTGTACCTTTTGACTTTACCATGTTCATATATTTCCAATTCAAAAGCAAAACAAGGGAATTCCATTGCAGTCCAGTGGCTAGGACTTGGTGCTTTCACTGCCGTGGCCCCAAATTCAATCCCTGGTCAGGAAACTAATATCCCCCAAGCCTCGCAGCAAGGCCAAAAAGAAAAATAAAAAGCCAAGCAAATAATTTACGGTATTAGTTCAGTTATGTGCAAATATAGTGAAAAAATAATAACAGTATTTATATCTTGGTTGTGAGATTACAGGGTTTTTTTCTACATATTTTTTATTATATATTTTTCAGTTTTCAAAAATTTTCAGAGTATGTATTACTTCTATAATTAAAAACAGTAGAAGTTATTTACATTAGTGAAAGCAACTAAATATGGATATTGTAAAATGAAGGGTAAGGGTTGAATTTAAACACTTTTCAAATATGTGGAAGAACATCATGGATAAAGTATGGTTAAGGGTAGGATAAGAGAGAATGATTAGTCAAAACAGCCAAAAGATAGAAACAACCCAAATGTTTATAGTTGGGTGAATGGGTAGGCATAGTATGATATGTACATACAGTGGAATATTATTCAGCCTTGTATAGGAAGGAAATTCTGATAAATCCTACATTGATGAGTGTTGAATATACACTAAATGAGATAAACCAGTCACAAAAGGACAAATATTGTATAATTCCACACCTTTGTCTTTGTTTCATAGAGACAGAAAGAATGGCGATTTTAGGGATTAAGGGAGGGAGGAAAGGTGAGTTAGTGTTTAATGTGTGTAGAGTTTCAGTTGGGAAAATGAAGAAGTTCTGGAGATGGATGGTAGTAATGGTTGTATAATAGTGTGCATGGTCTCAATGCCATCGAATTGTATATTTAAATATGGTTAAAAGAGTAAATTTTGTTATATATGCGTGTGTGTATATATAATATAACTTCAATAAAAAAGAAAGAATGACCTTAAACTTGGGTAGAACTTAACTTACGTTAGGTTGAATGGGCAGCCAGATCTGAGCTGCTTTGGCCCACTCTGGCTACAGGGGCTTGTGGCCAGCACCACAAAGCAGTGCCACTGGCTCCAGGAATATGCAGAAGCACCAGGATCTACCGTGTGCACTGCTTTTCCTTTCTCTGCTGCTTACACATCTGTTTAGAAGGTATTGCTACGCGAGTGGCTAAGATTATAGCTGATGTTTAGTGTGTCTGGAGATAATAAAGAAAGAAAAGTAGATTCTTAATTAAAACAGATTCTTAAAACAATATTATGTGAAAATGAAGCTGTGAAAGGAACAAAAGAAAATAAATAAATGCTTATATAGAGCAGTTTAACAGCATAAAAGTTAAAAACTCCTATATACCGAAATACAATAAGGAAAAGTGAAAAAAAGCTGACTGATCTTGAAAAATATCTGTAGTATTTTGAATGGACGAAAGATTGCTGTTTTTAATGCATAAGAACTTTTACAAATTTTCAGTTTATTTATTATTAAGAGAAAAACAAAAATCAGAACTGGAAAAAGGACTGTAAAGGACAAGAAAAGCCAATTTACAAAAAAAGAAATGCAATCACTTATTAAATGAAAGATGAATAGTGGAATGGAAATATCCTGTATAAGGCATTCATTGTCATCAGCCCCTCTCTGGAAATTAATCTACCTAAACTTCGTGTCAGATATATGACTGCCAGCTTTTTCTAGTTAGCTAAAAAGATGATGTTTCCTCAGGGAAAAACTTTACATTCTATTTTCAAGATCTCATACCTCCTAAGCTATAGGTACTTATATCTATTGCCTTACTTTTTAATGATTCCATTTTGTTGCTTAGCCCCTAAAATATGAAAATGATCTGTTTGAATGTTTGCATGTGTTCCTTTCAGAAATAAGTGAAACCAGTGAGTCTCTGAAAACCAAAATGTCTGAACTTCGCCTCTACTGTGACCTCCTAATGAAGCAAGTTCATACGATCCAAGAATTTGTTCACCATGATGAGAGTCATTCATCTCTCAGCATAGAGGTACATCCAAGACGATCCTTTCGTGTCTGGTTATGCTTTCCTGCACACATAGTGGGTGAGCACCTTCACTTAAGGTGACTGAGGAGCATTTTCAAGACAAGTTATTCTCAGCTTCAGACCTCTTGTACTGTAGACTGTCTGGAAACGTGTCTGATCTTTTAGATTTGGTCTGCATAACCAGAGTAAAGCAGCAGGCAGCACATTTCTCCAAGGAATCAAGGCCTGTCTTTGTAGCCAGTTGATAATTTGATGGCTGGGGTGGGGAAGAAGCATTACAGGCCCTGTTCCCTAGACTGACTGCATGAGTTCACTGGACAGCTGCTATGTTCTTTCTTTTGTAATAAGCTTCTAGCTTAGCTATTGAGGGTTAATAATCTGGCTTTATAAAAGAACTTGAAAAAAAATCCTCTTAGAACAGTGATGTAAGAATCAAAATTCAGATTTATGAGACCTGGCTATGAAATAGTCTCTTTCTTTCTGATAAAGTAGGACAGTGAGCCTTATTGCTTGCTCTCTGGGTGAAAGGGCAGCATAGTTCCCAGTCCCCTTTTGCCTGACTTGGGAGAAGTGGAACATGAAACCTTCCTGCTTCTACTGTGGCCTTCTCCTACTGGGGAAGGATCATGGCAGTTGTCTCTGGATGTAGGTATGTTAAACTTGAAGGCACTTCCTGCTTCATTGCAGGCTCTCCAGAGGCAGGTGCCCTCGCATCTGCTCCAGTGGCTCAGGGACAGTGTCAGGGACCCAGTCTTGTTCTTTCCTTCCATTCTGCTGTTCTTGGTGTGTTGGTTTTTTCTCCTCATGCTGAGCCTTCTGTGCTACTGCAAGGTCTCATAGAAGCAGGAGGCAGTGGGTGGCCATGGTAGAGAGAGAGAGTCTCAATTTGCTATCCTTGGCTTTTATCAGAGGCTGAAAATTCCAGAACCCCAGCAGACTTCTCATTATCTTTTTAGTCTGAGTCAGTGGAAAATAGGAAAAATGAGTATTTGGCAAAGGATCATGGAATCTACGTGACTGACTTATACCAGTCTATATTCATCCCCCAGGGGCAGGGCACTCTGCTGTCTTACAAAAAACCTTGGAGTTTGTATTCTACCAAGGGAGAAATGGTATGATTAAGGACATGGGGTAGACATGAATTCTGCCTGCCTCTTCAGTCATTGTCATGGTATTCCACTACTGTGATCACCTTTGGAATTCTGATACTTAGAGGCTTACAGTCTAGGTTAGGTTTTTTTAAGATAAATTTTTGTGCACAGTTTTTCAATATAATGCTTCGTTTAAGTGTTAAGAGTTATTTTTTCATGAAATCTAATTTCATATATTGTTTGCCTGAGAGATAATTTTTATTCATTCATTGATTTAGTTTTCTAAGGTAATGTATTTTAAATAGATTTGAACATAATCTAATAAGGTGTCCACTGAAGGTAATGTTTATTACTTGATTATAAGATGGTATATGAATCCACATAATTGTGTATGAGTCTGTGCAACTCATTGCATATTATTTTTCAGAACATGAATGAAGCCTCTTCTCTACTTAGTGCCACGTGTAATACATTCATCACAACGCTTGAGGAATGTGTGAAGATAGCAAATGCCAAGTTTAAACCCGAGATGTTTCAGCTGTCCCATCCGGATCCCTTAGTTTCTCCTGTGTCACCTTCCCCTGTTCAAATGGTTGGGACTTGTGGTTTTTCTTCCAGTGATACTGCATGTAGCTTTGTTATTGTGTTTATTTTTAAGGCTGGAAACTGGCAGTGGGAGGGAAAGAGTAAACAGGTCGAGTTTCTTTTGACTGTACTCAGATTTTGTATGGGAGCCTCTCAGTTGACGGGCTCAGTGTGTGCCAGGGTCCTGAACCCCTCTCCTTGCAAGGGCTGTGCCATTTACCCCAGCATACCAGGAAAATATAGAACTCTGGGGAGCTGTGACATTAAAGATTGGGGAGCACGCTTCTATCTGGTAAAAGCACCACAGGAGGGTGATGACTTACTCATGCTGCTGCTGCTAAGTCGCTTCAGTCGTGTCCAACTCTGTGCGACCCCACAGATGGCAGCCCACCAGGCTCCGCCGTCCCTGGGATTCTCCAGGCAAGAACACTGCAGTGGGTTGCCATTTCCTTTTCCAGTGCATGAAAGTGAAAAGTGAAAGTGAAGTTGCTCATTCGTGTCTGACTCTTAGCGACCCCATGGACTGCAGCCTACCAGGCTCCTCTGTCCATGGGATTTTCCATGCAAGAGTCCTGGAGTGGGGTGCCATTGCCTTCTCCAGCTTACTCATAAGGGGTTAAAATTAAGCAGGTCTTTAAAGGAGTTGTAAGAGTTTGAAACACCATGTTCAGGGGAGACAGTATTTTGTAGTCGGCATTTGGATTTGAACCTTCCAAAGAGGCAAGGTACTTATTCTCTTTGGACTTTATTTTTCTCATCTCTAAAATACACGTGTTATTTTTACATCAGAGGAGATCTAACCTGTTTAAATGTTAGGTTAAACTTTAGGTTCTTAATCCAAACAGCAAGGACTCTTTTTGCCAAGGGTGGTGGCTTCATTGAGCTTTTCAAGGTAATAAACTTACTTGAGCACGCTGTGGGGGAACTTGGAGATGAGATAAGTTTTGATGAAGCCTTACATTTTTCCAAATCAAACTATTTTCATGAGCCCTTTTTTTAGGAGGAAGAATGCCACCTGGCTTTTATTTTAGCAGTTACCTGAAGGCTTAATTGTTGGCAGAAATAATAGGGTACAACTTATTCCAAGATTTTCTTACCCACCACAGCAAATTTAGTCATATGAGAGTTAGTAACGATTATTACTTACATTTATTTAGATCGTGGGTGCATACTAATTTGTTTCACTTGCATCCAACTCTTTGCAACCCTGTGGACTGTAGCCCACCAGGCTTCTGTGTCCATGGGATTCTCCAGTCAAGACTATGGGAGTAGTAGTATGGGTTGCCATGTCCTTCTCCAGGGGATCCTCCCAACCCAGGGATCGAACCCACATCTCTCTGTCTCCTGCATTAGCAGGCAGGTTCTTTACCAGGAGTGCCACCTGGGAAGCCCCACTTAGATCATAGTTTTCTAATTAATTTATGGTGGACTAATAGTATCCTCTGAGATAAGTATACCATGAAAGTGAGTTTTATGGCCAGATTGGTCTGGGAGTGCTGCTGCTGCTGCTGCTGCTAATTAAACAAATTGGGTTTCTCTGTCATAGGATGTCTCAGAACGTCTTTTGTGCTGAAATGCATGTGAATCTCTGAGGAGAGGTGGTGTGTTTCTGAAATTTATTTGATGGTTGAACCCTTCTGTATATTCTTAAATAACAGCTCACAGGATTGTGGCATTTGATAGAATGCAGTTTGACAGTGTTGCTTTTTAGAGCAATTTTAGGTATACTGTGAACTGCTAAGTAACATTATAATTGAACACAAAACCCTAATCTTTTGGGATGGATGTAGTGTGTTCCTGAGCTTGATATACAAGGGGTACAGAGTACTTTTTTAAAGGTGTCAATTATTTTTTTATAAGGTATTTTGTTTTATAGAGTCAAATATAATGAAAACACCTCAGACCTACCTGATTTCTGCATCGAACTTCTGAGGAAAATGCTTTCTGTTATAAATGTTCTATAGTCTAGAGAGGTCATATGTGTATTTTATGTAAACCATAATATCTGTCTCTTTTAAACTAAAGTCTTTTATCAGTGGAAATATTACAAAAAATCCAATAAGTTAATCTAGGAAATATTGGTTAGAGGCTGCTTATTTTTCCTCACTGTGCCATTTTGCTTCATTATTAAAGCAAAAATTGTGGCTTATGGTAAATAGTTCTGGAGACACATAGCATAGAAAGTAAGGTCAGATAGTCTTCAAGGGGAATTTTTCTTTTTTTTTTTTTTTAATGACATGAGTAAATGAAAAAGCTGAAAGATTTGAGAATTCCAAAATTAACTTGATCTTTATAACTGCTTAACATAGTTAATCTCATGTCTCTCTTTAAGTTAGCTTGCATTCACTTATATCTCAAATCATCATGGAAGTTTAAACACTTGTCATTTTTGATCCATAAATTGAGTGATAATTGTAGTGGGAGTGTTGCTGGGTGAGTAATCCTAAAGGAAGTGATTTCTCTTAAAGGAGCTGTTAATGTCCAGTTGCATCTTTATTTTAATCATATTAAGAATTCCTGGGCTACAAATTGGATGGGTCTTAATTCTCATTTCAACAGGGATTTCTCAGAGCAACTGTAGAAGGCCTTTATAAAACATAAGTGTTAGACTTGAACTTACTTCTAAGACTTTTGAGCTCCTATATTTAAAGCAGCCATCCTTGGTTTTAATAAAAACTTTGCTTTTTTACTACCTTGCTAAGCATTGAAATAATCTACTTAGCTGCTTCTGTCTTTTGGGGGGAGTAGTTAAATTATGTTTTATATTTTTCATATTAACTTTCTGATGAATCAGATTTTATTTATTTATATTTTAAGTATATGATTTAAGAAGCCTAGTTGAGGCTTAGGGTTTCTCTTCTGATTTCTTAAAAGACTTGAATTATTAATGCTGTTTTCCATGAAAACCACCCATAGTTTAGAACATCTGTGTAATAGCTACCTGAATAACGAATGGCAAGGAGAAGCTCTGCCTTTTAAAAAAAGAGACAGAGAGAGACACTTATTAGACTGTTTTCTTTTCTGACTATCTAAATACTTGTTTTCATCACAAATAGTGTGATTTTCTTTGAGGGGGCTAGTTAGGTATACTGTTTTATATACATTTTTATATATGTGTGTGTGCACATGCATGCTAAGTTGCTTCAGTCGTGTCCGACTCTTTGCAACCCTATGGACCGTAGCCAGCCAGGGCCCTCTGTCCATGGGATTCTCCAGGCAAGAATACTGAAGTGGGTTGCCGTACCCTCCTCCAGGGAATCTTCCTGATCCAGGGATTGGACCCGTGTCTATTATGTCTGCTGCATTGGCAGGCGAGTTCTTACCACTGATGCCACCTAGATACATATATAAAATAAAATTTGGTTTTTAATTTTGAGAAAATAATCCAGCATGTTTTTGTATGCTTTGAGAAAGATTTCAGTTATTAGGGAGAAAGCTTTATCTTGTGCTAATGTTACTTGAGTCTGTAAAAAACAAATTTTTTGGCCAGCTATCTTTCTTTGAGGAAATTTAGGTTAATTATCATCACCATAATAATATATTAGAGCTGTCTTATTCTACTTGACCTGTGATTAAGCTTATTTTCTTTTAAAATTTCTAGATGAAACGTTCTGTCAGCCATCCTGGTTCTTGCAGTACAGAGAGGTAAAATAACCTTTTCTTTTGACCAAATTTTCTCAAAATTCTACCTAATTAGGGAAATTTTTCTGTCTTTCATAAAATGGAATGTAAACTCTGTATGGGCAGAGTCTTGTTCTGATTTGCTCATCACTGCTTCTCTTACTGCTTAGTATAGAGCCTGGCCCCGCTAGATAAATAATGAGTGAATAAAATAGCCAGTAAGGTAAGCAACTTGCCAGCCATCATACTTTTTTTAAGCTGTAAATTATAACAAGTGATGGTTAATAGAAATCCATTTTCAATGTATTAAGACGTCAAGCTTAGGCTTATTTTACTGTAGTTTATTATAGAATCATATATTTGTTCTGAGCTGTTTTATTTGGAGCTAAGGCTGTTACTGAAAAGAGAGAAAAAGCAGTTGATATTTTAAAGTATGTATTCATATCAGCACATGTAAAAAATTTACCTTTTTGATCTTGCCAGTGTATCCCATGCTGTTTATCTTAGCAGGTAATATTCTTGTGAGTTGCTGTGGTTGTCTCATTGGTTCTTTGGAAAGTGATGAAATTATAGTGACATTAGCATTTATGTCTCTACATTAATATGGGCTAGAGGCAAAAAATGGTTATTATAGGATTATATATAAAATCATGTATGTGAAACTTTAGAAATTTGTAAAGTACTATAGAATTTAATGAATCTTTCTTTCAGTAAATGTCTATTGAGTGGCTACCAAAAAAAGAATAAATGCTGAGACTGCTTATTATTTTGTCACTATTTTTTCCCCTGTCATGATTATGTAATTGATTGAACTATTATGTGCTCATAGGAGTCCAGTGTTATATCTAATTCTATCAGGAAATGAAATAATTCACCAACTGAATTTTCCAGAAAAATAAAACTTGATTGCTTTAACAAAGTTTTATTTTTTTCAAATTTTTATTTTTATGATTGAATTTTTTACCTGTATTTTATCCATTTTGCCTTATTAAATAAGCTACAATATGAGTCTTTAAACTTTATTTTTTCTTGGTGAATCAAGTTTGTCATTAAGAACAGTAATGTTGGGCTGTCATCCAGTGATAATGCTATTGAGTGGTGGTAATTTGCTTCTGCGTTGAATTTTTTAGTTTGATTTTTCTGGTTTTCCAAATTGGTTTGTGAAAACTAGTTTTTCTAGCCTTCACTTGCCGCTGTGAGTGAGTTGGCTCCTAGCATACTCCCATACTGCTGGCCCATCCGCTTTGCTCTGCTGTTTTAGATTGGATATGGGTGACACCAGATACATACGCTTGTGAAGTCTATAACTTTTAGTTTCCAAATGCTTGTTAACCGTAAGACATGTTACTCTCTAGCTGGACCTTCCTCTATAAAAGAAGTCACTTCATTGTACCTCTTTTCCTTTCAGTTTGGCTCAGAGGTCGTATTCCCCAGCTTACCAGCTAGGTTCTCAATGCTTTGACTTGTTTATGGTCTGACCTCTAAAGGAGTAGAATGTTGCTGAAATAGAACTTTGAGTATAAAAACAGTTCCTCTTTCATTTAAAGAGAAGTCATTGAAAACTGCAGTTAAGTTGAGGGTGTTTTCATTTGTTGGAAGTCCTTAATGCTGTTTATTTAATTTACAGGAGTAGCCACTCTATGAAAGAACCAATGTCTACACTTCACCGACTCTCCCAGCGACGCCGAAGAACCTACTCAGATACAGATTCTTGTAATGATGTTCCTCTTGAAGACCCAGATAGTAAGTTAGAAGGGGTATGACTCTCTCTTTGGCCTGTTCAGCAAAACAGGTGTGGGGCTCTGTAATTGTTGAGGAATACTGGCAGTGAATAGGGTCAGTACTAAGAAGTACTAAATATCTCTTTGTAAATGCTGTATCTTAGATTTACATATGTAATATCAACATTTTTACTCCCATTGCATTTTAGTGATTTCTTAGTAATCTTATATTCCCACTATATTTGCATTTAAAAAACATTTAGAAGGAAGCATAAATTGTGAGTTGGATTCTAGGGAAAAATAAAGGGAAGTTCTAAGTTCAGAGAAAAATAAGTCAACATTGTTACTTAAATAATTTGAAATGGCCAAGGTAAATAATTTTTTCCTGGTGGTGATGGTGAATTATACTAGCATTTATTCCTGTGCCTTTTTCTTCCTTATTATTGAAGAGACTGTATACTATGATTGAATAGGAAAGATTTTGTGATTTCTGTTAAATTTAATTATTTTTTTCTCCAGAGCAGAAGCTTTGAAAGTCTGTCAGAATATGTACTTAGACAGTAGTGACCATGATTTCCAGTGAATGCAAATATGGTATTATTATTACAACTCCATTAATAGACTTTTGCTTTCCAAAGGCTTTACTATTTTTCCATGAAACATGGGTATAAATTACATATTATTTTCAATTAAGGAACAGGTTGTGTTCCAAAGGTTTATTTGTAAGTCAGCTGCTTGGAACAAGATTTTATTTCCTTTATGGAAATGAAATGGTGAATGGTAGTTAGATTCTTTAGACTGCATAGAGGAGCCCAGCTAATTTATAGTGTGGCTGAAATGAGATGAAACAATGGTGTTGGATTTCTAGTATTTGATTATATTGAAAACATTCATTAACATAGAGTTGTTTGACTTAATCAGAACATTAAACAGATTTAATTAGAGGGGAATGTGAAGTTCATGAAAATGGTTGAGATTCTAAAAGGACTGCTGCTCACTTTCAGATCTCAAGAAGTTGTTGGCATCTTTTTTTCTTAATGTCCATTTTTCTTACAGAACTAATCTATTTATTGATGTAGAACACTACTGTGTACTCATTATCATTTTGAATTTAATTTGGGGCAACAAGTGAATAAATGAAAGAAGGAAACAGATTGAGTAGGGGAAGCGTATGGGAGAAAGAAACTTTCCTAGGCCAATTTAGTACATCTTCGAAGTGATAAGAAAAAGAGGGAGATGGTTAAAGAGGTTAAGTATGGGGAAGAAAATGTCACCTGAGGCAGGT